>NC_141687.1:61792445-63008112 GCF_964263255.1 Lissotriton vulgaris
GGGAGACGTGGGACCTCAGATGGGGTGGTCTGGAGGAGCGAGGAGGGCGGTCGAATATCTAAGCGGGGGGGGGGTAGGAGGAGCGGTCAGGGGGCCTCTGCAGGCAAGCCCAGAGCTCCAGCAGGAAGAAGCCCTCGGCTTAAATGGGAAGCTAGATGGTCAGCACAGGGATCGGGTGGGAGCTAGGGCTGAGTGGCCTGCTCCTGACCTCACTGGTCACGTGGGGTGGGGTCGAATTGAAGGTGCGGGGTTGGCGATCAAGAGTTGGAGGGGGAACACGACGGGCTTCTAGCTCTTGGACGGACACTTTGAGTCTAAACAGGTCGACTCTTTACAGCCGGGCGACCGACCTGCCTAGGTAGCTTGAGTACGGCAGGCGTGGCGGTGCGTTAGTTGTAGGGACACGTGGCCCTTGGGGAGTGAGGCCGCTAGGTAGTTAGGGTGTCCAGCGTTGTCAGTATAAGGTGGACTTTGCTGCAAAATGAGGAGAGAGGAGCTCAGCCTGAGACCACAATTGCACCTTCATTGGGAGAGGATAATCAGCCTCTGAGTTAAAGCTCTTTCATTTGAGGAATCGCACCTTCATTGGGAGAGGATAATCAGCCTCTGAGTTAAAGCTCTTTCATTTGAGGAATCGGGCCGAACCTGTCCGAAGTTGCGGCCATTTTAGGGACAGGCCTCCCTTAAAGTGTGAGATGAGACCGGATCATGAGAGGTCAGTGTATCCCATCGGAGGGAACTCTGCAACCTAGTCCAGAAGTGAGTCGCTTTTTTGTTAGGCGAATTTACTAAATTGAGGTTGAAGCAAAGAGGCTCTTGAATTTGGTCAAGTCCGCTTTTCACGTTGATATGTCAGAGGTGGCAGCCATATTGGGGCCAAGAGACCCTTAGCAGGTGAAGAAAGAACTGGCACTTGCGTGGGGGGCAGGGTAGGGCGCCCCTGTAGATCAGCGCTTGGATCCTCTGGTTGCGGCGTCGGGTTGGCGATGCGGGAGCCCAATCAGTGTAATTAAAGCTCGGATTCTCTTAGTTAGCCTTTAGCATCAAAGGCAGGCAGCCATCTTAGAAACAGGCAGCCCCGGCGGTTTGTAGCGTCGCAATGGGACCTGCGTGGGGACAACAGCCACATAATTACGGGCTTCCCTCGAGCCGTCGCAGTGAGAACTGAACCAGCGTCCCTCCGCTGCAGCTCCTAGCACTCTCCTCGGCTCGGAGCCAGTCACCCCTCCAGCGGAGTCGCGAGCCCATCCGCGCCTCACCGTCACCTCTTACACCAGTAAGTGCAGAATACTTATACCGGAGGGAGGCTACTGCTGGAAGGGGAGTGGGTGAGAGCTCCGGAGCAGGACCAGGTGGGGCGGGGGGGTCTCTGGTGGGTTCCTCTTGTCTTGGGCAGAGTTGATCCTACAGACGGTTCCTGGACACAGGACGGCAGCCGGTTACGGGTTTATTCTCCGGTAACGTTGCTCGGCGAGCCTTCCTCAAGATGGGGATTTGGTGGGGTCACTACAGTCGGGATTTGCACAGAAAGTGATCCCTTGACCGGAGCTCATCCCAGTCACTCCCTCCTTGCGGCAGCATATTTCCACATATGTGCTAGTTGATACATTATTTTTTTTCTTTATTTTTGTTATTATATAGCACGGTCATGGGCATCAAAGCAGAACGTATCAATAACAAATAAGAAATATGCATGAATATTAAAGATGGAGAAAACACCAGATGAGCCTCCTCGCAGGGTAGAGTGCACATAGCAGTGACAGACTGGAGGTACAGTACCTCTAGCAGGACAACAATTGTACGTGCTGGTTGAGGTTCGTATGCACTCTCAGCCCTGTGTAGTAATTAAATCCAGTAGCCGTGAAGTACTTTAGGTAGTTCTATTAAGCTTCAGTTACAAGATGTAGAGTTCATGAAATCCAGCCACACCAGGAGTAGTCTGCCTGCTGCTCAGCCATTACTCCAACTGTCACACTCCAGTGTCCAGGTACCTAAACATTCCAAACATGTCCATCACACCAACATTCCATGTATCACATTCACACTGGCTGAGCAGCTAGGGAGAAGCAACAAGATTACAAGAAGTAATTTGAAATTTTGAATAAAAATAAGGGCCCTCCATTTTCAGAGATCTTCAATTCTATTTTTCACTTCGATAAAAGGGAGGGGAATATATAAGCCAGTGAAGGAGATAGTTCAAATCTTTTAAAAGCAAATTGCTGTCGGTCTGTACATATAGAGCTGGAGTGTGTGGGTACACAGATGTTCGCCACACACAAAAGGTCAGAACCCAACGTTTATGTAGACTTTAGGCTCTATGACAAGAGGCTGGTTTAGGCATGTGGAGGATTGCATCAAAACTGCAACCCCCACTGCTAGGGCGAAGATTGTGGAGAAACCAGGAAGCCCACTTTACTAGGACTGTAAGTGTTCAGTGAATAGGGGGGGGGGGTGGGAGGGGAGGGAAATCACTGAGCTGTATAAAAATCCCGAAAATGCTTTGCATCTTACTACGGTTTTGGAGAAGGGCCAATTTCTTAATTGTTTCCACAATGCGCGCATGGATTAATCATATGCCAGGCAGTCCTGCAAGCCTCTTGGAATGCAATTGCAAGTCCGGCTCGAGGCTTATTGATCACTCCTTTCAAATGGATGGCACAGATTCCTCCTCACAAGACTGCGCCTTAATCTTATTCGTTTTATGCTGGCATTGGCCTTTGAAAGTTCATGGTTTACAACCCTGTCCATGTGATGACCGATCCAGACAGATCACACTTTACACTAAACAAACTATTTTTAAATGCCAATATTATGTTGTACTTATATGAGATCACAAAATGTCAAAAAATGCTCCCGTGACCCCTGGAAATTATGGATAGAGTTCATCTAATAATGTGTATGGCTTTGGAGAGCTAGTACGAAGGCTGAGCAGTTAATTTATGCAAATGCTACAAAACGGATATGCACTAGCGCTACTGGATAGAGAACACGACGTTGATACTTTTAACTGGGAATAGATGTGGGAGATTCTAAAATATGATTCAGATAGAACTACCTAGAGTGAACTGGATTTTTATAGACCAAACCAGAGCAAAGGCCTTTGCTCTGGTTTGGTCTATAAAAATCCAGTTCACTCTAGGTAGAGTCCGGGCGCTTTGAATGGGAGCGAGGGGTAGGGCAATGAAGGCCCCTGTCCCTCTTACTTGCACTGGCTACCGAGTATCCGCTGGTTTGGAGATCTACAGAAATTGTGGGGGATTCGCACAGGTAGAGTAACAAAGTGTCGTTATGTGTAGATGATGCTCTAGTTTATCTTCAGCCAATCCAAGCTGCTCCAATAGTACTACATGCACTGAAAATTGGGGGAAATCAAAATTAAATACATAAATATATCTCAATTGTTCCAGAGTGACTCCCTTAGAGGCACAGTTGACTGTGTGCTACCAGATGTGGCCCATGTCAACTTTTCAAGATCTCTGCAAAAGTCAAATTAAATATGGGGAGCGCAATGGAGTGTGCCAGGACCTCCATTAAGTTCTGGAACAAGTTGCAGTGGTGGGTAATGTGACCCAAACCAGAAATGTCTTTACACTAGAAGGTCCAACATACTTACCCCTAGATGCATCAACGTTGTCATTTGCGATTCCTTAATTGCGAAAAATAAGGAATCGCAATTAAGGATTCGCAAATGGCAATGCATCATTAATTTCGCTATTTTTTTGGGATTCGGTAAAAATCGCATTTTTTACCGAATTCCAATAAAATTGCGATTTCCAAAAAGCGAATCCGATATTCCCATTCATTCCTATGGGCTGAAATGCCCATAGGAATGAATGGGAATTGCGAATTCGCAATTTCGAATCGGAATGCATCAAAGCCTTTCAAGGGTGGAGAGGGGGGTCCAAAGGACCCCCCCCTGCACTCATGAAATGCACTTTTACATGTGAGTTACATACACACATGTCCTAAGGACATGTGTGCCTGTAACGTACACGTTTAAAAAATGCATTTTCATGCGTTTTTAAACATTTTTGCAAATTACCACGAAGTTCAACTTCGTGGTAATTTGCATTTGCAATTTTGGAAATCGCAAATGTTTTGGGGATGATGCATTGCTGTTAAGGAATCGCAAATGTGCGATTCCTTAACAGCAATCGCATTTTTTTGGAACTCGCAAAAAAAGCGATTTCCAAAAAATGCTTGATGCATCCCAGTAACCAATTTAGGAAGTGCAAAAGGCCGATTTATGCGAATCGCACCGTTTGCACTTCCTAAAACGGTTGATGCATCTGGGCATTAGTCCCCAAAATATATTCAGAGAGTTGAATCAATTATTAGGGGAGAACTCATTTTGGCAGAAAAAAAGCAGAACACTTACAACATTAAACAAGCATTTACAATGCAACGGTTTCGCCTTTAGCATAAGAGTGCGCAGAAAAGGGAATCAATGTTGAAACGTAATGATATGGCAAGTTACTTCACTGAAATTGAAACAAATATATATGGGAAAACAGGAGGGAAGTGTTGGAGAGAATGTGGGCAGAAAGGGGTGAACTGCACATGCAGAAGTCTTGTCTGAGATTAAAATTCTTTTGAAAGGATGTTTTGAGTCCTCCTCATGATGCAAGAGTGGACTACAAATTCAGGGACACCCCTGGCAATGGAAAATCGTTTTGTGAGCTAGAAGATATAGAAGGTAAGTATAATAGCACATGACCCCTTCTAGCAGACTACTTGATGAGTAGGGGTTTGATGTACAGTTCTCTAGATGCGTTGGAAGTCATCGCAACTGTCTAGCCCAATGAGTTGGCCCATACAGTGTTGGAAAAATAATAAGTGAAACGTGATGTGGTGGATGTTATAAACAAGAAGTAAACTTGACAATGTTTTAGCTTCTTAACTCTCTCTAAGAGGGGGACAGCGGGAGATGGGGAGCTGGGGGTAATGGGAGGGAGTGGATGGACAACATGTGCCTAAAAATATGTACACAAAATAAAAATGACACATTGCGGAAATGTATATATATTGTGATCAAGGGCATCCCCGCGAAACGCGTCAGTTCGCTGCGCTGCTGATTTTGTTTGAATAAACCATCTTTTTACCTCAACTTTGGAATTCGTTTGGTCTTTCGTCTTGGTCGCCAGCTCTCTGGAAGTTCTACGTAGATATATATATATATATATATATAAATAACAATCCATGACCTTTGACCTGCTTAGTTACACAACAAAAGGAAACGTAACCCTTCCGCAATCTAACATTCTTACTGGTGCTGCTCATCGAATTTCAGTACTTTCTGGCTTTTAGATTTGGTACTGGTCTTCACCACCACCCATAATTACCATCTGCCTATGGAACAAATGTCAGGGATCCTTCCCTCCACTGTTAACTGACCCTCGAAAAATTCTTAAAAACAAACCACTTCATCAAAATGTTTCAATTTATTACTCATCCTTACTTGCCTCTTTGCTCTGTTTCACACCACAAACGCTCAGTTTATGTTTACATAACAGAAGTACTATAAATAAATAAGTTATGCAGGTTCTAGAAACAACTCTAAACATCCCTATCCCACAGAGCCTTTCAGTTGCCCTGTTGCCTCAGCAGGGCTCCACTCCACCGATGTCTCACCAGTTCTTGCTTATTCTGCCATCTAAGTGTATAATGCATATTTGCAATGCCCAGTGGCAGCATATATCGCTCTTGAATTCAAATGATCAAAACTCTAGAAACATGGATATACCAGGACACAAATATATGCCACTTGGCAGACTAACAAAGGGAGATGTAGAACCCAACTAATCGGGCCTGTTGTGTGGACACCGCCGCCTCCTCACAAAGCCCTCTAAATTGTGTTGTACTTCCAAGATGGCAGGGACGCCCTAGCTAGACTTCAAAACAGTAGCATCCCTTAAATTAACAAGTGCCGTAGGTGAGTATGGTGTTCATTGTACCCGTATAGCATTAATGATAAGTTGTATTAGATATTATTATAGATACATTTAGATAGTGCTTCATACCCCTGACAAGGCACCAAAAAGCTATGATGGACAGGTAGCAATTTACTACGTAGGCTCTGCTTGGTTTGAAAGAGACGGGTTTGTGCCGAGGCCTATGTATGAGGTGTTCACTGCCAATATGTTGCTGCGTCTGGGCATGTGGTGGCGCAAAATGGAGTTTGTGGCATCTTCAGCTTGTAAAGCATCATTGTGTTTAGTTGGAGGGTTGTGGGAATCCAAGTGGGGCCTATGTAGAAACTTTTTTGGTGCACTGCATGGTTGGCAGTGGGTGCTTCTGAGTGATATTTCGCTCTGGTTCTCGGGTGCTCCATCCATGCCCACCGTGTGATGCCGAATGGTTCTGTACCTTGATCCTAGTTAGTGCAAGCCTTTTTTCCCTGGGTGCCATGTGCAGTAAAATCCTGCCTTCCCAAAATCTTAAATCCCTTGAAGCTGATTGCAATCCAGTGAGTACCTTCAGATTTATTGATAAAGGCAAATCTAAGCACCTTTACTACATACAGCTTATAAACATAAATCTCCTTTGGTCCATATATCGCGAATCATTGTCTGGTTTGGGTAAATTGGGGAGGACAGGTAGAGTTTATGTCTACTGCACACCACGCTTTTGATAACTATCAGTAGAGGATGCCATGCCACCTCATTCTTCAGGGCGAGCCACTTCAGAGAGGTTAAACTTTCCCAAAGGGGAGAGAGCAACACGCGCATTGATCACACCTAGCAAGACATTTAACAAATACCAAGGTCTGACTGACAACTTTTGCCTCTCGATAGCGACTTCCTCCACCTGCTAAGCACTCCAGCGAGTGTGGTTGTTGCAACGGTGCCAGTCACTGCGTCAAGCTTGTAATGTACTCCAAAACTTTGATATTAAATCAATCTAAGGCGTTAGGCCTTCGTGTGGCCTTTTTTTGAGAGAGTGGAAAACAACTTAACAGGTCTGTTCAGTCGCAAACAATTGCAGATGGTCAGAAAGACTGCCTATCAATGAGTATTATCCATCTGCAGTAGTTCCTACGACAATAACATAAATATCGAATTTGAACAGAAACCCAGTCATGATGCAAACAAAGATTTCAAGCAGTTTGATTCTCACAATGCAAACAGTGTAGGATTTGACATCTAATGTTGTAGTAAATGAAAAAAAATGTAAACGTAGATAGACAACATATGCCTTACAATGCTAATATACCAGTTGGAGTAACCCAACCACCAATAATTTACATTATAAAATATTGACTGCAACAGGGATCATGGGCCTTGAAAGAAAGATAACAATTCGAATATTTATGTGAACGTAAGGACAGATTGTATTGATTGATATATTTCAAGGACCCATTCATCGCTAAAAGTTACTTCACTATATCCATCCAGGGCGTACCATTCTCGAGACAAAATGGGTGCATTCGAAACCCCACTGTACACCATCGCCTTCTGTATCGGAGGCTGCGTTTCCATTCCGCCCTAACTGTTGTCTCCTCATCCGGGCCTTGGTTCTGTGTGGAGTAATGCACGCACAGAACGCAACCATGCCAAGGCAGTACACGACAAGGGAGACATGAAAGGCCATGCGTGATGAGGCATGTGCGAATAAACTCGACCTGCACCAAAACGTGTATCAACTTACAAGCCCCACGCATGTTACCGGCGTTTTGCGTTTGCCATCTTTCTTCTCACATGCCAGGCGCTCGTGTTTCCTGAGGGCCTAGAATTCTACATCCAACCCCTTCTCAAGCTGCCTCGCATGCATAAGGGCAGGAAGTGTGGTATGTTTCTGCTCCCCAGATACAACGACAACCCACATTTTTGGGGAACTTAACAACCGAGTGTGAGAAATGAAGTATAGCTTTGAATGCAATGAAATCTGAAAGGTACCAACACAGGCACAGCAGCACCACTCTCTAATCAGAGCGGATGGCTTGAAAACACCCTCTCTGAGGCAATGCGCAAACAGGGATGTGTGCAAAAAAAAACATGCACGTGAGAGAGCGTAAAACTGAACTAAAATGCACGAGTGCACCATAAGTACAAGTTAGTCGCACAATTATAATAGAAGTGCTTGTAAGTGTTGAAGATACATTCAACTATACTTAGACGTGTGTAGTTAACATAGAGAATTCATATAGAAGTGGGACTGACGCAGAAATGTGTGGAAAATGTATTCTTATTAGACGTAATTAATCATGATCCATGTTATGTAGCTGCTAAGGGGGGAATGTCATGCTGCAAAGCATAGAAGGGAAGAGGCCTCATGGCCAGGCCAGAAGTGTTTGGAAATGTACGCTTATACATCAACATGGATTGCACTAATGTTATAGTAATTTTGTTTATTAGTTAGATTTATATCCCATAGAAGTGTTTCTCATAATCAAAGAATAAAGTGTTAACATGTTATTTTAAATTCACGAAAGAATTTGAAGAGAATAAAACCTCTGCGAGAAGGGTTGTAGGCCTGAAGTGATAAAAAGGTTTTCTGATTTGCACGTGCTGGTACAGGCCGAGCTGAGTTGAGAAATAAGTTGCAAACTTCTGTTAGAAGTTTATGAGAATTGGGATCCAAGCTGCGGATGTCTGTCTGCAGGTGCAAGGGGGTTTCGATTAAAAGTTTGATGAATAGAGCTCTGTTCAGAGAGACTGGTACAGACATGGAGGAGGGTTCAGGAATGTTGGGGGTATCAGCGTGCTGGAGAAGAAGCCTGAGAAGCAAGGTCAACGCTAAACACGAGGCCCAGAGGAAGATCATCATGGAAAAAGCCAGAACCGACACCACGTGAGGGGCGTCTCGTGAGGGGCGTTTCAACTGTAATTGTGTTTTTGTATTAGGGACAGCACCCCTGGGTGGAGTTAGAGCAGACGCCTGAGGACCCTTCAGAGAGCGGATGGGTAGGCAGAGAGGGGTCATGACTGGAGATCGTAGGTTTTCACCTAAGGACTAAGAGTGGGTGATCTTCTTAGGAAGACATTCACAGCTGACACCTTTGATAGGCTGGGATCTTGTTAAGTAGGGATACCATCTAGTACAGAGTAGGGACAGCCTAACCTGATTCCTTCCTTCCCTTGTAAATGACGGATAGATCACAATTCGTGTCTATGCTTGCAACCCTGCTGATCTTGGAACTAGTACTTGTAGTATTCTTTGCTCGCCTAAGAACTTTTAGAGAACATATGTTTGTATTAGTGCCTCTATATCTTTTGAATCTCGTTTTGAGATGCCTGTACTTGCAGTTAGCAATGACTCTGTAATAAATCTTTAAAACTTAGAAGTAGTATGTGGTTTTTCAGAGTCGAGCCCATTATTAGTAAAGTTAACCTGGTATTGGATGCACTTTCTTTCCTCAATGACAGGCAATAAAGATTCAGTCGACCAGAATGGGGTTTAGATCTGGAGTGGTAAACTAGAGATCAAAAATCCCGCCCTCCCAGTTGGTAGCAGAGGATGGTTGCCTTCTTGAGGAAGGTGATCTAGGCCAGGTTAGATTACCCCAAGGCCCCTAGAGATCGATGATCGGAAGAACCGCCCGCCGAAGAGGGTGCTGACGGCGCGAGAAAGAAAAGCAGCAGTATCGGTCGAGAGTGAGTATAAAGGGTCATGCGTGTTAGATTGTGGTGTTTTTGTGATGTATCTATGTTGTAATGTTTCGCGGAGTTGAATGCCTGTAGAGTGACTGTGGAACAGGTTGTGAGTGCGCGCAACCGGTGCAAATCTTAAGTTCAGAAGAGAGCTTAAGTGGTTCGGGTGTATCGGACATCCAGAGTAATTGTCAACCAGTGTGAAGGGGGTCATGAGGTACCATTGATCGCCCGCAGGACCGAGATAGGGGGAACGTGAGAGTGTGAGTAACGGACGCTGGTCGGAAGTTACTGTGTGTAAGCAACCTATCAGAGAGACGATTGCCTGAAAAGGCATTTCGTCAGTTGTGGTGACAATTACAGATAAACTGTGGACGCACAGGCAAGAGAAGTGATCGCTTGGTCGGAAGTAATCACCTTTCAGTGTATGAATGGGACGCATGCGTGACCAAGAGACGAGCTGAGAAAGGAGGGGAACTGCTGCGAAGGGGAGACGAGTGACGTCAGAAAGTGCCGCGCTGGGATTGGCCGGTACGAGTGAGACCGCGCCGTGAGACGAGTGACGTCAGAAAGTGCCGCGCTGGGATTGGCCGGTACGGGTGAGACCGCGCTGTGATAGGCCAGCTAGCAAAGCCGCGCGAGGATTGTCACCAGGAAGTAAACAGAATAGCGAAGCAGGAAATTGTACGTTTAATCATGAAATGTTTTAAATGGTTAAGAGCGGCGTTTAAGAGAGAGAGGCGGAGATCTTATGATGGGGAAGAAGCCCCGCCGGAGGGTACGCCGGCAAATTATATGGCAACAAATGTTGGGTTGCATACTATATTGTGGATTTCAAATTGGTGTAAGATTACAGAAGGAAATGAGGAATTGACGTTTCCAAAGTACGGGACGTTTAGATTAGAGGTACTACATCGATTAAAAGCAGTTATGACCTCAATGAGACCTCTGCCTAGACCGACCCAGTTTGAAGCCCTCAATGCATGGATTAGGGCGGCGCACGATAGAAACCAGAACAGGCGTCAAGAAAGGGTGAAACTATCAGTAAGAGCAGTGCAGGATGCCAAATGGGATGCGGATGCTAAAAGATGGAGAGTGCATAACCTTGAAGTAAACAAACTGTATCCAGTGATAGAGGTGGCGGAAAACAGAAGCCCACTAGAGGAAGATGATGAGAGCGAGACAGAGGATAGCCTGATAAATAGGTTGCTAACAGATAGGCCACCCCCGTACAATAGAGAGACAGAAAATGCCGAGCCCAGCAGAGGAGGGGGGGCTGGCATAGGGGAGTATGGACCACTTCCTATCACAGATTGGGATCCCACTGCAAGTAAAGAATTGCCTCAACCTAGTCCGGTGCAGAAGGTAGTCGGAAGGTTTGTGGTACAAAAGGTGCCGGAAACGGAGCGTGCCACATCCTATGCATTACCAGACGCCCTGCAAGTACCTGTTACTATAGGTCCTATAGTATCGATTTATGACCCAGAAAGAGCCAGAGGGGAGGAACAGGTACGATTGGACAGGGAGAGAGCAGAAATGGCGAGGAGGAACGATACAATCAATTCCCCGAGACCGCTGCCAGGACCAAGGGATTGGAGCACCCCAGTACATACAGCAGTAGATCCCACAGGAGATCAGGGGGGCCCGAGATGGCCGATGGATCTGAGGGGATCAGGGCCGAAATCCTTCCAGGAGTTAAGAGAGTATATGAAGGAATGGGATGCAGCAGTAGAAACTCACAGGAGTCTGATAGCAGCGGAAGCTGAAAGGGAAAGCCAAGATAGCAGGATTCGGACTCACTGCGGGGCTGGCGAAAGCAGTCCGGAGTGGGTTGGGAAGAGTCAGGAAAGTAGAGGAGATACTTGCCGTACCCAGAGTGAAGGTAGACCAGTACTGGAAAACAGGAGTACAGGCCCGGAGTGTGGGGGGGTGTCCCGCCCCGTTCACAGCGAAGGGGATAGGAGAACGCAGGAGTATAGGAACAGCTTTAAGTGCACCCACTATGTGTCTGACAATAGTGGACAAAACGAGAGTTGCGAGAGGTCTCACCATGACCCCTGTGATCACGGACATGAACGGAATCATGGGGACATGGGGAGCCGAGAAGGAACTTACCCGATACTGAGTGACACTAGGCAACGAGGGAATAGCGACAGGGTGGAAAACAGCAGAGAGTCCTATCATGGGACCAAGGATAACAGGCAGAATGGACAAAATGAAATTGGGGGAAACAGGGCAGTGTTTCACCACCCTCCAAGGGAAGATGGCCGAGCATGGGACTTAGAAAGATGGGAACAAGGGAGGACTCTCCTTGACACCCCTGAGCCTAGGCGTAGGACTCGGAGCTGGGATGGGAGAGATACCAATGAACACCCTAAGAAAGACATACTGCGAGCCGAGATAAAGGTAAAGAGACTCGATGTCGCCAGTTTAAGATCAGATCTGGATGACATGGTAGATGGTACTTTGCCTTTGGAGAGAATGGACATGTACGAGCAGGATGAAATACTGTTCATAGCAAAGGACATCACTCGGAAAGCGAGAGCAGCACATGAGAAATTAGTTGAACTGGCAGGAAAATACATGGTAGACTTGTCAAGGACCAAAGCATTACAGGGTAACCACAGGCTACACTATTCAGATCAGGACCTAGATGAGAGAAGGACAATAGGATTAAAAACACACATAAGGGAATTGATTACTGGAATAAGGACATGGAGAGAGCTGGATAAATGGGAAGAAAGATGGTCCAAGAAAGGGACCGTCAGGAGGAGCATGCTTGGGATGTCCCCAGAGGGAGGGCTGCAGAAGGTAGAGGCATACCCTTTGCGTGAGGTTGCAAACGGGAGCTATGTGCACGTGCCCTGGAGTAGGGGAGACTTAGCTGCTTTTACCAATTCCTTCCCTAAATTGAGGGAGAACCCAGTGGAATGGTACAAGCAGGTAGAGAGGTTCGTAGAAACAGGGCCGGTCCTAGCCATGGGCGGTATGGGCAGCCGCCCAGGGCCTCGCGCTCAGGGGGGGCCCGCCGCCAGCCCCGCAGTTGCGGGAATAATAAATGATGATGGCCTGGCCCTGGGGAAAAGCGCTGCGCAGTGAGCACAGCACAGTGCATTCTTCTGTCCGATACTGGCGCTCAGGGGGGCCCCCCGCCGGCCCCGCAGTTGCTTGATAATAAATGATGATGGCCTGGGCCTGGGGAAAAGCGCAGTGAGCAGAGCACAGCAGCACAGTGCAGCCATTGATTCTTCCAAGTTCCGTCCAATAAATTATAATATCGAGTCATGTGTGTCATGTGTGTGTTTATTTATTTGCAGTGAGTAAGTTAACTGAGTTACAACAATACCAGCAGCCAGGCCTCCGTTCTCCACACTCTCTTGTTGTGTTGCACGTACCGTAGTCGTACAATCGGCATTTCTGTGGTGTCTGCGCAATTGATGCCTGCACACACACCCCACCACCTAGCTTGGTTGTGTTTGATATGAACCGTGAATAATAGTTTTTGTAAGACCAACTCTTACAGATTTCTTGTGATGCATCAGACGTTGCGTTTCCTCACATTAAAAAATCACAACTAATAGATCTAGTTTGCAACAAAAGGATACACTCTAGGGATAAACATGAACTTAATTAAAGAGCGAATAACAGACCAATCACATAAGAGATACGAGCAATTTCCAGGTTTGTAGGCCCTGGAATTACGGCCTCGCAATTCTTGGAAAATGTTAGTGGTATCTGTAGCAAGCAAGGAGCAGATGGCTGATCTGGTTAGCAGCACTTTGGGGAGCATCCGTTTGCTATTTCAAGCACTCGGAGCGAGGAGCGCATCATTCCAGTCCAACACTACTGATTGGATGGAAGGACGAGGCTAATTTGTGACTGCGGAAATTGTACATTAATGAGGGACACAAAATACTCAGGGCCACGTTGCCAAAATAAGGGTGTGTCAGAGCTCTAGGACGATTTAACAGTGGAATAGAATGGTCATGTCAGGAACGGTTCATAAATCAATCACAAGTTTTCTTTGGAAGGAGCGTTTAAAAGATGTTTTAATTTTCATCGAAGACCACTAAAGCCAAATGGAATGAATCTCATTGGCTGTGACAAGGAAAGCGTTTAGTTGGACTCTAACAAAAGTCTTGGCACTAGAGCTTTTCACGTGTCTGAAGAGTTAGAGGTCCATTGTCCAGGAGGGAGCCTTCTGACCTCCAGAACAAACACAAACAATGCGGCGAAAGACCACATCAAAAACTAGAAGCCTCATTCTTATAACTGCTTTTTATGTATCTTCGCGAAGAGAAATAAAAAGTAATACACAAGATAACGTTTTAATTATTTACTTTTGGCAGAGTGTTGCAGCTAAAGTCTTGCCTGACTTTTGGGGCTTACTGACTCAAGAAATCCCCAAGGCACAATGCTGGGGTGTACTGCTAAGGCAGAGAAGTCCCAGCAGAAATATTCATTTACACAAACTGAACTGACAACAATGCAACTAATCTCTCTCAGATGAATTGAATTAACTTTATAGCGCCACTCATACCAGTGTAGGGTGTCAGAGCAATTTACATCACACACACTACACACAATCAATGATGACATAATAGCTACGGAAGGTGAAAAGAAATGTTTTCTGTCTGTATTTATCTGTCAAAATCAGTAAAAACGGAAAACAGGAAGGCTTAATTATGAACAAGATGAGTCACCAAGGGACGTGTTCCTAGTCAGATACGTCTTGTAGTGTTACTTTTTTCTTCACCTCCTTTTCATGTGTGCTCACCTTCTCCGCCAGCGAGGTCTTCTCTCACTTTGTCTACATTAGTATGAGTTGAAGTGTGGTGGTGGTGGTGGTGTCTGATCATGATCCTGTGAATTTATGGTGCATAAGCCATTCGATCACCTATTGCGCGATGATTATTACACTGAAGGTGTCTCTATTTTGTAGGTCTTGCCCTACTTGATTTGTGCACTTCCATTCCAATGTGTGTTTATTTGGCGCTTTTGCTATGTGTGTTTCATTTGCCCTTAATGAATTTTACTGCAAAGTCACTTTCTGTGATGTCACTTGGAGGGGCCTCACATCTTCCCTTTCGCCCGGGGCCTCAGAAGGCCTAGGACCGGCACTGCGTAAAAATCTCCAAAGTACTATGGGTTGACCTGAACACCCTGTTTGACATTGTGGTACCAGGAGACTTGTGGTCAGCATGTAAGGTTAGTGCTGAATGGCCCACAGCAGAACCAGAGAGAGATGCACGGACTAATGGACCGTCCGAGACAGTCATGACAAAATATGAGAGAGTGATGACTTGGCTGAAAGAAAAGGTGCCAATGCAGGACATAGATTGGGTCAAAATAGATCGAACGAGGCAGGAACCCAAGGAGACAGTTCACGAATATTATGAGAGATTGTTGAAGGCGTTTAAAAAATATAGTGGGTTGGACGTAATGGATCCTAAAGACATAGGGCAGTTTGTGTCTAAATTCGTTTTGGGCTTAAGACCGGATATTTGTTTAATGATTCAGCAACACTTGATTTGTTGGCAGAACAAACCTTTGGACGAAATTCTGAGGTATGCTAGGTACTGCAGTGATGAGATAGATTCAAAAGCCAAAAAGCTAAAAGAAAAACTGATGGTGGTACAGATGCAGTCAGCTGGTAAGGGTGGACAACAGCAACAGGGAACAGGGACCGTGGGTAGGAGACAGAATAACCAGAACAGAGGTAATGAGGAGAACTCCAACTCAAGACCTAGGGTAGACATTGCGGCATTGAAAAAGACGACCCGGTGCCATCAATGTAACGAGGTGGGACATTGGAAACGCGAGTGTCCCTACAACGTTGAAATTGGAGAACTAGAAGTAGAGGAGGAAGAGGTTCAAAACACTACAGGAAAAGGGGCAACAGGATACCAAGGAAAGGTGGTCAAAGGGGGGACCCCAGCTCCACGAGCCCAGTTCCCTCAACCACCCAGAATAGGGCCAGCGGGAAAGACCTTTAGACAGATGCCTCTTTTCGTAGGAGGAGAAGAGTGTTACTACGTTGATCCCCTAACGGGACAGAGAGTGGAGAGAGAAGACTGTACCCTTGGGGCCATCTTAGAGGTGGACCAGAGGGGACCATACGTCGAGGCCGAAGTGGCAGGGTGTCCCACGACTTTCTTAGTAGACACAGGGGCCACTCGATCCACGATAAGATCAGCTGTAGTTCCAGGCCTGCCAATGTCAGGAGAAACGATTCAAGTGGTGGGGGTCGCAAACAAGAGAATAACAAGCCCACTGACGGAGCCAGTGCTAGTGAAAATAGGGAAATACAGCGATGAACATCAGTTTGTGGTTTGTGATTCTAGCCCTGTATGTCTATTAGGAAGGGATCTATTGTGCAAGTTAAATTGTACAATATACTGCACACCACAGGGAGTGGAGGTACTGACTAATGATGATGACGCAGACTTTAAGGTCGCAAACTCAAGAACGTGTGTGGAGCTGTATCCCACTTTGACAGTGGATGAGCTTCCGTGGGATCTAAGGGAGACCGTGGCACCAGAAGTGTGGGATTTCACTGGGGAAGAGATTGGACTAGTCAAGGGAGTGGACCCAGTGAAAATCATAGTAAAACCGAATGCCGAGTTTCCGAGAACACCCCAATATAAATTGACCCCAGAAACGATTGCAGGTATAAAGCCCGTGATCGAGTCCATGATTAAGCAGGGAATACTGAAAGAAATCGTGGGTAGTCCGTGTAACTCCCCGATTATGGGTTTGCAGAAACCAAGTGGGAAATTCAGAATAGTGCAGGACCTTCGAAAAATCAATAACATAGTTTCATGTTGTCCAGTGGTACCGAATCCATCAGTGATATTGTTTCAGATACCGTTCCAAGCTGAATGGTTCACAGTGATAGACCTTTGTCAGGCTTTCTTTTCGATCCCTTTGGACGAAGATAGCCACTTTCTTTTCGATTTTAAGCTGGAAGGTCGCGTATTAACATGGTGTCGTATCCCACAGGGGTATATCGAGAGCCCATCGATTTTTAACCAGCTTTTGAAGAAAAATCTTGACAGTCTAGTACTGCCCCAGAATTCGGTTCTGGTCCAGTACATAGACGACCTACTTGTCGCGTCAGAAACTGAAGAAGCTTGCAAGGAGGACTCCATTGCTTTGCTAAATCACCTAGCTGCAAACGGGCACAAGGTGTCCCCGAGCAAATTGCAGTACTGCCTGACAGAAGTGCAGTACTTGGGGCACAGAATTGAAAAAGGAAAACGGAAGGTGTCACCAGACAGAATAGAGGCGATCATGAAAATGAACGCGCCTAAAACACAGAGAGAGGTCAGGATGTTCCTAGGGATGGTGGGTTATTGCCGACAGTGGATAGCGAACTTCTCACTGAAAGCAAACCCTTGCAAAAACTGACGCACAAGGAGGTGAGTGATCCGGTACCATGGGACAAAGATTGTTTTATGGCGTTCCTGCAGCTGAGAGAGGACCTGTGTCGTGCTCCTGCTCTGGGAATGCCAGATTACGACAAAACATTCTTGCTTTACTGTTGTGAAAGAGAGGGTTGTGCTTTGTCAGTCCTGGTCCAAATCCATGGGAATACCCGTAGACCAGTCGCCTACTTTTCGGCTACCTTAGACCCAGTAGCCGCAGCGTTGCCCGGATGTCTCAAATCCGTTGCTGCAACGGGTGTCAGCATTGAGAGGTGTGAGACCATTGTTATGGGACACCAGTTAGAGGTGTATGTGCCACATTCTGTTGAACTGTTGATGACCAGGACCAAAACACAGCATCTGACCAATAGCAGGCTCACGCGCTATGAGCAAGTCATTCTTGCTGCAGAGAACGTGACCCTCAAGAGATGCTCTGTTTTGAACCCTGCTACATTGATGCCACTCCCGAGTGACATTGATGATGATGTATGTACAGACCATGATTGCCTTGATGTGACTGAACTATGCACCAAACCGAGACCCGACATCGTGGATGAGCCACTGACTGACCCTGATGAAGTTTTCTTTGTTGATGGCTCATGTGTAAGAGACGATGTTGGTCAGTTGAGAGCAGCTTATGCTGTTTGTACAATTACGGGAGTTGTGGAAGCCGCATGCCTGGAAGGAGTACACTCCGCTCAGGTAGCTGAAATTATTGCATTGACGCGTGCCTGCCTGGCAAGCAACCAAATTCGAGTCACCATATACACCGATAGCCAATATGGTTTCGGGGTAGTTCATGATTACGGGCAACTGTGGTCTCAAAGGGGTTACATGACCTCTTCAGGCTCACCCATTCGAAATGGTGAGTTTGTACGCTTATTGTTGGAAGCCTTGCAATGTCCGGCAGCTATTGCCGTTGTAAAATGTACCGCACACACTAGGAACAACGACTTTGTGTCACAAGGCAATACATATGCCGACGAAGTCGCACGGTACTGTGCCGAACAAGGGTACTCTTTCACGGAGGTGGAAGTGGGTGGAATCAATGTAAGGACTGAATTAGCTATGATATTGGAAACTGTAGATACATGGGACGAGTTAAAAGGTATACAAGAAAATGCACCCGATTTTGAGAAAAGAACATGGGAAACTGCAGGATGTGTGATAGGCGAAACAAACTTTTGGGTTTCAGCAGATGGAAGGGCAGTGTTGCGAAAGGAGTTGGTGAGCCCAATGGCAAGGCAAATTCATGGTCCAGTACACCTAGGGAAGGACGCTATGCTGAGAGTATTCAGACAAACCTGGTACAACCCCAAGTTCAGAGTAGCAGCAGAAGCAGTGTGCCAGCATTGTGTGACCTGTCAGCAGCTGAACATAGGGAAAAGAACACCAGTTGCATTGAGTCACATAGGGAGGTCTGGAGGTCCATTCAACCGAATGCAACTGGATTTCATTGAAATGCCAAGGTGCAACCGCCTTCGATACGTGCTGGTGGTTGTTTGCATATTTTCCAGATGGGTCGAGGCATACCCTACACGCAGGTGTGACACCCTCACAGTAGCCAAGTTATTGCTTAGGGAACTCATTCCGCGCTTCGGGGTACCGGCCTCTTTGGAATCAGATAGGGGAACACATTTCAACAGCGAGCTTGTGAAGATGATTTGTGCAGCCCTGAACATAGATCAGAAATTGCATTGTAGCTACCGACAAGAAGCTTCGGGAATTGTGGAGCAGATAAACGGCACCATAAAGTCCCGAATTGCCAAAATGTGTTCATCAACGTCTGAGTTGGCCTGATGCCTTGCCACTAGTTCTTATGAGCATCCGTAGTACCCCAGACAGAAGAACGGGACTATCGCCACACGAGGTGTTAATGGGGAGGGCAATGAGATTGCCATCAGTACCGACCGCAGCCCTGTTGAATATCACAGATGATATGATCCTGGACTATTGTAAGGGTCTGTCTGACGCCATTCATTCGGTGTCCCTTCAGGTGCAGGCTGCCGAGGTCCCGTCGAGCCAGGACTTGTGTCATGACCTGTGCCCTGGAGACTGGGTACTGATCAAAAAGCACGTCAGAAGAAGCTGCCTAGATGCCCGGTGGAGGGGGCCCTACCAGATCATCCTAATATCGAACACTGCTGTGAAAGTGGGAGGGCTGCCCAACTGGATCCACGCGTCTCACACGCGAAGCGTTCCAGCACCTCTGGAAGAAACAGCTCCTCTCTCGGATGTACGTCCAGCTGCGGACAGAGAAGCCATAGAGGGGGCCAGTCAAGCTGTAGAGGTGCCAGAAGAAGCTGGGAGCGTGTCTGACCAAGCTGAGGACGGTCAGTACAACAGTGAAACCGACGACGCTACTGAAGGAGGCAGTAGCTGGGAGTACGAATCAGACGCTGACCAAGCTGAAAGTGAGCACGAGCAAAGCAGAAGGTCAAGGAGCAGAAGGGCAAGGCGTGGAGAGGCCAGCTGGCCGCAAAGGAGGAGGCCAAGTCTGAGGTCAACTCCAGAGAGAACCCTTGCTCCAATATCCGAAGACTCAGACCCGGACGAAGGTGCTCTGGGCGCTGAAGCAGCAGATCTAAGAAGGTCAAGGAGAGTACGTGTGCCTAACAGAAGATACGCCACTCCTGAGTGGACGTACCTGGCGACAGATGTCTTGGGAACGAGTCACAGGGAGAATAAGGGCGGTGATAGTGACCAGCACTGACCCCATCATCACAGTAGAAGTACAGCTGTTGGTGCCTGGAGTCGAAACAGAAGGGTCACTAACGTTCAAAATCCCCAACCCTCCCTACCTGAGCAAGTTAAAGCACATGTTCTTCACCGAATTACAATTCCCCGACTTTGGAACAACGATAACAAGTCATGAAGAGCACATTCTTCGTTTGGAAATATTGAACTACGCTATACAAGCCGCTGGTTCAAGCCTCATTGTAGATGCTTAAAGACTTTGTAAATAAGCGAGAGTGAGAAGATAACCTAGCGCCTAGTGGAAGGGGAGAAACTTAGGGACTTTTCCTTTAAGTTGACGGAGAAGGGCTAGGGTTGTCTGTGTTAAAGTTCAAAAAGACTTTGCAAAGGAGATTGCCAGCTTCCGATGTGTGGTTCTAAAGACTGAAGGAGCAAGAGAGACTGTAAAGGAACTCAAAGAGAAAGAACTTTGTGTTGAAAACGAGAAAGGAATCATACTGTCTGAAGAACAAGGAGGCCGGTAATCCAAACCGCAGAGCCAAATGTATAATAGGCACATTAATAGTGGGAGTGATACTTCTTATAGCTTTAGTAGTTACTGTATCATATGTGATGGGACACGAAAGTGAGGCAAGGGTAACAGACGCAAAATCTGTAGTGACACCAAAACCCACTGCTGCTGGTGAGAAAGGGGAAACCATGCAGGAAAAAGCGTTATTAGCAGCAGAAGTCCGTAGGTTACATATGGATGAGTCCCAGGGTGACTATAGGTCAAATGCTTATGCCAAACTGTTATATGAATATGTTGATGCCATGGAGGTCAAGGACTGTTATGTGTGTATGCAACTGCCTGCGTCTGTAGATGAAGGCATTAGATATCATCACCTACCACTGACTTATGGCATTACATGTAGCTTATTGCTTAGCATATTTTATGGAAGAGATAATTTTGAATATTATTTTTCTAATTACGATGCAGTGTTACCAGAAGTCCCAAATTACAAGCAAATGAATAAGTGGGACTATTATAAGAGTGAAGACAGATTGGCAAAGTTCTTCATTCCTTGGGATACTTTAGATACTTCACACGCCCGCAGAAATAATCTGACTTGCAAGGTCTCAGAAGTCGAGAAGAAATTTATAGGGCAAGTGGATGATCGATATAGAAGGCAAAAGATTCTGAAAAAATCAGGACAGTGGAAGACAGATTGGACCGAGGAGGAGAAAGCACACAAAAGGAAGGGTAGTAGTGGCCCAATAGCTTTGGATAGGACGCAGAAAGGGAAGTTATGCCTTCACCGAAGTAAAACGTACTACGAAAATGTATTTGTAGGGGAGGTCAGTTGTGAACATGCTTTTAGATTAGAATATTACACAAAGGACTTCTTGAAAGGAATGCAAGTGATTCCAAATGTATATTTTGTATGTGGAAGAAATGCCTATGTGAGACTACCTGATAACTGTCACGGATCATGCTATTTGGCTATTGTCTTCCCCAAAATATACCACGCTCAAGACTTAGAGATCATAGAGGGCAAGGTCTCAACAAGAGGGAGAAGAGACCTAGGGGATGCAGAAATAGTTGGAGACGTATTTGGAGCTGCATTTCCTCTTCTAGGACTGATCCTCAATGATGTCAAAATAAGGAGACTGGCAACAGTAGTAGACAGATTGTCTGCCAGTACTGCTAGATCCTTAATGCTGGTGGAAGGAGAGATGCAATCGATAAGGGCCATGGTGCTTCAGAACCGTCTTGCGTTAGACGTTCTGCTAGCAAAAGAGGGCGGAGTCTGTAAGGCTTTGAAGGTCCAGGAATGCTGCACTTACATTCCAGACAATTCAAAACCTCTTGAGAAAGTCATTATGAACATAACTAACATTCACAAAGAGATTGAGGACCTGACTAAAGTAAATGTTTGGGAAAAAGTGGGTCATGGAATGGGTGAATTTGGAGGTTGGCTCGCCAACATAGGGAAGAGCTTTGTATGGAACATACTGAAGCCTATCATCATAATAGTGATCTGTGTGATCATGTTGTGGGGATTGGTGAGGTCGTACCAATGGAACAGGTCAAATAGGTTGGAGAGAGCCAGGAAAGAACAGGAACGGAGATTAGCTGTCATGCAGGATAATCAGTACAGGAGTCTGAGGGCTCTAGAAATGCTGAAACTAGGGGGGAGGGCAACTAGTTCAGTTTAAAATTGGATGATGACCACGAGAGGTCATCAAAGGGGGGAACTGAGAGAGCGTAAAACTGAACTAAAATGCACGAGTGCACCATAAGTACAAGTTAGTCGCACAATTATAATAGAAGTGCTTGTAAGTGTTGAAGATACATTCAACTATACTTAGACGTGTGTAGTTAACATAGAGAATTCATATAGAAGTGGGACTGACGCAGAAATGTGTGGAAAATGTATTCTTAGACGTAATTAATCATGATCCATGTTATGTAGCTGCTAATGGGGGAATGTCATGCTGCAAAGCATAGAAGGGAACAGGCCTCATGGCCAGGCCAGAAGGGTTTGGAAATGTACGCTTATACATCAACATGGATTGCACTAATGTTATAGTAATTCTGTTTATTAGTTAGATTTATATCCCATAGAAGTGTTTCTCATAATCAAAGAATAAAGTGTTAACATGTTATTTTAAATTCACGAAAGAATTTGAAGAGAATAAAACCTCTGCGAGAAGGGTTGTAGGCCTGAAGTGATAAAAAGGTTTTCTGATTTGCACGTGCTGGTACAGGCCGAGCTGAGTTGAGAAATAAGTTGCAAACTTCTGTTAGAAGTTTATGAGAATTGGGATCCAAGCTGCGGATGTCTGTATGCAGGTGCGAGGGGGTTTCGATTAAAAGTTTGATGAATAGAGCTCTGTTCAGAGAGACTGGTACAGACATGGAGGAGGGTTCAGGAATGTTGGGGGTATCAGCGTGCTGGAGAAGAAGCCTGAGAAGCAAGGTCAACGCTAAACACGAGGCCCAGAGGAAGATCATCATGGAAAAAGCCAGAACCGACACCACGTGAGGGGCGTCTCGTGAGGGGCGTTTCAACTGTAATTGTGTTTTTGTATTAGGAACAGCACCCCTGGGTGGAGTTAGAGCAGACGCCTGAGGACCCTTCAGAGAGCGGATGGGTAGGCAGAGAGGGGTCATGACTGGAGATCGTAGGTTTTCACCTAAGGACTAAGAGTGGGTGATCTTCTTAGGAAGACATTCACAGCTGACACCTTTGATAGGTTGGGATCTTGTTAAGTAGGGATACCATCTAGCACAGAGTAGGGACAGCCTAACCTGATTCCTTCCTTCCCTTGTAAATGACGGATAGATCACAATTTGTGTCTATGCTTGCAACCCTGCTGATCTTGGAACTAGTACTTGTAGTATTCTTTGCTCGCCTAAGAACTTTTAGAGAACATATGTTTGTATTAGTGCCTCTATATCTTTTGAATCTCGTTTTGAGATGCCTGTACTTGCAGTTAGCAATGACTCTGTAATAAATCTTTAAAACTTAGAAGTAGTATGTGGTTTTTCAGAGTCGAGCCCATTATTAGTAAAGTTAACCTGGTATTGGATGCACTTTCTTTCCTCAATGACAGGCAATAAAGGTTCAGTCGACCAGAATGGGGTTTAGATCTGGAGTGATAAACTAGAGATCAAAAATCCCGCCCTCCCACACGCATCCCTTACTTTACGACCCTGCACTGCTCGGGCATGGACACACACGTACTGTGTGCCCTCAGTCGAGGACTGTGCCAGCCACGCCCCCTCCCGCAAGGCAGCATTGTGAAAGAAACACATAAATCTCCAGTCCTCAAGTGTGACGTTCAAGCCTTTTTACTACCATGGTTTACAATTCAGAGAAGGGCTAGGGGGCTGAGGAGTGACCGGCAGGGCTGAGGAATGTACTAGTGCACGAAGCATGTTGGCTCCGGGGCCAGGCGGAGCGGGAGGGGGCCGCCACCTGTCACTTACCCAGCAGCAGCAGCTTCAGCTCCCGGCGGGCGTCCCGCTTGTCCCTGCGGAGCTGCCGTTCGATCTCGTCGTTGATCCGCCGGGCTTCCTTCGTCTCCTCACTCAGGCAGCACGCCCCCCACCCCCCGACAGCCGCCACCACCTCCCCTACACCACCACCACGGAAAGAAAAAAAACCAGCGAGAAGCCCCCCCCCCGCTTTGCAGACGCTGGCCGGCGCCCTAGGGCCACAGCAGCGAGCACAGAAGCCCCCCGTGTAACGCAGGGGATCATCCAACACCGAGGGGGGCACGAAACACCCAGCAAATCGGTCCTGCTGCCTCTGTCAGTCGCCTGGTCCAACTCCTCCTCCGCCTTCTCCTCTCTAAATCATGCAGCAAACATGGAAACATCCACAGGAGCACAGCAGAGAGACTAGCACGGCTCCCCTCCCACCCACCTTTTTTTTCCCTTTCTATTTTTTTTCTCGCTACACCCCCCCCTCTTGTCAGGAGTCACTAATATGAGCTTCCTTTCAGAAACAAGTCAGGTCCCGGGCCGGCAGCCAATCACAGCGCGGCCCGGAGAATGACATCACAGGGGTGTCCCGCCGGCAGATTCGGGGGCGTGTTTTTCGCCCTCTCCCCTTCTCATTGGCTGGAAGGTAAAATTCCAGCCAATGGGAAGAGGAGAGGGCGGGACTTAAAAAAGACATGGAAACACCCCCGAATCGCGTTCACACGGGGAAAGCGTGATTGACAGCCACTCTCTTCCAATGGCTAGCCTCCATTTATGGAGCTAGCCAACGGAAGGGGTGGATTCAAGTCCCCCATACTGTAAACAAAAGCTTTCGCCTGGGCGGAGCACTGGGGGGACTGCTGAAATGACCACACTGGATGTTCCATTAGAGCACCAATTGATGAGCGGTTCTAGCTCATATATATGAGCGTTTGTATAAAACATGGCAGGCAATTAACACATGTAGGTGCCTTCCACATGCATATAAGGAGCATACACTCATGTGCTCAGATTGCTCAAAGTATGACTGCAGAAAAATGGAAGAGGCTCTCGGACACTGGGTGATCCGGATAAGTTTTTGACTTGCACAGCACCGCTAGGAGACTTTTGGGATTAGGTCAGGCAGTGCACAAGTAAAAAAAAAAACAAACGGGGGGGGGGGGGCGCTGTCACCGGAAGTGACGTCACAACGTGACGTCACGAAAGGTGCCTCCGATCTCGTCCCAGAGAGGCCAAAAAGGTGAAGTCCTGCTGTAAGTGATGTCACAACAGGACGTGACGTCACGAAAGGTGCCTTCGATCTCGTCCCAGAGAGGCCAAAAAGGTGAAGTCCTGCTGTTTGGCAGGGGGGACGACGTCCATCCTGTAAAATAAGTGGGGGGACGCCGTCCACCCGCGTGGTACACCGACTCGAGCCCTGAGGTCAGGTCTATTTGTACAATATGTCAAGATACCAGGCACCGCTAGAAAAATATGGGCTGTGTTTCCAGAAACACCTACGCCCACTCACAATGGTAGAGATGCTCAGCCCATCCAATATTAAGAGACTCATTATGTTATATGGCATTAACAAAAGCAAAACCACTAGCCAATTTGAAGTTGGAGGAAAAATGGCAAGAGATTCCCGAATTACCTATTACCGATTAGAAATGTGATAAGATTTGCATGGGAACAAAAACAGTCGCGAGTATTTAAGCTTGCTCAGTTCAATGTCCATATGACAAATTTAACAAGTATAACAGCAATTTCGCCAGCCCATCACCGTCAAACATAACAGACTGATTTTATAAATCTTACCTGGCACTGCCAGGTGGTCCAGGAAGAAAGTATCAATCATGCTCAAACACTGTATATTTAGAACTATAGCTTGCACGATTAAACCACGTATACTTGGACTCATACCAACAAATAAAAAAAAAGATAAGATGGGCAGAAAACCTATACTGCTGGTATGGTGCTCGTACAGCCATACACTGGCCAAGTGTTAGGTCACCGACTAGTGAATACTGGGCTAAAGATATGACCGAAAGGGTCCTGCACATGAAACAAGTCAGACCGGTTGAAAAACAGATAGAATATGTAATGGTCAGTTTATTTATGAAGAACCCGGACACAAGGCCATCCTGAGAAGCTTGGAGTAAGAGGGGAACAGTGTTGAGACTAATATATGGATGAATGAATGACAGTCAGTAGTAATATATTAGCTTATGGCAATAATCCCCGGAGCATTGATTTTGCTGTACTGGTTATGAGGTGCCTTTGATGGGAGGCTAGTACGGGTTGGGACGATAAGCACATGAAAGTGACTACGATTGTCTAGGTTATGTGGTGTGTCAAATGTTTATTGCAATACTTTAAAAGACTGGAACGCTCCTGGCTGCACTACGTGCTGATTTTGAAACTGGATGATGGATTTTTTTTATGTGTTATTCTCTGTACAGTTCAAAACTAAAACAGTATTTTAAAGATAGTATATGCAATAAAACAAGCGTGCAAAAAGCATTGGCCGTGCGGGTGCCGAAAGGGATTTAAATGCACTCGATTGCCTGTGACAGAGAAAAGACAGATTGTGGTTGTGCATTTCCGCCAGCGTGAGGCCAGAAAAAGCTTCTGGTGGCCCTTTGAAAACACCCTTACTAAAAGTCGAGCAAGCTGCGCATGCGCTGCTCCATGCGAGACCTAAAGAAAGGGGCGTGGGGGGTGAGTGAGTGTAAAATAGTCATAAGACTTTCCTCCTTCTCAAGCTACCAGAGATCTTTTCCTGAATGACCCAACGGACCATTGCCACCTGGATTAGATCCTGCGTGAAACCCCGATTCCATGAATGCCACCCCTGTGGTTCTGGGAAGGGTGGGAGGGGGTCAGATGTGTACTCGTGTGGTGACTTAGTCCAGGACATACTTGGTGTCTCCAGCTTGCACTCCATTGCCATCCGGCTGATGCTGTACCTAGGTCCCAGTATACGCCAACAATGAACCATCATTGGTGCTAGGTCCCAGTATACGCCAACAATGGACCATCATTGGTGCTAGGCCCCAGTATACGCCAACAATGAACCATCATTGGTGCTAGGTCCCAGTATACGCCAACAATGAACCATCATTGGTGCTAGGTCCCAGTATACGCCAACAATGGACCATCATTGGTGCCATTAAAGACTTTAAATGTTAGTATCTTGTTCCAGTTATTGAACTCCTTTTGTTTATTCAATTTCTCCATCAGTTTGCAATTTGTACTACATTTTCAATTTTATTAGTACTGCATAGTTACTAAACCATACATTAAGCCAGTCTGCTCTGTGGCATAGCTTCCAAGAGGTGGTTACTTTAGTAACCAAATGGTCACCCTCACATAAATCATAAATTCCTTGAGATTACTAGTCACCAAGCACAAATGGTTTTGAATTTCTATGTTGCTTATACACCATGAACTGTGTAGTAAAGTCCTTAGCACTGAAAATAGATGTATGCATCTCCAGGGTGCAACCAAGGCAATTTCTCCACAGTTAAGCAAATAAAGCAAGCGCTTGGCTTCATTGCAAAGCTTTATATCTACTGATTTAGAGCACTTAACGTCTACTCTAATCCAAAACTTTTTTTATAGTGCAGAAATTTGCCAGCTTCGCCCTACTACACAGGGCAGAGGAGAAAATATTGGCAATTACATCCTTGTCTCAGGGTTACTGTAGAACCTACTTGTTTAGTCCGATAAAAACCTTAGTTTCTGTAATCAGTTACCTTTTGTTAAGTAAGAGTTGCTGTACATGCCACTTAAAATAAAAACCATGACTAGGCCGTGGCTCATTTGGGTGAGCCGTGTCAACGCTAGCCACAGAGGTGTGCACATCCAGAAAGGAAGAACTACCAGTGGTTAAAGGTGCTTCCATAGACCACTTGGTCCTCCACTGCAGTGGTGTAGGTGACTAATATCACCCACTCCACCCTCAAGGGTGGAACATGCAGCACTATCTGAAACAGCTGAAGCCAATGCCTTGACTGGCCACCACACCAGATCCTGGTACTCTACTTCTGTAGTCAAAACTGAAAACCATCCATTTAAGGACACCTCGAATGATGTGGAGCAGGACTTGGCAAGACAGGAGGGGGAGGGAGTGTCCCATATACTAGACATTGGTTAAAGTCAAACCCATGCTTATCTGAAGAGCATGGAACTAATTGGCTCAAGTGCTACTTGCTTTAGAATCTTTGAAACCTAGACTTGAACCCTTGATCTGCAGCCAACCAATCTAAAGGCATGATAGTATAATCATTAGAGCCATATATCATACAGGCCAGATCTGTAGCCTATAGGAATTTAATAAAACAAATTAAGTTTGCCAAGTTGAACCTAAACGCAAGTGGCTACATTCAAGACACCGACTCAATATAGTAGTGATAAAAACAAACCTTTATTTTACAAAAAATAAAACATACTATAATACATATGATACAAAGCAGATTCTAAGTTTAAGACATGAACTTGGCCACGGCTTTGCTGCCCTCAGATAGGGCGTGCTTTGAAAGTTCTCCAGGGAGCACCAGTTTCACAGCGGTCTGGATCTCGCGGCTGGTTATAGTGCTTCGCTTGTTGTAGAGGGCGAGTCTAGCCGCCTCTGAAGCCACTCGCTCGAAGACATCTCCATTGATGGAGTCCATGATCTTCATGGCACCGAGCGAGAGGGCCAGATCAGGGTGGACCTGTCGGGAGACAGAGCGGGTTAGGATCACAGCCAACATGCATGGACAATCAATGTAAGGCATTGCGGAACACAAGGAAAAGCACGTTTATGTTGGATCCAATTAAGACAAAGTACTAAAGACATAACACAAGCCTTGAAGTCACTGTACAACTGGAGCCCTGCCAACACCATGTAAATAATACATGTTTAGACATGTAGTGAAAAGCCATTTTCTCGGTAGTATCACAGCCACAAAAACTCATCTTTAGCCAACAAATCTAAAGCAAGTCTACTGATGACGCTGTCTTGATGAGGGTTCATTGCAAGCAAAGTGATGGCATGAACCCAGTCCAGCCCTCCTGGACCAGGAGGAGACTAGGAATAGTATAGTAGAGCCTGCATGCATCAAGCAGGCTGCAGCCACATTCAGATCGCATTAATGTGCGAGAGGCGCCGCATTTTACCAATGTAAACACAGCTTAGTTTGTTATGAAGCAAAGATGTGCACATCTCAGGACAAGCCCACATACATTAATAACCAGAATGTTCCCTCCGGTCTACTCCAGGTGATGATCCCAGCAGTAATCTGCTCAAACCAGTTCACCGTTTACAGTGGGTCTAGAGCTGCAGAAAGGCTCCGCGAGTCACTGCAAGCGTGGACGGTCATGCATGCAGGTAATGCTGCCTGACCAGCTGTGGGACTTGCTCGGCTGCAGCACTGCTCCCAGACACAGGTGCACGAGGGATCCTGGACAGTGTCCAGCAGCCAAAGCCTTCATGAGATACTGTGAGAGAAGTGACCAGCAGAGCCTGCACTACCAAAGAGTGCTGCGTAGAGCATCCAACGATGAAGCTCTCGATGGCTTCGACTGTCCCTATCCTGATCGATGCAATAGGCAGTTACAAGATGCACATGGGGAATAAGCTCGGATGCTGTACAAATAACTCATGGGCGATTACTAGAGTACACCACTCTTGAGCAGCCATCGACAAATGTGTTCATTTTGTCCCAAGCAAAAACAAAAAAATACATTTTAGGTTCAGTAGCATTGGGTGTTTGATGTACTAAGGAGGCAGACCTAGTGAAGTCACCAGATGCATCCCCAACATTGATCATGTCATTTTCCCCAAATCCTTGTTTGCGCCAACCATCCACCTGGAAAAGCTTAATGGTCAAGTCACACTATTATGGCTTGAACCAAGGGGGCTGCTTCTGTTGACACCCGCTACAAGGCTTCGTATTAGATAGTGTCCTCTCTCCGCTGTAGTAAACTCACCTGCTTGAGCACCTTGTAGATGAAGCTGGAGTAGCTCTCCTTCCTCTTGCCTTTACCCTTGCGCTGTCCCACAGACTTGGACACCTTCTTGCTACTCTTATTGGCCACTGTGGTCTTCATAGCGCAACAGAAACTGAACATAGAGACAAGAAAAAGGTTAAAACCAGATACGGGACTCTACACCATCAGAGTGCAAATGTTTACTCAGCAGTGACTGGTCCTGCCAACAGGAGGCAGCTCTCGAGACGCAGGCCCCACAGCAGCTCTGGGACATGCGGGACCAGGCAGGCTGAGTTTGGGTGGAGACCCAGCAGAGGATAGACTCAGACAAGAGGGTGCTCCATCAAACACGTCCATGGAAAGGACATCTCATGCAGAAACCACCACAGGGTGCTCCTACCTCGCTGCCAAGACATGGAACAGCCTCCCTACCCACATACGGCAGACCCAACACCTACTCACCTTCAGAAGACTCCTCAAGACCTGGCTCTTCGAGCGGTAGCAGCACCCCTCCCCACAGTGCCTTGGGAAGGGACCCTCACAGGTAAGTAGCACACTACAAGTACTCTGATTGATTAAACTCCAAGAGCGCGCTTTAACCACCCCAGGAGTACCAAACCAGGCGTCTTCACTTCCAGCAGAGCTGGTCTGGTCATTGCCTCGCTTTTGTTTTCCTGGCTGGCGGGTGTCGGCTGTTTCCAGAGCAGCGGGTGCTGCCCTGACCAGGCCATGCCCTCAGGACAATTCTAGTCACGCCTCCTGCATTGGGAGGCGGCTCTGGGCTTTTGCCAGATTGATTTGGTTTCCATTCTGGCTACCAGTTTTGGCTGGCACCACAAAACACACCTGGGTACATGGAGCTTGAATGCAGATCACACACGTCCCAAGTACTCATTGTATTGTGGAGAAGGTGGGCCCTGGGCTGCTTAGGTACCATCTGTCAATCAGCACAAGCAGAGTTGTTGCAGAGAACTATTGCAGTCGTAGCAACAAAAACAAAAAAAACAAACAACTTTTGGGCTACCTACCCTCCCATTGGTTACCATGGTTGAAGAGTCGATCATTTGCCTGCTTCTTATTGGGTGGCTTGCGCCCTGTGGCATTTGTCCCTCCCATGGAGTATGGCCTCTCCGATGAAGAGGATAGTGGGCTTTCTTCTCCCTCCCCTTCCCCATGTCTTCGCATGCAGTCATGAGATGCTGTTTTCCTGGTCTTGTGTGCAGTTTCTACGCCACATTCCTTGCGGCTTCCCAACCAGCCTAGGTAGATAAGATAGCAATAGGGAAATATTTATGGAGATTGTTGTAAAGGAGGTGGGGCGGGGGGTTAAAGGGGTGCGGGGATGAGTACGGTTTTACAATTCGTCTCCGTGTTTCAAATGCTGCAGAAAAGCACAGACGTACAGAGGCTTCTAGTTGGGGTTGCCCTCTTAAAATAAAATGCTGGTAATCAATCAATCATAGCATTTATATAGCGCACTACTCACCCAGAGGGTCTCAAGGCGCTGGGGGGTCCGCTACTGCTCGAACAGCCAGGTCTTGAGTTGCTTCCTGAAGGCGAAGTGGTCCTGGGTCTGGCGGAGGTGGGTGGGGAGGGAGTTTCATGTCTTGGCGGCGAGGTAGGAGAATGATTGTCCCCCTGTGGTGGCTCTTCGGATGCGGGGGATGGCGGCGAGGGCGTGGCTGGTCGATCGAAGCTGGCGTTTGGGAGCGTAGAAGTTGAGGCGGCTGTTGAGGTATCCTGGGCCTTGGTTGTGTAGGGCTTTGTGTGCGTGGGTGAGGAGACGGAAGGTGATTCTCTTGTTGACCGGGAGCCAGTGCAGGTCTCAAGTGTCCGGAGATGTGGCTGCGACGGGGGATGTCCAGGATGAGTCGTGCTGAGGCGTTCTGGATCTGCTGGAGTCTCTTCTGGAGTTTGGCGGTGGTTCCAGCGTAGAGGGAGTTGCCGTAGTCCAGACGGCTGGTGACGAGGGCCTGGGTGGCCGTCTTCCTGGTCTCAGTGGGGATCCACCGGAAGATCTTGCGTAGCATGCGCAGGATGTTGAAGCACGACGAGGAGACAGCGTTGACTTGTCTGGTCATGGAGAGGGAGGAGTCCAGGATGAAGCCCAGGTTGCGTGCGTGGTCGGTTGGTTTGGGTGCGCTGCCTAGGGCGGGGGGCCACCAGGAGTCGTCCCAAGCGGCGGGTGAGGATCCCAGGATGAGGACTTCCGTCTTGTCAGAGTTCAGTTTCAGGCGGCTGTTCTTCATCCATTCGGCTACCTCTTTCATCCCTTCGTGAAGGTTGGCTCTGGCGGTGGAGGGGTCGTTGGTGAGGGAGAGGATCAGCTGGGTGTCGTCGGCGTAGGAGATGATGTTGAGGTTGTGCTGGCGTGCGATGTCTGCGAGGGGGCTCATGTAGACATTGAAGAGGGCAGGACTGAGCGAGGAGCCTTGAGGAACGCTGCAGATGACTTCGGTGGCTTCAGATCTGAACGGAGGGAGGCGGACTCTGTGTCCTTCCGGCGAGGAAGGAGATGATCCACTCCAGTGCCTTTTCTTGGACTCCGATGTTGCTGAGGCGTTGTACTAGGGTACGTGGCAGACAGTGTTGAAGGCCGCGGAAAGGTCGAGGAGGATGAGGGCCGCTGCTTCTCCGTTGTCGAGCAGCGCTCTGATGTCATCGGTGGCTGCGATCAGGGCGGTCTTGGTGCTGTGGTTGGCCCGGAAACCAGACTGCGAGGGGTCGAGGGATCCGTTTGTCTCGAGGAAGGCGGCCAGCTGCTTGTTGACGGTCTTCTTGATGACTTTAGCGGGAAACAGGAGCAGCGAGATGGGGCGGTAGTTCTTGAGGTCGGTGGGGTCGGCCGATGGCTTCTTGAGTAGGGCGCCGAGTTCGGCGTGCTTCCAGCTCTCCGGGAAGGTAGCGGTGTCGAAGGAGGTGTTGATGATGTTCCGCAGATGGGGTGAGATGACAGCGTCGGCCTTGTTGAAAACGTGGTGAGGGCAGGGATCGGTCGGAGATCCGGAGTGGATGGAGTTCATCGTGCGGACGGTGTGTTCGGTGCTGATCGGGGTCCAGGCGCGGAGGGTGGTGGTGGTTCGGTCGTGGCGTTCGACGGTTGAGTGCTGAAGCTGTTGTGTATGTCCGCGATCTTGTTGTGGAAGTAGGAGGCGAGGGAGTTGCAGAGGTCTTGCGAAGGGGTGATGTCGTTTCCGGCGTTGGCGTTGGAGAGCTCTTTGACGATGCTGAAGAGTTCCTTGCTGTTGTGTGCGTTGTTGTCCAGTCGTTCCCGTACCAGCCCATTTAAATCACTGTCAAAGGTTAGGAACCTCCTCTCTAATCTACTGCAGATAAACAATGCAGAGTGGTCATGCATCGGCAAGCTTTTTCCCCCTGAAACTGAAACTCTGTAAAGCTTGTCAGTTTGCGGAGTGAAACTATCTGGAAATATAAGTCATGTAATGTATAAAAAGGATAAGGATTTCAACGAGCCGCTTTGAAGACCCTTAAGATCTACTCTTCCTTCAGGAGCAGAAAAGGATTCTTAAAAAACAAAAAAACACAAACCTTAAGAAAGCCGGGAGGGTGAGATAAGAAAGGCACGAGCGGAATCTAGACTGGGCAGCCCTGGTATCGGACAGCACCGGAGGGTGGGCACTCAAGCAAGTTTGAGCTCCCGCACTTAGACCAAACACTGGAATTACTACAAAGGCCGCCCTTGCGGCACTGCAGGAGCGGGGCTCAGATACCCTCGCACCCTCCTGGGAGGCACACTGCCACAGACCACGAGGTCTTGCCTGACAGTCGGTAAGCGACTCACCCACATTGTGCCTTTGTTCACAACATACATCGCGGGTGTTACCATTGGCGCTGCAGGCCTGTCTGCGGTGGCATTTTGCGCAACACGTCTACTAGAAAGGAAAGGGGGGTTACGCATTAGCTTGCTACTTTCAGGCCTTGTGTTTCCGAGCAACTGGGCTACTATATTAAAGCAACCTTTTCCTAGTTTTAATCTACTCGTTTACAATGTTTAAAATAGGCAGTCAATTACATTTTACGCAGAATAAAAAACACACGTTGAACATCTCCCATGGTTGAAGTTTGTCTGAGCCTGTTCTGGGTTTCTAACATCAGGCACCTTGGGAGCAGACTAATTAGGGCACTACAAGTACCAGAATACTTTGTGTTCCGAAAAAAAATATGCCTGCATATAGGCCTCACTCTCCCGATAGGGGGTTGGTCGATCGCTAGGACGTGCCAAGATCAAACTGGCTCGGCAGACTCCGTACTGGAGTCGAGGGGGGTGCGTTAACAGGGAACCTGGCACAAAACAAACGAAATCACTTTTTTTTTTTTACTAACCATTCTCGCCAAAACCAGCCCTCAAATACGAGGATTATAAAACAGATGAGGCGTAATACACGGATATCGGTTAAAAATTTCGTTTTCGTGCCCCCGGGTAACTCGCAAGGTAGAGATGCGCGTGGCGCACCGCAGGCCGCCTCTGGCCACACCCCACGCTTAGAGCTACGTGAATGGTTTGTCACGGGTGACTATTTCCGACAATGTAGTACATACACCTCAGACTGAAAGCCACTGCGATTGCTGCACTCTATGAGAAACGAGTTACACTTAGCAGCAAGCACCAAATCTACAGAACTATCGGAGCAGTTCGAGTGCTGCCGCCCCCTTCCACAGAGGTGAGGCCCACCAGCAACTACCTCTTCAAATTAAGCAGCAGGCAGGCCCCACTCGCAACCACCACCTCAAATTAAGCAGCAGGCCCCACTCGCAACCTCCACCTCAAATTAAGCAGCAGGCCCCACTCGCAACCTCCACCTCAAATTAAGCAGCAACCTCCACCTCAAATTAAGCAGCAGGTCCCACTCGCAACCTCCACCTCAAATTAAGCAGCAGGCCCCACTCGCAACCACCACCTCAAATTAAGCCGTATCTAAACCAGAGCTTTCCCTGCAATAGAGACAAAAAATCCGTCCTGTATCAACTCACATCCTTGCAAAATAAGGCTTGACGAGAGGAAAAGAACTGAACGATGAAAATCACAAACGGGTCCCGCGTGTGTGCACGACAGACAACAGGCAAACGTGTTTGCAAAAAAAAGGCATACTTTACCAGCCAGATGACTCAATCCAACCTCAACAAATAAAAGCGCAAATTGCGGATACAACCATGTCCCATCAAAGGGGCGTTATATAGGCCGAGCTCGACCGACTGCAGCTGAGACAAATTAACCTCTTCCCTCCACCCAGTGAGAGCCTCCCAAGACCCGCCCCCTCCCGCCACCCAGTGAGAGACTCTCTCAGACCCGCCCCCTCACCTGGTCCCTCCTCACAGCCTTGGTTAGGAGCCCGAACCAGTGGACGCTCCCGTTCCCTCGCTCGCATCCCACCCTTGAAGCAGAGCCCTCACGTGCCACGCCCCCTGCTCCCACTTCTTCTCGTGCCCAGCAGGCCCAGGCATCCCTTTCGGAGCAGCATATAGAAGACAAGACCGGCCTGTATAAAACACGCACCATCAACATCGCTGACTGGGCCATCTGTCCCAGACCAGGGGTGTTTGTCTTTTCCAATCTGACGGTCTGCGCATTGCATGCTGGTACTTGTGGTCCTACATTGATGATGACAGAAAACCGGACAGGGCAGCTCTTCCTTACACACTGCAGGCAGTCTAGCAGGACTGCCAGTCGTTGACCCCGCTGATTCGGATGATACAGCCAGTGCATTGTGGTACATATAGTCCAATTCTGGTAATGAGTGAAACAGTCCTCAGCATATCACCAAGAGATTGACCAACTGACTGATGGCATTTTATACAGAATTGAGAGCTGATAACGGTTAAACACAAGTTTTCTCCTGAAGGTCAGCAGGTCTTGGGTCTGTCGTAGGCTCAGTGGGAGGGTGTTCCATGTCTTGGCGGCGAGGTGGGAGAAGGATCTCCCGCCGGTGGTTGTTCTTCGGATGCACGGGACGGTGGCGAGTGAGAGGTCGGTGGAGCGTAGCTGGCGGTTGGGGGTGTATCAATCAATCAATCAATCAGAGTACTTGTAAAGCGCGCTACTTACCCGTGAGGGTCTCAAGGTGCTGTGGGGAGGGGGGGTGCTGCTACTGCTCTAAGAGCCAGGTCTTGAGGAGTCTTCTCTAGGCGAGTAGGTCTTGGGTCTGTCGTAGGCTCAGTGGGAGGGTGTTCCAGGTCTTGGCGGCGAGGTAGGAGAAGGATCTGCCGCCGGAGGCCGTTCGTTGGATGCGGGGACAGCAGCAAGGGCGAGGCTGGCGGATCGGACCTGGCGGGTGGGGGTGTAGAAGCTGAGTCTGCTGTTCAGGTAGGCTGGCAGTGCTTTGTGTGAGTGGGTGAGGAGCTTGAAGGTGATCCTCTTGTCGACGGGAGCCAGTGTAGGTTTCTCAGGTGGGGGTGATGTGGCCTTGTCGTGGTACATCGAGGATCAGTCATGCCGAGGCGTTTTGAATGCATTGTAGTTGATTGATGAGTTTGGTCGGGGCTCCAACATAGAGGGCTTTTCCGTAGTCAAGTCTGCTGCTGACGAGGGCCTGGGTGACTGTCTTTCTTGTATCTGTCGGGATCCATCTGTAGATCTTGTGGAGGATGTTGAAGCAGGAGGAGGAGACGGCGTTGACTTGCTTGGTCATTGAGAGTGTTGAGTCGACGATGATTCCCAGGTTGCATGCGTGGTCGGTGGGGGTCGGGGCTGCCCCTAGTGCCGTTGGCCACCAAGAGTCGTCCCAGGCTGACGGGTTGGAGCCGAGGAAGAGGACCTCCGTCTCGTTCCAGAGGACCTCCGTCTTGTTCCAGTTCAGCTTCAGACGGCTGATCTTCATCCAGTCGGCAATGGCCTTCATTCCTTTATGGAGGTTGGCTTTGGAAGTGATGGGGTCCTTGGTGAGGGGAGGATCAGTTGAGTGTCGTCGGCGTAGGAGATTATGTTGAGGTCATGCTGTCTGGCGACGTGTGCGAGCGGGGCCATGTAAATGTTGAACAGTGTCGGGCTGAGGGAGGATCCTTGGGGTACGCCGCAGATGATCTTTGAGACTTCGGAACAGAGCTGGGGAGGCAGACGCTCTGGGTTCTGCCGGAGAGGAAGGAGGTGGTCCATTCCAGAGCCTTGTCTTGGATCCCTGCGGAGTGGAGGAGTGCGCGGTGGCAGACGGCGTTGAAGGCAGCGGAGAGGTCTAGGAGGATGAGTGCTGCAGTCTCCCCGTTGTCTAGCAGGGTCCTGATGTCTTCGGTGGCGGCGATGAGGGCGGTCTCGGTGCTGTGGTTGCTGCGGAACCCTGACTGGGAAGGGTCCAGGATTCTGTTCTCTTCGAGGTATCGGGTTAGCTGTCTGTTAACGATTTTCTCAATGACCTTGGTCGGGAAGGGGAGCAGAGAGATGGGTCGGAAGTTCTTGAGGTCTCTTAGGTCTGCCTTGGGTTTGTTGAGTAGGGCATTGATCTCGGCGTGTTTCCAGCTCTCTGGGAAAGTCTTGGTCTCAAGGGAGCGATTGATGACGTTGCGTAGGTGGGGTGCGATGGAGCTGCTTGCTTTGTTGAAGACGTGGTGCGGGAATGGGTCTGACGGAGAGCCGGAGTGGATTGTGCTCATGGTCTTGATGGTGTCATCGACGCTCATGCTGGTTCAGGCTAGCAAGGGAACGTGGTCGATGGTGTGCGGAGGGAATGTTGTGTTTCTGTCTGTTGGGGCTGTCTGGGTGTTGAAGCAGCCGTGGATGTCTGCTATCTTACGATGGCAGAAGGTGGCAAGGGAGTCGCACAGCACTTGCGACGGCGGGATGTCGTTGGTGTTGGAGCTGGGGTTGGAGAGTTCCTTCATGATGTTGAAGAGCTCCTTGCTGTCATGTGTGTTGTTGTCGAGGCGGGCTTTGAAGGAGGTCTTCTTGGCAGCCCTGATGAGGTGGTGGTGGTTGCGAACGGCGTCCTTGTGTGCTGCTTGGCTGTCCGGAGTTTGTTCACTGTGCCATTTCTTCTCTAGTTTCCGGCAGGCTTGCTTGGAATCTAGGAGTTCTGGGGTGAACCAGCTGGCCCTCTTGCTGGTGTCTCTGGGGTGTGTTTCTTCAGCGGGACGAGGGTGTTGGCGCAGTCATCGATCCAGCGTCTGAGGTTGTGGGCAGCGACGTCGGTGTTGGAGGGTTCGGTGGGTGGGCTGAGAGCAAGGTTTGCATGTAGTTGGTCTTCAGTGATTTTACTCCAGCAGTGGCAGGGGGATCTGTTGGGTGCGGTGGTGTGTGGTGGGTTTCTGGAAGGCGAAGTGGATGCAGCGGTGGTCGGTCCAGAGGAGTTTGGTGGTGTGGCTGACGGAGACATGCAGGCTTGAGGAGAAGACGAGGTCGAGCGTGTGGCCGGCGGAGTGGGTGGGCATTGTGAAGAGTTGTCTCAGTCCGAGGTTGGCCAGGTTATCGATCAGGGTTGTGGAGTTGTTGTTGTTGTTCTCAAGGTGAAAGTTCAGATCTCCAAAGAGGATGTAGTCGGTAGTGGTCAGGTCATGAGTGTTGATGAAGTCGGCTGTGGAGTCGCTGAACTGGGGGCGGAGTCCGAGAGGTCGGTAGACAAGGGTGCCTCTGAGGGTGGAGTTGGGGTCTGTGTGGATCTGGAAATGCATGTGTTCGACGGTGCTGAGCGCGTCGTCGGTGCTAGTCGAAACCCTGATGCTGTTCTTGTGGACGATGGCGATTCCTCCTCCGACTCCGTTGGTGCGGTCTCTGTGGGTGATCTTGTAAGCCATCAGGGATGGCTATGGCGATGTTGGGTGCGGAGGATTTGTTCAACAAGGTCTCTGTCAGGAAGGCGACGTCTGGGGAGGTTGTGTTGAGCAGGTCCCAGATGTAGGAAGGTGGCTACCTGACTATGGTTACCCCAGATTTTTTGCCTTGTGTTTAGCTGGTTTTCGACCTAGTTGGCCTGGTTCCCTGCTAATCAGGGCCCCAGGCTATCTGCTCTCTCTGTAAAATGGATTCCATGTACCCTAGGTGCATAACTAGATTGGCTTGGGTCACCTTATCAGCCCCTGTACAGAGCACTATGGGTGCCCAGGGCATAGGTGCATCCAAAGCCTACCAGGGGGTGCAGCATATCGTTTGCCACCCCTGGCTGGCTACCTAAAAATGACACAACTGGCTGATCACTCAGCTGGGGCAGGGTGGTGTAATCACCCCTTGCTTAGATATAGGATACCTATATCTAAACCTATCTGGACACATATATATCTATCAGTCACTCCTATGGCAGGCCTTAACAATCCTGGAGGCAGAGTGCTTGGTTTTATGTGAGATGGTGCTCTAGCATGAGCTGAGCCTGTCTGCAGCTGTCGGGACCAATTCCCTAAGCTGTTCCGGGATAATGCCATACCATATACTATTAAGTGCATTATAATCCTCGCTGGTTTTTATGTTAACTTTGGTTTGGCTTTATCAAAACATGTCGTGTAAGGTGTCATACGATTTGGAATACTACCCCCTCGCCAGTCCTGGCGACGGGGGTAGCATTCCACCCCTCTAGCGGGAGACGACATGTTACTTTGCTAAAACGCGGTTGATTTTAAAAGAGCCTCAGATCCACAAAATGGATGCTTCTGCCAAAGACACAAGTCTGACCTCCTGCTGCCGACCGAAACTCAGCACAGGAGGCCTGGACAAAGGCTTTCCTGTCACAGGGAGGTGTCACACCACCCCAGACAAGAGATAGTGGATTGTAGCAGGGAGGTTTGAAAGAAACCAGACACTGCCTGGGGAGCACAAGGCTGCCCCTTGCATAATCCGGCCAAACCGGTTCTGGGGCACACCAGCCCCTGTCCCAGCACGGCCTGGATCAAAGGAAAGGGGTGTATCCACCCCCTTCCTGTGTCCCACCCATAGGAGGGGACCTAGCAGGTAATCCAGCCCCCTAGATTGGTATAAGAATGGGAGCAGTGCCAACGCACTCAGATTATCCTGATGAAACATTTGAGACAAAACTCTGGACCCTTCGACATCCTACTCAACGTAGAAGACTGAAGAATCTCCCTTGTGGTCAAGGAGTGACCACCCTGTGCAAACAGGCACCATCCAGCACCTTGACGTCTGCTTTGTTGCAGTTCCCGCCAGAACTCGAGCGACAGAGATCGACGAGATCAAGCTTGCCTGCCTTCTTACAGCCCGATCCACAGTCCCTGCAGAGCTGAGACCCGTGGAGGCGACCGAAAGCGTGGGGCACGCCATCTTGAAAAGATCACGAGACGCTGACCGTGCAACCTATGAGTGACCCTCGAAGCTGTACACCGGGGTTTGAGAAGCCCCAACCCTGAGCCACTCTTGCACCGAAGCTCACCCCTCTACACTCAACGAGTGCTGCGTGGGGCCCTTCTGCTTTCTTTGGCTCAACGCGTTGGCCCAGTCACTTGTCAGCTGGCTTGTGGCCCCTGTGCCGACGAAAACCTAAAACCGACTTGCGATTCTGGTTGCTCCAGACTTGCACCAGCTCCTCTGAAAAGGAGCACCCGCTCTGACCCTCCTGGTCCGAGTGAGAAGCAATCTTCCGGTCCTGCGTGGATTGCTCTTACCAATCGTGTTTGCTCTAATCTTGAAGCCGACTGCGCAGACGGTGAGAGCCTGCGTGGGACAGATCGTGACCCGCTCCTGGATGTCGCAGATGCCCCAGAGCCCACGTGACAGCGGAGAGAAGCTCCTCGACAACCACCTGATTGCGCCCGACATTGCCTGGTTCCGTTCTGGTTCCACCCTGGTCACTGCTGAGTGACCCAGACTCTGTCCCCTCTGCTTTCAGGTACTCTACAACTATGATCCACCCTTGGATCACACCGGACACTTCTCCTTCACATCGCCTGCAGCATCTTCAGCTTCAAGCACCAAGAACCTGCGTGACAAAACCCGACGCCACTTAGACCCTATGCACCCGCTTCCTGTGGGTGAGGTAACATTGCAAAGCCGGTGTTCCCACACTGGTACACACCTCTAGGGTCTGTGTCTAAAGTTTGGTCCTTCTAGGTTCAGCGGAAGTATCCTTAAATTCTATTTGTGTAACTTTTACGCACCATTGACATTGCATTGGTGCAAGCCGCGCTTTAAGCGCTGCACCCGAATCCCGCGGGCTTTTCCTGACTTCAGCATTGCTAGTCCCGACTGCTCCCAGCGATTCCCTAGGCCCTAGGCCTAACCACTGTTCGATTGGTATCTCTTATACCACTTTTTTAATATATGGTTTGAGTGGCCACCCGCCCTCATCCATAATTGTGCAACTTTGTATGTTATACTGTGCTTTTCATTTAACGCTTGTGCCCCTTTGCTCATAAAGAGTACTGTGGATTATTTTAGTAATAAACACATATATTTTTATAATATATACTTGTGTGGTGACCTTTCATTTGATATTACAGGACTGTGATTGGTAAAACAGCACGCTTAACACGACCTCTTGAGTTAAGCCTTTAAGGCTGCTTAGTCTATGCTACCCTTAAGATAGCTTGTCTAATAAGGTTGACTTACAACCAGACACCATAAGGGATTGTTTGGACTGATACAAGGTGGTTCCAGAATTGGAAACATATATCAGGCCAACTTCTCACACCAGAGCTCCATGGCGTGTTTGTGTGTGGAGCAGGTGTTCAGTAGTATCTATCGGAGGTGGTTGAGGTCTTTCTTGGTGGGTGGTTCGTCGGCTCTGTGGCTGGTGTAGCTGCAGTTCCGGCAGGTGAAGGGATCGTGTGTGCATTTCGGGGCGGCCTTGAAGCAGTTGTGGGTCTGTCCGGGGTTGAGAACGTGCAGAGTGCTGACGTCGTAATGGCCATTAATACAATGGGGCAACCCAAATGGTCCTGGACGTGGGTATCATACAATATTAAAAAACAAGGGTCCGTGACCTATTTCTTTTAAATCAAACAATTAGTCAGTGCTTAGTCATCAATTAAACATCTGTTGAGCATGTCCTATAGATTTGCTCCACCCAATAAATGCACCAATTTCAAAAAGGAGAAAGCAACAGCATCAAATGTACACCCAAGAACAATTTATTTATTAATTGCCTCTAGATGAACTTGGATTAACTAACGGTTAATAAGAGTCATACTGGTTTCCCCAAAGGGAGCGTGCAAATAGAAAGGAGTGAATTAGATGGTGTATGGTGATCCAGGAAGGAAAGGACTCAAGAAATAGTGACATAAAAATATTCATAAACAATTTATATAGAACAGTACGGATCCGCAATTATCCGTTCTGTTAGACATGGCCGTCAATACAAATCGTTTCTCAATTTCCATAAATTATCAAAAAACACATATGTGTATCATCATTGTTTTGCACATCAATGTAGTGCGGGAACATATGGGTCCAGGTTCAGTATCAAAAGCGTCGACGTTTCGACTCGACTTTGGGCCTATCGGTAAATTATGCCTGGGCCATGCGAGTCTTCATCAGGACTATAAAAACACAGGGCAACCAAAGCCTTTTCGATGACCCCTCGAGGAGGAGGTGGTGAATGTATTCTATTCACTCGTTCCAATCAATGGGGTTGCCTTCTTGACTCAATCATGGTGATGCCAATGGGATTTGGTTTGCTGGAGGTCCTCATTCCTCTATAATGGATAAAATTATCCCTGTTTCGCTAGTGGTATTGTTAACGGGGCTCCTCTCATCACAAATGATGGTATTTTAGTTGTTGTAAAACGATGGTCCTGTCAATATCAGGCCACTAGTTCAGCAGCCGCTGCACAGTCAGCTGGGTATCCGGAAATGCGTTTGTGTACGCGAACGCATTTCCGGATACCCAACTGACTGTGCAGTGAATAGAATACATTCACCACCTCCTCCTTGAGGGGTTTTTATAGTCCTGATGAAGACTTGCATGGCCCAGGCATAATTTACCGATAGGCCCAAAGTCGAGTCAAAACGTCGACGCTTTTGATACTGAACCTGGACCCATATGTTCCCGCTCTACATTGATGTGCAAAACAATGATGATACACATGTGTTATTTGATAATTTATGGAAATTGAGAAACAAGTTGTATTGACGACCAGGTCTAACAGGACGGATAATTGCGGCTCCGTACTGTTCTATATAAATTGTTCATGAATATTTTTATGTCACTATTTCTTGAGATTCCTTTCCTTCCTTGATCACCATACACTATCTAATTCACTCCTTTCTATTTTCACGCTCCCTTTGGGGCAACCAGTATGACTCTTATTAACCGTTAGTTAATCCAAGTTCATCTAGAGGCAATGAATAAATAAATTGTTTTTGGGTGTACATTTGATGCTGTTGCTTTCCCCTTTTTGAAATTGGTGCATTTATTGAGTGGAGCAAATCTATATGACTTGCTCAACAGATGTTTAATTGATGACTAAGCACTGACTAATTGTTTGATTTGAAAGAAATAGGTCACGGACCCTTGTTTATTGACATCATAGTGGCGGCAATCATTGTGGCGGGTGCGGGGGCCAGGGGTTCTGGCGCTGGGTGCCGTCCAGGCGCGGGCGGGCGCAGACGGGCTTGCCGTGCGCCAGTGGCGCGACCGCGCATCGGCCAGCATGTTTTGGAGGTGGGAGTGAGGAGCAGCTGGGAGGCGAGAGGCAGCAAATAGGCAGTCAGGGGGGCAGAGCCGCAGGGGACGCAGAGGGGGGGCGGTGAAGGGCGACGAAGGAAACAGAAGGCAAAAGGGCACAACAATTGAGGGGGAAACGAGTGGCACAGAGGGCAAAAAAGTCGCAAAAGGTCACAAGAATACAGGGGAAACGAGTGGCACAGAAGGCAAAAAGGTCACAAGAAGGGCAAAAAGGTCACAAAAAACGGGGGGAAACGAGTGGTACAGAAGGCAGAAAGGTCACAGAAATGCAGGGGCAGCTAAGCAACAGAAGGAAAAAACGGGCAGAGAGACACGGAGGCCGCGAGGGGAGCAGAAGGGAAAACCGGGCAGAGAGACACGGGGGCAGCTAGGGGGAGAACGGGCACAGACGGTGCTGTGCGGAGGGGGAGTGATCTACCTGGAAGGGTCAAGGGTCGCTTTCCACACCGTGCAGCCGCCGGCCTATATGGGGAGGTGGGAGGGAGGAGCAGCTGAGAGGTGGGAGGTGGGGGCAGCGAATGGGCAGTCAGAGGGGCGGGGCCACAGCGGCGAGGGGCGACGAAGGAAACAGAAGTCAAAACAATTGAGGGGGAAACAAGTGGTACAGAGGCTGAAAGGTCCCAGGAAAGGGCAGATAAGGTCACAAGAAACTTGGGGAAACGAGAAGCACAGAGGCAGAAAGGTCCCAAGACAGGGCAGAAAAGGTCACAAAAAACGGAGGGGAAATGAGTGGCATAGAGGCACACAGGTCACAAGAAAGGGCAGAAAAGGTCACAAAAGACAGGGGAAACGAGTGGCACAGAAGGCACAAAGGTCACTAGAAAGGGCAGAAAAGGTCACAAAAAACGGGAAACAAGTGGCACAGAGGCACAAAGGTCACAAAAAACGGGGGGAAATGAGTGGCACAGAGGCACAAAGGTCACAAGAAAGGGCAGAAAGGTCACAAAAAAATGGGGGGAAACAAGTGGCAAAGAAGACAGAAAGGTCACAGAAATGCAGGGGCAGCTAAACAACAGAAGGCAAAAACGAGCAGAGAGACACGGGGGCCGCGAGGTGAGCAGAAGGAAAACCGGGCAGAGAGGCACGGGGGCAGCGAGGGGAGCAGAAGGGAAAACCGGGCAGAGAGACACGGGGCAGCTAGGGAGAGAACGGGCACAGGTGGTGCTGTGCGGAGGGGGAGCGACCTACCTGGAAGGGTCCAGGGTCATTAAGTTCACTAACTTATTAGAAAATGTATTCTTGTCGTTTAATTAACATAAACAATAAAAAAAAATCCTTCCTTCCTAAGCTTAGTCAAGATCGTTAGGGGGAGTGAGTCTGAGCAGGGGCCTACTAGCTATTAGTGGTGCAGTGGCACCGGGGCCCAGAGGAGCAGCATAGACTTAGCCTGAGCACACAGGCACTGCTGAGGTAGTACAAACACGATCCGGCCCTCTGGCGCTGCAACCGCACCAGGGCTGACTTCGGTCACAAGCTGTCCCACGCAAGCTTCTCGCTGTTGGCGGTGTCGGCAACTTGATTGAAGCAAACAGGTCTTGGCTAATGCAAGCCATGCAGGAGTCAAAAAAGGCTTGTTACTCAGACCAGCAAGGTCAGAGCGGGTGCTCCTTTTTACAGGAGCTAGGGCACGTCTGGAGCAACCAGACCCGCAGTGTAGTTTGTCGGTTTCGTCGCCAAGATGGCCGCTGACCACGTGGCTAGTGGCCGGGATGGGGCGTCGATTGGCACAATGCAAAAGGGCCCCACGCAGATCGCGGAGATGCTGGGGGGCTGATCTTCGGTGCAAGGGCTGCACGGTGGTGAGGGTTTTTAGTCCCCAAAGCACAACGTCAAGGGTGCCTTTGATGCTGCGCAGTCAGCTCTTCGGGTGTCTTCCAAGATGTCCGGTCCCACGTCTCTCGATGCCTCCACGGGTCTCTTCTTTGCAGGGACTGTGGATCGGGCTGTGAGAAGTCTGGGAGTCTGGGTCTTGTCAGGCTCTGGGCTCGGGCTCCGGCGGGAGGCGGCAGCAAAGCAGACGTTGATTCGCTGGTTGGTACCTTTGTTCACAGGGTGGCCACTCCTAGGCCACAATGGAGATGCTCTTCAGTCTTCTGTGCAGCAGAATGTCGTAGTCCAGTCGTCTTCTTAGTTTCAAGTTGATTCAGGATGATCCGAGGTGCAATGGCACTGCTACCACTCTTATTTCCAGTCTGAGGGGTGGATCACCTACTAGATCCCTCCTCTGGGTGGGAGCAGTAAGGGGGGCGGTTACACCCCCTTTCCTTTGTCCAGCTCCTCGCCAGGCCTGGGTCTGGAAAGTCCCAGGACTGGTTTGGACTGGCTTATGCACGGGGACACCTTGTGTGCCCCAGGCATGTCTCAATCTATTCAGCCCTGTCCTACCCAATACACAAAACCCTGTCTGGGATGGTGCTAGCACCTCCCAAGGCAGGAAACCCTTTGTCCAAGCCTCCCTCGCTGGAAGGACTCCCAGCAGCAGGAGGTCAGAATTGTGTCTGTGGTGGCAGCATCCATTTTGTGATGCTGAGGCTCTGGTTAACTTTAACCGGGGTTAAGGCTACACACGTCATGTCCCTCTAGAAGGGTGGAATACTATCCCCGTCGACAGAACTGTCGAGGGGATAGTATTCCAAATCGTATGACACCTTACTCGACATGTTTTGATAAAGCCAAACCAAAGTTAGCATATAACCGCAAGGATTATAATGCACTTAAGAGTATATGGTATGGCAATATCCCGGAACAGCTAAGGGAGTGGTTCCCGACAGCTGCAGACATGCTCAGCTCATGCTAGAGCACTACCTCACATATTTCCAAGCACTCTGCCTCCAGGATTGAAGAGGCCTTCCATAGGAGTGGCTGATAGGAACATGTGTCCAGTTTAGGGTTAGATATAGGGATACTATAAGTAAGAGGTGATTACACCAACTTACCCCAGCTGAGTGATCAGCCAGTTGTGTTAAATAAGGAGGCCAGGCCAGGGGTGGCACAATACATGCTGCAGCCCCTGGTAGGCCTTGGAAACACATATGCCCTGGGTACCTAGGGTACACTGTTACAGGGGCCAATAAGGTGAACCAGTTCCAATTCGTAATGCAGGGTGCATTGGCTGTAATTTAGAGAGAACAGCAGGCTGTGGGTCTGATTAGCAGGCCCACAGCCACATTAAGTTATAAACCAGTGAAGCAAAAAGCAAAAATGTGGGGTGACCATAGGATAGCAGACCCTACTCTCCTACAGTGAGAGCTCCGGAGCAGGACCAGGTAAGGGGGGGGGGGGGGTCTCTGGTGTGTTCCACTTGTCTCGGGCAGAGTTGATCCTACAGACGGTTCCTGGACACAGGACGGCAGCCGGTTACGGGTTCATTCGCTGGTAACGTTGCTCGGCGAGCCTTCCTCAAGATGGGGATTTGGTGGGGTCACTACAGTCGGGATTTGCACAGAAAGTGATCCCTTGACCGGAGCTCATCCCAGTCACTCCCTCCTTGCGGCAGCATATTTCCACATATGTGTGCTAGTTGATACATTATTTTTTTCTTTATTTTTGTTATTATATAGCACGGTCATGGGCATCAAAGCAGAATGTATCAATAACAAATAAGAAATATGCATGAATATTAAAGATGGAGAAAACACCAGATGAGCCTCCTCGCAGGGTAGAGTGCACATAGCAGTGACAGACTGGAGGTACAGTACCTCTAGCAGGACAACAATTGTACATGCTGGTTGAGGTTAGAATGCACTCTCAGCCCTGTGTAGTAATTAAATAGAGTAGCCGAGATGTACTTTAGGTAGATTAAGCTTCCGTTACAAGATGTAGAGTTCATGAAATCCAGCCCCACCAGGAGCAGTCTGCCTGCTGCTCAGCCCATCCTCCAACTGTCACACTCCAGTGTCCAGGTACCTAAACATTCCAAACATGTCCATCATACCAACATTCCATGTATCACATTCACACTGGCTGAGCAGCTAGGGAGAAGCAACAAGATTACAGTAAGTAATTTGAAATTTTGAATAAAAATAAGGGCCCTCCATTTTCAGAGGTCTTCATTTCTATTTTTCACTTCGATAAACGGGAGGGTCATATATAAGCCAGTGAAGGAGATAGTTCAAATCTTTTAAAAGCAAATTGCTCTCGGTCTGTACATATAGAGCCGGAGTGTATGGGTACACAGATGTTAGCCACAAACAAAAGGTCAGAACCCAACGTTTACGTAGACTTTGGGCTCTACGACAATCCTCATCCACCATTTCTTGCCATGCAGAGGCTGGTTTAGGCATGTGGAGGATTGCATCAAAACTGCAACCCCCACTGCTAGGGCGAAGAGTGTGGAGAAACCAGGAAGCCCACTTTACTGGGACTGCAATACTGGAGTGTTCGCCTTGAACAGTGCAGTTAACATTCCCTAGATGACATTTGTTAAGCAAATGTTCAGTGAAATGGGGGAAATCACTGATCTGTATAAAAATCCAGAAAATGCTTTGCATCTTACTATGGTTTCGGAGAAAGGCAAATTTCTTAATTGTTTCCACAATTCGTGCATGGATTAATGATGTGCCAGGCAGTCCTGCAAGCCTCTTGGAATGCAATTGCAAGTCCGGCTCGAGAGGCTTATTGATCACTCATTTCAAATGGATGGCATAGATTCCTCCTCACAAGACTGCACCTTAATCTTATTCATTTTATGCTGCCATTGGCTATTGAAAGTTCATGGTTTACAACCCTTCCCATGTGATGACCGATCCAGACAGCGCACACTTTACACTAAACAAACTATTTTTAAATCCCAATATTATGTTGTACATATGAGATCACAAAATGCTCCTGTGACCCCAGGATATGGATTAAATTCATCTAATAATATTTATGCTTTGGAGAGCTAGTACGAAGGCTGAGCAGTTAATTTTTTATGCATATGCTGCAAAACGGATATGCACTAGCGTTACTGGATATAGAACGCAACGTTGAAACTTAACTGGTAATAGATGTGGGAAATTCTAAAACATGATTTGGATAGAACTACCTAGAGTGAACTGGATTGTTATAGACCAAACCCGAGCAAAGGCCCATATAGGACAGAGTCGAAGCGCTTTGAATGGGAGCGAGGGGTAAGGCAATGAAGGCCCCTGTCTTATTTGCACTGGCTACTGAGTATCCGCTGGGATGGAGATCTACAGAATTGTGGGGGATTCGCACAGGGAGAGTAGCACAGTGTCGTTATATGTAGATGATGCTCTAGTTTATCTTCAGCTAACATAAGCTGCCCCAATAGTACTACATGCACTGAAAATTGGGGAAATCAGAATTCAATATATAAATATATCTAAATTGTTCCAGAGTGACTCCCTTAGAGGCACAGTTGACTGGGTGCTACCAGATGTGGCCCAGGTCAACTTTTCAAGATCTCCGCAAAAGTCAAATTAAATATGGGGAGCGTGATAGAGGGGTCCCAGGCCTCCATTAAGTTCTGGAACAAGTTGCAGTGATAGGTAATGTGACCCAAGCCAACATACACTTCATGCCGAAATGTCTTTACACTACAAGGTGCAACATACTTAGTCCCCAAAATATATTCAGAGAGTTGAATCAATTATTAGGGGAGAACTCATTTTGGCAGAAAAAAGCAGAAAACTTACAACATAAAAACAAGCATTAGAAATGTAATTGGGCTCGGATTTATTTGAGTTAATGGCATTGTAAATGCCAATGTCTTTTCGCCATGTGTTATGGAGTGTGCATGTGGTGTGTAGTGGAATTATGTGGGTTGGATTGTAATTTTACCAATGGTGGCATGCTGTGTTTTATATGAATATGTTTAAAAGTAAAGTGTACCATACTGCGATTGCTTGCAGTCACCGCCACCCTGCAGTCACCGCCACCCTGCAGTCACCGCCACCCTGCAGTCACCGCCACCCTGCAGTCACCGCCACTCTGCCCTCACCGCCACTCTGCACACTCTGCAGTCACCGCCACTCTGCAGTCACCGCCACTCTGCACGCCTCATGTCCCACGAGCAACAAAGACAGACGTAAACACACTCACAGCAGACGACTTCCGCATTCTTAATGAGGTAACAAGCAATGGAAAGGATGTATGAATGCAGCCTTGTGCTGATGAGCCTGGAGGCATAGCCTGGAAAAACCAAAAAGTTTACTAATATTCTATATTGATTTACAGGTGACAAAACGTAATTATTAGTACCATTTTTAAAGCCGACACATGCAAACACACAAATTGTATTGCCGTATTCCAATTCAAACTCAAAAGAAGAATGGAAAGTTAAGTGATAGACCTCTGCTACCAGCGCCTAACCCACTGAGCTAGCAGCACTGAGTGTCTGGCAGCAGAGCAGAGGTGAGGCTGAGGCTGCAGTGCAGAGCGAGCCAGCGCGCGGAGCGCTGCTGAATGGTGAACGCGCCCCGGCCATCTGCATTCACTTAACGAGGCACCCTGACAGCTCCTAATTTTTATTTATGGACGCCCGTGCGCGAAACCGTAGAGAAAATGCCCACAATGGCGGACACAAATCACATAAAGCCTATCGCGTCAAGGCTACTACAAAGACAGCACAGCGAAGACGAATCACTATGCAGATGCCATAAAACAGCCACGCGCACTAAGGAATGTTTGGAATGTTTCTGGCCAGAGTCCTAAAGAAACCTTTTTTTTTTTTATAACAATAGACCTCGAAGCTCCCCCCCACTTCGTGGTGACGGAGGCTGAGCCCTAAAAAGGAATGGGGCAAAGGGGAGTTTGAGATCCAGATATGGAGCTATACTACATGGTGATGCACCTGCAGCACTGGTTGAGTCAAAAGTGTGGGGGGGAGGGGAAGAACTGGTGGAATGACCCCACTGGATGTTCCATTAGAGCATCAATTGATGAGGGGGTTTGATCTCATATGCCCGTCTGTATAAAACATGGCAGGCAATTAACACATGTAGGTGCCTTCCACATGCATATAATGAGCATACACCCATGTGCTCAGATTTCTCAATGTATGACTGCAGAAAAATGGAAGAGGCTCTGGGACACTGGGCGATCCGGATACGTTTGTGACTTGCACAGCATCGCAGGAGACTTGGAATTCGGTCAGGTCTATTTGTACAATATGTCAAGATACCAGGCATTGCTAGAGAAATATGGGCTGTGTTTCCAGAAACACCTACGCCCACTCACAATGGTAGAGATGCTCAGCCCATCCAATATTAAGAGACTCATTATGTTATATGGCATTAACAAAAGCAAAACCACTAGACAATTTGAAGTTGAAGGAACAATGGCAAGAGATTCCTGAATTACCTATTAGAAATGTGATAAGATTTGCATGGGAACAAAAACAGTCTCTAGTATTTAAGCTTGCTCAGTACAATTATGTCCATATGACAAATTTAACAAGTAAAACAGAGCAATTTCGCCAGCCCATCACCGTCAAACATAAAACTGATTTTATAAATCTTACCTGGCACTGCCAGGCGATCCAGGAAGAAAGTATCAATCATGCTCAAACACTGTATAGTTAGAACTATAGCTTGCACGATTAAACGTATACTTGGACTCATACCAACAAAAAAAAAGACAAGATGGGCAGAAAACCTATACTGCTAGGTATGGTGCTCATACAGCCATACACTGGCCAAGTGTTACGTCACCGACTAGCGAATACAGGGCTAAAGATACGACAGAAAGGGTCCTGCAGATGAAGCAAGTCAGACAGGTTGAAAAACGGATAGAATATTTAATGGTGTAATGGTCCGTTTATTTAATAAGACCCCGGACACAAGGCCATCCTGAGAAGCTAGGACTAAGAGGGGAACAGTGTTGAGACTAATATATGGATGAATTATGACAGTTCACCGCCAACAGTCGTAATATATTAGCTTAGGACAATAATCCCCGGAGCATTGATTTTGCTGTACTGGTTATGAGATGCCTTTGATTGGAGGCTAGTACGGGTTGGGACGATAAGCACATGAAAGTGACTACGATTGTCATGGTTATGTTGTGTGTAAAATGGTTATTGCAATACTTTTAAAAGACTGGAACTGTCCTGGTTGCACTACGTGCTGATTTTGAAACTGGATTTTTTTAATGGGTTATTCTCTGTACAGTTCAAAACAAAAAAAAAAAAAGTATTTTAAAGATGGTATATGCAATAAAAAAGCATTGGCCGTGCGGGTGCCAAAAAGGATTTAAATGCACTCGATTGCCTGTGACAGAGAAAAGACGTACTGTGGCTGTGCAAGTGCATTTCCGCCAGTAAAAGCTTCTGGTGACCCTTTTAAAACACCCTTACTAAAAGTCGAGCAAGCTGTGCATGTGCTGCGCGACCTAAAAAAAAAAAAAAAAAAAAAAAAACAAAGGGGGGGGGGAGGGGAGGTAAGACTTTCCTCCTTCTCAAGCTACCAGAGATCTTTTCCTGAGTGACCCAACGGACCATTGCCACCTGGATTAGATCCTGCGTGAAACCCTGATTCCATGAATGCCACCCCTGTGGTTCTGGGAAGGGTGGGAGGGGGTCAGATGTTTGGTGACAGAATTTCAGAAGATACAATCTTTGTCCAGGACATACTTGGTGTCTCCAACTTGCACTCCATTGCCATCCGGCTGAAGCTGTACCTAGGTCGCAGTATACACCAACAATGAACCATCATTGGTGCTAGGTCCCAGTATACGCCAACAATGAACCATCATTGGTGCTAGGTCCCAGTATACGCCAACAATGAACCATCATTGGTGCTAGGTCCCAGTATACGCCAACAATGAACCATCATTGGTGCAAGGTCCCAGTATACGCCAACAATGAACCATCATTGGTGCTAGGTCCCAGTATACGCCAACAATGAACCATCATTGGTGCTAGGTCCCAGTATACGCCAACAATGAACCATCATTGGTGCTAGGTCCCAGTATACGCCAACAATGAACCATCATTGGTGCTAGGTCCCAGTATACACCAACAATGAACCATCATTGGTTCTAGGTCCCAGTATACGCCAACAATGAACCATCATTGGTGCTAGGTCCCAGTATACGCCAACAATGAATCATTGGTGCTAGGTCCCAGTATACGCCAACAATGAACCATCATTGGTGCTAGGTCCCAGTATACGCCAACAATGAACCATCATTGGTGCTAGGTCCCAGTATACGCCAATGAACCATCATGGGTGCTAGGTCCCAGTATATGCCAACAATGAACCATCATTGGTGCTAGGTCCCAGTATACACCAACAATGAACCATCATGGGTGCTAGGTCCCAGTATACGCCAATGAACCATCATTGGTGCTAGGTCCCAGTATACGCCAATGAACCATCATTGGTGCTAGGTCCCAGTATACGCCAATGAACCATCATTGGTGCTAGGTCCCAGTATACGCCAATGAACCATCATTGGTGCTAGGTCCCAGTATACGCCAATGAACCATCATTGGTGCTAGGTCCCAGTATACGCCAACAATGAACCATCATGGGTGCTAGGTCCCAGTATACGCCAATAAACCATCATTGGTGCTAGGTCCCAGTATACGCCAATGAACCATCATTGGTGCTAGGTCCCAGTATATGCCAACAATGAACCATCATGGGTGCTAGGTCCCAGTATATGCCAACAATGAACCATTATTGGTGCTAGGTCCCAGTATACACCAACAATGAACCATCATTGGTGCTAGGTCCCAGTATACACCAACAATGAACCATCATGGGTGCTAGGTCCCAGTATACGCCAACAATGAACCATCATTGGGGCTAGGTCCCAGTATACACCAACAATGAACCATCATTGGTGCTAGGTCCCAGTATACACCAACAATGAACCATCATTGGTGCTAGGTCCCAGTATACGCCAATGAACCATCATTGGTGCTAGGTCCCAGTATACGCCAATGAACCATCATTGGTGCTAGGTCCCAGTATATGCCAACAATGAACCATCATTGGTGCTAGGTCCCAGTATACGCCAACAATGAACCATCATTGGTGCTAGGTCCCAGTATACGCCAACAATGAACCATCATTGGTGCTAGGTCCCAGTATACGCCAACAATGAACCATCATTGGTGCTAGGTCCCAGTATACGCCAACAATGAACCATCATTGGTGCTAGGTCCCAGTATACGCCAATGAACCATCATTGGTGCTAGGTCCCAGTATATGCCAACAATGAACCATCATTGGTGCTAGGTCCCAGTATACGCCAACAATGAACCATCATTGGTGCAAGGTCCCAGTATACGCCAACAATGAACCATCATTGGTGCAAGGTCCCAGTATACGCCAACAATGAACCATCATTGGTGCTAGGTCCCAGTATACGCCAACAATGAACCATCATTGGTGCAAGGTCCCAGTATACGCCAACAATGAACCATCATTGGTGCAAGGTCCCAGTATACGCCAATGAACCATCATTGGTGCTAGGTCCCAGTATACACCAACAATGAACCATCATTGGTGCTAGGTCCCAGTATACGCCAACAATGAACCATCATTGGTGCAAGGTCCCAGTATACGCCAACAATGAACCATCATTGGTGCTAGGTCCCAGTATACGCCAACAATGAACCATCATTGGTGCAAGGTCCCAGTATACGCCAATGAACCATCATTGGTGCTAGGTCCCAGTATACACCAACAATGAACCATCATTGGGGCTAGGTCCCAGTATACACCAACAATGAACCATCATTGGTGCTAGGTCCCAGTATACACCAACAATGAACCATCCTGGGTGCTAGGTCCCAGTATACGCCAACAATGAACCATCATTGGTGCTAGGTCCCAGTATACGCCAACAATGAACCATCATTGGTGCTAGGTCCCAGTATACGCCAACAATGAACCATCATGGGTGCTATTAAAGACTTTAAATAGTTAGTCTATTGTTCCAGTTATTGAACTCATTTTGTTTATTCAATTTCTCCATAAGTTTGCAATTTGTTCTATATTTTTAATTTTATTAGTACTGCATAATTACTTAACCATACATTAAGCCATTCTGCTCTGTGCCATAGCTTCCAAGAGGTGGTTACTTCAGTAACTAAATGGTCACCCTCACATAAATTCCTTGAGATTACTTGTCACCAAGTTCAAATAATCCAACTTGTTTTGAATTTCTATGTTTCTTATACACCATGAACTGTGTAGTAAAGTCCTTAGCACTGAAAATAGATGTATGCATCTCCAGGATGCAACCAAGGCAATTTCTCCACAGTTGAGCATATAAAGCAAGTGCTTGGCTTCATTGCAAAGCTTTATAACTACTGATTTAGAGCACTTAAACGACTACTCTAATCCAACACTTTTTTTATAGTGCAGAAATTTGCCCGCTTCGCCCTACTACACAGGGCACAGGAGAAAATATTGGCAATGACATCCTGGTCTCAGGGTTACTGTAGAACCTACTTGTTTAGTCCGATAAATACCTTAGTTTCTGTAATCAGTTACCTTTTGTTAAGTAAGAGTTGTTGTACATGCTACTTAAAATAAAAACCATGACTAGGCCGTGGCTCATTTGGGTGAGCCGTGTCAACGCTAGCCACAGAGGTGTGCACATCCAGAAAGGAAGAACTACCAGTGGTTAAAAGTGCTTCCATAAACCACTTGGTCCTCCACTGCAGTGGTGTAGGTGACTAATATCACATACTCTACCCTCAAGGGTGGAGCATGCAGCACTATCTGAAACAGCTGAAGCCAATGCCTTGACTGGCCAACACACCAGATCCTGGTACTCTACTTATGTAGAAAAACTGAAAACTATCCATTTAGTGTTCTAGCCACATTTAAGGACACCTCGAATGATGTGGAGCAGGACTTGGCAAGACAGGAGGGGGAGGGAGTGTCCCATATACTAGACATTGGTTAAAGTCAAACCCATGCTTATCTGAAGAGCATGGAACTAATTGGCTCAAGTGCTACTTGCTTTAGAATCTTTGAAACCTAGACTTGAACCCTTGATCTGCAGCCAACCAATCTAAAGGCATGATAGTATAATTAGAGCCATCTCATACAGGCCAGATCTGTAGCCTATATGAATTTAATAAAACAAATTAAGTTTGCCAAGTTGAACCTAAACGCAAGTGGCTGCTTTCAAGACACCACCGACTCAATATAGTAGTGATAAAAAAAACCTTTATTTTACAAAAAATAAAACATACTATAATACATATGATACAAAGCAGATTCTAAGTTTAAGACATGAACTTGGCCATGGCTTTGGTGCCCTCGGACAGGGCGTGCTTTGAAAGTTCTCCAGGGAGCACCAGTTTCACAGCGGTCTGGATCTCGCGGCTGGTTATAGTGCTTCGCTTGTTGTAGAGGGCGAGTCTAGCCGCCTCGGAAGCCACTCGCTCGAAGACATCTCCATTGATGGAATCCATGATCTTCATGGCACCGAGCGAGAGGGCCAGATCAGGGTGGACCTGTCGAAGGACAGAGCGGGTTAGGATCATAGCCAACATGCATGGACAATCAATGTAAGGCATTGCGGAACACAAGGAAAAGCACATGTTTATGTTGGATCTAATTAAGAAAAAGTACTAAAGACATAACACGAGCCTTGAAGTCACTCTATAACTGGGGCCCTGCCAACACCATGTAAATAATACATGTTGAGACATGTAGTGAAAAGCCATTTTCTCGATAGTATATCACTGCAGCCACAAAAACTCACCTCCAGCCAACAAATCTAAAGCAAGTCTACTGATGACGCTACCCTGATGAGGGTTCATTGCAAGCAAAGTGATGGCATGAACCCAGGCCAGCCCTCCTGGACCAGGAGGAGACTAAGAATAGTATAGTAGAGCCTGCATGCATCAAGCAGGCTGCAGCCACATTCAGATCGCATTAATGCGCGAGAGGCGCCGCATTTTACCAATGCAAACACAGCTTAGTTTGTTATGAAGCAAAGATGTGCACATCTCAGGACAAGCCCACATACATTAATAACCAGAATGTTCCCTCCGGTCTACTCCAGGTGATGATCCCAGCAGTAATCTGCTCAGACCAGTTAACCGTTTACAGTGGGTCTAGAGCTGCAGAAAGGCTCCGCGAGTCACTGCAAGCGTTGACAGTCATGCAGGTAATGCTGCCTGACCAGCTGTGGGACTTGCTCTGCTGCAGCACTGCTCCCAGACACAGGTGCACGAGTGATCCTGGACAGTGTCCAGCAGCCGAAGCCTTCATGAGATACTGTGAGAGAAGTGACCTTCAGAGCCTGCACTACCAAAGAGTGCTGCGTAGAGCATCCAACGACGAAGCTCTCGATGGCTTGGACGGTCTATCCTGATCGATGCAATAGGCAGTTACAAGATGCACATGGGGAATAAGCTTGGATGCTGTACGAATAACTCATGGGCGATTACTAGAGTACACCACTTTTGAGTAGCCATCGACAAATGTGTTAATTTTGTCCCAAGCAAAACAAAAGAAATACATTTTACGTTCAGTAGCATTGGGTGTTTGATGTACTAAGGAGGCAGACCTAGTGAAGTCACCAGATGCATCCCCAACATTGATCATGTCATTTTCCCCAAATCCTTGTTTGCGCCAACCATCCACCTGGAAAAGCTTAATGGTCAAGTCACACTATTATGGCTTGAACCAAGGGGGCTGCTTCTGTTGACACCCGCTACAAGGCTTTGTATTAGATCGTGTCCTCTCTCCGCTGTAGTAAACTCACCTGCTTGAGCACCTTGTAGATGAAGCTGGAGTAGCTCTCCTTCCTCTTGCCTTTACCCTTGCGCTGTCCCACAGACTTGGACACCTTCTTGCTACTCTTGTTGGCCACTGTGGTCTTCATAGCGCAACAGAAACTGAACATAGAGACAAGAAAAAGGTTAAAACCAGATACGGGACTCTACACCATCAGAGTGCAAATGTTTGCTCAGCAGTGACTGGTCCTGCCAGCAGGAGGCAGCTCTCGAGATGCAGGCCCCACAGCAGCTCTGGGACATGCGGGACCAAGCAGGCCGAGTTTGGGTGGAGACCCAGCAGAGGATAGACTCAGACAAGAGGGTGCTCCATCAAACACGTCCATGGAAAGTACATCTCATGCAGAAACCACCACAGGGTGCTCTTACCTCGCTGCCAAGACATGGAACAGCCTCCCTACCCACATACGGCAGACCCAAGACCTACTCGCCTTCAGAAGACTCCTCAAGACCTGGCTCTTCGAGCGGTAGCAGCGCCCCTCCCCCACTCCCCACAGTGCCTTGGGAAGGGACCCTCCCAGGTAAGTAGCACACTACAAGTACTCTGATTGATTTAACTCCAAGAGCGCGCTTTAACCACCCAAGGAGTACCAAACCAGGCATCTTCACTTCCAGCAGAGCTGGTCTGGTCATTGCCTCGCTTTTGTTTTCCTGGCTGGCGGGTGTCGGCTGTTTCCAGAGCAGCGGGTGCTGCCCTGACCAGGCCATGCCCTCAGGACAATTCTAGTCACGCCTCCTGCATTGGGAGGCAGCTCTGGGCTTTTGCCAGATTGATTTGGTTTCCATTCTGGCTACCAGTTTTGGCTGGCACCACAAAACACACCTGGGTACATGGAGCTTGAATGCAGAGCACACACGTCCCAAGTACTCATTGTATTGTGGAGAAGGTGGGCCCTGGGCTGCTTGGGTACCATCTGTCAATCAGCACAAGCAGAGTTGTTGCAGAGAACTATTGCAGTCGTAGCAACAAAAACAAAAAAACAAACAACTTTTGGGCTACCTACCCTCCCATTGGTTACCATGGTTGAAGAGTCGATCATTTGCCTGCTTCTTATTGGGTGGCTTGCGCCCTGTGGCATTTGTCCCTCCCATGGAGTATGGCCTCTCCGATGAAGAGGATAGTGGGCTTTCTTCTCCCTCCCCTTCCCCATGTCTTCGCATGCACTCATGAGATGCTGTTTTCCTGGTCTTGTGTGCAGTTTCTACGCCACATTCCCTGCGGCTTCCCAACCAGCCTAGGTAGATAAGATAGCAATAGGGAAATATTTATGGAGATTGTTGTAAAGGAGGTGGGGCGGGGGGTTAAAGGGGTGCGGGGATGAGTACGGTTTTACAATTCGTCTCCGTGTTTCAAATTCTGCAGAAAAGCACAGACGTACAGAGGCTTCTAGTTGGGGGTGCCCTCTTAAAATAAAATAGAGTGCTGGTAATCAATCAATCATAGCATTTATATAGCGCACTACTCACCCAGAGGGTCTCAAGGCGCTGGGGGGTCCGCTACTGCTCGAACAGCCAGGTCTTGAGTTGCTTCCTGAAGGCGAAGTGGTCCTGGGTCTGGCGGAGGTGGGTGGGGAGGGAGTTTCATGTCTTGGCGGCGAGGTAGGAGAAGGATCGTCCCCCTGTGGTGGCTCTTCGGATGCGGGGGATGGCGGCGAGGGCGTGGCTGGTCGATCGAAGCTGGCGTTTGGGAGCGTAGAAGTTGAGGCGGCTGTTGAGGTATCCTGGGCCTTGGTTGTGTAGGGCTTTGTGTGCGTGGGTGAGGAGACGGAAGGTGATTCTCTTGTTGACCGGGAGCCAGTGCAGGTCTCTCAAGTGTCCGGAGATGTGGCTGCGACGGGGGATGTCCAGGATGAGTCGTGCTGAGGCGTTCTGGATCCGCTGAAGTCTCTTCTGGAGTTTTGCGGTGGTTCCAGCGTAGAGGGAGTTGCCGTAGTCCAGACGGCTGGTGACGAGGGCCTGGGTGGCCGTCTTCCTGGTCTCAGTGGGGATCCACCGGAAGATCTTGCGTAGCATGCGCAGGATGTTGAAGCACGACGATGAGACAGCGTTGACTTGTCTGGTCATGGAGAGGGAGGAGTCCAGGATGAAGCCCAGGTTGCGTGCGTGGTCTGTTGGTTTGGGTGCGCTGCCTAGGGCGGGGGGCCACCAGGAGTCGTCCCAAGCGGCGGGTGAGGATCCCAGGATGAGGACATCCGTCTTGTCCGAGTTCAGTTTCAGGCAGCTGTTCTTCATCCATTCGGCTACCTCTTTCATCCCTTCGTGAAGGTTGGCTCTGGCGGTGGCGGGGTCGTTGGTGAGGGAGAGGATCAGCTGGGTGTCGTCGGCGTAGGAGATGATGTTGAGGTTGTGCTGGCGTGCGATGTCTGCGAGGGGGCTCATGTAGACATTGAAGAGGTTAGGACTGAGCGAGGAGCCTTGAGGAACGCTGCAGATGACTTTGGTGGCTTCAGATCTGAACGGAGGGAGGCGGACTCTCTGTGTCCTTCCGGCGAGGAAGGAGATGATCCACTCCAGTGCCTTTTCTTGGACTCCGATGTTGCTGAGGCGTTGTACTAGGGTACGGTGGCAGACAGTGTTGAAGGCCGCTGAAAGGTCGATGAGGATGAGGGCCGTGTTTCTCCGTTGTCGAGCAGCGCTCTGATGTCATCGGTGGCTGCGATCAGGGCGGTCTCGGTGCTGTGGTTGGCCCGGAAACCAGACTGCGAGGGGGGGGGGGGGGGGTCGAGGGATCCGTTCGTCTCGAGGAAGGCGGCCAGCTGCTTGTTGACGGTCTTCTCGATGACTTTTGCGGGAAACGGGAGCAGCGAGATGGGGCGGTAGTTCTTGAGGTCGGTGGGGTCGGCCGATGGCTTCTTGAGTAGGGCGCTGAGTTCGGCGTGCTTCCAGCTCTCCGGGAAGGTAGCGGTGTCGAAGGAGGTGTTGATGATGTTCCGCAGGTGGGGTGAGATGACAGCGTCGGCCTTGTTGAAAACGTGGTGAGGGCAGGGATCGGTCGGAGATCCGGAGTGGATGGAGTTCATCGTGCGGACGGTGTGTTCGGTGCTGATCGGGGTCCAGGCGCGGAGGGTGGTGGTGGGGGGCGGTGGTTCGGTCGTGGCGTTCGACGGTTGAGTGCTGAAGCTGTTGTGTATGTCCGCGATCTTGTTGTGGAAGTAGGAGGCGAGGGAGTTGCAGAGGTCTTGCGAAGGGGTGATGTCGTTTCCGGCGTTGGCGAGCTCTTTGACGATGCTGAAGAGTTCCTTGCTGTTGTGTGCGTTGTTGTCCAGTCGTTCCCGTACCAGCCCATTTAAATCACTGTCAAAGGTTAGGAACCTCCGCTCTAATCTACTGCAGATAACCAATGCAGAGTGGTCATGCATCGGCAAGTTTTTTCCCCCCCTGAAACTGACACTCTGTAAAGCTTGTCAGTTTGCGGAGTGAAACTATCTGGAAATATAAGTCATGTAATGTATAAAAAGGATAAGGATTTCAACGAGCCGCTTTGAAGAACCTGAAGATCTACTCTTCCTTCAGTAGCAGAAAAGGATTCTTAAAAAACAAAAAAACACAAACCTTAAGAAAGCCGGGATGGTGAGGGTGAGATAAGAAAGGCACGAGCGGAATCTAGACTGGGCAGCCCTGGTATCGGACAGCACCGGAGGGTGGGCACTCAAGCAAGTGTGAGCTCCCGCACTTAGACCAAACACTGGAATTACTACAAAGGCCGCCCTTGCGGCACTGCAGGAGCGGGGCTCAGATACCCTCGCACCTTCCTGGGAGGCACACTGCCACAGACCATGAGGTCTGGCCTGACAGTCGGTAAGCGTCTCCCCCACATTGCCTTTGTTCACAACATACATCGCGGGTGTTACCATTGGCGCTGCAGGCCTGTCTGCGGTGGCATTTTGCGCAACACGTCTACTAGAAAGGAAAGGGGGGGTGGGGGGGGGTTACGCATTAGTTTGCTACTTTCAGGCCTTGTGTTTCCGAGCAACTGGGCTACTATATTAAAGCAACCTTTTCCTAGTTTTAATCTACTCGTTTACAACGTTTAAAATAGGCAATCAATTACATTTTACGCAGAATAAAAACACACACGTTGAACATCTCCCATGGTTGAAGTTTGTCTGAGCCGGTTCTGGGTTTCTAACATCAAGCACCATGGGAGCAGTCTAATTAGGGCACTACAAGTACCAGAATACTTTGTGTTCCGGAAAAAAAATATGCCTGCATATAGGCCTCACTCTCCCGATAGGGGGTTGGTCGATCGCTAGGACGTGCCAAGATCAAACTGGCTCGGCAGACTCCGTACTGGAGTCGAGGGGGGTGCGTTAACAGGGAACCTGGCACAAAACAAACGAAATCAAGTTTTTTTTAAACTAGCAATCCTCGCCAAAACCAGCCCTCAAATACGAGGATTATAAAACAAATGAGGCGTAATACACGGATATTGGTTAAAAATTTAGTTTTCGTGCCCCCGGGTAACACGCAAGGTAGAGATGCGCGTGGCGCACCGCAAGCCGCCTCTGGCTTGCTGCACTCTGTGAGAAACGAGTTACACTTAACAGCAAGCACCAAATCTAAAGAACTATCGGAGCAGTTCGAGTGCTGCCGCCCCCTTCCACAGAGGTGAGGCCCACCAGCAACCACCTCTTCAAATTAGGCAGCAGGCAGGCCCCACTCGCAACCTCCACCTCAAATTAGGCAGTAGGCCCCACTCGCAACCTCCACCTCAAATTAGGCAGTAGGCCCCACTCGCAACCACCACCTCAAATTAGGCAGTAGGCCCCACTCGCAACCTCCACCTCAAATTAAGCAGCAGGCCCCACTCGCAACCACCACCTCAAATTAAGCAGCAGGCACCACTCGCAACCACCACCTCAAATTAAGCCATATATAAACCAGAGCTTTCCCTGCAATAGAGACAAGAAATCCGTCCTGTATCAACTCACATCCTTGCAAAATAAGGCTTGACGAGAGGAAAAGAACTGAACGATGAAAATCACAAACGGGTCCCGCGTGTGTGCACGACAGAAAACAGGCAAACGTGTTTTTTTTTTTTAAAAAAAGGCATACTTTACCAGCCAGATGACTCAATCCAACCTCAACAAATAAAAGCGCAAATTGCGGATACAGCCATGTCCCATCAAAGGGGCGTTATATAGGCCGAGATCGACCGACTGCAGCTGAGACAAATTAACCTCTTCCCTCCACCCAGTGAGAGCCTCCCTAAGACCCGCCCCCTCCCGCCACCCAGTGAGAGCCTCCCTCAGACCCGCCCCCTCACCTGTTCCCTCCTCACAGCCTTGGTTAGGAGCCCGTAGCAGTGGACGCTCCCGTTCCCTCGCTCGCATCCCACCCTTGAAGCAGAGCCCTCACATGCCACGCCCCCTGCTCCCTCTTCTTCTCGTGCCCAGCAGGCCCACGCATCCCTTTCGGAGCAGCATATAGAAGACAAGACCGGCCTGTATAAAACACGCACCATCAACATCGCTGACTGGGCCATCTGTCCCAGACCAGGGGTGTTTGTCTTTTCCAATCTGACGGTCTGCGCATTGCATGCTGGTACTTGTGGTCCGACATTGATGATGACAGAAAACCGGACAGGGCAGCTCTTCCTTACACACTGCAGGCAGTCTAGCAGGACTGCCAGTCGTTGACCCCGCTGATTCGGATTATACAGCCAGTGCATTGTGGTACATATAGTCCAATTCTGGTAATGAGTGTAAAAGTCCTCAGCGTATCACCAAGAGATTGACCAACTGACTGATGGCATTTTATACAGAATTGAGAGCTGATAACGGTTAAACACAAGTTTTCTCCTGAAGGTCAGCAGGTCTTGGGTCTGTCGTAGGCTCAGTGGGAGGGTGTTCCATGTCTTGGCGGCGAGGTGGGAGAAGGATCTCCCGCCGGTGGTTGTTCTTCGGATGCGCGGGACGGTGGCGAGTGAGAGGTCGGTGGAGCGTAGCTGGCGGTTGGGGGTGTATCAATCAATCAGAGTACTTGTAAAGCGCGCTACTTACCCGTGAGGGTCTCAAGGTGCTGTGGGGAGGGGGGGTGCTGCTACTGCTCTAAGAGCCAGGTCTTGAGGAGTCTTCTCTAGGCGAGTAGGTCTTGGGTATGTCGTAGGCTCAGTGGGAGGCTGTTCCAGGTCTTGGCGGCGAGGTAGGAGAAGGATCTGCCGCCGGAGGTCGTTCGTTGGATGCGGGGACAGCAGCAAGGGCGAGGCTGGTGGATCGAAGCTGGCGGGTGGGGGTGTAGAAGCTGAGTCTGCTGTTCAGGTAGGCTGGTCCGGCGTTAAGGAGTGCTTTGTGTGAGTGGGTGAGGAGCTTGAAGGTGATCCTCTTGTCGACGGGAGCTAGTGTAGGTTTCTCAGGTGGGGGTGATGTGGCCTTGTCGTGGTACATCGAGGATCAGTCATGCCGAGGCGTTTTGAATGCATTGTAGTCGATTGATGAGTTTGGTCGGGGCTCCAACATAGAGGGCTTTTCCGTAGTCAAGTCTGCTGCTGACGAGGGCCTGGGTGACTGTCTTTCTTGTATCTGTCGGGATCCATCTGTAGATCTTGTGGAGGATGTTGAACCAGGAGGAGGAGACAGCGTTGACTTGCTTGGTCATTGAGAGCGTTGAGTCGACGATGATTCCCAGGTTGCATGCGTGGTCGGTGGGGGTCGGGGCTGCCCCTAGTGCCGTTGGCCACCAAGAGTTGTCCCAGGCTGACGGCTGGGGAGGCAGACGCTCTGGGTTCTGCCGGAGAGGAAGGAGGTGGTCCATTCCAGAGCCTTGTCTTGGATCCCTGCGGAGTGGAGGAGTGCGCGGTGGCAGACGGCGTTGAAGGCAGCGGAGAGGTCTAGGAGGATGAGTGCTGCAGTCTCCCCGTTGTCTAGCAGGGTCCTGATGTCTTCGGTGGCGGCGATGAGGGCGGTCTCAGTGCTGTGGTTGCTGCGGAACCCTGACTGGGAAGGGTCCAGGATTCTGTTCTCTTCAAGGTATCGGGTTAGCTGTCTGTTAACGATTTTCTCAATGACCTTGGTCGGGAAGGGGAGCAGAGAGATGGGTCGGAAGTTCTTGAGGTCTCTTAGGTCTGCCTTGGGTTTGTTGAGTAGGGCATTGATCTCGGCGTGTTTCCAGCTCTCTGGGAAAGTCTTGGTCTCAAGGGAGAGATTGATGACATTGCGTAGGTGGGGTGCGATGGAGCTGCTTGCTGTGTTGAAGACGTGGTGCGGGAATGGGTCTGACGGAGAGCCAGAGTGGATTGTGCTCATGGTCTTGATGGTGTCATCGACGCTCATGCTGGTCCAGGCTAGCAAGGGAACGTGGTCGATGGTGTGCGGAGGGAATGTTGTGTTTCTGTCTGTTGGGGCTGTCTGGGTGTTGAAGCAGCCGTGGATGTCTGCTATCTTACGATGGCAGAAGGTGGCAAGGGAGTCACACAGCGCTTGCGGCGGCGGGATGTCGTTGGTGTTGGAGCTGGTATTGGAGAGTTCCTTCATGATGTTGAAGAGCTCCTTGCTGTCATGTGTGTTGTTGTCGAGGCGGGCTTTGAAGGAGGTCTTCTTGGCAGCCCTGATGAGGTGGTGGTGGTTGCGAATGGCGTCCTTGTGTGCTGCTTGGCTGTCCGGAGTTTGTTCACTGTGCCATTTCTTCTCTAGTTTCCGGCAGGCTTGCTTGGAATCTAGGAGTTCTGGGGTGAACCAGCTGGCCCTCTTGCTGGTGTCTCTGGGGTGTGTTTCTTCAGCGGGACGAGGGTGTTGGCGCAGTCATCGATCCAGCGTCTGAGGTTGTGGGCAGCGACGTCGGTGTTGGAGGGTTCGGTGGGTGGGCTGAGAGCGAGGTTTGCATGTAGTTGGTCTTCAGTGATTTTACTCCAGCAGTGGCGGGGGGATCTGTTGGGTGTGGTGGTGTGTGGTGGGTTTCTGGAAGGTGAAGTGGATGCAGTGGTGGTCGGTCCAGAGGAGTTTGGTGGTGTGGCTGACGGAGACATGCAGGCTTGAGGAGAAGACGAGGTCGAGCGTGTGGCCGGCGGAGTGGGTGGGCATTGTGAAGAGTTGTCTCAGTCCGAGGTTGGCGAGGTTATCGATCAGGGTTGTGGAGTTGTTGTTGTTGTTCCCAAGGTGAAAGTTCAGATCTCCAAAAAGGATGTAGTCGGTAGAGGTCAGGTCGTGAGTGTTGATGAAGTCGGCTATGGAGTCGCTGAACTGGGGGCGAAGTCCGAGAGGTCGGTAGACAAGGGTGCCTCTGAGGGTGGAGTTGGGGTCTGTGTGGATCTGGAAATGCATGTGTTCGACGGTGCTGAGCGCGTCGTCGGTGCTAGTCGAAACCCTGATGCTGTTCTTGTGGACGATGGCGATTCCTCCTCCGACTCCGTTGGTGCGGTCTCTGTGGGTGATCTTGTAAGCCATCAGGGATGGCTATGGCGATGTCGGGTGCGGAGGATTTGTTCAACAAAGTCTCTGTCAGGAAGGCGACGTCTGGGGAGGTTGTGTTGAGCAGGTCCCAGATGTAGGAAGGTGGCTACCTGACTATGGTTACCCCAGATTTTTTGCCTTGTGTTTAGCTGGTTTTCGACCTAGTTGGCCTGGTTCCCTGCTAATCAGGGCCCCAGGCTATCTGCTCTCTCTGTAAAATGGATTCCATGTACCCTAGGTGCATAACTAGATTGGCTTGGGTCACCTTATCACCCCCTGTACAGAGCACTATGGGTGCCCAGGGAATAGGTGCATCCAAAGCCTACCAGGGGGTGCAGCATGTCGTTTGCCACCCCTGGCTGGCTATCTAAAAATGACACAACTGGCTGATCACTCAGCCGGGGCAGGGTGGTGTAATCACCCCTTGCTTAGACAAAGGATACCTATATCTAAACCTATCTGGACACATATATATCTATCAGTCACTCCTATGGCAGGCCTTAACAATCCTGGAGGCAGAGTGCTTGGTTTTATGTGAGATGGTGCTCTAGCATGAGTTGAGCCTGTCTGCAGCTGTCGGGACCAATTCCCTAAGCTGTTCCGGGATAATGCCATACCATATACTATTAAGTGCATTATAATCCTCGCGGTTATATGTTAACTTTGGTTTGGCTTTATCAAAACATGTCGTGTAAGGTGTCATACGATTTGGAATACTACCCCCTCGCCAGTCCTGGTGACGGGGGTAGCATTCCACCCCTCTAGCGGGAGACGACATGTTACTTTGCTAAAACGCGGTTGATTTTAAAAGAGCCTCAGATCCACAAAATGGATGCTTCTGCCAAAGACACAAGTCTGACCTCCTGCTGCCGACCGAAACTCAGCACAGGAGGCCTGGACAAAGGCTTTCCTGTCACAGGGAGGTGTCACACCACCCCAGACAAGAGATAGTGGATTGTAGCAGGGAGGTTTGAAAGAAACCAGACACAGCCTGGGGAGCACAAGGCTGCCCCTTGCATAATCCGGCCAAACCGGTTCTGGGGCACACCAGCCCCTGTCCCAGCGCGGCCTGGATCAAAGGAAAGGGGTGTATCCACCCCCTTCCTGGGTCCCACTCATAGGAGGGGACCTAGCAGGTAATCCAGCCCCCTAGATTGGTATAAGAATGGGAGCAGTGCCAACGCACTCAGATTATCCTGATGAAACATTTGAGACAAAACTCTGGACCCTTCGACATCCTACTCAACGTAGAAGACTGAAGAATCTCCCTTGTGGTCAAGGAGTGACCACCCTGTGCAAACAGGCACCATCCAGCACCTTGACGTCTGCGTTGTTGCAGTTCCCGCCAGAACTCGAGCGACAGAGATCGACGAGATCAAGCTTGCCTGCCTTCTTACAGGCCGATCCACAGTCCCTGCAGAGCTTAGGCCCGTGGAGACGACCGAAAGCGTGGGGCACGCCATCTTGAAAAGATCACAAGACGCTGACCGTGCAACCTATGAGTGACCCTCGAAGCTGTACACCAGGGTTTGAGAAGCCCCAACCCTGAGCCACTCTTGCACCGAAGCTCACCCCTCTACACTCAACGAGTGCTGCGTGGGGCCCTTCTGCTTTCTTTGGCTCAACGCGTTGGCCCAGTCACTTGCCAGCTGGCTTGTGGCCCCTGTGCCGACGAAAACCTAAAACCGACTTGCGATTCTGGTTGCTCCAGACTTGCACCAGCTCCTCTGAAAAGGAGCACCCGCTCTGACTCTCCTGGTCCGAGTGAGTGGCCCAGGCATAATTTACCGATAGGCCCAAAGTCGAGTCAAAACGTCGACGCTTTTGATACTGAACCTGGACCCATATGTTCCCGCTCTACATTGATGTGCAAAACAATGATGATACACATGTGTTATTTGATAATTTATGGAAATTGAGAAACAATTTGTATTGACGACCAGGTCTAACAGGACGGATAATTGCGGATCCGTACTGTTCTATATAAATTGTTCATGAATATTTTTATGTCACTATTTCTTGAGATTCCTTTCCTTCCTTGATCACCATACACTATCTAATTCACTCCTTTCTATTTTCACGCTCCCTTTGGGGCAACCAGTATGACTCTTATTAACAGTTAGTTAATCCAAGTTCATCTAGAGGCAATGAATAAATAAATTGTTTTTGGGTGTACATTTGATGCTGTTGCTTTCCCCTTTTTGAAATTGGTGCATTTATTGGGTGGAGCAAATCTATATGACATGCTCAACAGATGTTTAATTGATGACTAAGCACTGACTAATTGTTTGATTTGAAAGAAATAGGTCACGGACCCTTGTTTATTGACATCATAGTGGCGGCAATCGTCGTGTCGGGTGCGGGGGCCAGGGGTTCTGGCGCTGGGTGCCGTCCAGGCGCGGGCGGGCGCAGACGGGCTTGCCGTGCGCCAGTGGCGCGACCGCGCATCGGCCAGCATGTTTTGGAGGTGGGAGTGAGGAGCAGCTGGGAGGCGAGAGGCAGCAAATGGGCAGTCAGGGGGGCAGAGCCGCAGGGGACGCAGAGGGGGGGGGGGCGGTGAAGGGCGACGAAGGAAACAGAAGGCAAAATGGCACAACAATTGAGGGGGAAACGAGTGGCACAGAGGGCAAAAAAGTCGCAAAAAGGTCACAAGAATACAGGGGAAACGAGTGGCACAGAAGGCAAAAAGGTCACAAGAAGGGCAAAAAGGTCACAAAAAACGGGGGGAAACGAGTGGTACAGAAGGCAGAAAGGTCACAGAAATGCAGGGGCAGCTAAGCAACAGAAGGAACAAGCATTTACAATGCAACGGTTTCGCCTTTGTAAAAGTTAGAGCTATTGTCATTGTAAATGACAATTTTTTTTATTTATGTGTTGGTTTTGAAAACAGATAAATAAATGGCATTGTCATTTACAATGCCAATAGCTTAATCTTTCGCAAATGTGAGACCTATTGCATTTGCACCCACACGCACACACACACAGAGCCACCCACACCGAGCCACCCACACACACACCGAGCCACCCACACACACACAGAGCCACCCACACAGGAGTGAGGGCGGAGGGATGGAGGGAGAGAGCAGCGTGAATCTCTCCGAATCTAATGAAAGCCCTTCCTAAGCCTGATGTATTGCACCTGGCAGTCACTTGGTCTGCTCTAGCTATTGAATAATTGAAAGGGTCTGATCGGGGGGAGGGGGGACCTTCCCGAGGAAGTGTCTCTACTCATGTACATTTCCAGGCGGACCTGCTCGGCTCCCCCTCTCTGGAGCAGCTTTAAGTGTTCCACTCTTGGTTGTGTGTCTTTCCTTCCCTTGTTTATTCGTTTCCTGTCCCTTGCGCTCTTTCTATGGCGGGCGTTTTTGCGGCGGTGGGAGGCGCTGTCTCTTCTGGTGACCAGAGAGAGCAGACACGAGGGGCACAGATTGAGCGAGGAAAGAGGAGGGGTGAGAGGAAAAGAGACGGCAGGAGGGGAGAGAGAGTGAGAGAACGAGAGAAACCGAAACTGTAAGAGGGAAGAAAGAAAGCTGAGAGGGAAAGATGTGGAGAAAGCACAAGAGAGAGGGAGAGAGAAAGAGGGAAAGGGGACGGAGTAAAGGGGTAGCGGCGGGTCATGGAATGAGCCGAGAGGGCAAGAGGTACATTTGGAAGAGGAAAGCAAAAGAAAGATAGGGCGAGTACAATGTATCAATGGAGGATGTGAGAGGATGGGAGGGAGAAAGGAAAGGAGGGGGCATCCGGAGAGGAGTGTGTGAGGACAACGGTGAGTGGGCAGGAGGGACGGCGAATGGAGGAGGTTGAGCTGTGTAGGGTGCGAGGAGAAGAAAGAGAGGGAAAGGCAGAGCGGGGAACCAACAAGGAAATATAGGGGAAACGCGAGAGGGGACGGCTGGGGCAGAGGGGTGAGTGAGGGCAGAAGAGAGGGAAGGTAGGGGGACATTTAAAAAAGTGTGAACGGGACTGATGAATTGGGAGGAGCTGGGGAGGGAGTCTTATGGGTGAAAAAGACGCGAGGGACAGATAGGAAAGAGGACGAGAGAAGAGAGCCAACGGCGGGCAGAGGATGGGGATGGAGTGAAGACAGGCAGGAAAGGATCACCAGGGAAAGAAGAGAGGACCTCGTGACCCGTGATCATTTCCTTATTTCCCCACACCAGAATTACCATGACCTGCCTGGGATCCTGGTTATTAGGGGACAGGAAAGTAACAGCAATTCGGAGTTTTGGAGAAACAACATTCGGAAATCGGATTTACTGTGCCGATTTTACGCTTTTGCCCAGGTGCTGCATTGAGACTCTGCGCGCGAGCAGGAGGTGAAACACCGTGGAACTCCAGTGTTGCCTCACACTTCTAACATTTGTATATATTTTCCATATGATGAGCGAGGCAACACATCTCATTAAAAGTGTCTCGAATCGCTGCACCCATCATATTTAGGATTATTTTCTTGCAGGACAATTTGTGCAAATAGTAATAGAATAAAATAGCCGCTATTTGTCCACAGTAATACAAAATGCTCTATACTGGAAAACAGAAAAATATGATACGATATGGTATAGCCAAAGAGTTTTATTTGTTTTTTAGGTTCGGAAAATACACTTAAATCGGTTGACTAATACATCAATTTATCGGCAATTTTTTTGTGTCAGACTAATGGTTTCAGTCCCTGTTTGTCTTTTGGCTTTGATGGTGGCTATTTTTCTCACCCAGCCCGATTTGTGACGCAGGGGTGAAATAAGCTTCTGGATTATTTTTTGTATAGAAGGCCGCAAAAAGAAAAACGTTTAAATACTTTATTCTGCTACTAAAAATGGGGAAAATTATAGGAAGCTGCTCTGGAGATTTCGACGTTAGGTCCCAATATGAGCAGCAAGAAAGTGCCAAACAGCAGGGCACTGCACAAGATTTAAATAGCCACACTAATGCAAGTCCCGGGCACTGCCCAGAAAGGTCAGGTCAGAACTGTACTCTGCTTGTCCCGGCTACAGACTTCCTCTCTGCTTGACAAATTAATAAGAAACGTGGGATTACGCGTGGACGAGATTAATTCAATCCATTGCCGGACAATAAAAGAGTACAATCCAAACATACCAGCTGGAGTCTGGCAAAGTTTTACAATCTAAGGATTTAGGTTCCGGTTTTTGAAAGAGAAATGACGGTCATATGTGGAATCAAGTTCCGTAAGAGTAAACTAGGAACAAGTTAAAAAAAAGAATGATTATTTTCATTCAAAAAAAGTGTTTCCCTCAGTCTTTAATTTAATTAAAACGATCACTTGATTATCGGATAAGAAACGAAAGGCTTTCCTAAACGGGGGCCACAACAGGACCCGCTGAAGGAACCTAGTTTATAGATGACATATATAGTGACCTCAGCCTCAGCAGCCGGCAGGCCAGTGTTCACTCGCTGACCTAAGAGGGCTGCTGGCACCGGCTTGTGCGGGGGTGGGGAGGCGGCAGGCATGCGGCAGTACTTTAGGCAAGCAGATACACAGGGACATACAGCAAGATCGGTAGAGCGAAGATCGATTACATCAACTACCAGGACCACCTCTACCGGGTATAAAAGAAACAGGCCTAAGGCGGGGTCGGTTTAAGACCCCTGCGCTACTAAATTTAGTTTAAGAACATTCTACGAAACCCACACTCTGCCAGTACATGCTTTCCCATAATAACAACGGGCGACAGAGGTTGGATGACCCTCCCACTCACTCCGTCCCGAATAGCGCGTGCTACCCCCTCCTCCTATCGGCTAACGAAGACTCACCGGTTCCACGGCCGCCATCTTACATCGATCTGCTCGCGCACACTACGGACCGGGACACCAAAGCATTCAAACCCGGTTGGTTTGAAGCTACCCACGTGACATACAAGGCCGTTGCAGTCGATGAGTGAGGCGCGTGCGCGCATGCAGACTACTGGGTAGTGTAGTGCCCAGCGCTTTCTACTTCGCCTCCTGTTGCGTTCCACTTCCACGCGCTTCTCAGAAAATCGTGGCCTGGCGTGTGATCCAGGCGTCATGACGTTATTGCCCGAGTGGTGAAGACGTCTTTGAGACTGGTGTGGGTGATGAATTAAAGCGGCGACAATATTTTTTGACCAAGAGTGGACGTGAGATAGTTTGCCAAGATAGATTTAAAGTGGCTGAGGTTCCGAACCTGGTGTGATCTACAGCAAAGTAAAGCACGCCGTTGAAAGAATAAAACACACGACCCAGAGCAATTCATACCGGGCTCGGTGGAAATCAACACCAACCAAAATCTGAAATAGCCATAGCTCTGATACATATTATACCATATGCTGAAAAACACCAAGGAGCGGACTGGTTACTAATTAAAAGGTGTACATAGGCTATCTTGTGTGTGAGTACTGTTTTAAGATGGCCGCTGCGCACACGGATCTTGAAATCGGAGGAAGAGTGCCATCGTTTATTTTTTAGGTCTCGCCCTATTAATCCCCTCAAGCGATAATAGGACGAGAGTTTTGAGGGCCTGTACCTGGAGTACCAGAGAAGGCTACGGGATACCACAATTTGTGAGGACACGGGGGGGGCGGGAGAGGACGAGGGGGGCGGGAGGGGGGCGGGAAAGAACACGGACGTCGGGAGGGAGGCAGGAAACGTGGGGACGGCGGGAGGAGGGACACAAGGCAGGACAGCAGCAAGCACGGCCCGGCCGGACCAGATTAGGGGGCGTTCCCGGCTTTTGGCTCACGCTGACGTAGCCAAAAGCCAAAGATTCTCGGGAACGCCCCCGTGTCTCCTCCGGCCATGACGGGCGCCTCTCTGTTCCAATGGCTAGCCTCCATTTATGGAGCTAGCCAATGAAACAGAGGGAGGGACTAAGAGTACACACTAAGAAACATAAGATTTCTCTGGAGGCGGAGCCTAAAGGCTCCGTTCCCCAGCGAAACCTAAAAAACGGGCAGAGAGACACGGAGGCCGCGAGGGGGGCAGAAGGGAAAACCGGGCAGAGAGACACGGGGGCAGCTAGGGGGAGAACGGGCACAGACGGTGCTGTGAGGAGGGGGAGTGATCTACCTGGAAGGGTCAAGGGTCGCTTTCCACACCGTGCAGCCGCCGGCCTATATGGGGAGGTGGGAGGGAGGAGCAGCTGAGAGGTGGGAGGTGGGGGCAGCGAATGGGCAGTCAGAGGGGCGGGGCGACAGCGGCGAGGGGCGACGAAGGAAACAGAAGTCAAAACAATTGAGGGGGAAACAAGTGGTACAGAGGCTGAAAGGTCCCAGGAAAGGGCAGATAAGGTCACAAGAAACTTGGGGAAACGAGAAGCACAGAGGCAGAAAGGTCCCAAGACAGGGCAGAAAAGGTCACAAAAAACGGGGGGAAATGAGTGGCATAGAGGCACACAGGTCACAAGAAAGGGCAGAAAAGGTCACAAAAGACAGGGGAAACGAGTGGCACAGAAGGCACAAAGGTCACTAGAAAGGGCAGAAAAGGTCACAAAAAACGGGAAACAAGTGGCACAGAGGCACAAAGGTCACAAAAAATGGGGGGAAACGAGTGGCACAGAGGCACAAAGGTCACAAGAAAGGGCAGAAAGGTCACAAAAAAACGGGGGGAAACAAGTGGCAAAGAAGGCAGAAAGGTCACAGAAATGCAGGGGCAGCTAAACAACAGAAGGCAAAAACGGGCAGAGCGACACGGGGGCCGCGAGGGGAGCAGAAGGAAAACCGGGCAGAGAGGCACGGGGGCAGCGAGGGGAGCAGAAGGGAAAACCGGGCAGAGAGACACGGGGCAGCTAGGGAGAGAACGGGCACAGGTGGTGCTGTGCGGAGGCGGAGCGACCTACCTGGAAGGGTCAAGGGTCACTAAGTTCACTAACTTATTAGAAAATGTATTCTTGTCGTTTAATTAACATAAACAATAAAAAAAATCCTTCCTTCCTAAGCTTAGTCAAGATCGTTAGGGGGAGTGAGTCTGAGCAGGGGCCTACTAGCTATTAGTGGTGCAGTGGCACCGGGGCCCAGAGGAGCAGCATAGACTTAGCCTGAGCACACAGGCACTGCTGAGGTAGTACAAACACGATCCGTCCCTCTGGCGCTGCAACTGCACCAGGGCTGACTTCGGTCACAAGCTGTCCCACGCAAGCTTCTCGCTGTTGGCGGTGTCGGCAACTTGATTGAAGCAAACAGGCCTTGGCTAATGCAAGCCAAGCAGGAGTCAAAAAAGGCTTGTTACTCAGACCAGCAAGGTCAGAGCGGGTGCTCCTTTTTACAGGAGCTAGGGCAAGTCTAGAGCAACCAGACCCGCAGTGTAGTTTGTCGGTTTCGTCGCCAAGATGGCCGCTGACCACGTGGCTAGTGGCCGGGATGGCGCGTCGATTGGCACAATGCAAAAGGGCCCCACGCAGATCGCGGAGATGCTGGGGGGCTGATCTTCGGTGCAAGGGCTGCACGGTGGTAAGGGTTTTCAGTCCCCAAAGCACAACGTCAAGGGTGCCTTTCATGCTGCGCAGTCAGCTCTTCGGGTGTCTTCCAAGATATCCGGTCCCACGTCTCTCGATGCCTCCATGGGTCTCTTCTTTGCAGGGACTGTGGATCGGGCTGTGAGAAGTCTGGGAGTCTGAGTCTTGTCAGGCTCTGGGCTCGGGCTCCGGCGGGAGGCGGCAGCAAAGCAGACGTCGATTCGCTGGTTGGTACCTGTGTTCACAGGGTGGCCACTCCTAGGCCACAAGGGAGATGCTCTTCAGTCTTCTGTGCAGCAGAATGTCGTAGTCCAGTCGTCTTCTTAGTTTCAAGTTGATTCAGGATGATCCGAGGTGCAATGGCACTGCTACCACTCTTATTTCCAGTCTGAGGGGTGGATCACCTACTAGATCCCTCCTCTGGGTGGGAGCAGTAAGGGGGGCGGTTACACCCCCTTTCCTTTGTCCAGCTCCTCGCCAGGCCTGGGTCTGGAAAGTCCCAGGACCGGTTTGGACTGGCTTATGCACGGGGACACCTTGTGTGCCCCAGGCATGTCTCAATCTATTCAGCCCTGTCCTACCCAATACACAAAACCCTGTCTGGGATGGTGCTAGCACCTCCCAAGGCAGGAAACCCTTTGTCCAAACCTCCCTCACTGGAAGGACTCCCAGCAGCAGGAGGTCAGAATTGTGTCTGTGGTGGCAGCATCCATTTTGTGATGCTGAGGCTCTGGTTAACTTTAACCAGGGTTAAAGCTACACACGTCATGTCCCTCTAGAAGGGTGGAATACTATCCCCGTCAACAGAACTGTCGAGGGGATAGTATTCCAAATCGTATGATACCTTACTCGACATGTTTTGATAAAGCCAAACCAAAGTTAGCATATAACCGCGAGGATTATAATGCACTTAAGAGTATATGGTATGGCAATATCCCAGAACAGCTAAGGGAGTGGTTCCCGACAGCTGCAGACAGGCTCAGCTCATGCTAGAGCACTACCTCACATATTTCCAAGCACTTTGCCTCCAGGATTGAAGAGGCCTTCCATAGGAGTGGCTGATAGGAACATGTGTCCAGTTTAGGGTTAGATATAGGGATACTATAAGTAAGAGGTGATTACACCAACTTACCCCAGCTGAGTGATCAGCCAGTTGTGTTAAATAAGGAGGCCAGGCCAGGGGTGGCACAATACATGCTGCAGCCCCTGGTAGGCCTTGGAAACACATATGCCCTGGGTACCTAGGGTACACTGTTACAGGGGCCAATAAGGTGAACCAGTTCCAATTCGTAATGCACCTAGGGTGCATTGGCTGTAATTTAGAGAGAGAACAGCAGGCTGTGGGTCTGATTAGCAGGCCCAAAGCCACATTAAGTCATAAACCAGTGAAGCAAAAAGCAAAAATTTGGGGTGACCATAGGATAGCAGACCCTACTCTCCTACAGTGAGAGCTCCAGAGCAGGACCAGGTGGGGTGGGGGTCTCTGGTGGGTTCCTTTTGTCTCGGGCAGAGTTGATCCTACAGACGGTTCCTGGACACAGGACGGCAGCCGGTTACGGGTTCATTCGCCGGTAACATTGCTCAGCGAGCCTTCATCAAGATGGGGATTCAGTGGGGTCACTAGTCGGGATTTGCACAGAAAGTGATCCCTTGACCGGAGCTCATCCCAGTCACTCCCTCCGTGCGGTAGCATATTTCCACATATGTGTGCTAGTTGATACATTATTTTTTTTCTTTATTTTTGTTATTATATAGCACGGTCATGGGCATCAAAGCAGAATGTATCAATAACAAATAAGAAATATGCATGGAATATTAAAGATGGAGAAAACACCAGATTATCCTCCTCGCAGGGTAGAGTGCACATAGCAGTGACAGACTGGTGGTACAGTACCTCTAGCTGGACAACAATTGTACGTGCTGGTTGAGGTTAGAATGCACTCTCAGCCCTGTGTAGTAATTAAATCCAGTAGCCGTGACGTACTTTAGGTAGATTTATTAAGCTTCAGTTACAAGATGTAGAGTTCATGAAATCCAGCCCCACCAGGAGCAGTCTGCCTGCTGCTCAGCCCATACTCCAACTGTCACACTCCAGTGTCCAGATACCTAAACATTCCAAACATGACCGACATTCCATGTATCACATTCACACTGGCTGAGCAGCTAGGGAGAAGCAACAAGATTACAGTAAGTATTTTGAAATTTTGAATAAAAATAAGGGCCTCCATTTTCAAAGGTCTTCAATTCTATTTTTCACTTCGATAAAAGGGAGGGGCATATATAAGCCAGAGAAGGAGAAAGGTCAAATCTTTTAAAAGCAAATTGCTCTCGGTCTGTACATATAGAGCCGGAGTGTGTGGGTACACAGATGTTAGCCACACACAAAAGGTCAGACCCCAACGTTTACGTAGACTTTGGGCTCTACGACAATCCTCATGCACCATTTCTTGCCATGCAGAGGCTGGTTTAGGCATGTGGAGGATTGCATCATAACTGCAACCCCCACTGCTAGGGCGAAGAGTGTGGAGAAACCAGGAAGCCCACTTTACTAGGACTGTAATACTGGAGTGTTCGCCTTGAACAGTGCAGTTAACATTCCCTAAATGACATTTGTTAAGCAAATGTTCAGTGAAATGGGGGAAATCACTGATCTGTACAAAAATCCAGAAAATGCTTTGCATCTTACTATGGTTTCGGAGAAAGGCAAATTTCTTAATTGTTTCCACAATTCGTGCATGGATTAATGATGTACCAGGCAGTCCTGCAAGCCTCTTGGAATGCTATTGCAAGTCCGGCTCGAGGCTTATTGATCACTCATTTCAAATGGATGGCATAGATTCCTCCTCACAAGACTGCGCCTTAATCTTATTCGTTTTATGCTGGCATTGGCCATTGAAAGTTCATGGTTTACAACCCTGTCCAGGTGATGACCGATCCAGACAGCTCACACTTTACACTAAACAAACTATTTTTAAATCCCAATATTATGTTGTACATATGAGATCACAAAATGCTCCTGTGACCCCAGGATATGGATTAAATTCATCTAATAATGTGTATGCTTTGAGAGCTAGTACGAAGGCTGAGCAGTTAATTTTTTATACATATGCTGCAAAACGGATGTGCACTAGCGCTACTGGATAGAGAACGCGACGTTGAAACTTAACTGGGAATAGATGTGGGAAATTCTAAAACATGATTTGGATAGAACTACCTAGAGTGAACTGGATTGTTATAGACCAAACCAGAGCAAAGGCCCATATAGGACAGAGTCGAAGCGCTTTGAATGGGAGCGAGGGGTAAGGCAATGAAGGCCCCTGTCCCTCTTATTTGCACTGGCTACTGAGTATCCGCTGGGATGGAGATCTACAGAATTGTGGGGGATTCGCACAGGGAGAGTAGCACAGTGTCGTTATATGTAGATGATGCTCTAGTTTATCTTCAGCTAACATAAGCTGCCCCAATAGTACTGCATGCACTGAAAATTGGGGAAATCAGAATTCAATATATAAATATATCTAAATTGTTCCAGAGTGACTCCCTTAGAGGCACAGTTGACTGGGTGCTACCAGATGGGGCCCATGTCAACTTTTCAAGATCTCCGCAAAAGTCAAATTAAATATGGGGAGCGTGATAGAGGGGTCCCGGGCCTCCATTAAGTTCTGGAACAAGTTGCAGTGATAGGTAATGTGACCCAAGCCAACATACACTTCATGCCGAAATGTCTTCACACTACAAGGTGCAACATACTTAGTCCCCAAAATATATTCAGAGAGTTGAATCAATTATTAGGGGAGAACTCATTTTGGCAGAAAAAAGCAGAAAACTTACAACATAAAAACAAGCATTAGAAATGCAATCGGGCTCGGATTTATTTGAGTTAATGGCATTGTAAATGCCAATGTCTTTTCGCCATGTGTTATGGAGTGTGCATGTGGTGTGTAGTGGAATTATGTGGGTTGGATTGTAATTTTACCAATGGTGGCATGCTGTGTTTTATATGAATATGTTTAAAAGTAAAGTGTACCATACTGCGATTGCTTGCACTCACCGCCACCCTGCAGTCACCGCCACCATGCAGTCACCGCCACCCTGCAGTCACCGCCACCCTGCAGTCACCGCCACCCTGCAGTCACCGCCACCCTGCAGTCACCGCCACTCTGCACACTCTGCAGTCACCGCCACCCTGCAGTCACCGCAACCCTGCACGCCTCATGTCCCACGAGCAACAAAGACAGACGTAAACACACTCACAGCAGACGACTTCCGCATTCTTAATGAGGTAACAAGCAATGGAAAGGATGTATGAATGCAGCCTTGTGCTGATGAGCCTGGAGGCATAGCCTGGAAAAACCAAAAAGTTTACTAATATTCTATATTGATTTACAGGTGACAAAACGTAATTATTAGTACCATTTTTAAAGCCGACACATGCAAACACACAAATTGTATTGCCGTATTCCAATTCAAACTCAAAAGAAGAATGGAAAGTTAAGTGATAGACCTCTGCTACCAGCGCCTAACCCACTGAGCTAGCAGCACTGAGTGTCTGGCAGCAGAGCAGAGGTGAGGCTGAGGCTGCAGTGCAGAGCGAGCCAGCGCGCGGAGCGCTGCTGAATGGTGAACGCGCCCCGGCCATCTGCATTCACTTAACGAGGCACCCTGACAGCTCCTAATTTTTATTTATGGACGCCCGTGCGCGAAACCGTAGAGAAAATGCCCACAATGGCGGACACAAATCACATAAAGCCTATCGCGTCAAGGCTACTACAAAGACAGCACAGCGAAGACGAATCACTATGCAGATGCCATAAAACAGCCACGCGCACTAAGGAATGTTTCTGGCCAGATTCCTAAAGAAACCTTTTTTTTTTTTTATAACAATAGAGCTCGAAGCTCCCCCCCACTTCGTGGTGACGGAGGCTGAGCCCTAAAAAGGAATGGGGCAAAGGGGAGTTTGAGATCCAGATATGGAGCTATACTACATGGTGATGCACCTGCAGCACTGGTTGAGTCAAAAGTGTGGGGGGGAGGGGAAGAACTGGTGGAATGACCACACTGGATGTTCCATTAGAGCACCAATTGATGAGGGGGTTTGATCTCATATGCCCGTCTGTATAAAACATGGCAGGCAATTAAAACATGTAGGTGCCTTCCACATGCATATAAGGAGCATACACTCATGTGCTCAGATTGCTCAATGTATGACTGCAGAAAAATGGAAGAGGCTCTCGGACACTGGCCGATCCAGATACGTTTTTGACTTGCACAGCATCGCAGGAGACTTGAGATTCGGTCAGGTCTATTTGTACAATATGTCAAGATACCAGGCATTGCTAGAGAAATATGGGCTGTGTTTCCAGAAACACCTACGCCCATTCACAATGGTAGAGATGCTGAGCCCATCGAATATTAAGAGACTCATTATGTTATATGGCATTAACAAAAGCAAAACCACTAGATAATTTGAAGTTGAAGGAACAATGGCAAGAGATTCCTGAATTACCTATTAGAAATGTGATCAGATTTGCATGGGAACAAAAACAGTCTCGAGTATTTAAGCTTGCTCAGTACAATTATGTCCATATGACAAATTTAACAAGTAAAACAGAGCAATTTCGCCAGCCCATCACTCTCAAACGTAAAACTGATTTTATATATCTTACCTGGCACTGCCAGGTGGTCCAGGAAGAAAGTATCAATCATGCTCAAACACTGTATAGTTAGAACTATAGCTTGCACGATTAAACAACGTATACTTGGACTCATACCAACAAAAAAAAAGACAAGATGGGCAGAAAACCTACACTGCTAGGTATGGTGCTCATACAGCCATACACTGGCCAAGTGTTAGGTCACCGACTAGCGAATACTGGGCTAAAGATATGACAGAAAGGGTCGCGCAGATGAAACATGTCAGACCGGTTGAAAAACTGATGGAATATTTAATGGTGTAATTGTCAGTTTATTTATGAAGACCCCGGACACAAGGCCATCCTGAGAAGCTAGGAGTAAGAGGGGAACAGTGTTGAGACTAATATATGGATGAATGACAGTTCACCGTCAACAGTAGTAATATATTAGCTTAGGACAATAATCCCCGGAGCATTGATTTTGCTGTACTGGTTATGAGATGCCTTTGATGGGAGGGTAGTACGGGTTGGGACGATAAGCACATGAAAGTGACTACGATTGTCTAGGTTATGTTGTGTGTCAAATGGTTATTGCAATACTTTTAAAAGACTGGAACTGTCCTGGTTGCACTACGTGCTGATTTTGAAACTGGATTTTTTTAATGGGTTATTCTCTGTACAGTTCAAAACAAAAAAAAAAAAAATAAGTATTTTAAAGATGGTATATGCAATTAAAAAAGCATTGGCCGTGCGGGTGCCAAAAAGGATTTAAATGCACTCGATTGCCTGTGACAGAGAAAAGACGTACTGTGGCTGTGCAAGTGCATTTCCGCCAGTAAAAGCTTCTGGTGGCCCTTTGAAAACACCCTTACTAAAAGTCGAGCAAGCTGTGCATGCGCGACCAAAAAAAAAAAAAAAGGGGGGGGGGGGGGGAGGTAAGACTTTCCTCCTTCTCAAGCTACCAGAGATCTTTTCCTGAATGACCCAACGGACCATTGCCACCTGGATTAGATCCTGCGTGAAACCCTGATTCCATGAATGCCACCCCTGTGGTTCTGGGAAGGGTGGGAGGGGGTCAGATGTGTGGTGACAGAATTTCAGAAGGTACAATCTTTGTCCAGGACATACTTGGTGTCTCCAACTTGCACTCCATTGCCATCCGGCTGAAGCTGTACCTAGGTCCCAGTATACGCCAACAATGAACCATCATTGGTTCTAGGTCCCAGGTCACAGTATACGCCAACAATGAACCATCATTGGTGCTAGGTCCCAGTATACACCAACAATGAACCATCATTGGTTCTAGGTCCCAGGTCACAGTATACGCCAACAATGAACCATCATTGGTGCTAGGTCCCAGTATACACCAACAATGAACCATCATTGGTTCTAGGTCCCAGGTCACAGTATACGCCAACAATGAACCATCATTGGTGCTAGGTCCCAGTATACGCCAACAATGAACCATCATTGGTGTAAGGTCCCAGTATACACCAACAATGAACCATCATTGGTTCTAGGTCCCAGGTCACAGTATACGCCAACAATGAACCATCATTGGTGCTAGGTCCCAGTATACGCCAACAATGAACCATCATTGGTGCTAGGTCCCAGTATACGCCAACAATGAACCATCATTGGCGCTAGGTCCCAGTATACGGCAACAATGAACCATCATTGGTGCAAGGTCCCAGTATACGCCAATGAATCATTGGTGCTAGGTCTCAGTATACGCCAATGAACCATAATTGGTGCTAGGTCCCAGTATACGCCAACAATGAACCATCATTGGTGCAAGGTCCCAGTATACGCCAACAATGAACCATCATTGGTGCAAGGTCCCAGTATACGCCAACAATGAACCATCATTGGTGCTAGGTCCCAGTATACGCCAATGAACCATCATTGGTGCTAGGTCCCAGTATACACCAACAATGAACCATCATTGGTTCTAGGTCCCAGGTCCCAGTATACGCCAACAATGAACCATCATTGATGCTAGGTCCCAGTATACGCCAACAATGAACCATCATTGGTGCAAGGTCCCAGTATACGCCAACAATGAACCATCATTGGTGCTAGGTCCCAGTATACGCCAATGAACCATCATTGGTGCTAGGTCCCAGTATACACCAACAATGAACCATCATTGGTTCTAGGTCCCAGGTCACAGTATACGCCAACAATGAACCATCATTGGTGCTAGGTCCCAGTATACGCCAACAATGAACCATCATTGGTGCTAGGTCCCAGTATACACCAACAATGAACCATCATTGGTTCTAGGTCCCAGTATACGCCAACAATGAACCATCATTGGTGCTAGGTCCCAGTATACACCAACAATGAATCATCATTGGTGCAAGGTCCCAGTATACGCCAACAATGAACCATCATTGGTGCAAGGTCCCAGTATACGCCAACAATGAACCATCATTGGTGCAAGGTCCCAGTATACGCCAACAATGAACCATCATTGGTGCAAGGTCCCAGTATACGCCAACAATGAACCATCATTGGTGCTAGGTCCCAGTATATGCCAACAATGAACCATCATTGGTGCTAGGTCCCAGTATACGCCAATGAACCATCATTGGTGCTAGGTCCCAGTATACGCCAACAATGAACCATCATTGGTGCAAGGTCCCAGTATACGCCAATGAACCATCATTGGTGCTAGGTCCTAGTATACGCCAACAATGAACCATCATTGGTGCTAGGTCCCAGTATACGCCAACAATGAACCATCATTGGTGCTAGGTCCCAGTATACGCCAACAATGAACCATCATTGGTGCTAGGTCCCAGTATACGCCAACAATGAACCATCATTGGTGCAAGGTCCCAGTATACGCCAACAATGAACCATCATTGGTGCAAGGTCCCAGTATACGCCAACAATGAACCATCATTGGTGCTAGGTCCCAGTATACGCCAATGAACCATCATTGGTGCTAGGTCCCAGTATACACCAACAATGAACCATCATTGGTTCTAGGTCCCAGGTCCCAGTATACGCCAACAATGAACCATCATTGGTGCTAGGTCCCAGTATACACCAACAATAAACCATCATGGGTGCTAGGTCCCAGTATACACCAACAATGAACCATCATTGGTGCTAGGTCCCAGTATACGCCAATGAACCATCATTGGTGCTAGGTCCCAGTATACGCCAATGAACCATCATTGGTGCTAGGTCCCAGTATACGCCAACAATGAACCATCATTGGTGCTAGGTCCCAGTATACACCAACAATGAATCATCATTGGTGCAAGGTCCCAGTATACGCCAACAATGAACCATCATTGGTGCAAGGTCCCAGTATACGCCAACAATGAACCATCATTGGTGCTAGGTCCCAGTATACACCAACAATGAACCATCATGGGTGCTAGGTCCCAGTATACGCCAACAATGAACCATCATTGGTGCTAGGTCCCAGTATACGCCAACAATGAACCATCATTGGTGCTAGGTCCCAGTATACGCCAACAATGAACCATCATTGGTGCTAGGTCCCAGTATACGCCAACAATGAACCATCATTGGTGCTAGGTCCCAGTATACGCCAACAATGAACCATCATTGGTGCAAGGTCCCAGTATACGCCAACAATGAACCATCATTGGTGCTAGGTCCCAGTATACGCCAATGAACCATCATTGGTGCTAGGTCCCAGTATACACCAACAATGAACCATCATTGGTTCTAGGTCCCAGGTCCCAGTATACGCCAACAATGAACCATCATTGGTGCTAGGTCCCAGTATACGCCAACAATGAACCATCATTGGTGCAAGGTCCCAGTATACGCCAACAATGAACCATCATTGGTGCTAGGTCCCAGTATACGCCAACAATGAACCATCATTGGTGCTAGGTCCCAGTATACGCCAACAATGAACCATCATTGGTGCTAGGTCCCAGTATACGCCAACAATGAACCATCATTGGTGCTAGGTCCCAGTATACACCAACAATGAACCATCATTGGTTCTAGGTCCCAGTATACGCCAACAATGAACCATCATTGGTGCAAGGTCCCAGTATACGCCAACAATGAACCATCATTGGTGCAAGGTCCCAGTATACGCCAACAATGAACCATCATTGGTGCTAGGTCCCAGTATACGCCAACAATGAACCATCATTGGTGCTAGGTCCCAGTATACGCCAACAATGAACCATCATTGGTGCTAGGTCCCAGTATACGCCAACAATGAACCATCATTGGTGCTAGGTCCCAGTATACACCAACAATGAACCATCATTGGTTCTAGGTCCCAGTATACGCCAACAATGAACCATCATTGGTGCAAGGTCCCAGTATACGCCAACAATGAACCATCATTGGTGCAAGGTCCCAGTATACGCTAACAATGAACCATCATTGGTGCTAGGTCCCAGTATACGCCAACAATGAACCATCATTGGTGCTAGGTCCCAGTATACGCCAACAATGAACCATCATTGGTGCTAGGTCCCAGTATACGCCAATGAACCATCATTGGTGCAAGGTCCCAGTATACGCCAATGAACCATCATTGGTGCTAGGTCCCAGTATACGCCAACAATGAACCATCATTGGTGCTAGGTCCCAGTATACACCAACAATGAACCATCATGGGTGCTAGGTCCCAGTATATGCCAACAATGAACCATCATTGGTGCTAGGTCCCAGTATACGTCAACAATGAACCATCATGGGTGCTAGGTCCCAGTATACACCAACAATGAACCATCATGGGTGCTAGGTCCCAGTATACGCCAATGAACCATCATTGGTGCTAGGTCCCAGTATACGCCAACAATGAACCATCATTGGTGCTAGGTCCCAGTATACACCAACAATGAACCATCATTGGGGCTAGGTCCCAGTATACGCCAATGAACCATCATTGGTGCTAGGTCCCAGTATACACCAACAATGAACCATCATTGGTTCTAGGTCCCAGGTCACAGTATACGCCAACAATGAACCATCATTGGTGCTAGGTCCCAGTATACGCCAACAATGAACCATCATTGGTGCTAGGTCCCAGTATACACCAACAATGAACCATCATTGGCTCTAGGTCCCAGTATACGCCAACAATGAACCATCATTGGTGCTAGGTCCCAGTATACGCCAACAATGAATCATCATTGGTGCAAGGTCCCAGTATACACCAACAATGAACCATCATGGGTGCTAGGTCCCACTATACGCCAATGAACCATCATTGGTGCTAGGTCCCAGTATACGCCAACAATGAACCATCATTGGTGCTAGGTCCCAGTATACACCAACAATGAACCATCATTTGTGCTAGGTCCCAGTATACACCAACAATGAACCATCATTGGTGCTAGGTCCCAGTATACGCCAACAATGAACCATCATTGGTGCTAGGTCCCAGTATACACCAACAATGAACCATCATGGGTGCTAGGTCCCAGTATACACCAACAATGAACCATCATTGGTGCTAGGTCCCAGTATACGCCAACAATGAACCATCATTGGTGCTAGGTCCCAGTATACGCCAATGAACCATCATTGGTGCTAGGTCCCAGTATACGCCAATGAACCATCATGGGTGCTAGGTCCCAGTATACGCCAACAATGAACCATCATGGGTGCTAGGTCCCAGTACACGCCAACAATGAACCATCATTGGTGCTAGGTCCCAGTATATGCCAACAATGAACCATCATTGGTGCTAGGTCCCAGTATACACCAACAATGAACCATCATGGGTGCTAGGTCCCAGTATACACCAACAATGAACCATTATTGGTGCTAGGTCCCAGTATACGCCAACAATGAACCATCATTGGTGCTAGGTCCCAGTATACGCCAATGAACCATCATTGGTGCTAGGTCCCAGTATACGCCAATGAACCATCATTGGTGCTAGGTCCCAGTATATGCCAACAATGAACCATCATGGGTGCTAGGTCCCAATATATGCCAACAATGAACCATTATTGGTGCTAGGTCCCAGTATACACCAACAATGAACCATCATTGGTGCTAGGTCCCAGTATACGCCAACAATGAACCATCATGGGTGCTAGGTCCCAGTATACGCCAATGAACCATCATTGGTGCTAGGTCCCAGTATACGCCAACAATGAACCATCATTGGTGCTAGGTCCCAGTATACACCAACAATGAACCATCATTGGTGCTAGGTCCCAGTATACACCAACAATGAACCATCATTGGTGCTAGGTCCCAGTATACACCAACAATGAACCATCATTGGTGCTAGGTCCCAGTATACGCCAACAATGAACCATCATTGGTGCTAGGTCCCAGTATACACCAACAATGAACCATCATTGGTGGTAGGTCCCAGTATACGCCAACAATGAACCATCATTGGTGCTAGGTCCCAGTATACACCAACAATGAACCATCATTGGTGCTAGGTCCCAGTATACACCAACAATGAACCATCATGGGTGCTAGGTCCCAGTATACACCAACAATGAACCATCATGGGTGCTAGGTCCCAGTACACACCAACAATGAACCATCATTGGTGCTAGGTCCCAGTATACGCCAACAATGAACCATCATTGGTGCTAGGTCCCAGTATACACCAACAATGAACCATCATTGGTGCTAGGTCCCAGTATACGCCAATGAACCATCATTGGTGCTAGGTCCCAGTATACGCCAATGAACCATCATTGGTGCTAGGTCCCAGTATACACCAACAATGAACCATCATTGGTGCTAGGTCCCAGTATATGCCAACAATGAACCATCATTGGTGCTAGGTCCCAGTATACACCAACAATGAACCATCATTGGTGCTAGGTCCCAGTACACACCAACAATGAACCATCATTGGTGCTAGGTCCCAGTATACGCCAACAATGAACCATCATTGGTGCTAGGTCCCAGTATACACCAACAATGAACCATCATTGGTGCTAGGTCCCAGTATACGCCAACAATGAACCATCATGGGTGCTAGGTCCCAGTACACGCCAACAATGAACCATCATTGGTGCTAGGTCCCAGTATATGCCAACAATGAACCATCATTGGTGCTAGGTCCCAGTATACACCAACAATGAACCATCATGGGTGCTAGGTCCCAGTATACACCAACAATGAACCATCATTGGTGCTAGGTCCCAGTATACACCAACAATGAACCATCATGGGTGCTAGGTCCCAGTATACACCAACAATGAACCATCATTGGTGCTAGGTCCCAGTATACGCCAATGAACCATCATTGGTGCTAGGTCCCAGTATACGCCAATGAACCATCATTGGTGCTAGGTCCCAGTATATGCCAACAATGAACCATCATGGGTGCTAGGTCCCAATATATGCCAACAATGAACCATTATTGGTGCTAGGTCCCAGTATACACCAACAATGAACCATCATTGGTGCTAGGTCCCAGTATACGCCAACAATGAACCATCATGGGTGCTAGGTCCCAGTATACGCCAATGAACCATCATTGGTGCTAGGTCCCAGTATACGCCAACAATGAACCATCATTGGTGCTAGGTCCCAGTATACACCAACAATGAACCATCATTGGTGCTAGGTCCCAGTATACACCAACAATGAACCATCATTGGTGCTAGGTCCCAGTATACACCAACAATGAACCATCATTGGTGCTAGGTCCCAGTATACGCCAACAATGAACCATCATTGGTGCTAGGTCCCAGTATACACCAACAATGAACCATCATTGGTGCTAGGTCCCAGTATACACCAACAATGAACCATCATTGGTGCTAGGTCCCAGTATACACCAACAATGAACCATCATTGGTGCTAGGTCCCAGTATACACCAACAATGAACCATCATGGGTGCTAGGTCCCAGTATACACCAACAATGAACCATCATGGGTGCTAGGTCCCAGTACACACCAACAATGAACCATCATTGGTGCTAGGTCCCAGTATACGCCAACAATGAACCATCATTGGTGCTAGGTCCCAGTATACACCAACAATGAACCATCATTGGTGCTAGGTCCCAGTATACGCCAATGAACCATCATTGGTGCTAGGTCCCAGTATACGCCAATGAACCATCATTGGTGCTAGGTCCCAGTATACACCAACAATGAACCATCATTGGTGCTAGGTCCCAGTATATGCCAACAATGAACCATCATTGGTGCTAGGTCCCAGTATACACCAACAATGAACCATCATTGGTGCTAGGTCCCAGTACACACCAACAATGAACCATCATTGGTGCTAGGTCCCAGTATACGCCAACAATGAACCATCATTGGTGCTAGGTCCCAGTATACACCAACAATGAACCATCATTGGTGCTAGGTCCCAGTATACGCCAACAATGAACCATCATGGGTGCTATTAAAGACTTTAAATAGTTAGTCTATTGTTCCAGTTATTGAACTCATTTTGTTTATTCAATTTCTCCATCAGTTTGCAATTTGTTCTATATTTTTAATTTTATTAGTACTGCATAATTACTTAACCATACATTAAGCCATTCTGCTCTGTGCCATAGCTTCCAAGAGGTGGTTACTTTAGTAACTAAATGGTCACCCTCACAAATCATAAATTCCTTGAGATTACTTGTCACCAAGTTCAAACAATCCAACTTGTTTTGAATTTCTATGTTGCTTATACACCATGAACTGTGTAGTAAAGTCCTTAGCACTGAAAATAGATGTATGCATCTCCAGGATGCAACCAAGGCAATTTCTCCACAGTTAAGCATATAAAGCAAGTGCTTGGCTTCATTGCAAAGCTTTATAACTACTGATTTAGAGCACTTAAACGACTACTCTAATCCAACACGTTTTTTATAGTGCAGAAATTTGCCCGCTTCGCCCTACTACACAGGAGAAAATATTGGCAATGACATCCTGGTCTCAGGGTTACTGTAGAACCTACTTGTTTAGTCCGATAAATACCTTAGTTTCTGTAATCAGTTACCTTTTGTTAAGTAAGAGTTGTTGTACATGCCACTTAAAATAAAAACCATGACTAGGCTGTGGCTCATTTGGGTGAGCCGTGTCAACTCTAGCCACAGAGGTGTGCACATCCAGAAAGGAAGAACTACCAGTGGTTAAAAGTGCTTCCATAAACCACTTGGTCCTCCACTGCAGTGGTGTAGGCGACTAATATCACATACTCTACCCTCAAGGGTAAAGCATGCAGCACTATCTGAAAGAGCTGAAGCCAATGCCTTGACTGGCCACCACACCAGATCCTGGTACTCTACTTATGTAGAAAAACTGAAAACTATCCATTTAGTGTTCTAGCCACATTTAAGGACACCTCGAATGATGTGGAGCAGGACTTGGCAAGACGGGGGGGGGGGGGGGGGGCAAGAGTGTCCCATATACTAGACATTGGTTAAAGTCAAACCCATGCTTATCTGAAGAGCATGGAACTAATTGGCTCAAGTGCTACTTGCTTTAGAATCTTGGAAACCTAGACTTGAACCCTTGATGTGCAGCCAACCAGTCTAAAGGCATGATAATGTAATCATTAGAGCCATCTCATACAGGCCAGATCTGTAGCCTATATGAATTTAATAAAACAAATTAAGTTTGCCAAGTTGAATCTAAACGCAAGTGGCTGCATTCAAGACACCACCGACTCAATATAGTAGTGATAAAAACCTTTATTTTACGAAAAATAAAACATACTATAATACATATGATACAAAGCAGATTATAAGTTTAAGACATGAACTTGGCCACGGCTTTGGTGCCCTCAGATAGGGCGTGCTTTGAAAGTTCTCCAGGGAGCACCAGTTTCACAGCGGTCTGGATCTCACGGCTGGTTATAGTGCTTCGCTTGTTGTAGAGGGCGAGTCTAGCCGCCTCTGAAGCCACTCGCTCGAAGACATCTCCATTGATGGAGTCCATAATCTTCATCGCACCAAGCGAGAGGGCCAGATCAGGGTGGACCTGTCGGGAGACAGAGCGGGTTAGGGTCACAGCCAACATGCATGGACAATCAATGTAAGGCATTGCGGAACACAAGGAAAAGCACATGTTTGTTGGATCCAATTCAGACAAAGGACTGAAGACATAACACGAGCCTTGAAGTCCCTCTACAACTGGGGCCCTGCCAACACCATGTAAATAATACATGTTTAGACATGTAGTTAAAAGCCATTTTCTCGATAGTATATCACAGCAGCCACAAAAACTCATCTTTAGCCAACAAATCTAAAGCAAGTCTACTGATGACGCTGCCCTGATGAGGGTTCAGTGCAAGCAAAGTGATGGCATGAACCCAGGCCAGCCCTCCTGGACCAGGAGGAGACTACGAATAGTATAGTAGAGCCTGCATGCATCAAGCAGGCTGCAGCCACATTCAGATCGCATTAATGCGCGAGAGGCGCCGCATTTTACCAATGTAAACACAGCTTAGTTTGTTATGAAGCAAAGATGTGCACATCTCAGGACAAGCCCACATACATTAATAACCAGAATGTTCCCTCCAGTCTACTCCAGATGATGGTCCCAGCAGTAATCTGCTCAGACCAGTTAACCGTTTACAGTGGGTCTAGAGCTGCAGAAAGGCTCCGCGAGTCACAGCAAGCGTTGAGGGTCATGCAGGTAATGCTGCCTGACCAGCTGTGGGACTTGCTCTGCTGCGGCACTGCTCCCAGACACAGGTGCACGAGGGATCCTGGACAGTGTCCAGCAGCCGAAGCCTTCATGAGATACTGAGAGAGAAGTGACCTTCAGAGCCTGCACTACCATAGAGTGCTGCGTAGAGCATCCAACGACGAAGCTCTCGATGGCTTGGACGGTCTATCCTGATCGATGCAATAGGCAGTTACAAGATGCACATGGGGAATAAGCTCGGATGCTGTACGAATAACTCATGGGCGATTACTAGAGTACACCACTTTTGAGCAGCCATCGACAAATGTGTTAATTGTGTCCCAAGCAAACCAAAAAAATACATTTTAGGTTCAGTAGCATTGGGTGTTTGATGTACTAAGGAGGCAGACCTAGTGAAGTCACCAGATGCATCCCCAACATTGATCATCATCATTTGCGCCAACCATCCACCTGGAAAAGCTTAATGGTCAAGTCACACTATTACGGCTTGAACCAAGGGGGCTGCTTCTGTTGACACCCGCTACAAGGCTTCGTATTAGATAGTGTCCTCTCTCCGCTGTAGTAAACTCACCTGCTTGAGCACCTTGTAGATGAAGATGGAGTAGCTCTCCTTCCTCTTGCCTTTCCCCTTGCGCTGTCCCACAGACTTGGACATCTTCTTGCTCCTCTTGTTGGCCACGGTGGTCTTCATAGCGCTACAGAAACTGAACAGAACAAGAAGGTTAAAAGCAGATACGGGACTCTACACCATCAGAGTGCAAATGTTTACTCGGCAGTGACTGGTCCTGCTTCAGAGTCCAGCAGCAGGAGGCAGCTCTCGCGATGCAGGCCCCACAGCAGCTCTGGGACATGCGGGACCAAGGAGGCAGAGTTTGGGTGGAGAGGGTGCTCCATCAAACACGTCCACGGAAAGGACATCTCATGCAGAAACCACCACAGGGTGCTCCTACCTCGCTGCCAAGACATGGAACAGCCTCCCTACCCACATACGGCAGACCCAAGACCTACTCACCTTCAGACTCCTCAAGACCTGGCTCTTCAAGCGGTAGCAGCACCCCTCCCCCCCTCAGTGCCTTGGGACCCTCACGGGTAAGTAGCACGCTTTACAAGTACTCTGATTGATTAAACTCCAAGAGCGCGCTTAAACCACACCAGGAGTACCAAACCAGGAGTCTTCCCTTCTAGCAGAGCTGGTCTGGTCATTGCCTCGCTTTTGTTTTCCTGGCTGGCTGCAGGGAGTCTGCTGTTTCCAGAGCAGCGGGTGCTGCCCTGACCAGGCCATGCCCTCAGGACAATTCTAGTCACGCCTCCTGCATTGGGAGGCGGCTCTGGGCTTTTGCCAGATTGATTTGGTTTCCATTCTGGCTACCAGTTTTGGCTGGCACCACAAAACATACCTGGGTCCATGGAGCTTGAATGCAGAGCACATACGTCACAAGTATTTATTGTATTGGAGAAGGTGGGCACTGGGCTCCTTAGGCACCATCTGTCAATCAGCGCAAACCGAATAGTTGCTGAAACCTATTGCATATAGCAAAAAAACTTTGGGGCTTCCTACCCTCCCGTTGGTTACCATGGTTGAACAGTCGGTCATTTGCCTGCTTCTTATTGGGTGGCTTGCGCCCTGTGGCATTTGTCCCTCCCATGGAGCATGGCCTCTCTGATTAAGAGGATAGTGGACTTTCTTCTCCCTCTGCTCATTCAGCCAGGTGGTTCCTCCCCCCATTTCTTCGCATGCACTCATGAGATGCTGTTTTCCTGCTCTTGGGCGCAGTTCATGCCCCACGCTCACTGCAGCTTCCCAACCAGCCTAGGTCGTTGGAGAAGAGATAGCACTAGGGAAATATTCATGGAGATTGTTGTAAAGGAGGTGGGGGGGTTTAAAGGGGTGCGGGAGGAGTAAGGCTTTACAAATAGTCTCCGTGTTCCAAATGCTGCAGGAAAGCACAGACGTACAGAGGCTTCTAGTTTGGGTGCAAGGCGGACTACTGCCAGCCCTCAGAAGTGACACACTGACCTCCAGGAGACTCTTAACAGGCTCTGGGTGCTGTGGCTCTTAGCCGGCTGTCCTGGACCCATGGAGCCGTCCTCACCTGCTTAGAGGAATTATCAGATCAGTTGTACAATAAGTAGTAAAACACCAGAAGTGTGAACTAATTTGGAATTCGAGGTTATAAGTCAAGTGGGAACAACGCAAGTGCAGCAAACAGAGTACACTAGGAAAATTAGTACCCAATTGATTTTGGAAAAGCTCCAAACTGACATAAAAGTGTGTTCATGTTTCTGAAGTAAACATTTGATCATTTGAGTGTAATAAATGCTTGTTTATGTATTTTTTGGCGCTTCAAATCGAAAAGGCTTATGCCAGGGTCCCTGGCTTTCAACAATTACTCAGTGGGGGCACCTTGACTCCCCTGATGATTTATAGGTTTTATATAGCGCTAGCTAGACCTAAAGGCGTCACAGCGCTTTACATAAAATGACAAATAAAATCTGTTTACATAAATTCACGCTACATTTCCAGGTACGAGCCTAAATAGAGACAAAGCATTTTTAATTAGGGAGGTTGCAGTATGACGACAATTAGAACACGAATTAGGAGTAAGTTACATTAGACAGCTGAAACAAATCAAACCACCGCCTGCCACATAGGATCTAGTCACAGGGAGAGTGCTATTGGAACAATTCAGTCATCCTGAGTGTTAAAGTGCTTGTCGAGGAGAAGTGGTTTCTGGCCACTTCTTGAATGAGTGGTTGCACCGGACATCTCTGCGGTGCATCAGGGCTCCGTGCAAGTCAAAAGCAGTGCTTGAAATAGTATAGTAGTGCAGGTACTATGTAGCAGAGTACCTGCATGTTTGAGAAGGGTCAGTACCCTCCCTCTTAAAATAAAAGAGTGCCGGTACTCCGTACCGGCCAATTTAAATCACTGGTCAAAAAGGTAAAGAACCTCTACTCTAATGAACTGCAGATAACCACATGCAAAGTGGTCATGCTTTGGAAAGTTTTCCTTGAAAATGACACGAACTCTAAATCTTGTCAGTTTGCAGAGTGGAACCATCTGGAAATATAAGCAATGTAACGTATTAAGATAAGGATTTTGATATCCAGCGTTGAAATTCCTGAAAATACACTCAGCTATCTGGAAAGGTTTTAAAAAAAAAAAAGTGCGATTAAGATGTGGAAGAAAGGCACGAGCGGATTCTAGACTGGGCAGCCCTGGTATTAATCAACCCTGGCATAGTACAGCACCGGGGGACGGCGGGGGCACCCGAGAGAGTTTGAGCTCCTGCCCTGCCAGATCAAAAAGACTGAGATTATTACAAAGGTCACCCTTGCGTCACTGCAGAAATGTGGCTCAGGGACTCTCCGGGTCTGTAGTTTAGGTCTGGCCTGACAGTCTGAAAGCATCTCACCCGTTTTGTGCCTTTATTCACAAAATACATCGCGGGCATTACCATTGGCGATGCAGGCCGTCTGGGGTGGCATTTTGCGGATCACGTCTACTAGAAAGGCTTGGGGGTGGTGTGAAGCATTTTTAGTTTGCTACTTTCGGGCCTTGCGTTTCCGAGCAACTGGGCTACTTAATTAACGCAACGTTCTCATCTATTCATTTGCAACAGTGCAACTATAACAGGCTGGCACGATCAGGTAAACGGCTCGTTTAAAGTCTAAAGTAGATACATTTTAAGCAGAAACAAAACACAACAGTAATGCATCACACAAAGTCAAGTTGTTGAACATCTCCCATTTTGAGGCAGTCTAAGCCGGTTCTTAAGATGCTTGATGTTAGAAACCCAGAGCAGTCTCATTAAGGCACTACAAGTACCAGAATACTTTGCGTTACAAAAAAACTACATGCCTGAATATAGTCCTTATGACAGGTGGTTGGTCGATCGCTAGGGCATTCCAAAATCAAACTGGCTCAGCAGACGCCGTACTGGAGCAGGGAGGGATGCGTTAACAGGGACCCACACAAGTCACTAAGGGGCGTATTATCAAGCAGGGTGTTACAAATTATCGCCGTTTTAGCGGCAGAAAACGGCGATAATAGGCTAGATAATTCTAATAGAAGCCCAGGTTCACACCAGAACAAGGGTTTCTATTGGAATTCACAAGGCCATATTATCAAGCCCATTATCGCCGCTTTAGCGGCAGTTTTATGCCGCTAAAACGGCGATAATTTGTAACGCCCTGCTCGATAATATGCCCCTAAATTACGTTTTTTTTTTTATCCAACACCAACAGCACCTCCGCCAAAACCAGCCTTCATACGAGGATTCGGGAAAAATGAGGCGCTATTCACTGTTATGTACAGATGGAAATCAGTTTATCATAGATGTGGACTTTAAGGGTTTCGTAACCCCGGTTCTCATGAAAGGTGGAGCAGCGCTTGCAGCACGGCGCCGCAGGCCGCCTTTTGGACACCCCACGCTACGAGAATTGACAACAGCAACAGCATTTCCGACAATGTCGTGCATACACTTCAGACTGAAAGCCAAGGCCGAATGCACCCTGAGAGAAACGAGTTACACTTCTCAGCAGCAAGTGCCAAACCTACAGAACTGTCGAACCAGCTGAAGTGGAGCCACAGAGAGGGGGGGCAAAGGGAGCGGAGATAAAGTCGCTGAGGTAGGTACAGGATTAAATCCATGAAGCTTCCGAGAATCTATTCTACAGAAACCCTCCCGACCCTGAGTCGAAAGGGAGGCTGCGAGGGAGAGAGTGCCAACCCACTCCCTTGCAAAACAAGGCTTGACGAGAAGACAAGAACAAATCAACGATGGAATTCATAAACAGGTCCCGCGTCTGTACACGGCAGAAAACAGCAAAAGGTGCGCTTTTAATAAAATAAAAAACATACATTACCAGACAAACGACTCGGTCCAACCTCAACAGCTAGTGACAAATGAAAGCGCAAATTGCAGACACAACCCTACCCCACCAAAGGGGCGTTATATAGGCCGAGAGCGACTGCAGCTGAGACAAATTAACCTCTTCCCGCCACTCAGTGAGAGCCCTTCTAAGGCCCTTCTAGGACCCTCCCCCCTCACCTGTTCCCTCCTCACAGCCATGGTAGGTTAAGAGCCCGAACCTGTGAACTCTCCCGTTCCCTCACTTTTATCCCGCCCTTGAAGCTGAGCCCTCACGTACACCCCGCCCCCCCCCCCCCCCCACTTCAACCCCTGCTCTCACTTCTCGTACCCAGCATGCCCCGGGAGCTCTTTCGCAGCAGCCTATTGAAGACAAGAAAGGCCTCTGTAAAACACGCACCAACAATATCGCTGACCGTTCCATCTGCCCCAGGCCAGAGGTGTTTGTCCTATGCAATCTCATGGTGTGCGCATTGCATGCTGGTACTTGTGGTCCTACATTGATGATGGTGACACGAACGGACAGGGCAGCTGAGGGCTGGGCAGGTGTAGCACTGCTGGCGCCCTGTGCAACAATGTTTGTTGGTACCCCCCAATGACCACCTCTGCCACAGATTCCCTCGCTACCACCATTTGACAGTGCCCATCACGTCTCAATTACCACTGTCTCAGATTCATTTAGTTTTATAGCGCCACTCATACCAGTTTAAGATGTCATAACACTTTACATCACACACACATCGCACAGAGACAATCAAGCATCTGTGTGTAAATCAGTTTATAGGAAATGTTACATAAGACAGAGGCCTACAAGGAGTAGGAGTCACATGTCACCCACAATGGTAGACAGTATAGTTTAGGAGTCCTAGCACTGCAAAAGCACAAATTCAGAATTTAAAATGTACACCATTGTTAAGGGTTTTCTTTAATAATAAGAATTGATTTCTACCCATATGAACCCCTTTTGCAATATTAGGACAACAAATAATTGGGCAAAAAATATATAGCCAAATATTTTCCTTGCAGTTTGCATGCAGCTCTTTGTTGGCAGTTAATAGCTCACTGCTCTTTATTATGATCTTAACTTATAAACTGCAAGTAAGAAAAGGATCTCTGACAAAAGTGGTAACCCATCGACCTATTTATATTATATGCTCGTTGTGATGTGAATGGGAAACCTTGTTTGCAGCAGGCATATTAACCCTCTGCTCTTTGAGGAGTCAAAACTTTCACTAGACAAACCTCAGGTCTCTCATCAGGAAGAATATTAATCACAGGAGTTGTAATTTTTATTGATGCCTGAAAATTACTGGGAAAATGTATGGGGCATCAGGTGCTTTTAAAACGATGAACATGACGCCCTAACCCAAGTTAGGGCTCGGTGCAGTGGCACCCATCGCACGGCCTCAGAGCCAGCCCTGGAGCAGCTCTTCCTTACACACTGCATCCAGTCTAGCAGGACTGCCAGTCGTTGACCCCGGTGCTGGTGATTCTGATTATACAGACAGTGTATTGTGGTATATGCAGTCCAATTCTGGCATTGAGTTAAAAAGGCCTAAGTTTAGTCAAGAATGTCAGGGGGAGTTTTTGGTGCTGCCTTAAGAGTTACGATTTGTCATAAATCTGTGTCAGTGTCAGTGTCAAAAAGCCATCCCAGCGGCCGAAGTGAAGAACTTGGGGGTCTGGCTGGATTCCAACCTCTCTTTCACCAGCCACACAAAGAAGATTGCAGCTACCTGCTATGGTATTCTGCGAGGATTGAGACCAGTCCTCAAATTCTTCGACCCCCCTACTCGGCAACTGGTGGTCCAAGCCTCCATTCTTTCTCGGCTGGACTATGGGAGTGCTCTGCTGCTTGGTGTAAATCAGGCTGAGGCTACCAGGCTTCAGAGGGTGCAGAATGCCGCTGCACGGGCCATTGTTGGCCTCCCGAGACGTTGTTCTGTCTCTGCAGTTCTGGCCTCCCTTCACTGGCTGCCGGTTAGACAGAGAATTAAATTCAAGGCTCTCTGTCTGACATTTAAGATTCTGAAACTTTCCTCTCCTCCTGCCCTTGTGGGTCTTGTTTCCCCTTATGTCCCCACGCGGTCTCTCAGGTCTGAATCTCTTCATTTGGCGACTACGTCTAGGTTCAGACTGAGTAGGATAGGAGGTCGCTCGTTTCGAGTTCTGGCGGCTGGATTATGGAACTCCCTTCCTGTCCATATTCGTGCCCTCAACAGCCTGACTCTCTTCAGACGTGCTATAAAAACCCATTTGTTCACCTCTGTTGACTGATCTCTTCTCTTTCCAGTGTCGATATGTTGTGTTGTGGTACTTGATCAGGCGCCAGGACGCCCCTTCGCTGGGGCAGCTGTGCGCTGAATAAAAGTTATTAACATAACATAACATAACATAACATAACATAACATAGATCTTGCTGGGAACCCTCCCCCCACCACCCCACACCCCCAGCAACACCCATTGCACACCCCTTTAACACAGAAAACTGCGTGGAAGTGAACAATATTTACAAGGCAGCATTAAGTCGAAAATAGTGGCTCAGTGCGACCTCGTAAATATAAAGCAGGCTTCTGCGCCACCAGAGCGTCACAAAAAGTGACGCACCGGCGAAGCAAGGGGCCTATAAATAAACCACTGAGTGTGCCTCTCCAGACCAGGCAGCCTTAAATTATGCTGCCTAGCCGTATGGATGACGTGTGACTCCTACACCTTGTAGTCTTCCGTCTTATGTAGTAACATTTCCTATATCTCACCTATGATTGATTGTCTCTGTGTAGTGCAGTGCTTTAAATAGGCCAATACTGTCCAGTACCGAGTACCGACACTTTTTTATTTTTAGGAGGAGAGTACCGGCACTCCTCAAGAGAAATGTAATACTTTTAATTGGAGAGCACCGGCTCTTCTCAGAAACTAGCAGGAACTCTGCTACAGAGTACCTGCACTTCTATGTTTCCATTTCAATCACTGGTGTAGTGTGTATGATGTAAAGTGCTCTGACACCCTACACTGGTATGATTGGCGCTATAACTAATTAAATGAATCTGAGAGAGAGGGGTTATGGAGACTTGAGGGGCACTGCTAAAGGTGGTGGCGAGGGAATCTGTGGTGGAGTTGGACTTGTCACACTGGGCGCCAGCAGCGCTAAGGCCAGTCTTGACTGCACGCCCACTGCTTTGGAACATCAAGACATTACGGTACCACTGCACCCGCAGTTTACACGCCCTGCTCACTGCTGTGAAACAGAGGCAGTGCCATCTATAGTGCCTAAGACACAGGCACTCTGCCAATCCTTAGTGACATGCATGCAGGACAGACCCATTGTTCCTGCTATCTATAGGCACAGCGGAATTGACACGCCTGAGAAGTGTGGCTCAGGGGTTAGAGGCGGCAGACCCGGAAGCTGAGATCGGCCCTGGACCAGGATTCAATTCCCCGCCTCGGCGGGTCTTGGGCTAAAAATTCCACGGACTCGATAATTCTCGCTTCGGTGCCTTCTCGACTCACGGGTTTACACTCTGCGACTCTGGGCAATAGCTTGCTTAATCTCCACAACGGCCCCTCGCGGCGGGATGCCTGGCTTTCACCTTGTGGATACCCTGCCGGGGTTATCTCACGGGGGAATACCAGGACGGGTTCCCTAAGCAAGCGCCGGGAAACCCACTGCGGGTAGCTGTGCGCAATATAAGCTCAAATACATTTACATTTACACAAGCACTGAGGTACGACTGCACTAGTGACATATGTAGGCGACAGAGCTCACGTGCCTGAAACACACACAGGACTATCCCAACCTGCAGTGCCTGTGAGGCAGAGGGACTGTTGTTTCATCATGGTGGTCTTTACATGCCCTGCCAGTCCCACTTTGCAAACATGGGCCACTTTTAGGTATCTTATTCACTAATGGCCGGGGACCACATTGGTGCCTGTAACTATTTTCTGTCCCAGTCCAACCATGCGTTTACGTACTTGGGTGGCTTTCTGTCTATCAGTTCTCTTTCCCTTTTGTTATGACCAGATTCTCAGACCAGATAGAACCAGCTCATCAGAGCACCACCAACCTGGCCAAAACGTAACCACCTCCCTCCTCAGGACCCATCCATCCAGGCACCTGGGTACCTACCTGAGGATGGGGAACTCGCAATATACAAGCTCATATTGTTGCGTGTTTATCTAGGTTCCTGATCGATACTGTGACCTTATGCCCCTATTCGGCTATAAATCCATTTATTCCCTATATTGGCATAACCGTTCAAGTGCGATATTCAGAAAAGCCATCTCTGGCCTCACACGAACAGAGCCACATTCCAGCATAGTTCTCTGCCACTTCCTTTGCAACCAATTAGTGCAATGACAGAGCAGAAGTCACTATCTGATATTCCTAGATTAACACTCCGAGTTCTTCAACAAGATAAAAACTCAGCAAACCTGGAAATCCCCGCTTGCTGTGTTTTGATTAGTAATGGAACTCTAATGAGCAACTGATAACTATCACTTCCTAGTGACATCTTTAATTGACGTCTTATGTCCAGCAAACTTGCGTCAAACCCGGCACCTGTCAGGTATAAATACTACCAACGTTGCCTTAAGCAATTGCTGTCGTGCACCCTGTTGTGCATCCCGTTGCTGTTGTATGCTGCATGCAGTACGCTACTGCTGCTGTCCCCTTGGTGGTGAAGCTACTGATACCATTATCGCTGCTAAAGCGCGAACGATGGTGTGGTAAGCTTAGGAGCTGAACAGCCGTCCCTCTGCAAAGAGCCCAGCAGATTCCAGCTGCCGCGGACGCTGTCCCCCGCCTCCTCCTCCCGACGCGCTGAGAAGAGAGCCGCTGCCTTTCTCCTGCAGAGAAATCCAGCTCCAGCGTTTCTGGTCTGCCCTCGCGGGTGACTGGGATATTGAGTGCCTCCTGAAGGAAATACCAGACTTCCATCATTCTATTCAGAGGTATGGTGTTGACTAAACCCTTAGACGAGAATTCTTGAAGCAAACCTTGGCAAAACCAACTTAACTTAAAGCTACTTACTTACTCCCCTTCCACGTGTTAGGCTTAGGTCAGGCACACTGGGGTAGGCTTAGTTAGAAGCAGCAGTTGAGTATGTTAGCCTAATGTATATATGACTGTATATATGTTTTATTACTTTTAAACCATTGTATGGCTAAGAAACCATATCAATGCTTTTACAGTTCTATTTCGCAATCCTTATCTTACTGTACGTACTTTTTATAATAACAAGTCTTGCAATTGTGGCAATACATTTCTCTTGTACGAGAAGAAAGACTGTTCAATAAATGTTAACCCTTTATTGACAAACGCCCGTCTCTCTATTCTCTACATCTCGTGAAAGTAAACTGCACTAACCTGACTGAGTGAAATACCTGTCTATTGTTTCACACGACCCTAGAGATTGACTCTTGATCTGAGGAGCAAAGTTGTCATGTTGCACGGTTGTTGGAAAGCTGAATCCCTTCTTGTCTGTGCCAGGGAAGCTGATCACTTCCCATGCAGAGAAGAAAGTTTCCAGTGACCTCTGAGCTAGTTGGTAACACACCCAATTAAGTTTAGCATAGTCAGTGGAGGCCTGGAATATACGCAGTTCCACGTCGATACTACTGTTTATGTTATTCCAATGCGCAGTGCCTAGTGGGAAACTAGGAACTACACTACATGGCGCCCAACGTTTGGTAAGGCGATAAACTAACGCAAGACGTTAGAGTAACTCAGTCGTGCATATTTCACACAGACCCCTTTCTCCCGTAAATACTCCAATAGACGTCTGGAGTGGGTGAAAGGTTAAAATCCGCCCGAACTCAGTAGGAAGAGATTCCTATGTAAAGCTCTGGTTTATTCAACGTTGAAGGATACAGTGTTCCAAAATATTGTGCACCTAATCTTTGTCTCCTTGGAGACCAACTCTGCAAACCTTGCATTTTAACAATGCCAGGAGAAAACGGAACCACTGGGGCCGCAGCAGATGCGACTCAGCAAGGTCCTGAACACACAGACCCGGGTGCTATTATCATCCCGGTCCACTTAAGAAAATCTATAACGTTAAAACTTATAGAAAACGGACTGACACCACAAGGTGGTACAGTAATTTTCGTGATAGAGGCTCACGAGTATCGGCAGACAGAGGTATTCTATTCATGGATAAACTTTCCAGCTGCAAACGCTACAACAAAAGAGTTTCACTATTACAAAATAGAGGAACCTCCGGAAGAGTACGCTCCTTTCGAGGAGATTGAAATTCCACTTAAATTTCGAGAGCACCTGCTCTGGTTTAATGGCGCCCTAAAACATAAAGATCACATAACCAGGCTCGCTCCACTAGGTAGACCAGGAGCAACGTGGCCGGTTCTAGCCAGCTACACACCACATCCAGACATTGTAAAAATGTCAAAGGAAGAGCTGTTAGTACAGCTAAAAACATTAATTAAAATACATAGGCAATTAGTCCAATATGTAATGCGGACTGCAACAGTCCAGCCAGCTGTTAATGTACCACAGCTGACCCCTCATCAGGGGAACACTAATAAAATGACACCACAGAACATACAGTCATGTCTTGGTAAAACACCCGTAAAACGGGAACAAATTCCTTTCTGGTTAGCACAGAAAATCACTCAAATAGAGGCAGTATTTCCTGATACTACCCCTATAGAGAAACACAGAATCTTGACCATCTGCCTTCCTATGGGAATCGCACCACACGTGGAGGACTGCGACACTTGGGGTACAGTCTTTGCTTCCATTTACACGAAAACACACAGTGTTCCGTCTATGGCGGTAATACCAGAAGTGCTAAAACAGATTCAAAATGAATACGGTCCAGAGCCCGCTTTAAATCTAGGTATGAAATTACTGAAAGACTTCAAGCAGGTCTCGGCTATATTATTAGCCAACATAAAAGGAGAAGCAGCATCTGTGGCGATCCGCCAGAAGTTGAAGGAAACAGTTATAGAAGATCCTGTTGAGCTTGCCAAAATCATAGAGAAATGCTATGAAGAATTAGGTAGAGACAGCTTGGGTGGGAAACCGGTAAAGCCCCAACTGCTCGAAAATCCTGAAAAATTATTTATTAAAAATAATTTAAATACTCCTAAAAAGAGCTGGGATGGAAATAAACAATCCACTCCCAAGGAAAAAGTTTTCCAGTCCAGAGGAAGGTCTCCTCGACGGAGGGAAAGAACTCCGACTCGAGAACGCCAGTCTCCCCAGCGGGAGCCCTCTGAGAAAAGATATAACCTCAGAAATAGGGATAATCTGAAAAAACCTGATAGATATCAAAGTATTGATACACGTCCCTCTCGATCTTTTCCACAGAATTCGGAAAGAAGAGGACGGTCAGACCCAGGAGAGCACACCAAGTCCAAAGACAAGGAACCTGCTCAGAGTAAAAAATTCAAATTTCAGAAAAAGAAGGTAGCCAGTATTAGAGTAATCAACCATGCCGAGTATACTGAGGACACAGTTGAAAAACGGGGAGTGGGCATTGACAATGTTGGACAGTGCAGCAGAAATCAGTATAGCGCGCAAGATCTTGATGAGTCATCTGGAGACAGTGGACACGAATGAATACATTCAGGTTGAAACTGCAGACACCAGACTTAGCGAGCCCCATAAAATATACGAAATAACATTGCGTATAGAGGGTGATAAGACTAGGAAAATTAGAGGTCTATTTGGGATAAGCTCTCAAAAGGCTATGATATCCTGTTAGCTGAAAAAAATTGGCCCCCAGAGTTTGTCAAGCAGTGCCCTCGTGGTGAAGAAGTGATTATGCCTGCCTTCTCGAATCACATTCCGATTCACAAAAAATATACATATGCAAGGAAATGGGCAGTGGCCCAGGCACCTGCATTGTATAAAAATCATGTAGGATGGGATGAGGACTCTCCTCCTCACAAAATCCAATTAAAAAGTGAACCAACTGCCCAACGGCAGTATCCCATAAAGCAAGAAGCTAAAAAACAAGTCAGGGAGATCTTAGATCAACTTGAATACCAGGGGGTGATTGAAACATGCACCTCTCAAATGAACAATCCTTTGTTTCCTGTCTCCAAGCCAGACAATTCATATCGTCTAGTTTTGGACTACAGACACCTTAATACATGCTGCAAAACTTTTGCAGTACAAAACTCGCATAGTGCAGCCCTAATGAATAACATAGTTAGGAAAAAATATAAAACGACGTTAGATATATCTAATGGTTTCTTTTGTCAAAACATTGCACCGGAAAGCAGATATTTGACCGCTTTCTCTGCATTTGGGTCGCAGAAAAAATTCTGTCGACTCCCACAGGGGTTCAAGAACAGTCCAGGACTATTCTCAGCTAGGGTAACAGAGTTACTACAAATATATGATGATGAGGCATTATCTTACGTAGATGATATCTATCTCACAGACGACGACTTGGATACTCACTTGAAAAGAGTGAACACCATTATACTTGGGTTCGCAGCAGAGGGTTACAAATTCAACTTTAAAAAGTCCCGAATTGCACATCTGACAGTACTATTTTTAGGGTACGAATTATCAAGTGAAGGGAAAAGCCTAGCGGACAACTTCTTAGAGAAGTGCGCTGTACTCCAAGCTCCAAAAACGCTGAAGAATTTACAGTCCATTCTAGGTTTTCTGAATTTCGGAAGAACTTACATTCTAAATTACGCAGAGAGGGTTAAACCTCTTTACGAACTAATTAAACCTGATTTTAAACAAATCAATTGGACTCAAAAACACACAGAAATTTTGAGATTACTGCAAACAGACATGTTAGCAAAAACAAAATTAGATACACGTGACAACACGATCGATCTTGTAATCCGAGTCATCCCAGGAAGATGCAAATTAACGTACCTAACCTCTAATGAGGGAGAAAAGGTACCAATTTCAATTAAATCTCACTTGTACACACAAGCAGAAAAAACATTCAGTCCCACAGAAAGAACTGTGAAAGCAGTGCAAATCGCATTAGCAAATGAAAGAGAACTAGCACACGGCAAACGGATTAATATCCTCACAGCGGAATCCGCCTTCGAGGCGCTATTCAGCCCAGTAAACCTGCCTACAGTGTCACTGGATCCGAAATGGATACAGTATGTAGATTCTCTAGGAGCGGAAGACGTGAAATACTATTTCGCCCTGCAATTTGAAGAACTGAATGATTTAGAGTATGAAGAAGAATATCCTTTGCCAATCGAACTTCTGCCTCTCCCACAATACGCCTGTATAATCTATACAGATAGCTTTGTACAGCATTTCAATGTAGAGAGCAAATCCTACAATGCAGCATGTGCGATTATTAAAGGTCGTTGGCTGTGCGGTAAATTCAGACCGAAAGTAACAAAAACTGAATCTGTAAGAAACTGTTCGGTTCAGAGAACTGAAATCAGATCTTTAAAGATGGCGCTCGAAAATGCAGAACGTGAATTCCCGACACTTATAGTGTGCGATTCTCATTTTTGCGTCAACTCTTACAACAATAAATTGCAGAGGTGGATTGAAAACGACTACAAAGATGACACAGGTGCCACAATAAAGCATAAATTGCTCTGGGAACAGGTAGCTCTTTTATACAAAGAACTACAAAAGACTCACGTGATACACGCACAGAGTCTTCGACGTGATAGCGTTCACGTTGCAGGGAATTCATTGGCTAATACAGCCCCAGCGGAAGCAACTAACCCGGCTTCCGTAGCCACAAAAAAGCGTACAGATAAATACATAGACGGGGAAACCATGCTGGCAGTAAAAACGACCGTAAAAGGCGACTGTGCAGCATTACCCGTGAATTATCCACTCAATTATGCATACGTAATCGATGCAAACTCCGTTCCTTTTGCTCGAATACCTGGAGTGGGGGACAGAGTAATTCCAAACAGGAGCAGGAGGGGCTTCCTCTTACTGGAAGCACACATGGGGTTGGGTCTGAGACACCAAACAATTAAGGTTTCTCTGAAAGAATTACAATCAGAGTACTGGTAGCCAGGAATGAGTATAGATATTCAATGTTTTGCTCAAAATTGTGAAAACTGCAACAGAGATTGCAGTAATGAACAGGCCAGTGTAGTTTCAGGATCCCTGCTAGACAGCATAAGGCGGTCTATCTGCGCAATCAAAGAAGAGAAGCGCGTCCCATTGTACACAGTTAAGGCTAAACACACTTAAATAATGTGGCCTCCAGCGCTCGGCTGACGCTAGAACGGTTATAAAAGATTTGCGAGTCTTTATCGGCACATACGCAATTACCATGTTCCATTCTGACCAGGGTCCTGCTTTCAGCTCTCGAGCTTATAAGGAGGCCATGGCTAGCATGGGAATTGGGTTGCGGTATTCTTGTCCGTCGCACCCCGAAGGGAACAGTGTGGTAGAAAGAAAAAACCGTGACATAAAGCAATCTATAACGGCGAAGGTATTAGGTTCAGGCGCTGGGTGGGTCAAACATTTAGGGGTCGATTAGGATCGCGGACGGACTTGAGTCCGTCCGCGACCCCAGAGTATGAGGGAACGTCCGCAGGGGCTGCGGCGTTCCCTCATGTGCGATTAGGATGTGACCGCCACCCTGGCGGTCACATCCTGGATATTTAACATTGCGGCGGGTGCTGCTTCAAGCAGCACCCGCCGCAATGTTAAAAGTGCATGTTTTACATTTACATGCACAAAGCGGCAGGCACCGCGCGGTGCCTGCCGCATTGTGCATGTAAATGCTGGGGGGTACCATAGGTACCCCCCATGTGCACCCCCCACCCGCCAACACCCTGGGGGCCCGCAACGGGCCCCCAAAATCAAAAGTACACATGCTTTTCCACGGCGGAAAAACCGCCGCGGAAAAGCATGTTTACTAATGCTTCCTAATTTGGCTGGCGGTGTCTGATAGACACTGCCAGCCAAATGAGAGCTTTTCCGCCGCGGTTGTAATCCGACCGCGGCGGAAAAGCAGCGGACAGAAACCAAGACCCACCAGCCATCGTAATGCGGCGGTGGGTCTTTGGTGAGTCCGCAGAGGATTTTCCGCCTCCTCCGGGCCGGAGGTGGCTTCCGCCGGCCCGGAGGAGGCGGAAAATCCTCCATCCTAATCGGCCCCTTAATAAGTGTCCAGACTAGTCTCAACAACATGCCAAGAAATTCTCTAATAGGTTTCAGCCCATACGAACTATTGTTCGGAATTAGAATGCGTATTCAGGACCTCGATAGTCAGATGTCAGTGGTACAAGAAGAAACAACGCACTTTGATGTAAAGGATTGTTTGGCTGTTTTACAGGAACTGAATGAAACAAGAAAATCCTTAAGCAACATAAAGTTAAAGCAACAGCCATATACCACTGACGAGGCACCACCAGCAACAGCCCCAGCAAGGCCTGTCTGGATTCCAAAGATTGGGGATCTAGTCAGAGAAAAGATCGCGGTTAAGAAGGAATTTGGGCCTTCTTACAGAAAAGCAGTACCTGTCTTGGCAGTCACCGGAACAAGATCAGTAGTACTACCGCCCCTTGCTGGTAAAAAGGAGAACAGAGTCGTGTCTATCGATCTGGTAAAACCACAAGCATGTGGCCTATAATCAACAGTAGGCCCAGTGGACTCCCGAGAAACAACAGAATACCCAAACTTGCAACAATACAAGAGGTTCAAACTGAAAGACTAATCACATTCGATCAGCCTGCAGTGCACAATGAAGGACTATGCAATAATGCCATGGAACTCGTGCGCTTGAGACACAGATTGAAACAGTTCGTCAAGAAACAACACCAGTCTACAATGATGTGGCATCAGAAAGTGCTACCGAGAGACAGATTGAAAGAACAATCCCATCAATTGACAGAGCTGCCTCTGGTTATTTCATCAACTTCGACAACTTCTCTGAAGATCAAAACGACCCCGAAGTGATGCCAGAAACAAAAAAGTATTCTAAAGAAAATACAACAGGACTCCTTCAACAAATTAAAGAACTATATCTGGATTCACCGTTGATTGAGCATTGGATTATCTCAGGGGTATTCATACTCCTACTATGCCTAATTTTAGTTTTAATTTTAGGAAAGTTTATTACAATTGAATGGACACAGCAAGTCAGAACATCAACCTAGTCCTGAAACCACACAGATCATCCCACGTGAAGAAAAGAGAACTGTCAACAGTAAATGTCACAGCAATTCCAATACCTGGCGGGGTAGTATGGGAGAAAACAGACTATGAGATATATGGTCCGGTCGAAATCCTGAAGTATCCTCATCAACTGAAGGTTTCCTTAAGTGACTTTGTAAAACACAGTACATTCTCTGATGATTGGGACTTTAACAGTATTAATGACATGATGTCTGATTTAGTAATGTCAGCTAGATTCACAGATCATGATTATTTACAAGGTTCATCTAGTTATGAGCAGTTATTCTGTTACACACACTATGGTGATCATTACTTGCATAAATCTGCACAGCCTAGAAATGTTTTTATGTATACTCAATGGGAACATTGTGCTACACCACCTAGAAGCAGTTCTAAAGCATTTTTTGAGAAATTCAAATACTTTTCAGGGTTTAACACCAGTAAGGCAGAAACGTTTTATTACAAACTGTTAGATAAAACAGGAATGAAAACAGTGCTGACAAATTCTAAATTGATATATTCAGAAGCATTTTATGACAAAATGATGACATTTGGTTTTGATTATTGGAAAAATAATATTGAAACGAAAACAATTTGGGGTACAAAAGATTGGCAGGTACAGGGCATTGAGGCACTATTTAGAACCTGCATGATACCAGAACAAATGTTGTTTTTAAATGACACAATACACCAAACATCCTGTCTTGGCCTAGCTAAGATCAAAGACCTTAAAACACCGTCTATTCCAAAGCCAATACCTGAAAATATAACTACAGATATTGAGTTAGACGTGTCACAAATTTTACATTTTAACAGATCACATCCTGATTGGAAAAAGTGGTTAATCTGGCCTACTGACACAAACAGCTGTCAAGATAGATTCCTCAATAAAACACAGGGGTTAAAAATGACCAGACTAGACCCGAGATATTCCCAGAGACAACATCCAGGGATAATAACAACATACAGTGTAGGGAAACTCTGCCTTGAATGGCTAACATCATCCACACTGGCTGAAATTAAGCAACACTTGTCTTTACTAAAAGATGGTGCTGATTTGCGCGATTTCATTCTTGGACCACGCAAACAGCGTCAAAAGCGTTTCATAGCGACCAGTATCTATGCTGCGTACAACGAGGCTTGGAAAGTCAAACAAATTGAAACAGCTGAAAAAATACGAGAAATTGATCATATTAATTTGGAGAAATCACTTTCTGTAGTAGACAATGGGTTAATGACTCTGTCTTCCAGAATATATTCGTTGGACAATATTGTATCATCTGCCTTTGATGTGATAGACAGAGACTTGCTAATGTTACAACATGGCCAATCTCAATTACGTTCTATTATAGAATTAGGCTGGACGCTGCAAAATCTTCGTTCAGGCTATGTGCCTTGGCATTTAATCAACACAACGTCATTATTTTCCATTTTTAACCTTACTGATAAACAGATCAGTTTGGCACAGAAAGGAGCAGACTATACAATCCTGAGCATCGAAAAACTTGAGAGATTACCATTGACAATGTCAGAGAGTCCTGTCATTGAATGGATAATACACGGAATTATCACCATTCCGATAACAACTTTCCGATTTAAAAAGTGCTTCGAGTACATACCTGCTGGCCAGTATGAACAATTGGGTAAAGGATATGTAAAATCTGAATGGAAATTACCATACACACATTCTTGCTATAGTGACAGCGACAAAAATGTATTTCTTAGTGGTGACAACTGTAAACATTCACTAAGCGGTATACTTTTGTGTCAGGGTATTAATTTACACGGAGCATGTGATGGAAATTCTAACAACCTTTCATGCCACCAGCTAGTCACACCTGCAACTCAGATAGAGCCCTTCTTTATGCAACTTGCAAACGGGAGTTACATTCTTAGAACGGATCACAGATGTTGTGGCCTTGTGCCAGGGAAAAGTTATCTAGTAAGAGTAACAAACATCCATGGTCAAATGCTGTATGCAAGCATTGTTCCCAAGTGGGCCTGCAGACACAGTGACTCCCATCTGGCCTCGTCTGAATCTCTATTCTATACGGATTGATACTTTAAGCAAAATGAAATCTGTACTTTTACAGACAACAGTGCCTATAACGTCATCAAAAGAGACGTATGATCTTCTAGTTGCAAGGACAGCTACTGAAGTTCATGACCTTTTATCAACAAATTGCCCCGTGCATTTCGTAGAAATGCTGAGCCAACTCCTTAACATGTCTAGTGCCACAAGCATCCCAGGCATATTTAAGACAGTCTTTACGGGACTGCTAACACCTTTTCAAGCAATTTTGGGAATCGTTCCTAATTTTGTACACTCTGTTTTTGGCGGAATACCATTATTTTTGGGACTCGTCGCAGGGATTTTATTTTTGACCCTCCTGCTTCGTTATGGCAAGCCGAAACTCAGACATAACTCCCATGGGAATGGAAGAAACAATCCTAGCAATGCGCTACCGGGACAGAATAACTAACGTCCTTGGATTGGCCAGGCTGAGAGATCTAAACATGACCTGGTTCCTTTCATTCAGACCTATATGGCAGAACTGTATCTTACCGGTACTTAGATGTATGCTTTGCGGAGATGAATGCGTGTTGGACATCTGTCTTTCACTTCCATCAGCAGTACCAATGGACGTCGATACTTTGCTCAGTCCAATAACGGCTCACGCATTGTGTTGTCCCCAGCGGCTACCAATCCTGATGACAGCATTCGTTGAGACACCTGTACTACGACTAGGTGGTAACAGTGGAGCGAGTGACAAAAGCAACATCACCCAGGTACGGCCTTCTGTGAGCATTGCTGCTCCTGACTACGATGACAGCAATCATTCTCACACCTGCCAAGTTACAGCGCTATCTAATTTGGTTGAACTGTCACCTGATTTTGTAGACCAATTTTTTGAGAGCCTGTCTGATACCATGTTCTCACCCGTACAGAAACAATAACTTTGAGAAGCTTTCCGACACACAGCGTTCCCATGAACTCTGAATTCGGCCTCCAGTTTTGATCAACAAAAACTGCTAAAAGCGTTGGATCTCTATTTCCCCGTTCAAGCAATAATTCTTTTGAATTGAACATTTTTTAATATTGACCCTTTTTGGCACAAACTATTCTTTGCTTAAGGTAAAAACTATTCTTAGAGAACAGAAGCTTCAAACTTCTATTTCTAAACACATCTAGAGACATAACAAACTTACATCAGCCTCTAGCACATTTATTGCAATGCATTTATATGTGATGATTTATCTCGCCCTTCTTCTGTAAGAGATATCTCATGTGTAATTCTTTATGCATAATCGTTCATTGATTTCATATGCAATAATTTTTGAATGATTTCTATGCTTCAAAAACGTACAGTACCTAAATTTCACGTATTACAATATACGCCTATTTCGAATGCATTTATGTATTTTGGGGTGGGCAATGTTACACATGCATCTAATTGCTCTAGTTTTAGTAATTTGATGGACATGAAAACGTGGAGTGGGTGTTGCGTGTTTATCTAGGTTCCTGATCGATACTGTGACCTTATGCCCCTATTCGGCTATAAATCCATTTATTCCCTATATTGGCATAACCGTTCAAGTGCGATATTCAGAAAAGCCATCTCTGGCCTTACACGAACAGAGCCACATTCCAGCATAGTTCTCTGCCACTTCCTTTGCAACCAATTAGTGCAATGACAGAGCAGAAGTCACTATCTGATATTCCTAGATTAACACTCCGAGTTCTTCAACAAGATAAAAACTCAGCAAACCTGGAAATCCCCGCTTGCTGTGTTTTGATTAGTAATGGAACTCTAATGAGCAACTGATAGCTATCACTTCCTAGTGACATCTTTAATTGACGTCTTATGTCCAGCAAACTTGCGTCAAACCCGGCACCTGTCAGGTATAAATACTACCAACGTTGCCTTAAGCAATTGCTGTCGTGCACCCTGTTGTGCATCCCGTTGCTGTTGTATGCTGCATGCAGTACGCTACTGCTGCTGTCCCCTTGGTGGTGAAGCTACTGATACCATTATCGCTGCTAAAGCGCGAACGATGGTGTGGTAAGCTTAGGAGCTGAACAGCCCTCCCTCTGCGAAGAGCCCAGCAGATTCCAGCTGCCGCGGACGCTGTCCCCCGCCTCCTCCTCCCGACGCGCTGCGAAGAGAGCCGCTGCCTTTCTCCTGCAGAGAAATCCAGCTCCAGCGTTTCTGGTCTGCCCTCGCGGGTGACTGGGATATTGAGTGCCTCCTGAAGGAAATACCAGACTTCCATCATTCTATTCAGAGGTATGGTGTTGACTAAACCCTTAGACGAGAATTCTTGAAGCAAACCTTGGCAAAACCAACTTAACTTAAAGCTACTTACTTACTCCCCTTCCACGTGTTAGGCTTAGGTCAGGCACACTGGGGTAGGGTAGGAACTACACTACAATATCATCAGAAACACCACTAAATCTATAGGGATTACTAGGAATACTCACTGATTACTAAGGACGTCCATGCCCTACACCACACTCATACCTCATAGTCTCGCGACCACATGGGTCCAGACTAATCTACCCTGGGGCAGTTCTGATTATTTACCATTACACACTGACTACAATCAGTGCTCACTCGGCACCTCTGCAATCCTGCGTGCCTACACACCGGTCTGCAGCCCTGGTGCTCTCTTCCTCACAATCCGGTCCACAATCCGGCGGACCTAAGCACTGGTGTCCTCCCCAGTGTTCTCTAACTCACAGCCCGGTCCACAATCCGGCGGACCTACACATCAGGCTTCCACCTGATGCTCTCTTTCACGCCGCTTACCAACGACGATAACTTTCCTATGAATACCTTCAGCTCTCCCTCTCTCTCTATGTTGGGAAGTTTCTCTCATGGACTACTCGGGATATGATACTACAATATTATAGCACACAACAGTTTACCAAATTAGATAATGTACTAGCTATTCTCCTCTTCAAGGGGCCCCTCTCTCCCTCATTGCTCAGTCACTACTTACCTGACCGGGAATTACATCCGTTCATGAAAACAATGCCTGACTAGAAGAACAGGTTACCCTGATTGAACAAGAATACAAGGCACATGCTGGTTCACTACTACAATAATATTATAGAATGGCCGAATTACCTAGTGTATGAATGTTCTTTTAGCCCAAGGGCTCCTCTCTCTCCCTAATTATTCAGTGGCTACTTACCGGATCAGGGGCAGCATCTGTTCTGGCTGTAACACCTGACTAGAAGGAAAGGTTACCTGTGCTTTAAGAACAAGAGACACACACTGTATGCAAGAGTTATTCCCTGATTTAAACGCTCTCTATCATAAGAACAACACATGCACACTGGTTCACTAAGAACTGGGGTATCTTTATTACAATAACAATAGAATGGGAATAGACACATACACAGATCTGCGGGGTCTCTGTAACTAACAGGAACTGTAACACACCGCTGAAAGAAAAAGGATTAGACATATAACAGGGACAAGGTTATCTGTAGGGTCTCTGTAACTAACAGGAACTGTAACACACCGCTGAAAGAAAAGGATTAGGCATACAGTAGCCTAGGGAATAAAGACAAGATTAAGGTGTAAGTGTAAAGCAAACTAGTTTAGACTACCTCACCTATTAGAAGGAATGTTTCTCTCTCTCTCTGGTGGGATCAGGGCTCTCTCTCCCTCCATCACCACAGCTTCACGCCTCTGGCTCAACTGCTTCAGCTGGCAGCCTCAACTCCTCCATCTGCTTTAATGCATTCTGATAAACTGGCAGCCCCAGCTGATAGTTCCAGCTTTGTTCATATGACTGCTCTCTCCAGATTCAGCAATCATCTGCCTTCTTTCTCCATTCCAGAAAACCAATAGAACTGAACTATACTCTTCAGCTCCAGCAAACATTCTACTCTTCCCTCTTCAAGAACCAAAACTGACCACTCCTCCCCTCCTGCAATTTTCTAATATGGAATCCTCTCCTCTAGTGGAAAGTTCCAGCCAGTAGCCTCCTCCCACCAGGTCCATGCACCGGGCTCCTTGCTCTAGACGCTCCCACAGTGATCAGCTGCTTGTTTCGTCTAGAGACCTGAGCCCAGGGACACTTCTTGATTAGATTCAGCTCTGGCCGGTTCTCTCCGGTTCGCTTAGGACGAACAACAGCTCAAAACTAAAATATTACCTTTCCCCTTCAAGCATCTCAGCTCTGCAGGTACAGAAAGCAAAATGGAGTCTCTCTAGTTCTGGGCCTTGTAGGCCTGAGAAGGATGAAATAACCCTTAGCTCTGTCAGAGTACCTACGCAAACCATGCCAATGTGTAATATAAAGTCAGGACCACAGGATCCACCCTCTACTATAGGCAGGATAATAAAAGGACACATAATTATGTCGAAGCCAATAGGCAATAGATGGATTAGAGTCAAGAATAAGGGACCTATCATCATATAAAGCAGCTATCCTCTTCTAGGTCTGGAAAAAAGGGCTTAAAAGGGCCAAACCAAGGTAAGAATACAGATCCTAGATGTGAGCAAGCTTAAAGTCTTCATCACTCCGAAATAGAGCCAAAAACCATGTCAGCACACCTTTATAAACGTTTGAGCCATGCAGGCATACATTTGCAAAAGATCACAGGAATTAAATATTAAAACATGGGACCTGTTTGAAAAGCAGTGCAAGATTTGTGGCTAGGAGGAGTATATGGGGTTTATTTCTAACTAAAACATATCCACCCTTTAAAATGCTCCATTTTGAAACTCCACTTCCCAGTTTCAGCTCCTCCACAATATCTGATTCAACCGCAATGAGCATCAAATTATTTAACAGCTCCTCCCTCAGTCATTGTGACGCAGAGGTATTTTTATTCTGCTAAAACTACACTCAATTCAATCAATACAAAGCTTTATTCGCAGTGTAAAACATCCATATAAGCATACATAAAACATAAATAACATTTTCTATTAGATACTGCATTGTAGGCACTGAACGACGAAGCCAGGACAATTAAATTATCAAAGTATGGTTGCAATACAATATATACAAAAGTGACTTGTGCTTATATCATTCACTGCTTGATCAATACATTTGTACATATGATTCTTCTTTATCGAAGTTTTAGTATGACAAGAAGGTACATTTTAAGTGCAAATTAACAATAGCAGCACAATGGTTATTGAGTATATAAAGCATGTGCAAATTACGCCAAAGTGTCAAGAATAAGGTAAGTAGTGCAAACAGTGTGTAATTGCCATCTGTGTCCTTAAATACGTTTAGTGCAAATAAAATGCATATTTATAAAAAAAGATATATAAATGTATAATAAATAAAGGACTTCCCAAGTAAATATCTTTACAGTACAATTGATTTCCTAGCAGAAATACATTTTAGGATATAGGACGCAGTAAAAAAACACAGGCATCAGTGCTTTCAAGCAGTGACAACAGCCTCATGGTGTTTTTGGTTGATTGAACATTATATTTTAAAAACAATGGTTTCAAATAAAATTTCCTTAAAAAATGATAACATTTGCAGAACAATAAAAATTGGAATGAACTTTGTACAGATGTATTGTCGCATGGGCATACTAAGCTCGTGCTTCTCTTCATTTCCGGGAAGGCCACTAAATGATGCACAATCCCTAACCGCAAACGTGTTAAAACATAGCGGTGGGAAGGCATGGTTACTTCGCTCAAATATGCCTTAAAACCAGTGGTAAGGTTCAGTTCTTTGTAAAAAACAACAGTGGGTTCAGACCGGGTTAAAATTCCCCTATTCTCATTTTTATGGGCTAGAAACGCTTCTTTAAGATCTTTTTTGGAAATGGAAGCTGCATACTCAAGATCAGTAAATATATCAAGTTTAAATAAGAGACTGTACCAGTGGAGAATATATCTCAGCCACGGAATGCGTAAATTGTTGTCAAGTTTAATACAATCTCTTATTATACTTTGAGTAAAAGCTGTTTCAGGTTTAGCCCAAATAGAGCGCCATAATAAAAGTGGATGTATGCAAAACACCCGAGCACACCATATTATTGTTACAAAATCAAATGATGTAAATATTTTTCTAGAACAGTCAATGAAATCTCAGCATCCAGTGAGTTTCTAAATCCCAAAAAGTCTCAAAAGAGTATCCAAACAAATCTTCTTAGGTTGAGATCTGGTTTTAATATCCACAGTTCATAAGAGGAAAGACAGCAGCCAAAAGGGGATGTAGGCCAGCCAGATCTGAAATATATTTTAGACCCACTTCCTGGTGTATTATTACTGTTGAGGCCGAAGGTGGGGCACAAAGCCGGACGTTTAATAAATGTGTTCCCATCCTGCTGTAAAGACTGTTCACAGTAAGGGCCCCAAATTCCAGCACCATAGAGCAGGGATTGAACACATTTGGCGTTGTATGTGGTTACCATGTCTTTGATTCTACGTGCACCAACTTTTGCGGAAAAACTGAAAATGCCATTCACATTCCTGCTCATTTTAAGACGGATGTTAGCATATTCTTGTGACCACTTCCCGTTTCCCGCAAAAGTTACGCCGAGATAACAGAAGGATTTAACAGATTGCATTTTTATACCTTCTAGATAAAAAGCCTTTCCCGGTTTATTCAAAGATTTCCCACAGGACATAACAAAGGTCTTAGATTTGTTAACTAAAAGTTTTCTGCCTTTGGTAAAAAGAGTAAAATAAAATAAGACGTTGAAGGCCAATCGGGGTACGTGAAATTAAAACCGCGTCATCTGCATATAATAAAATAGGGACAGCCTTGCCCTCAATAGAGGGTGCCTCAGCAGGGATTTGTTTTAGTGTACTGTCCACATGATTGATAAACAAAGAAAACAGAAATGGCGCAAGTACACATCCCTGGCGGATGCCCTTTTCACACTAAACAGAGGGGTACACTCTCCTGCTGGACCATAGCGTACTTTACTGGACAACTTCTCGTACACCCTTGCTAAAAAATAAATAATTTCTTTGGGAGCACTGGTGTCCACTCCTTTCTGGCAAAAGTAACTAGTATTAGCAGAGCTGATTTATAAGTCAAATTAATATGTGCGTAAATGTTACCTTTGCCAGATAAGAGCTGCACTGTTTCAACTTCTATCCCTCCAGTATCCGTCTCAATCTAAATTACTGCCTAGCATATCTACCACTCAAATTACTTTCATATTTCACTATACTAATTCACCACTAATTCTTTATGGGTTCCGGAGTAGTGTGCTACTCACCTAAAAAGCACTCTGATGCCACATCAAGGGTAGTTAATGCAATTACAATAAAATGTAGAGTAGATTTCCTTTATTCAGTAATGCCGCTGTTTGTCCTTTTGGTTCCAAAATCTCCAAATCAGATTCCAGTGTTTAGGGTAAAGGAGACCAAAAGTCTTGAAACTGTGCAAAGTTGACTTGCGTCTCACTTTCGGATATAGCTAGTGCAGGCCATGGTGCTCTATTTTCACTCTATCATTTACTTTCACCATCTTGGTTTTGTGAAGGGTCTGGTAGGTTCAATTTAACTCTTTTACGATTACCTTGTAGATTAAGGATAGTATATAACTTGTCAGTCCTGTACCTCTCCGCGACCTTCCAGACAGTCCCACACCACACCCTAGCCCGCAAACTCAATGATGCAGGAATCCAGAACAAAGCCCTCGACTGGATCCGCTCATTCCTCCACGGCAACACGCAGCGGGTCAACTCCCTCCTTTCCTCTCGGAACCCACACCGACCACCTGCGGAGTCCCCCAAGGATCCTCCATCAGCCCCACCAACGTCTACATGGCCCCACTCGCATCCATAGTCAGATCACACAGACTCAACATCGTATCGTAGGCAGACGACACTCAGCTCATCTTCCCCCCTAACCAACAAACCCAACATCTCGAAACAGAACTTTCAAGAAGGAATGGAAGCTGTCGCCAGGTGGATGAAGAACAGCTGCCTACAACTGAACACAGACAAAACCAAAGTACTCATCATTTCCCACATCCAGAAGCACGGAATGACACCTAGTGGCTCCCGCCCTCGGTAACCCACCCACGGACCATGCACGCAACCTCAGAATCATCCTGGACTCCGAACTCAAAGTGGAACATCAGATCAATGCCATCACCTCTTCCTGTTTTCACACCCTCCGTCTCCTATGAAAAACTTTCAACTGGATTCCCCTCAAACACAGGAACACTGTCACCCATGCCCTCATCTCAGCAGCAGACTGGACTACAGCAACACACTTGAGGCTGGGATCAAAAAGAACCTCACCGCAAACTCCCGAACATTCAGAATGCCTCTGCCAGACTAGTGCTTAGCCTACTGCGCCAATGCCACATCACCCAACACCTGCGGGCACTACACTGGCTCCCCGTCAATAAGAGAATCACCTTCAAGCTTCTCACCCAAGCCCACAAAGCCCTCCACATCACCGGCCCTGCCTACATGAACCACTGCTACTCGTTCCACGCACCCCAAAGATCACTCGCTCAGCTCAGCTTTCCCTCGCCACGTTACCGCGCATCAAGAAGACCAGAATAGGAGGTCATTCCTTCTCCCTCCTCGCGGCCAGGGCATTGAACACCCTCCCTCTCCACCTTTGCCTGGCGCTTTGACTAATCACCATGAGCGTCCGGCAACTGCACGAACCCTGGTGGGCCCTGAAAGACCTCATGACCTACTTGGCCTCTAGAGGAAACTCTGTGGGTGCCTAGGAGCTGCACGCGCAGCCCTCCCTCCCCTAGAGCTTTAAGACCCTTCCGGGTGAGTAGCTGCACTTGACAAACCCTTAACGGTGCTTTCCAGTGCTTACCACCGGCACTTTTTTTTTTATGTTTGAAAGCTTTATTGAAATAAAGATTTAGCAATACAATAAGGTGACAACAGCAGAATAAAATGAGAAAGGGTTATTCATAGGAGAACAAAATGAAATCAGCTGATGGCACAATGAAAAAGCAAAGCATTTTTAAGTTTTTAAGAGGGGAGGGAGGGGAGGGGAAGGGAGATTAGAACAATGTAAAATACAGTTAAGGCTACAATATAAAACAAGCAAATTTAGTGATGGCAAAGAGAAACAGAAAATGCACGAGTAACTAGTAAATGCACGAATTAAGAACATTATCAAAATATGAGTAAACAAGAGAAAAAAGAAAACTTTCATTAGTGAAATCTGAAACATGCGCTTACAAGCAGGAGTACAAACGCTCAAGGGGGTTTAAAATTGTCAGAGGAAAGTGAAGTGTATTTCTTTTTGGTGGATTGATCTAAGTGTAAGGTGAGAGGTAACCAGTAAAGTTCAACATTGCGAGGGGGTTTGCAGGAGGATGCAAAAGCAACATCCAATCTATGAGAGTGACATAGTAAATTCCACTAGGAAATTATGGAGAGTTTGTTCAAAGATTTCCAATTGGAGGCGATATGTTGGAGTGCAAGGGCTAGCATAAGGTCAAAAAGACCACATGAATGCGGGGGAAGGTCCAAAGACTCCGAAAGGCTACCCAAAAAAACCAAAGAGGTAGAAAAAGAAATAGACAAATTAAAAATACGGGAGATGCGAGACCACACTTGTGCCCAAAAACGACGGACAGAGGGACAGAGAAAGAAGAGATGATAAAGATCAGCATTGGGAACATCGCAGGTCCAGCAGTTGGCTGTAGAAGAAGAGAGAAAACGAGAGAGAGAAAGAGGAGAGAGGTAGAGTCTGTGATAGAAGAAGAATAAAGATTGAGTGAGAGATGCAGTGCGGGAGGTCTTCAAGGATTTAGCCCAAAGTTTGTCCCAAAGAGAGGTCGGCCAGGAGCAACTTAAGTCTTTTTCCCAAGAAAGTTCCAATTTTGATTTGGGACGATCAGGGTCAGGGGCTGAGAAGTATCGATAAATAAGAGATGCCTTAGGAATAGTAGAGAGGATGGTGAGTAAAGAGGAGAGTGAGGCGGATAGTTCATCTGATGGTAAGGAGTAGTATCGATCAAGAACGGTGTCCATGAGAATGTAGTATTTCTTTGCAAACGATGGAGGACAATGAAACTGGGCTCGAAATTGGGGAAAGGAACGAGGAGATGAACCATCAAAAAGATGGTGAACCCATATAATACCCTTTGATCTCCACGAAGCCCAGGCAATCAATCAATCAATCAATCAATGACATTTATAGAGCGCGCTACATACCCGTAGGGTCTCAAGGCGCTGGGGGTGGGGGGGGTGCCGCTACTGCTCGAACAGCCAGGTCTTCAGCTTCTTCCTGAAGGAGAGGTGGTCTTGGGTCAGGCGCAGGTCGGTCGGGAGGGAGTTCCAGGTCTTGGCGGCCAGGTAGGAGAAGGACCTTCCTCCTGTAGTCGCTCTTCGGATGCGGGGGACGGCGGCGAGGGCGTGGTTGGCTGATCGGAGGTGGCGTTTGGGAGCGTAGAAGTTGACTCGGCTGTTGAGGTAGCTCGGGCCTTGGTCGTGTAGGGCTTTGTGTGCGTGGGTGAGGAGGCGGAAGGTGATTCTTTTGTTGACGGGGAGCCAGTGAAGGTCTCTCAGATGTCCGGAGATGTGGCTGGTTCGTGGGATGTCGAGGATGAGTCTGGCTGAGGCGTTCTGGATCCGCTGGAGTCTCTTCTGGAGCTTGGCTGTGGTACCGGCGTAGAGGGCGTTGCCGTAGTCCAGTCGGCTGGTGACGAGGGCCTGGGTGACGGTCTTCCTGGTCTCGGTGGGGATCCACCAGAAGATCTTCCGTAGCATGCGTAGGATGTTGAAGCACGCCGAGGAGACGTTGTTGACTTGCCTGGTCATGGAGAGGGAGGAGTCCAGGATGAAGCCCAGGTTGCGTGCATGGTCTGTCGGTTTGGGTGCGGTGCCCAGGGCGGGAGGCCACCAGGAGTCGTCCCAGGTGGAGGGTGAGGAGCCCAGGATGAGGACCTCCGTCTTGTCCGAGTTCAGTTTCAGGCGGCTGGTCGTCATCCACTCGGCTACTTCTTTCATCCCTTCGTGCAGGTTGGCTCTGGCGGCGGCGGGGTCGTTGGTCAGGGAGAGGATCAGCTGGGTGTCGTCGGCGTAGGAGATTATGTTGAGGTTGTGCTGGCGTGCGATGGCCGCGAGGGGGCTCATGTAGACGTTGAAGAGGGTGGGGCTCAGAGAGGATCCTTGAGGGACGCCGCAGATGACTTCGGTGGCCTCTGACTTGTACGGTGGTAGGCGGACTCTCTGTGTTCTTCCGTTGAGGAAGGAGATGATCCATTCCAGCGCCTTGTCCTGGATTCCGACGTTGCTGAGGCGCTGTACTAGGGTGCGGTGGCAGACAGTGTCGAATGCCGCGGAGAGGTCTAGGAGGATGAGGGCCGCTGTTTCTCCGTTGTCCATCAGGGCTCGGATGTCTTCGGTGGCGGCGATGAGGGCGGTCTCGGTGCTGTGATTGGCTCGGAAGCCGGACTGTGAGGGGTCGAGGGATCCATTCGTCTCGAGGAAGGCGGCCATCTGCTTGTTGACGGTCTTCTCGATGACTTTGGCTGGAAACGGGAGGAGCGAGATGGGGCGGTAATTCTTGAGTTCGGTGGGGTCCGCTGTGGGTTTCTTGAGTAGAGCGCTGAGTTCGGCGTGCTTCCAGTTCTCAGGGAAGGTGGCGGTGTCGAAGGATGTGTTGATGATGTCTCGCAGGTGGGGTGCGATGACAGCGTCAGCCTTGTTGAAGACGTGGTGAGGGCAGGGGTCGGTCGGTGATCCGGAGTGAATGGAGTTCATCGTGCGGATGGTGTCTTCGTTGCTGATCGGGGACCAGGCGTGGAGGGTGGTGGTGGGGGGTGGTTGTTCGGTCTTGGTGTGCGTTGGTTGGTTGTTGAAGCTGTTGTGTATGTCCGCGATCTTGTTGTGGAAGTATGAAGCGAGGGAGTTGCAGAGGTCTTGCGATGGGGTGATGTCGTTGTTTCCTGCGCTGGGGTTGGATAGCTCTTTCACGATGTTGAAGAGTTCCTTGCAGTTGTGTGCGTTGTTGTCCAGCCGGTCCTTGAATGCAGTTTTCTTGGCGGCGCGGATCAGCTGGTGGTGCTTCCGGGTGGCAAGCTTGAAGGAGGTCCTGTTGTCCGGTGTAGGTTCCCTTCTCCAGACTTTCTCGAGGGCTCGGCAGTTCTTCTTGGAGCTCTTGAGTTAGTCGGTGAACCATGGGGCTTTCTTGCTGCCGGGTCTGCTGGGCGGGGTCCTCAGCGGGGCGAGCTCGTCCGCGCAGTTGCTGATCCACTTCGTGAGGTTGTCGGCGGCCTGGCTGGGGTTCGCTGAGCTGGCAGGAGGGTGCTGGCTCAGGGAGGTGGCTAGCTGGTCTGCTGTGATCTTGCTCCAGCTTCTGCGGGCAGCCTGTTGCTGGTGGTGGTGGGTCGTCGTTCTCTTGAAGGTGAAGTGGACGCAGCTGTGGTCCGTCCATTGAAGCTCTGTGGCGTGGCTGAAGTCGATGTCTGTGCTGGAAGAGAAGACTGCGTCGAGTGTGTGTCCGGCGAGGTGGGTGGGGGTGGACACCAGCTGCTTGAGTCCAAGATTGGCGAGGTTGTCGAGCAGGGTGCTGGTGTTGCGGTCGTTGTTGTTCTCCAGGTGAAAGTTGAGGTCCCCCAGGAGGATGTAGTCAGCGGAGGGGAGGGCATGCGGGCTGACGAAGTCGGCGATGTCCTCGCTGAATTGGGTGCGTGGTCCCGGAGGTCGGTAGATCAGGGTGCCTCTGAGGGTGGTCTTCGGGTCGGTGTGGATCTGGAAATGCAGGTGTTCGGCGGTGGTCAGGGTGTTGTCGGTGCTGGTCGTGAGACGGATGGTGTTCCTGTGGATGATGGCGATGCCTCCTCCCATCTGGTTGGCGTTGCGGTCCCTCCGGACGATCTTGTAGCCCTCTGGGATAGCGATGGCGATGTCGGGAGCTGAAGAGGCGTTCATCCAGGTCTCTGTGAGGAAGGCAACGTCAGGGGCAGTGGTGTCTAGGAGGTTCCAGAGTTCGATGGCGTGTCTGTGGACGGAGCGGGTGTTGAGCAGGATGCACTTGAGGTGGGTGCTGCTGGTGTTCGACTTGGCGGGTGTTGGTGCGAGGCAGGTCCGGATGCAGGTGAATTTGCAGGCGTGGCAGCTGAAGGGTCCGTGGGTGCGTCGTGGTGTGGCTTGGTGGCACTCTGGGCGTTGGCCGGTGTTGAGTGCGCTGAGGGTGGCGGCTGAGTACGTCCGGCGGGTCAGTCGGGGTCTTCGAGGTCCAGGGGTCCTGGCACTGGGCGCGGTCCAGGCGCGGACGGGCGTAGACGGGCTTACCTTTGGCGCGCCTTCGGCGCACAATCGGCGCGCCCGCTGCGCGTTCGCACGGTCGCCATATAAGGCAAAGTGCGCGGGTGGGCGGGGCAGCTGGGAGGCGGGAGCGGGGAGGGAACAGAAGGGAAAAAGGGGCGGGGTCAGCGGTGGTGGCGGGAAGCGGGGAGTGGGGAGGGAAGGCGGAGGGCGGCGAGGTAGGCGGGCAGACAGGAAGGAGAACGCTAAGACGGGCAGAAACTGACCAAAAATAACAGGCACAAATGGAAAACAAAAACGCTAACACGGGAAAAAAAAAAACTGGTTAAACAAGCACAAATGATTTACCAAACAAAACAAAAACAAAACAGACGATAGCGGCGTCAGCCGGCAGCGAGGCAGGCAGCGAGGCAGAGGGCAAGGCAATGGGGCACACGCAGCAGCTGGTGGCCGTGCGGCGCGGGGGTGTCCCACAACAGGTCTATTCCGTATTAGAATAGATGAATTATACCAAATGGGTGATAATAAAAAGGATTCACGAGAGACAGAGGTCTTACCAAGGGTCGCAAGAGAGAGGAAGTATGTTTAAATAATGGAGGGTTAAGACAAGGAGCCTTGGCAGTAAAGCGTATCACATCTTGAAAGAAGTAGGGAAGCAATAACTCCCGTTCAACCGATAACCACAGAGGAGCAAAAGGGGCCACATCTTGTGATAACCAACGGGAGGCTTGACGAAGAGAGAAGGACTTGTGATAAAGACGGAAGTTTGGAAAATTAACCCCACCATTTGACTTAGACTTACGAAGGGCCGAAAGAGATATACAAGCTTTCTTCTGCCTCCAAAGGAATTTAGACAAAATAGAATCAATGCGACGGAAGTAGAGAATTGGAATATGCACAGGAAGCATGGAAAGTAAGTAGATCAAAATCGGAGCAATCATCATTTTAACCGAATCAAGACGACCCCACCAGGAAAGGTGTAGGGGATTCCAGGAAGAGAGGAGAGAGTCAATTCTAGAAATGACTGTATTCATGTTAAGCTGGATAGAAGTGGAGATAGAATTAGAGAAGAGGACACCAAGATATTTTCTTTTCTTACTGTTCCAAGCAAAGCCGGTGGAAGCAAAGAAATGTGGAAGGCAGAGTTTAGTTATAGGAAGGATCTCCGTCTTATCCGAATTTATTTATATCCCGAAGCCTGGGAGAATCTCTCAAATTCATTCAAGAAATCAGGGACAGAAGTATTTGGATCTGAAATGAATAAAAGTATGTCATCCGCATATGCCGACAATTTAAGTTGATGCCCACCGTATGGGAAACCAGAAATGGATGAGTTGTTACGAATAGAAGAGATGAAGGGTTCAAGTGCTAAAATGAAAAGAAGAGGGGAAAGAGGACAGCCCTGACGTACACCTCGTTTAAGGGTAAAAGGGGAGGTAAGTTGACCATTGACAAGGACTGATGCTTTGGGCATAGAATATATTAAAGAAATGTAGAAAATACATTTCGGACCAAAGCCATGCCATTTCAGTGAGGCCATCAGAAAGGACCAATCAACCCGATCAAAGGCTTTTTCCGCGTCAACCGAGATAGCCGCAAGAGGGATAGAAAGAGAGGAAGCCTTGTTGAGTACATTAAGGAGGAGTCTGGAATTGTCTGAGGAGCACCAGCACTTTTTTAACACAGCCGGGGCTATTGAATTTTTCTTCCCTGTCCGATGAGCCCAGTAATTATTAAAAATAAATTGACCTACCTGTCCTGTGTCTTCCTCCTTCCGTTCATTCGGATTCATGTCTTGTTTGGTATGTCTTAAAAGGATGGCCCACGAAGGTCCAGGCATGATGACTGTATCACGTTAGGGATGTCAGAAGTGCACGCTTGCCTTTCCTAGACCATTTTCTTTCGCATTGGTTAATTATTACAGTTGAGGGTGGGCTGATGGGTGAGCTGCGGGTGAGGCAGGCTGGGTCCTGGGAAGTTCCGGTCTCTGTATTAAGGCGTAAGACTTTTCAGCCAGATTTAGCACGTATTAGTCGTTTTTTTAACTAAAGAAAAGTATAATTATTCGTAGCCTGCACCACTGAGGGGCAAACACTTATCCAACTGTGTGTCTTGAAGCTGTAGTGCAAACAAAACAGGTGATGGACCGAATGTGGATCAATGTCACACATTCAGCCCAGTCAAAAGATCTGGGCCCAAATCCATCGTTTTTTTGCACTCCACACCACCCTGGGTTAGACAATGGCGATATGCAAATCAGCTCTGACCCTGTGCCCATGGGAAAAGTCCAGTCCGAACTACAAAAGCCATGTCCTTCCCAGAACGGAATCAAGCATCCGAGGACCGGACCGGTTTCAAGGTAACACCTCTCATCAGCCCGGCTAGCTTGACTCCAGTGGTGTGGAGTGCCTGGGACCCACGTCTGAGCATCCCCAGCGCACTTATGGCGGTATTGCAAACAAAACAGGTGATGGACCGAATGTGGATCAATGTCACACATTCACCCCAGTCAAAAGATCTGGGCCCAAATCCATCGTTTTTTTGCACTCCACACCACCCTGGGTTAGACAATAGCGATATGCAAATCAGCTCTGACCCTGTGCCCATGGGAACAGTCCAGTCTGAACTACAAAAGCCATGTCCTTCCCAGAACGGAATCAAGCATCCGTGGACCGGACCGGTTTCGAGATAACACCTCTCATCAGCCCGGCTAGCTTGACTCCAGTGGTGTGGAGTGCCGGGGACCTGAGGATCAGAGCTGATTTGCATAAAGCCATTATCTGACCCAGGGTGGTGTGGAGTGCAAAAAACGATGGATTTAGGCCCAGATCCTTGTACTGGGGTGAATGTAAGACATTGATCTACATTCTGTCCATCAAATTGTTTTTTGTAATTTTCTCCCTGAGTGTACTGGGGTAGCTCAGACGTGGGTCCCAGAGCCTCCACACCACTGGAGTCAAGCTAGCCGGGCTGATGAGAGGTGTTACCTCGAAACCGGTCCGGTCCTCGGATGCTTGATTCCGGTCTGGGAAAGATATGGCTGTTGTAGTTCGGACTGGACTGTTCCCATGGGGCACAGGGTCAGAGCTGATTTGCATAAAGCCATTATCTGACCCAGGGTGGTGTGGAGTGCAAAAAACGATGGATTTAGGCCCAGATCCTTGTACTGGGGTGAATGTAAGACATTGATCTACATTCTGTCCATCAAATTGTTTTTTGTAATTTTCTCCCTGAGTGTACTGGGGTAGCTCAGACGTGGGTCCCAGAGCCTCCACACCACTGGAGTCAAGCTAGCCGGGCTGATGAGAGGTGTTCCCTCGAAACCGGTCCGGTCCTCGGATGCTTGATTCCGGTCTGGGAAAGATATGGCTGTTGTAGTTCGGACTGGACTGTTCCCATGGGGCACAGGGTCAGAGCTGATTTGCATAAAGCCATTATCTGACCCAGGGTGGTGTGGAGTGCAAAAAACGATGGATTTAGGCCCAGATCCTTGTACTGGGGTGAATGTAAGACATTGATCTACATTCTGTCCATCAAATTGTTTTTGTAATTTTCTCCCTGAGTGTACTGGGGTAGCTCAGGCGTGGGTCCCAGAGCCTCCACACCACTGGAGTCAAGCTAGCCGGGCTGATGAGAGGTGTTACCTCGAAACCGGTCCGGTCCTCGGATGCTTGATTCCGGTCTGGGAAAGATATGGCTGTTGTAGTTCGGACTGGACTGTTCCCATGGGGCACAGGGTCAGAGCTGATTTGCATAAAGCCATTATCTGACCCAGGGTGGTGTGGAGTGCAAAAAACGATGGATTTAGGCCCAGATCCTTGTACTGGGGTGAATGTAAGACATTGATCTACATTCTGTCCATCAAATTGTTTTTGTAATTTTCTCCCTGAGTGTACTGGGGTAGCTCAGGCGTGGGTCCCAGAGCCTCCACACCACTGGAGTCAAGCTAGCCGGGCTGATGAGAGGTGTTACCTCGAAACCGGTCCGGTCCTCGGATGCTTGATTCCGGTCTGGGAAAGATATGGCTGTTGTAGTTCGGACTGGACTGTTCCCATGGGGCACAGGGTCAGAGCTGATTTGCATAAAGCCATTATCTGACCCAGGGTGGTGTGGAGTGCAAAAAACGATGGATTTAGGCCCAGATCCTTGTACTGGGGTGAATGTTAGACATTGATCTACATTCTGTCCATCAAATTGTTTTTTGTAATTTTCTCCCTGAGTGTACTGGGGTAGCTCAGACGTGGGTCCCAGGGCCTCCACACCACTGGAGTCAAGCTAGCCGGGCTGATGAGAGGTGTTACCTCGAAACCGGTCCGGTCCTCGGATGCTTGATTCCGGTCTGGGAAAGATATGGCTGTTGTAGTTCAGACTGGACTGTTCCCATGGGGCACAGGGTCAGAGCTGATTTGCATAAAGCCATTATCTGACCCAGGGTGGTGTGGAGTGCAAAAAACGATGGATTTAGGCCCAGATCCTTGTACTGGGGTGAATGTAAGACATTGATCTACATTCTGTCCATCAAATTGTTTTTTGTAATTTTCTCCCTGAGTGTACTGGGGTAGCTCAGACGTGGGTCCCAGAGCCTCCACACCACTGGAGTCAAGGTAGCCGGGCTGATGAGAGGTGTTACCTCGAAACCGGTCCGGTCCTCGGATGCTTGATTCCGGTCTGGAAAAGATATGGCTGTTGTAGTTTGGACTGGACTGTTCCCATGGGGCACAGGGTCAGAGCTGATTTGCATAAAGCCATTATCTGACCCAGGGTGGTGTGGAGTGCAAAAAACGATGGATTTAGGCCCAGATCCTTGTACTGGGGTGAATGTAAGACATTGATCTACATTCTGTCCATCAAATTGTTTTTTGTAATTTTCTCCCTGAGTGTACTGGGGTAGCTCAGACGTGGGTCCCAGAGCCTCCACACCACTGGAGTCAAGCTAGCCGGGCTGATGAGAGGTGTTACCTCGAAACCGGTCCGGTCTTCGGATGCTTGATTCCGGTCTGGGAAAGATATGGCTGTTGTAGTTCGGACTGGACTGTTCCCATGGGGCACAGGGTCAGAGCTGATTTGCATAACGCCATTATCTGACCCAGGGTGGTGTGGAGTACAAAAAACGATGGATTTAGGCCCAGATCCTTGTACTGGGGTGAATGTAAGACATTGATCTACATTCTGTCCATCAAATTGTTTTTTGTAATTTTCTCCTTGAAGCTGTAGTTTGCACGTGCCAGTCTCTGTTGCAGGCGCATTAACCCTCCAACTTGTTTTATGAGGATTGAAACTGTGACCAGTGATTCGTTTTGGCGGTAACTTCATGACAAGCCAGAGAATAACGTAAGGAAAAGTATGACAATTCTGCACCCCCCTCTCCCATTGAAATATACACTTAAAACCTAAACTACACGATTAATATTTTAGAGCGGTCTAGACTATTTATATATTGCTAGGAAGGCAGATAGATGCTGAATTGCTATGTTGAAAAATAAGGAGGTTTAAGCATAAACGTTTTAAGTCAATGCCACTTCCTGACCCTTGAATAACACCAAGAGAAACCGAAAGAAATGTCTGTTCTCTGAGGAAGGTGACGACCCTTCTGGTAGGTCTTTATTGATGACTGAGGCACATGCTGGTAGTTGGCACTCACCTTCTTAGAACCCATAACCAGATGCACTCCCTGGGCACCAAGAGACAGGTACACGTGTGTGTGCGATTCTTAGACAGGAGAGGTGCAAGCGTCCCTCTCTCACAGCATTGATACAGCTCACCATCAGTAACGCAAGCATCCTTTGAAGACACACTCCCAGGGCACCAAGGGACAGGTACCCCAGTGTGTGTGAGTAACGATTCTGAGACAGGAGAGGTGCAAGCTTCCCTCTCTCACAGCAGACACAGCATCAGCAGTGCAAGCATCCTTCACAGATGCACTCGCTGGACATAAAGAGACAGAGTGCGTAATGATTCTGAGACAAGAGATGTGCAAGCTTCCCTCTCTAACAGCATAGATACAACATCTTCAGTGCAAGCATCCTTCACAGATGCACTCCCTGGACATCAAGGTACAGGTACACCAGTGTGTCTGAGTAACAATTCTGAGACAGGAGTGATTTAAGCTTCCCTCTCTTACAGCATAGATACAGCATCAGCAGTGACAGCATCCTTCACAGATGCATCCCTAGGCACCAAGGGACAATACACCAGTGTGTGTGAGTAACGATTCTTAGACAGGAGAGGTGCAAGCGTCCCTCTCTCACAGCAGACACAGCATCAGCAGTGCAAGCATCCTTCACAGATGCACTCCCTGTACATAAAGAGACAGAGTGCGTAATGATTCTGAGACAAGAGACGTGCAAGCTTCCCTTTCTCACAGCATAGATACGGCATCAGCAGTGCTAGCATCCTTCACAGATGCATCCCTGGGGACCAAGGGACGGGTCCACCAGTGTGTGTATAAATATTGATTCTGAGACAGGAGAGGTGCAAGCTTCCCTCTCTCACAGCAGACACAGCATCAGCAGTGCAAGCATCCTTCACAGACGCACTCCCTGGACATAAAGAGACAGAGTGAGTAAAGATTCTGAGACAAGAGATGTGCAAGTTTCTCTTTCTCACAGCATAGATGCGGCATCAGCAGTGCAAGCATCCTTCACAGATGCATCCCTGGGCACCAAGGGATGGGTACACCAGTGTGTGTGAGTAACGATTCTTAGACAGGAGAGGTGCAAGCGTCCCTCTCTCACAGCATAGATACGGCATCAGCAGTGCTAGCATCCTTCACAGATGCATCCCTGGGGACCAAGGGACGGGTCCACCAGTGTGTGTATAAATATTGATTCTGAGACAGGAGAGGTGCAAGCTTCCCTGTCTCACAGCATTGATACAGCTCACCATCAACAGTGCAAGCATCCTTCACAGATGCATCCCTGGGGACCAAGGGACGGGTCCACCAGTGTGTGTATAAATATTGATTCTGAGACAGGAGAGGTGCAAGCTTCCCTGTCTCACAGCATTGATACAGCTCACCATCAACAGTGCAAGCATCTTTCACAGATGCATCCCTGGGGACCAAGGGACGGGTCCACCAGTGTGTGTATAAATATTGATTCTTAGACAGGAGAGGTGCAAGCTTCCCTGTCTCACAGCATAGATACAGCTCACCATCAGCAGTACAAGCATCCCTTTCTCACAGCATAGATACAGCTCACCATCAGCAGTACACGCATCCTTCACAGATGCACGCCCTGGACATAAAGAGACAGAGTGAGTAATGATTCTGAGACAGGAGAGGTGCAAGCTTCCCTGTCTCACAGCATAGATACAGCATCAGCAGTGCAAGCATCCTTCACAGATGCATCCCTGGGGACCAGGGACGGGTCCACCAGTGTGTGTATAAATATTGATTCTGAGACAGGAGAGGTGCAAGCTTCCCTGTCTCACAGCATTGATACAGCTCACCATCAACAGTGCAAGCATCCTTCACAGATGCATCCCTGGGGACCAAGGGACGGGTCCACCAGTGTGTGTATAAATATTGATTCTTAGACAGGAGAGGTGCAAGCTTCCCTGTCTCACAGCATAGATACAGCTCACCATCAGCAGTACCAGCATCCCTTTCTCACAGCATAGATACAGCTCACCATCAGCAGTACACGCATCCTTCACAGATGCACGCCCTGGACATAAAGAGACAGAGTGAGTAATGATTCTGAGACAAGAGAGGTGCAAGCTTCCCTGTCTCACAGCATAGATACAGCATCAGCAGTGCAAGCATCCTTCACAGATGCATCCCTGGGGACCAAGGGACGGGTCCACCAGTGTGTGTATAAATATTGATTCTGAGACAGGAGAGGTGCAAGCTTCCCTGTCTCACAGCATTGATACAGCTCACCATCAACAGTGCAAGCATCCTTCACAGATGCATCCCTGGGGACCAAGGGACGGGTCCACCAGTGTGTGTATAAATATTGATTCTTAGACAGGAGAGGTGCAAGCTTCCCTGTCTCACAGCATAGATACAGCTCACCATCAGCAGTACAAGCATCCCTTTCTCACAGCATAGATACAGCTCACCATCAGCAGTACACGCATCCTTCACAGATGCACGCCCTGGACATAAAGAGACAGAGTGAGTAATGATTCTGAGACAGGAGAGGTGCAAGCTTCCCTGTCTCACAGCATAGATACAGCATCAGCAGTGCAAGCATCCTTCACAGATGCATCCCTGGGGACCAAGGGACGGGTCCACCAGTGTGTGTATAAATATTGATTCTGAGACAGGAGAGGTGCAAGCTTCCCTGTCTCACAGCATTGATACAGCTCACCATCAACAGTGCAAGCATCCTTCACAGATGCATCCCTGGGGACCAAGGGACGGGTCCACCAGTGTGTGTATAAATATTGATTCTTAGACAGGAGAGGTGCAAGCTTCCCTGTCTCACAGCATAGATACAGCTCACCATCAGCAGTACAAGCATCCCTTTCTCACAGCATAGATACAGCTCACCATCAGCAGTACACGCATCCTTCACAGATGCACGCCCTGGACATAAAGAGACAGAGTGAGTAATGATTCTGAGACAGGAGAGGTGCAAGCTTCCCTGTCTCACAGCATAGATACAGCATCATCAGTGCAAGCATCCTTCACAGATGCACTCCCTGGACATAGAGAGACAGAGTGAGTAATGATTCTGAGACAAGAGAGGTGCAAGCTTCCCTGTCTCACAGCATAGATACAGCATCAGCAGTGCAAGCATCCTTCACAGATGCATCCCTGGGGACCAAGGGACGGGTCCACCAGTGTGTGTATAAATATTGATTCTGAGACAGGAGAGGTGCAAGCTTCCCTGTCTCACAGCATTGATACAGCTCACCATCAACAGTGCAAGCATCCTTCACAGATGCATCCCTGGGGACCAAGGGACGGGTCCACCAGTGTGTGTATAAATATTGATTCTTAGACAGGAGAGGTGCAAGCTTCCCTGTCTCACAGCATAGATACAGCTCACCATCAGCAGTACAAGCATCCCTTTCTCACAGCATAGATACAGCTCACCATCAGCAGTACACGCATCCTTCACAGATGCACGCCCTGGACATAAAGAGACAGAGTGAGTAATGATTCTGAGACAGGAGAGGTGCAAGCTTCCCTGTCTCACAGCATAGATACAGCATCAGCAGTGCAAGCATCCTTCACAGATGCATCCCTGGGGACCAAGGGACGGGTCCACCAGTGTGTGTATAAATATTGATTCTGAGACAGGAGAGGTGCAAGCTTCCCTGTCTCACAGCATTGATACAGCTCACCATCAACAGTGCAAGCATCCTTCACAGATGCATCCCTGGGGACCAAGGGACGGGTCCACCAGTGTGTGTATAAATATTGATTCTTAGACAGGAGAGGTGCAAGCTTCCCTGTCTCACAGCATAGATACAGCTCACCATCAGCAGTACAAGCATCCCTTTCTCACAGCATAGATACAGCTCACCATCAGCAGTACACGCATCCTTCACAGATGCACGCCCTGGACATAAAGAGACAGAGTGAGTAATGATTCTGAGACAGGAGAGGTGCAAGCTTCCCTGTCTCACAGCATAGATACAGCATCATCAGTGCAAGCATCCTTCACAGATGCACTCCCTGGACATAGAGAGACAGAGTGAGTAATGATTCTGAGACAAGAGACGTGAAAGCTTCCCTTTCTCACAGCAGACACAGCATTATCAATGCAAGCATCCTTCACAGATTCATCCCTGGGCACCAAGGCACAGGTACACCAGTGTGTGTAAGTATTGATTCTGAGACAAGAGATGTGCAAGCTTCCCTTTCTCACAGCATAGATGCAGCATCAGCAGTGCAAGCATCCTTCACAGATGCATCCCTGGGGACCAAGGGACGGGTCCACCAGTGTGTGTATAAATATTGATTCTTAGACAGGAGAGGTGCAAGCTTCCCTGTCTCACAGCATAGATACAGCTCACCATCAGCAGTACAAGCATCCCTTTCTCACAGCATAGATACAGCTCACCATCAGCAGTACACGCATCCTTCACAGATGCACGCCCTGGACATAAAGAGACAGAGTGAGTAATGATTCTGAGACAGGAGAGGTGCAAGCTTCCCTGTCTCACAGCATAGATACAGCATCATCAGTGCAAGCATCCTTCACAGATGCACTCCCTGGACATAGAGAGACAGAGTGAGTAATGATTCTGAGACAAGAGACGTGAAAGCTTCCCTTTCTCACAGCAGACACAGCATTATCAATGCAAGCATCCTTCACAGATTCATCCCTGGGCACCAAGGCACAGGTACACCAGTGTGTGTAAGTATTGATTCTGAGACAAGAGATGTGCAAGCTTCCCTTTCTCACAGCATAGATGCAGCATCAGCAGTGCAAGCATCCTTCACAGATGCATCCCTGGGCACCAAGGGATGGGTACACCAGTGTGTGTGAGTAACGATTCTGAGACAGGAGAGGTGCAAGCTTCCCTCTCTCACAGCATAGATACGGCATCAGCAGTGCAAGCATCCTTCACAGATGCACTCCCTGGGCACCCAGGGACAGGTACTCCATAGTGAGCGAGAGTAATGATTGTGAGACAGGAGAGGTGCACGCTTCCCTCTCTCACAGCATAGATACGGCATCAGCAGTGCAAGCATCCTTCACAGATGCACTCCCTGGACATAAAGAGACAGAGTGAGTTATGATTCTGAGACAAAAGATGTGCAAACGTCCCTCTCTCACAGCATAGATACAGCACATCAGTAGTGCGAGCATTCTTCACAGATGCAGTCAGTGCAAGTTCCCTTCCTTACAGAACACATACACCATGTGCATTACATGTTCAATAATCCCGTCTTTACAGAGAAAGAACACCCCAACACCATCTTCAAAGAATATTACAGCACCCGGCCTGCAGTGCAAGAGTCTTGTGGAATGAACTCCGTGGTGGACTGTACTCTGTGCTTAGAGCTTCCTCCCAGGGCTTATCTTGCAAACAAATAAGTGCCAGTGCACCGGTCAGGAGGCCACAGCAGATGCAACTCACATTGCCCCAGCCATCGATGCCAACAACTGTACCTACACAACTACTAACCATCACACTCCTACAAGGGTGACAATTCAAACTGTTTCCACCCCCCAAAGCGATAAGAATGGGTTGGGTGTCTGGTATTAGTTGTTTTTAATGAGTATTGAATTAAGAAAAACTGCTCATCTCTAAAATACACAAACAGCGCCACCATGTGACAGACTGTCATAAGCACCAGTGTTAACAATTAAGTGTGGGTGCCCTTCACCAGAAACCACAGGCTCAAATTAAGCACTGCTTCCTCCAGAAATGGAAGGATTTCCGGTTTCCTCAAAACTCTAAATGAGCCCCCAGACTTTTATTTACATTCAATTGCTAATCAATGTCAGGCCAAATAATACTACTAAGATATTTTACTGTAGTTCAACTGTTTAAAGGGCCCTGATTATTAAAATGCTCATCTGACTGCTGGTAACACGCTAGAGGGGTTCGCTTGAGTGATCATATGCAGTGTCGGATCCAGGAAGGAGGGCTCGAAAATATGAGTAAATAGCCGTAGTTAGATTTGATGACCACAGGTGGCGCGGTCAAGTCGGACATTGACCGGCTCTAGCACTCAGTGTCTGTGCAGTGTACCCATCTCTTACAGTGAAGTGCAGCGGAATTGGCAAAGTCTTCAACTCTAGTGGGATAACACAAGGTCACCAGGCACCACTGTGGCCAGACTCAAAGTTCCAGGCTCCAAGCCTCTTACAGTCTGTTGTGATGATGCACAAGATGCTCGCAGCTCCTTGCAAACAGGTATTGGCAAAGACAATAGGTCTTGCCTCAATGTTTTGTACTCAAGTTGAACAGAGCAGCACTGCTGCTGTGCAACACGGCGAAAAGTAATACAATAAAAAGTGCTATGATTCAGCAAGCGTTGTCTGCAACATAGCGCCTTTTTTTATTTCTCCCTGTTAGAAGGGGCGATCCCAGGGAAGGCCAGAGTATGTACCTGACCACCCTGTGACCCAGCTCTCCTAGGAACACTGCCGAGCACTGGCGGGAGACCCTTCAGGGGGAGAGTCTCGAATTTAGGATCGCACGCGCTGAGCTAGCACCACTCGACAAAGGGACACCACACTGTAGATTTTCAGGAGAACGTATTCTTTATATCTCAAGTAAATGGTTCTTTATGATCCGCAGGATTCTTATGTACAAGTAGAGCAAGGGCTCAAAGAGTCTTGGTAGGGATTTGGGTAGCGGGACAGTCTTAATGTACAAGATAGATGCAGGTGCGTATCCGGCGCACAGCTCTCAATCCTCGAGCTGGGGGATACGAGTAGATCTTGGGTCCAGCCGGACCAGGATAGTCTCGTAGGCGCGACCACGTCCGCAGGGCTCGAGCAAGGATGTGGCAGTTCTTACGGTCTTAGGGGAGCCGCGATCGAATCAGCAGGCTCAGGTGTTCTCAAGGTTGCGAGGGAGCCGCAACCACGTCTGCAGGGCTCAGATGGTTCCGGGCAGAAGTCCTTCTCTGCCGGGTAGGAGCCGCGACGATGTCAGCAGGGCTCAGATGGTTTCGGGCAGAAGTCCTTCTCTGCCGGGTAGGAGGCGCAACGATGTCAGCAGGGCTCAGATGGTTTCGGGCAGAAGTCCTTCTCTGCCGGGTAGGAGCCGCGACGATGTCAGCAGGGCTCTCGTAGTTCCAGGATTCAACTAACTTGATCGTCCCAGAGCACCCCTTTGTAGTATTCTTGTATCTTGTTTATGTTATACATGCTTTCTCCACTACCAGTCCAGCTTGTAGAATGTTGCAGCTATGATGCGCAAGAGAATGTTGGGATTCTGTGGGCTGAGGTTTTCAGTTGACATTAGTCTGAGCATCATGCTGGATGCTCCTGGTGGGGTTGCTTTACCATCTTATCTACTAATCTTCAAATAAACATCTTAACTACATCTACTGCGTGGGACTTGATTACTACACCCTTGATATAGGACTGCTCCTCTTTGATGTCCGGAGTCCTCGCAGGCAGAGGTCTTAGCACCTGGTGGCCGCTTCTTGGGGGTTCCTCCCACGCGGCCACTTTCATCCCTTCAAGTTGGGTCTGGAGGGATCCCAGACACGCAGCAGGCTTGGAGCTAGCCCTCAGGGAGGCCGGATGGGCAATCGAAACCCATCTCTCAAAGTGAGGTGGGAGGTGTGATCGAACTACTCCTCCTTCTCTATGGGGGGCGCTCTACCCCTCAGCCGGGTATGGCGCGTCTAGGGCCGAGGTCATGCCTGGGCCGGGGGTGGCCATCTTAGGTGCAGGGGAATAGGCACCGGTGGCCTTTTGTGGCCTAGAGGGTTTGGGTGCGTCCGGTACCGGGAAGATGGAGGGGGAGGACGGGGAAGTCCAGTGTTGGGTGTGTGGATCATGGAGGGAATCGTCGGGTAGGCCGTGATAATCAGGGGCCTGGTGTGGTGCACGGGTCAGGGTTGGGTCACTACGGGTCAGGGAGGACCACGCCACGAGGCCGGGTCTAACACGTGTCCCCCCAGCTGAAAGTCGGGGAGAACTACCCATCCTCTTAGGGGTTCTCTTCGCTGAGGCGGAAGAATCTGGAGAGGCCGTCAGCGTTGCCGTGGTCAGTACCAGGGCGATGTTCTACTGCAAAGCCCATCCCCTGGAGGGAGATTGACCATCGCAGCAGTTTGGGGTTCTCTCCTCTCATCTGCATGAGCCACTGTAAGGGTCGATGATCTGTTTGCACTCGGAAGTGGGTTCCGAACAGGTAGGGTCATAGTTTCTTGAGGGCCCAGACTACGGCGAACGCCTCTCATTCGATGTTGCTCCATCTCTGTTCTCGGGGCAGTAACCTTCTGTTAATGAATGCTACGGGCTGATCTATGCCTTTCTCATTGAGCTGTGACAGTACAGCCCCAATGCCATGCTCGGAAGCGTCGGTTTGGACTACAAACTCTTTTGAGTAGTCGGGGGCTTGGAGCACATGGGCAGTACACATGGCGGTCTTTAAGGCGTCTAACGCCTCTTGGCAGGAGGGGATCCACTGCACACTCTTGGGCTGTTTCTTGGAGATTAATTCTGTGAGGGAACCCACTAGGCTGCCATAACTTTTTATGAACCTCTGGTAGAAACCGGTGAGGCCCAGGAAGGCTCGGACCTCGGTTTGTGTGGTGGGTGTTTCCCAGGCCAAGATGGCATCGATCTTAGGCTGGAGAGGGGCGACCTGCCCGCTTCCGACCTGGTGCCCTAGGTAGACCACTGACCCCTGCCCAATCTGGCACTTGCTAGCCTTCACTGTCATGCCTGCCTGGCGCAGGGCCAGCAACACCCTCTGGAGGTGCCGGAGGTGCTCACTCCATTGTGAACTGAACACCGCGATATCGTCCAGATATGCGGCGCTGAACTCTTCCAGCCCGGCCAGGTCTCGATTTACTAGTCTTTTGAAAGGTGGCCGGGGCATTTTTCATCCTGAACGGCATCACTCGGAAGCGATAGTGCCCGTCCGGGATGGAGAAGGCGGACCGCTCCTTGGCTCCCTCTGTGAGCGCAATTTGCCAGTAGCCGCAGGTCAGGTCGAAGGTACTTAGGTAGTGAGCAGACCCTAGGCGGTCAATGAGCTCATCTGCGCGGGGAATAGGGTGGGCGTCTGCTCGGGTGACTGCGTTAAGCCCCCGGTAGTCCACACAGAACCTTAGTTCGGGGGCGACACCAGGGCAGCGGCTTTTGGGACCAGTACCACCGGGCTGGCCCAGGGACTGTCGGATGGTTCGACCACCCCCAGGGTGAGCATTTTTTAGACTCTGGCCTGGATGCAGGTCCAGACTCGGTCGGGTACGCGGTAGGCTCTGTGTCGCACCGGCGGGCTGTCTCCGGTGTCCACGTCGTGGACACACCAGTCGGTGACCTTGGGGACCAGAGAAAATAAGTCTGAGAACTGCCCCAAGAGCTGGCGGCAGTCTTCACGTTGCTGGGGAGTGAGGGAGAGAGATAGGCTCACTCCCTCTACGGAGCCATCATTCTCCTTGGCACACAGTAGGTCAGGGAGGGGCTCCGTTTCCTCTTCTGCCCCGTCGTCTGTGGCCAGGAGCAAACTCAACTCCGTCCGCACGAAGTGAGGCTTGAGGTGGTTCACGTGGAGGACCCGGTGGGGGTTCCAAGGGGACTGGACGTCCACCAAGTATGTCACTTGGCTCTTCTGCTCCACGACTTTGAAAGGCCTGGTCCATTTATCTTGAAGGATGCAGGGCTTCACTGGGGACATCACCCAGACCTGCTGGCCCGGTTGAAACTCGACCAGAGTGGCATTCTGGTCATACCAGCGCTTCATCTCCTCCTGGCTCGCCTCGAGGTTGGCCTCGGCCAGCGCTCGGAACTTCCGAGTCTGGTTTTGGAGGGTTAGGATGTATCTAAACACATCCTGGGGTGGTTCTCGGGGTTCCAGGATTCAACTAACTTGATCGTCCCAGAGCACCCCTTTGTAGTATTCTTGTATCTTGTTTATGTTATACATGCTTTCTCCACTACCAGTCCAGCTTATAGAATGTTGCAGCTATGATGCGCAAGAGAATGTTGGGATTCTGTGGGCTGAGGTTTTCAGTTGACATTGGTCTGAGCATCATGCTGGATGCTCCTGGTGGGGTTGCTTTACCATCTTATCTACTAATCTTCAAATAAACACCTTAACTACATCTACTGCGTGGGACTTGATTACTACACCCTTGATATAGGACTGCTCCTCTTTGATGTCCGGAGTCCTCGCAGGCAGAGGTCTTAGCACCTGGTGGCCGCTTCTTGGGGGTTCCTCCCACGCGGCCACTTTCATCCCTTCAAGTTGGGTCTGGAGGGATCCCAGACACGCAGCAGGCTTGGAGCCAGCCCTCAGGGAGGCCGGATGGGCAATCGAAACCCATCTCTCAAAGGGAGGTGGGAGGTGTGATCGAACTACTCCTCCTTCTCTCATGGGGGGCGCTCTACCCCTCAGCCGGGTATGGCGCGTCTAGGGCCGAGGTCATGCTGGGGCCGGGGGTGGCCATCTTAGGTGCAGGGGAATGGGCACCGGGGGCCTTTTGTGGCCTATAGGGTTTGGGTGCGTCCGGTACCAGGAAGATGGAGGGGGAGGACGGGGAAGTCCAGTGTCGGGTGTGTGGATCATGGAGGGAATCGTCGGGTAGGCCGTGATAATCGGGGGCCTGGTGTGGTGCACGGGTCAGGGTTGGGTCACTACGGGTCAGGGAGGACCACGCCACGAGGCCGGGTCTAACACGTGTCCCCCCAGCTGAAAGTCGGGGAGAACTACCCATCCTCTTAGGGGTTCTCTTCGCTGAGGCGGAAGAATCTGGAGAGGCCGTCAGCGTTGCCGTGGTCAGTACCAGGGCGATGTTCTACTGCAAAGTCCATCCCCTGGAGGGAGATTGACCATCGCAGCAGTTTGGGGTTCTCTCCTCTCATCTGCATGAGCCACTGTAAGGGTCGATGATCTGTTTGCACTCGGAAGTGGGTTCCGAACAGGTAGGGTCATAGTTTCTTGAGGGCCCAGACTACGGCGAACGCCTCTCATTCGATGTTGCTCCATCTCTGTTCTCGGGGCAGTAACCTTCTGTTAATGAATGCTAGGGGCTGATCTATGCCTTTCTCATGGAGCTGTGACAGTACGGCCCCAATGCCATGCTCGGAAGCGTCGGTTTGGACTACAAACTCTTTTGAGTAGTCGGGGGCTTGGAGCACATGGGCAGTACACATGGCGGTCTTTAAGGCGTCTAACGCCTCTTGGCAGGAGGGGATCCACTGCACTCTCTTGGGCTGTTTCTTGGAGATTAATTCTGTGAGGGAACCCACTAGGCTGCCATAACTTTTTATGAACCTCTGGTAGAAACCGGTGAGGCCCAGGAAGGCTCGGACCTCGGTTTGTGTGGTGGGTGTTTCCCAGGCCAAGATGGCATCGATCTTAGGCTGGAGAGGGGCGACCTGCCCGCTTCCGACCTGGTGCCCTAGGTAGACCACTGACCCCTGCCCAATCTGGCACTTGCTAGCCTTCACTGTCATGCCTGCCTGGCGCAGGGCCAGCAACACCCTCTGGAGGTGCCGGAGGTGCTCGCTCCATTGTGAACTGAACACCGCGATATCGTCCAGATATGCGGCGCTGAACTCTTCCAGCCCGGCCAGGACTCGATTTACTAGTCTTTTGAAAGGTGGCCGGGGCATTTTTCATCCTGAACGGCATCACTCGAAAGCGATAGTGCCCGTCCGGGATGGAGAAGGCGGACCGCTCCTTGGCTCCCTCTGTGAGCGCAATTTGCCAGTAGCCGCAGGTCAGGTCGAAGGTACTTAGGTAGTGAGCAGACCCTAGGCGGTCAATGAGCTCATCTGCGCGGGGAATAGGGTGGGCGTCTACTCGGGTGACTGCGTTAAGCCCCCGGTAGTCCACACAGAACCTTAGTTCGGGGGCGACACCAGGGCAGCGGCTTTTGGGACCAGTACCACCGGGCTGGCCCAGGGACTGTCGGACGGTTCGACCACCCCCAGGGTGAGCATTTTTTAGACTTTGGCCTGGATGCAGGTCCAGACTCGGTCGGGTACGCGGTAGGCTCTGTGTCACACCGGCGGGCTGTCTCCGGTGTCCACGTCGTGGACACACCAGTCGGTGACCTTGGGGACCAGAGAAAATAAGTCTGAGAACTGCCCCAAGAGCTGGCGGCAGTCTTCACGTTGCTGGGGAGTGAGGGAGGGAGATAGGCTCACTCCCTCTACGGAGCCATCATTCTCCTTGGCACACAGTAGGTCAGGGAGGGGCTCCGTTTCCTCTTCTGCCCCGTCGTCTGTGGCCAGGAGCAAACTCAACTCCGTCCGCACGAAGTGAGGCTTGAGGCGGTTCACGTGGAGGACCCGGTGGGGGTTCCAAGGGGACTGGACGTCCACCAAGTATGTCACTTGGCTCTTCTGCTCCACGACTTTGAAAGGCCCGGTCCATTTATCTTGAAGGGTGCAGGGCTTCACTGGGGACATCACCCAGACCTGCTGGCCCGGTTGAAAGTCGACCAGAGTGGCATTCTGGTCATACCAGCGCTTCATCTCCTCCTGGCTCGCCTCGAGGTTGGCCTCGGCCAGCGCTCGGAACTTCCGAGTCTGGTTTTGGAGGGTTAGGATGTATCTAAACACATCCTGGGGTGGTTCTCGGGGTGCCGTCTCCCACCCTTTCTTGACCAAGCTGAGGGGCCCCCGGACGGGATGTCCGTAGAGCAATTCAAACGGGTTGAACCCCAGGGATTTCTGGGGGACTTCCCGGTAGGCGAACAGGAGGCAGGGGAGGAGGACGTCCCACTTACGCCGGAGGGGCTCTTCTAGACCCATGATCATCCCCTTCAGAGTCCGGTTAAACCGCTCTACTAGGCCATTTCCTTGGGGATGGTACGGGGTGGTGAATTTGTAGGACACTCCACATTGTTGCCACAGGGACATCATATATTTGGAGATGAAATTCGTGCCGCGGTCGCTCACGACCTCTCGGGGGAAACCTACTCGTGAAAAGATCCCCATCAACGCCCTGCCCACCACGGGGGCCGTTACTGTGCGGAGGGGAATGGCCTTGGGGTACCGTGTGGCACGATCCACCAGGACTAAGATGAATCTGTGACCTTGAGAGGTTCTGGGGTAAGGCCCCACAATGTCGATCCCGACCCGCTCGAAGGGGGTACTGACGACGGAGAAGGGCTGGAGGGGAGCCTTGCCCGTTCCTCCACTTTTCCCACTAGCCTGGCACGTGGGACAGGACTTGCAGTGGGCCTTTTTGTTCGCTCGCATCTTTGGCCAATAAAAGTGCGTAACTAAGCGGTGATAGGTCTTGTCCTGGCCCAAGTGTCCCGCCAGGGGTACGTCGTGGGCCAGGCCCAGGAGGAAGTCTCGGAAGCGTAGGGGTACCACCAGCACCCGGGCTGACCCTAGCTCAGCAGACTTCTGCTCGCTGTACAGGAGGTCATTCTCCCAATAGACTACATGGGTTCTGGACTGGTCCCCGCAGCTTGGGCTTCGGCTTGTTGCCGGGGTCCGACCAGGGAAGGCAGGTGGCTTGCTCCCGGCAGAACTCCTCTCGGGAGGGGCCCCCCCGTGACGCCATTGTGCCAACTCGGGCAGATCACCTAGCTCAGTGATCTGTGCGGGATCGGGATGCAAGATTTCGTCGTTGGCGACGGGCTCTCCTCCTGGGGAGAGGCCGTTGGGCTCGGTTCGGTCGTCCCTGTCTTCGTCTACGGGGGTGTGGCTGGGAGGTTCGGCTTTGACTTCCCCGAGGGGGGGCAGTCGGGCAGACATGGATCGCGTGGTGGCGCACACCCATTCGGGTAGGGCCATCATTCTCAGGTGGGTTTTGCGCTCAACTTGTCCCCACGGGGAACTTTCTAGGTCGTTGCCCAGGAGACAGTCCACAGGTTGTGAGGTTCGGACAGCTACGCGTAACTTGCCTGTCACTCCTTCCCATTCGAACGGTACCAAGGCCATTTTACACAAGCTCTCTGTATTGTCGGCGGATATTACGGGGCAAAAGACATTCGGGATGATTTGGTCCTCTTTGATTAGGTGACCGAGGACACCTGTGATGCTCGCACCGGTGTCACGAAGGTCCTCCACTCAGTGGCCATTAACCGTCAGTAGGTGCCGGTACTTTTTGGTGTTAGCGGGTAGGGGGGCTCCGAGAACCATTTCTCGGTCTCCTAGGGAGACTAGGATCATTGCAGCAGGTTCCCACTCTTCGGTGTCCTCCATCTCCTCCCCTAGTGCTACGTTGGCCATCTGTCGGGCTGGGGGAGCTGTCGTAGTGGGTCGCTGGGCCATGGGGCACTGGGGGTCACTGGCGTAATGCCCGCGCTGTTGGCAACGGAAACATGTGATGGTGACTCGGTGCCTGTGTCTACCTGGGGGCCCAGAACTGGCTGGTGGGGGTGCTGGAAAGTTCGGGGGTTGGCTTCTGGGGGGACTACGCTGGGGACCTGACTGGAATTCCCTCTGTCTTCCTTGGTTTCCCCCCTCTCTGGCGGGGAGGTCCCTGACTGTTTCGGGGGTAGTCTCCTACGGGGACCCGGGTGTTCACCCAGCGATCTGCTTCGACGCCAGCTTCCTCGGATCTGCAAGCTTGCTGTCAAGCAGATGCTGGCGTAGTTCCACAAAACAGTTCGAGGACAAGTGTTCCCATGCAATGAGGTTGGTCAGTTCTCCAAAGGTGGTCACTTTGCTGCCCTTGATCCACCCTTCTAATGCTCGACTGTAAAAGTTCACGTACTCCACCCACGTGGTGCCAGGGAGCTTCTTGCAGTCTCGGAACCGCTGGCGATACATTTCGGGGGTGAGCCCGTATCTCGTTAGGAGGGCCTCTTTCATGTGGCTGTAGAAGGTCTGCACGGAGGACGGCAGGTCGAGCAGGGTGTCTCTCCCCTCGCTCAGGAATTGACCCCACAACCCAGCCCTCCAATCCTTCTGTGGGACTCGGTGGGAGGTCATGGCGACTTCGTAGGCCTTGAACCACTGCTGGATATCGTCAGTTTTATAGTATTCTTTCACCACATCCTTAGGGATGTGGACTTCTGGCTCTACCGGGGGAACAGTCTCTCGGTTCCCCGGGGGTTGGCCTTCTTCGCTTCTTGCCTTCAGTTCGATCCCCATCAAGCCGCGCTCATGCTCTAGCTGAAGTCTCTTGCCTTCATGTTCTCGTTGGAGTTTCTTCTCCTCCAACTCCCATTGCACTCGCAGCTGTTCTACCGCTAGCTTCTTTTCTGCTAATTTTAGTTTGCCCTCGATTTTTAGTTTGGCCATTTCAAGTTCGTGATTGCGGCTTCTCTTTCTGTCCGCTAGCTCTTCCGGGGAGAGGCCCCCATCTGGTGCGTTGCTTCGTACCTGGGCGCTGCTGCTTCCCCTTTGGACGAGTCCGGGTTCGGCCGGCTGCTCCGCTTCTCCTCCTGTTTGGGGAAGGGGTGCTCCGGACTCCACCCAGGCTTGTAGGGCTTTTTGCATATCTTCTTTCGTTTTTAGGCATGTCGTAGCGATTTTCCGTTCTTTGCAAAATTCCTTCAATTCTTTGTGTGTGTACTCTTCCAGCTGTCCCGCACGGAACGTAGTACTCGCATCGGTGTCAGTGGGACTCATGGTGTTTCCTTCTGCCATCTTTGTTCGGTAGTGTGTCAGCCGCTCACTGTACGATCTCTAGATTTTGGGCTCGGATCCCACCGCTGCCACCAATGTTAGAAGGGGCGATCCCAGGGGAGGGCAGAGTATGTACCTGACCACCCTGTGACCCACCTCTCCTGGGAACACTGCCGAGCACTGGCGGGAGACCCTTCAGGGGGAGAGTCTCGAATCTAGGATCGTACGTGCTGAGCTAGCACCACTCGACAAAGGGACACCACACTGTAGATTTTCAGGAGAACGTATTCTTTATATCTCAAGTAAATGGATCTTTATGATCCGCAGGATTCTTATGTACAAGTAGAGCAAGGGCTCAAAGAGTCTCGGTAGGGATTTGGGTAGCGGGACAGTCTTAATGTTCAAGATAGATGCAGGTGCGTATCCGGCGCACAGCTCTCAATCCTCGAGCTGGGGGATACGAGTAGATCTTGGGTCCAGCCGGAACAGGATAGTCTCGGAGCTGCGACCACATCCGCAGGGCTCGAGCAAGGATGTGGCAGTTCTTACGGTCTTAGGGGAGCCGCGATCGAATCAGCAGGCTCAGGTGTTCTCAAGGTTGCGAGGGAGCCGCGACCACGTCCGCAGGGCTCAGATGGTTCTGGGCAGAAGTCCTTCTCTGCCGGGTAGGAGCCACGACAATGCCAGCAGGGCTCAGATGGTTTCGGGCAGAAGTCCTTCTCTGCCGGGTAGGAGCCGCGACGATGTCAGCAGGGCTCAGATGGTTTCGGGCAGAAGTCCTTCTCTGCCGGGTAGAAGCCGCGACGATGTCAGCAGGGCTCGAATGGTTGCGGGCAGAAGTCCTTCTCTGCCGGGTAGGAGCCGCGACGATGTCAGCAGGGCTCTCGTAGTTCCAGGATTCAACTAACTTGATCGTCCCAGAGCACCCCTTGATATAGCGCTGCTCCTCTTTAATGTCCAGAGTCCTCGCAGGCAGAGGTCTTAGCACCTGGGGGCCGCTTCTTGGGGGTTCCTCCCACGCGGCCCCTTTCATCCCTTCAAGTTGGGTCTGGAGGGATCCCAGACACGCAGCAGGCTTGGAGCCAGCCCTCAGGGAGGCCGGATGGGCAATCGAAACCCATCTCTCAAGGGGAGGTGGGAGGTGTGATCGAACTACTCCTCCCTCTCTCGCTCACGGGGGGCGCTCTACCCCGCAGCCGGGTATGGCGCGTCTAGGGCCAAGGTTGTGCTGGGGCCGGGGCGCCCATCTTAGGTGCAGGGGAATGGGCACCGGGGGCCTTCGGGGCCTATAGGGTTTGGGTGCGTCCGGTACCGGGAAGATGGAGGGGGAGGACGGGGAAGTCCAGTGTCGAGTGTGTGGATCATGGAGGGAATGGTCGGGTAGGCCGTGATAATCAGGGGCCTGGTGTGGTGCACGGGTCAGGGTTGGGTCACTACGGGTCAGGGAGGACCACACCACGAGGCCGGGTCTAACACTCCCCAAAAGCAGCTTAGAGGGAGAGCAAGATGCATCACACAGGGTGGGGGAGGGTTGAGGGGGTAGATGGCAACATGTAGGCCTGTAGGAAATACAGAGGCAGGGAGGGGGCTGGCGGCAAGCAGATAGACGGTGGAGGGTTGGAGGGAGAGTCTGGGCAAGCACCTGGACTACCGCGGGTGGGATGTAGGGGCTGTGGGCAAGCAGACAGACAACATAGAGTGATTGGGAGGGGCTGGAGGCTAGCACACAGACTACGGATCCGGGGGGAAACAGACAACAAAGGGTCGGCCAGCGCTGTGGGGGGAATATTGAGGGGGGAGACGTACACGAGGGGAACACCTGAAAAATATCCCCTCACCTAGAGTGCGTAAACAAAAATAAACAAGCTTTTGCAATGCAATAGGTCTCGCATTAGGAAAGTTTGAGCTATTGATATTGTAAATGACAAATTTTGTATTTATGTGTTGGTTTTGAAAATAGCTAAATTAATAGCGTTGTCATTTACAATTCCAATAGTTTTAACTTTCACAAATGTGACACCTATAGCATTTGTAATGCAATATGTGTTTTATTTACGTGACTTCGATGTATTGATATTACAAATAACAATGGCTTTTAATTGGTTTAAATAAGTAATACTTAAATAAAAGTTCTTGTAATTTATAATGGCTTAAACTTTTGTAAATAACATTTGTGAAGATTATGTTCAGTGTATTTTATTGTGACGAAAATCCAAGAACAGAAGTGAAATATTAACATTTTTTTTGTGACATTTGTAATAAAGCTTGAAACATTGAGAGAACATATTTGAACCAGTTGTTGAATAGTTGCACAGATTGATGCTGTGGTGGTGCTGAGTGATGCTGTGGCAATCAGTGACGCTGTGGTAGCGCAGTAACAGTAAATGCAAGGCCGGCCACTGCCTCCTCCGACTGCAAACTTGCATTAAATTCCAGCGCAATTACCTTTTAAAGATAAAGTATTCTTCACTGTTCTTCTTTCTGTTCCTGAGCCGTCTCCTGAACCTAGGCCACAGTATGAAGCTACAGTGTGCAACCAACCAGTTTTCAGGGTCACTGGTTGTTTCCAGCAGAGGGCAGCAAAGGATGTCAAATCAGGACAGGCAAGTCGGTAAAACTGATTTCCTTAAGAGGATGTTTAGGGTTATGGTCAGCTGAAGGGCACTAGAAAAAAATGTAATTCATTCCCAGTATAGGGGTATCTGAAGCTGGGTGTTGTATAGACAAAATACATATCTAAAGGGTGTGTTTGAATTCTGTATAAAATCATAAACGCAGGTGCTAGGATGCTGCATCTCCCGAGATGTACAAATCATTTAAAAAGCCAGGATAAGGTCTTCAGTCAGGGTCAGTGCCCGAATCCATTCTTGTCTCTAGGTTGAAATTCAGACGATGAATCGCCTGGCTCTTTAATGGGGTATGCTGCAGAGACTATCTTTCTACTTGGCTGGCAAGTCCATGCCTTGGATTTTATATCATCATCGAAGGATACATGTTCATCTGAATGGTGTCACAAAGGCGAGCAAGCCCCAATCACAAATCATAAAACAAACGAACATGCTGGAATGCTTACTGGTGGTGGTTGATAGTGATGCAGGACTGGGTACAGAGAACTGCTGTATTTTCACTGCACTGGAAAGCCCTGCCACTCAATGCAAATCTTAACTTATAATGTATGCACTTTTCTATGCACAAAGGCATGCTTCTCGCCCAGAGCACACCTAGTGTTTGTTTTGCCGTGGCCATGCACCTGCTCCCATCGTGGCTGCAGCCTCCGGGAGGAGGCTCGCCGCTCCCTCCCAGTCCATGCCAGGGTATTCACGTTAATCTCCAGCGTTGCCTCTCTTTGGTTCAATACAGTTCCCTGAGCAGTGCTTGTTTTCTGGAGACAAAGTCTCTTCTGCAGGGCTCGGCCCGGTGAACGCTCAGCACTCTCTGTTGGACCCCAGTTAGTGGCTTTCAATGTTCCCATCTGCTTCCATGCGCTTCCTTTGTAGTTCCTATAGTGCTGTCCTTTTCCAGACACCCCTTTTGTTATGCAAGTGGCACTGGGCTCAGTCCTTCTTTTTTGCTCAGTCAGCGGGACACAGATGTCCTTGGGGGTCTTTCATCATTCAGTATTGTATTATGTTTCAGTTTCAGTACGGTGTGCTGCTGCAGCACGTGGATTTCGATCATAAGAGCTGCGTCTGATGTCTGTCCGTGCTCATCACCTAAGGCCGTTGTATTAGTCCTTTAGGTTCGTAGTACTTGCCATCTATTTTTCTAGGATAAAATTCGATAGCTAATCACAGATGTTGGCCTTCTGCACCCCGAAATGAACTTTACCTACCATAAGAATACCAGATAACTTCAGTACACATCTGGTGGTTTTTGTTACAAATTTGGTGGTATCGAAACAAAATACCCCTTGAGTGGTTTAATACTTCACACAGGACAACGGTAAGCCCCCTGTATGTGCGAGCCTCAGGCTGGCTGTGGCACCCCCTACACGCACGTGGGCAGGCATGAAATACCCGTAGCATCCTCCTCCCTCCGACACCAGAGCCTGCATGGATCCCTCTGCAGCAGAAAGGACCACCCTCGTTATTCACTGTCCTCTGACGGCAGGGCCTGAATCACCATCACTCTCCCCTTGGAGGCGCTCCAATCCCACACCATTGCCGCCCCGTCCTCATTCTATTCTCCATCACGTACTTGGCGCACTGTCCAATGAGAAGCCCGCACTGCTCCCAGCACTGCAACATGCCGGCCGGGAGCTCGCGACACAGCGTCAGCAGGGGCGTAACAAACGCCCCCGCAGACCCCGCAGTGCGGGGGGGGGCCTCACTCTCTACAGTTAATGAAGGGGCCCCCAGGGGTCCCCGGCACCCTCAGCTCTTCTGAGAGCTGTGAGAGAGGTCTGCGCTGAAGCAAGCCTCTCTCTCTCTGCATCTGAAGCAAGTGCAGCCGAGCGGCGGACGGTAGACGTAGGCTACATGCCTCCACCCTTCACGACCAACTAATACGTTGACTAAACGTGAAGTGCCTACCCCTAGCTCGATGAAGTCCACCACGAGCACTTTTAAAGTTTTTTTCATCTCCTAAACCTTAGGAGTGAATTCCCAGAGATACAGTTTTATCTTCTGGAAGACCAAGGAGTTAGGACAGGGTGAGTCTTTTAGGGGACCCACACCTCCCACTTCCTTGTTTTTGGTCCTGAGGAATACCGGGGATTACCCCTTAAGGTAGAAACATGTCGACCATCACATAGTAGAGATACACAGGCCGTAACTCCCCTGCCAGTATCTCACCTTACGTTTTAATTTTGTCCAACAACCTTTTTATTAAAGATAATATTGAAGTGTTGACCAGGACAATTTTAACATTTACACTGTTTTTTGTGCACCCCACACTTCACTACCTGCTCCACTGTAAACCAGGTGTTGAAGCACACCCAAGTGACGCTAGGCCACTTGGGTGGGCCCCGATGATGAAGCAAGTCACCACTAGGTGGTGAGTGAGGGGTTTACTTACAAAGGAATAATACTCCCTTGTCAGGAACAAAGCCTTCTCTTCTCTCTTCCCTCATCGGGTGGTACTCCTTCATTTGTTTGTAACAGTTCCTTGATCAGGGGATCAGGAGTATTCCCCGTCCAGCTACTTTGGACGAAAACCCTTACTCTCTACTTTGGTAACCTATTTATTTTTAGAACCAACAGGTATCAAAATATACTTTTCTCGATATGAGTACTCTCATGTAATTACTTTGCAAAGAGGCAATAAACGTTGTAAACACAATAGGTACAATGGTTGCAGTAGGCAACACAATTCTAAACACAATTTAACATTGAGCTCAATGGGTTTTTCTACATAAATGCAGTTGATTACTTTATAGATTACTTTTGTAACTTCATAACTGGACCCTAGATTCAGTTCTGGGGTCTAAGCTGAAAACAGTTTAGTAAAAACGTTTTAGTTATTGCAATGATTTCTAAAGAATATACAGGTATTTTAAAAGTTGACACTTAAAAACTTTTCAGTGAAAAACCAGCAATGTTATCCAATGGAAGGAAATTCAAAGCACAGGTAAAGTAGGTTCTCGTTACTTTTGTAATCCAGTACAGGACTCCTAGGTTCAGCACTGGGGTCTCTAGATAAGACAGGTAAGTAATTACGTCTTAGAAGTTGGTACGATTTTTAAGGAATATATGTACTTTTCAAAAGTAGACACTTCGAAGAAATTTCATAAACAGTCAATGGTTTCCTATGGACGAAATTTAGATTACTAGTAACCACGGTTGTGATTACTTTTGCAGTTCAGTACTGGGCTAAAAGATACAGCACTGGCTTCTCTCCTGATTACAGGTGGGTACTTCGGATTTCGATATTCGGCTGATTTTAGATGAATATTTTAACATTTCAAAACTTCACAGAAGAATTTTCACAGAAAAACAGTCTTTGGTTTCCTATGGCAGAAATTTAGATTACTAGCAAACAGAGTTGTGATTACTTTTGCGGTTCAGTACTGGGCTACTAGGTACAGTACTGGCTTCTCTCCTGATCACAGGTGAGTAATTCGAAATTCGTTATTCGGCTGATTTTAGATGAATATTTTAAAGTTTAAAAACGTCACACTTCGAAGAAATTTCTAGTCAAACCAGTCAATGTTATCCTATGGCAGGAAAGTGAGTCATCGGTTTTCAGGTGAGTACTCGACTGGTGAAGTTAAGGTTCCGGGCATAGACTCCAGGGTCAAGTAGGTACAGTTGGTACACCCTCAGCGGCACAGGGGCAGCCATATGCAGGGGTACTTAGGCCTTCGGTTGGTGGCTGCTGGCTAGCAGGCCACGCGATTTGGGAGCTGGGCTCCTGGTCACTTGCTCAGGGCAAATGGGGAAGTAGGATAGGACAAAGGTTGCACTCCCAGGGGCATTCGGGCGGCTGGGTGCAGGGTGCTTTTGAGCCGTCGGGAGCTCAATGTTATTCAATGAGGATCTTGAAAAGGGAACAAAGGCTGCAGGCTCAGGGACGGTGAATCTTGTGGAGCGACCAACACTTCGAGGGGTAAGTTGGGATCTTAGAGGATAGATAGGCACCCAGGAGTTAGACACAGTGGGCTGTTGGGCGCCGGGTGCAGGGGTGTCTTTTGAGGTCGAGAAATCTTACCCCCTGCTGGTCGCGGTCAGAGGGGTCCTTTGTCGTGATGCTGCAGGCGTCGTCGTGGTCGTCGAGGAGGGTCCTTGGGCACTGGATTCCAAGTCAGAATTGCCAGGGGGACATCCTCAGGGTCTTGATTCACTCTGGCACAGGCCAGGCTTGGCGGGTGCAGAGTGTGCAGGGTTTGCGGTTCCGGGCTGATGCCAGGGCTGGTTACTTCCTTTGAGCAGTACCACTGCTCGTGGGAGACCCAGGCAGTCAGAGTCACAAGGCAGTCAGGTCCTCCGGGAGTTTTGAGGTTGCTGACCACTGGAGATGCTGGGGTTTAACAGGAGCGGGTTGGAGGGTAGACAGGCTGGCAGGGCTGGGGCCAAATCAGTTGGTGTCTTCCTCTTTTTAGCAGCTGCACGGCAGGTCTTCGTGTTCCTTGATCTTCTTTCGTGTTTCGTAATCTGGATCTGAGGAAGGAAGGTTCAGGGAACCCCTAAATACTGAATTTAAGGGTGTTACAGGCAGGGCAAGGGCAGGGACCAATAGGTCCCTGTTCTGGGGTGCGTACACCCCCTAGTCTGCTCCTCTCCTGTGGGAGGGGGGCAGGAACCTAGCTGTGATTGGGCAGGGCTCCCCATCTTCAAGATGGCCGGAGCCCGGGGTCTTGCTTCACCTCGACTGCCCCACCTGAGGGGTGGGATTGACACAGGCTGGCACACCCCCCTTCCTGGTGTAGTTTTTCCTGCCAGTCTTCCCGCCAGAGTGGAGGTCAGGACTGGTGGGGGCCAGTTGCTGGGTACAGCAAATGGTCTGGAGAAGCTCACAGAGGCGGAAGGCCTTTGAAGCTTTTCCCTGCCCATCCTGGGGGAGGAGACGTGGCACCTTGCCCAGGATGTGCATTGTTGCAGGCCCAGGAGAGCGGGGGCTCTCCACCCAGGGGTCTAGCAACATGTCTGCTGTGTGGCAGCCTCTGCAGCCACTCAGCCCAGACGTGGATTGTGGTTAGGTTTCAGGGGGCATCTCTAAGATGCCCTCTGTAGTGCACTTTTCATTAAATCCCACACTGGCATCAGTGTGGATTTAATGTGCTGAGAGGTTTGATACCAAGCTTATCAGTCTTCAGTGTAGCCATTATGGTGTTGTGGAGTTCGTAATGTTGACCTCCCAGCACCATGTACTCTTAATGGCATCACTACACTTACAGTGCCCAGGAATGGCCCTGGGTACTGTAGGGGCACAGGGCTCATGTACCTGTGCCCACACCGCTGGCATTGGGTACCCAGCTAGAGGGGTGACCAATGTATGCCAGGGCAGTGGGTTTGTGGGCATGGCACACTGGGATGTGTGCCATGTCAACTCTTTGTTTAGTTCTGTACTTGGGCGCTCAGCCTGCAAAGGCAGTGTATGGGTGTCAGGGTACAGGGCCCTTAAGGGTGGCAAATTAAGTGCTGCAGCCCTTAGGGGTCTTCTCTGGTCACCATTCCCTGGGTACCTAGGGTACCATTTACTAGGGGCTGACAGGTGGCCAGAGATGCCAATCATGTTTTAGTTTTAACACAGTTTTAGGGAAGGAACACAGGCCCTGTGTACCTGATTGGTAGGGACCCAGGACACACCAAGGAAAATGTGCATCAGGTATCAGGTAAAAAAGTGTGGGGGGGGGGTACTGCAACAGAAACTCACTTTCCTACAGTTCACTGTGCTATATTAGAAGTATTACAATGCAACTGCAAGTAACATAAGGATCTCTGTGTTCAAATCAATAACCCACTTACCTATCTACATGAAATAAAATCTATCAGTTGTGTGTTACATGATGTGTTTTGCAGGACACACATTATTCCTTTATGCTACTTTGAGTCAAAACTGAGGCTAGACAAAACACATATCTTTCCTGCATTAACCTCTAGAGCTATCTTACCATTATTCTTCACTCAGATTTACTGGGAACACACACATCTCTGCAGCAGGTAGGTGCCTTAACCCCATAAGATATTTTAAAATACAGTCTTTGTAACCAGTTAAGCAAAACAGATTTACTGTCAGTTTTCTCCTTGTTGCCACTTTCTTTGAAGCAGAGTTTAAAATAAATAAATGTATAAGTTGAGGCCCAGATTTTGCATCCGGGTTGAGTCGCTTTTCTGTCTCAGCCATGACATAAAATCTATATTGATATTTACAGTACCACACAAAAATCAATTGTGTGGGTTTGTTAAATAAAAACCCTAATGCAAGGCAGCACATTGCCCTGCCTTGCGTTACCTTTTTTTTGTCCTCATTGTGCAATAAGTTGGAGTCGAAGGTATCAGGGGCCCCTGGCCATTTTGTACCGACTTGGGTCCGCCCTTACGAGGACGCCTGATGGTGGGGGGCTTTCCCCTTTTCCGTTATCTGGGCCTCTTTGTTTCTGCTTACAGTGTTCACCTTTCGGGGGGGGGGAGGGGAGCTAGCCATCATGGCTACTCGAACACCCCCTTTGCTTGCTGGTTATTGCTATTGCATATTCATTGGACATCTATAGCACATTCGGTATTCCTCATGTGGTCTGTTTATCTTGTTCCCAAATATCCCAAAAGTTGTGCCTCTTGCTTTTCCTCCCGCTTCTGTGCAGCTTATTTACCCTCTGAATTGTTGATAATCATTCCCCTATCGTTGGAGGTATAGGTTTAATCCATTTAATACATATTTCTCTTCTAGCTAGCAATATTGACAGGAAAAGGAGGTTTTCTTGTTTCTTACTTAAATTAGGATAACCTTCCTAGAGTGACCAACTCCAAAAATAACGAGATATAGGCTTACCAGCCTCGTTCCAAAATTGCTCGAGCTTGGGGCACTGCTGAAACATGTGCAAGTCGACCGCCCTCTTCTCCACATTTTGGCCAGCTTTTCACCTTCTTTTTGCTGAATTTAGATCGCCTCTTCGGTGACAAGTACGCTCTATGTGTGGTAAACAAATAGTTTTTTCTTAGGGTGACAGGTTTTACAATATGTCAACATAGTGAAGCTCAATGGTTAGAGCGGCAGACCCTGATGCAGACCAGGGTTCAATACCCGCCTCAGCAGGTCTTGGGCTCAATTTCCTCGGACCTGATAATTCTCGCCTCGGTGCCTATTCTAATCATGGATCCCACTCTGCAACTCTGGGCAATAGCTTGCTTAATCTCCACAACGGCCCCAACAGCGCTGGGATGCCTGGCTTCACCTTGAGTTTGCCCAGGAGGGGACATTTCACAGGGAAAAAGCCAGGAAGGGTTCCTAAGCGTTATACGGACAGCTCCGGGACACTTCCGTTGGAGGTAGCTGTGCGCTTTACAAAATGCTGGCATTTGGCATTTATATAGCCGTAGATACTTGCCATCTGTGTTGCACATTCAGCGTCGGCAGCTCTTTCCCCCAGATCATGATAGGTATTGTGAACTCCTCTTCTCCTGCCTCTATAAGGGCCCAGTACCAACATGAAACTTATTTTCTAGGTTTCCCATTTCCCTGGAATTTCTTCTCTATTTCTTTAGTTCCTGTTTCTTCCACTCCGAGGCTCTTGACCCAGCTCGATAATTGGTAGTACTTAAACTTTAATAGAGCACCGTTAGTTTTGGTTGTGAGATCTTCCCAGTCAGTAATGGTGTTTTCCTCTACAAGTTGACCCCATTTGGTTATGCCTTCTTCCCTCAATGGAATGGCTAGCCTGTCCCTGAGACATTCTGGGGTTCCAGGAGATTCCCATATAGGGGCGAGATTGCTATAATAAGGTATTTTCAAAGTTCTTCTTATCTAATACCATAGACTTACGGCTGACCAGAGAATCTTCAACTTTACCTTTTTGAAGTACTTTGGATGTCCGAATTTATACAGAAAGTGGCTCCCTTCTGTATTAACTATTGCTTGTAGGTAAGTAGGATAGGTCTCAAATTCATCTAGAAATATCCTCATATACTTGAATTGGAATGTTCTGCAGTATTCCAATATGTAGGGGCTTGCTATCCCCCCTTGAATCTTTTCCTTCTAAGTTTCCTCCAAGCTATTCTTGTCCCCTTTGAGGCCCAAATAGAGCTACTCAATTCTCCGTGCAGCTTTTTTATTCATTCCTTTTTGAATTCCAGTGGTATATATAATAAAAAATATATGTAAACATAGGTAGAATTGTCATTTTTATTATATTTGATCTCCCCAAAAAGGTCAGAGGAAGGCCCCACCAGACCTTGAGGAGTTTCCTGACCTCTCCAAATACTCTCCTAAAGTTTGTGTGAGCTATTTTCTGGATGTCATTTTCTAAGACCATACCCAGATACCTTATTTTAACCTTTACTAGAGAGTTATTGCTGTCATTGTTCCATTCCATGATTTCAGATTTTGATTGATTGACCAGATAACCAGAAACCTTCCCGTACTGATCCAAGGTATCTTCTATAGCCAGGAGTGGCCCTGCCAGATTGCTGGTAAATAACATCAAATCATCAGCGTATAAGGCCACTTTTTTCTCCCAACCTTGATAGATAAAGGGGGCTATCTCCAGATTACTCCTGAGCTTACAGGCTAATGGTTCAATGTATAAGTTAAAAAAGGAGGGGCCAACCCTGCCTGGTTCCTCTCTTGATCATTATCGTTTCTGTGAGGCTGTCATTTACCAGGATCCTAGCTGATGGTTTATTATAGTTGTATGGCTTCCTGGAAGGATTCCCCATAGATTGTATTTTACTAATGTTGTAATCAGAAATGGCCAGCTAACTCTGTCAAACGCTTTAGCTGTGTCAAAGGTGATAATAGATAAAGGTGTGTTCTGATGTGTTGCTACATCTGTTGGCCAATCAGCTCATGAATTAACTCCTGAATTTGTCTCCCTCTAATGAAATCTTTTTGGTTTGTTTGTATTAGCAGCCCGGCTACTCTTCCTAACCTTTTGGCTATGATTTGTGTATAGATCTTATAGTCACAATTTAGGAGTGAGATGGGCCTGTAGGATTCACATTTGTCTGGATTTTTCCCAGGTGCCAGCAGTATACTGATGATTGCCTGGTCCAGAGAGACCAGAAGATCCTTTTTTGCAAGGAAAATATCATTTAAGAGCTCCGTCAGGGAACAAAGACTTCTCTTAGTGTAGTATATAATTCATTAGGGAGTGCGTCAGGGCCAGCAGCTTTCCCCCTTTTTAGACCCTTGATTGTCTCTGCCACCTCTTCCACTGTGATTCCTCGATTAAGTTGGGATGGTTGCCTTTTCTAGATAGTTGTCAATTTGATCTGTTGATATGATAGTGTCCTCAGAGTAAAGGTTTTCAAAGAAGTTCCCAAAAGCCTTTTTGATCACGCAGTCCTCAGAGCTATGTGTAGATTGATTCTCGATCTGAATGCTTGCTACCTTATTCTGGGTTTGATCTGTTTTTGTTTTCCAGGCAAGCGGCTTACCACAGCCCTCCCCATATTCATAATGCAACAGTCTACTTTCCTCCTATTTGCTTCTTACTATTGCTTCCAGTGTATCTAAAAGGGCTTCCTTCTTTAATTTCTTCTCTTCTTCCATCTTAACCCCTTCGACGCTGATGACGGAGCGGTTCCATCATCAGCGTCGGTTGGGCTGTGCTGATGACGAAACCGCTCTGTCATCAGTACAGCCCTGGGGGGGAGCGCTGGTGCTCCGCCCTGGGGCATCGATCGTGGTGCGTTTAGCAGGGATGGCAGCGGAAGACTTTCCGCTGCCACCCCGTGGTCCCCCCACGCTTCCTGGTGACGTCAGCGCGCAGAGCACGTGCCTACATCATCAGGAAGCACTGGACGCGCTGGAAGCCATTTGTCTCCAGCGCGACCAGCAGCTAGGGTGAGTTTTGGTGCTCTGGTGGGGCGTTTCTTGGTGCCTTGAGGCATTGAGGGGAGGAAACAGTGTTTCCTCTCCCCTGATGTCTCAATGCAGGGCATTCCTGGTGCACAGACGCGCACAGCGTCGCGATCGTGCACCCGGAATGCCCCACTAGACACCAGGGATTTTGTGTGTGTGTTTATTTGTGTGCAGGAAGCGACCCCTTGGGCAAGGGTCGCTTCCTTAGGGGGATACATTATTTTTCAGACTTTTCTGCCCCCCCTGGGGCAGATCGGCCGTTTTTTTGGCCGATCTGCACCCAGGGGGGGAGGCAGAAAAGACCACTAGACACAAGGGATTTGTTTATAATTATAAAGGAAGCGACCCCTTGGGGAAGGGTCGCTTCCTAGTGGCCCATAATTTTTTTTAGACTTTTCTGCCCCCCCGGGGGGCGATCGGCCGTTTTTTGGGACGCATCTGGACTCGGGGGTGGGGGGGCAGAAAAGCCCACTAGACAACAGGGATTTGATTATAATTATAAAGGAAGCGACCCCTTGGAGAAGGGTCGCTTCCTAGTGGCCCATAATTTTTTTTAGACTTGTCTGCCCCCCCTGTGGGCAGATCGGCCGTTTTTTGGGCCGCATCTGGACCCAGGGGGGCAGAAAAGCCCACTAGACACCAGGAATTTTATTATATTTATAAAGGAAGCGACCCCTTGGGCAAGGGTCGCTTCCAGGGGGCAATATAAATATTGTAGACTGTTCTGGCCCCCCTGGGGGCAGATCGGCTGTTTTTTTTTACCGTTTCTGGACCCAGGGGGGGATAGAAAAGCCCACTAGACTCCAGGGATTGTTTTTTTTATAGGGAGCGACCCCTTGGGCAAGGGTTGCGTCCTTGGGCCCATTTGTTTTCAAAAGTATTTGTGCCGTGTCTTTATTTGGCCTCTCTGCCCTCCGTAGGGTTGCTGCCAGGGGGCCCACGTTTATAATGATTTATATTCTGCCCCCCATGGGGACAGACACCCCATTTGTGACATACCCTGTGACATAGCCTGTTGTAATGTGTGTTGTTTTTGTTTCTTCTAATGTGTATTGTTTTATTTTCTCTTTAGATTGTTGCAGTGTGCGGTTCCGTTACTGGTGGTTCTGTTGTTCTGCTGTTTGTGCAGTTGCATGTGTTTGGTAAGAGACCTTTTTTTGTTCAATTGTAATGTAATTGTTTATTTTGCAAAGTGTGCTAGACTTCATATTGGTGTAGTGCGGCGAGAGGCAGCTGGGCGGTAGCCTTGGGCTGCTAGACTTCCAGTTGGTGTAGTGAGACAAGAGGCAGCTGGGCGGCAGCCTGAGGCTGCAAGACTTGTCGATGAAAGTTCTGACCTCTGGGTTGCCCCAGGAATGGTGCAGCTAGCATTACCTGAATTTACTGGTGTTCCAGGGTGTAGGTTGAACACTGAAAACTTTTTGCCAATTGATTTTTTCAAGTTGTTTATGGATGATGTGTTTTTGGCAGAGATTGTAGAGCAGACCAATTTGTATGCAGAACAGTTTTTGAGGGAGAACAGTGCCAGCCTTAAGCCCCACGCTAGAGCTACCCGGTGGACTCCCACAAATTTGGAGGAGATGAAAAAGTTTTTGGGTTTAACTTTTTTGATGGGCTTGTTTAGGAAACCATCAATGGCTTCATATTGGTCTACTAGACCCTTGATGGCAACAGCTATATTTCCGGAAGTCATGAATCGTGATAGGTGGGGGGCGTGGCCACGAGCTGAGCATGGCGGGCGCGTAGTGAATTAGCTCCGTCTTCTGCCCGGAATACTTGCTAATTATCCTGTCACCCTGAATCCCCCAGACACCCACTTGAGCCTCCTGGAGACACCGTGTGAGTGGCGAACTGGCGACGACGGCCACGAGTCCCGCAAACCACCTGGGACCGAGAGAGATGGACGGCTCTGGTGTGGCCTAAGTTCCCGAGACGAGCCATGGCCTAAAGTTGGAAGGCGAGCCAGGCTGACGGAGGGCGGCCGACGCTGCGGAGAAAGGGAGCCGGAGAAGTGGAACACTGCCCTAACTAGCTGAAGTGCCTGGAGTGACATCATCGGCACGGTGCACACTTGCACAAAAAGTACACGAGCAGGGCGGAGTGGACGTGTCCTTTGGATCGGCGCCGGAGACTCGTTGGGGGCAAACAGGCGAGACTCCCGGAACACCACCACCTGAGGGGTCATGGCTGAGCGAACGCCTTGTGTGTGTTGCGGTGACGACGAGGGCCGGCCTGAGTGCTCCACCGTACGCCGCAGAGTACGTGCAGAACCTGGGCGAACCCCGGGGCCTAGTCGGAGGCGGTGCTTGCTCCCGCGACCGGACCAGGACAGGAGGCGCCATTTTGTGACTCTCGCACAAACCGCCACTGCGATACTGGGACTGAAGCGACCTCACAGTGCCCTAACCAGAGTAAGAGACCGAGGCATTGGTGAACGCATGGGGCCAACAGAGCAGCGATGGGCACCTACATAGTGTTACACAGGGTACATCACGACAGAAAGGATCGAACGCCTGCCTCTGAAATACATGCTGAGACCCACGCCTGCCTCTGAAATACATGCTGAGACCCCCCCGAGGGTTAACATCAGAAGCGTAAAGTGGAGCAACAACCCCTGCCTGCGCACGATACGGCTTCCGGGAGTACTCTGTTTGGCGGCCATCTGACCCACCGGCCTTGGTGGCAAGCTGTGCCCCTGCGGAGAGCGCTGAGGCGCATTCAATGTGTGCTGGGCTGTAACACTAGCGGGACCTGGCAGTTACACTGAGAGTGCCCCTGAACTCGAGGGACATATACCCCCGCGCAGAGAAATGTACTAGTGGGAGAGGCTGCGATTACAGAGCAAAGAGGTACCCGAAGACACGCAATTCCCGCCTAGGCATCACGTGCGTAAGTGGGAGCCGGCCACCGCCTCCCTGCAGACGAGATCCATGGGGAAACACAGGGCCAAGGTGCAGGACCAGGGCACAAATGCGGACGTTCAGTCCACTGGATCAGAAGACCCGCTGACCTCCTCCAACATGGAAATCATACCGCCGATGGGCAAATGCACGCAGGACGCTAAACTGGACCTCATATTGGCCGAAATAAAGGCCTCAAGGAAGGCGCTGGAGCTACGAATGGATAATATGGCCACTGGCTTGTCGCTCCTTAGGGCAGACCACAACAAGCCACCTGAAAAGGTCTCAGAACATAAGCTCGCACTCGACGACCTGATACCGCAGCAGACGGACCAATCCACAAAAATCGAGAACATGGAGAAACAGATCAAGTTGCTCTGGGACAAGATGGACGACACGGAAGGGCGGGCCCGACGCAATAACGTGAGAGTTTTGGGAATTCCGTAGCGAAGCGAAGGGAGGAACCCCACGCAGTTCGTCGAACTGGCTGAAGAAGATTGTCGGCCCGCAAGACCTAACCCCGCTATACAGTGTGGAAAGGGCGTACAGAATGCCAGCGAGACCGCCCAGGCCGGGAGCGCCACCACGACCATTGATAGCACGCCTACTACACTATAAGGACAGGGACTCAGTGCTGAGAGTGGCAAGAGAAAAAGCACCGCTAAGGTATGAGGATAAGACCATCTCAGTATACCCAGATTTCACTCCGGCGGTGCAACGAGCCAGGTCGACATTCCTAGGAGTGAAGCGAAAACTGCGGGATAGAAACTTGAAGTATGCCCTACTATTCCCTGCCCGCCTCAAAATAATATATTAGAACAAGTCACATTTCTTCGGTACCCCTGAGGAGGCAGCAGAGTGGATGGAGGTGGCTCAGACACCGCCGAATACACAGGACCCATTTGAAGAGGAGCAGGGTGGAGGGCCTTCACATCAGGAGGAACACCAGCGGACTGACGCGGGAGAAGATCATACGAAAGAATCGGCGGCGAGCGGTGGGACAACATCGGGCCGATCTGGACAGAGGACGAACGTAGTCCAGCTGACGAAGGCAGCGCTGGCTGCACACGATACAAGTGGCAAAACAGACCTGGGCAGCACCTCGGACACACACACGGAGGTGTCCGGTTCTGCAGATAGCCTGCAGCTCTTTCCCAAAATCACGGCACAAATGGCACACGACCTCTGAATGCATCCTTGGAAGACTCCAGTTGGTAATGTATGAGACTCACACAGAGGCGAGAGTGGGTTGACCGGGAATGGGGACACACTAGCTTAGGGCACGCTGTAGCACCACCAACAGGGCCCGGGCAGGTGTACGTGGACAACACCCCCCCAACATATAGACATGTTCTGGTTTAACTCTTGCCCACGTTGGGCAATATGGTTTGGCCCTCGGGTTTGTTCCCGATGGGACCTTAAAGTAAGGGGGTTACACATTTTAATGGCACTTGGGTCACCGCATATCCTACACATGGCATTACTGTCACGAGGCCTGATGGACACGCCCACCACGGACAGACATGGGGACTCCTAGCACCTACAAACTATGTACCTGGAACGTATGGGGCATGGGGTCCATCCACAAGAGACACATACTATTGGCACAACTTAACCGGAGAGGTGTACCGATAGCTTGCCTCCAAGAAACTCATCTGAACAGTGCGGAGAGCGCAAAACTTCTCAAGAAATGGAAGGGACAGCTGTTTGCTACCTCTTATTCTGCATTCTCGAAAGGGGTGGCTATATGGCTCAGGAACTCAGTACCCTTTAAAATGGTGGAAAAGAGGCTAGACACGGAGGGTAGATGCGTCTTTGTCCGAGGATTGTTGGATGGTTCCCCTGTTGTGCTTGGCAGTGTGTATGCCTCGAACTCTGGCCAGTCGGACTTTTTAGCTAGCATAAATGGAGTGTTGGCGGACTGCGTAGAATACAAGTGGATTATAGGCGGGTATTTTAATGCAGTATTGGATATTTCACTAGACAGGTCACATCCACCTCTACATGCCACTGAAAGTAGGAGACAGGCGGACGCACTCATGCAATGGGCAGAGGGATGGGATTTAGCTGACACATGGCGTTGCAAACACTTGTTAAACAGAGAGTACACTTTCTACTCCCCGCCCCATAGACTGCACACTAGAATATAGAAGTTTTCTGTGCCAGACCCTTGTTGGAAGCGGTTCTCACAGCGGAACATATGGGTAAGACCCTCTCTGACCATAACCCAGTGAAAGTCACTCTGCAGTGGGGTAGGGTCCCGACACCTATACCGACATGGCGCCTCTCTACCGAATTGCTGGAAGACACAGTTTTTAAGTCATCACTTGCAGGCGCCATTACAACTTACTTCAGCATAAACACAAATACTGCTAGCTCCCGGCAAGTAGAATGGGACGCATTTAAGGTGTCGATCAGAGGGGAGGCAATGGGCACACGGGTCGGCAGGAAACGTAATGTAATAGAAAGCCTCCGGGAGGTGGAGGGCCGCCTGGCCATGTTGGAAAGTGAAGCTGCAGGTACGAATTTGCCCTTCACGCCGCTACAGGAGGCGAACATACGTCACGCTGAACTACTAGAGGAACTGCGTGTGCTGGACTATAGGGAGTACACTTGCAGGCAGCACGCACAAGCAGAAAGATCGGGGCCCTTGCTGGCCCGTATAATACGAGATGTCCCAGCGCCCTTGCCCATACTAGAGGTCACTGATCAAGGGGGGTTCCCAGCCACGACACAAGCAGACATTAACACTGCCTTTAGGGACTACTATGAGACACTGTATGGCCCACACCGACAACTCTCGGAAACGACGTTTGAGGAATTTATGTCGGGACTAGATTTGCCGCGACTTGAGGACCATCAAGGGGACAACCTGAAGCACCCTATCACGGTTGCGGAGGCCCGGCAGGCCATACGCGCGCTCCCAAGGAATAAAACCCTTGGGTCAGACGGCCTCCCAGCAGAGTTCTACGGGGCCTATATCGACCTGCTTGCCCCACGCCTACATATAGTGTACCAGGAAGTGCTACAAACTCAGAAGCTGCCACAGTCGTCCCTACAGGCGCTGATAGTCTCACTCCTGAAGCCGGGCAGAGACGGAATGCACTTAGCTAACTACAGGCCCCTATCCTTGCTAAACACGGATTAGAATGTTAAGTAAGATCCTCGCGACGAGACTGGCTCAACACGTCCCACAACTAATACACCCCGACCAATGCGGTTTCGTGCCTGGCAGGAGTACGGCTATGTACCTGCGAAGACTAAGCCAACTCATGCTATGCGAGCAGGCAGACGAGGGAACGGAGGGCTCTATTTCCCTAGACCTGAAGCAGGCATTTAACTCCCTTAGAAGGGATTTCATGTTTGCGACGTTTGCGAGGTTTGGGATACCGCCCGAGTATGTCGCCTGGGTCAAGTTGTTAAATACCCATCCGACTGCCCGGGTACGCACGAACAGGTGCATCTCGGCACAACTGGACATCGTGAAAGGAACCAGACAGGGATGCCCGCTGTCCCCGCTCTTGTTTATTCTGACACTTGAGCCATTGCTCTGTTAACTTTGGCAATTAGCGCCCCACCGGGGCATAAGCAGAGCCGGAACGGTCCATGTGGTGTCGGCCTATGCGGACGATATCTTTCTATACTTGAGGGATCTGAGAGGTGAAATAGATCCCATCCCCGAAATTTTTGAGGACTTCCGAACATCGTCGGGCTCAGCATTAGCGAACCAAAGTCTTATGGGTTCTGCTTCAACGCCACTGGTGCGACTACCCCGCTGTCCTTTGCACCGCACAATTTTCAGGTGGCGGAGACAACCTTCCGATACCTGGGGATTCAGATATATAGAGGGGCGAGGGACATGATTGATGGAAACCTGGGAAGGGCGACCGCTGCACTGAAATCGCAGGTGCAATTCTGGACCGCATTGCTATTGTCAGTGGCGGGCAGAATGGCCATCTCCAAGATGGTTGTACTACCCCTCCTAATATACTACTTTACGAGCCTGCCGTTCGTGGCCCCTGCTACAATATTCAAGATGTTGAATACAATTCGAAACAACTAGTGTGGGGCACGGGACGGAGACGTATCAGCCTGTCTGAACTGCAGCTTACCACTGGAACGGGCGGTATGGGAGTCCCAAACTTGCAGGCATACAACTATGCTTGCCAACTGCAGTGGTTGGCTTACTGGCTGGCAGGACGTAACTTACATGGAATCGGCATGTCAGAGGCGGACTGGTCAAGGGGGAATGTTCACACACTGTTACTACCTCGGTCAGAGGTTCCTGGGTCGATGCCTCAACTGCTTCGACTCGCGATTAACTATTGGAGGTGGTAGTGAAATACACGTCCCCTGCGTCCTCCTATGCCTACCACGATATTACTACTAGGAATCCCTCTGGGGACGGGACCGCTGTCAAATCAAGCACTCACTGCATGGCACGAAGCTGGGGTGACACAAGTGGGGGATCTATTTGCAGATGGCCAAGTGATGTCCTTTGAGGACTTTCGTGACACGTATTATACCCCGGGAGGAATGTTTCTTTTGCACGCCAGGGTGCGTCGGTACATAGCGAAGACATGGGCACAGAACGGGGAGGAGCCACTTAAGAACCCGCTGTTAACGATGCAATACCTCATGGGAACGGGCAGCCACCTGACAAAATGGATTACAAATGGTATAAGAGCGGGGAGGGGGACCTCGTTACAGCCTCTAAGAGGCAAATGGGAAGGAGATATCGGGAGACTGGTCAGGGATAAGGCATGGGAGCGAATCCTTAAGTTCCCAAAGAAAGTGTCAAGGAACCCGAAGTTTAAGTTCATCCAACTTATGGTCCTACATAGGGCGTACCTAACACCCCACCGCTTACACGCAATGTTCCCTAACACTGCTGATAATTGCCCCCGATGCGGTGCGGACGACAAAAGGCTGGTACATAAGATATGGGACTGCCCGAAATTAGGGTACTACTGGAAGACGATACATGAGGCGTTACTTAAACTGGCTCCTTCCGAGCCGTTTGCCACCATAGAATATGTCATATCAGGGTTGGGTCCTGTGGAACGTACAAAAAGCGTAGCTACACGATTTACTGATCTAGCTCTGCTACTTGTGAAACGCACAATAACAATGCGTTGGAAGTCGGCTAGGCCGCCAGACCCAGAGGTGTGGAGGGCGGAGGTAGTGCATTGGGGACAGGCGGAAGGTGAAACATTGCAGCGCGAAGAACGTAGGGGATTCAGGAAGACCCTAATATCCCTGGATTGGAATACTACACTTGGGGCATTTGAAGCGGATGGGGACGCTGAATCTGGTTCATCATACACTGCCGGTTAGGATGTAGGGTATTATGCTCGGAATGTGTGAAGCTTCTCCTATAGTTGGCGCTGCCTTATACTCAGATGGGAGAGTACAATTCTAGGTGCAAAGACTAGAGACCTTACGCACATCATACTGTATATAGTCCCCGAAAGGTCTGTGTTGAGTCAAGAACTGAGAATCAGCCGTGCTAGGTACAGCCATGTACCATAAATATTGAATGTGATTAAATATGAGTGCTGGGAGAGGGAGGGTAGGGGAGGGGGGTGTTTAGTATGGAACTTATTGGGATATAAAAATAAATCTGTAAATGTCTAATTATTGTACTAGATACTATGGGTATGTGTACATACCAAAATGCAGCGCATATGACCATATTGGAAACATTGTACTCGTACTTATCTACTCTGCTAATAAAAAGATTTTCTTTTTTAAATGAGTCGTGATAGGTATTTGCTTCTGCTTTGGATGATGCATTTTGTTGACAATGGTGATGCTTTGCCACGAGATCACCCTGATTGTGACCGTCTTTTCAAGATTCGGCCTGTCCTTGATCATTTTGTTGATCGATTTCCTTAGATCTTTTATCCTGGGAAAGAAATTGCAGTGGATGAGTCTTTGGTGTTGTTCAAGGGCCGCTTGGTATTTAGGCAATACATTCCTAGTAAGAGGGCACGCTATGGAATTAAGCTTTATATGCTGTGTGACAGTCAGACTGGATATGTCTCTAATTTTAAGGTGTACACCGGTAAGGAATCCAGGATTAACCCCCCTGGTTGTCCGTCCACTTTTGGAGTGACTGAGAAAATTGTGTGGGTACTTGGTAGAGGATTTTTTAACAAAGGCCATCATTTATATGTAGATAACTTCTACACTGGTGTGCGGTTGTTCAGGGAATTGGCCAAAGTGGACACTGTTGCTTGTGGTACAATCCGTTCTAACCGTAAAGGTTTCCCAAAAGAACTTGTTTGTCAAAAGCTTGCTTGGGGACAGTGCAGTGCATTGCGTTGTGAGGAGCTTTTAGCTGTGAAGTTTTCGGAGACAGGAGAGATGTCTACATGTTGACTTCCATACATGATGAAAGCACTGAAGCGCTGACCGTTTGGGGTCAGGTTGCAGAAGTGCGCAAACCTGTGTGTAATGCACTACAATAAGTACATGGGTGGTGTTGACAGAGTAGATCAGAGGTTGGAACCGTATGCTGCTCTTCGTAAGGCTTACATTTGGTACAAGAAGTTGGCTATCCATCTTTTCCACTTGGCAACCTTTAATGCTTTTGTTGTGTTCCAGCAATCATGTCCTCAGTCAAAGATGACTTTTGTAAAGTTTCAGGAGACTGTAATAGGCAGCCTTGTTTTAGTGGAACAGGCAAGTGTTCCTAGAGTTGGAGTGGTGGAGGATGTTGCCAGATTGAAAGATCGCCACTTTCCTGATCAAATTCCTCCTACAACCTCAAAAGACTTTCCCAGTCGGAGATGTAGAGTCTGTTGGCGAAGAGGTTTGCGGAAGGAGGTTCGTATGTACTGCCCCGACTGTCCTTCTAACCCTGGGCTGTGTGTGCCTGCTTGTTTTAGAATGTACCACACACAAAATAATTTTTGGGAGCATCCATGAGTGGTAAAGTGAACAGGCTGGTCTCTATTCTTTAAAACTTATTGTTCAGTTTCAAAGTTGGCATTTGTGTAGTGTATTTAGATTTAGTTGTTGTGTTAGTAGATTTGTATCAATTTGTAATTTGTTTCTGTTTTTTATTTGTATTAAAAAAAAACGTATGATGTTGGTTTGCGTGTAGTGTCCATTGTCTGACGGTGTGCATGGTTTGGCGCTTGGCTGGTGGTGTCTGTGGACTGGTGCTTGTCTGGCGGTGTCTGTGGACTGGTGCTTGTCTGGCGGTGTCTGTGGACAGGTGCTTGCCTGACGGTGTGCGTGGTCTGGTGTTTGGTTGGCAGTGTGCGTGCTCTTGCGCTTGCCTGGTGTTGTGTTTGGATTGGTGCTTGGCTGGTGGTGTGCATGGAGTGGCGCTTGGCTGGTGGTGTGCGTGGAGTGATACTTGTCTGTCTGTGCACAGAGTGGTGCTTGGCTGGTGGTGCGTGTGGAGTGGTGCTTGGCTGGCGGTGTGCGTGGAGTGGTGCTTGGCTGGTGGTGTGCGTGTAGTGGCGCTTGGCTGGTGGTGTGTGTGTAGTGGTGCTTGGCTGGTGGTGTGCGTGGAGTGGTACTTGGCTGTCTGTGCACGGAGTGGTGCTTGGCTGGCGGTGTGTGTGGAGTGGCGCTTGGCTTGCGGTGTGCGTGAAGTGGTGCTTGGCTGGTGGTGTGTGTGGAGTGGTGCTTGGCTGGCGGTGTGTGAGGAGTGGTACTTGGCTGTCTGTGAACGGAGTGGTGCTTGGCTGGTGGTGTGTGTGGAGTGGTGCTTGGCTGGCGGTGTGTGGAGTGGCGCTCGGCTGGATGGTGTGCGTGGAGTGGTACTTGGCTGTCTGTGCACGGAGTGGTGCTTGGCTGGTGGTGTGTGTGGAGTGGTGCTTGGCTGGCGGTGTGTATGGAGTGGTGCTTGGCTGTCGGTGTGTGGATTGGTGCTTGGCTGGATGGTGTGCGTGGAGTGGTACTTGGCTGGTGGTGTGTGTGGAGTGGCGCTTGGCTGGTGGTGTGCGTGGAGTGGTACTTGGCTGTCTGTGCATGGAGTGGTGCTTGGCTGGCGGTGTGTGTGAAGTGGTGCTTGGCAGGCTGTGTGTGTGGAGTGGTGCTTGGCTGGTGGTGTGCATGGAGTGGCGCTTGGCTGGTGGTGTGTGTGGAGTGGAGCTTGGCTAGATGGTGTGTGTGGAGTGGTACTTGGCTGTCTGTGCACGGAGTGGTGCTTGGCTGGCGGTGTGTGTGGAGTGGCGCTTGGCTTGCGATGTGCGTGGAGTGGTACTTGGCTGTCGTTGTGCGCTGAGTGTTGTTTGGCTGGCGGTGTGCATGGTCTTGTGCTTGGATGGTGGTGTGGGTGGACTGGCGCTCGGCTGGCGGTGTGTGAGTAGTTACTTTCTGTTGGTCACTACACACACTGCTAGTTGAGTGACACTCTACGCAGTCCATCATTTTGTGTTGTTGCAGTGTCAGAAATGTGGGCGTGTGAAAGTGATGGGCCCTTGAATGGCGCTGTCTGCTGGTGTGAGTGTTGTAATGTGATGGGTCCGCGGCTGGCGGTGTGAATGTTTTGTATGTGTCACACGTACGAAAGGTGTATGAATGGCCTGTAAAGAGGTTGGTGCCTTGACGTGGCTTTACAGCTCACGAGCTGTGAGTCAATGGTTCAGTTTATCATACTTTGACAATGTCAAAACCACCAGCTTTTGCAAGAGGGGTTACCTAGGTTTTTGGCCCCGTGCCAGACGGACATCTAGGGAAACCTACGAAACCCACACATTTCTGAAAAGTAGACACCCGGGGGCTTCCAAGGAGGTATGGCTTGCGTGGATCCTCCAACGTTCCTTTACCCAGTATCCCTTGCAAACCTCAATTTTAGCTGAAAAAATCATTTTTTCACACTTTTTTATGTGGGAAAGCGTGGCATCACTGGGCTCTCACAAATTTCCTCCCACCCAGCGTTCCCCCAGGTCTCCCGATAAAAATGGTACCTCACTTGCGTGGGTAGGCATAGTGGCTACGACAGGGAAAGGCCCAATTCGTACGGTGGAGACTTAAAAATTACCTTTAGCAAAACGACCTTATTTTTTGGGGGGGTCACCTGAGACATTTGTGCCAGCACGGAGATCCCACGCAAAAATCTATGGAAAAGTGTTTTTTTAACCTAAATTTAAGGTTTGCAGGGATTTCTGGGTAGGAAAACATTGAGGGACCCACGCATGCCATACCTCCCTGGACTCCCCCGGGTGTCTAGTTTTCAGAACTGTTTGGGTTTCGTAGTTTCCAAAGATGCCCGCCGAGCCCCGGGCCAAAAACTCAGGTGCCCCCCACAAAAAAGAAGGTAATTTTGCTATAGGTTATTTTAATTTCTTCACCGTATGATATGGACCTTTTCCTGTCGCAGGCACTAGGCAGACCCAGGCAAGTGAGGTACCATTTTTTTCAGAAGACCTGGGGGAAAGCTGGGTGGGTGGAAATGTGTTGATCCACGCAGATTCCAGAACTTTCCACCACAGAAATGTCAGGAAAATGCATTTTTTTTGTCAATTTCTTAGCTTTGCAAGGGATTCTGGGTAACAGAACCTGGTGGTAGACAGTCGAGTCACCCCTCCTGAATTCCCCTGAGTGTCTAGTTTTTAAAAATGTATAGGTTTGCTAGGTTTCCCTAGGTGCCGGCAGAGCTAGGGTTGAAAAACGAAAGGTAGGCTCTTTGCCAAAAAAGGGCACGTTTTCACTGCGAAATTGCGGTGCGACCATGTTGCGTTTTGCTCTGCTCCTGTCGCAGGCACTAAGCAGACCCAGGCAAGTGAGGTACCATTTTTTTCAGAAGACCTGGGGGAAAGCTGGGTGGGTGGAAATTTGTTGATCCACGCAGATTCCAGAACTTTCTACCACAGAAATGTGAGGAAAATGCGTTTTTTGTCAATTTCCTAGCTTTGCAAGGGATTCTGGGTAACAGAACCTGGTGGTAGGCAGTCGAGTCCCCCCCTCCTGAATTCCCCTGGGTGTCTAGTTTTCAAAAATGTATAGGTTTGCTAGGTTTCCCTAGGTGCCGGCAGAGCTAGGGTTCAAAAACAAAAGGTAGGCTCTTTGACACAAAAAGTGTACAATTTCACTGCGAAATTGAGTTGCGACCACGTTGGGTTTTGCGCTATTTCCTGTCCAGGCACTAGCCATACCCAGGCAAGTGAGGTACCATTTTTTTCAGAAGACCCGGGGGAACGCTGGGTGGGTGGAAATTTGTTGATCCACGCAGATTCCAGAACTTTCCACCACATAAATGTGAGGAAAATGCGTTTTTTTAAAAAATGTTTAGCTTTGCAAGGGATTCTGGGTAACAGAACCTGGTGGTAGGCAGTCAAGTCACCCCATCCTGAATTCCCCTGGGTGTCTAGTTTTTAAAAATGTATAGGTTTGCAAGGTTTCCCTAGGTGCCGGCAGAGCTAGGGTTCAGAAACAAAAGGTAGGCTCTTTGCCAAAAAAGTGTACAATTTCACTGCGAAATTGAGGTACGACCATGCTACGTTTTGCTCTGTTTCCGGTCGCAGGCACTAGGCAGACCCAGGCAAGTGAGGTACCATTTTTTTCGGGAGACCTGGGGGAAAGCTGGGTGGGTGGAAATTTGTTGATCCACGCAGATTCCAGAACTTTCCACCACAGAAATGTTAGGAAAATGCATTTTTTTTGTCAATTTCTTAGCTTTGCAAGGGATTCTGGGTAACAGAACCTAGTGGTAGGCAGTCGAGTCACCCCCTCCTGAATTCCCAAGGGTGTCTACTTTTCAAAAATATATAGGTTTGATAGGTTTCCCTAGGTGCCAGCAGAGCTAGGGTTCAAAAACGAAAGGTAGGCTCTTTGCCAAAAAAGGGCCCAATTTCACTGCGAAATTGCGGTGCGACCACGTTGCGTTTTGCGCTGTTTCCTGTCGCAGGAACTAGCAGACCCAGGCAAGTGAGGTACCATTTTTTTTGGGAGACCTGGGGGAACGCTGGGTGTGTGGAAATTCGTTGATCCACGCAGATTACAGAACTTTACACCACAGAAATGTGAGCAAAATGCGTTTTTTTGTCAATTTTTAGGTTTCGCCTGGGGAACGGAGCGTAAGCTCCGCCCCCAGAGAAATCTCTAGTCTTCAGTAAGGGACTCTTGGAATACGCCCTCTGTTCCATTGGCTAGCTCTATAAATGGAGGCTAGCCATTGGAACAGAGATCTGTCCGTCAAGGCCGGACCAAATTCGGGGGCGTTCCCGAGATTTTTTCCATGGGCGTTCCCTCTGTGTAGTCATCGGGCGGTGGGCGGGGTTTCTTTTTTTTTGTCATCCGTGTTTGCTTTTGTCATTCCAAGGCCGACCGCCGCCGGAAGAAGTCTTCCTCTGGTAAGTGCTTGCTGCGTCTCATGTCGTCTGTGCCGTTCCGCCCCCCCCCCCCCCCCCCCCTGTCCGTGCGCCGTTTGAAGTGACTGTGGTGCCTACCGCTATCGTGGCCTGGAAAATCTGTGAGCCAGCGTGTGCCTAAAGACAAAGGTGGTTTCAACTGCGTGGTGTGGGGCGTGCCGGCTGCTCTCTCATCTGACCGAGAGCGCCGCGCTCATCTTTGCCGCCAGCCAGGGGAGTTGCCGAGGGCCGAGATCGTACTCTCCAGCCCTCGCTTCCTGTGACCGAAGAACTCCCTGCCTGGGAGCGCCCCTAAATCAAAGATCGTCTACTGTGTTCACCGCCGCGACCCGGGGCTTGCATTTGCCTGGGAAATCACCACCGCAGCTCCAAAGCCACAAAGGCTGCACCGAAGGGTCCGCCTGCTGATTGGCGGCTGACCCGGGAAAGCCGCGCACTGATTGGGCCTTGGCGGAGGGCTCGACGAGGAAGTCGCGTCCTGATTGGCCCAGGAAGCGCTGACGTCAGCGGAGGCTCGCCGCAGGGCCGCGCTGGGATTGGCCCAGCCCCGAAGCAAGACTCCGCTCCTAGGAAGCCGTCGCCGGAGCTCCGAGGCATCTGCCCCTGCCCCCGGTGAGTGTAGGAGCCGACTGGAAGATCGGCCTGCTCCCGGATGAGTGAGGGAGCCTGAAGGAAGCCCCGCAAAGCCAGGACGAGAACAGGGCGACCGGAGCCTGCACCGAGCGTGGCAGTTGCCACGCTGAAGTCTACATAGGCAGCAGCCAGGCCTTCTGAGAACCATTGGGAAGTTTGACTGCGAAGTTTTGGGGCTTCGATTACTTTCCTTTTTCCTTAGGATTTACAACCGTTTTTGACAGTTCTGCAAGGGTTTCGCTTTGAAACTATATTTCTATAGACTATGAAGATGAGGTTTTGGTAGCTATAACATCTGCAAAAACAATTTGAGGATTCCGTGTCTCGTTGCTGTTGTCCTTGTTTTCCGTCAATGGAATGCTTTCGTCGGCTGTCATGTCCTCTCCATGTTTTCCGTTACTCCGTGGTGTTGTCTTTGTTGCCCTTGTCTCATGTCTTTTTCATGTTTGTTTCACGTGTTTCTGTGTCTTGTTGCTGTTGTCTGTTTTCGCCACGTCAAGCAGTCTGTGGCGCTAATTGTTGATGTCCCAGTGTGAGTGGGTCCCTGTCAGTGGGGTGCTCCCTGACACCAGAACTAAGGAGGTGGTAAAAGGATATGTGCTGGTGCATGACGGCATAACGTGCGGTTTATGAAGGAAGTGGCCGCCCCAATAAATGGGCTAAAACATGGAGCCCTTGCTGCCTACAGAGGGCTGTGAGGAACTCGGAAGCTGCAATTTGACCCTGTGTGGGAGATAAGTGCGCGCTGAACGCCCGGAGACAGTGCTAACTGGTGAGGGGTCCGCAACTGCGCCCAGTGCAAGCGGGTACATATTGTTATTGCGTTTCATAGAAAACTTAATGGACTTTATAAGTGGTTCTCATGTTAATAAAGCGAATACAATGTTAAGTGTGAGTGGCTTTTATGTTGCCCCTACCCTCGAGGCGAATGTAATTACCATTTAGGAACACTACATTTAATTTGTTGTTTTTTTCTGCGAGAAATGCTCTTAAGTACGGGTACGCTTTTAAATGGCATTGGTCAACCAGACCGTCTTTCAGCTGAGCTGCCTGTGAGCATGAGAAGCAGAGGCCATTCATTTGAACCGTGGTGTGAATGCTGCAACTATCTCCCTAATTGGTGTTCAAATGAAACTAAAGTGCCCGCGGTAGCTCGGATCTTAACGTGCAGGGTCTCGTTAAAAAATGCAGCACTGAGCTCCCAGTGACGCTTGTCCACGCAACGCTTTGTAATTTAGCATTTAAACATTCCACATATACCCCACGCCCAAAGACGAATGCACCGATGCATTTATTTCAAAGAGTCTCAAAAGCGTTTATTCTAATTGACCAATTAAAATCATAGACACTACACAAGTGCATAGCACTGAAGGTATTAAATTTGTTCCGTTTTAAAATCGCTCAAAGAACACTAAGCAAGTATTTGGCTGTGCACTTTGCACCAGTGTTCACAGATAAAAAATATGTACAGAATAAAATTTACCGCATATCAACATAGAAAAGAAACACGTTTTTTACAAGACTGTTAAAGATGTTTAAATACACAGCTCTGTTTTATAATTACAGTATTTACATCGAGCACCCTGCGCATAGCACACGGTACTGTGTAGTAAATACACAGTTGCTAGTAAACCACAGTATACTTCCCCAGTGAAGAAGTATAGCTGTTACATCGCCCTATAGCACACGTGGCATCGTATGTCTGCCCTGATTTTAAGTCTACATTATTTGCTCGCTGGATATTTTGAGTCTATAAATGCGATATTAAAAGTGAAATTACAAGTCCCAGAATGCATCATTCAGTTGTCTAAAAAAACCGAGACCCAAGCAGCAGAAAGTATCACACACGTCACACAGGGGCCAACAGGCGCCTATGGAAAAGTTAGTACTTCTTCAGCACTTTTTATCCTGCACCATGGAGAAGAAGAATGCGCAGAGCGAGCCCCACGACTCCCCGCAGTACTCCTCCGCGACCTTTTTCTGGTCGACGCTCTCATCTTCCACGCATTCTTTGCTGCTCGTCTCAGCATCCTGCTTCACTTCAGCAGTCGCGTTCGAAGGGCGGGAGGGCTTTTTACCGGAGTGAATTACTTTCTCCTTCCCAGAGGCAGCTTCTATAAGGCTGGAGCTGGAGAAGCTGAGGTGCGCCTCCTTGGGCCCCTTCTTGCACTCCTTTGACTTTAAGACCGCCTTGGTGTCTTGACACAGGTTCTTCTGTTTCTTCAAAGCGCACGCGATCTGCTTCCAGTAGTTCTTCTGGTTGGCTGCATACTGAGGGCACGAGGAAGGGCTCCCGGCGAACACGCACCAGAAGCTCTCCCCTCCCTTGAGTCTCATGTGTGTGTGTGTGTGTGTGTGGCTATGGGTGTGTGTGGCTCTGGTGTGTGTGGCTATGGGTGTGTGTGTGTGTGTAGCTCTGGGTGTGTGTGTGGCTCTGAGTGTGTGTGTGGCTCTGGGTATGTGTGTTTGTGTTGCTCTAGGTGTATGTGTGGCTCTGGGTGTGTATGTGTGTGAAGCAGTGGGTGTGTGTATATGTGTGTGGCTCTGGGTGTGTATGTGTGTGTGTGGCTCTGGTGTGTGTGTGGCTCTGAGTGTGTGTGTGGCTCTGAGTGTATGTGTAGCTCTGGGTGTGTATGGCTCTAGGTGTGTGTTTGTGGCTGGCTCGGGGTATGTGTATGTGTGGCTCTGGGTATGTGTGTGTGACTCTGGTTGTATGTGTGGCTCTATGTGTGTGTGTGTGTTTGTGGCTCTAGATGTGTGTGTCTGTGTGGCTCTGAGTGAGTGTGTGTGTGTGTGTGGCTCTAGTGTGTGTCTGTGGCTATGGGTGTGTGTGGCTCTGGTGTGTGTGTGTGTGTGTGTGTGTGTGGCTATGGGTGTGTGTGTGTGTGTGTGTGTGTGTGTATAGCTCTGGGGGTATGTGTGGGTCTTAGTATGTGTGTGGCTGTCTCTGCGTGTGTGTGTGTCTCTCTAGGTGTGTGTGTGGCTCTTAGTGTGTATGTGTGTGTGTAGCTAGCTCTGGGTGTGTGTGTGTGGCTGGCTCTGAGTGTGTGTGTGTGTGGCTCTGAGTGTGTGTGTGGCTCTAGGTGTAAGTGTGTAGCTCTGAGTATGTGTGTTTGTATGGCTCTGGGTGTATGTGTGTGTGTGGCTCTGGGTGTGTATGTGTGTGTGGCTCTGGATGTGTGTGTGGCTCTGGGTGTGTATATGTGTGTGGCTCTGGGTGTGTGTCTGTGTGTGTGACTCTAGAGGTGTGTGTGTGTGCCTCTGGTGTGTGTGTGTGGCTCTAGGTGTGTGTTTGTAGCTCTGGGTGTGTATGGCTCTAGGTGTGTGTGTGTGGCTAGCTCTGAGTGTGTGTATGTGTGGCTCTGAGTATGTGTGTGTGACTCTGGTTGTCTGTGTAGCTCTGAATGTGTGTGTATGTGGCGCAGCATGTGTGTTTGTGGCTCTAGGTGTGTGAGTCTGTGTGGCTCTGGGTGGGTGTGTGTGTGGCTATCGGTGTGTGTGTGGCTCTGGGTGTTTGTGTGTGTGGCTCTGAGTGTATGTGTGTGTGTGGCTCTGGGTGAGTGTGTGAGTCTTAGTGTGTGTGTGTGGCTGGCTATGGGTGTGTATGTGTGGCTAGCTCTGAGTGTGTGTATGTGGCTCTAAGTGTATGTGTGGCTCTAGATGTCTGTGTGGCTCTGGGTGTGTGTGTTTGTGTGTCTCTAGGTGTGTGTAGCTCTGGGTCTATGTGTGACTTTGAGTGTGTGTATGGCTCTCGGGTGTGTGTTTGTGTGGCTCTGGATGTGTGTCTGTATGTGTGTGGCTCTGGGTGTGTATGTGGCTCTAGGTGTGTGTGTGGGGGGGACTCTGGGTGTGTATGTGTGTGTGTGTTTCTCTGGGTGTCTGTGTCTGTGTGTAGATCTGAGTGTGTGTGTGTGTATGTGTGGCCGCATTGTGTGTGTGTGGCTCTAGGTGTGTGTGTGGTAGTAATTGCTGTCTGCTAAACTCGTCCGTAGGATACAATAAGTCTCACATTTGAGAGAAATTAAGCAAATGGCAATGTAAATAACAATGCCATTTACTTCTCTATTTCTTAAAGCAACACATAAATACAAACTTTGTCATTTACAATGCCAATAGCTCAAACTTTTCCAAAGGCGAAACCATTGCATTGTAAATGCTTGTTTAGCTTTGCAAGGGATTCTGGGTAACAGAACCTGGTGGGAGGCAGTCGTGTCACCCCATCCTGAATTCCCCTGGGTGTGTAGTTTTCAAAAATGTATAGGTTTGCTAGGTTTCTTTAGGTGCCGGCAGAGCTAGGGTGCAAAAACTACAGCTAGGCACTTTGCCATAAAAGGGTCAGTTTTTAACTGCAAAATTGAGGTGTGACCATGTTGCATTTTGCGCCGTTTCCTGTCGTAGGCACAAGGCCGACCCACACAAGTGAGGTACCTTTTTTATCGGAAGACTTAGGGTAATTCAGATTTGTAAATCAACTGTTATTACCTATTGAGTTTTCATGCATTTCTCCCTTCCCAATGAAAGACATTGTGTAAAAAAAAAATCTTTTTTAAAAATGAACAATAATTCTCATGCTAGTATGAGTATTCCCAATTTTGAAAATGTGCATATATACTGTTTCTAAACTCTATAATTTGTATCCAATTCAGAAATACATAGGTGTCTTTCATACTGATTTTTCCATGTATACATTTTCCAAGAATAAGTGCTCTATACCCAGTAAATAATAAAATACCATTGCAAGTTGCTGCTCAGTTTTTGACTCTGGGTTCGTCGGGTTCTTGGTGAAACTACAAGTCCTATATATCCCCACAACCAGGAAGGTCAAACGGATGTAACGGTATATTGCTTTCAAAGAGCTGTCAAAATTACAAGAAGTTATAGGTGAAAACGTTGAGACAAAAGGCTGTTTTTTTCAACAAATGTTCAATTATTCTAATATTTAACTGTTAGTTTCTATAAAGAAACCTTCATGGATTTAGACAAATGACCCCTTCCTGAATACAGAATTGTGTCTACTTTTCAAATTTCACTGTATTTTGGGTAATTTCTGGGACCCCTCCAAGGGAATCCACAAACCCTGGGCACCTTTAGAATCCACATGATGTTGGAAGAAAAGGACGCTAATGTGGCGTGGATACCTTATGTGGTCAAAAAGTTACAGGGGCCTAAGCGCGCACTACCCCAAATCGCCAAAAAAAGGCTTAGCACAGGAGGGGAAAAGGCCTAGCAGCGAAGGTGTTAACTACCTCCTGTTTCTAGAATTTTTATTTCTTCTTCCAGTCGGCTAATACTGATCTTTGTACTCTTGTGTTTATATGCCGCAAGGCTTATTATTTTCCTTCTGATAACTGCTTTATAAGTATCCCAAACTAATTGTCTTGGTCCCTTCTTTGTGTAATAGGAAGAATTGCTCTGTCTCTTTAGAGTGTGCCTCTATATTTAGGGGATCAATAAATATATACACGGTCTAATGTCCATCTTGAGGGAGAGGGGGCCGGTCTTAACTGGACTTGTACTAGGACTGCCGAATGATCTGAAAGGTATACTGGTAGGTGCTCCACCTTTTGTGTATTGTTAATCAAGCTGCTGGCTATCAGAAAGAAGTCTCTTCTGCAAGCATGTCCAAAACTTTTTTTTTATTTGAATCGCTGAGCCTTATCCCCCTTCTCTTTCCAAATGCCAGTTAGCCCCAAGTCCTTAATACACAATCCTTACTTTGAGCGATTTTTGAAAACAAATTGCCACTCCCTTAATACAGCAGTCTTGGTTTGTGCACACATAGATGTCCACCCATTTCTGATTCTTAAGGACATCTACCCATTTATCCTTTAAAAGGTGAGTTTCCTGTAATATTATTATTTCACTATCTATTGCTTTCAAATATTCCATGATTTTTTGCCTACATCTTTTTATTCTGTGGCCTTTTACGTTCCGTGAAAGGATGGTATCTATCATTGAGTCTTTTATCCTTCACTATTTTAGGAGTGAGCCATGGCTTTCCTTGCTGCACCCAGAGCCCCTTCCTCCTCAATGTTGCATTACTTGGACTATTTTTTCATTCCCTCTAATATGCTCCCCACCCCAGTGTATTTTTTTTGTAAGTTTCCTCTGTGAAATGTGTCTTCCTCTTTCTTACCACCCCCTCCCAGGAGAAGCCTCTCTTTTATCTTCACGGGCAGGATTTACGCCCTTTTGAGCTGTCATTTTGGTCATTTTGTTGTGATTTTATTTGTTCAATAAAACACTTCACCTCTTTAGAGTCTCCTATATTGTGCATTTTTTTCCACATGACCAATAACAAGGCAGGGAAATGTATCTGGACAGTTGCTCCTAGAGACTTCAATTGTTGCATTTGCTGGCCTAGCTCCCATTGTCTGTCTTGCGTCGCCTTGGAGATGTTGGACCTGATTTTGAATGTCCAGTCATCCTTGGTAAAGGAAACAGCCTTTAAAGCCTCATTTAGGATTTCTTCCTTGAGGACATAAGTTTGAAATGTATCAGAATTTTCCTAGGGTTCTTCCTCATCTTCCCATTTCCAAATGGATCACGTTGTATCTTTGTATATCCTCCGAAAGGGCGGCTGATTTTGTCTAGTGGAAGCTTTCTTCTAATAGTTCGATCATGACCTTTTTAATATCAAGCCCTTCCAACCGTTCTGGGACATTTAGGACTCTTAGGTTGTTCCTCCTAGCTTGATTTTTGAGGGATTCTATTTTATCCCTGAGATCTACTTCCTTTGTCTTTAGGAGATGCATTTATTTTTGGTTTGCCTCTACTTCTTTATTCAGAACTTCTACTGTGGTCTCCACTTATGTTACTCTCTCCATTAAGGTGTTTATTTTATCATCCAGTGCATTGCAGGTCCCTTGTATTTTTATTATATTTTTTTGGGAGGTAGCAACATTCATCCTCATCTCCAGTAGCATGGCTTCCATTAACTTTTCCGTGGTGCGCCTGAATATTTTGCTCTTCTGGGCTGGGCTACTTGCAGGCGGAGTTGGGCTTTCCACGCTTGCTTCTGTGGTCCCTATCGTTGTTAGACCTACTGCTGTCCATTTCTCCCACGGGTTTCTACCCCTAAGCAGTTTCTCCTTGAACCGCCCTTCTGCTCGAGGTTGGGGATATCTTGCTTTTCCTGAACTTTAAAGTAGGACCTCAAGGATGGAGTCATTTTTAATTTAGGTCCAGCGCCTCCTGACTTAACTTGTTGAGTCCTAGACCGGGGGCTAGGGATTGTCCAGAGGCATGGGTTTTCCCTTCTTCTTGGTGCTTAAAGGGACTATACAGCTTTGATCCTGAGGGGTATTGTGTGAGGCAATCAACTGCCTATTTCTTAGGCAGTAGCCGATTCCTTTACTCAAAGCACAGCCCAGCGCATTTGCGCTTGATGGGCAGGTTAAAATTGCCTTTACTTTTCCTCCCCCCTCACTATCTTCTCTGTCCATCAATGTACCTGAGCCCAGTGGAGATTTTTCCAAATAGTGCCCCCCTCATCTACCCTCTGCGTGCAAAAGTCTTGGTGTCCTCTGGTTGATGTGACAAACTTTTACCTGTTTCTCCTGTCTTTAGTGAGGTGCCGTGATTCCCTGCTCCGTGCGCCTGTCACTGTGGTTTTCCCCAGGAAGGAAATTCTAGCGGTGGACCTCCTGTTGCTGCGGCACACAGCAGCCGCTTCCGCCCTTATCCTCTCCAGTCCGGGTTCAGAAAACGCTGAAGTACTGAAACCGCAATCCTAAATGTCCTTGATGATCTACACATGTCGCTCGACTCCAACCATTGTAGCCTTCTTATTCTCCTTGCCCTCTCGGCTGCTTTCGACACAGTAGACCATACCCTCCTACTTAATGTCCTCCGAGAGAGAGTGGGCATCGAAAAGACAGTTCTAAAATGGTTCTCCTCCTTTCTTAACAACCGCACTCAAAGAATAAAGATCAACAGTTTAGAATCAGACCCCCTCCCCCTCAGCAGAGGAGTCCCTCAAGGATCAGTACTCCCCCCCAACTCTTCAACATCTACATGGAACCCCTCACCTCACTTCTAAGGAAATCCAACATCCCATTCCACCTTTACGCGGATGACACTCAACTCCATTTGGAGTCCACCTCCATCACAGACATTCACAGATTAAATGCCACACTCATGGAGGTCCAACACTGGCTCTCAGCCAATCACCTCAAACTGAATGAAGAAAAAACGGAAGTACTCCTTATCTCGAACAAAGATGAAACCCACAAATAGTGGAATGGCTCAAAGCCTTAAATGCCCTCAATGTCTCCATAAAGCCAACGGACTCCGCAAAATCCCTATGAATCACTCTCGACCCCAAACTGGCCATGCATAAACACATCTCTAAAACCGCCAAAAGCGCGTTCTTGAACCTGAAACTTCTCTATAAAATGAAACCCTTTCTCCTCCCCAAAGATCTGAAACAAGCCACGCAGGCACTTGTGCTCTCCAGAATTGACTATGGCATCGCTATACTGACTGGAACAGCCAAGTCGCATCTGGTACCTCTCACCTCCACCCTCAACGCAGCAGCAAGAATGGGCACAGGAACAAAGAAATATGACCACATCTCCCCGGCACTCAAAGAACTGAAATGGCTCCCGATTGACCAACGAGCCAACTTCCGCCCAGCCTGCCTCACACATAAAGCCCTTCATACAGGCAAACCAGAATACCTGGCCAACAAACTCAAAAGGGTGGGTCAATCTAGGAACCTCAGAAGCTCCAACACACTACTACTCATCCCTCTGAAATCACAGAAATGCAATACCTCTAACAAATCCTTTGCGGGGAACGCTCCCAGGATCTGGAACGCCATCCTCCCACATATCAGAATGACCGCCTCCTTCCCGCAATTCAAATCGCTACTCAAAGCCCTCTTCCTTGAACGCTCCGGTGCTTAACGTGAACCTCACGCCGGATGGTGAAGTCCGATATTTCTCTGAACCCAGAGCCGATTGATTCGCTCGTGAACTCCGATCCTTATTGCGCTCAAGTGGCTGTTTTACAGACTCTATTTCCTACCTGCTGTTCCTGATTCCTGTTTCTCTATGTTTATTTTCCTTGCGACCAATCTCTATTTGCTGTGAAGTGCTCTGATACCCTCGAGTCTAGCCAGCGCTATACAAAACTATAACTAAATAAAAATTCGCCGGACGGACCGAACGCAACGCAGCTCAAAGCCCCCTCCTCCTTTTTACTTGGATCTGCTGCAACGTTTGCCCATACACCAGATGAGCTATTTTCACAATGGCTCACAGCCTCCTCCTCCCGCTTGCTAGACTACGATGCCACGTTAGCCCTGCTCGTCGCGTCCTGCCCCAGGTACGTGTTCTTGGATTTTTTAGTTTCTACCTGTGTGCGGAGTGTGCTTCTTTCCTGTGGGCCATACATCCTTATTCCATGCGGTTTGCTGTACACTACCACCTGGAGGGCTCAGAGCTCACTTGCCGGCCGCCATCTTCTCCTCGCCGCACTCCTGCCTTGCGTTACCTTATGTCAGGTTGGCATTACATGGGTGGTGTAGGGCTTACCTGTGCATCCATCTATTTATTTTGAGGCACATTCATATTTATAAAGACTTGTAAACATAGGTTTGCACCAAACTGGTGAGTCTACCTGAGGCTGGAGTAACAAGGAGAAATATATCCATTTCTACTTGTTGTTTCCTCTTTGCATATATGTGGCATTCTGCAGCACACATGCGAAGAGGAAATAGCCTCATAGCATAGTTTTTGGGTGGGGTAGGAAATACGTAAGGCAGCCCATTGCGCTGCCTTGTGTTACCGTGCATCAATTAGGTTTTACATTGGTGGTGCATTGGCGTTCATGTACATCCACCGACGTATTTTGTTTGCAAATAATATTTGCAGCCCCCTAAAGGCAGGCACACTAGCTTTCCTTAAATCTGCTCTCGAGTTCCGATTCCCTGTAAAAGGATCGAGTTTATTCCCTATTTATGTGAGGCGGCATGTCAGCTACGCTCCACTAAGGAATTTTGGGCCATATGTATCAACATCCTGATTTGCAATTCTCAAATAGCGATTTTTTAGAAATCGTTATTTGAGAATTGCAAATAGGGATGTATGTAAAAAAAAAATCGCAATTTTTTGCGATTTCTTAATATTCCTTAATTGCGATTAGCAAATTGCGAATCGCAATTAAGGAATACTTTCTTATTCATTTCTATGGGCCAGGAGGCCCATAGGAATGAAAAGGGAAGTTATTCTCAATTTGCGATTCGCAATTTGAGAATCGCAAATTGAGAATAATTTCAAGGGTGCAGGGGTGTCAAAAGGATACCCTGATGCACCCCTGAAACAAGTATGGGTGCACATGTGGCACGCATACATGCCATAAGGGCATGTATGTGCTTCACATTGCACTTTGAAAAATGCAAAAAAGTGCATTTTTCAAAAAAATCGCAAATTACCACCAACTTGAAGTTGGTGATAATTTGCGATTCCTTAAGGCCAAATTGCACTTGTTTGGTGCTACTTACATTGCATTTAAGGAATCTCAAAATTTGCGATTTCTTAAATGCAATTGCAAAATAAGGAATCGCTAATTTTGCGATTCCTTATTTTGACTTAATACATACCATTTGGCAAAATTGCATTCGCAAACGCCGAAATTCTGCGAATTTCAACGTTGGCGAATGCAATTTTGCTTGAGACATATGGCCCTGAAGTCTTAGAAGTTCCATGGTGCCTTTGAGAAAGTCAAAGGGCCTCTGTGCTGTAGTGTGTCAGAAAGAGCACACCCAGTACTTGTGGCCGAGTATTCAGTCGTACCCGCTTTTGCAGGAGTGGAGAGTCGGAGTGCCCTGTCTACTGTCTGCAGCCGGGTGGTGAGCAGAAGTCTGGATGCTACAGTAGAGGCTACAGGTGTCCACATGCTCCTTCACTGATGTAGTAAGCCCCTCAGGATCCAGTGGCAGGTCTTGGGCCCTCCTGGATTGTTGGGTGCTTGAATCCTTGATCTTCCTCCACTAATAACAGCTTACTTCTTCTTCAAAGCTGTAGACTGCTACAGGGTGGCAGCCCTCTCAATTCACCAAAGTTCCCTTCCTGGCATACAGGGTTTATAACAGCGCATACAGGAAAACGTTGCCTTCTGGTCACAGCATTGCACGTTGTGACTGCCCTCTTCTCGGCAGAGCAGTGCACCAGGGCGACAGACCTCAAACATCACCGTAGCCCTCTCCTGGCATACGGAGGTCATGGGCAGCACACAGGTGCTCTATGTTCACTTTTTGCAGTTTAGTCACTAAATAGACATCTCTTTATTTATTCTATTTCACATCAAAGGTCAATGTTTTGTCTTTAATTCTTGGTGCATGATGTTATAGTGTGGCTGGCAGGCAGAGCCACATGAAAGCCAAGTGTCAAATGCATTCTATATGTGGCTTAGATTCTTATTACTATAGTCCAGGAAGGAGTGCCTAAGAAGTGATACAGGATTTACTCACCTTCCCAAATGCCAAATGCCAGCATTTGTAAAGCGCACAGCTACCTCCAACGGAAGTGTCCCGGCGCTGTCCGTATACCGCTTAGGAACCCTTCCTGGCTTTTCCCAGTGAAATGTCCACTCCTGGGCACCCCCAAGGTGAAACCAGGCATCCCAGCGCTGTTGGGGCAATTGTGGAGATTAAGCAAGCTAATGGCCAGAGTTGCGGAGTGAGACCCCATGATTAGAATAGGCACAGAGGCGAGAATTATCAGGTCAGAGGAAATTGAGCCAAGTCCCGCCGAGGCAGGGTATTGAACCCTGGTCCCGGGCCAGACTTCTGCATCAGGGTCTGCCGCTCTAACCATTGAGCCACACTTCTCCACGCACTCAAACACCTAACCTTAGAAAAACAACGGGCATGAGCCTCTACTGTGCTTAGCCTAACTCTCAATACCAGCCCAGGAGGATCACCCAAGGCTTTAAAAGAGCTCTCATCCACTGGAATTCCAAGTGGCATGCTTCATCACAGAGTTCTTGTCCAGATTGCAGTCAAGAAAGCTCTTTGGTTATTGGGTGGGATCCTAGATTTAAAATAGTCTAGAGTGTCCTGAGGGTTCATTTTATTTTAAAATGGCACTCTGACGGAGTTAAAAATAGGTGGGGATACACTAAGGAAATGAGATCCTCTGTAACTCTGGGTCAACATGTTCCAGCCATCACACCAATGCCTCAGTAGGGTAGTTACCTTTCACAGTACCTCACAAGTATCCTTTTTAGTATTATTTTTTTTTTACAGAGTTTTATATAGCGCGAACTTGACCCGAATCGGGTATCAGAGCGCTTTACATAGCACCAGTTGCATTACATGAGGACACATTCATTTTTCTTTTAGGCACTGGGAGATTAGGTGATTTTCCCAGAATCACAGGATGTTCAGCGCCAATGCTGAGACTCAAACCCAGGTCCCCAATTCAAGGGTGACCGCCCTAGCCGTTAGGCCAGCTCCTCTCCCCAATTTGTTTGCATTCAGTTGTGAAACGTCCATTCACCATGCTCATACAGATCATACATACCGACCCATTTGGTCCCTATGTTAGTATTTCTTTAGTAGAGTCTTATTTAGAGCTCCTTGAGGGTAAGGAGGCAGATGGACCCTGCAGTCGAACTTTCATCAAAGGTCTATTCTCAGCCATGAACCTATTTGCTTCCTCCGTTCACTGCATCCTAGAATCTTCTTATACAGGTACAACATTACAGCCTATTAAATCAAACACAAGAGAGATTTGACTAGGATCACAGAATGTGGTCAAGCTGGGAAGCCGGGATTGATCCCAGGTTTTCTGCTTTCACATTGTTCATTTCAGCAATTAGATGGACATATCTTTATTTCTCCTGTTTTACATCAAAGGTTGATGCTTTGTCTTGTATTCCTAGCAAATTGGGTTTAAGCGTGGGTGGCAGACAGATGCTGCAACTCTGCACTTTTCACTTCAAATAAGGACTGCCTTGCATAATCCTGCTTGCTCCTTCATGACCCAAATATTTCAGTTTTGTGCAGAAGTATCTAAATCTGTCGCACCACAACAAATAATGATTTCCAAATATTTGAAATTGTGTGCTTTATTTACCAGATCCAATCACTAAATGTTGAAAAGATGTTTGCCTTGAAAGGGAGACAAGTTTCATTTTTAACTCTGGAAATATAGCTGTGTTAAATGTTGCCAAGTTGTTACCCTGCCGAGGTATGGGTGTTTTGTTTTTTGACCTTCTCACACCTACCTACTGCAGCGATGTTTCGAAGCTTGCAATATACTGTATTAAAAGACAATAACACAGGTTAGCTTTGATGTTATGATGCTCTTAGGCTCAGAAGACTGATATTATTCAGAGTTATGCTATCTATGAAATGAAAGGTGCTTACCTAGGTCCGCGCCTTCAGGATGAGGTTAATAGGTGAGCCCACAGGTCAGTGTTACTTTAAACAAGTAGGTCGAGTAGGCCATCTCTGGTGCCCCATGTTGGCAGTGTAACATGTCTAGAATATGCAGAGGTCCTATTAGTGAGCATAGTCTAGTATAGATTCTGATTACTGGTGATGGTTTGTGGTGTCTCTCGCTGTTCCTACATCTAGTAGTTTTCTATGCAAACAAGTCCAACTTCCTTTGTAACGCCAATATTGTCCGGAAAGTGCTAGTTGGGACTGAAACTGCATGTGCCTTTTTCTTGTAAGTTACCTTTGTCACCATTTCCATTTCATCCTTGGATACTATGCTGCCTACACTTATTTTGATGTGTAGCTGATGCACCGTACTTTGAAATGTATGGTCCATTCTTTGTGAGGGCATTCTGGTGGTGCTGATTCCAGGGTGAGCTGTCAAGTTCCGCTGGTGAATGTGAGGGTGGTTTAGATATAGTTACACCAACAATAAAAACATGAGAGATGTTGGCTGCTAAATGTGGAGGTGGCATTTTCAGGGGCAGTGTGTGACTTGTAAACACAAATGCAGAGCCCCAAACTTTTTCTTAGGGTCCTATAGCTAAATGCCAAGGTTGTTATAACCTATTTCTTTCACTACCTTACAACTGCTTAATCTTGCAGGTTGTTTTTTCATCCCCTTTTCTGCCTTCATCATTGTCTTTTTGTCTCTCTCCTTTCTTCCCTTCCTGTCTTTCTCTTTTGCTTTGGGTCATGGTCTGCTGGCAAAAGATGAGCCCCAGTCTCTGAAAAAGAGTGCAGGTGGGTAAGGCTGTGTAAGAATACTTTGTATAGAAGATGGTCTCACTTCTGGAAAGCGCAGGCACATGAAGAAACCACATCTACATGGTAATGTGCTGCATATGGAATATTATGCCTGGTTGAGTAGGCTGGCGGTAGAGTTAGTTTGTTCAATCCTTGGGTAAAGCCTGCTTTACGCTCACAAAAGCCAATATTGTTTTACGTGTCGCTTACAAAAGTGTGACTCTTTTGCCTAAATCAGTATGGTTTGCATGTATACTCGCAATGGGCTCAAATGTAGTCATGATAGACCTGCTAAACATATCTGTGAGGGCTTAAGATCTGATATCAGTTCTTGTGATGCTACTTCCTGTGGTGTTAATTCATATGATGCCATGTTCAACGTCACGGGTCGAGATGTCACTTTCATACAGCCACTAGGCTAGTACCCACACTTCTTTTTTTAGGACTTCTGCCCTGCACCAAGGTGAGGCCAGATGAGTGCTTGTCCTTGTAGTCAGTTGGCACCATCCACCACACTGGTGCAGGGAGTGACAGCACGCTTCCTGATCTCTACCCCCCACTCTGCTACTCTCACATGGTGCATTCGGAAGCCACGATATGCATTGACAACCACCAGCCACCTGAAGTAATCTCATTGAAGTAAGTCGCAGGAAGCAGAATAATATAATAAATTTGGTCGTTTATTCAGTGACACGTAAGTTATCTCTACAAGCCTGAGTCAACCGTTACATCTGAGACTCCGGAACACTCTTCACTCCGAGTGTTCCGAGTTCCAGATGAGAACGGATAACATGAGAACACCACACATCTCCCTTCTTAAAAGAAAGAAAACCATGTAACAGATGTAAACAAAAACAAAATTCATTTGAAACACATTTTTTTTAAACATATTAAAATAACAAAAATAAAAAGAACTTAATCAAAATTCACACCTCAAACACAGGTGATAAATTTGCTCTAACAAGTCTTGGCAAAGATAACTAAATTATCTCCTCATTACATAGTCTTTACACCATACAGGTGCATTCCTTTGCCTATGACTTATTCTATGTTGATTAGAAACCAAACTATGCCGATTCTTCCATCCATTCGTGTTCCCATGAGAAGACATAGGACTTAGAGTCGCGCTTCCACGTGCAGAAACTGTACCTCCTTTCTTACTTGAACTTGCTACATCCACAAATCTGGGAACCTTCACAACCTTTGAAAAACTCCAAACATTACCATCCGACAATTCCACAACTTGTTTGCCTACCCTAACAACTAGCATGGGATCAGAAAAACGAGATTCTCCAGACCTAAAAAACCAGACTTTCTTACTCGCACCCAATCACCAACGCTACACGGAAGACAGACTGTGGAGTCCCTCGCTTTGGACATTAATCTTATATCTTTCCCACAAATCAGATCTCTCATCCATTGTTGACTCATATTGCAAATACTTTTTCTCCCCCGCATTTTTTCGAATGGGGCTAAATCACCATCACTTCTGGGGGTGTTCCTATAATTCCATAAAAGTTTTCTCACAGCATCATAGAAATTCTGACCATTGCACAAGGCAAGTTGTAAACCTTCTTTCAATACCCTAATCCACCTTTCTACCATACCATTTCCTTGAGGATAATACGCGTTTTAAGCAAATTTTTATGCCATTTTGTCAAGCCGGGAGTGACAAGAAATGTTCCGCACCGGGTAGCACCTGACCTTGCTACGCCGCTGGGCATCAGAGCGCGTGCCGGAGTGTCCGTTTATCGGAAGGAAAGCAAACCCTTTTAAAATATTGTTTTGTTTCTTCACGCCATAGTAGCTGCAAGGATGTCTTCAAGGTCTGGTTTTACTTTGTATTCTGGTATTTGTATTCTTGAGTTTATAATTGAAAAACATACGAAGAAACGTAAATTACCAGAACTAGATAGTTATTCTTGGCCAGTCACTGTAAGCAAAAATCATAAATATGTGCATGTATTTCAAACAAGGTGCAAACAAATCAGGCTTTATCTTGAAACTGTTTTTCAGACAATGTGTATTAACATCACAGACCCTGTTCTCAAAGTAGCAGTTATTTCAAGGAGGGGCTTTGGTTCAACTCCAGATCTCGCGGTACGGTCCAGTGCCTGGAACGACAAGTACTTCCTAACAACACAAGAACATAAACATAAAATGTACCTCACAGTTTTGCAGGCCCTTTCTTAAAGAAAAGGTGCTTCTAGAGGCCCTGTGATGTGGATATAGGGTAACCGTGTACAGAAGACACAACTTGAAAGATGTGCACCCAGAAGAATATGTTGTGCCTCAGACCACAGGATAACGCCACAGGACATTTTTGGAAAGTTTTCTTGTAGTTTATTTGTGGGAACAACGAGCCACCGCTCTTCTCTGGACATACGAGAGGCTCCAACTGACATTTGTGGAATACCCTACACAAGGGTACTATGGAAACACATGTAGGTTCTAGTAAGAACCTTAAACAAGCATATCTAAGTACAACATATTACCTCTTTTTTTACATGAAAATTCAAAAAATAAAAAGATGCTGTTTGAACAACTGCCCAGAATATAAGCAACAGTAAAGCAAACAAAAACAACAAAAGAAAGAACACTAACAAGTAAGAACAAATGACAGTAGGTATTCAGGAATAATATCAATGGAAATACAAGAAACGCATATAGGAGTAAAAACAATAAAAAGCTATTGCAGTTATTCCAAGGGACACGTCTTACTCGACTGGGCCTCCTTGGCGTTTCACTTGGCACCGAGGATTCTGAAGTTGGGTAAGAGGACACACCAAAATTTCTCCAAGAACAGTTCGAAGAGCCAAAGTCTCTATTGGCTGTGGCTTGAACTCTCACAACTTTGGATGCATTCCACCAATGCCCACCTCTTACCATAACCGCACCCCCAGAAACTTTTTCAACAAAAACAGGATCACCAAAGGACACATCCCCCTTTTTTTTTTTACAAAATTGGTATTTTTGATACAAACCATGTCACCAGGGTACAAATCAACAAGCTTTGTGACTTCTTTTGATTATACCTGTCGGACATCTTCCTCTGTGCAACTTCAACCCTTGATTCCAAAGCAACATGATCAACCCAGCACAACACTCTGTCACAAACAGTTCTTAAAAGCCAAGCCGGGTATAAAGCAGAAGTGGGTACCCGACCTCTGAATGACACAAAGGGTGCCACCTTTGTGAGAGAATGTGGTGCTGTGCGGTAAAACCACAGCATGGATCTGACAGCACCTTCAACATCCTATCCCTTGTGCTTTGACCACGTAATACATTCCACAACAACCCTGTTCCTACTGAGGATGTCCAACTAAACGTCTTACATTTTTTGCACCAGATTCATTCAAAAACACACTCATTTCCTGATTCACAAACTGCACACCATTATCAGAAACCAGTTCTTGAGTAAAACCTTCCCTCATAAAAATCTCTTTAACTAAGTGGGGGAAGCACAAAATCGGACTTCAGGCCACTTGCTGTGAAAGTCCATCAACACAAACGCAAAGCGTAAGTTGTGAGGAAGAAAATTAAACAGCCCCACCAAATCAATCCTCACCTTAAACCATGGCTTTTTTGGAAAACTTATTGGCTGTAAAGGAGGTGTGAAAACTTTAAAACCCTTTTCAGCCCCACCACAGACAACTCAGCTCAATGTCTTTGTCCGTAGAAGGCCACCAACAGTGCAGTCTGACACGTCTTTTTGTCATGGTTACCCCTAAATGTCCATCATGTGCACGGTCAACTAACTTTGTACGTACATTATGAGGAGGAATGCGCCTTCTATCCTTCATGATGACTCCATCTTCAATGGACAGTTCGGCTGCAATTTTCCAGAAAGGTTGAATTTCAGGTGACACACACCTCTCTCTAGGCCAACCTCTCACAATATAATCTTTTACCCTTGCAAGAATAGAATCCTCACTCAATGCCATTTTCTATTCACTCTCACTGCAAGCCTTATTTTCAACCGCAACGACAAAGGCAATAAAACATTCCTCCTTGTCCTCATCCACATCTAGTACATCATCCTCATATATAGGAAGTCTGGACAGCAAATCTGCTCTGACATTTTCCTTACTTGGGATGTGCTTAACCACAAAATCATACAGTAGAAGTTTAGTAGTAAGCTGTGCAATATGAGGCGTGGCATATTTGAGACGTTCCCTTACCACCCCCCCCCGCGCCCAAGGAATATATACAAAGGGCTTATGGTCAGTTTGAATGTCACATTTTCTGCTCCAAATGTAAGTCCTGAACTTTTCACATGCCCAGTAGCACGCCAAAAGCTCCTTTTCAATCACAGAGTAATTTAGCTCTGGATCACGCAGTACTCTGGAAGCATAGCTGATGGTAACTTCACTCACGCCAGAAGACTGAGTCAAGACTGCCCCCCAACCATAGTCACTAGCATCAACTGTAAAGGTGCAGGAAACACCCTGGTCATAAGGGGTTTTGTATTGACAATTTCTGACTTGATCAAGTCTAATGTCTCCTGACCGTTTGCATCCCACTCAAAAGTGACAATCCTCCTTAACATATTAGAAAGAACTTTCATTTTACTGGCACACTCCGGTATGAAATGTGAGTAGAAGTCAAACAGCCCCAAAAAGAGCGTATCTCATCCTTGTTTTTAGGACATGGGTATTCAACAACAGCTTTCACCAGACCTGGCCTTGGGCTGGTACCATTAACAGAAACAAGATGTCCCAGAAATTATATTTCTCTCTTCCAGGACTCACATATTTGCAGGATGTACTGATATCTCGGTACTGCTACACCATTGAGCTACCATAAAGCTCTGTTCTGATTTATAGCTTGCATTGGCATTTCAGCACCGTACTGAGGCACTCGATGCATGAAAGTGAAGGACAAAGACAAAGGAGTAGATTTACAAACCATGATAGTTCATTAGCAAAGCTACAAACTAAATTCAATCTAATCACCTTATAAAACCATAGTTTGGTATAGTATTAATGAGTCAAAATAGCAAATGCAAGGGCTGGTCATTTAAAGATGGTCATAAGCAAATTGAGTAAGATTTCCAGTTTCCTCTGAAGGGAAATTCCTTAATGTTAAGCAAAGAATTGAAATAGGATCAAGGAAATGTAAGCAGCAGGTGTCAGCAAATAAAAGGGTCGATTCCGATGTTGGTCAGAAGGGCTCCAAATCGGATTCAGCTTTTCCTGAGCCCTTGTTCTGACCCATTCGGACACCCTTCCGAATGACCAAGTACGATGCCTGGAAACCGTTAGGGATGTCATAATCGGTTCCAAAAGGCATTCGGGCAGGTCGGGCCTTTGCGGGGCTGATTCGTACAGCTCTATGGACTCGGTTTCCGATCGAACGAGTATTATTACCGATTCGGATAGCCTTTCCAATTCCGTTTGCCCAGAACAAAATGGCTGCCGGAATTGTAACAGGCCCTCCTTCACCCAGGGCCCTCTGAATCGAGCATGTGGGGGTACCCAACGGACCCCACTTCCCAAGCATGCACAGTGTTGCAGGCACCATGCGGTGCGTGCCACAGGGTGCACGACTTTCCCCAGCCACCCCTTTCTTCAGTGGGAGCCTGTGTTCACGTTCAGAACACAGGGTCCTATTGAAGTCAATGGGAGTCCGACCGAATCGTATCTGGATGCATATGAATGTATCGTACTCGGTCATTTGGACTCCCCCGATACGAGTCATAAGGAAAGCATTCCGGAACTGATTCGGTTGGTATGCTTTCCGAACGAGATTGGAATCGGGCCCGACGTTTGTAAAGGCAGAACCAAATGAAGGTTCAATCAGGCAAAGGTGAATACATTTGCTTACAAGCTTGACTCCATGAGCAGGAATAAAATAAGCATGTATAGTCTTAAGAGAGGATGGGGCATCTGCTCTTGAAAAAGTATATAGGAGCATCTGAAAACTAACTCCGTAATGCACACTTAAAGCATACATTTCTAAAATGAAGGACTACTACCCATGGTTCCCAAGAGGTGGGGGCCAATCATAATCTAGCATTTCCAGTCAACATGACTTCGCCTGGTTTCCAGGGCCTCGCACAAAGAATGTTTACAGCTATGCAGCCTTCAGGAGATATCTCAGACAGGATGATACATCACTGTCAGGCTGTCCCAGGCACAGGTGCAAGAAACCAAATATTTAGTTAACCCCTTCCATGCTGATGACGAACCCCAGCCGTCAAGCACTACGGTGCTCGTGTGCTGATGATGGCTGGGGTTCGTCACGGCCCGCCCCTGTTCGTGTTGTTTACAGCACACCAGGGGAATCGCAGCCACATGGAAGGAGTTAAAGCTAAACTAACATTAACACCATTTCTCATTGAAACTAAACAACTGAAAATATTCGTTAATTTTTACTATTGAAGTTTAAAGCTTGGCTCCTGAAACAAGAGAAAAGGTGAGCTAACATACACAGTAGCCAAAATGAAGAAAATATTTAACTGAGGACTACATTAACTGTGGCTAAGTTAACACGAACAGTCTTTATTCAAGACCTGGTTGTTTATGCAATATCTTTAATGCACGGACTGTCCGCACTTAGCCCCTGACCGCTCAGCGCTGGGAAGCCCGCGGGTACCCATGCACTTTACAAGTCCCTTATTATTATTATTATTTAACTGTGGTCAACCAAAACGTGACAATCACTTACTATGCTCAAACTTAATTTGGAAATCACACTTTAGACAGAAGTATGTAGGTTGTATGCGATAACCTAGAAATGGTTTCATGAAATACCATAGCTGAGAAACAATTTTATCTAAGCTGTTTAAAGGGTACTTTTTAGATGAAAAGCATTTTGCTTTTCATAGAAACCAATTAATGGAATGTCTTTTTGTTTAAAATTGGCTTTTGAATGCTTATTTTTTATGTATAAATGCAATGGTTGTAGGTCTTGCTTTCAGAAACAGTTTGTCTGAAATATTTATTTCAGTGCTTAACTTCAGGGGACATTATTTCATATTTATATCTGTTACATTCTCAAACAATTACTTCGGATGCTTTTTTAATTCACTGATCCATGACCCCTAACAACACCTAAACCCATCAATCCCTGCTCTTAAGACCCCTCACCACACCTGAAATACAGTCATCCTTGAAGCCTAAAATCTCTTTCCATCCCAAAAATCCACCATCTCTGAACCATAAAATCACTCACTACACCCAACTCCACCTCTTCAACAAACCCAAAAAAACCTTTCCACACCTAAACCTCACCCATTCCATACCCCTGACAACATCTCAGCAAACCCAAACTTCACCTAGACCTGAACCCTAAAAAATCCTCTTCGCCCTTAAACACCCAGCCATCGATGACCCATAAGAACTCCTCATCATCCTAACCCACTCATCCTTGAACCGTAAAACCCCTTTTTCTACACCTAAATTTCACCAATCCCTGAATCCTTAAACTCCCTCATCACCCTAAACTCCACCACATCTTCAACCCTAAAAAACTCTTTACCACCCCAACCGCTACCCATAATTGAACCTTAAAAAGCCTCACCAGCCTTAAACGCTGCCCATCCATGAACTCTAAAACCCCTCAACCAGGCACTGGGCATTTTCCCAGTGGTCCGGAAGGGAAGAGGCAAGTGTTGGTGGGGGGCGGTGTTTTCGTAACAGTGGGCCGGATTTGCAGTAGTGCTGTGATATCGGCCCCCTGTAATGAAAGCAGCAGCAGTGTTTCCCATCAGCGTCCCCCCCATAATCCTCCCTACTTAATTGCCAACGCTAGTTTGCTTTCTCAGTCCTGCCGTGCCGTCAACAACCTCCCACTCGACTCATCACAGAAACCTAAAAACATCTCATACACCTAAACACCACTCATCTGTGAACCCTAAAAACACCTTATCACCCCTACACTCCATCCATCTCTGAACCCTAAAAACACATTTATACGCCCGAGCCCCAATTTTTCCTGACCTGTAAAAAACTCCTCATCACCATAAACATTACTCATCCCTGAACCCAAAAACCCCACATTAGACCCTAACTCCACCCAAGTTTAATTTAATTTTGGATTTTTCCTTAAAATTATCTTACCTTTAAAATGTTTCCTTTAAATGTAATTTTTTTTGTATTTCCTTAAAATTCTTTTTCTATGATTTAGTGGCCTCTTAAGTGGTTTCCCAGTTTTTGTTTTCCATTAATTCACACAAATCAAGGTATGGAATGTGCAATAATATTACTGTTAAGCAAAAACGGAAAACAGTGACAGCACCAGAAGCGAGTCTCTTTCTGGTGAGATAGTTCAGGCACTCAACACACCTGCTGTAGAGGGGTCAAATTCCACCTGAAAAAAAATGCAAATAACTTGATTAAAAATACTCATTATTATCAGTTTACATTTTTTCTGATCTGAATGTGCATAGTAAACCACTTTATAAAACAGAAGTAAAAGGCAGCTATATGAAAATAGCTTAGATAAGCTAGTAATAAATCTTACTGCATTCAGCACACGCTTCAGACTTGTATGAGTGAGTACCCTGTTGTAACTGGCTCAAATCCAAATAAGGCAAATCAGTGGTTTGAGGTCATGTTGCAAAGATCTTTTTAAAACCTGTCGGTCGCAGATGCCAGTCCTAGTGAGTGTGTCAAGGTTATAAATCTGCTGAAATCGCCCAATATTTACCAGGTGAGCAGGCCTGGTAAGCACCAGAAGATGAGTATTTTAGCGTGGAGATCACCTAAATACGGTGTTCGCCCCTGCAATGAGGAAAACATGTCATAGATGCTACTGATCACAACCGATTATAGCAATAAATGAAAAGAGACCAATTGTTCAAACAAATTGAACAGATAAATATTGTGCCCTTTACCCCTGCAGAACGTCCTAATAGTGAGAAGTGCTATTACAGACAGACAGAAGACCTATTAACTGCGGAAAGGTAAAACTATATGTAACCATGTGAAGCGTTTTCAATCAATGTTAAAGAGAGGCCCCATTCTCAAAACATCCCATGTTGTTTTCACACAGGTACCCACCCAACCTACGCCCTGAAGAAAAGCCTGACGAATAAACACACAGGCTTGGAAACGCGTCAGCGTTTTTTTGGTTCATATGAATAATTGAACTTTCATTAGCGCAAAGCTGACCTGAATAATCTACAATTTATGACAAATATTTAATAGTCATAAAATTTCACTTTTGCGCTACTAGACCTAAAATACACAAAAAACGGTTAAAAATGGTCTAGTGTTAAAATCAGTTAGTAGGGTACAGTTCATTCTTTCCTCATGGAAATGTATATTGTGTAAAAATTGTTTTTTTGAAATTTTGTTTGCATATTTGTAACATAAATGTTGGTCTATATTGTTTAATGTAAGCACTGTACATAGGATATACCCACTTGTGTATGACACAGTAAACTCCCAGACAAATAGAACAATCCCCACAAGTTATAAAACTTGTAACCTTTGAAAAAAACAAACCATAACACCTACTGATTAAATATAGTGGTGTTTAACAAAAAACTGCTCAAAATAAAAAAGTGGCAGAAACAAAAAGCGACTGGGTTTCCAATTTCTATTTCACAACTGATCACACCTGTTGCATGTCAAACCTCAAGGCATTGGTATTTAACAGGTGGGATAAATAGCCCCCATCCCTTAGCCAAGTCAAAGCAAGACTTCAGGCATCATTTGTTAGAGGTCAGGGGATGAATATATGGCAGCATCCCCATGTACACAAGGCACAACACCGGACCAGCGTACCTCAACATACGACTCAGATTCTACACCCCCACCCGCCAGCTCCGCCGGCCTCGCCACAGTCCATCCGAAGAGCAACCTCCGGCGGCAGATCGTTCTCCCACCTCGCCGCCAAGACATGGAACACCCTTCCGCATCCACCTTCAGCAAACCCATGACCTTCTGACCTTCAGAAGACTCCTCAAGACTTGGCTATTCGAGCAGTAGAAGCACCCCCCTCCCCGCAGCGCCTTGAGACCCTTGTAGTGCGCTCTACAAATTCTATGATTGATTGATTGATCCAGACTGCAGCCTTCAGCTTTCCTAGCAGGATGTCCTCTAAGGTTTGATTACACAACTCAACACAGTCATGAAGCAGCTGTACCAGATGGTTCTTGGAACCAAAGAAGGTAGACCGCTCTTCTTGAGCACAAGGCGTGGAGAACAGTTGTGGGAGGAGTAAGAGGACCTTTGGAAGTTTGTGTCTTTGGCAATGTTTCGCACTGAAGACTCCCTGACCTGAGCCGATAGAGAAGATCTGACCCAATGGAGGGGAGTTCTGTTCATCCAGAGGCGCTGGGTTGGGCTGCACAGAGGCAACTGGTCCTAGATCTTGACAGTACCTTCCATCACAGACACATATAGTGCAGGCGGGGCTGGAGTTCTGGGCTTGAATAATGCAGGATTTAACCCATCATGATCTGGGCCGAAAGATTTTTGGCCCAGATGTTGGATTTTCCTTTGCCCAAAGCTGTGTAGAAATCTTGAAGATCCTCAGAGCTAGGAAAACAGACCCAGGCCTCACTCCCCCTGCCTGGACATGGCCACTAGAAATTAAAAGTATGGGGGATCCCTGCGGGGTAAATGTAAATACCTTGGAATCCCCTACTTTGCTGTGAGAAAACAAACACTTGTTATTCACGCAAGCTTAGACCACAAACAATGCAAGGCATTATAATGAAAATAAGTGAAACATTGGCACAGATGAGTATTAGAAATGCGAAGTGGTAGTAAATACATGACATTCTATTAAGCACAAACAATAGCCGCCATTTCATTTTCTGCCAGTCTGATAGAAATGTGAAAACCTCTTACCCCCTTCTTAGGTCAGACATGGTGAGAGCATCCTCCATGGAGCTAGTGGTCAGATTTCATGGGCAGGGCACTGAGCTGACCAAAATTGTCTTTCCTGGAATTGACAAATTTCTCCTTGTAGGACTACAACCAAAATCCGTTTCTACACCATTCCCCTTTATAAATGTGACAATTGTCCTGGTCAAATATTGTGTTGTATCCCTAATGGAACATTACGGATATCCCCTTGGGCACACCTTAATTCTCCTCCCTTGCAATCAGAGGATTCCACACTTTCTTGTTCCTTGGTTAAACAGAATTTTTTTATTATTTTTGATAGTTAATTTTCATTCATTTCTTTTTCTTATATCCAAAACGCATATCTTTCATCACTTCAACATCAGTGGCAATGATTCATTTACAATCCAATGCATTTCGGGCGTACCGAATCGCCCTTCATCAGGGAATCCATACTAAAAAAAGCAAATACATAACAAAAATTACCATCTATGTACCAAGGTATAATGAGTGCATTAGTACAGGACATACAATTTCTTTTAACATTATCGTATATGTCATCCTACACTTAAACACAGTTGATTAGCTCCACTCGTTACCACATATTATCACTTACGTGACACAAGTGAGTCCCTCGGAAGGAGTAGCACGCAATAGAATCATGAGTAACTATGAAGAAATAACACGAAGTACGGAAGCCAGGGCAGAAACTTTTGCTTTCAGAGAGACAGAAGCAGACCGTATATACGCTTTGATAAGGGAAGAAATATCGCAGGAACCCTCCACCAGGGGTAAGGAACAAAATATTAAACAACTAATCTACCTTACCAAAAGACAAATCAATCAAAAGCTCCACGCGAGCACATTGATAAAATACCATCGAGCCCAGCGCATACCGAGAGGCCTAAGGATTTCCCTAAAACCTTCACTGTGCAAAAACTCCAAACAATTTCAGGACAAGTGGTTCGCTATTCTCAATAAATGTTCACTGGACCTGATCCTATTGATAATAGAAGAACTTTCAGGAATCTTAGAAGAGCTCACAAAAGAAATAACGGAAGTGTCAAAGGAATTATCGAAGATGTTAACCGAGGAGGAATTATCACAAACATTGAGTGATATTAAGGAACAGATGGAAAAACACACAAAGGATATTAATGACAGAAAAATCAGAAAATTTAAGAGGGATACCCTCGACTATAAATTGGAAGAGGTGTACACATGGGCCGACATCTATGCCCAAAAGAGAAAAAATCGACCATATTCAGCTAACACCGATACATCCTCCACGGAAAGTGATAGTTCTCAGAGAACTCAAAGACAACAACCGAGCTCTAAACAGAGAGAACAAGTTCAACCTGAATCTAGGACTCTATCAGGGAGCAGAACATCAGAGGACACCATAACAGAACAACCAACGACAAGTATGCCAACAACAGTGAGTCCTTTTTTAGAACAGGGCCAGGCCCAAAAAGGCGACCCCGGAGAGGACAAAATAAAAGAAAGAGAAAAAGAGAAAGAGAAGGAACATCCCCAGACGAGGAGTACCACAATACCGAAAAAAGACAAAGACAAGAAAAAAACACAAAATTGAATCAATTGGTCATTAACATCAGTGACTATCAACCAAATGAGCATGAACTGAATCTATTACAAAGAGGTACGTCATTTGTTCCGACAACTAATACTAACGCATTAGAACTAGAAGTGAGTTTTTTTAAGTTGATGCAGAAACTCAGACTTCGACACTTTTTTGACCATGTTCTGCCACAAACAGATAAAGAGATTGATGATCAATTGTGTGGACTACGAACTACCAGCACCTTTCAAGCTCCCACAAGTCACAAAACATTGGATCTTTTCGAAAAAATGGTTAAACAGGAGCTAGCTCAACTCAAATGTGACAAACAATCGAAGAGAAACATAACACAGAAGGATCTGGGTACACTAAAGAAATTGGCAATGAACACGGATTTAAGGTTCACGAAAGCAGATAAGGGTGGCGCCCTCGTCATCATGAACAATGCAATGTACGAAAGGAAAGTTCTAGAGCACGTCTCAGATACCAACACCTATCTACTACTGGAGGGGAACCCCACAAGCAAATTCACAAAGATTCTATGCAACATAATAAACAAAGCATATGAAATGGGGACCATCAACATCAGAACTAAGAACTTTTTAATAAAAGACAATCCAAGAAGCCCGGTATTCTACATGATACCGAAAATTCACAAGAACCTGATGGATCCACCCTTACGCCCCATAGTATCCACTAGGGGAAGTCTACATGAGCCCATAGGCCAATTCATTGATAAATACCTCCAACCCACGGTAAGAAAGATGAGAACTTATGTCAAGGACACGACTGACTTCTTACTAAAATTAGAGGAGATACGTATTGACTCAAATGAATCTATCATCATGTGTACAGCAGATGTGAAATCTTTATACACATCAATACCACACCACCTGGGAATGGAAGCAATTGAAAGAGCGCTTTTGAACACAGAATTGACCATAGAGTTTCAAGTATTTTTGATGGAACTAATGACTTTCACTTTGTATCAAAGTTACTTTAGATATGGAGAACAGTGGTATCAACAACTCACAGGAACAGCCATGGGGAATTCAGCGGCACCGGTGTACGCGAATATTTTCATGCAAAACTATGAGGAATCCTATATGTTGTCTAAACCAATTTGGAAAGAGAATCTGAAATTCATGGTTCGTTACATAGATGACATTTTCATATTGTGGAAATCATCAAAGACACTGTTAATAAATGCACTAGAAGAATTCAACAAAGAGGACAGTCGCATTCAGTTAACATGGGACATATCCGAATCCACAGTAACATTTTTGGATGTTCGAATCAATTACACCGACGAAGGATTTACAACTAATGTACATCGAAAAGAAACGGACAAAAACAATTTGTTGCATTTTAGTAGCTTTCACCAACCAAGCTTAAAACAGCATTTACCGTATTCTCAGATGACAAGGGTCAAAAGAATAACATCAGAGGAATCCAAGGTAAAACCAGCACTTGATGAAATGGCGACAAGGTTTATGGACAGAGGGTACCCGAAAGAGGTGGTTGACAAGGCAAGAGAGAGAGTGGATAAAATGGACAGAAAAAATCTTCTCAAGTCATCCCAAAAACATGAGGAAGCACGCATAGTTGCGGTATCTAAATATTCAACACAAAGCCATAACTTTAAAAGAATCATCATAAAGCATTGGAACATGTTAAAGTCTGAACCAGATTTCCAAAATTCATTTGATCAACTTCCCATTTTTGCTCATACCAGAGCACAAAACTTAGGAGAAATTCTAAAAGGCCGTAAACCTGAAACAAAAGTATACAAAGGAACAAAGCCATGTTTAAGCTGTGGAAGCTGCAACAGCATCATAAAAGGCAACTTTATCAATCACCCAATGAAAGGATACAAGATTAAGATCAGTGTTAATACGACATGTAACACCAAAAATGTCATTTATACTCTAAAATGCCCATGTGGGAAACTTTACATTGGCAAGACGGAAAGGAGTATCAAAACACGCCTGACCGAGCACAAATCAAATATCAGGCTAAAAAATCCCAAATCATCAGTAGCCACTCATTTCGTGGTGGCAAAACACAACATTTCACAACTGCAATATATGATTTTGGAAGTGGTGGATAAAATAGAAGGAAGAGACAATACCAAGCACATGTTACAGCGAGAGAACTTCTGGATTCATAGACTTTGTACTCAAAGTCCGAATGGACTTAATGAACGGAGCGAATTGTCATGTTATCTATAAGTGGATTGATATGGGTAAAGGGTATTCCCGTGTTGTTCCTTACGCTGGACAGGTTACCTGCGATATGATACACCATACAGTTTTTTCTGTGTTATATTTTTGTTTCATTATGTTGAGTTAAGAAGGTATACACACCACTTATTGTCATAGATAACCCGAAGGGGAACGTAGCACACGGAACAGAGCAGTACTATAGACTTACACTTTTCAACACTATTTTTAACAGAGGTTCGAATCCCCATACCATTAGATTTATGGAGGGTAGTTTTTCTAGTTTTCTATACCTTTGTTAGAGTTTAAGCTGGATAATGAGAGGCAACTTTTTTGAGTATTATTATTTTTTTCTAGCGAACTGAGAGCTTACAATATAGGGATCCAAAATAATAGGAGTATTTCGTTCCGTTCGATTATCACGTGATCGGAACGTTAACTAATAGGAAGAGGGTTGATAGTAACCAATTCAACCGACCGTTAGGGAGGTGTAGAGAAGGCTGACTGAGACGCCGGGAACACGAGGAAACAGGTTAGTTACTCTACCCGCTAACTAAACACCACCAACTTTTTAGCTCTTTAGTCACTAGAATAGAACATCCATAGGCTTATTTGCTTATACGTTCCTTTCGAATTTTTATGTTTTGCAGATTGTTACGTAACTACAATGAACAGTGGCACGTAAGTGATAATATGTGGTAACGAGTGGAGCTAATCAACTGTGTTTAAGTGTAGGATGACATATACGATAATGTTAAAAGAAATTGTATGTCCTGTACTAATGCACTCAGTATACCTTGGTACATAGATGGTAATTTTTGTTATGTATTTGCTTTTTTTAGTATGGATTCCCTGATGAAGGGCGATTCGGTACGCCCGAAATGCATTGGATTGTAAATGAATCATTGCCACTGATGTTGAAGTGATGAAAGATATGCGTTTTGGATATAAGAAAAAGAAAAGAATGAAAATTAACTATCAAAAATAATAAAAAAATTCTGTTTAACCAAGGAACAAGAAAGTGTGGAATCCTCTGATTGCAAGGGAGGAGAATTAAGGTGTGCCCAAGGGGATATTCGTAATGTTCCATTAGGAACACAACACAATATTTGACATTTTGACGCCCAGGGACGTTGGTCGTCACCCACGGAGCACCCTAAAAAAACTTTTTAAAAAGGACGAAAAGTTAGCTGTGCACTCATCCAAAACGTTCATAATTTACACAATTGTCCTGGTCACCAGTTTCCTCAAGGCGAGAAGTTCTACTTGCACGAGGTAGTGAGGGAAACGGTGCACAGACTGTGCTTGTGCGGAGGCTCAGCAGTGGGATTTCACGAGGCATTGCTGAGGTTGAGCATGTGTTATGTGTGCAAGAGATTTACAACCATCACGAATCAGCACACATCTCTCAGAGTGTGATTTAATTAATAATCATTTCATGTTACGCTATCGGGGATCACAGCCAGAACTGGTGGTAGCCAACAGGATTTACGGCAGACATTGCCTACTTTCCTTTCAAGTAGCCTTTTCCTCGGTGCAGGAGAATGTTCCCTACTCCTTCATGGGAGACATCCAAGTTTACTCCGGGTCCAGCCCTCCTGCTGTGCAGAGCTTCTGTAGTATAAGTTGCACTTATGATCTGAGACAAACAGCGACTGCTGGGCCCAACCCACTAGGTCACCAAAATACGAAGCTGCCCCAAAAATTTGATCAAGCACATCTGGTCACCTTCAGGAATTCACACAGTGACTTGTGTTTGCATTGGAGTTGCGGACATGCTGATGCCCGGTGGAGCTACCTCAGGAGCTAAAGGGGAGATGGGCTATGGATTCCCTCCTTGGCCATCACCTACCCAGCTGGTCCTTGGGCACACTCTCCTGCGTCTCTACTTGATCTTATCTCCCTCGCCACCCACCGCTCTACTCTTCTCTTCTTTCCCGCTATTGACCCCTGCCCTCACCCGTCCTGGATCATTGTTCCCACCCTGTTTATTCACTTGACTTTCTCATGTGAACTCTCCCTCGTCAGCTTGTGACCTAGATATTTGACTAATGCTCAATGGAGCTACCTTGCTTAGCTAAAGGGGAGACATGCTGTGGACTCCTTCCTCTGTCGTCTCCTACCCAGGCGGTCTTACTGCAAACTTCCCTTCATCTCCCCTGCTGTCTTTTCCCTCATCTTCTCCCTTCACAATTGCCCCTTTTCCCCACCTCTCTACTTCTTTCCTTTCTTCCCTCTCATTTTTTTCTTACTTTTTTTTCATTTTCCATGTTGCACACACTTTATACATTATACATTGTTCAGCATTAATGCTTCATAGCTAAATAAGCTCTATTACAAGATATACAAACATTTAAATTGCCCCTTCTCCCCTCCTCTCTTCTTCTCTTTCCTTTCTTCCCTCTTTCAATGTGTTGCTTATTTTTTGACGTAATGTGCAATTGTTATCATTTTCTGTAACATTGTGTAACCGAATGTAAAGCGCTGATACCTACGGGTCTAGCCAGCGCTGTATAAAACTCTTTAAATAAATAAATCCTGTTGTGTAGCCTGGGTGCCCCTCTAATAAAAGAGAGAGGGACCCCAAGACCAAAGGGATAGGGTTCCAAAGTTGACACAAGTCAAAACAATAATTCCCTTTGGGCGAATTAGCATAAACACATAAGTACTTACAGACAAACGATAAACTCATCAATAAAACAAAATGACAAGGAAGCAATGAGAATAATAGAAATTCAATACACGTGAAAACACTATGGTAAAATTAAATCTTTGGACAATTTATTAACATACATCATATTTTGTTAAAAATTGGGAAGCACATACAGGACGAAACAATAATAAATAAAATCAACATTCCAATAAAAAGGAGCTACAGGAAAGAAGGACTAAACTCAAATAACACAATTATGAATTAGGACAATTGTACAAATGTTTCCCAATACTTGGATAAAAACGTGATTCAAAGTATTATAAGGGGTATGTTGCCTCCTTATACTTTCCAGGAGATATTCGTCCAGCGAATACTCTTCTTATCATGTACAAGATTCTAGGTAAAAAAGTATATATATAACACGATCAAATCGGCAAAGCACCTAGCATGATGGCTTTGATAAAAAGTATAGTAAGATGGACCCAGCACGCGGTAGATTAAAGAGGAGATACACGAAAATGCGGGTTCCAAGAATGGGAAACCGTTATGTCATCCCAGGATACGGGAAACACCAAAAACACGAGACTTAAATCTCCGTGTCAAACCTTTTTCTGTAAACTGGATAGCGTCCCGCGTGGTGCGATATGGTCCTATTTCCGGCAAGCAGGAAATAGGACCATATCGCACTCTTATCCTAGAATCTTGTACATGATAAGAAGAGTATTCGCTGGACGAATATCTCCTGGAAAGTATAAGGAGGCAACATACCCCTTATAATACTTTGAATCACGTTTTTATCCAAGTATTGGGAAACATTTGTACAATTGTCCTGATGAAGGCGGTTTTATGCTAATTGTACCGCCGAAACGCGTCGATGCCTAAGGAGTGAATTTGGAATAAGAAATCAAGGAAAATTCATAATTGTGTTATTTGAGTTTAGTCCTTCTTTCCTGTAGCTCCTTTTTATTGGAATGTTGATTTTATTTATTATTGTTTCGTCCTGTATGTGTTTCCCAATTTTTAACAAAATATGATGTATGTTAATAAATTGTCCAAAGATTTAATTTTACCATAGTGTTTTCACGTGTATTGAATTTCTATTATTCTCATTGCTTCCTTGTCATTTTGTTTTATTGATGAGTTTATCGTTTGTCTGTAAGTACTTATGTGTTTATGCTAATTCGCCCAAAGGGAATTATTGTTTTGACTTGTGTAGCCTGGGTGCACCAGGGGAAACACCCATTACAACGACGGTGTTTTCACATCACAGGAGGCATTACATCGCATTGTTTTAGAACGCATGCTACTAATGCGCATTCACATTAACATCACTAGCCATGACAACGCGCGAGTGCCGAGATCGCTTGTAATGGCTCGCGGAGTATGTATATATAAACCACCACTCAGATGACTGTGCCGGTGACGTCATAGCAATAGCCACAGGGATGCCATGACATGGGAGATGGTACACGAGACTAGACTGATGGGTGCAATTATCAATTAGTTGTATGCACCGATCACTTGTATTTACATACTAATAAATAACCGAATGTTCCTTGGATTGTTTGATTTACTTAAAATCATTACCCGGGTTGAAGGACATTACTCAAATTACTGAATGGACTGAACAGAATTAACAGATTACATCACATTTGAAGTGGGTGTAGTGGGAGGTTTTCTCCAAAGGAAACATGGTCTTCCTATAGAGAAGAGAAATGTGCATTTGCACAACAGGATAAATTCCTCCGGGGGGCGGGGGGGGCGGAGTTGTACACCATGTACTATTCTTCAGTGGGCAAAGGGGACGCTGGGAGCTTGTTGCAAGACATTCTGCGCAGTTTCTTTCGAAATCCGAGCATGTGGTAGCTTTCCAGGTGCACTACTGGGAGTGTTTGTGGATTGCTAACATCAGCACATCTGCACCTGTTCATGGGACTACTGCTATGGATGTAGGTTTACTATTGGTTTGTATTCTGCCGATAGTATGACAGGAGGCATCACATGGGGAATAACCCATGGCACAGATTCGAGCGCCATCGACACAATCAAGCCTGGCAATCCAAGAAAACCAGACACCGACCACCTCGTTGGTTCCGAAAGCTTTTAACATTGCAGAGCGCGCTCCCACGGATACGTGTCCCCCGTTAAAGATGCTTGTAGGATAAATTGTTTATTTTATTTCAAACAAGAAAAATCCTGCTAATATATTCTCCCATCTTAAATAGAACCTTTCAATAGTTCTGCTAGAAAAGGTACAGTTTTGTAAAAAAAAAAAAAATATATATATATATATATATCAAATGAAAATGTTGCTCTGATGATTATTGCTGTTTATGCAACATTTTCAGAAAAACGATTTTACAGCATGCGATGAACTGCGATGTGTTTGCCTATAGTGGCAGAGACACTACAATAGCGTGCGGACAGCATGCGCACTGAATGCATGCGATGTCTTTTGTGATGTAAAAACGGCGTGGTCATTGCTGGCGTTGTGGCCGTCAGCGATGGATCATCATCATACGTCATACGTCCTGCACCAGCCGCCAACTCCCTCCAGCCAATCAGAACCTGTGGTTCCGCATCTTGTTCTCGTCAGATGTGAGCTCCGGATGCAGGGCTGTAGGTCAAGACTGGTTTGCCTATAGCCGGGTCTGAACACGAAACCGGATTTAATGTCCATAAATGGCACGTCAACATATATTTATTTTATAATGTGTGGTGTATGTCTTCCATTTCTATTGTAGTTTTCATTTATTAGTTTTGTAGTTCTTCTGCTGTGTTAGACTGTTTGCTATGCAATATGGAATTCTGCTATTGTATTCTAGTGATCCAGGTTCTAGTTCAGTGAAGCGGTTGGAGCTGAACTGAAGAGATGCCTGGACACTAGCACCAGTGGGTCTATATATTACTTTAAGAATAAAGCTATTTTATTCCTTTATTTGCCTCCATCCGCTCTTTACAATGGCGACGAGGTTAATTAATTAATTACTGACCCACTGTGTAGCTACTCTCAACTAAAGAAGACTTCTACTTTCCTGAAGCCCTTTGATCCGGACCCCTGCGTGGTTGTACCGGCTACCATTGTCTTTCTACTGAAGATCCAGGCATCCGCTGTGAAAATCTCGTAATTTCACTTCATTTCAAGGTACTGTTACGAATTTTACTAACTTTCAGGATTTAAAACGGCCCTTACTTGTCCTTATTGCCGTTAATTGCCGCTCGCGCTAGTTGCCTGCATCCAAGACTTCTCCACGTCTCCCCGTGTTCCGAGCTCTGTGACGCTGCTTGCAGTCACGTATTCACGCTTTTCCAACGCGTGAGCTCACTGGAACGCATCGCTCTGCACGCAACGGGCGGCCATTTTGAATACGCGTCTCAACATCGTCATGGTAACTGTCCACACGCTCACAATATAAACGCGTGCTGGTTTCTACGAGGCTTGATTTATACGCGTTTCAAGATCGTCATGGTAACTGTCCACACGCTCACATCATAAGCGTGTACTGGTTCCTCAGGCTTAATTTACCTTCGTTCTTCACCAAATTAAAGCCGTTTTTCAATATTTACTTCAGTGATTTGCACACTATTATTTTGTCTGCAGATTACTTTTCAATGACGCGCATATCGTCATTTTAAGTGCAAATTACCCTTCAGTGATTAGCACACTGCTATTTTAAATGTAAGTTATCCTTCAGTGATTTGCACACTACCATTTCAACTGCAAATTATCCTTCAGTGATTTGCACACTGCCACTTCAAGTGCAAGTTATTCTTCAGTGATTTGCACACTTACACTACGTCTGCTAGTTTTCTTAATCTCAGTGATTTGCACACTTATTTATTACTGCAAGTCTCTGCTAATTTCAGTGATTTGCACACTTGTTGTCTGTTATGGCTTCATCTCAAATTTGCAACCAACCGTCTATTTTCCTTCAAATTCCTGGAAAACCTAAGTTATCTTGGAAAAAATGGTTTGAGTCCTTCGAAAATTATATTGTTGCAATTGATGGTTCTAAATTTTCACCTGAAAGGAAAAAGGCTATTCTTTTTAGTTATCTAGGTACAGCTGCAATTGAGATCTTTAAAAATCTTGAACCTATTGCAGCACCGGGTGGTGAAGGAGATGTTTGGAATGTATTCTTAGAAGCTGTTGCCAGACTTGAGAAGCAATTCGAAGATGAACCTAATGTGTTAATCGAAAGACATGCTTTTCATAAAAGAAAACAATTGTCTGATGAGTCAGTTGAAGACTACGTTGCTGCTTTGAGGGTATTAGCGGCCAATTGTCAATTTGGAGCACTTGTTGATTTTTCTATCAGAGACCAATTTGTTTTTAATTGCTTCTCAAAGAAGGTTCAAGAAAGACTTTTGGCGTGCCGCAACCCTACTTTAGGAGAGGTGATTGACCTAGCCAAAGGCATTGAAAGGTCCATTGAATCTTCTAAAATCATTGAAGCTGAGTCTATAAAAAATGCTAGTGTTTCTTCTATTTGCTCAGTCCAAACTAGAAGCAAAAATCTTTTCAAGACTAACAGGGAGTCTAGTTTAAGCTGTTTTAGGTGTGGTTCTAAATCACATTTAGCGAATTTTTCCGATTGTCCTGCTCTAAAAAAAAAATGTACCAAGTGTGGCAAAAATGGTCATTTTTCTGCTTTCTGTAAAACTGTTAAGAGAAATGCAAATACTACAGTCAGTTATGTTTCTGATGTGGAAAATGATATGCATAATATGATTATCACCATTTATGATGATTCTTTTGAAAATTACATTAACAGTGTCATTCTCCCTTTTAAAGCTCCTTTAGGTATTGTTTCTGTTGGAAAGGTTGAGTTTGAAGCCATGGCTGATTCTGGCTCGCCTGTAACCATTTTATCCGATGTATTTTTCAAAAATAATTGGAGTGGCGTCAAACTTAACATTTCCGACATAAATCCCAAGGCGTTTGGTAATTTTAAAATTAAAATGCTGGGTTTCTTTCATGATTCTTTAAGATTTAAGACTCGCCAAATCTTTACTAAAATTTATGTGGCTATTGACGGAAAGAATATTGTGGGTTGGTTTGACCTTGGCAAGCTTGGTGTTAACTTATGCCCAGGTTCTGATCAACCAATTCAATTAAGAGATATGCCTGTCAGCAGTATCACTTTAGAGGATGATTCCCTATCGTCTATTCTTCTTAAGCATGAAAAGGTCTTTGAGGATGTTGTCGGACAGGTAAAAGGATTTTCTCATAAAATCAAACTCAAGAAGGATGCTTTACCCGTCCAACACAAGGTCCGCATGGTACCTCTGGGGGTGAGAGAAAAACTCAAAGCACATTTAGACGATTTGTGTTCCCAGGGTATCATAGAATCTACGGACAGTTCTGAGTGGGTTTCTGCTATAGTTATCGCTCTTAAAAAGAATAATGATATTAGGTTATGTGTTGACCTTCGCTCTTTAAATAAAAACATTGTTATTGAGACCTATCCTTTACCTAGGATACAGGAAATGTTGGCGGCGGTTAATGGGGCGAAATTTTTCTCCATTATTGATCTTAAATCCGCCTATCATCAGGTAACTTTAGTAGAAGAGTCAAAAGACTTGACAGCTTTTATCACCCCTTTTGGCTTATATAGATTCCTTAGAATGCCTTTTGGCCTAGCCTCAGCGGCCAGTGTTTTTCAAAAATTGATTGAGAACTTGTTTCGTGGTCTCAAAGGTGTACAATCATTTCAAGATGATATACTAATCTTCGCTAAAACTATCCCTGATCATAATGTTATCCTAGAAAAAGTTCTGAGTACTCTGAACAACAAGGGCATGACAGTGAGTAAAGATAAATGCAAGTTCTTGGTCAGTGAAATTAATTACTTAGGCCATAAAATAACTTCTGAAGGCATTTTTCCAAAGAAAGACATAATTTCTAGCTTAGAGAATTGCAGTAAACCCAAAGACAAGGATACCTTGCGCTCATTTCTTGGTTTGAGCGAGTATTATGCCAAGTTCGTGAAAGGGTATGCCTTGGTTGTAGAGCCACTTAGGTTACTTCTAAAAAAAGGTGCTAAATTTTTGTGGACAGATGTTCATGATTCTGCCTTTGTTAAGGTTGTTAATCTCATTGCTAAGGCACCTGGTTTAAACACTTTTGACCCTGAAGGTGACTCCTTTGTGACTGTTGATGCCAGCACTGTTGGTTTGGGTGCAGTGTTCACCCAGGTTGTTGAGGGCAAAGAACGTGTCATTTCTTTCATTTCCAGGGGTATTAGGGGTGCAGAAGCTCACTACAGCACCATTGAGAAAGAGGCTCTTGCCTGCGTGTGGGCTGTCGAAAAGTTTAAGAATTTTTTGTGGGGAAGGCCTTTTACTTTGGTAACTGATCACAAACCGCTTGTCTACATGATGGACGGCGTGAGAAGTGGAAATGCTTCCTCGAGACTTGTCAGACTAATTGCGAGGTTACAAGAATTTAACTTCACCATTCAACACATCTCTGGTGGAAATTTTTTTACCGCTGATTGCTTGTCCAGATTACCCCCTGTTGATGATTCTGGTGATGAACTCCTTGATCTGCACGAATGTGTAGTGGCTTCTGTTGATGCTTTAGAATTCTGTTGTTTTGGTGTTGAGGAGAAGGATTGGAGACATCATTTTTCTAATGATAGTGTTTTGCAAAAAGTTAAATCTTATGTTGCCAATGGGTGGCCGTCCGTAAAGAATTCAGTTTCAGTTTCAGTTTTTAACGTCTTTATTTCGATTATTCATCATAAAAGACACATATATACAAAACAAAAAAAAAAAAAAATACATTATCTACAATTGATACAAAAAAGTCATAACAATAATAATAATAAAGATATTTAAATACATATAAGAACCAAAACAGAGAAAATGAAGAACAAAGCTAAATCATTAGAAAAGAACAAGTAAAGTTAAGATCGCAATTAAACATACGTGTAAAGACGTCCAAAGAACTAGTAAAATCATTTAGACATGTTTAAAATTTAGCAGGTCATCGATACTATCAAATTCATAGACCAAAAAACAATCAGAAAACATGGAATACAGTTTGTTTAGATCTTGATTTATGAGCTAATTGACCTAGATCTTATCAGCCAAGCCCAGCCAAGGAATTTCGCCAATCCTATGGTTAGCCATTCGGAAGTATTCATTTTCAAGATGTGCAATGCTTCACTGCTCACTCGGGTATTTAGTCTAATACATACAGGTTTCAACCACTTATTACGAGGATTACAATAGGCAGTACAGACAAATAAGAAGTGGCCTACTGTTTCTTCGCAAACGGCACAACAAGGACAGAGGCTTGACTCAAGCCTCTGCCAGCCGCTGGTAAAGGCCCTCACTGGCAGCGTGCCCACACGGAACTGGTGATATAATTTCCTATCTAGTGTTTTAAGGATAACATCCCAGTATACTTCTTTATTAGGAATTACTTTGTGGAGCAGAAACTGGCCTGTCAGGTTCACTTTCTCAGAAAGTGCAACATGTTCCGTTTTTACCATGGACCAGAAAAGAGTTTTAAATTCATCCTTAGTAGGAAAGGTATGGGAACCCGGTTCTGACCATAGCAAGGGTAGGCCCATTTCATTAAGAGTGTTCTTAATTTGCTTTAGCCATGGTATACTGCCAGCCCCCTGTTGCAATCTCACATCTTGAAGTTCACGGGCAAACATGGCCAGTTCCGGGGTTGACCATATGCGTCTCCATAGAGCCACCATCCTGTACTGTGCCTGATGTTTAATAGTATGCATGCCCATGTCCATCAAAAGTGGAAGGACTGGTGTTGATGGGGGGAGACTAACTAGGTTGCGGAGAAATTTATTCTGTATCCTATCCAGGACAGCCAGATCCACACAACCCCAAATATCTGCCCCGTACAATATCGCTGAGCTGATTTTAGCACTGTAGATTTTAAGCGCAGGCAGCACTCTTTTGGTCAGCGAGCGCCGTTGCTCTTTTATCAGGCACCCAGTCAAGCGGACAAATTTCAAACAAAGTGCCTCTATTTGCTCTTTCCATTTTAACCTGAAATCCAAAGTAACACCGAGATAAGTCATTACATTGACCTGTTCCAGTCTGGAGCCATTCATTAAAATATTGCCCCTCAAAGGCTTTTTCTTGGTAAAGACCATAAACTTGGTTTTATTAATGTTAATCTCAAGATCATTTATGTTACAAAAATCCATAAATTTGTTTATTGCAGCCTGTAAACCCTTCTGTGTTTTGGCCAATATGAGAGTATCGTCTGCAAAGATTAAAAGAGGGAATTTTGACCCACCCAGTGAAGGAGCATCAGTGGGGGTATCTGAAAGGAACTTTACCACCTGATTAATAAAGAGCACAAATAGAGTGGGGGCCAGGACACAACCCTGCCTCACACCACGGGTCACGGGGAAGGATTCAGTAACCTGGCCCTGACAACCCCATCTGACTCTTGCAAAGTTACCCTCATGCATCTTAATGGTGAAATCTAAAAGTGCAGAAGGAACCCCCATCCTTTTCAGTGCAGCCCACATCTTCCCCCTAGGGACCAGATCAAACGCTGATTTGAGATCCACAAAAGCAGCGAAGATCTTCCCGTCTCTCAGTGACACAGTTTTCCAGTAGATCATGACAAATCTTAAGATCTGATCAACTGTACTAATATGTGCCCTAAACCCAGCCTGCATTGGAGACAAAATATCTGCTTCTATCATCCATGAATGAATTTTCCCCAACAACATTCTGGCTATTACTTTTTGGAGGGCATCGATGAGGCTGATGGGGCGGTAGTTTCCCGCATCAGATTTGTCCCCTTTCTTATGCACTGGCAAAATTTCGGCCCCTTTCCAAGAATTTGGTATCCTTGTGCCCCTAGCTATGGCGTTTGCTAAAATTAATATATACGGGACCCAGTGTTTTTGATCATATTTAAAGAGGTCCGCGGGGATGCAATCCATACCGGGGGCTTTGCCATTCTGCACTAGTTTGAGAGCAGAAATAGCTTCAGTTTCGGTAAAAACAACGTGATCAAATGAGGACTGTTCAGACTGCACACTGGCATCTTCCCTAACAGTGGTAAGGGAGATCCGTTCCGTGTGGCTGAACTGCGACTCATAATGTTTGACCCATTGTTCTGCTGGAACATAGTTTACCGGAGTATGCAATTCCCCCGAAATTCCCCATTTCACAACCTCCCAAAATCTTTGTTGGTTAGATGAGGTACTTGCCTTGTATAAATCTAACCAACGCTGGTCATCCCATTTGCTTTTTGCCTCTTTTAAGGCCTTCTTGTAGTTCACCCTAGCTATCCTTATTTCCTCGCATGATTTAGATTTGATGGCACTTAACAAAGAGCTGTGGGCAATACCACAGGTCTTGTCATACCATTTCAACCTAGGATGTGCTTGGGCTTTTTTACTTCCTCCCTTGACAGTTTTAATAAAAAAAGATTTAATATTATTAAAAAGAGTCTCATGAATTGTCCCAATTTGATCCAGTGGAGTACCAGCCTCAAGGATGTGTGCCATCTGTTTTGTGGCCGCTGAGACCTCCAAGGCAATTTTGCTAATAGTGGTAGTGTTCTCTTGGAGGCCAGCCCATTTTACCCTTCTGCAGTCATTTGTAAGGCCAGCATCTGCGGTTTCAATGTTTGTAACAGGGTTCATACAGAGGCCCTCAGATACTGATAATGTTATCACCAGGGGATTATGATCACTCTCAGATCTATTAACAACTTCCATGTCCACCAACATTTTCCAGAAGTCTATCTTAAGTAGAAAATAATCAATGCGGCTTGAGTTTATGGAGTTATCAAATGTAACTTTACCCATTGGGTCTGATTTAGTCCTGCCGTTTACTGCACGTAGGTCCCATTCAAGACAGAGACCCAACCATTGCATAACTGCCTCCGTAACTTTTTTGATAGGGGCGACAGACAAAAGGGGAATATTCCAGATCTGATCAATTTCCCCATATCCCCCACCATCAAGGTTGGGAAATGGTTCAAAGCAACAGTTGAAATCACCTGCCACCATGACACAGCTATCTCTGCTGATATCGTTCAGTAGGGAATCGAGTTCAGCTACCACACCCGCAGGCTTCCCACCTGGCATACCTCTGGCATATATATTAAACAGAAAAGAGGTCTGATTATTGTTATCTGTTAATTTCAATGCTAGGATATCATTACTCAGAGTAGGGAGTTCAGTGATGGTAATGGCTAGTGATTGTCTAATCCAAATGACTAAACCCCCTGACGGGCGGCCCTTCGGTCCTTTGGTGGCTGGTTTATAGTAGTTAAGATAGCCGACCCGATAGATAGCTTCTGTTGACCAACTTTCCTGCAGGATGATTACATCATGTGTATCCACATAGGAACCCCAAGCGGCCTCTGACATTTTCCCCTTCAGTCCCGCTATGTTCCAAGACAAGACTACAAGTGTGTATGAAGTTTTCTCTGCCATAAAGGCAGATGGGTTGGCTAACGCCTTAGTGTTTTTCTGCCTGGAGTTACCTGGCATGAAGTTTTCCCTTTTTTCCACCCTCTTAGGTTTTGTACTAGGTATGGAAACTATCTCTGCGCCTAGATTACACATATTTTTTGAAGAGTAAGTTAGCACAGCGCTAGTACTCCCAATATTCTGTTGTTCTACATCAAGTCAATCCACTCCTTCCAGACCGGAGAGGGGAGCAAACCGGTTTGCAAGGTGAGGATAGAACATTGGATAGAGCGGGGTGTCAAAGTGAAATCTCCCTCTGTGCCTGTCCCTTCTCGAATGTTGGAACGGAGTGTGAGATCTATTGGCATGTAATGCTGGATAGAAATAATGCAGTAGTAAAGTTTGTACGTCCCCAACTCTGCCAAATCTTGGTTCTCTGCCGATATATTCGGCAACCCAGGGCTCTCTAAAACTAACCACCACACAATCCCCCTCTAGATCTTTCTTACCATAACCTATCCAATCCACCCTCCTAACGTTAAGTATTTCAGGGTTTAAATTAGGAGGGAGAGGCCGATTTTTATTAAGCCAAAATATGACCTTATTATAAAGATCCTTGTGTGTTTCCCTCTTGCCATCTACGAGTGGAGCCACTCCAGTTAAAACAATTGTATATGGCACTGACTCCGGTGGAAGGTTCACACACTGTTTCTTTGGGATAGGTTTACCAATGGGCTGTTGAGTGGTGTTTTTGTCCCTGGCTGGTATTGGATTGTTCTGAGCCTGCTGGTTTTTGATGGGCATAGGCCTTGCAGGATTCTCTGTAGAGGCTATTTTCTTAGGAGCGGGTCCTGTTTTTTGCGGGGCCTGTGGTTTAGAGGCTCCCACTTGTAAGTTGTTACCCCCCGCTTTATTACTATTTGTCACAACCGTGGGTTTAGAATTGGACAGGACGGGTGGGGACAAACCAGCTCTTGTTAAGCTGGAAAGAGTTCTATCCGAAGTCGCTATATTTTCCTTTACTAACAGGTCTAAGGTGTCCAATTTTGTATTTAACAACCTTGTCCTTTCAAAGAGGGGTAAAAGAAGAGATTTGAATAGCAACTCAATTTTAGCCAAGAATATTTCTTCTGTTATGCTAATCATAGTCATAGTCTCGCCCCCCCCTTGCTGGCTAGAAACGTTAGTATTGGGTAGCTGTGGGGGTGAGACTGTAGCATTAACCACCCCCTCTGTTTGTTCCTCCAAATCTGGTGAGGCAACCCTCTTACGTTTCCCAGGATTCTGAGTCGGTGTCAGTTCTAATAAAGAAGGAGAATCCATAGGATCATTGCTAATGTTAAGTTTTGGAGAATCTGAGAGTCCAGAATTATCCCCAGACTGGTCTAAACAGATGGTCCCACTATTGGGTAGGTTCTCATGTGCAGTATTAAAAACATTTTCCTGGTTGGTATTCGTAATCTCCGTGTTTTGAATCTCAATAACAGGAGCTAACATCACATCTACATTGCTATCCATATTCAGCGTAGAGAGTGGGACAGGGGAGACTGCCTCGCTTATTTTACCTAGTGAAGAACGCTTGCCGGTGATGATATCAAGCGAGAGGCGTTTTTCAACTAAAGCGATCTCCTTCTCTAAAATGGCTGTTGAACGTTTAAAAAATTGGTCGATTGTACCAGTGAAAGTACCATTAGAGGTGGAGACCTGTACCTGCCTCTCCTTACCAGATCTTAAGGTCATTTTTGTTAGCCTTTCCAGGATATAATAGGTAAGAATATGACCAACCTTAGTTGGCGAAAAAGCCACACAAAACGAAAAAATTAAATGTACAGTAAAAGGGACTTTAACGACACTATAAATGTTAACAATAAAAACGATGTCAGGGGGGAAATGTTAATAATGAGGCCCAGCCCGGCCTCCGCCGGCCCCGGACGGCCACAGACGGTCCCGCCCTTGTCCCGGGCTTCTCCCGGCGCCCTCCCGCGCGCTCCCGCGCCGCGGGAGTGCTAGTTCCTATATATAGGTGTCCAGATAGCTAACAAGAGTGAGGGCGGGGCCGGCAGGGAGAGCAGCCCAGCTGGAAAAGGGCTCGCGGGGACTCCTGGTCCTCGGAGTCCGCCGCTGCGCTCGCAGCCCTGCCGGTTGCTGGAAAATGCCCCTTCACAAGAGCAGAGAGAATGAGGAAAAGGAAAAACGGCTGCAGCCGCGATGCGGGACCCGCGCAGCGGGTCCGGCGAGGAGTGGCGGCGTGCAGCAGAGCAGAGCGCTGACTTCCTAGATTCCTCCCTCGGGTGTGGTGTCCGTCGGCAACGAAATCCGCCGAGTCCAGGTGAGGCAGCAATTTAATCTGGTCAAGAGTGAGGGCGGGGCCGGCAGGGAGAGCAGCCCAGCTGGAAAAGGGCTCGCGGGGACTCCTGGTCCTCGGAGTCCGCCGCTGCGCTCGCAGCCCTGCCGGTTGCTGGAAAATGCCCCTTCACAAGAGCAGAGAGAATGAGGAAAAGGAAAAACGGCTGCAGCCGCGATGCGGGACCCGCGCAGCGGGTCCGGCGAGGAGTGGCGGCGTGCAGCAGAGCAGAGCGCTGACTTCCTAGGTTCCTCCCTCGGGTGTGGTGTCCGTCGGCAACGAAATCCGCCGAGTCCAGGTGAGGCAGCAATTTAATCTGGTCAAGAGTGAGGGCGGGGCCGGCAGGGAGAGCAGCCCAGCTGGAAAAGGGCTCGCGGGGACTCCTGGTCCTCGGAGTCCGCCGCTGCGCTCGCAGCCCTGCCGGTTGCTGGAAAATGCCCCTTCACAAGAGCAGAGAGAATGAGGAAAAGGAAAAACGGCTGCAGCCGCGATGCGGGACCCGCGCAGCGGGTCCGGCGAGGAGTGGCGGCGTGCAGCAGAGCAGAGCGCTGACTTCCTAGGTTCCTCCCTCGGGTGTGGTGTCCGTCGGCAACGAAATCCGCCGAGTCCAGGTGAGGCAGCAATTTAATCTGGTCAAGAGTGAGGGCGGGGCCGGCAGGGAGAGCAGCCCAGCTGGAAAAGGGCTCGCGGGGACTCCTGGTCCTCGGAGTCCGCCGCTGCGCTCGCAGCCCTGCCGGTTGCTGGAAAATGCCCCTTCACAAGAGCAGAGAGAATGAGGAAAAGGAAAAACGGCTGCAGCCGCGATGCGGGACCCGCGCAGCGGGTCCGGCGAGGAGTGGCGGCGTGCAGCAGAGCAGAGCGCTGACTTCCTAGGTTCCTCCCTCGGGTGTGGTGTCCGTCGGCAACGAAATCCCGTAAAGAATTTAGAGTTACCTCTAAGAAGTTTTGCTCAAATTTCAGATGAATTGTCCATTCAAAATGATTTTTTGATTAGACAAGATTTGTTCATTCCCCCTGCTGGCCTCAGGGATAGAATTATTCAGTTAGCGCATTCTGGGCATCCTGGTGTGTCTGCTACCAAGAAACTACTAAAGTGCCATTATTGGTGGCCTGGTTTAGACGCTTCAGTGGAAAGGTTCATTGACAGTTGTTCTGTTTGTCTCAATTCTGATAAGCACTGGAAGGTTGCTTCTGAACCGTTGTCTTTAGGTAATGGTCCCACAGGTCCTTGGCAAAGACTTTCCATTGATTTTTCGGGACCTTTTGACTGTTTGGGTAGAGAGATGAGATTTCTCATTGTATTAATTGATGACTTCTCCAAGTGGATTTACTTTTCTTTTGTAGAACACCCCACAACTGATGAAGTTGTTTGTTTTTTGGACAACATTTTCAGGGTTGAGGGAGCGCCAGCTTCTTTAATGTCGGACAATGGTGTCCAATTTGTTTCCAGTAAGATGCAGGTGTTTTTGAAAAAGTTTGGTGTTAATGCCATTAGAGCTCCTCTTTACAGTCCTCGCTCGAATGGTCAGGTAGAAAGGGCTAACAGATTTTTTAAGGAAGGTGTCCAGGCTGCTTTAGAAAGCAACCTTGATGTTTTACAGTTTCTTAAGGAGAAACTTTGGAGTTACCATTTGACTCCCAATTCTTGCACTGGCATATCCCCTTATTTTTTAATGAGAGGCAGAGAACCTAGATGCATGTTCATGCCTTTAATTGGTAGTCCTAAATCTAATAAAATCAGTTTGGAGGATTCTATCATTAAGGCCAGGGACAATATTTATTCTGCTCGTGTGTCTGGGAAGGCCTATCATGATTTTTCTCATCATTCTAAAAGCAAAAATGTTTCTATTGGTGATTGGGTTAGAATCATCAGACCTTCTTTCACCCCCAAGGGTTCGTCTAAGTTTTCTGAACCTTTTCAAGTTGAGGGTGTCACCAGTTCCACTGTTCTACTTAAGGATAAAGGTTGGTGGAGCAAGAGTTCTGTAATAATTCTTAAACCTGGTCAAGAGCGTTTCTTTTCTAAAATGGGAGATGGTGCCTTGTTTGATGATACTGCTCTTTCCAATGACAATGCTTGTTCTGTTTCTGGTTCTGTTCATTCCACCTTCAACGCTGAGGAATCTCCAGATCCTGATCCCGTTCTTTCCAGTGACAATTCTGAGAATTCCCCTATTCCTGTTCCTGATTCTGCTTGCCTACCTCTCTCTGATTCGGTGGGCACTGATCCAGGAAAAGACATTTCGTTGAATTCTCCTGTTCTAGATGCTTCCATGTTACCTAGAAGAAATGTGATATTACCTAAGAAATTTTCTGATTATGTTTTAGGTTGATTTTGTTTTCTTTATTTTATTTGTTTCCTTTTGTTTAGAAAGGAACATGTGGTGTATGTCTTCCATTTCTATTGTAGTTTTCATTTATTAGTTTTGTAGTTCTTCTGCTGTGTTAGACTGTTTGCTATGCAATATGGAATTCTGCTATTGTATTCTAGTGATCCAGGTTCTAGTTCAGTGAAGCGGTTGGAGCTGAACTGAAGAGATGCCTGGACACTAGCACCAGTGGGTCTATATATTACTTTAAGAATAAAGCTATTTTATTCCTTTATTTGCCTCCATCCGCTCTTTACATAATGATTATATTTACGTGGATGCAGTGTTTTGTTATAGTTGGTAGCTTGATTTTCTAAAGCATGAAAGACTGAAGAGTATAAGTGCATGTATATTAATTAAATGCATGTGGAAACAACATTTTAGAACTTCATGTATTCATAAAGCAAATTCTGATAAGTACCGATGAAGCAGCCAAATAAATATGGATAAATAAGTGGATAATGTTAAAATGATAAATACCATAAAACTGTGAGTCCTACTTATTCATCATAACCAACTAGCCCAACATGAGGGCACCGCTAACGCAGACCTTTTTTAACACTTTAAGGTGTACCCCTCACCCTGGGCGGCTCCTGAACAGACGTGTCTCGCAGACGCGAATTCCCCCTAAGGCTCCAGGCTTGGCGGCGGTATATCAAAGCCCAACCTATTCAAACTGAAAGTAGTGGTCAAAACTACACATTAAAAGTAGCTGGCATGTGGTCACCCATATAAACACGCCACCCCTCCCACTTTATAGGGGTTTTAAAACCCAGGACTTGCTGCGGCTACCAGGCAGCTACACAAAACAGTGGCTTTTTGCAGTGAACTTTGGTGCTAATTAGTTCATGGACATAAGAATGTCAACACCCCCCCCCCCCCCCCATTATGCTGTCTAACCCAAGTTTTCATCTCCTGCTCTCCAATCTACTGTCCTTACTTTATGGCTCCCATACCAGTTGAATTCCTACTCAGGTGCCCTGTTAGCATCTCACAGTTGTACAAACACCTCCAGACGGTCACCATACCTCACTGTAGCCCATCTTCACATCACACCTTTGTTCTATTCAGCATAGGTTGGCATGTACTTTAGCGAGAAGTTACTCGTTCCCTATGCCACTTTTTTTTCACTTTAAACTCTCGCACATTCCATTCAGCCATTTGTATTTACCCACTTTAGTATGGGCTTAAAATCAGCCCCTCCCCTCTGGACAGTTCAGAAGGTAAACATTAATTATGTTTGTAATCTCCAGCTCAACACTCTTTTAAACACTTCACTGAGATCGGATTGAATCACTAATCCCAAATCTCTGGCCACGCCGCTAGCGCGATAAGTTGCCCAGGGTTCCATCAGATGGACACAAACTCCTCCTCAATTGCATCTTTATCAACAGCAGCATCCCCCAAAAGACTTCCACCAAAATACTTACCTCACAAGTAGACGCCATCAGACTACAGACTAATACTCCACAACAGTAAAGCGATACCAAAGGGGATGATGGACGGAGCACTTGAGGAAATCAAACACTCACCCCCAGTCAACTGATCTGGGTTTAATCCATCATCATTCTTTAGCTCACTCTACCACCTCAGTTCAAACATGGCCATATGCAAATCACTGACCCTGTGCCTCATGGGAACAGTCCAGCCCGAACTGCCAAGCCATGTCTTCCCTGGACCGGAAAAAAGCATCTTGGGACCGGTTTCAGGTTCATAACCCTCATTAGCCAGGCTATCTTGAATCCAGTGGCAAAGTGAGTAAGGGACCCACGTCTGGGTATACCCTGCCAACTTAGGGTAAACAAAGCGATTCCAAAAGGGATGATGGACAGAGTGTTGAACAATGCAAGCACTCACCCCCAGTCAACTGATCTGGGTTTAATCCATCATCATTCTTTAGCTCACAAAGGTAAAGGCCAACCGTAGAGTCCAATCATTTAAAACTTAAACCGTTGTTTTACCTCTGACTTCACATTACCCTGAGCACTAACCCTTCCTAACGAATCGCCGATCTCACACCGCGCAGCCGATGTAAACGCTGCCGCGGGTCTGAGCAACAGATTGCCGCCATTAGCGAGGGAAGTGAGGTTCCGTGACAATTGTAAGTGGTGTTTTCGACTCGCACGAATATAGTCGAGTCTGGTATCTATGAACCGCAAATGACGAGTTTAGTAAGTGTGCGCAGTTTCGCTGTGCTAACTTAAACCGTTCGTTTGTTATGTGGGTTTTTCATTTGTACCCACGGGTTCCATCTTATATACGGCATCCATTTTGTCTCTTGCCCTCAAGTAGCCAGCGAACGGACGTTGTCCGCTTCGCGACCCTGGGACTCCCAAGATATTTGCGGAAGACACATGTTCTTTGTAAGTGTCTTTATGACGAGGGGGTTGCTACTGTAAGGCAGATGGCGCCGCTCGAGGCTCATCTTGCCGCACGGACTTATTGTCTCAGCCGTGCATCTCATTAGGCACGTCCCTTTGATGCCTGTATCTCGTGTTTCCCGATACCTCCCCTTTTACACCCTTTCCGATCTCCCCACTGTCTCCGTCTTCCTCTGCACCTGTCTTTGTTCCTATTTCGATCTGTTTTACTGCTGATTGGAATTTGCTAAATGGTGGGAAGATGGTTTTTACAGTTGGGAACCGCCAAATGTTTCCGCATTTATGTTCCGGACTTGATGTGTTTCAAAGTGACCAAAGCGACCCCTCTGGGGGATAATGGTGGGAACCGGGTTGTAAACTTTTGTGTTCAATGTAATCCTATGGGTAAAAACTGTATAAAAGGAGCGATCCACAGAACCAATTTGAAGCAGTCTCCCCAAGTTGCACGCTGTGCACTTGCCGTGATCTCTGTGTTCCCTGCAGCAAATAAACCTTGAATCTTTGACGTTGAAGGAAGTGTCCCGTGTCTCTGTGATTCGTACGCCGGAGCAGGTTACCCACGAAGGTTTCAGGTGTTGTGCCCTGGCACCGCTGGGTCTTAAAGAACCCAGTCCTTCAGTTGGCGCCCAACGTGGGGCTGCATCAGTGGTACCGGTCCAAGCCCGACGATCGTGAGGAACTTCGTGTGAAATCTCCGAGGGAAGGTGCACTCCGCTTCATCGATCCTGTTGTCGAAATAAGTGGCCCGAAGACTTTTCCCGCGAAGATTCCCGCCTCCGGACGGCTGCGACGGACTGCTGCCCTGACTGTAGACCTGTTTTGGCGCCTGGAGTAGACCTTGGTATAGCGAGACGATTGACGGGCCTTCCTGGAGACGCCATTGATCTTTGAGTTAAGTATTTGTGGGTCGCTCCCATAGTTCTTGGTTGTTGACACTTTAGCGAGTGTTTTTGTTGTTAGCGCTGTGTGAGTGTTTTTGTCGGTGACACTTTGCTAGCGTACTTTGTTGTGTTGTTTGACGACTGCAGCCGCCAAAAACCGAGGGTTTTGTTCTTTGCTGGGACTTGGTAAATCCCGTAACCCTTGAAGTTTGTGAAACTCGGCTAGTGTGCAAGATGCCTGGTCGTAGTACTCTGTTTAGTTGTTTCAGACCTTGTGGTACGGATTCCCGATTGGAGGACTCATGTCCGATACCTCCGGTTGGAACTCCCACGTATGAGCTCTATAGTAAGCATGGGCTAGGCCCAGTTACCTTTAACGATTACTGGATTAAATACACGAAAAAGGACGGCGACCTTCGTTGGCCACCTCATGGTAGCTTCGAGGCCCCGATCTTAGATAATCTAGAGATTAAATTGTTCGAAAGAAAGTCAAGGCCGGCCATGTTTGATGCTTTTCGGTTGTGGCGCAAAGAAGCCCGACAGAAAGAAATCAGACAGAATAAACGTAGTCAGCGAGATAATGTCGCTACCATAGTGAAGAAAGCAGAGCAATTTCAGCGAGATAAGGAGGTTAAGGATAAGGAAGTGTTTGGCCGATTACAGCATATGACTGTAGATAAGTGTTACCCCGCTTTACCAACGGAGTCGGAAAAGAAGGAAGAGCCAGTTGAGGATCCCTTAATGTCTTATCTTATGAAGTCACCACCTCCGTACGTACAGGGTACCGCAGCTCCTGTGGTCCCTGCCGTACCTGTTCTTCCACCTATTCCGCCTCCGCCTGTTCCTCAACCTGCACCCGTTCTTCCGACTGTTCCTGTTCCTTTGTCTGTTTCTATTCCTACTGCTCCTCCGCTTCCATATACTCCTGTTCCCGCTACTGCTCTTGCTACTGCTCCTGTTTTGTTAACCCCTGCTGTTGCTACTGTTTCTACTCCTTCTCTTGTTAGCCCTGTGTCTTATTCTTCTCCCTCTACTCGTAGTCGCAATTCTCCTCTTGCGGCTAGCTTCTTTCATTCGCTCGGACCTGTTCATGGGTCCGCTGGTTCCGATGGTCCTCAGAGACGAAGTCAGCTTCCTGGAAACAGAGAACGCGTTGCGCTATATAATATGGCGATGGGTTGGATGGTAAATCCGCAGAGAAGTCCACCCCGTGTTGTCCTCGAAACATTCTGTCAATTCAATATACCAACCCAGAGATATGTGTTTAATGAAATGTGTAAGTTCCTTTATGATCAAATAGCGACCGATGCGCCTGACGAGGTGCTCGCCGCTCTGTCCGATCTCCAGCTTCAGTTCGCAAATGGGCTGATAGTGGATACCAACGTTCGACGTGCTGTTGAACGATTGCTATCTCTTCGTCCCGCTCCCATCCCTCATGCATTGTTTGTTGAGGATATTGAAAAACAACCAGACGAGTCTGGCCAATACCCTATGCGGGAAGTTCCACCAGTGTGGATGCCAGGCGATGCTACTGCTATTCCTATTATTCCGCCGCATTTCCAGAGAGTATGGATACATCTCCCATGGAAAAGATCGGAAGTGTTGCAGGTGAAGCAATCTTTGCCTGACCCTCGCAAAAATCCTGCAGGGTATTACAAAGAATTATCGCAGCTCGTAGATGCTACGATAATGAATCTTGCCGATATCGACATGTTGTTTGGCAATGTCGTACCGCAACCGGTATGGGCTAAGATTCGCCAGGAAGATCACGCAAACGAACTAGGTGGTGATTGGGCGGCCATTGTGGCGGCAGATGGGTTGCAAGTTGGTGGCGCTAAGCCTGAACAGTTGATTGCTGCTCTCCCTCAAAGAATCATAACATTAATGAAAACTCTTATGCCAGCTATGAAGGTGAATTGGGACAAGTTGTCAGCCTGTAAGCAGAAGAAAGATGAGAGTGTTTCCGACTTCTTTACGAGGTTCGAGGAAGCATTCATCGACCATAGTGGTCAGGATATGGGCACGGAGGGTGGTCAAAGGTTGTTTGTGGATAAATTTGTTTCGAATTTGTTGCCCGATTTGAGCAATAAATTGAGAAATTCGGAAAGTGCATGGGCCGTTTCTACTTCGGCTCAGATATTGGCTACGGCACAATACTATGAGAATAGAGAGAAAGAAGAGATTGACCGTGCTGATAAAAAGACGAAAGAGCTAAAAACTAAAGTGTTGTTGCAACAAGCGTATCCTCCGCGGTCAAATCAAAATAATTCGCAACAGAATAGGTCACAGCCGCAATCAAACAGATCCCAAACCCGTAACGATTCCTCCTCCCAAAGATCCTCGTTAGGGTACAATCAATGTGCTTATTGTAGACAGGAGGGACACATTAAATTCAATTGCCCTGTTTTAAACGAACGCAATAGTGGTAACTCAACTAGAGGAGGTCGTGGTGGTTCGCAGCAAACGTCACGAGGTAGAGGCCGTGGTGCTCAGAACGATCGCTCAGATAACTCATCCAATTCTAATAATTGTTTCGATCAACGTGGATCGTCGCAAGGACGATCTGCGCAGTATAATGTAGACGATTATTACGTCGATCAGGGAACTGACGACAGTAATTACTAGGACAGCCAAAGACAAGGAGAGGGAGTGGTATCAGTTCCGGTTGATCAGAGAGGGCCTTACGTCGCAGTTGCGACAGCGGGCGTCGTTGAGCCTTTTCTGTTGGACACTGGTGCAGCGAAAAGTTCTATCATGTATTCGAAACTCCCTGGCGCACCTTTGTCTGGCTTAACAAATGTTTCCGTTGGATTCTCTGGCGCCCCTGTTAGCAATCCAGTTTCGCGCCCTTTGCCCCTTCAAATTGGGCCACGTGAGCTAGAAGCTCCGTTGATTTTAACCACGGGTTGTGGCGAAAATCTTTTGGGCCTGGATTTGCTTAAACGTTTGTACGCAACTTTGTATTGTTCTCCTGCGGGTGTAAAGCTTACGTTGGGAGAGAGGGTTGTCTCTCCCATGTATTTGTCCCTCGATAAGCCCCCACCGGAATTGAGTTCTCTTCCTGCGTCTTTGTGGGCAACAGGTCCAAATGACGTGGGCCTGCTTGATATCTTCCCTTATGTTGTTCAGTTGAAATCTAATGTGCGGCTGCCACGTATTCCCCAATATCGTATCTCCCTTGATGGTGAACGAGCACTATTGGCGATCATCTATGATTTGATCGAGAAAGATGTTATTGAAGAGACTCGGGGAAACGTGTGCAACAGCCCTGTACTGCCCATTCTTAAACGTACTGATCCTTCAAAACCGCCTGTTTATCGTTTTGTTATCGATTTACGGGAGGTAAATAAAATTGTGGTTCCTCAATTTCCTGTTGTGCCTGACATCACGGCGCTACTGACTCTGATTCCAGCTTCTGCATCATGGTTTTCGGTGATTGACTTGAAAAATGCGTTTTTCAGCATCCCGATTGCCGAAGAGAGCAGGGACCTTTTCGGTTTCTCTCTCGGTGGACGCAGTTTCCGGTTCAAACGCGCTCCTCAGGGCTACTGTGAAAGTCCATCTATTTACAGTCAAGCCTTGAAGGGTCAACTGGATGCATTTAGGTTGCCGGTTGGTGCGGCCTTGATTCAATACGTCGACGACTTATTGGTGGCTGCTGATACTCAGGACATTTGCAAAATTGCTACGGTGTCGTTGCTGCAACATCTCTGTGAGTTAAATCACAAGGTGTCACCTTCTAAACTCCAATATTGTTGTCAAGAAGTAACCTATCTAGGTCACTTATTGTCAAAGGAGGGAAGGAGATTGACCCCAGAGAGAATTGCAGCGATTGCGCAAATGGCTGTGCCACAAACCCAAAGAGATGTGCGTGCCTTTCTAGGTATCACGTCGTACTGCAGGCAATGGATTCCAAATTTTTCATTGCTAGCGAAACCATTGGTGGCTCTTACGTGCAAAGATGTTTCAACTCCTTTACCATGGACGGATGAATGTCAGAAAAGTTTTTCTGAACTGCGTGATTCATTGTGTTCGGCTCCTGTGTTAGGTACCCCTGACTACGGTAAGCCGTTCACGTTATATGTTCACGAGAGGGAAGGTTGTGCTTTGAGTGTTCTAACGCAACCTTTTGGTGGTAAGCAACGTCCATGTGCATATTTTTCCTCGACCTTGGACCCAGTAGCTAGAGCATTGCCGAGTTGTCTACGAGCAACAGCGGCAGCTGCGGTCTCCATCCGACAATCAGCAGGATTGGTCATGGATAATATGCTTACGGTGATGGTTCCGCATGCAGTCGATACTCTTTTGAATCGAACGAAAACTCAGCACTTGACGAGTGCGAGGTTGTCTGGGTACGAATTGACGCTCTTGGCAAGCCACATTCAGATAAAACGTTGTAACGTTCTGAACCCGGCAACTTTGTTACCAATTAGCACAGAGTCAGATGAAATAGCAGAACATGACTGCTACTTGAGGACTGAAGAGGAAACGAAAGGTCGAGTGGACCTTAAAAACACCCCATTGGAAGATCCGGATGGCACTTTGTATGTGGATGGGTCATGTTTTAAGTTGCCGAATGGCGATGTGACTACTGCTTATGCTGTTGTAACATTGAATACTGTTGTTGAGACTGCAAGGTTGAATCAGAATTCTGCCCAAGCTGCGGAGCTGATTGCTCTTACTAGAGCATGTGTGTTGGCGAAAGGGAAACGTGTGAATGTGTTTACCGACAGTCAATACGCGTTTGGTGTTGCTCACAGCTTTGGACGATTGTGGAGAGAGAGAGGTTTCTTGACGTCGCACGGTACGAAGATACAGCATGGCCAGCTTGTGAACGATCTTTTGGATGCATTGACTTTGCCTACGCAAGTTGCGATTGTTAAGTGTAGTGCGCATCGTAAGGTGACGGATGATGTTGGTCGTGGTAATGCGTTTGCGGACGAGACTGCTAAGGAGACTGCCCGGAACCTTAGCACTCGAATGTATGTGACAAGTTCGGTTAGGTGGCCTACAGAATCGAGTATGTGTGAAGACACTATCGAGAGTGTGAAAGCAATTCAGAATGAGGCCACTGAGACTGAAAAGACGAAGTGGAAAGAAAGTACGGGAAAGTTGGATGCGAATGGTTGTTGGATTGATTTGTCGGATCAGAAAAGATGGATGTTGCCTGATGCGTATGTGCTGGCCGTTGTGACAATGGCACATGGGTTAGCACATATTAGCGCGAAAGGTATTTGTAAGTTGCTGGCTCCTGTGTGGAAGAATGACGGTATTACGAAGTGTGCTGAACGTTTGGTGAAGAATTGTATGGTGTGTATGATGTACAATCCTGGCAAAGGAACCCCAACTCCTCCTGGCAGTTTTGCTCCTCCTTCGTATCCCTTTGAGGTGATTCAATTGGACTTCATCCATATGGAGCGATGCAATAACCTGAAATACGTTTTAGTTGTGGTTTGCGCATTTTCCCGATGGATCGAGGCCTATCCCCTCAAAGACAATACTGCTTTGTCTACTGCGAAAATCCTACTGAAGGAATACTTTCCTCGGTATGGAATGCCTAGAGTCGTGTGGTCAGATAACGGAAGTGAGTTTGTTGGAAGTGTGATGAAGAGTGTGTGTAAGGGCCTTGGAATTAATCAGAAATTCCATAGCGCCAATCATCCCCAGTCAGCTGGATTGGTTGAAGGGTACAACGGCACCCTTAAACTAAAGTTAGCGAAGATTCAGGCTACGACTGGTCTTTCGTGGCCTGACGCTTTGCCTTTAGCATTACTGTCAACTAGGGCGACTGTACACTCCCGAGTAGGGCTTAGTCCCTATGAAATAGTGTTCGGCCGTCCTGCGAATGTGTGGGGGGTTCCTAGGCCAGGAATGTTTTCTGATCTTGAGTACCCAATGTTGATCGATTATCTACATGACTTGACTGCTAAACTGAGGTTAATTCACCAACAGGTTTACGACGCATTGCCGACGCAGACAGAGGGTCCAGGCCACCAGCTCCAGCCCGGAGACTGGGTGGTGACAAGGAACTTTTCACGCAAAAATAACCTGGACCCGAGGTTCACCGGACCCTATCAAGTGCTCCTGGCCACGAGGACCGCCGTTCGTCTTGAGGGACGTAAAAATTGGGTGCATGCTACGCACACCAAGCGAGTCCCCATCCCTTTGCCGGCAGACCCGTGGGTAAGGAGAGGCATTGCGTCATCTGAAACAGAAACATTGCCGGCGTTTGTGCCTTTTAGCGACGCACAGCTTGTTGAAGAATCCTCAGCGCAGCAGAAAGACACTGTTGAACAATTGGCATCAAAAGACTCAAGACCAGAACACTCAACTGATCAGCAGGACGCTGTCTCTTCAACGGATCCTCTGTTCGACGAGCAGACACGTCCTGGGAAAACTCGATACTTTTTGCGATCTCGCACTAAGGACAAATAAAAAGATCTTGCCTTGCTGTATTGACAACTGCATTATCCCGTTTTCCGTGATCAGTTTTGAACTTTCGTATTACTGTAATTATTTCTGTACATATATTGAGCTTCATTCCTTATACTTTTTGCCTTTACAGCTGAGAGACTTTGTTTTTGCATACGTACATATTGTGCATTGAAGGCCGTAGGGCCGCGCGCGTACTTCCTTCTGGACAGTAGGTCTTGACGTTAGGTTAAAGGCCGTCGGTTCCTAGGAACTCCTAGGGATTGACTATTGCTGCACAGAACGAAGTGCGTCAAGAAACGTTGCGGACGGTCGTAGGGAATGGCATTCTCGAAGCTGAATGATTTGGAGGGAGCTCAAGTCCACAGATTCAAGCTGCAGCAACTCAGTCGTACCAAATGCTTCATATTCCAATTGTTTGTATTGTTTTTGACTGCTTCTGCATTATTGGCGGGTGGGGTGTATTACACGATGTCTTACTTCTTACCTGCTACACCTACTCCTACTTCTTACCCTAATCTTACCTCTACTGCTTCTCCCCATTCCTTTCACATGTTACCGGAACACGAGCAGGCTAGACGTGTAGAATTCCGCAACAATTCCTTTATTCAGCTCCTCCATCAGCATCAGTTAGTGGTTAACACTACTAATTGTTGGGTGTGTGGGTTGATGCCACATACTACGGATAAGGGAATTCCATATCTGGTGTTACCGTATAGTTCCCAAGGGTCAGCTCGAGCATTTCAAACAATGTTTCGAAGCGCACTGGGTTTTCACCCCATTCGAGAACCACGTTCCCCCTACTCTGGTCCTACCTCGTATCAAAAACCTTTGTCGATAGCAATAGAGGATTTAGATAGTGAGATCTATGATCCTTCGCTTATTCCCGAAGAAGAGGTACAGGCCTATAGAGTCCTAAGTAGAGGTGAATATAGTGTGTTCACTAGTGAAAAGCAGCTTAAAAGCTCGCCTCCAATATGGGTCGTACCCCACACTGGTAATTTTTGTCTTATGGGTCGTGGCCGAAGATCGCAAGCCCGACTTGGAGCAAGTGCTTGCACTGAAAATTACATTCTGCCGATGTCCTCGTCCCCTGTGTTTCTGGCTGCCAAGGGTACATACTTTATCTGTTATGATCGTGCATACACATGGTTGCCCGCTGACTTCATGGGCTCATGTTTTATTGCAAATCTGTTGCCTCCGACGTTCACTGTAGATGCCGATTATCATAAGACTAGAGTTGTGCGAGGCGTAATTAGTGAAGAGGATACTGCCGGTCAAGAGGCAGGAGACTTTTTCAAGGGTTTCCTCCCGTTTTGGGGACCTATGGTCAATAGTAGGAACCTGAGACAGTTGACTCGAGTGGTAGAATCGACAGCTAATATTACTGCCAGTGCCCTTGGTAATATCACCACAGAACTTCAGGCGGAGAGACTTATGACGTTACAAAACCGTATGGTTTTAGATGTCATCTTAGCAGATCGAGGTGGGGTATGTAAGGTGATCCATTCGAGCTGCTGCATTTTCATTCCAGATAATGCTCCTACTGTCTATCAAGCCATCTCGAGGTTGCATAAGATCTCCGAATCCATACACGTGGATGTGGGGGATTGGACGCTACTTGGATGGTTTTGGGGCCTGATGTCGACTTGGGGTTGGAAGATTCTGATGATCATCGGAGTCGTTGTAGTGTTCCTGTTCACGTGTTGCCTTTGTGTGCAGTGTGGTCCTGCCTTATGTGGCCTCTGTGCTACAACGTGTATGAGACAACCATCTGCTACCAAGGGGACTCGGTTGGACAGAGCTATGCTACAGCAACATCTCGATGGTCTGATGAATATCGAATATGATTCCGACTAGTGCTTGCCTACATGAGGGCAAAAGGAGCGTCTGAGGTTCCGTGACAATTGTAAGTGGTGTTTTCGACTCGCACAAATATAGTCGAGTCTGGTATCTATGAACCGCAAATGACGAGTTTAGTAAGTGTGCGCAGTTTCGCTGTGCTAACTTAAACCGTTCGTTTGTTATGTGGGTTTTTCATTTGTACCCACGGGTTCCATCTTAGATACGGCATCCATTTTGTCTCTTGCCCTCAAGTAGCCAGCGAACGGACGTTGTCCGCTTCGCGACCCTGGGACTCCCAAGATATTTGCGGAAGACACATGTTCTTTGTAAGTGTCTTTATGACGAGGGGGTTGCTACTGTAAGGCAGATGGCGCCGCTCGAGGCTCATCTTGCCGCACGGACTTATTGTCTCAGCCGTGCATCTCATTAGGCACGTCCCTTTGATGCCTGTATCTCGTGTTTCCCGATACCTCCCCTTTTACACCCTTTCCGATCTCCCCACTGTCTCCGTCTTCCTCTGCACCTGTCTTTGTTCCTATTTCGATCTGTTTTACTGCTGATTGGAATTTGCTAAATGGTGGGAAGATGGTTTTTACAGTTGGGAACCGCCAAATGTTTCCGCACTTATGTTCCGGACTTGATGTGTTTCAAAGTGACCAAAGCGACCCCTCTGGGGGATAATGGTGGGAACCGGGTTGTAAACTTTTGTGTTCAATGTAATCCTATGGGTAAAAACTGTATAAAAGGAGCGATCCACAGAACCAATTTGAAGCAGTCTCCCCAAGTTGCACGCTGTGCACTTGCCGTGATCTCTGTGTTCCCTGCAGCAAATAAACCTTGAATCTTTGACGTTGAAGGAAGTGTCCCGTGTCTCTGTGATTCGTACGCCGGAGCAGGTTACCCACGAAGGTTTCAGGTGTTGTGCCCTGGCACCGCTGGGTCTTAAAGAACCCAGTCCTTCAGAAGTGAGGCCACGCCCCCCCTGGCTGCTATTTAAGTTGCGCTACTCGGAAGCCGCATTAGCCAAACAGACTTCTCCTGAGGCAGAAACCGGGAGAAAACGCTCGATTTTTTAATCATTTAAAACTTAAACTGTTGTTTTACCTTTGACTTCACATTGCCCTGAGCACTCCCCCTTCCTCACAAATCGCCGATCTCAAACTGCACAGCCGGTGTAAACGCTGCCGCGGGTCTGAGCAACAGATTGCCGCCAATAGCGAGGGAAATGAGGCCACGCCCACCGCCCTGAGGCCACGCCCCCCTGACTGCTATTTAAGTCACGCTACTCGGAAGCTGCATTAGCCAAACAGACTTCTCCTGAGGCGGAAGCCGAGAGAAAACGCTCGATTTTTTAATCATTTAAAACTTAAACTGTTGTTTTACCTTAGACTTCACATTGCACTGAGCACTCCCCCTTCCTCACGAATCGCCGATCTCACACCGCGCAGCCGATGTAAACGTTGCCGCGGGTCTGAGCAACACATTGCCGCCATTAGTAAGGGAAGTGAGGCCAAGCCCACCGCCCTGAGGCAACGCCCCACCTTCCCCCATAAGAATGTGCCTGGGCCGGACACGCTGCGGGCGCGCCAAAGGTAAGCCAGTCTGCGCCAGGCCGGGCCCAGTCCCCCTGCTCCTATCACCACGTCACCCATCAGCTATTCCTCAAGTACACTCCAGCAACTTTCTACGCGTGACCATTTCCCCTGCCTCCACTCAATCTCTGCCGAAGAGTACCAATTCAAATGCGATCACTGCCCATACAGACTCACCCCCCACTTATCCCCCAAAGTCAGGGCAATCAAAATGGCTCTGCTCAACTGCAGATCCCTCCCCAAACACAGCACCGAGTTAAACCTCCTAATATTGGACAACGACATCGATGTACTGTTCCTCATGGAAATATGGATTAACACTTCATCCGTGTAATCCCTTTTGACCTCAGGATTGGGTAACCTGATCAATACCCCAATACCAAACTATACAAAGCGACTGGAAGATGTAGGTATACGTAGTGGTCTTTAATGTTTCATCAAGCAGACATAGGGAATGATGTAAAGAATGGATACAGGGTACAACACCCCGAGAAGTAGCTGGACCTATCCTTCCAACCGTCCTTTGCACGAATGCCTGTCCCAGCACTCTCCAACAGAGGACACTGTGCAAAGCAGTGGCCGACAATGCCACTCGAATAAGAGGTACTTGTTCTTGGTGTTTTTAGAATCGTCCTCTGCAATAGGGTCGGTCCCGACACTCTCCAACAGAGGGCAAGCACCGGTGAAGCGCAAAGCAACAGTAAAGGATTGTCAACAACCCTCAAGCAGGGACTGTATCTGCAATGCAGCAACGCGCTCAATAACCCCGAACTGGCACAGCGGTTTGTTTCGCATCTCTCACGCTCGATAACCCTCGAGCGGGGACTGCCGTTATGGTTCGTAGAAACAAGCGTCTCAACTCGCTTGATAACCCTCGAGCGGGGACAGCGGTTTGTTTTGCGTCTCTCGCGCTCGATAACCCTCGAGCGGGGACTGCCGTTATGGTCCGTAGAAATAAGCGTCCCAACGCGCTTGATAACCCTCGAGAGGGGACTGCCGTTAAAGTGCGATGAAGCAAGCGTCTCAAACGCGCTCGATAACCCTCGAGCAGGGTGTGAGAAGTTGGCCTGGTATATGATGCTCACTAGTTCTAGTGATCATCCTGTACCATGCCAAGCAACCCTTATGATGATTGGTTGTAAGTCAACCTTATAGACCAGTTATCCTAGTGGTAACGTGGACAAAGCAGTCTTAGGCTAAACTCTGAAAGGCAATTGAAGCCAGCTGTATTACCATATACAACCCCCTTGAATACCAAATGAAAGGACACCACACAGATATATATTGAAAATATATATATTTATTAACTACAAATATCCCCTGAACTCTTTATGAGCACAGAAGCACAAGCGTTAAACAAAACACAGTTTAAAATACACTAATGTTGCACAATATGGATGAGCCCTAGGGGCCACCTAAACCATATACTAAGAAAGTGGTATAAGAGATACCAATCGAAAAGGAAGTAGACCTAGGGCCTTGGGAATCGCTGGAGCTGATCGGAACTAGCAGTGACTAAGTCGGGAAAGGCCCGCTGGACTCGGGTGCAGTGTTTAAAGTGCACGCACTCACCAATGCAATGTCTACGATGCGTAAAAGTTATTAAGTTAGTTAGGAACCTTCCGAGTGACCTAGAAAGCTGAAACTTAAGACACAGACACTAGGTGTGTACCAGTGTGGGAACACCGGCGTTGCTAAGCTACCTCACCCACAGGACACGGGTGTATAGGGTCGAAGTAGTGTCAGGTTTCATCACGCTGGTCGATGGTGCTTGGAGCTGAAGATGCTCCAGGCGGCTCGATGTGAAGAGTTCCGGTGGATCCAAGGGTGGCTCTGAAGTTATGTAGACCTGAAAGCAGAGGGGAAAATGTTCAAAGTCACTAGCCAGTGACTACAGTGGAACCAGATTGGAACCAGGCGATGTCGGGTGCAAACAGGGGTGCAAACAGGCGATGAGGTGTAGCTGCTCTCTGCAGCCACGTGGACACGAAGAGGTCGAGGCCGTCCAAGAGTCAATCACAAGCTGTCCCACACAGGCTTCTCGCTGTTGGCGGTGTTGGCAACTTGATTGGAGCAAACAGGCCTTGGCTAATGCAAGCCACGCAGGAATCAAAAAAGGCTTATCACTCGAACCAGCAAGGTCAGAGCGGGTGCTCCCTTTTACAGGAGCGAGGGCAAGTCTGGAGCAACCAGACCCGCAGTGTAGTTTGTAGGTTTCATCGCCAAGATGGCCGCTGACCACGTGGCCGGGATGGCGCGTCAAGTGGCACAATGCAAAAGGGCCCCACGCAGATCATGGAGATGCTGGGGGGCTGTTCTTCGGTGCAAGGGCTGCTCGGTGGTGGGGCTTCTCAGTCCCCAAAGCACAACATCGAGGGTGCCTCGGATGCTGCGCAGTCAGCTTCTCGGGGGTCTTTCTAGAGGTCCAGTCCCATGTCTCTCGGTGCCTCCACGGGTTCCTTCTTTGCAGGGACTGTGGATCGGGCTGTGAGGAGTCTGGGTCTTGTCAGGCTCCGGTGGGAGGCGGCGGCAAAGCAGACGTCGAGTTGCTGGATGGTGCCTGTGTTCACAGGGTGGCCACTCCTAGGCCACAAGGGGCATGCTCTTCAGTCTTCTGTGCAGCAGAATGTCTAAGTCCAGTCGTCTTCTTAGTTTCAAGTTGATTCAGGATGATCTGAGGTGCTATGGTACTGCTCCCACTCTCATTCCCAATCTGAGGGGTGGATCACCTGCTAGGTCCCTCCCCTGGGTGGGACCAGGAAGGGGGGCGGTTACACCCCCTTTTCTTTGTCCAGCTCCTCGCCAGGCCTAGGTCTGGAAAGTCCCAGGACCGGTTTGGACTGGCTTATGCACGGGGACACCTTGTGTGCCCCAGGCATGTCTCAATCTATTCAGCCCTGTCCTACCCAATACACAAAATCCTGTCTGGGGTGGTGCTCGCACCTCCCAAGGCAGGAAACCATTTGTCCAAGCCTCCCTCACTGGAAGTACTCCCAGCAGCAGGAGGCCAGACTTGTGTCTGTGGTGGCAGCATCCATTTTGTGATGCTGAGGCTCTGGTTAACTTTAACCGGGGTTAAGGTTATGTACATGTCGTGTCCCTCTAGAAGGGTGGAATGCTATCCCCGTCGACAGAACTGTCAGGGTATAGTATTCCAAATCGTATGACACCTTACTCGACATGTTTTGATAAAGCCAAACCAAAGTTAGCATATAACCACGAGGAATATAATGCACTTAAGAGTATATGGTATGGCAATATCCCGGAACAGCTAAGGGAGTGGTTCCAGACAGCTGCAGACAGGCTCAGCTCATGCTAGAGCACCATCTCACATATTTCCAAGCACTCTGCCTCCAGGATTGATGAGGCCTTCCATAGGAGTGGCTGATAGGAACATATGTGTCCAGTTAAGGTTAGATATAGGGATACTATATCTAAGTAAGAAGTGATTACACCAACTTACCCCGCTGAGTGATCAGCCAGTTGTGTCAAATATGGAGGCCAGGCCAGGGGTGGCACAATACATGCTGCAGCCCCTGGTAGGCCTTGGAAACACCTATGCCCTGGGTACCTAGAGTACACTGTTACAGGGGCCAATAAGGTGAACTAGTTCCAATTGTGTTATGCACCTAAAGTACATGGAGTCCATTTTAAGGAGAGCGCAATCAGCCTGGGGCCCTGAATAGCAGGATCCCAGGCCAACTATGTAAAAAACCAGCTAAACACCAGGCAAAAAGTTTGGGGGTAACAAAAGTCAGATATCCACCTTCCTACACGGGGACTGCTGGAATTGGCCGTAGAAGCAAGCGTCCCAACGCGCTCTGTAACCCTCGAGCAGGGACTGTTGGAAAGATCTGGGGCTAGAACATCCAAGCGCACTAGCTCACAGCAACTGGTCTCACCTCTGTTGATGCTCTCTGGAGTGGTCCTCGATACGAACTCAGAATATCAGACACCTTCCGCTGCCGCCATGTCCGTTTATGACCGCTCGCGAGGCTCCTCCTCTTCGCATAGCCCTCTGGGATATGTAGTCCTGACTAGTCTTTGTCCTCATTTCGAGTGTCCTAACAGTCCCACCCAGACATAGTCCCAGCCTTACCCCTGGGCTATATAATTAAACACCTAGACAGAACTCAAGGGTCAGAACGTGGCATAGCAATTATCACCAAGGCCCACCTCTCATGCCAACTCAAGGACAGCCCAATCCTCGACTGCGAAAATGCTCACTTCTCCCTACATCTCTCCCTGGAGAACACTCGGTCGGGTCTTCTAATATACCGACCCCCGGTTCCACTTGGACACTTCCCTAATTCACTGGTGGAAACAGCCACCTCCCTAGCCTGTCTATCTTCCAACTCTACAGTGCTAGGAGATCTTAACATTCACTTTGATGATCCAGGGAACAAAATAGCCGGAGACCTTAAAGAAGACCTAGCCGCACTCAGTCTCTCCCTGAAGAATCCTCAGCCCACTCATAACAAGGGCCATCTTTTGGACCCCATTTTTTCCAACATCCCAGAACTCGCCACATCCCCACCCCTTCCCATCCCCTGGACAGATCTATCTTATCTTCCTGAAGCTCCCATTCGCCACCGAAATTACTCACAGCCTGCCACCCCAAGCACCCTCTCGCCTGTGGCACAAACTCGACACGGATGCTTGGACCAGCCAGCTGATAGCCTCCACCCCCACCCTGAACCCGGACCCCTCACTAGCAGACACCCAAATCCGAGCCTGGATAGAATTTTTCCTTGACGCGGTTCTCCCCATCAAACACCTCCCCAGTAAGAGGAGATCATTCAAGTCACCCTGGTTTACTCCAGAACTGCATAAAAAATGCAAACAACTGGAACGTCTCTGGAGAAAAGACTGGACATCAAACGGTAAAGAGACCTATAAATCATCCATGAAGCAATACAAAACCCTCATAAAAAATATGCAAGCTAGTTAATTCGAAGGGAACATTCTAACTGCTTCCAACTCCGCTAAGGAGACCTAACGCATAGTTAAATCCCTCATGAAAGTTCCTGAACGTCAGCCGGACGCTGATCCCCTCCGGTGCCAGATGCACCCAACTCGCAGAGTTCTTCTCAGCCAAAATCCTCAAGATCCTTAAGACCTTCCCCCCCCCCCCCCCCCCCCCCACCACCCGATCAACTTCCCAGCTGGGCCTATCGACCAAGATGCCCCCCTCATGAATGCATTCCTCCCCATTTCCATCGAGAGGTTGGTGGCCACTCTTAACCATATGAATAGTGGTTCCCCAGATGACCCAGCTCCCATGAGCAAACTAAAACTTGTAGCTCCCACAATATCCCCCCTCCTCACCAGGCTGATAAATGCCTCCCTCTCCCAAGGAATAGTCCCCGTCAATTGGAAAAGTGCGACAGTTTGGGCACTCATCAAGAAACCGCACCTAGACCCCTTGGACCCCTCAAACTTCAGACCCATTTCCCTCCTCCTAGGCATCGGCAAAATGGCAGAAAAAAAAAACAACTAACAACTTTTAATTTTTCTAGAGACTAACAACATCCTTCGCCAATCCCAGACAGGGTTCAGACCGGGACAGGGGACTGACACCGCCCTCCTGGCCATATTAGAGGAGACAAGATCCATCTTGGACGCAGGGGGGTGGGAATCAGTGGCAGTGATCCTCCTGAACCTAAGTGCCGCCTTCGACATGGTGGACCACACCTCCTGCTCCACCACCTACAAAAAACCGTCATCACTGGGACTGCCCTGGCCTGGTTAAAATCATTCCTGGAACATAGGACTGTCCAAGTGGCCGATAGCTACGGTCACTCCAGAGCTCTCCCCCTGAACTGTGGGGTTCCCCAGGGATCCTCCCTGAGCCCCACTCTTTTTAATGTTTACATGGCCCCCTTAGACGACATAGCCTCACCATTCGGCATTAAGGTGGTCATGTACGCCGACGACACCCAACTAGTCGTCTCCATCAACCAGGCCGATCAATCTATGGAAAATTTAGCCGCCTGTCTGCATAATATTTCCGAATGGATGAGTGACTCCAGACTTAAACTCAATGGTGAGAAATCAGAAATTATGCTCCTTTGCGACCCAAACAAACTTCCCAAAACCCTTGCTTGGCCACCTAGCATGCCCCCCCCCCCCCCTCCCCCCAAACAAGAAATCAAGAGCTTAGGCTTTTGGCTCGATCAGGACCTCAGCTTCAGAGCCCAAGCAAGAAAGACGGCAGGCACCTGCTTTGGGCTCCTGCGGGCTGCCCGGAAGATCCTCCCTCTTATCCCCCCCCCCACAGTCTAGGAAAATTTTGATCCAGGGCCTTATTATATTGAGACTGGATTACGGAAACGCTCTGTACCTGGGCGCCCCAGCAGCTGTCATTAAAAAAACTTCAGCACACCCAGAATGCCGCAGCCAGACTCCTCACAAGGATGAAATCAAGGTGCTCGGCTAAACCCTCCCTTAAGGCACTTCCCTGGCTCCCCATTCAACAGCGCATCGCCTTCAAAGCCTTATGCATCTCCCATAAAATCCTGCAAGGCAAAGGCCCACCCATTCTTAAACCACTCATCAAACCTCACAAATCTACCAGACAGCTCAGGTCGGACTCCCTATTTCTGGCCAGTGTCCCCAGAATAAGAAGAGCTCACACGGGCGGGCGACGCTTTGCATACAACGCCCCTAATCTCTGGAATAGCCTCCCCCTCAGCATCCGCAAAGAAAACAATCTGCCTTCATGCCGCAGACTACTGAAAACCTGGCTGTTCCCCCAATAATCCTTCCCCAGGAGTACTGTCAGTCTGTTTCTATAGCGCTGGGACGCCGACGGTAGCTACGCGCTCTATAAATCCTAAATCAAATCAAAAATACACCATCACCCACCACGAGCCACTACAACAGGCGACCAGGTCATAAGAAATTCCAAACGATCTGTCTAGTGTAGAGATCCTGAAAGCCCGGTATAGATCCAACCATCCCATTCTACATCAGAGGGTCTTCAACCTGACACCTGGACAGGTACAGGCCAAGCGGGTCATTATAGGGGTTCTATGAGTGAACATTTCCTCAAATGGGTAGGGAATCCACATCACATCATTTGGCCTTTAATCTCACTCAAATACAACTCACAAACCCACCCACCTGCAAGCACGTGCACAACATGCATCTAAAAGCAGTTTTTACATACCATGGTCCACAAGCATGTATGCCGCTGCTCTTGTGCACGAGTAGCCACATGCAATTGAGACCTCCAGTACTCATGGGTGTGCCCACCCCCAAAGCATATGGCGGTCGATTGGTGGATAGGGTTGGCATCTACATCTTGGCAGTAGTTTCAATTGCATGGGAGTACCATAAGACATTCAGCTCCCAGAGGCGGTCGGCTTGCTATGGCAGCTCTAGATTTTGAACTGTTCACACGTTCTGAATTTGTCTAGGAAGGCTCTGGTTATCAGACCAGCCTCTGGTACCCACCAGAAACAGGAGTCTTCAGGACCAATGACAGATATAACGCAACGCCATACTTCAGTCCTGTGTACCTCAACCTTTGGAGGGTCATGGTTGGGATAGCTGCCCAGTCCATCATACTCTAGCGTGCATGGAACACACCACCCAGCTTTACTGTAATGCTCCAGTGCCCGCTGAACCACCCAGCACAAGTTGCCCCAGAGTGTGTTTGAGTCATCCCCAGTCCAGCCAGGTTAGCGTGGCACCCACAAGACACCATATGGTCACAAAACCCCACCAGCAGTTTTATTCACTGGGGGTGTGCTCTTCCTACCACACATCACTGACATCCCGGGCTCTGTCAGAGCATTGCCACATGCTAATCTTCAGCACCTAGTGTCCTTGCCACTTACTAGCAGTTTCAGATACCTGGGGGTAAGGCTGAGCCCAGCCTGCCAAGACTTGAACCCATCACCTAGACCATGTACCTCCTAACAAGTCAGTTTCAAACTTCCCATCACTTGCAGAAACCTTCAGAGTAGCTCCCAGTCGAGTTCATTATTTAACTAAGAACTGTGCTGTATGTGATCTTTGTCTCCCTGTGGCTCACGTGATGTCACTGTGAGAATACCTGGCGACATCATAGAATGTTGGGGGCTTTGCCTGTAGTTTACTGGCAGTTGGTGCAGGCAGGTCACTCCTGGTGGGGTTCCTTTATTACCATCTTAACATCAGGACCTGTAACTTACATTGAATAAAGCAACATGAATATATTCCCGACTCATGGACCTCTTTTATCCACAACAAACTGCAATACATAAGTGTTGAGTTTACTGTTTACACTTAAGCAAAGGTTTATTTTACATTATTATCAGGCTGCAGATTGCGGAGTGTAGTAAAGATACTCCTTGCAACATGGCCACCTTTGATCATTAGACCTTTCTCTATGTTCTCACTTCTTAAGCCTCCCAGAATACCTGTGTGCATTCTACTTTGTACTTGAATGTTCCACACTGGTCAGTTGAGGGTGTGGTCAGCTGGCCAGGTGTAATGCTCTGCTGTGCCCTACAATAAACCTACATGTAACCAACTAGAAGTGTCCTAATCTACTTGTATCACTGATAATGGGAAATGCTCCACTCAGATGTAGGACCCATGTGGGGTCATAAAGGTTTAGAACTTAAGCACAGGTATGTAACTCTTAAATAAAAAGTAGTTATCAATTCAGTAAACAAATGTGGTTTCGGATTGATTTTAAATGAGAAAATGTAAATTAAGAATAAACCAAGTTAATTCGTAATTTTCACCCTTTTCAAAGTGTTGCATTTACAACCAGCAGGCATCTTGCTCCTAGTGGCTGGTAGACACCGTGCCATACTTGTAACTTAAAAACAATCATTTTCTTTTCAATGAGAGACATTTAAAGTGGAAAAAAGTTTCAATGAAACATAGTGTTAATGTTTCTCTACCTTAAGCCACTTAATGTTTTAGGAAACACGATTCTTCCCTTTAAAGGCCTAACATTAACAAATGACTATTTGTTATAAATTTTGCACCCCATCTATAGTTCTCTGGGAGTAAAATACCTGCAGTTTGTAAAGATACTGACATGGGAAGAACACTAAACTACGGTGTTATGTAATGCAGAGAAAAAAACTTAACTCTTCAGTTGAATTTTCTTCCATTTCAAAAATGTCACATGTACACACAGCAGGTAGCATGCTCCCAGTGGCTGGTACGCTGCCATATTTATAACTGAAAAATATGGTAGTTTGTTGTTAAATGGAAGAAATTTAAAGTGCAGACAAATTGCCTTGAGAACATTTTTTTGCAACACTTTTCTGCACTTTAAATTTGTCATTAAAAAAGGTGATATGTTTAGGTTGGTTTTACTTTTAATGGTGCCACAGATGGTCACAGGTATGTCATGTGCACAAGTACATACAACTGGTTTAGTCACCCATAAACATATATCCCATTAATGTACACGTTCATACATCACAGACCATGCACTCACCAACGCACATGGCAGCCTTATTATAGTACCCTTAGTCACAATATTTTGTTCAAACCACATTATCAGGCTCAAAGGATGTGAGGTTTATATTCAATGAAGCGGGGCGACGGGGTGTCTGGTAACATTGCACGAGTGGATTGGCCTTCAGTAGCTCAATGATTCACAGATAAGAAGTAGCTCTCAGTACAGAAAAGGTTGGAGACCCGACTTAGACGGTTGTGCAGAAAATGTTTGACCCAGCTCAGTCTAGGTTGATGCAAAGCAGTATCTTCCGATGGATATTTAAAGTTAGTTCAAGCCAACATTGCAGACTGGCTACCAGTTGGGTAGCCCTGGAGTCACGACTGGTGTCTCCTCCCACCAAGAACCATTCAGTACAAACTTAAGACTTCGCCAACTTGCAGTGTTTGCCACAATTAACAACCGATTTTAACTGATAAAACACCTTTATTTTACAAAAAATAAAAACATACTATAATACACATGATACAAAGTAGACTAATTTTACGACATGTACTTGGCCACAGCTTTGGTGCCCTCGGACAGGGCGTGCTTTGAAAGTTCTCCAGGGAGCACCAGTTTCACAGCGGTCTGGATCTCACGGCTGGTTATAGTGCTTCGATTGTTGTAGAGGGCGAGTCTAGCCGCCTCTGAAGCCACTCGCTCGAAGACGTCTCCATTGATGGAGTCCATAATCTTCATGGCACCAAGCGAGAGGGCCAGATCAGGGTGGACCTGTCGGAGGACAGAGCGGGTTAGGGTCACAGTCAAACATGTAACAGAGGTTAAGGTAAACCAAATTGGAAGGACAAACACAAACCAGTGTCAACTCATTCAAAAGAAGCAGTAGACCCATAGACTAACAGGCATAAAACTCCTTTAAAGTGGCACTGCTCTCATGAAGGATTGAGTACTGCTGAAGGCCAGGCTTTAGTTTATTTCCCAATATCCCACAGTGCACACAAACCCAGCTTTGGAATTCAGGAATTCAACACTCATTTGTTTTAGATAAGGTCCTCATCCCCATTCAGACCAGTGTTGGACACTCCACCCCCACCAGATGGACGCACTGCCCAAGCATATAATATCTGGTTTCCATACTAGAGTCCCAACCGAAGAAAACAAAACCTGCAGCATTTTAAAAAGTGCATAACGACTGCCTTTATAAAAAAAAATGCATCTGAGAAACTAACCCGTCATGATGGAGAACACTTGAGATGTAAAATACCTTTCAAGTGGTGCAATGCACCTACTTGAGAATAAATTAAAGAACCAATAGCAAGAGGTGATAAAAAAACCTGAATGAGTTAAATACCATTGCAAATATATTTAAAGAATGAGTTAATAGGTCTTAGAGAGCTGCTGAGTCAGGCCAGACCTAGAAAGGTCTAAAGCTAGGCAGACCACCATTGCATATCCACGCCTCCGGTGGCGGACGTCTGGTCTCTTTAGACTTGTATCTGTTCCCAGATCAATACACAGAGTCACAGCAAAGGGGTGAAGGAAAAGAGCCCAGTAGGGACTGCACGCATGCACAGGCGGCTGAGTGACAGGTGTCAATCACCCACAGCCTGTTTCATGTGAGACCATTGTTATCCACACGAGTCTGCCACAACCTTCTGACCAAGTCGCTGCCCACGAGGACCTCCAGGGCTGGGGCTCTTAACAGAAGGGCCAGGATGGGTCAAATCTTGAAGTCCGTGAACACAAGGAGCTGAGGTTCAGGTTCTACAGCCCGCAGGACACTACTAAAATATTAATGCACTTTGAGTGTAAAGAGTGGGGCTTCAACAGGTCTTGCACTCACTTTTGTAAGATCTTAAGTGTTAAATGAAAGTAATGTTTCTATTTTTCTGAGTGGACAGGGGGTAGAAGTTGAGCACTCACCGTCCTACACAAGTTTTTACTCTTCCAATTAGGCTATGGCCGCCCAGTAGAGAGCCTATTATTACAGTGTAGGAACCTAAAGAAGATTTAATGCCCCATTAAAGACCGGCAGCCGTGTTGGAAGGAGAGTCTAGCAAGGCACCAGTATTAGGTGGGTTCCTGGTATATACAGGACATAGGTAACTAGGGTCTATCTGGTCATAAGGTCCATGACCTCGGGATCTACACAGGAGCACCACTGAACAGACTCCAAAAGACAGAATACAGCCCGTCAGTTACCACATCACCCCAGGTGTTCTGACCTATGGTCAGAGGGTCTTCCTGCAGGGCGTGCTGCATTTCCTACCGGCTGGCCTACAGCCATGAACCACCCTCACCCGACGGAGTCCAGAGATGCTTGTAGACCAGAGCCCTGCACTCACTGGTCCCCGACTGACGGGTCAGTGGTGGAACATCCTTACCAGGCCAGGCAGCAGGACTCTGGAATCCAGTCCCCGCAGAGTCTAGAAACATCCAACACACCTGGAATTAAGGGAGGCAGAAAAGGTCCGTCCCCACTCAGCCCCAGAGGACCTCACATCCACCAAAGAAGTTCAAAGTCCATCGACAACACAAAACTATCTCCTAGCATGTACAGAGATCTTCTCTGTAATACTTCTTGCTAAAGTGCCAAAAATACTGCTTGCTAAAGTGCAGCTTAAAGGTTACACAGTAGGGGTGCCCCATTGGCCATCACGAACATGACCCCATAATCCACGGGCAGTGCTTACAACAGAAGAGTACACGTGCGGGAAGTACCTTGTTACTAGGAAGAGTTGGTACTCCATTATAAGTACTGCCCCGGTGCTGAGAAGTGCAGTTCTCATCCGTTCAAATTAAAGTGCATGTCCTCAGCACCTGCCAGTGTAAAGCAAGGACCGTCAGCAGGCCACTGGAGTGATGCAGCAAACTGGACTAAATTATGTGGCAAGAAGAGGCAAACCATGCGGTACATTTTAGGATAGTTTTACCCCACTGTAATTTTTACATATACTGATACGAATGAGGTGAAATATTGTCCAAGACCGTATCAGTTTAACAACCAAATACAGAAATAAGCAAATGAAAGACTTGTTAACCTTTGCTGAGGGCCATTTTATTTGGCAAATCCATAATTAAACGAAAAATACATAATTTCCTAATTCCAGGGGCCCTGGTCATGGGGCCACACCATCAGCCCACTCTCTTCCAAGCCATTGATTAGTTTGCAGCCAGTCCACAGAGCACTTCAGCGCCTTTCCAGGGGCAGGAACCGCTCAGCCATCAACTAGATTACATTGAGCCCCTACACCCGACCCCAGACCACTGCTGTGGGGGCAGGATTTCACCTTAAGTCACTGCTTTCACTCCCCCCTGAATCAGAAGTTAAAATGTACATTGTTGTAAACTCACCTGCTTGAGCACTTTGTAGATGTAGCTGGCGTAATTCTCCTTCCTTCCCTTTCCTTTGTGCTGCACCACAGACTTGGTCACCTTCTTGGCACTCTCCTCGTGAGCCACTGGAGTCTTCATAGCGCTACAAAAACTGAGCATAAGGGCATTGGAAAGTTAGAACCAAACACATGAACTCACTGATTAGCTGCAGAAACCTTTCCATAGGAGAAGGTGACCCCGGGAAGGATGCCAGGCATCTGTTGCAATCAATGGACTGCAAGGACCAGCATGCTTTGCGTTTGGATAAAGAACCAGACAGCAGAGGCTGTTATGGTTCACAATATTTACAACAAGGGGTGGTGAGGGACAGAGTCTCTGAATTAAGCAGAAAGCTCTCACCCAGTCAAGAGATCAGGGCTAGATCCAACACCGTTTTTTAGCTCACTGCACCATCCCAGTTTCAGAACCTGGCTGTATGCAAATTAGTCTGTTCCTGTCCCAGTGCATGATGGGAACAGGGCAAACCAAACTACAAAAGCCAATTCTTACACTGGGAAGGAAACAAGCTCCCGGGGACCGGTTTCTGGCATTACAGCCGTCTTCGGCCCGGTTTGCTTGAATCCTGATGGTGCAATGAGCAAGGGTCTCACATCTGAGAATACCCTTCCACGCTTAGGGTGGACAAAAATATTTACAACAAGGGGTGGTGAGGGACAGAGTCTCTGAATTAAGCAGAAAGCTCTCACCCAGTCAAGAGATCAGGGCTAGATCCAACACCGTTTTTTAGCTCACTGCACCATCCCAGTTTCAGAACCTGGCTGTATGCAAATTAGTCTGTTCCTGTCCCAGTGCATGATGGGAACAGGGCAAACCAAACTACAAAAGCCAATTCTTACACTCGGAAGGAAACAAGCTCCCGGGGACCGGTTTCTGGCATTACAGCCGTCTTCGGCCCGGTTTGCTTGAATCCTGATGGTGCAATGAGCAAGGGTCTCACATCTGAGAATACCCTTCCACGCTTAGGGTGGACAAAAATATTTACAACAAGGGGTGGTGAGGGACAGAGTCTCTGAATTAAGCAGAAAGCTCTCACCCAGTCAAGAGATCAGGGCAAGATCCAACACCGTTTTTTAGCTCACTGCACCATCCCAGTTTCAGAACCTGGCTGTATGCAAATTAGTCTGTTCCTGTCCCAGTGCATGATGGGAACAGGGCAAACCAAACTACAAAAGCCAATTCTTACACTGGGAAGGAAACAAGCTCCCGGGGACCGGTTTCTGGCATTACAGCCGTCTTCGGCCCGGTTTGCTTGAATCCTGATGGTGCAATGAGCAAGGGTCTCACATCTGAGAATACCCTTCCACGCTTAGGGTGGACAAAAATATTTACAACAAGGGGTGGTGAGGGACAGAGTCTCTGAATTAAGCAGAAAGCTCTCACCCAGTCAAGAGATCAGGGCTAGATCCAACACCGTTTTTTAGCTCACTGCACCATCCCAGTTTCAGAACCTGGCTGTATGCAAATTAGTCTGTTCCTGTCCCAGTGCATGATGGGAACAGGGCAAACCAAACTACAAAAGCCAATTCTTACACTGGGAAGGAAACAAGCTCCCGGGGACCGGTTTCTGGCATTACAGCCGTCTTCGGCCCGGTTTGCTTGAATCCTGATGGTGCAATGAGCAAGGGTCTCACATCTGAGAATACCCTTCCACGCTTAGGGTGGACAAAAATATTTACAACAAGGGGTGGTGAGGGACAGAGTCTCTGAATTAAGCAGAAAGCTCTCACCCAGTCAAGAGATCAGGGCTAGATCCAACACCGTTTTTTAGCTCACTGCACCATCCCAGTTTCAGAACCTGGCTGTATGCAAATTAGTCTGTTCCTGTCCCAGTGCATGATGGGAACAGGGCAAACCAAACTACAAAAGCCAATTCTTACACTGGGAAGGAAACAAGCTCCCGGGGACCGGTTTCTGGCATTACAGCCGTCTTCGGCCCGGTTTGCTTGAATCCTGATGGTGCAATGAGCAAGGGTCTCACATCTGAGAATACCCTTCCACGCTTAGGGTGGACAAAAATATTTACAACAAGGGGTGGTGAGGGACAGAGTCTCTGAATTAAGCAGAAAGCTCTCACCCAGTCAAGAGATCAGGGCTAGATCCAACACCGTTTTTTAGCTCACTGCACCATCCCAGTTTCAGAACCTGGCTGTATGCAAATTAGTCTGTTCCTGTCCCAGTGCATGATGGGAACAGGGCAAACCAAACTACAAAAGCCAATTCTTACACTGGGAAGGAAACAAGCTCCCGGGGACCGGTTTCTGGCATTACAGCCGTCTTCGGCCCGGTTTGCTTGAATCCTGATGGTGCAATGAGCAAGGGTCTCACATCTGAGAATACCCTTCCACGCTTAGGGTGGACAAAAATATTTACAACAAGGGGTGGTGAGGGACAGAGTCTCTGAATTAAGCAGAAAGCTCTCACCCAGTCAAGAGATCAGGGCTAGATCCAACACCGTTTTTTAGCTCACTGCACCATCCCAGTTTCAGAACCTGGCTGTATGCAAATTAGTCTGTTCCTGTCCCAGTGCATGATGGGAACAGGGCAAACCAAACTACAAAAGCCAATTCTTACACTGGGAAGGAAACAAGCTCCCGGGGACCGGTTTCTGGCATTACAGCCGTCTTCGGCCCGGTTTGCTTGAATCCTGATGGTGCAATGAGCAAGGGTCTCACATCTGAGAATACCCTTCCACGCTTAGGGTGGACAAAAATATTTACAACAAGGGGTGGTGAGGGACAGAGTCTCTGAATTAAGCAGAAAGCTCTCACCCAGTCAAGAGATCAGGGCTAGATCCAACACCGTTTTTTAGCTCACTGCACCATCCCAGTTTCAGAACCTGGCTGTATGCAAATTAGTCTGTTCCTGTCCCAGTGCATGATGGGAACAGGGCAAACCAAACTACAAAAGCCAATTCTTACACTGGGAAGGAAACAAGCTCCCGGGGACCGGTTTCTGGCATTACAGCCGTCTTCGGCCCGGTTTGCTTGAATCCTGATGGTGCAATGAGCAAGGGTCTCACATCTGATGCACTGGGCCAGGGACAGACTGATTTGCATATAGCCAGGTTCTGAGCTGGGATGGGGCAGTGAGATAAATAACGGTGATGGATCAAGCCCTGATCTTTGGACTGGGTAAGAGTGGTCTGCTCAATTCAGACACTCTGTTCATCACCACCCCCTTTTGTAAATCGATTTTGGCCACTATAGGTGTGGCAGGGTATACTCAGACATGAGTCCCTTTCTCACTGCTCCATCAGGATTCAAGCAAGCCGGGCCGAAGAGGCTGAAATGCCAGAAACCGGTCCCCGGTAGCTTGTCTCCTTTCTGGTAAAGAATTGGCTTGGTAGTTTAGTCTGCCCTGTTCCCACTGGGCCAGGGACAGACTGATTTGCATATAGCCAGGTTCTGAGCTGGGATGGGGCAGTGAGATAAATAACGGTGATGGATCAAGCCCTGATCTTTGGACTGGGTAAGAGTGGTCTGCTCAATTCAGACACTCTGTTCATCACCACCCCCTTTTGTAAATCGATTTTGGCCACTATAGGTGTGGCAGGGTATACTCAGACATGAGTCCCTTTCTCACTGCTCCATCAGGATTCAAGCAAGCCGGGCCGAAGAGGCTGAAATGCCAGAAACCGGTCCCCGGTAGCTTGTCTCCTTTCTGGTAAAGAATTGGCTTGGTAGTTTAGTCTGCCCTGTTCCCATGATGCACTGGGCCAGGGACAGACTGATTTGCATATAGCCAGGTTCTGAGCTGGGATGGGGCAGTGAGATAAATAACGGTGATGGATCAAGCCCTGATCTTTGGACTGGGTAAGAGTGGTCTGCTCAATTCAGACACTCTGTTCATCATCACCCCCTTTTGTAAATCGGTTATGGTTCACAAGGCATTGAGAAAAGCTCCCATCCTTTTTGTACCCCTCAAGGCTCTAGATCCAGCTCGATAGCAGAGCTGTCTGCAAGATCTATCATGATCAGTTCTTTGGAATATACACAGCATGTCTGGGCTCCTCACGGCAGTGTACTCACCTCATGCAGCTGGTGACTTAGGGCCTCATTCCGACATCCAGGAAGGGCCTCCATTAGAAGGAACAAGGGACTATTTGGCATCTGAAGAGAACACCCAATCAGGTTTCTCGTTCCCTTATTTTATCTACATCTATTCTATACAGAAGCAGGTAATTTTTTGCAGCACTGAAATAGGAATACAATAGGTTATAATCTTAAGTGTCATTGGTGAAGGTCGGCGTTTACGTATTAGTACTTTATAGCCAGACCTTCCAGATGTGCCAGTGGGCGTTTTAAACTGAAGACAGCGGACAGGAATCTATAATTTACACTTTGGGGGCGTTGAACGGCAAACACATGGCCTAGAAATGCAAGCCACCCCTCTGGGAGCGGTGGAATGATGAATCCCACGACACCACCCGGAAGCAGTCAAGGCTACCGTGAATTCTGGATGTTTGAGACGTCCAGAGTGGCGGCTTTCTAGGGTACAGCTGCCCCAATAAGTGGCTAAGTTAGGTATATAGGCTTAAAAATAAACCGCTGCCATGTAGAGCCATCTTGTGAGGATAGCAGAGTCACCCCGGTTCCAAAGCGCTTCCCTCACTAGCGTTTACTACCATATTATAACTAGGGTGAGGCTTCAAGGCGCCCCTCAGGTGGACTGGAAGATGAGAGCCCATTTCTGGCAATAGTCTTAGCATGGTGCCCACCACCACGAGGGTAGCGGTCAGACTAGCCCGGCTGACACTTAACTGGCCAGAGAGCGCCGAGATAATGTTAAACCCCCTCGCAGCGCAGACATAAAAATATATGACGGTAGGTATCTGGTGGCCCCGATAAGAATCTTTGGAGTAGGGCTGTGTGCACCAATTAAACTACCTAAGGCCCCCAACCCAAGTCGTAGGAAGCCAGATAAAGGGCGCCCGGGGAGTGGTCGGATTAGAAGACCCGAATTTAGAGATGGGGAGAGACCCCAGGTGAGCTGGACACCCCTCGGGCCTCCCCCCAGAGCCACAAACAACCACTGGAGAAACACTTGGTATTCTAGGAAAAAAGATATATAGCTTGCAATTCCTACCAATATATCTCTCAACCAGGCCGCGGAGTTGACGCACAGCATGAGTGCTACCCGCACGCAAAGCGCCTCGAGGTATTATCAGGGGTGGCTTACGCTACATAAATAACCGCCCCCGACCATAACGCCATATTTCAAAACGGCACGCCACCTCCAAACCCATCCACTTCCGCACACTCCTTCAGCGGGCAGAATCAAACAAACAACAGAACGAAATTAAATACGTAAAGAAAGAAATCAGTTACCCGGTGCGTGAACAAGCGAAAATTCAAAAACCAGCATCTATGGAAAACAACCAACTCTTAGAGAGAACATCCCGCGTTATATACGAGTAAGTGATTGGAGAAGGAGCTAAGAGCCCCCCCCCACCCCTCAATCAATTAGCGCCCCGCCACTTCCGATCTCATTAACTGCCTCACTCACCCACCCTCATCCCCATAATTGAACAAGATACACCTCTCTGCCTCACGCCTTACCTGCAACGAATGTAACCCCCCCCCCCCCCCATTGCATTGTGGTACCTGTAGTTCGAATCACTCGTTGCTCGTCCTTCAGTATAGAAAAGGTTCACAGCTCAGATCAACACTACTCGATTCCTGTTGTCCCATCTCAGATGGGAATAATTCACTCAGTTCTGGTTTGATGCCATATTCTGGAACTTGCAAGTTCGCTTTGCCCATTTCATGTATAGGACTGCCATTATCAGAATGTAAACAAAACAGGCCATGGCAAAGCCAATTGTTCTGGCGTTGACTGCCAGCCTTTTTGGTTTTCCCAATGCTTGTTGTTTGTCATTGTTTTTGTACAATTTGACACGTTTCAGCGAAAATGACTTTTTCAGTGCTTTTCCAACTCCAAATACAACTGGCACAAAGAACTCTTGGTTTTTTTAAATGTCACAGCCATTGCTATATTATTGGAGCCAGTGTAATGACAGCACACAGAGATGGCAGCCAAAGACGACAACAACATGAAGCGATAGACGACACCATTATTAGTTGTGTTTGAAACGAGGCCTTACAGTCTGCATTAAATCTGGTAAAACAAGAAATTGGTCCCATGCAAGGGGAATTTGAGTTTCATTCACACACATTGTCATTAGCAGCTCTCATTATATATGCAGGACCCCCGAGAGGTTTACAGGGTGTCCAAAACATATGGATTATTCCTTAATCAGTATCAATTGCAATTTTTGTGTAAGCGTTGCCAAATGGCCAAGCTCTCCTGGGCTTTGCTTAAGTGGGAATTCTGCCAATCAGAGTATTCCGTGAGTGACGTCATGCTCCAGTGCTGCATAAACTGCACTCACTGCTCTGCCTCCTGCAAACAGATGCAGACCTTAGTCGATAGAAGTCACATACTGTCTCTCTAGATAATAAGCCACTGAATCCGGGCCATCAAGATTTAGTCAACTACACAGTGACTTTTAATCATTTAGTGATTGATAATAATTGGCCTGAAGAGACAAGATCCACATTGCTCTGTCATGGTACAGGAAGCAAGTTAGGCAACACTGTAGGACCACCTTCAAAAAGAGAAAGAAGACTTACACAGAAATGTATGTTGTGAAAGGTCAGATGGGTGGGAGTCAGTTTCAGATGCGGGAGTGACCACCAGGGACTCTTCAGCTGCTAATGTGATAGTTCTTCTAAGAATGGCTTTGTCTGATGGACAGGAAAGAGTATTTCCATGCTCTGAGATTCAGGGGCTTCAGGGACCTCAATGGACATTACATTTGCCCAGGCTTTTCACACAGCTGTGATAAGGGTCAAGGTTCCTGAGGAGGTAAAGCCAGTAGATGGCTCCACGCTCTCTCCAGGGCCTGCGCATTGGCACACGCCTATGATTTCCTTGGTGTGTTTGGAAGTCATAATGAAATGATGTCTTTTCCTTCGATTGAGGCGCCTCAGTTTAATGCTGAGCTGCCATGGTTGACAGCGCACAGCTGCAGGATTGATAGGGCCCTGAGGACATTACCAGTACATCCTGGTTGCTCTCTCCCCAGTTGTTTTCAACCAGTGAATCGTTCCATAGTCACCTTTCAGAAGCATCAGCAGAAATAATAAAGGCAGATCGAAGGGTGAGAAAGTGGCCAAGCTTCGTCTTTGATCGAGAAGGTGAAGTGCAAGGTTTTCACGGATTTGTAGATTGAAAAGTGGCTGGTGGTCATACGGAGTTGAAGAGGAAGCAAACTCCGGGATTCAGCATTATTTGGGGGAATATTCTAAATCGATTGGTTCCTTTTCTGGAGAACAGGAGAGTCTGCAAAAGAATGTTCACAGAGCTGAGGTTGTGCTCAGGCACAGCCAATGAGAACATGCAACACAAGTATTGGGCCTAAACTATAACACACCCAACGGTAAATAGAGAGGCCTTGGTTACCGGAATAAGCGAAGGGTGGCAAGTGGCCATATATAGAGGCCCTACATTGGAGGCCAAGGACTACAAGAGAAGTGTTTGTACTACCTGGAGCCGGTGAGCAAAATATTTCGGACGGCCGACGTTGTGTTCCCATGGACTAGATGAGAGCCAACCAATTCCTAAATGTCAATTTGTAGTAAATAAAGAATTTTCTTTCAACATCTCTGAGCAAGAAAAAAGGAAGCGCTAGTTTTGCTATTTGTGTCTAGAATTACAATTTCCAGGAAGAACTTTTATCTTGTCAGTGTTTACATTTAAATGGCTGTCATACACCCATTTGGCGATGGCTGTAAGGTGATCCTTTGTGCGCCATTGAACTGGTGCCTGGGTATCTGGTAGTTTTTAGGTAAGTTGGCTGTTGTGACGATGATCTGCATTGCAGTAGAATTTGTATTAAACATTATGCTCAGAACGGCCATAGTGGTCTAGTAGAAGTTGAAAAGGGTAGGGCCGTGGGTGACTTCACAACGGATGTCGCGAATGGTTGGACGGTACAGTGAGATTCGATAAAACCATATCACCATACTCTGGTAAAACTCTTGTGTTCATTTGTTGCATGCATTTCTGTGAGTCTTTCGTCTTCTGGTAACATACACAGATAAAAGTTGCTGCCTCTTCCACCGCTTCTGGTGTTGAAAATTTTGCCTGCTTCGTTTTTCCCATCAATATTTCCTTTACTTCGCCTTAAAATAAGTGAAGAAGAATTAAATGTCTTGAATGTCTTTAGAAGCCAGAAAGTGCAGAAGAATGCCTCCAGTGGCAAGTAAGTCTCCCAGGTCACATTTCTGATTTTCTGGCCTCCTCCTGGTTTCAGTTTTGAGCTTTCTCAGTCAGCCCCTATTCCTAGTGTCTGGTCACTACATCTGCACTTGAAGAGTGTCCATCTAAGGTTTACCTTTCAGACCACTGTGGGGTGTCCTCCAAGACTTATCAGTGGCATTCTTCTTTATGGCATCGCCCTAGATGTATCTTTGACTCTGCCGCATTACATCTATGTAAGATGTGTTTTGGGTTCCTAAGGAATGTAGGTTTGTTTCTGTGCGTGGCTTTGGCTAGTAGTGGCCTATAATGGGGGGGGGGAATGGGGGCTACTGCTGTGTGTGCTGCGCTCAGTGTATCTGCATTTATTATGTGTTCCCCCTCCCCGAGTCAAGTGAGCAAGAGCTGGCGGTCGCTCTTTCAGGGCATTAGTGTCAGCTCTCTGGAACTCACTACCTGTGACTATCAGGAGTACGCAGAATCACCTAGCAAAGGGGTCAAAATTCAGGACAAAAATTCAGGACAGGAGGTCAAAATTTCGGGGCAACAGGTATGCTTTGCAGACACATCAGAGGATGTCATGCAATAGTATATAAATGAATAGGCAAGGAACATAAGTACAAGTCACTTCTCAACCCTGCCACTGGTCCTTCCCTGTCATTTCCCCTGCCCCGTCGCCACTCCAGCCCGTTCACTGCTCCTACCCATTCAGCACTCCTGCTCATGCCCAATCACTGCTCCTGCCCAATCACTGCTGCCGCCCAGTCACTTCTCCTGCCTCGTCTCTTCTCCTGCATCGTCACTTCTCCTGCCCCATCACTTCTCCTGCCCCATCACCGCTCCTGCCCCATCACCTCTCCTGCCCCGTCACCTCTCCTGCCCCGTCACCTCATCTGCCCCGTCGCCGCTCCTGCCCCGTCGCCGCTCCTGCCCCGTCTGCCGCTCCTGCCCCGTCTGCCCCGTCTGCCGCTCCTGCCCCGTTCACCGCTCCTACCCATTCACTTCTCCTGCACCGTCACATCTCCTGCCCCGTCACTTCTCCTGCCCTGTCACTTCTCCTACCCAGTTACTGCTCTTGTCCCGTCCACTGCTCCTGCCCCGTCCACTGCTCCTGCCCCGTCCACTGCTCCTGCCCCGATCACCGCTCCTGCCTCGTTCACTGCTCCTACCCATTCACTTCTCCTGCTCCGTCACTGCTCCTGTCCCATCACTGCTCCTGCCCCATCACTTTTCCTGCCCCTGCTCCTGCCCCGACACTTTTCCTGCCCCGTCACCGCTCCTGCCCAGTCACCGCTCCTGCCCCGTCACCGCTCCTGCCCGTTCACTGCTTCTGCCGTTCACTGCTCCTGTCATGTCAGCACTCCTGCCCGATCACCGCCCCTGCCTTGTTCGCCGCTCCTGTCCTTTCATTGCTCCTGCCTGGTTAGCGCTCCTTCTCATGCCTAATCACCACTCCTGTCCTGTCACTTCTCCTGCCCCGTCACCTTTCCAGCCCCGTCACCTCTCCTGCCCAGTCACCACTCCTGCGGAATGCACTGCCAGCAACCTGCCAGGCCAGTGTTCAACCCTTGTATCACCTTCGCTCCATGCTTCTGAAAGGTAAGAAGAAAAAAAACGCGCATTTGCGTTTCAAATGTCCGATCGTGTAGCAGCCACTTCCAAAGACCATACATGACAGTAACCGGATTTAAGACCCCGTTCTCCCGATTTTTTTTAAAAAATCTCCCACTTTGCTCTTCTGTAATGTTGGCATGTATGCTGAATGCACATGGCCAATACTTAACATGGACGCGAGGGGGCGCCCAACGACCGCGCTCCTCCACTGTCCGCGCTGTTGCTTTGCCGTAATGCACCGTCACGCTTTGACTTCTCTCGGCGACTGCAGCGCCTGGAGATTTCGGGCCGGTGATTGGCTCCGCGGAGCTCCCGCCGCTCTCCAGCCTCTCAGAGGCCTGTGGTCTGGTCAGCAGCTCCGGGCTCCGCTTCCTGATGCTTTCAACACCCAGGGCCGGTGTTCTAACTAAATTCGCACCCCGTCGTTTTGTACACCCCCTACGTCAGAGGGGTGCCGATTTATGCAGGTTCTGCCTGTATATTCGCGCTGCCCCATCTGGTTGTGCACCCTCTCCTTGCGCATCCGTGAACAGGCCCACTACCACCACGGGGCATGGAAGCCAGGATGGCAGAGCATGCAGAGGCAGCGCCGCTGCTGAGGAGGTGGAAACAGGCCTCTTCAGCAGCGCGGGCTGTATTTGGCCGCACTATGCTTTAAGATGCCTCTTGGTTCAGCTCCCCCCTTCCCTAGGGGGGGGGGGTGGGGGGGGGGGGGGTAGTGATAGGGAATGGAGGCAGGGAAGGAGCTGGGCCAGCAGACCACAGCACGGGGTCTGCTGAGTCATACATTTCATTTTAGGACTTCGGCAGGGAGGTGCGGTGGGTCATTGAAGCTCAGGCGTCGGTCACAGGGCCCTCTTCCTCCTGGGCTGGGAAGTGTCCCAGAGAAGAGAGGGGCTGCGGCTGCATACTGTGAGGAGAGGAGGGGGTGGGGTGGGATGAAGGGGGAGGAGCAGGGTGAAAGGGTGGGAGGGAAGTGGACAGCTTGCAGGGGGTGCTGTGGAAAAATGTGCAGAAAAAAGCGCCTGCCACAAACTGCACTTTAATATCACAAAACTGACGTTTGGTTGTCAACCTTGAGGACTAAACTTTATCTATGTTTTTATAATTAACAATTGAACTTTGTGAGGACATCTTCCTGTGGGAATTAAGTCACCGCTTGCCCAAAAATCAGGACAAGAAGCACAGTCATTTTAATTTCCTCCAAGATCCTGAGGTATCGTGAAATAAAAGCATTGTTGGGAAATAATAACTGTAACATGGTTGTCACATGAAGACTGCAATTGGGAGCCCAGCCTTGCAAGCAGGGGCTGTCGTCATGAAGTGAACAATGGCCAAGCTAAGCAGAGGTGAACTGCAGTTCGAGTGCAAAGCAAGTAACTCAGCGCCATAAAGAGATGGCACCTACCATGGCGTAGAGATGGGTGCTGAAGGTGGCACCTACCATGGCGTAGAGATGCGTGCTGAAGGTGGCACCTACCATGGCGTAGAGATGGCTGAAGGTGGCACCTACCATGGCGTTGAGATGGCTGAAGGTGGCACCTACCATGGCGTAGAGATGGGTGCTGAAGGTGGTACCTACCGTGGCGTAGAGATGGCTGAAGGTGGCACCTACCGTGTGGCTCTCTTGTTTCCACAACTGTAAATCAGGATGACTAGTACTGTGGGGTGGGGGGAGCTAGAGGGCTCTTTTCTGCTCTTTACATTTCTGGTCCTGACAGGATTCCGTGGAAGCGTCTGATCCTCTCATGCGTTCGGTCTAACACCGCTTACACATCAAGTTTGTCCAGAAAAGGGCAGCGTGTGCAGTATTTTTATTTCTACGTCTCGTTGCTATGATGAAGTCTGTTTTCGAAGGGGAAAGTGAGCGGCTGTCCACATCAGACAGGACCCCTCCCAAGCCCAGAGGCCGCCGTGCCTTCGATGGTACAGATTCCTAGGTGATGACAGGTCCCAGGCTGGGACTTCTTGCAGCCACAGGTGTAGTGACGTTTGGACACCACTCTCTCTCCTCAAATGTCTTATACGTGATAACGCGCCCGAGTCGGGCGGGAGACTCCCGATTTTTACAGCAGGAAATACTAAACTTTTTGTTGCTTCACACCTGAAATTGCCTTCACTACAATGGAAGTCAGTGGAAAAAATAAACTCCCCCGTATTTTCTACAAAACTTTCCTCTTCTCAAATGTTGGCACATATGTCAGGTGCACGATTTTCTGGTTGCAGGAGAAATCTAGTGTTTGGTTTGGTGGCGCCTCAGGCAGCTGCCCCTATTGCCATAGAAAGGGGCATGTATATGGCTGCAGGTGAATTTAACTGGTTTTCGCCTAATGTGGGATGATGAAATGCGGAGGGTGGTCGACATAGGGGTTTAACCCTTTGCAGACATCTGTGTGCTACTTGGAGGTCACCGCCTCCACATATCTGGTGGTCCTCAGTCTGAGGTGATAGCGTGCCACTGGGGGTGTAAAGGCAACACCTGTTATTTACAGCATTACAAAAACGCAGCTTCCATGATGACAAGCATCTTATGCCGAATCAAACATTTAGTTATTCGTCACTGGAGGTCATGTTGAGTTTTTTAGTGTAGGAGTATATAAGAATATTCAGAATCTGTAACTACTACTTGAGGTACACCGGCTATTTTACTCAGCTGAACATACTCTTAACCCCATTGCGTCCAAAAGGTGGACCCCATTTTATTCTGAAATTGATAAGGAAACAAACCCTTAGAAGCTTTAAAGGCAGCTTTTTGGGGCGCCTTTTATGGCTACGAACCCCTAGAGGTCATATGGTGGCATAGAGTTGTTACCTTGGCTAAGGCAAGCCTTTAGCTGTATCCAGGCCCTAATGTGACTGTGTCTGGCCAGCATCATGGATCCTTTTGTGCACCTTAAAAACCAGCATTGCAAAAAGCCAATGCCAATAAATCTTAAAAGTTGGGGCATTCCCTCCTTGCTGCTCCCCTCACAAAGGGCCGGCTGCTTTTATGAAGCTCCCAAGACACGTGTTCCCCTGTTCTTTGTTTTAGCTCCTGTGTATCAGTGCACCGTGTAAGCGCACACGCATACCCTGCTCTCTCTGGAACACTCACTCTGCAGAGTCACTCTCACTCTGCAGTCACTCTCACTCTGCAGTCACTCTCACTCTGCCGTCACTCTCACTCTGCTGTCACTCTCACTCTGCTGTCACTCTCACGTCACTCTCACTCTGCAGTCACTCTCACTCTGCAGTCACTCTCACTCACAGACGGCTGGTGGTGTGTGTGCCTGGTGAAAGCGTGCAATGAAGGCTGGTGTTGTATGTGCTTGGTGAAAGCATGCACTGACGGCTGGTGGTGTGTGTGTGTTCCTGGTGAAAGCGTGCAGTGACGGCTGGTGTTGTGTCTGCCTGTTGAAAGTGTACACCGACGGCTGGTGGTGTGTGTGTGTGCCTGGTGAGTGTGTGGTAATGAGTGTTTGTGTGGTGTTGTGTGTGTATGATGTTTGTGTATGTGTGGTGTTGTGTTGCGTGTGTGGTGTGTGTGGTGTGTGTGTGTGGTGTGTGTCTGTGTGGTCTTGTGTGATCCTCTGTGAGACACCGGGGTCTGTCGTCTGGAATGGAAGCTTTGGTCAGATGGGGGAGCATGGAAATGTTGCGCTACTGTGAAAGAGCTGGCAGGTGATTGGGGTCCCCCTTAGTAGGCAAAGACTCTGAAAGCAGTGCCCCTGTCTTTAACACCACCACACCAGTGTGCCTCAAGTAACATGTGCCAGGTACAACCCCCAGAGTTTGGTTGTGCTATTGAATGGTCAAAGATCCTCTGTTCAATGGTACTCATTTTATCGACCTCAGAAGGATGAAAAGCTATGTAAAGTCATGTGGAATCAAACAAGTGAACATGTGAGTATAGGAGAGCAAACACAGATCCTTGGAGTAGGCACATTAGCTCCTTGGGCCACCAATGTAATACATAACTGTTACCATACCACATGTCCCAGTAAGATAGCGGTGTTCGGACAGTGTAGTGACACACACAGTAGAGTGTTTTACTGCTACTGCCTGTCTTCAGAGCAGCCTGTGACCGAAAAGGGGGCTCTCTGTAAGCTATATAAGCTATATAAATATTCCATTGAGGTCCTAATGGAAGCAGATCCTTTGAAAGTCAGCAGTATAGTATTATATTGATATAGCTCTCCCTACCAAGTGCACCTCCCTGAACCCGCGGCGCCGGTATATAGTAGTGCAGCTGACTTGCTGTGGCTGCTATTAATAAATACAATGAATGCTTCAATCGTTCTGAGCTGCCTGTTCCTCTGCCTTTAGTTTACTGTGTTGGAGAGCTGTGCAGCCGCTGCCTGGCTCCCTTCTGCTCCGTTTTCAGTTGCCTGCCTTGGCTGGCAGTTATGTGGTTAACGCTGCTCAAGCAGGAGTAGTGTTCGCCGCTGGATCTTGAAAGCGCATGTGTGCAATCACACGCATGTGCAGTAAACGGCCAGGAGAGTGGGGAGCTTAAAAATTCATGCAGCCAAGACATGGGGTTTCCACGCATGCGCATAATGCGTGGAAACGCGGGGGGTGTAAATACAGATGGGGTGGGTCTATTGATAGTACACCCCTGTTCTAACTATATTTCCACCCCCGTCGTTTTGTACACCCCCTACGTCAGAGGGGTGTCGTTTCATGCAGGTTCTGTCTGTGTATTCGTGCATCCTCGTCTGGCTGCACACCCTACGAGTGTCACTCACTGTGCGCATGCGTGCTTCGGTTTATTGATTTTATTTATGCATTTTTCTCTCGTGACATTATTCCCATTTGTGCGGGGGAAAAATAACCCAATCTGGCAACACTGGTTGCGGCAGAATTTATAATTTATTTGGGGTCTACTGTCACTGAGTGTCACCAAATAAATTATAAATGATAAATGCCGCCGCAACGGACCTCGAGTGCAGCGCGGCCGCCCCTCAATTGTGCCGCCTGGGGCGGACCGCCCCCCCCTAGCTACGCCGCTGAGAGGATGGTTGTGGTAGCAGCGGGTGTGGTGAAGCAGTGCTCCTTGTAATGTCTTCATGTTTTATGGGGCCACAGAGGGTAACACAGTCACGTTTTGAATAACAGGCAGAAGTCACCTGCACCAGGTGTTCACTACAATCCAATGAGTCTCAGTAACTGAGTGTTTACAAGACTGATGCAACAAGATGAGGCATTAAGTATGTTCACACAGAGAGCACGTGTGCAGAGATGTCAGGCGGTGAATGCAGCTGAGTGCCACAGTCCTGCGTCCTGAGTTCCCGAGACCCCCCCTATCACTCCTGCAGACCTGGTGTGCAGGGCTCACTCAACCAATACTTCACAATAGGAACAGAACTGAAGCATGAGGAGAAGATTACACGCCAGTATGTTACAAAAGCAAACGTTACATTACATGAGACAAAAGTGACTATCGTGAGCAAACAAAATACATGAGGAGCAAACGGTGCACAGGAGGAGAAAGTGACGTGTGCAGCGAACACAGTACAAGCAAAGGCATAATACTGCACCAGAAACCGACTGCTCGACCGCTGTTGTCCACACATACTGAAGTGCTCGGTCAGTGACACAGGGTGGCATCTGCTCATGTATCTAAACATAGCTCACTCAATCCTGACCCTCACTCAATCCTGACCCTCACTCAGTCCTGACTCTCACTCCTGACCTGGCACTCACTCACTCCTGACCCTCACTCAATCCTGACTCTCACTCCTGACCTGGCCCTCAATCACTCCTGACCCTCACTCAATCCTGACCCTCACTCAATCCTGACTCTCACTCCTGATCTGGCCCTCACTCACTCCTGATCTGGCCCTCACTCAATCCTGACTCTCACTCCTGACCTGGCCCTCTCTCACTCCTGACCTGGCCCTCACTCACTCCTGACCTGGCCCTCACTCAATCCTGACTCTCACTCCTGACCTGGCCCTCACTCACTCCTGACCCTCACTCAATCCTGACTCTCACTCCTGACCTGGCCCTCACTCACTCCTGACCCTCACTCAATCCTGACCCTCACTCAATCCTGACTCTCACTCCTGACCTGGCCCTCACTCACTCCTCACCTGGCCCTCACTCACTCCTGACCCTCACTCAATCCTGACTCTCACTCCTGACCTGGCCCTCACTCACTCCTGACCAAATGCCTGTTTCATGTTGAAGAAGTTGCCTTCTTAGGTGTAGGAGTACAAGGAAAGAAGAAACACAAGCAGAGACGGAGGGCGAAGGGCTAGGTGAGGAGGAGGAGAGAGGAAGGAGAGTGAAGGGGAGAGCAGAAGCGAGAACCGATAGGTGGAAGATGAAAGAACTGAGAAAAAAGAAGGCAAAGAGAGCAGGTTGAAAGCAAAGGAGAGTTAAAGTGTGACAGAGGGCAGAAAAGGCAGAGAGAGGAAGAAGGGTGGCAAGAGCGAAAGGAGCTGAAGAACAAACATGGCGAGGCAATCGGAGAGGGAGAAGGGCATAGGAAGGGAGAAGAAAGGAGACGAAGTAGACGGGTAAGACGTGACGGGTCAAGATAAGAAAAGGACGAAGAAAAGATTATGATGAAACTGACGAAGAGGGAAGGGGAGAAGGGAGGGGGGAGTGTGAGCAGAGGAGCATTCACAGCCATAGAAGACACAAATGAAACTGACGAAGAGGGAGGGGGAGAAGGGAGGAGGAGTGCGAGCAGAGGAGCCTGATTACAGCAATAAAACACAGATGGCAGCTGTGCATGTGCACGCGCTCGTGAACACAAGCTGGAGGCTAGCAAAAGCCTCTGGTGGCACTTTTCAAACCCACTTACTAAATGTCTCGAAGAGACAGCATGCGCTGTCTCAGGCAAGACCTTACAAGGAGAAAGTATAAAGAGAACAAAAACTACATGGAAAGAAAACTGAAATAAGAAACCAAAGTTTAAGTAATATAAATTTCAAGATACTTAGGTTTGAACCTTTGTCTGGTGCAAGAGGTATCCAAAGTATTAGAACAGCTAGGTACGGAGGATCCTTCAAACCTGCACGTGGCTTCCTTTGACAACATTTATTTGGAAGATTATAGGTTAGAGTCTGTTTGCTGTAAGACATTTTCTTGCACATTCTCTTGCTCAACAACAACAGAAAAGTCATCTGCAAGCTTAGATAGATCATTATGAATCAGAACACTTTTCTGTAAAAGATCATATTTTTGTACAGAGTCAGGATCTACAGACACCTTCACATCAAAAGGAAAATTAGACATTCTTTTGGGACCATTTGTAGAATTAGCGCTGCAAAGAGAATCCGTAGAAGTAACAAGGCTAGTTTTGGGATTCATACTTTGAAAAAAGCCAGTGGAGGTAACAACTCCACCTTTCACTTAAGCAACATTCCTTTTACTCCACCACTTCCCACCAGAGACCATAACAGCATGTTTACTGATTTTCCCAATTTGTGTATCAGGATAGAATGTTGAGCCTCTTGTTTTAAATGGTCTCCTTACTCGGACACGTTCAGCCACTGTGAAATGATCCTCTTTAACATTGTTAGATAAGTCATACCTGATTTGGGATTTGGGTTGACTCTCTTTAGCTCTTACTTGATCATAATGAGGAACGTGGTTGAGACTATCAGTATTGGTAACGACCCATTCAGTAGAGAGTTCATTAAGTGATTGTCTACCCCTTAACATGGCAAAAGGAGTCACTCCAGGAGTGGAGTGCGGAGTATTATTATAAGACCAAACTCTATCAACCAACAACTCTTGTACATGTAGGCCAGAAGAGGAAGCAAGTTCAATGGACTCTTTCAAAATACAACTAACCCTTTCCACCAAACCATTGCCTTGTGGACTATAGAGGGCAGTAGTGAGATGTTTGACTCCAAGATTGTTAAAAAAACTTCTCATATTGTGTGATATGAATTGTACACCATTATTTGACACCAAAAATGCAGGTATACCTTCAGAACGAAAAAGTTGCAGCAAACATGTAATAACATTTTCAGTGTTGGGATCTTTCATAAATTTAAATGAAACCCACTTTGAAAAGTAGTCCACAATGGTTAGAATATATCTGAAACCATCATTAACTCCACTAATGGGACCTACAAAATCAATGCCTAGTTTTTCCCAGGGTCTCTGGGAAGGTTAACCGGGCGTAAGGGAGAGTTGTGAGTACGAAGAGTTTTCTCTGCTTGACTACATTGACTGCAATTACTTAAAATAGTTTCAACCAAAATGTCCATTCCGGGCCACCAATAATATAAATGTAATCTTTTTTTCGTTTCAGTGATACCTGTATGTCCTTTATGTGCTAAAGTAATGAGTTTACCTCTTAGGATAGCAGGAGGAACCAGTGAGGAAGCTCTCATAATGAAATTACCTTCTACACTTAGCTCATCTTTAACCTTGAAGTACGAGATTAACTATTTTCCAATTTGAGCTTCTCTGGGCCAACCACAAGAAATAAACTTTTTGAGGGTGACCTGGCAAGGGTCAAATGTAGAAGCTTTTTCCCAATCAAGCTCAGAAATAACTTCCTTAGTCAGGACCAAACCATCAAGAAACCTGTAGGAGAGTAGGGTCTGCTTTCCTATGGTCACCCCACTTTTTGCTTTTTGCTTCACTGGTTTTCGACTTAGATGTGGCTGTGGGCCTGCTAATCAGAACCACAGCCCTGCTGTTCTCGCTCTAAATTCACACCATGTACTTTAGGTACATCATCAATTGCGATTCTCCTATTAACATGACCAGAGAATCTGGATTTCATTAAAGACACGGAGGCTAACATTATGCATACAACTTTTAATGCAGTCCAAGCATAGCCGCATATGTCACAAAGCAAAAGTTCCAACTTAGAATACATATGAACCAACAATAGCATGAATCACTAGGCAATCAGCCTCTTTTAAATGTGGTGACAGTGAGAAAGGAAATGTCCAAACAACTCCAATGAAACATCAAACTTGAAGAAGGATGACGGAAGAATACACCATCCACGATTGATTCACCAGATGTGGAATCAAGACAACATCAATAAAGGTTATCTGCAAAACAAAGAAAGGTTGTTAATAAACCCAAATAAAAATATTAAGGATTTGAATAATAAACAATCAGCTAAATAACAGTCCTGAAAAGGAAAAGAAAGTAAGCTTGTAAGTAAAATATTCAAATAAGCATATCATATCATAAAAATCAACCAGTACCGTAATATATCATATAATCAACCATCGAGGGAAAGGGTGGGAGGGATAATGTTAGCCTCCGTGTCTTTAATGAAATCCAGATTCTCTGGTCATGTTAATAGGAGAATCGCAATTTCATTACAAGACCGGAGGCTACCATTATGCATGTTGGTAGCCATGTAAAACAACATTAGACATGTGAGATACAGGTTTGCAATAATGATGAGCAAAGGTTCTAGCATTAGACCAATCACCAGCCTTTAGAATATCATCTAACTTACCACCTGACCAGAATGACTTACTGGCCATTGCGCCTCTAATAGAATGTGATTTAAAAATATCCAGATTGATTCCAGCAAGCTTCATGACTGTCTTAACCCATCTAGCAATAGAGGAAGATGAAATACCTTTGTGGGGTTTAACAAAAGAGATGAGTAATTGAGATACATTCAAAGGACGAAGAGAGTTCATTCTAACCTTGTATTCTTTCATACATTGAACAACACAGAGTTTAGTGCAACTATCAAAACGAGGATAGAAAATAGAATCTGACAGTTTTAGTTCTTCTATGTATTTCAAAATTAACCCCAAACATATCATAAGATCTATAGGAAATATCAAGAGCTTTAACATCAGAAACTCTTCTGCATGAAATTAAGCAAAGAAGAGTAGCTAATTCGATAGGAAGATTCTTCCTGCTGAGAAGAGAATTGACTGGCCAAGAACAGAAAAGGTCGAGAATTAAGTTAACATCCCAAAGAGATTGATGTCTAGGTTGAGGAGGTCTTCTAAGTCTGATACTCTTAAGTATTCTACAAATAATAGGATTTTTACCTACCGTTTTATTGTTAATTAGAGAATGTCCAGCAGAAATAGCAGATCTAAAACAATTGAGAGATCTGTAACTTAAACCTCTGTCGACTTGTTCTCCAAGAAAATTAACCAGACTTTCCAAATGTTGTTGTACCGGTAATGTGTCCCAGGGGCCCACGACTCTCTAAGGAGAGTTGAAGCTGTTGACGAAAGTCTTGCGAGATCGTTAGATCTCCTGACACCTTCCAAGCAAGAAGGTTCAAATTCCCTGTCTGAACAAGAGGGTGAATTTGACAGTCAGCGTCTGTGAGAAGATCTTTCAGAGGAGGAATTAGGAAGGGAAAATCGTAGGTTAGTTCCAGAGCTGTTGGGAACCATGCTTGGGATGGCCAAAACCTAGTTACTAGGACAATTGAGGAACGTTCTTGTCTCACTTTCTGAAGGAGTCTCTGGATCATTGCGAATGGAGGGAAGGCATAAGCGTTGATCCCTTCCCAAGATTGGAGAAAGGCATTCACTGCTAGAGCACCGGGATCGGGCATCCAGCTTAAATAGGATACCAATTGGGTAGTCAATCTGCTCGCAAATAGGTCTATTTGGAATGGGCCCCAGAAATGATTCAGGGAGTTGAAAACAGAAGTGTTGAGTTTCCAATCGCTGTAATCCAAGATGAATCTTGAATTCCAATCTGCGCAAAGATTGGATTTCCCGGGAAGGTATTCTGCTCTCAGAGAGATTTTGTGTTCTAGGCAGAAAAACCAAAGCTTCTTTGCTAGATTGGAGAGGTCTTCTGACTTGGTCCCTCCTAGACGGTTTATGTAAGCGAGGGCAGACATGTTGTCCATTTTCAATATGACTGATCTTCCTTTAAGGAAGCGTTTTAAGCTCATTAGAGCATAAAGTCCTGCAGTTAATTCTAGATAATTGATGTGGTGCAGTGACTCTTGCTGCGACCAAATACCTCCAGTGTTTTGGTCCTGTAGACAAGCACCCCAGCCATGAAGGCGGGCATCCGATTCTAGAATAAAATTTGGTGCTGAACCAAAGATCGCTCTCTCATTCCATGCATCTAGATTGTCTAACCACCATGTTAGTTCTAAGATTGCTTATGGGTTTAAGGAAATTTGATCTCCGTACCAAAGACCTGATCTGAGAGCTCTTGCTTTTATTCTCTGAAGGGCTCGATAATTCAATAGTCCTGGAAAAATGGCCTGAATGGAAGAAGATAGAAGGCCTAAAAGTCTGGCTAGTTCTCTTAGGGTGAGATTTTTTTGTTTCAATACATGTCTTTCTCCTTTCTGATTTTGACAATCTTCTTGGGAGGGAGAAGGAGAAGACATTCTGTTGTGTCTATTGTGAAACCCAGGAATTCCATCTTCTTTGAGGGAATTAGAATGGATTTTTCCCTGTTTATGATAAAACCCAGACTTTCTAAGAGGTCTATAACTGTCTTGAGATCCATGGGCAGAGGAGAGACCGAAGGGGAGAGCCTGAAATTGAAAGAGATGGTTTTTCCAAATGAACTAAAGAAAGGGTTGGTGTTCCTTTGCCATGGGAATGGTAAAGTAGGCGTCCTTCAGATCTAATTTGACCAACCAGTCTCCTTCTAGCAAGAGGTCTCTGAGAAGATGGAAGCCCTCCATCTTGAAATGTCGGTAGACAAGGAATTTGTTGAGTTCTCTGAGATTTATAACCGGTCTCCAACCCTTGTCTTTCTTTTCCACAAGGAAGAGAGTACTTATGAATCTCATAAATTCCATGGGAACTTCTAAAATTGCTCCTTTTTTTAGCATTGAGGAAATTTCTTCCTCTATGATTTTTTCTTGATCTAGTGTAAGGGGAATGTGTCTTGGGAGAGGGTTCTGGATTGGAGTCTGGATGAAATCTATTGAAAAACCGAGAACAGTGTTTAGAACCCAGGGGTCTTGTGTAATAATTTTCCAATTGTGGTAAAAGAATTTCAGTCTCCCACCCACTTTTGGATTCGAAGAAAGGGAAGGGGAAGCTGTACTCGCTTTGAGGGGTGGATTCGGCAGGTGCTCCTCTAGCTCGGAATCCTCTCGAGCGGAAACCTCTTCCTCTGGGTGAATAGAACTGTGGTTGGTTGGATGGATGGTATCCTCTACCAAAATTCCCTCTCTTTCTTGGAAAGGGGCGTCGGTTGAACCGGACGGAAGATTACCCCCTTCTACCGGCCCTTCCAAAAAGGTTGCTGTTGTAGTTAAAAACTTTTTTAATGTTCTGGTGCGCTTTATCTAAAGCGGTAAAGGTCGATACATATTTGCCCAAACTTTTTATTAAATCTTCTCCAAAAATTAAACCTTTTGGATTAATTGAGGTTTCCTTTTCAGCCATATCGATTAGTTTAGGGCTAATTTTAGTGAGGACCACTCTTCTTTCACAATTAAGTCCCGCATTCGCGTTACCTAAGAGGACTAGTGCCCTTTGGCTCCACCCCCGAATGGAGTGTGTATCAAGAGGGCAGCCATTAAGGTAACTCTTCTGCTGCGTCGATTATTTTTGTTAGGGGTCCTAGAATGTCGCAAACTTTCTCTTGACAGATCTTAAGCGATCTTTCCAGGCCTTTACGCGGGTCTCTCCCTAATTTAAATAGGTAGGTAATTAATTCTGGGTCAAGGTTAGGAGTTTGACAAACTTTACCTTCGATTGAAGGTCTGGTACACTCTCTTAAGAGATTACGAGTCTCTCTTTCTAAAGGATTTCTAATCCATTTAGTTATAAATTTAGATACGTGCTCGTGTGGGGTCCACTCTGAGCTTCTAGGGTGTTTAATGTTAAAAGGGAGAACATCTCCTCCCCCAAAGGGTCCAAAATATTATCGTTAGAAGATGAAGGACCGTTATTATCATTTAGGAGAAAGGAATCAATATCTTGATCATCCTCATCGAGATCAAGAATATATTCGTCAGGAAATTCTGAGCCATCATCAATATCAATAGGATCATTGTCTAGAGCACTATGATGAATTGTGCCGCGAGGGACACCCATTAAATTTGTGCCGCTAAGGACACCTTTCAAATTTGTGCCGCAAGAGACACCTGAGGCAAATGAGGTGCGAGGACCTCCTGTAAAACCTGAGGTGCTAGGACCTCCCGTGCTCTCTGGGGTATAATCAATATTTTTACTTTTTTTATGCCTCTTACCCCTTTGTTCAGTGAGATCATTAACCTCTGTTATGTCCAGATCTGATAAATCATCGTTTTCATGGATCAAGGATCTCTTAGATGACATAACTTGAGAGAGAGTAGAAAACATACATGATCTCATTTCCTTATGGATAAGTTTTTTGATGGCATCATTAGTAAAATCAGATTCAACAGTATTACTATGAATTGAATCCGAACCCGAGTCAGACATGTTAGTCAAATAAATATATATAAATGTCTGATCCTCGAATTTTTTTTTTTTAATAATATAATAAACTTGTAAATATCAATTATATCTGTCTGATTTCCTTTTTTTTATAATATAATAAACTGTCTGATTATTGGGGGAGTGGGGGGGGGTTACACAGATAATCTGATTATGTTAATAAAGGTAACTAAATATTATAATTTCCCAATTTCTAATCAAAGAAATGAAGCGCAGTAAGAAACATGAAGCCTCGAGCATGGCAAAGCTTTCTGAAAATATAAATGAACTCCAAAGCAGTGGGGAGGGTAACTACACTTGCGAAGCGAGTCAATGCGTGCTTTTAAACATTTCACACGCTAGTTTCAAAGACTTAGTATTATTCATGAAATATAAAGACGAACGAAGGGAAGGAATAAAAGGAAGCCAACCTCCGTAAATTGGAGGTTGTGAAACCGAAAACAAGGAGTGAAAAGGTGCTTCACTGGTTTTCGACTTAGATGTGGCTGTGGGCCTGCTAATCAGAACCACAGCCCTGCTGTTCTCGCTCTAAATTCATACCATGTACTTTAGGTACATCATCAATTGGGAATTGGGTCACTCTTATGAGTCCCTGTACAGTGTACCATAGGTACCCAGGGCATAGGTGCACCCAAGGCCTACCAGGGGCTGCAGCATATCTTTTGCCACCCCTGGCTGGCCATCCAAACTGACACAACTGGCTGATCACTCAGCTGGGGCAAGGTCGTGTAATCAACCCTTGCTTAGGTATAATATTCCTATACCTAACCTTATATCTAGACACATATACACCTATAAGTCACTCCTATGGCAGGCCTTAACAATCCTGAAGGCAGAGTGCTTGGTTTTATGCGAGATTGAGGCTCTAGCATGAGCTGAGCCTGTCTGCAGCTTTCGGAACCATGTCCTTATAGCTGTTCTAGGAGATTGCCATACCATATACTCTTAAGTGCATTATGAACCTCGCGGTTAAATGCTAACTTTGGTTTGGCTTTATCAAAACATGTCGTGTAAGGTGTCATATGCTTTGGAATACTACCCCCTCGCCAGTTCTGGCGACAGGGGTAGCATTCCACCCTTCTAGAGGGAGAAAACATGTTGATCCTACTAATCCCGGTTAAAGTTAACCAGAGCCTCAGCATCACAAAATGGATGCTGCTGCCACAGACACAAGTCTGACCTCCTGCTGCTGGGAGTCCTTCCAGTGAGGGAGGCTTGGACAATAGGTTTCCTGTCTTGGGAGGTGCTAGCACCACCCCAGACAGGCCATAGTGTATTGGGGCAGGGAGGGCTGAATGAAATGAGACACTGCCTGGGGCACACAAGGTGTCCCATGCATAGTCCAGTTCAAACCGGTGCTGGGGCACTCCAGCCCCAGCTCTGGCACGAAACTGGACAAAGGGAAAGGGGTGTAACCACCCCCTTCCTGGGTCCCACCCATAGGAGGGACCTAGCAGGTAATCCAGCCCCTAAATTTGGTATATAGTAGGCATGGGCGGAAAATCCGTTCCGCTCGCGGATTTTGCGGATTTTCGGGAAATCCGCAATCCGCGAGATTTGCGAATCTCCCGCAAAATCCGCAAATCCGCGAGCAGCGGATTTTGCTCGCACTGCTCGCACTGTTCGCGTGAGTTCGCGCCCCGCGAATAAGTGCAAAATTGCAGAAATACGATCTTAGCAAAACTGAAAGTAACTACTTACCAGGTTCAAAAGTTCAGGCTCATCATTAGTAGCCATTTCCTGTAGTGCTTCCTGAGGGGCCCCTCCAGAGTTCAGTTGCCAGTTGAAACTATTATGTGACCCTGCTCTGAACCTCAGAATAGTTACACATATGCCACAAAGGTCCTGAATTACAGCTAAGGGAGACAAGCAGGAGCCAGGCTGGAAGTTAAAATCCATTAATCAGCCCCTAATTCATTATTGTCAGTTGGGGCAGGGCAGGTGTTGTAACTAATTTTGCAACAATGAAAGCACTTAGCAAGTGCAAAAGATCACTAATCAGGGCGCACTAAGGAAGCAGGTGCCAGCTAAAAAAATATTCTGTGACACATTAATCAGCCCCAAATTAATTCAGGTCACTTGAGGCAGGGAAGGTGTGCTTTGCTTTGCCTAAAATAATGTACACTGGACAACCAGAGGGTGTGGTGATGAAACAGAGGGTGGCATGGGTGGGCCAGAGGGTGGCATGAGTAGTCAGAGAGTGGCAGTGGTGACAGAGAGTGGCAGTGATGAAGAAGAGTGTCCCAAACAGGCTGGACACGTAGAAACAACAAGTTCGCGAAACTTGCGACCCGACAGGTAAGTTCGCAATTTGCGAAAGTGTACAAAACCCTCGCGAACTGGCAGAAACACGGGCGAACACAAAAAAAAAAAATCCGCAAATTCGCGGGAATTCGCGGATTTTGCGGATTGCGAATCCACAAATCCGCAAAATTCGCGAACGCGAGATCCGCAAAATTCGCTCATGCTTAGTATATAGGTAGGAGCTGAGTCCCAGGACTTTAGATTTATCCTGACTGAAACTTGAAATGAAACTCTGGACCTTCGACGTTCTACTTGAAGATAGAAGACTGAAGAATCTCCCTTGTGGTCAAGGAGTGACCACCCTGGGCAAGCAGGCACCATCAAGCGATCAACGGTTTGCTTTGTCGACGCTCCCGCTGGAGCCCGAGTACCGAGCCTGACAAGACCTGGACTTCCAGACTTCCAACAGCTTGATCCACAGTCACAGCAGAGCTGAGACCTGTGGAGGCGACGAGAGACGCGGGACCGGCCATCTTGAAAAGCCAGTGAATTGCTTTCCGTGCAACTTCTGAGGCACCCTCGAAGTTGTGCATTGGGGATTGAGAAGCCCCAGCCCCGAGCACCAACTGCACTGAAGATCAGCCCTCCACACTCCACGAGTTCTGCGTGGGGCCCTTCTGCATTTTCCTGCTCGACGCGTCTGTCCGGTCACTTGCCCGTTGGCTAGTGGCCTCTGTGATGATGAAACCTTAAATCTACACTGCTTGTCTGGTTGCTCCAGACTGGCCCTTGCTTCCCTGAAAAGTAGAAGTCTATCAGACCTTGCTGGTCTGATCAAGAAGCCATCTTCGATTCCTGCGTGGGTTGCCTTTGCCAAGGCTTGTTGACTCCAATCCAAAGCCGACACCGCCGACAGCGAGAGCCTTTGTGGGACAGTCCGTATCCAGCTCCTGGTTGTAGTCGACACCTCCTGGTCCACGTGGCTGCAGAGACAAGCTTCATGACATCACCTGATTGCATCCGACATCGCCTGGTTCCTTCCTGGTTCCACTCCTGGTCACTGGCTAGTGACCCAGACTCTATCCCCTCTGCTTTCAGGTACTCTTCATCCTCGATCCGCCCTTGGATCCACCCGGACATTTCCCTCCGGGTCGCCTGCAGCATCTTTCTCCAAGGCTCCATAGGAATCAGCGACGAAACCCGACACACTTTGACACCTATGCACCCGCTTCCTGTGGGTGAGGTAAAGCGAGTACTTTGGTGCTCTTGTGGGTATTGACTATCCAACTGTCTAAGTTTCAAGTAGCTTTCTCCTAGTCCATCCGGAAGTGCCCTAAAAGAACTAGTTTCCTATTCTTTCGTTCCCATTCTAACTCTATGGTAACTCACGTGTGTGTAAAGACACTGCACGCGCAACCCGTGGGCCTCCTGCTCCCAATCCTTTGGTAGTACAGTGTAGCCCCAGAGATTCCCCAGGCCCTAGGCCTATCCTTTGTTCGTGACATGGTTCTGATACCACTATTTTAGTATAAGGTTTGAAGTGCCCCTAGGGCATTACTGCATATTGTGCAACAAACTGTATGATAATTAAGTCTCTTGTTATGTGCTTTGTCCTCTGACATCATAAAGAGTTTAGAGGGGTTGTTTAGAAATAAATACATATATATATTATATATAGCCTGTGTGGTGTCCTTTCATTTGGTATTAAAAGGATTGCATATGGTAAAACAGCTGGCCTTACATGCCCTCTTGAGTTTAGTCTAAGACTGCTTTGTCCAAGCTACCACTAGGATAGCTGATCTATAAGGTTGACTTTACAACCATCACCATATAAGGGTTGTTTGGACTGATACAGGGTGCCCACTAGAATAGTGGACATCACATATCAGGCCAACTTCTCACAAAACCCTACAACAACTTCTTTATCATCAGTAAGCAGATTCTCATCACTAATATTTGAAGGGCATCGAGACAAAAAGTCTGCTTTGAAATCGTTCCCACCTGGAATATGACTCATAGAGAAATTGTAATCATTCAGTTTAGAGAATAAGCGTATCAACCTGGGGCTGGCATTACTTAGTCCTCTGTCATTCCAACTGGATGCTAGAGGTTTATGATCTGAGATCAGGATAAATTCTCTTCCTCACAAATATGTGGCAAAATGTTTAACTACACAAGCAAGTGCTTCTTTTCCAATCGTACTGTAATTGTTTTCTGATGTAGAGAGTCCTCGGGAAGCAAATGCAACTGTGTTTGCAACATTATTGACCATTCGACTCAGAATAGCGCCCAGCCCTAAATTACTTGCCGACGAATGCGCACTTCTCATCACACCTTCACTTATTCATTTATCCATTTATGAATAACATGGTGAATAACATTCTTAAATTACAATGCATGAACCGTACCAAATGCTACAAAGCGCATTCAACCCAAACCTTAACTCTTAAACACCATAACCAATGTTACTGAGCATCTGCAGCAATACTGTAACCAAAGAAAAACACGAGATACAACGGCAGCCAGCGTATCAGTTGTGTCGAGCAGCACGCGTCGAACACCATCCTACATGCGAATGTTATAGAGTGAACTGTCAGTCCGTCAGTCCGTCAGATAAGCTTTATTCGATTTTAGTTTAAAAATCATAAAAGCATCAACAATACATGCATAAAAAACCATAACATTTCATGGGCATCGTAAAAGATCATTACAAAATTGATAAAACAAGATTAAATAAGTATATTGAATCAGCTAATGGATATGCAAGGGTTTCAAAATCAATGAAGCAACTCTAAAACAATATACTTAACAGTTGCATCCTACCCTATCAGTTTGGCTCTAACTTATAAGTGGCCTTTAAATAGTGGGGTCTTAAAAATACAATTTGTAGACAAAAGTTCAAAACCTTTACGGCCTAGGAAATTGGTTCTAAGTAATATGTGGAGAAGTCGGGTAAAAATCGTACAAGTCCCATATGCGAATAGTCCCATGTCTTGCTTTGGGGGGGCAAAAACGTAAATAAGGCACGACGTTTCTGTTTTTGAATGTAATTAATACCAAATCCCCAGGAATGTTTTTGGGCAGCGTGCCTAACCATCCCACCCTCCTGACACTCAGGATACCACCATCTAACTCGGGTGGCAAGGGTCTATTGTGTTGTAACCAGAAAATGACCTTATTTAACAGGTCCTGCTGGGATTCATGTGTTCCCTGGGTGAGGGCAGGGACACCAGAGAGGACAGACACATATGGGGCGGCTTCAGGGGGTAGGTTGATACGTGGAGCTGGTCTAGCCACTTGATGAGTTTTTGAAACGGGTTTTTAAATTACTTTCGGGCCTGTTGGGGTAGGTGTACAGGGGGGCTGTATTAGGGCTACACTATGACAAAAACCAGGTTTATATTTTTCGGGGACGAAGGGGGGGTTAGGGCAAACGGATGTAACCATTTTGATTGGTGGAGGAGGGTGCTTTCTGATTACTTCCTCGATGCATGTCAGCCTTTCCCCCAAGTCGTTGATTTTTTTAACCAAGGGAGAGATGACAGTTACCAACAGTTGCTCAATTTGGGCCAATAAAGTCAATTGGGGAGACAAGACAGGGTCATCTGATTTGTCCACAGCAGGGTCCTCCATTAATGCTGTTTGGTTAAGGGGAGATAAAATTGTGATGGTACACAAATTTTGTGCACTTACGAAGTTCCCATTGTCTATTTCGCTGTCGGGCTTCCCTCTAAAGTTGGGTCCCAGGGGCGAAGTGTTTATTTGGCTATGGTCTTTATTTGCGGGAGGAGCAAGATCCTGTGGGGAGCTATTTGGCGTAACACAATAAGTACCCACAGTAGCTGAAATTGTTAAGTCAGGGGCGTACTTTGTGCCACACAAGGCATTGAGCTCTTCCCAGATGGACATTATGTTTTGTGGTAAAGAATTCGCCAGACAGTCGATAGAAAAGGAGCATCACATTACCTCCTCCTGTGCTAGAAACAAATGGGGCGGCCCATCCCGTCCTCCTCGTGCCTTTGAGGGCCTCAGAGGGCCCGCCCTTTGCCCGGGCTTCGCCCCGGGCGCCGACCCGCGCGCGATCCCGCGACGCGGGGGCTCGCGCTGTCCTTAAGCGCACCTCCGGGGGCGGGACAGGAAACACGCCTTCCTAGGCGCTAGGGGTGCTGGGGGATGTAGTCCCCGATGTGCCGCCTCGCCGCGATTTTCGGAAGCGGCAGGCAGCAGGGAGCCTGGTGTGTGTTGCTGCAAGGCAGCACTGAGGCTGCGGTGGTGGTAGTCAGGAGCCAAGAAGAAGGACGACCTCCCAGGTCAGTGTGGCCCAAAAGTCCCCCGCTCCCCCGGGGCTCGCGCTGTCCTTAAGCGCACCTCTGGGGGCGGGACAGGAAACACGCCTTCCTAGGCGCTAGGGGTGCTGGGGGATGTAGTCCCCGATGTGCCGCCTCGCCGCGATTTTCGGAAGCGGCAGGCAGCAGGGAGCCTGGTGTGTGTTGCTGCAAGGCAGCACTGAGGCTGCGGTGGTGGTAGTCAGGAGCCAAGAAGAAGGACGACCTCCCAGGTCAGTGTGGCCCAAAAGTCCCCCGCTCCCCCGGGGCTCGCGCTGTCCTTAAGCGCACCTCTGGGGGCGGGACAGGAAACACGCCTTCCTAGGCGCTAGGGGTGCTGGGGGATGTAGTCCCCGATGTGCCGCCTCGCCGCGATTTTCGCAAGCGGCAGGCAGCAGGGAGCCTGGTGTGTGTTGCTGCAAGGCAGCGCTGAGGCTGCGGTGGTGGTAGTCAGGAGCCAAGAAGAAGGACGACCTCCCAGGTCAGTGTGGCCCAAAAGTCCCCCGCTCCCCCGGGGCTCGCGCTGTCCTTAAGCGCACCTCCGGGGGCGGGACAGGAAACACGCCTTCCTAGGCGCTAGGGGTGCTGGGGGATGTAGTCCCCGATGTGCCGCCTCGCCGCGATTTTCGGAAGCGGCAGGCAGCAGGGAGCCTGGTGTGTGTTGCTGCAAGTCAGCGCTGAGGCTGCGGTGGTGGTAGTCAGGAGCCAAGAAGAAGGACGACCTCCCAGGTCAGTGTGGCCCAAAAGTCCCCCGCTCCCCCGGGGCTCGCGCTGTCCTTAAGCGCACCTCCGGGGGCGGGACAGGAAACACACCTTCCTAGGCGCTAGGGGTGCTGGGGGATGTAGTCCCCGATGTGCCGCCTCGCCGCGATTTTCGGAATCGGCAGGCAGCAGGGAGCCTGGTGTGTGTTGCTGCAAGGCAGCGCTGAGGCTGCGGTGGTGGTAGTCAGGAGCAAAGAAGAAGGACGACCTCCCAGGCCAGTGTGGCCCAAAAGTCCCCCGCTATCACGAAAAGTCTCAGAAACTCGGTCCTGAGAGGAGCGGTAGGGCCAGGGGGCAATAACGCCGAGCAACATAATGAGAGCACCCGACGTATTGCAGATGAATACATACAACCACCTGGACTGCCCGACTCAAGATGGACAGCCAGAACTTTAAATAACAATGAATGACAAATTAGCCTCAAGCCAAAGGAGGGCGCTCACGACTTATTGAGAATATGTTCATGGAACATTATTGGCTTGGCGCCTAAAATAACTGACCCAGAGTTTATGACCTATATTAGAAACTTCGATGTTGTGGTATTTCAAGAAACACGGCTTGCAGATCCCCCGCACCTTCATGGCTACTTACGCTTTTACTCAGCTGCAAAAAGGACAGCTAAATATGGGCACCCTCAAGGTGGCCTAGCAACTTATATATCGGCCACAAGTATCTTGACGGCTAAAGAAGTCGGACCAACTTCTACAGCCTCGCTGGCTGTTAATATTTACCTGTCACAACTTAAAACAGGTACCGCTGACACCGACTTTACTTTAATCAACGTCTACATCCATCCTAGAAGGAAAAGAAAAGCATCCAACTACCTTTGCAGCTTTATGGAGACTTGCATAAGGGAAAGACCCACAACAAATGTTGTTCTTACTGGGGGCTTCAACCTTAACCTCATGGGTACCACGCAAGAAGATGAGCCACTAATCCAAAATGCAATCTGGGACATTCCATCACAAGTGACTCCACAAATCTCCAAGCAAACAAAGCAAGGTAATAAGATTTTAAAAGATCTGGAATACTTCAACATCAGGGCCCTAAATGGAAGGCCCTCTGGAGACAACCCCTCAGCCGCAACCTTTCATTCTACAAGAACAAGCAGCATCCTAGACTATACCTTTATCTCATTACCACTATTCCAGTTCTTAAAATCATACCAGATATGCCGCAGCGGAGACAGTGATCACTGCCCCCAAGAAACCATCTTTAAGATCGCAAAGCCCAACTTTGAGCTATCTAAAGAACCAAAAGAGTCAATCCACACAGTCAACTTCAAATAAATTAAATATTCAGCAGCAATAGACTAAGCATGAGCGGATTTTGCGGATTGGCAATCCGCGAATTTGCGGATTTGCAAACTCGCAATCCGCAAAATCCGCGAATTCCCGCGAATTTGCGGATTTTTTTTTTTTTTTGTGTTCGCCCGTGTTTCTGCCAGTTCGCGAGGGGTTTTTACAATTTCGCAATTTGCGAACTTACCTGTCGGGTCGCAAGTTTTGCGAACTTGTTGTTTCTACGTGTCCAACCTGTTTGGGACACTCTTCTTCATCACTGCCACTCTCTGTCACCACTGCCACTCTCTGACTACTCATGCCACCCTCTGGCCCACCCATGCCACCCTCTGTTTCATCACCACACCCTCTGGTTGTCCAGTGTACATTATTTTTGGCAAAGCAAAGCACACCTTCCCTGCCTCAAGTGACCTGAATTAATTTGGGGCTGATTAATGTGTCACAGAATATTTTTTTAGCTGGCACCTGCTTCCTTAGTGCGCCCTGATTAGTGATCTTTTGCACTTGCTAAGTGCTTTCATTGTTGCAAAATTAGTTACAACACCTGCCCTGCCCCAACTGACAATAATGAATTAGGGGCTGATTAATGGATTTTAACTTCCAGCCTGGCTCCTGCTTGTCTCCCTTAGCTGTAATTCAGGACCTTTGTGGCATATGTGTAACTATTCTGAGGTTCAGAGCAGGGTCACATAATAGTTGCAACTGGCAACTGAACTCTGGAGGGGCCCCTCAGGAAGCACTACAGGAAATGGCTACTAATGATGAGCCTGAACTTTTGAACCTGGTAAGTAGTTACTTTCAGTTTTGCTAAAATCGTATTTCTGCAATTTCGCACTTATTCGCGGGGCGCGAACTCACGCGAACAGTGCGAGCAGTGCGAGCAAAATCCGCTGCTCGCGGATTTGCGGATTTTTCAGGAAATTCGCAAATCTCGCGGATTGCGGATTTCCCGAAAATCCGCAAAATCCGCGAGCGGAACGGATTTTCCGCCCATGCCTACAATAGACGAAACTCTAGTGGAAAGGGCAAAACAGCATCTTGGGAGTTGCTCTGGATCCAGCGAAACCACAAAATGGGAACAATTTACAAATATTATGTCTACGTATGCTACAAGACCTAAGCCACAGTCACAAACAGGCAATGAAAGATCGGGCAAATTCTCTCAAGAACATAAAGGAAAAATTAGAGGCATAAAAACCTCAATCTATCGCACAATGAGAGAGCTTCAACAGAAACCCACGGACACAGCAAAGCATGACCAATTACGGAAATTAAAATCAACACTGAAAAAATCAAAATGGGAAGCAAACAAATCCGCTGAGGATAATTTATGGGCGAGACTTCACTCTGACATTAAACGGAACGATGGGGCAAGGTTCTGGAAATCAATAAACTCATTTATAAGACCTACGCACCATGGGGTCTCATCTAACATCTCAGAGGACACATGGGCAAACTATCTTGGTACCCATTTTAACCAGGCTGAGGGAAATAACCAGGACCAGGAGTTTGCTACTTACAAAAAACTTCCAACGAGCAATGATATAAGCTCCACAGAATGGCACATTCCGAGCGAAATAGGGAATTTGCCGAACTTACAAAACATCATTCAGCTACAAATCAAGAAGGGAAGAAGGGCCGAATGGAATCCCGCCAATTCTCTACAAACAAGATGTGGCAGGCTGGGCAGCAGCCCTGGAACCCCTTTTTTTAGAGATAAGACATTTCAACATCCTGCCAGGCTCCTGTAAGGGCTCAATTATCTCCCCAATTTATAAGGCAGGAGATAAGGCTTCCCCTCAAAAACTATTGATTGGTGGCTTTAATCGACAACGAGGCAAAATATTTTGCAGGCATCCTTCTAGAAGAGCTGATGGCCTGGGCAACAGAGAGATCCTTAATCCCGGCCAACCAGACAGGCTTTGCCAAATTAGTAGGCACAATGACTAATATTTTGAGCATGGGCATGCTCATAGACAAGGCAGAATTTAACAAAATGCCCATTCATTTCTGCTTCATTGACTATAAGGCAGCTTTTGACCACATAAACCGGAACCTCTTATGGTCTAAACTGAACGACTGGGGGATATCGAGACCCCTTTTGGACCTGCTAATTAACCTCCACACAGAGACTTGGGTACAGATAAAGGTGGGGGATGGATCCGTTTTGTCCAGGCGCATACAGACCAACAAGGGCCTGAAACAAGGCTGCGTCCTGTCCCCCACCCTATTTAACTTGTTCCTAAGCGACCTTGTTCTCATTTTAAACGGTTGTAACTCCCACGCTCCGAAGCTAGGAGGACTGCAACTACCTTGTCTACTATATGCTGATGATATCGTCCTTATAAGTTATACCAAGGTAGGACTTCAACACCTCCTGACTGCAACACAATGCTACTCAGATAAAAATGAGCTTACGATAAATCTTGAGAAAAGCCAGACAATGACCATCAGCAGGAAAAAAAGGAAACTAACATCATGGTACTGGAACAAGACAAGAATTGGAGACACCCCCATTATATAAATACTTAGGAGTGAAGATCGATAACGGTGGGCAGTTCTCGCCCAGAGAACGAGTATTCGAGGGAAAAGGCTATCTTTGGCAATTTCGCTGAAGTCTCTACACCGCAAACTTTCTGGCCACTCTCTTCTGCCCTTGACACAAGTAATCCGCGCTAAACTTCTCCCAACAATTACCTATGGGAGTGAGGCACTTAGAGGAAGGGATGCCAAGATCCTTGATAACACAATACCAGCTGCTTACAGAATCATCTTCAGCCTGCCCAAACAAACCTCACCAGCTCAAATCAGGCTAGAATTTGGCATCGATCAACAGCTCCTAGCAAGGCAGGGAGCCTACATGATAGCCTGGGACAAAGTGAGGAAATCAAAACAGGGAACATTAAATGAATATCTGTGGAGAGAGTTAGTACAACATCCGTCCTCAGCAGCAGCCAAGTTCCTACTGGACAGCCGGACGAACATGGGACTAGAGCAGCTCTGGGATACCCCAGTAAATCACATAACATTCAAGAAATCGGTCAAGAAATCGATCAAACAGCTATCATGGGTCCAAGATAAGGCAGCCCTCTCCAAAAGAACGCATGGTTGGATGACACTAAACTCGTATACTACTAAGGCAACACAGAGCTACTTTGGCTAGGGATACTCCAAATCCGTCAAAATGTGCTTCTTAAAGCACAGGCTGGGCCTGCTACCCTGTACTCAAAATCTCCCACGCTGGATTAAAATAAAAGCTGATCCCCTTTGTCGGCTATGTGGCTTGGGGCAAGAGGACATGCTGCACTTGATATGCTCTTGCGAGAAATTACGCGATGAACGGAAACACTTGTTGAAACACCACTTCAATTGGCAAGGAATCCGCACACGAAGGAAGGCAGTTCTGGCTTGCTTTTCTCCCCAAGACTCTCGCTTGAGCTGTAGCTTCGTAAAATTTATGAAGGCAGTGGAAAAAAAGATGCCTGAAATTAATCTATAACCGTCCCTGTATTATTGACCTAATATCGCTTTGTTGAATGACATTACTGACTCCATGAGCTTATGAGGACATCAGGAAAGTAGAAATATTTTACAAATATAAAGTTGAACTGTTAAAAAACTTTATTGCTCATGAAGTTGCTGCGTGTACATTCGAACTAAGGAAATGTGAATGTTTTATTCTCTTTTATTAGAATTGTACTTTTATTATTCTTTGTTCTTAACCTATTTTTGTATTGCAATGGGTTTAAGTAACTATGCGAAATAAAATTAATTACTACTGTTACTATTACTAACTTACTCAGCAAACAACATACCTTCAACAGACTCTGCAAACCAGCTAACCCACAAAACATTCTGCAAATCTCACCAACCGAAAAAGCAATTCAACCCTCATTGTGCACACAATATATTGCAAGCATGCACAACACACACGGTGTAAAACAACAAAAGCAGTAAAATGTATTTCTAATGCCAGAAATAAAGACCTACTTGAAAGCCCTAGTGTAGTAATGAGGGCAAGAAGGAAATGTCTTAGCTAAAATAAAGTGCAGTGCTCTAAATGGCCAGTGTTTTCATTTATCTTAGGCTGTGATGTGCTTGAAACTGAATCTCCGATCCGAACCAGGAGGATGGGACAATCTCTGGGTGCTGTGGGCTTGCTTTAGCAGTGGTCTAAGAACTGCAAATAAGTAAACTACAACCTACAGGTTCTCATCTTCGGGTGTGTCTGTATGTGTTTTGATGGAGTCTTCTTGCCATGCATTTGCAAGTACAGTAGACACTTAAAAATACATACGCCTGCCTATGAAAGTGCAAAATAAATGTCAACAACTCAGGCATTGGATATTGCATCTTATTTCTACCATTTTAATTTCAATTTTAAGCCTCCAACTCCTCAAGGGCAGTCTCGAATCTCACCAGTTTGCCTTGTATCAAAATGACTATCCCCCCTCCTAAGATGCTTGTGAAACTTTGGCCTCCTTTATCTAAGAGATCGAGGTCATTTATGACTGTATTTTCCATCTTATTTCATCCTGTCCCATGCAGAATCATTACAAGCCTTCATCCCTCGTATCCTAGTTCTCCGAAGGATTAAGGAATAGGAGATATCTTCCATCCTTACCGTCTGAAAGGCAGTCTCACCAGATGATGTCTGTCCAGTCCGGACTTTGAAAATCTTTATCTGCGGTTGTTACACCTGCTTCCTAACTTCATCCTTCTAAGGAAGAGAGCTACGACTTGAAAAGGATGTTAGTCCTTCACAAGAAATAAGTCACAACATTCTCTGTGCTGGGAACCAAGTACCCGATTGTAGCACTTGACTCTGTCTGGCTAATGAAGCAGAGCAGTGCAAGGCCTATTCGGGAGGGGGACGGGGGCTAGTACCCCCAGTTTGCTAGTGCGTGACAACCACACTCAATAAGTCATTGTCCAGTCAGTGCTTTATCTCATAAATATTACTTTATTGCAAACACACTATTACATACTAGGCATCATTTACCAATATATACAGTCAGGTAGATGGAAATACCTTTGGTTACGCATGCTGAACAGTTGGCACCCCAGGAAGCCATAACAATAAGTCCAAGTACTCCTACACATAGGCATTGACACAATATCATAGTACGAGGGGGTATCATTATCAGTACGGAAGGCCTACTGGCTTTGACATGAGATGTATTCTTACATTAGTATTAACATTTTCATGATGCAAAGTTCTCTATACATGTTGGTACACCCAAGATTCGTTGTAGTAGAGTATGGTACTCATTTAGAGTTTGTCAGGTGGCCCACTAGACCGCCATGCCAGCGAGGTTAGGCACCTCTCCCCTGGTAGAATAGAGCCTGCCACAACTGGGAGCCCCGCCAGGCAGGCAGAAATGTTTGTGCTGTAAGTGGAGCTGCCGTTACCCTTGCCAAATGGGCACCATGTTTACTGCACCCTCTCAGCAGAGCGGTTATTTTTAAAGAGTATATTACAAATGGCTTTGACATGCTGAGAATTTTCTCCCAGCAACTGGGGATCATTTATTTTGTTTTCTGTTGGGAACCACCAGGCTTTCAGTGACACAGTCTCAAACAGGACAAATATACCTTGGAATGGCCACCGAGGGAAGGCTTCTGACTTACATTGACTGATGGTTTCTGCCGTCGGAAACCTGGTCCTTCAAACTTTTGTTTTTTGGAAATCGCTCTTTGAGTTTATTTATTGCAGAATATTGTTCCAGGAAAATATTTTATATAGAGATAAAATTATAAAAACTAAAACTTAAAACAAAATCCCCAGCCAACCAGACATTTACCTTTTTAGTCGTAACATTATAGGCATATAGTTTATACATAGAATGCAGCCGAAAGGAGACCCACAGAAAACACTAGAACATTTCTGGACTCAGGTGAAACATTGCTCTCCATTAGACAACCACCTGATGGTACAATGTCACCCGTGTGCTCAGACCAGCATCAACCCAGGACATGAAAGCCTTATGTTGTAGCGTCTATTAAAACTCATTATTGTTCCACAAGACATTCAAGGGGCTGGTCATCCCATTTACCTGCAGTGGCCAACAAGATATTACCCCAGTAGGTTATGACAGCCGCCTGACCTCCCTGGCTCTGTTGCACTTTGTAAGTAGCAACTCAACATATCTTGCATATATAGGTTAGAAACGTATTTAGTGACTGCCCTCAGGCATTAAACACAAGGCTGGTGGCAATTTTAGAAGAACTCGAGCAGACCTGATGGGTTGTGGCTCTTTTCCTTTGGTGATGGGGCATTGGCACGTGCGGGTTAGCTCAAGTCTGGCACCTGGCCTATGGGTAGACTGAGAGCGCCTCTGATTGGCAAGTCGGGCAATCGGCTGATGGGCCTCTGCCTGAGGCCAGTTAGCGGGCAGGTGTTTTGGTCTACTAAGGACTGGTGTACCCTGTGAAAAGCTGTTACAGCCTTCACACACATCACCCCATGCATGTGAAGTCAGGCCAGAGGGCTAATGTCAGAGGCAGAATGACAGTGGGATGCTCGGCTGTCACAGCAGGAGGTGTGCCTCCCCTCTGGCTCCCTCCAGGTGAGACACAGACTGAAAGGAGCTGCTGATGGGAAGCCATTAGCACTTACTATTTTGAGGTATATGGGTGCATTGTCTTCCTTATTCAATATTGATACATGAAGAATAATTCAAGATCTTGGGCTGTGATTTTAAGTTATCCTTTTATTCATGATTTTCATCATTTTTTCAGGATGGTGCAATATTCGGTATCTGATTATTGACAGCTGACATGTGTTTCACCCTTACATGGCCTTCAGGATCAGGGCTTCCTCAAGGCTTTTACAATTGGTAATAGCAGTTCTTATTTTGTTTTTCTATTTCAGGTGTAACTCATATTTTCGCTTAGCTCGGTTAGTCGGAGGTAAAGATTTGGTTGCAGTCTGTTGCGCTGCTTCCTTGTCTACAATATCCCAGTTAGCAAATGGTTCTATTTATATTTATATTGTAAATATAAATACATATTTATATTAAAAATATATATATATATATATTTATATTGTAGATATATATTGTAAATATATTATATTTATATTAATAAAAGAAAATATATATTGTAAATATATAAATAAAATATATATTGAAAATATATTTATATTAATATTTATATTGCAGAGAAGGAAGCAGCGCAAAAGACAATTAGAGATCTATTTCAAGCATATTTCCCATTATGGTTTTTTTCGCCATTCACTGTGGACCTGATATGTTTCAATTCCCACTTCTTCATGCTGGTTGATATGTAGGTTGGTGTGACGGAATTGATGTGTCAGTATAACTTGAATTGGTGTTCTGTTGAGGAGGTAAATGCTTAGCCAACTACAGGGCTTTGAGCACTGCTGCGTGAATGATGGTGTTAGCTGTGTCTCATAAGTACTGTTGTTGTACCGCGATGTGTGACAGTAGCTCTAACTGGATTTAGCGTTGAGGTGGCAAATGCTTAGGCGACTGCATGAGCCGTATCCCAATGCATGATGTTGGCAGGAACTGTGTCTAGCTTGTTCAGCTGACATAGCACACAGTAAGAGTATAACAGGAGTTGGGTGTTATGTTGAGGTGGCAAATGCTTGGAAACCTCTATAGGTTTGAGCCATGTTTTGCACATGTAGCTGGGGTTTGTGTTTATTGAGTGCTCTTTGTATGTCCTAGATGGTCCTTAAAATGGTGCAGATGTAGGGTTTATCTGTGGGAGAGATGCAAAAGGGGAGGCAGTGCAAGTACCAAGGCTAACAAGAACAAACAACAGTCATCTGTCTAAGCTTTTGACACCAAACAAGTAAGCATCCTATCACCGTCTGCCCTCCAACCTAAATTTTGGTGCAGTGAAAACAAGGAAACCCATGTGTGGAACCAACCTGCCCAACAGAGGTGCCTCAACCTCCTACCCTCTGAAAGTGCAGTTTCTATGTCCGCAGTGAGCATCCAGGTGAGCTTTGCCGGTGGAAGGCTGATATGAAAATCCATATGTATGACGCATAGGGACTTGGATCAAGTGTCTCTCTATGACCCAGACTGGCCCACACAACTTGCAAGGGGTTTCTCCACCACTAATAAAATGGGGTGACGCGTTTGCTAATATGACCTTCGCCCCCTCGCGCATCCTGTTAGTAAATTCAGTGAGCAGCACTTCCAATAGGAGCAGAGGTGAAGACAGGTGTTGCTGTCTTTATATTTTTGTCCATCTGTATTTCTGGGCGGAAGAGGAAAATGCGACCTATGACAGACACTTTTGACCCCTGGCTCAAACACCTCCTCTGCATCCTATGTTTCTACTGGGAATATAATTTTCTGTTTGGAATATTTCATGCTGAAGTAAATAAGGCATGGTGTTGCAGACCTTCAAGTATTGTATTTTTAACTCTTTAGAGCCAATTATTTGGGAAAATTCTAAATGTATTTTTGGGATTGTCGGCACAGCCCTGAAGTGTCAAGATTCTATGTTGGCGTAGCTCACCTAAGTGTGTATGTTGCCAGTAATTATGTTAGAACTTTTTTAATTGAGGACTACACATACCATAATGCAAATAGAAATGAAAAACAAATGTATGAAATATTCACAGGTTTAGTTGGGAAACTTGAGAAGCTTGTAGCGCTTTAAGAAAGGTGAGGACCTTCAATGCGTTAGCATGTCCTGCGACTCCGGGGCCGTTTGCAACCCCTGTGATCTTGCGTCACTGTCAAGTGGTCGCAGTCGTGACATTTTAGCTACCAGCACTGTTCATGCTTTATGTTTTGAGTCCATACGTGCAGTGTTAAATGTGAAACTACAAGTCCTAGAATGCACAATGGTGTTAGTTAACAACTGTTACTAGTTTGCAAGTGTTACACCCAGCATGGAAAACTTGACACTACAATTTTGGCAAAATGACACCAGTGGATGGCTGAGTGAAGAGACCCTTTGCTGCTGACAAATGTGGTGGTCTCAAGTTTATTTATTTTAAGAGTTTTATATAGCGCTGGCCAGACCCGATTGGAGCGCTTTACAACATACGTGTCAGAAAATCACACAGTAATGCAGTAGTATTTATTAAGTATTCATTCAGAAGCAGCAATAACATTTTAATCGACAACTGAGGTAACAGCTACAGGATTTTTTTTTTCGATTCTGCTATGTTTTTTCAAGCGCTTCCGTCATCACATTTCAATATTGTAATGTATGTTAAGGGGCTGGTTAACTGCACCAGTTCTGCGGTGGGTTCTGACGAAGACAGAAGTACATTAGTTTGTTTCCACATGCATGCATGAAACATACATATTTTCAGAAGTATGAGGAACTAGAATCCATTTGTGTCCTTTAGGTAGCAGCAAGTAACTTCCCGATGTTGTTTTGAAATCCTTGGTGAGCGGTTGCTTTAAAAGATGTTGGAGGCACAAAGTTTTGGGTGTGACAAGAAGGTTTAATTTAGTAGATCACAGATTCTAGGCAGGTGTGTAGCTGCACAGGCTGTTGGAGAGGTACTTAGGGGCCATGCCATGGGCTACCTTGATTGCAGGTGATATTAACGCCTACCACCCAAGCCAGTTGTTATGGCTTTAGGGGCCTCGACCTGTCTTAATTGTCACACTAGTAGCAGTTTGATGGTTAGTAGTATTATAGGTACTGTCATTGGCAGCACTGGTAGTGGCAATGGGGTGTGCTAGGTACAGTAGCCTCCTGATGAGGGCCCTTGCACTTGTTTTTATACAAATTAAGCACTGGTGTGGGAGTCGGTAGGTTGTTAGAGAAGAGATGGGTGTGGTGACGAAATTAGTTGTTCCTATTTCTTGAGAAGTAGGAAAGTAGAGACACTGGGGATGGTTGTAGAAAACAGAGGGGTTAGCAGTAGGGCTTTAAGTGGGCCGCGTCTCGAGGGGTCTGAGCACCGGCAGTTTTTTTAAGGGGGGCTCGAAACGGGTCTCTATCGGGCTCTGTTTTGAACCCGGGCACAGGCGGTCTGTTTTTTTTCCGGATTTTCCTTCTCTTTCTAAAACGCAAGAGCAGAAACATTGTGGTAGGGTCACCAGGGCTTTAATTGGAAGCTTTTTTAATATTATATGTAATAACCATAGTTGCAGCTTATTTATATTATGCAACAAATAACCATTGGCAAAGCCAATAGTCCTTACTTCTTGTTGTATCATATATCTGGATGCAATGACAGATACAGCAAAATACAAGTCGGGCCACACACTGCTAAACACAGATTTTTAGCGTAAGTGTTTTAAAGCCATGCCCCTAATTACACTGGTCACGCCCCTTTGAGCGATCCCCAGTTTTTTCTTCCCACTTAAAACCCTGGTCAGCAGTGATCTGTTTATGTAAAACACTGCAGACTTTAAGCAAGTAGGCCAGGTGTCAGAGGTGCGGCACGTAGGCCGGCGTCAGAAGCACGGCACGTAGGCCGGCGTCAGAGGCGCGGCACGTAGGCCGGCGTCAGAGGCGCGGCACGTAGGCCGGCGTCAGAGGCGCAGCACGTAGGCCGGCGTCAGAGGCGAGGAAGAACTGAACAGAGAGAGGTGGGAGAATGGAGGGCCTTGGACCAGAGCGAGAGGTTCATGCCCTGAGGGCTGAACAGATGGAGCGCAAGGACTGACAGCCTTTGTCACTAGAATGAGTTCCCTGCGACATGTTGTGACAAGGGGGGACCCAGGGAGAGCCAGGCGCGAGCCGGTCTCTTCCTGGGTAGGTTCGCGCGAGAATCAGGAAATCAGGTGGGGACTGATTAGTGAACAGATATAAGGGAGTCAGGCTGACGGTTGGGAACTGCGTAGCGGGTGGCTAGTAGGGAGGTTTGTTTTGCGACGCTCGTGGTTTACCTTGTATCCTGGGTCATGGAGGCAGCGGCTGAGGTCCGGAGGGCGGTGCAAATCCTTTGTGAGGCGGGGCGCGAAGACTTGCTGCGGCCAGGTGTCCCGGCGGAGGCGTGGGTCGGCATGGCTCGCCCCCCTCGCAAGGCATCTGAGGGTGTATCCCGGGCGGTGGAGGCCTGTTTATCGCAGGGCCTGGAGGAGGAGGAAGACGGAGAGGCGGCTATGCCGGCTGACGGGCCTGGGCTAGTGTTGCCCGCCGTTGATGTGGAACCCCCGCCGGATGCCCCGGGCGCCTCCCAGCAGGTATGTGCGTTACCATTTTTTAGTGCTGGCACACGTGGGGCGCCCGGGGGGAGGAGGGGTCGCTCGGCGGGCCGGCAGGCTCCGAGCCCCAGCGGGCTGGTACGGGGGAAGTCAGGGAAGCCTCAGGCGGGCCCCAAACCCAAGCGTGGGCGGAGCCTGGATGTGCCTGGGCGTGTGCCCTTTCCCCCCCCTTCGGGGGTGCCCCCTGTCCCCTCCTCTGAGGTTCCCCACTTGTCGGACGGGGCCTCGCCTTACCTGTGGCTGAACGGTCAATGTTTCCTGCTCTCCCCCGCTGTACCGGGGCCCGGTACTGCCCCCCTCCACTCTTTTGGCCTCCCACCCCAGGGTGGGGCTGATGCCCGGTCCCTGGCGGGCGAGTTGCTGGCCTGCTCCACAACCGACGTCCCGCCCCCTGCTGATGTTGTTCTTGCTGCGGGTGCTGCAGCTTTTGGGCTGCCACCCCCGGCTGCCCGGTCCCTGGACTCCGGGGTGCCTGACCTGGGGCCTGCCACGTCCACCCCCTCGGCTCCGCGGGGGGGGGGGGGGGGGGGGGTCCGTTGCAACGGGGGGCGCATACAGGCACGGGTCCTTCCCTGTTCCCGGTCCCCAGGGGTCGGCCGGGTGCCAGTTTGGGTGGACCTGCGTATGGGTCGGTAGGCGCCCATGGTTTGGCGTCGGGGGCTCGTTCCTCGGGGGAAGATGGCGTCTTCGTTTTCGGGGACCCGGTTACGGGGTCCTCTTCTTTGTCTGGCTTGAGCGGCCGCAGTTTTCATGCTGCGCCGTCGGCTGGGCGGCTGTCGGCTGTTTCTACGGGCCCGGGGAATGTCCGCACGGCTGTTTCCAGTGGTGGGCTTCACGGGGGGCTGTCTGGAGCGGATAGCTCTTCTACAGTTTTCAATGTAAACAGCTTTCAGCCTATTGATTGGCAGTTTTATGACGGGGGTATTGGTGATGGGGCTATGCCCAGTGGCAGTGACCAAGTTTTATTTTCTGATGAAGCTTTCTGCGGGAATTTTCGTGCTGAGGATTTGGAGGAGGGGGAATTGAGAGAATCAAATGTTGGGCTTTTGGCAGCACGGGCCCAAGGGGGTGGGATGGGGCAACCCACTGTTTCTCGTGTTTTGCAGGAGTCTCGAGCGGACCATGCAGGTGTACGAGGGGCAGTGAGGTCTGGACCTTCGCAGAAAGATCGTGGAGCTGTCACGCTGCCGTCCGAGCAGTTGCCCAAAGGTAAGGATGGGTGGTGGTCTGTGTGGCAACCTAGGGAGAGTCTCCCTGTGAAGAGTACAAGGTCTATTGGTACGGGAGATGGGGTTGTTGAGCGAGTCGCTCTGGCACCGAGGCTTGAGCGGCCGGTATTTTCGAATGTTGCTACTGGGGACGGGGTTGTGGTTGAGCGAGTCGCTCTGGCACCGAGGCTGGAGCGGCCTGTATTTTCGAATGTTTCTACTGGGGATGGGGTTGTGGTTGAGCGAGTCGCTCTGGCACCAAGGCTTGAGCGGCCGGTAGTTTCAAATTTTCCTATGGGGCAAGTTGCCAAAGAGGTTTCTACTGCGGGGACTGGGGGAATGGTTGCCACACAGGTTGCGGAGGATAGTATCCTACCGAAAAAGTTACCTTATTCTAGGGTGGGGATGCCTTTGGGGTCTCATTTGCCTGAAAAAACGAAGAATCTGATATGGTCCGGGGCTTTTGTGGATGTTTTTCGACTCCTCCATAGAGATGTTCAGGCAAAAGAAGGGTCGAAGGAGGAGGAGTTAGAACTGGCTCGGAGGCCTCGTGTTCCGAAGTCTATAGAGAATTGGACTTCAGCCTTTTTGATTTATGCCAGTGTTTATTGTCAACGTCATCCTGAGAAGGCAATTGATATGTTTAAATATGCTGATATTGTCCGCAAGGCCCACAGTTATTTTGGTGGTTTTGCCTGGTTGTCATATGATGATGAATTCAGGGCCCGCATGAGCGCTTTCCCCGAGCGTTCGTGGGGCGAGGTTGATTCTGAATTATGGTTACAGTGGATGGCATCGGCTAATCCGTCTGCTACGACCCACACGGCTAGCGGGCAGCCGGTGTATTATCGCCCCTTTTCAGCTCGCCCCGCTCAGTCTGGGGCGGGGATTTGGGGCAGAGGTCAATCAGCCGCCACTGGCACTTGCTGGCACTTTAACCGGGGTTCCTGTAACAGGCCAGCTTGTAGGTACAAGCATGAGTGTTCTCAGTGTGGAGGAAAGCACCCCCTCACCCACTGTTTTCCTGGGCAACGAGTGGGCGACCAGGGACGAGGTTCAGGGGGTAGGGGACAGCCACAGCAGTCTGTTCACAAGGGCTCCTACTCCTATTAGACAGACGGTTCTCGATCTCTGGCTAGTGGATTATCCGGATTTTGAAGCCGCTAAGATTTTGTCTTGGGGTTTCAAAATTGGTTTTCGGATTGGGTATCAGGGGCCCAGGGTGGGCAGGTGGTCGGACAATTTGAAGTCTGTGAAGGAGAGTCCCCATGTTGTGAGGAGGAAGCTGGATGCCGAGCTGGCGGCTGGTAGAATTGCTGGTCCTTTTGTGTCTTGTCCTCTGCCTGATTTGATCGTTTCGCCCCTGGGCGTGGTGCCCAAGAAGGCGGAAGGGGAGTTTCGTCTTATCCACCACCTGTCCTGGCTGGAGGGTTCCTCCATTAATGACTTCATCGATCCAGCCGACTCAACCGTTAATTATGCCTCGGTGGACGATGCCTTACGGCTCGTGCGCATGGCAGGAGTTGGGGCGTTGCTGGCGAAGAGCGACATTCAGTCGGCTTTCCGGCTACTGCCCATCCATCCTTGGGACTTCAGTCTGTTGGGAATGCAGTTTGATGGTTGTTTCTACGTGGATCGAGTGTTGCCCATGGGCTGTTCCGTGTCCTGCTCCCTTTTTGAAGCTTTCAGTACCTTCTTGCAGTGGAGATTCACTTTTGTTACTGGCCACAGCCTGGTCTGTCATTACCTGGATGATTTTCTTTTCATTGGGGAAGGTCGCTCCGGGCAGTGTCAGTCGGCTTTGAATAGCTTTCAGGCCCTGGCGGAGGAATTGGGCGTTCCTTTGGCGCCTGACAAGACTGAAGGCCCCTGTACGTCCCTGATTTTCTTGGGGATTGAAATTGACACGCTGTCTATGATGGCGAGATTGCCTGCGGCTAAAGTGAAGGAAATGTCTGATTTCATACAACTGGTCTTGGGGGAACGGAAAGTTGTTTTGAAAATTGTCCAGAAGCTGTTGGGGTACCTCAATTTTGCTTGTCGGGTTGTGCGGGCGGGTAGGACCTTCTGCAGGCGTCTGGGTCTGTCCATGTCCGGTGCGACCCTTCCCCATCATCGGGTACGCATTACCGCCGCTGTCCGTGCCGATCTGACAGTCTGGCTTCACTTTCTGCAGGAGTTCAATGGTGTGTCCTTGTTTTTTGCGGATGAGGACATGGTGTGGCAAGTACAGTTGTTCACTGATGCTTCCGGGGCTCACGGCTTCGGGATCTTTTGGGACGGTAGGTGGTGTGCGGCCGGATGGCCGGCGCACTGGCAGGAACAAGGCCGTAGCATCGCCTTTCTTGAGCTCTTCCCACTACTGGTTGCTTTGTATCTGTGGGGGGATGAGTTTCGGAATCGATCAGTTCTGTTTCATGTGGACAACTTGGCAGTGGTACATCTTGTCAATCACCAGAAGGCTCGTGATTTGAGGGTGTTGCGCTTACTGCGCGCATTCATGCTACGGTGTCTGAAATTGAATATTGTGTTTAAAGCACGGCATGTTCCTGGTACCTCTAACTGCATCGCTGACTCTTTGTCTCGATTTCAGTGGGCAGAGTTCCGCAAGTTAGCTCCTGGGGCGGACCTGGAACCAACAGCGATCCCACAGTACGTATGGGACCTGGGGGATTGAGGGTTCACCACTTAGTCGAACAGTCGGTGGCTGCCTCCACGAGGCGGGGGTATGTGAAGGCTTGGAGTGAATTTCTGCAGTTCGGTAAGGATTGGGTGGGACCGTCTGGGGCTGATTGGTCTGATGAACATGGCATCTTGCAGTTTGTGTTGCATTTGGCTGACAAAGGTTTATCGCCCACTACCATTTCGGGCAAGTTGGCCGGGATTTCTTTTTACGGGCAGCTTTGGTGGGGAAGGGATCCGGTTGGGGGGGTGTTGGTTCGTAAAATGTTAAAAGGTTTGGCTAGGCTTCGGGCTGGTGGTCCACAGCTCCGGCAGCCAGTGACTTTCGAATTGCTTCAGTTGTTGTTACCGGAGTTGGAGGTGTGTTGTCATGATGCCTTTGAGTGTGCCAAATTCCGTTTGTGTTTCATTTGGTTGTTCTTTGGGGCATTTCGGGCATCTGAATTGTTGGGGTTACGGGGTAGGGTAGGCATGACTAGTAGTGAGGTGGTGTTGGAGAGTGAGAGGGTGCGGCTGTGGCTGCGGGCATCCAAAACTGACCAGTTGGGGAGGGGTAAGTGGGTGTTCCTTGGCAGGAGTGGAGTTTCTGCATGTTGCCCGGTTGGGGAATGGGAAGGGTTTGTCTCCTCTCCGCATTTTCTCCAAGGGTCTATATTTTGTCACGTGGATGGTAGTCCCATTGTGGCATCCCAATTGTTGGCTGTATTGCGCAAAGTGTTGTTGCGCTTGGGGAAGGATCCGGTTCAGTTTGGTACACATTCATTCAGAATTGGTGCGGCAACGGAGGCCGCTCGTTTGGGGTGGGACTGGTCCCAGATCCGGCGCATTGGGCGCTGGCGTTCCAAGTGTTGTGAGAAATATGTAAGAAAGTAGTGCATTTTTGGATTGTCTAACATTTCTTTTTCTCCTAGGTCCTTGGCCGTCGGTCGCCGGAGGCAAACGGAGGGTGTGGATACTGGGGCACTCTTTTATTAAACGTGCAGCTTTAGCCGCTGCCAATCAGCTCTGTGGGAGATCGCTGGGTCTCAACAGCACGTCACACGAAGTCTCCTGGCATGGAACAGGGGGCATGCGCTGGGGCGGGCTGTTTCCCGCCTTGGCTGCTTTGGTTTCCCAGTGTTTGGGGGGCCCTCCGGATCTCCTGGTGCTACATCTGGGGGAGAATGACTTGGTTACTTTATCGGGGTTGACTTTGTTGAAACTCATGAAGCAAGACCTGGAAATTATAAAAACCACATGGGTGAACACCATGTTGATATGGACTGAATTTGTGCCTCGTCTGCAATGGCGTGGAGCGAGGAACCATTCCGCTCTGGAAAAGGCCAGGAGAAAAGTGAACAGGACAATGCGACCTTTTTGTCATAATTTGGGTATATATTGTTTGAATCATTATCATTTACAGGTCTCTGAACATCATTTATTTTGTGAGGACGGAGTGCATCTCTCAGCTTTGGGTATTTCCTTTTACCTTTTGGAGCTCAGGGATTTGATTAGTAAAGTTCTTCAAGTTCAATTATGGTGTGCCCCTTCCTGCTCTTTTGGTGCGGCAGGAAAACACTAAAGGTTTTCCTGGGTGGCGGGGTTTTGGTAGTGGGGGTGGGCAGCCTGGAGCGGGTTGGCCATCCTGAAGGGTAGCGTGGGTAGGTTAGGGGTAGTAGGTAGGAGTTTCGTTCTGGGTTTTGGGATTCAGTTTTGTAAGATCATTGTACAGTTGGATTTCGTAAATAAATAAATAATGAAATGTGTTTCTGGAAATTATGATGCACCTGTCCTAAAATAAAGTGGCCTTTTTTGCTCCTAAAAGAAAGATGTGGACAATGATTTCTTGCGCGAGGGGGGGCCCAGGGAGAGCCAGGCGCGAGCCGGTCTCTTCCTGGGTAGGTTCGCGCGAGAATCAGGAAATCAGGTGGGGACTGATTAGTGAACAGATATAAGGGAGTCAGGCTGACGGTTGGGAACTGCGTAGCGGGTGGCTAGTAGGGAGGTTTGTTTTGCCCCACCCACCCTCCCTCTTTTTTCTTTTACATTTGGGTGGGGGGTGTTTTTTCTTCTTCTGCGGTACTCTAGGTGCTGCTCCTTTTCTTAGCCTGCCACAGTTAGGATGGGTGCCTGTGTGATAATTAGAGGCGGGGTTTTGGTAGTGGGGGTGGGCAGCCTGGAGCGGGTTGGCCATCCTGAAGGGTAGCGTGGGTAGGTTAGGGGTAGTAGGTAGGAGTTTCGTTCTGGGTTTTGGGATTCAGTTTTGTAAGATCATTGTACAGTTGGATTTCGTAAATAAATAAATAATGAAATGTGTTTCTGGAAATTATGATGCACCTGTCCTAAAATAAAGTGGCCTTTTTTGCTCCTAAAAGAAAGATGTGGACAATGATTTCTTGCGCGAAGTGTGAGAAAGCTGGTGGATGAGGTAATGAAGGGGGCCAAAGGTCACAAGTGGAAATCATGGCAAGACAGACTCCTGCCTGAGTTCTTTCGAGGGCTGTACATGGAGTGCCATAAATGTGGTAATAGTAGTGTCTGTTATTTACAGTACTTAGAATCGGCAGAACTGTAGCAGAAAGCGTTCAATAAAAACATTTTATTACTCTGTGATGCAGGAACAAACATGAACTCTCATTTGGCCTGGCTGTTCCAATATCTTATGGAAATTTGAAGCGCCTAAAGGTGATTGGATTTTCAGGGAGTGCTACACAAGAAAACACACCTGACGTGGGCCAATTTATAATCGCAGCCTGGGAGGTGAGTGCAATGGAATGAAGGGGATCCCTTCAGGTGCACACCTGGGGCAGCGCACTGGGAAACAAAGGCGGGGGGGGGGTGGAGATGCATCTCCAAGCAGTGAATGGGCGCCTTTCTTTGGCGCCGGGGGAGCTTGCAAAAGCACCCCTCGCTCCCCGCAGCCCTCCTCGCCTTTGTGCGGGCTTCACCTCGGAGCCTCGGCCAGGTAGGAGCTCTCCCTGGTGAATCGGGGTTAACGCTGCTCAAGCAGGAGTAGTGTTCGCCCTGGATCTTGAAAGCGCATGCGTGCAATCACACGCATGCGCACTAAACGGGCAGAAGAGTGGGGAGCTTAAAAATACATGCAGCCAAGACATGTGGTTTCCACGCATGCTCATAATGATGCGCATGCGTGGAAAGGCGGGGGGTGTAAAGACAGATGGGGTGGGTCTATTGATAGCACACCGGCCTTAGGCATGTGCAAGCTGTTCACCTGCACAGGGCCGCCAAACCACAGGGGCCGCCACGAGGATGGATACAATATTTGCGTTGCGCCGGAGGATGTGACCACGGAGTGCATTTATCATCCGACTGTCGCACTAGCACACCGGTGAGTTCGCCCGCTCGCTCAAACACAAGCCTTAGTCACAATTCCAGCTGGGCATCCCCGTCTCCTAGCAACTGCCTCCGAGAGGAGACCCGGAGTTTGCATCCTCTGTGATCTGTTCGGTGTGCGTTTGACAGCGCCGAGGTACCGGGACATATGATGATGTTTCATATCTGCCTGACTTTCAGTTAGGTAGAGTCCGAGGAGCTCGCAGGTGCTGAATGTATTAAAGAAAATTATTGTATTATCCCCATGTGCAGCCGTCATTGTAGAGAACTCTGAAACGCTCGAAATTTAAATTGATGTTTGTTAATATTTAATCATGCTGTAAAATAATATTCCATGCAGTTGGCAGGGCTAATATCTCAGAAGGAGATACCATCCCATTTGATTAAAAGTTTTGCTGAACGCACCCGGTAAATCAAATGTGTTTCCGCAGACATTTTCCTGGAAGCAGAATAAGGAAACTGCATGCAGTATAGGAGGCAGTCATTGCAGGTCGTGCACGTTATTCCACATTCCAAGCCAGAAAATGTGTGATGACCGGCAACTAGGATGGAAACACTGGTAGGAAATTATAACCGCTGAACTGGTTATATGGCTGCTGTGTTCGCTACTTTGTAAGAATCGGTATCTCCTAGAGCCTCACATCCTACAGAATGCATGCTTGAAAGTGCTTTACCTACCAATATGAGATCTGATTATTTGAATGTCTGGGGCATACTTGAGATTTTACGACCTCTCTTGTGCACATCTAACACATTTTTTAAAATACGTTATTTTATTTTTTACGGGCTTCCTTATTATTGAATCACAGATGGTGATGCAGAGCTCAGGGTTGGTTCTAGGGTCATGCAGTTCTAGCCACATAGGTTGCCAGCAGCAAGTGGCACTTGATAAGCAGCTAAATGGAACTTCTGCTGGGTTGACAAAACTCTTTTACCAGCCATGTGCTGGACTTCGCATTCACCAATACAAGACAATCGCCAAGGGTACCAGCAGCAGGTGTGGTTGCCTCCAAAAGCTGAAAAACATTTCCATTTCTAGTGGTTCTGCATAGCTGCTCTTTTCTATGCAAAAATGCTTGTACTTGGCCGTGCGTACACGGAACGACATTATGAAAAGATATAAGCAAAACAAAGGTGTGTGTCCTACCCTTGCCACCTTTACTGTTTGGCCGATGCCCCCTCAGTGACACAAGAGCTTGTTTTTTAACCATGGTGTATCCATGCATTGCCCAGCATGCAAAGCGTTTAGACAGAAGGTGCCCCAGCCACATCAAGGGCATAGAGGCGTTTGTAGGGTGTCTTTTTATAATGCCCTTTACACTAGAATTGGCTATCGCTTTTGACTCGGGATGCACAACTAGGAAAGTGAGGGGCTGTGGTCATTCACCCCCAATGTTTATCAAACTAGCTGTCTCACATCGTCCTAGAGCAGAACGTGTTTGATGCTTTAAAATTCATGAAACACATTGCCCCAGACAGGCAGAACCTGGCATGCTTCCCAAGAGGGTGGCAGCGCACGTCATAAACACATTAATGCCCCAAGGGAGAAGTCATTATCGTGATGTTTATCGCCCTACGGGCCGGCCCAAGGCATGTGCAAAGTGTGCACCTGCACAGGGCCGCCAAAGCCCAGGGGCCGCCACAACAAGGATCGGATCGGAAGGATCAATGATACATCGTGGCACTGGCGGCCCCTGGCAGGATTTGGCAGCCTCCAGCTCCGACCCCGGCTTCAATATAATAAGTTCCGACAGTCACAGTTCCAAGCCCTGACAGTGAGTCACCCCCCCTCCTCCTCATTTTAACTTCCATGGCCTCTGGCTCAGAGTCCGCACCGACCTCGTTCCGAGATTGGGCTGCAGGGGTGCCGGGGTGTTTCAAATCATCATGACTGTCACCCGGCTGGCTGGCAGGCACAGACGCCGGAAGCCAGGATAGAGTGATCTGCGGCAGCGCGCAGACTCAACCTAACCTGCTGCTTGACTTCCCCACGTGCGTAACTAACTTGTGGGACTGGAGGCGTATGACTCTCTGCACAGCCCAGCCATTTGGTGGTCGTCGGAGTCGGACAAAAGCTGAGCGGCCCTGAGCTCAGACTGAGAATAAAGTAAAGAAGTGTGAACGCACCTGCCGGGTAAGGGCAGAATAGATCCATTTTCTCAGATGATTGATAATGTTATTTCTGCACACTGTTTGTGGCACGGACTGACTATCGCGACGCGTCATGGCAAGCAAGCGAGTCATATGAAGATAGGTAGCCGGGCGTGACTAGCTGTTAATGCTTGAGGTCGGAGGGGCGAATTTACTGCAGCCGGGAGTTTTGCCGCATCGAGGTAGGCCGCCCGCTGTCTGTCTTCCAGTGGCAGCGCCGCCGGCCACTGATTTCCTTTAGGCCCCTCTCCGCCTGTGCCTGCAGGGCCTAAAATAAAGGTGGAGTCAGGGCTGTACTATTTTGCATTAAATTAAGCAGCAGTATATGGCTCCCAGCCAGCGGAAGGCCTAATCATTGCCGAGTATTACATTTCGGAATCACTGACACTTTCTCAGAGGGGGGCCCGCCGCATTCAATTTGCCGGTGCCGCATCCATCGACTCGTAGGCCTCTGTCTGTCTTCCAGTCAGTGGCAGCGGGCGCGGCCTCCCATGTAAACTGGTGGTGATTGATTTCTTTAGGCCCCCTGCTCCGCCTGTGCCAATAAAGGTGGAGAGAAAGGGTATTTCTGCACTATTAAGCGGCAGACAGTTGAAATATGGCTCCAAGTCCCAGCAACTCCTGGGGGCCCCTAGAGCTCGGGGGGCAGGGGAGCGACCGGGCCAACCCGAGCGCTTTCAGTTTCATACAGCCAGGCGCGGGCCCCGGTGGAGTGCGGAGAGCACCTATGGTTACTCCAGGGGAAGGAACTCGCTGCTATCTCTCTAGCAGTCCTGCTGTCCGTTACTGGGACTCACCCAGCTCTGCCACAGCACCTCACTCCTCAGCTGGGGCGTCCCTTAGTTTCCGTTGTACTGTAAGTTAACTTACGCCACTACACCCTTATGTGCTGACTGAGGACATTACGCCAGAACTGCCTGCTCTGCCAAGGAAGGTACGGAGCATTACTCCCCGTCCTTGAGATGTATCGGTCGGTGCACCTCTACCCTGGCCTGGCGCACTCTGTTATTGCAGTACTAGTATCACTCTCACAGTCACAAAGTTCGACCAGTGCGCACAAAGCCGGCCTCAGTGCCCTGCTGCCCCCCTTGTCATTCCAATAAGCTGGTCTGCCAAAAAGCCTCAGCCAAGACATGCAACCCCCCTGCACTTCGAGTACCAATGCCTTAGCCCCCTCCTTCAAGTACAGAGACTGAGGCTGCTTCCAAAGCTCTTCCACTACTGGGAGCCCCACCCCGCCAATGCACCTCAGGCCTGACTCACAGCCCTACTGGCTGTTGCACTGCTCGGACCTTCCTAGTTGCAGGTGTCTGCCAGCGGACCTCAGTTTGACAAGCAACAGTACTGAACCCCCTATGTAGTTCTGCCAGTGACCCTCAGTCCTGGCTGGTGTTAGCCAAATAGGACACAATGCCCTCCTCCTCCTAAATTGTATTGTTCTGAGACTAATTCGGAAGGGTAGGAGCAGCCGCAGGTACTGGTCATCTAACGACTTTTCTGGACGTATTATTAAAACATCTTCCTGAGCTCCGCCCCGTCCGGACCCCCTCTTCCGGGGCCCCCACCTACACTCCCTGCACAGGGCCACCATGAGCCTAGAGCCGGCCCCGTCGCACGGCTCGCAGTCCGGAGGGGGATTAGATGTGGTTAGATTGGCACAGCATGTGCCTCGCGGGCTGCAGTGCTGACGAGCAGTCACCGTGACGAGGCACTCTCAGGCAGAAGCTGGAGTCGGATATCTGCGGGAGTGGGTTACCCGGGGTGAACTCATGTCAGCTCAGAGAGCTGCCGACGAGAGGACTGCCAGCTCCTGGCAAGCACCATCGGCAGATGTAGAGGGGGCACTTACATCCCCTCTGGGGGAGATGCACTGATGGTCTTCTGGAGGTGAAATCGCGAGCACTTTTACATTCACGCGCACCCACGGGGACAGGGTATAATGAGCGAGGGTCACCCTGAGGGGCGCACCCGAGTGTACTGACGTCAATTGGCAGTCACCTGAAAGATACGCCGAGGGTCACACTGGACAGTGCTGTAAATGGAAATATTGAAGTGAAGGTACTCACTATTCAGAGTACCTGCTTACTGCCGGTACTCGCCCACTAGATGTATTGCAGGCGCAGCAGTGCTGAGAAGTGCAGCTACTTTCCATTTCGAAATAAAGATGTTCAGGTACTCAGTGGAAGACCGTACCTGCCGATTTAAGGCACTGCTCCAGGAGGGGCACCGCTGGAGGAAGGTGCACAACACGTGAGCACTGGAGCAGGAGCACTGGCGGGAATTGGGAGGTGCACTGTTGAGCACTGAGCTTCTGAGAGTACATGTATGACCAATAGAGCCATTTGCCCACAGTGTCACTGCATGACAGTGGTGGAGGCAGTCACTGGCAGTATGGATGCTGGGTGGTGGTCTGGGACCAGTGACCCCCCCCCCCTCCCTATCCTCGTCAGACCACTGGGATTACTACTCAAGTGGTGCCCTGATGCTGAGTGTGAGCACTGGTACCCAGGCAGGCCGGACCTTGGGTATGGGTGAGGTGGGCCCTGGCCCGGGGCATCAGTATTGCAAGGGGCGCAGCAAGGCGCTGCCGACTTAATGTCATGCAAACAACGGCTCATCCATCACACTGGGTCTCAATCGGGTTCTGTTAAAGACTTTGTAATCAACCCTTAATGTATCTCAGTGTAATTGTTAGCACCCCATCAGCCCCCTGACCTCCTCCCATCTTCCTCACACCTCTTGCCATCACACAGCAGCGACCCTCTGCCCCTACAACTAACACCAACTTTCCCTTCCGTCCAGGGCGCTGTCCCGGTCAATTCAGTGTAGGGCTGGTCCCACATGGTCCGGATATACCGACCAGCACTCCAGGCCTGGTTGGTGAACGGGACCATAAAACCCAACGAGCACTAGATACTGAATTGGGGGCATGGACCCCTGGGGTGCACACCCTCTAACACTAAAATAAGCTGTACCTATAGGCAGGCCCGGCCCGTGCAGGGCGTTATACCGGGGCGGTGACGTCAGGCGGGGGAGGAGCAGGGTGGGGGGGGTTTTAAAATGCGGGATATGGACCATTACAGGTAAGTAACGAAAAAAATAAATACAACGAATTTCGTTGCCTACGCTGCATCACATTTGGCGATGCAGTGCGGGCAACGAAATTCGTGAAGGTGAAGAGGGCAGCCGGAGTCACTAACCATTGTTGCTACCATATCCTGCTGTGTGAGCGACAGCACGGACCTCACGATATCAGAAAGGTGGGATATGAAAGGATCTAGGCCTTCCTTCTCGCACTATTGAACACATTTGTTCTAGTGACCCGTTTAGATGGATTTCATAACCGGTTACCTGGGCACCAAGATGACAACTGCAGTGTTATCACGAAGGTAAAAGGACTCTACCTGGCACCCCCTCAGTCTCTTCGTGTGCAGCAGCAGCGTTTGGAGATTGAAGCGAAGGACATAACCATCCTGCTGCAACAATGGGGCCACCACGAGACGAAGAGGTAGCCGAATGTGGAGTGCCAACAGATCCATGTGCCAGATCCCCTGTACCCAATCTGGAGTGATTGGATCCAGCTATACCTGAAGGCATCTCCCAGGGAACCACACAGTAGGGTGCCGCTCGCAGTCTAGCGAGAGGAGAGAGGTGCTTGACTGTTTCCCTGCTGCCAGGGGAGACCGGACCAGTGCATTGGGGTGTGAATACCTGCGGACACTGTGGAGAGCAGGACTGCGAGTCCCAGTGGAGCTTGCGGCGTTTAACCGGCTGCACCTGGAGACTCTTCCCGCCACGCCTACCAGGTCCTCTTCACGACTCGCAGCCCCCTCTTCACGGGAGCCGCTCGCAGTCTAGTGAGAGGAGAAAGGTGCTTCACTGTTTCCCTGCTGCCAGGGGAGACCGGACCAGCGCATTGGGGTGTGAATACCTGCGGACACTGGAGAGCGGGACTGCGAGTCCCAGTGGAGCTTGCGGCATCTAACCGGCCGCACCTGGAGACTCTTCCCGCTACGCCTTCTACTATATAGCTCCTCCCACATACCGCGCACGCGGGACGTCGCCGGGCGAAACCCGGGCCAAGGGCGGGCCCGTTGTAGCCCGTTCGAGCCCGAGAGAGACCGGACCGGGCCACCTCTCTAACGCCCGTGACCGGCTGATCGGCTCAACTGGGATCTCACCAACATGGCTTCAAGGGAGACGAGGAGCAAAATGGCCTCTCTGGCAACAGGTGCTTTAAACAGCTATTTTATCAAAGCCAATATTGTGGTAAACAATGTATCAATTGCCCTAGAAAATCAGCTAGTAGAGGCCATTGAGAGCACACAGCATTCCTCCCTGGGTTCTACTATTATATCCCCAGAACTATTGGATGCTACCCACCTATCACTTTTGGATAGCATCGATCAAACAATTGAATCTGTGCTTCAGCAGTTGAGGACACCCTCCAATTCACATCGAGATAGAGATTCACTCCCTATCATTCCTGAGTCGACGCCACCTTTAACACCCCACCCAGTTCTGACCAGTGAAGAGGGGAATGACACTAACTCAACCTATCCACGCGGTCTGCGTGAGGGGGCAGTCCAAAAAAGAGACTCAGACAACCAAAGGGTGCAAAAAGGGCTAAATTGGACCATATTAAAAACCCATTGTCAACACCTCCGATGTCACGGAAATTTCCACCTCCGTGAATGCCAACGAAATGGTGAGTCCAATGCACCCTCTTAACACCCAATTGTCATCACAGTCTGGTCCGTTTATATTTGGAGAGGGTTCTTGCACCAGTATGGGCAATACTACTCACCTCTTTACTAACATTCTCAAAAAACTGCCAGACCTGCTGCTGGTTAGGCTGGATTCTATTGACGCTAGACTTTTAGCAATAGAAAAAGCATCTGGGGATTGGTTGACCAGCGGGAATCACGGTCTAGCAACAAAGGAGCAGCTGTTAGAAACACTGGGATTTCCCCTCCCCTTAGTGCTCCTAGAACTGCCATTGCAAATCAGCCAACCTCTGCTGCTATTGGGAATGTGCCCACAGCTAGCCAACCAATACATAATCCAGTAGCCCCACCAAGGCAACTACCTCCAGTGCCCCTAGTTCGCAAGTCAAAGCTGCCTAATCCCACCACTAACACGAGGCAGGAAAAGTCTCCCATCAGAATGACAGATTGCCCAAGGCCAATTGTAGTCAATCTACCACCTGAGACGGCGGCCCACACTATAATCCTGACTCGGATTCCCGAGCTCTCTATCTCTGCGATGGAATCTTACGATTCCCTACGCAATAAAGTCTTCAGCTGGTTAAACATACATAGGCCATTACCACCTAATTTGAGAGGGGAAGTACTGATGGTCAGGAGGGTTCCATGGGTTGGCCACACAGTAAAGAAAATAGGGGGTGATTGTATCATTGTGAGTTTTAGGAATTCACAGATTGTCCCCCACATCTGTAACTGGCTGGGATACACGGGGAACACATCTATTGAATTGGTCCCGCTGTCGTTCTTCTATCCGAGAAGCAGTGACCCACATCTTGGAGCGAATGACGGCTGGACTAGGGTGGGATTTGCCATTGATGGTTCCAGGTACAGGCCCCCTAGAAATGCCACATTTAGCAATCATGTCCATTCCAATAGATTTAGTTGCCTTGACCATGTTGACTGACTTCTACGGCAGTACGCACTGGGAATAGCAACGGGGTAGTTTCTCGTACTCCTCAGATGGGGAGAGGGATAGATGCCACTGTTACGGGAAACCGTATCCCTGCTCCTTTATTACCAGAGCAACGAGTATACCCTAGTAGGCAGGGCGTCACAATTGATGAATCATTAAGAACTGTACATGAAGTAAATAATCTGGAGGCCCTAGATGGACAGGCAATTATGGATGCATTTCCAGCCCCATGTACAGATACAGACGGTGAGAGAGGGAAACGCCACCTTATCCAGGCCCGAAAAAGATGAAGGTCCTCTCATGGAACGTTGCAGGCATCGCCAACAAAGTAGATTCTAGTGACTGGGGGTCCAAGTAGACAGTAATGATATCTGTCTCTTCCAGGAGACTTGGGCTAGGGAAGTTTACCCCAGGGTGGGTTATGCAACTTTCTATGTCCATGCAAGGTGGGGTGGCAAAGGGAGACCTTCTGGTGGTCTTGCTATTTGGGTGGCCACCCACATTGGTTGCATAGGAGAGGAAATACCAACTCGCTCCGAGGACATACAATGTGTTCTTCTCAAATGGCCGGACGCTTACAACCTGGCGATTGTGAATGTGTACTCGCGCCCAGTAGGTGTGTCTATGGAATCACCCACCCTAGACGATCTATCTTCATTCCTGGGACTACTACCCGCTGACTGCAAGATACTGATGGGTGGGGATTTTAATTGCCACTTTGAACCACTAAAAGGTTTAAAGGAGGGTGAGTTAACAGCCGAGGATGAATACTGGGGGATTCCCCCCTGTCAATCACCTAACCCAAAATCATGGTCCCCCTAGCGCTGCAGATCATGTCCCTCTCCCTGAACCACTCTATGAGGGCTTGCAATGGGCGCTCACCATCTGATACCCCTTCAGTGTGCACATTCAATAGGAAGGACCAGGAATCTCGTTTGGACTACATTTTTGTCGTTACAAGCATGTGGCCCAAGGTCTTGGATTTTAGGGTGATTGAAAGAGCAGATAGCGATCATAATGCTCTCTGCTTGGACATGGTACACCCAGGGCCACTAGAAGGCACGCTACCCAATGAACCAAGGCAGGACCCAGGGTCCCTAACTATCAAATAACAGACGAAGGGTGAGATGGGGAAAAATAGTCAGTTCAACAGAGTGCCTCACAAAAATCTATTATTTGGCGCTCCCCAAACTAGTTGAAGTGGAAGAATTGATTAACAAATCCAAAGCTACTGATTTTAATGAGAAACTGGGCCAAATTCATGCAGACCTAGTGGGAAGTCTAGGTGAGGTTCTCTATCCTGAGACCACGAACAGGAAGAAGAGTATACCTACCTCTGCCTGGTATAATTCCACATGCAGAAAGATTAAAACAGAGTTGATCCTTATGGTCAAGTCCGGTGCCAATAAAAAGAAACTAGCAGAGATGACAGAAATACAGGGAAGCTATCGCCCAAGCAAAGTTCGATTGGGATAGGTGGCATGACCTATCACTGGCACTAGAAACCAAGGATTCAAGAAAATTCTGGTCACTAGTCCATACAGGTGCGGGGGAACCTAAATCGGCTGTGGAGCCAAACATTGCTGCTTTAAGGTGGGAATCTCATTTTAGCACATTGTACCAGGATACCTCTGTAATTCCCACAGAGCCTGTTCCTGACAGCCCCTCTGATCCCAATGAAAAATTAGTGCTGACATTGGATGAGGTTCTAAATGCTATAGGGAAACTAGCGTCTGGTAAGGCTCCAGGCCTTGACAAACTCCCTGAAGATTTGTTTAAACATCAACCAGAGATCTGGGGTCCTTATCTGCACATTATTTTTAACTCTATTCTAAGCGGGATGGAAATACCCTGTACTTGGCTGGGGGCAGAGATAGTACCGATCTTCAAAAAGGGCTCTCCTCTGCTCCCAGTCAACTACAGGCCGATAAGCCTTATAGATGTAACTCAGAAACTCTTCGCCCGTCTCCTGCTAGACCAACTCCTGAACTGGATGGAGGACAATGCGATCCTTAGCCCGCTTCAGGCGGGCTTCAGGAAAAACACGTCCACCATGGACCAGATTTTTCGCCTCGTTCTCCTTTACTGGAAGACGGTGGGGATCGAGAGGGCGAGTCTGTACATGGTGTTCGTGGATCTGAGGTCCGCGTTTGACCTGGTACCACGCACAAAACTATGGGCGGTACTTAGGGAGTTGGGTGTTCCCCAACAGCTTCTACAGGCAATAATGAGGCTCCATGATGGAAACTTTGCCCAGGTCAGGTGTGGGAGGGAGGGGGCGTTGTCATCTAGATTCCCTGTCTGCAGGGGGGTAAGACAGGGCTGTGTCCTCGCACCGACCCCGTTTTGCCTCTTTGTAAATGGGGTAATATCTCACTTGGATAACGTCAGGAATAACGATGCCCCCAGGTTGGCAGGCAGGAGGGTCCCGGCAATCATGTTTGCCGATGACACGCTCCTGCTTTCCAAATCCCTGATGGGAATTCAACGGATTCTAGATGGGTTTGGGGATTTCTGCAGGGCGCACGACCTTGAAATCAACGCAGAAAAAAAACAAATTCATGGTATTCAACCCCTCGACAAACACCAGGACCAATCCAACATTGGGATCTGTCAGGCTGGAAAGGGTTAGAACATTTCAGTACTTGGGGGTAACTTTACACGAAAATCTATCTTGGGGCCACAGATAGCAAGATCCCGTCTAAAGTTATCCCAAATGGTGGGGGCAATTTTGAAGGTTTCGAACTCATCAACCTTCAAACCAGTTAGTCCAGCCCTTGAGATGTACAAAACCCAAGCCAGAGCAGCTTCAACCTATGGTGGCGAGTTGTGGGGTCACAATGCTGGGACAGAACTTGTTAAGGTGGAAAACAACTTACCACAAGGCACACCCCTGCTACCATTGAGACTCGATTTGGGGCTCTCTTCGATAGGAGATGAACTGGCTCTAAAGTCGCAGAGGTTTTGGCACAGACTGTGGTCCACTAGCGAACTATCCCACTACAGGCAAGATCTGAAGCACGTCTTGAGTCTTAACACCTGCGACAGAATTCCATGGGTGGCATACGTGAAATGGGAATTCTATCGACTGGGTCTGTGATCTGTGAGATAACCCTGAAGGAGGCTGTTTAGGCTTGTCCCACAAAAGGCTCACTAAGATTTTTAAAGACAAGAGCCTGATTTTGCTCGTGTGTGCCTCGAAAATTGGTTCCCTCACCGAACAATTCTTGGACACCAAAAGTTCTTTCTGCTTTGAAGGATATATGGACATCATATTCTCCATTACCACAAGGAAACTCTTTATCCAGTGGAGGTTGGCACATTGCCCTTCAAATCTTTCACAAGCAAATGGTCAACGCTGGAGGACAAAATCTGCCCTGGGTGCAGCATGAATGTGGAGGACCATCTACATGTGCTGTTTTTCTGCCCTGCCTACAGTAAACCGAGAAAGTACTGGCTAGTGCCATTATGTAGGAATCTGGGCTTCAGAAACTAATTAGAATCGTACAGAATTCTGAAGACAAGCACCTTGCACTTTATCGTCTTTGCTGTAGCCAAGTACCTAATGGCCATGTGGCAGATAAGGGGAAAAATATTGAAAGGGTAACATTTTTTTGCAACACTTTTCTGCACTTTAAATTGGTCATTAAAAAGGGTGATAGGTTTAGGTTTGTTTTACGTTTAATGGTGCCACAGATGGTCACAGGTATGTCATGTGCCACAAGCACATACAACTGGTTTAGTCACCCATAAATGTATATCCCATTAATTTACACGTTCATACATCACAGACCATGCACTCACCAACGCACATGGCAGCCTTATTATAGTGCCCTTAGTCACAATATTTTGTTCAAACCACATCAGGCTCAAAGGATGTGAGGTTTATATTCAATGAAGCGGGGCGACGGGGTGTCTGGTAACATTGCACAAGTGGATTGGCCTTCAGTAGCTCCCAATGATTCACAGATAAGTAGTTCTCAATACAGAAAAGGTTGGAGACCCGACTTGGACGGTTGTGCAGAAAATGTCTGACCCAGCTCAGTCTAGGTTGATGCAAAGCAGTATCTTCCGATGGATATTTAAAGTTAGTTCAAGCCAACATTGCAGACTGGCTACCAGTTGGGTAGGCCTGGGGTCACAACTGGTGTCTCCTCCCACCAAGAACCATTCAGTACAAACTGAAGACTTAGCCAACTTGCAGTGTTTACCACAATTAACAACCGATTTTAACTGATAAAATACCTTTATTTTACAAAAAATAAAACATACTATAATACAAAGTAGTCTAATTTTACGACATGCACTTGGCCACAGCTTTGGTGCCCTCGGACAGGGCGTGTTTTGAAAGTTCTCCAGGGAGCACCAGTTTCACAGCGGTCTGGATCTCGCGGCTGGTTATAGTGCTTCGATTGTTGTAGAGGGCGAGTCTAGCCGCCTCTGAAGCCACTCGCTCGAAGACGTCTCCATTGATGGAGTCCATGATCTTCATCGCACCGAGCGAGAGGGCCAGATCTGGGTGGACCTGTCGGAGGACAGAGCGGGTTAGGGTCACAGCCAACATGCAACAGAGGTCAAAGTAAACCGAATTAGAAGGAAAGGCACAAACCAGTGTCAACTCATTAAAAAGGAGCAGGAGACCCATAGACAACAGGCATAAAACTCTTCTAAAGTGGCACTGCTCTCATTAAGGGTTGAGTACTGCTGAAAGCCAGGCTTTAGATTAGTGCCCTGTATACCACAGTGCGCATTTGTTTAAGATAAGGTCCTCATCCCCATTCAGACCAGTGTCGGACACTCCACCCCCACCAGATGGACGCACTACCCAAGCATATAATATCTGGTTTCCATACTAGAGTCCCAACCGAAGAAAACAAAACCTGCAGCATTTTAAAAAGTGCCAAAACGACTGCCTATTTTATAAAAAAAATATGCATCTGAGAAACTAACCAGTCATGATGGAGAACACTTGAGATGTAAAATACCTTTCAAGTGGTGCAATGCACCTACTTGAGAATAAATTAAAGAACCAATAGCAAGAGGTGATAAAAAAACCTGAATGAGTTAAATACCATTGCAAATATATTTAAAGAATAAGTTAATAGGTCTTAGAGAGCTGCTGAGTCAGGCCAGACCTAGAAAGGTCTAAAGCTAGGCAGACCACCATTGCATATCCACGCCTCCGGTGGGGGACGTCTGGTCTCTTTAGACTTGTATCTGTTCCCAGATCAATACACAGAGTCACAGCAAAGGGGTGAAGGAAAAGAGCCCAGTAGGGACTGCACGCAAGCACAGGCGGCGGAGTGACAGGTGTCAATCACCCACAGCCTGTTTCATGTGAGACCATTGTTATCCACACGAGTCTGCCACAACCTTCTGACCATGACGCTGCCCACGAGGACCTCCAGGGCTGGGGCTCTTAACGGAAGGGCCAGGATGGGTCAAATCTTGAAGTCCGTGAGCACAAGGAGCTGGGGTTCAGGTTCTACAGCCTGCAGGGCACTCCTAAAGTATTAATGTACTCAGAGTGTAAAGAGTGGGGCTTCAACAGGTCTTGCACTCACTTTTGTAAGATCTTAAGTGTTAAATGAAAGTAATGTTTCTATTTTGCAGAGTGGACAGGGGGTATAAGTTGAGCACTCCACGTCCTACACAAGTTTTTACTCTTCCATTTATGTTACGGCCACCGCCCTGTAGAGAGCCTACGGGTACAGTGTAGGAACCTAAAGAAGATTTAATGCCCCATTAAAGACCGGCAGCCATGTTGGAAGGAGAGTCTAGCAAGGCACCAGTTTTAGGTGGGTTCCTGGTATATACAGGACCTAGGTAACTAGGGTCTATCTGGTCATAAGGTCCATGACCTTGGGATCTACACAGGAGCACCACTGAACAGACTCCAAATGACAGAACGCAGCCCGTCAGTTACCACATCACCCCAGGTGTTCTGACCTATGGTCAGAGGGTCTTCCTGCAGGGTGTGCTGCATTTCCTACCGGCTGGCCTACAGCCATGAACCACCCTCACCTGACTGAGTCCAGAGATGCTTGTAGACCAGAGCCCTGCACTCACTGGTACCCGACAGATGGGTTAGTGGTGGAACATCCTTACCAGGCCAGGCAGCAGGACTCTGGAATCCAGTCCCAGCAGAGTCTAGAAACAGCCAACACACCTGGAATTAAGGGAGGCAGAAAAGGCCTGTCCCTGCTCAGCCTCCGAGGACCTCACATCCACCAAAGAAGTTCATAGTCCATCGTCAACACAAAACTATCTCCTAGCATGTACAGAGATCTTCTCTATAATAGCTCTTGCTAAAGTGCCAAAAATACTGCTTGCTAAAGTGCAGCTTCAAGGTTACACAGTAGGGGTGCCCCATTGGCCATCACGAACATGACCCCATAATCCACGGGCAGTGCTTAAACAGAAAAGTACACGTGCGGGAAGTACCTTGTTACTGAGAAGAGTTGGTACTCCCCAATATAAGTATTGCCCCGGTGCTGAGAAGTGCAGTTCTCACCCGTTCAAATTAAAGTGCATGTCCTCAGCACCTGCCAGTTTAAAGCAATGACCGTAAGCAGGGCCACTGGAATGATGCAGCAAACTGGACTAAATTATGTGGCAAGAAGAGGCAAATCATGCGGCACATTTTAGGATAGTATTTCCCCACTGTAATTTTTACATATACTGATACGGTCTTGGACAATATTTCACCTCATTCGTATCAGGTTTATGACAAAATACAGAAATAAGCAAATGAAAGACTTGTTAACGTTTGCTGGGGGCCATTTTATGTGGCAAATCCATAATTAAGCGAAAAACACCACATAATTTACTAATTCCAGGGACCCTGGCCATGGGCCACACTATCAGACCACTCTCTTCCAATCCATGGATTAGTTTGCAACCAGTCCACAGAGCCCTCCAGCACCTTTCCAGGGGCAGGAACCGCTCAGCCATCAACTAGAATACATTGAGCCCCTACACCCGACCCCAGACCACTGCTGTGGGGCAGGATTTCACCTTAAGTCACTGCTTTCACTCCTCCCTGAATCAGAAGTTAAAATGTACATGGTTGTAAACTCACCTGCTTGAGCACTCTGTAGATGTAGCTGGCGTAACTCTCCTTCTTGCCCTTTCCTTTGTGCTGCACCACAGACTTGGTCACCTTCTTGGCACTCTCCTCGTGAGCCACGGGGGTCTTCATAGCGCTACAAAAACTGAGCATAAGGGCATTGGAAAGTTAGAACCAAACACATGAACTCACTGATTAGCTGCAGGAACCTTTCCATAGGAGAAGGTGACCCCGGGAAGGATGCCGGGCATCTGTTGCAATCAATGGACTGCAAGGACCAGCATGCTTTGCGTTTGGATAAAGAACCAGACAGTAGAGGCTGTTATGGTTCACAAAGCATTGAGAAAAGCTCCCATCCTTTTTGTACCTCTCAAGGCTCTTTTTGTACCTCTCAAGGCTGGACTCACTCGACGGTCGCTCCCTCTCTCACTTCCCCTACCACCTGGAAACACTCCTGCTAATCACTGCCAGACATCGCCTGCAGTTCTAGCGCCTCGACGCCGGACTAGCGCTCATTGCCTGTGTGGTATCGTTATTTAGGGCATATCACATTGTATTTTATTTTATTTTAAAAGCGCTGCATTGCCTGCCCTGTGTAATTTCGTTTTACTTTACAGCATATTTTACTTACATAGCGCTGCATTCACATCACATTGCATTCATATCACATTGTATTTTATTTTATTTTAAAAGCGCTGCATTGCCTGCCCTGTGTAATTTCGTTTTACTTTACAGCATATTTTACTTACATAGCACTGCATTCACTGGGTTTTAGCTATCCCCTTCTGTGTGTCCGTGCCCCAGTTTCACTTTCCCTCCCTCCATTTGTTGTGCTCGTGGCCCGTGTCTCCTCCCAGCCTCCCAGCTGCCCCTCCCACGCTCCGCCCCCTCCACTATCCATTTAAGTCAGATGGTCCTACGCGCAGCGTCCATGCCGAAGGTGCGCCAAAGGTAAGCCCGTCTACGCCCGTCCGCGCCAAGACCGCGCCAGACCCCCTGGTCCCCGCAAACCCACCCCTCCCGCATCACATACAATGCAGCTACCCTCTCAGCCCTTAATCCCGGCCGATCACCAAACTGCTACCAAGCCGAATCTGGACGCACCCATGGACCATTCGCCTGCCACTCCTGCAAGTACAACTGCACTAAGAAACCCACCACACCCTCAGATTCCAAACCGCGATCCAACCCCAACCATCTGAAGTGCATCCTGCTCAACACTCGCTCGGTCCACAGTAACGCCATCGAACTTTGGAACCCACTTGACACCACAGCGCCGGACATCGCCTTTCTCACAGAAACCTGGATGAACACATCTTCAGCACCCGACATCGCCATAGCCATTCCGGACGGCTACAAGATCATCCGAAAAGATCGCACCACCAAACAAACAGGAGGAGTGTTAGAATTGGGGGTCTCTGGTTGGCGCAGGTTTGTACTTGCGACAAGCAGGGACCCTCTCCTCTAAGTCAGGGCAAAGGATTACTCCCAGAAATAACCCCTGCTCGCCCTTTAGGTAGTGTGGCGCAAGCAGTCTAGGCTAAACTCTGGAGTACATAGGGTTAAACATTTGCAACATCACACACAATGATCATCAACCCACCACACAATGACACTAGACTGTATTTCTGTAAAAATATCTTCTTTATATATATCTTTAGATCAGGCTTGTAAATACAGTCTTTGCGTAGTTTAAGAAAATGGTTCCAGCAACTTTCAATAGACCATATATACTCTTCCAGCAGTGCCTTGTAAATACAGTCTTTTTACTTTCTAAAAGTGGTTCCAGTTATTTTCTCGAAAATGGGCCACAGTTCTTGTTCAGCGTTAAACGAATTGTTCTTGTGCTTTTTAAAAAGGGTTGCGGACTCTTCCCTAGTCCTGGTACGTTCCTCCAGCAAGAATTTCAATCAGCCAGGGCCTCTCTGCGCCAACGATCGGACCCGGTCTGCCCAATCTCACGCCTCTAGCGGGATCGGCGGCCGGGGAGTCACTGTCAGCCTGACGAGCGCGCTGCACGGCTGTCAGGGGAGAGAGCGGGGGCCCGGGGAGTGCTCACTGCGCGGCTCCGGGGACTCGGCTGAGGCAGATGGCGGTGCGAGCGAGGCGGGACAGGGGCTCGCACCGCGGGACGGGAAGCAGTACCTTTGTCTTTTTGAAGGGGTCGGGTGTAGGCCGGCTCGGCGGTCCACGTCGCGGTGTCTTCCTCCCGGGGTTGGAGCGAGCGGCGGCTCGGCTCTGGCTCGGAGGTTGGCGTTGCGGCGCGGGTCGGTCAGACGGCGACACACCTCAGGTCCTGGAAAAGGGGGGCAGAGCCCCGGGTAGCAGCGTGAGGCGCACACAAGCCTCTCAGGTCACAGCAGATACTTGGCCAAGTCCGTTCTTGCGATGCTTCGCAGTTAGGCAGGCGGTAGGGACGGTGATTAGGCCAGCGAGGCTGGGCCTTACGGTGTCACCTGGTGCCGGCCAGTTAGCAGATGCGGTGCTCGGCGGGACGGGGTGCCAAGGGCCTCTTAGGAGGGGCGCAGGGATTCTTTCATGGCGCGCTCCTCTTTCCTTCAGCAGCTGTGTCGATCGGATTGATGGCTCACAGCAGCTCCTTCTTCCAGGGGGACAGGGTAGCGCCCACTGTTCCTGGGGCGCTGGTCAGGGGGCAAGTTCACAGCAAGCCCTTGGAGATCTTGGTAAAAGTTTGGCACAAGGTGGATAAAAGCAAAGTCTTTCAGTCTTTCTTCTCCTGCTCTCCTTCAGCAGCAAGGCACCCACCACAGGCCAGTCTCTTGGGGTCAGAGTCAGTACTTCTCCTTGCAGCTTCCAGGGTCCTTCTCTTCAGGCAGAGCTTCTTCTTTGCGCAAACTGGATCTGATTTACAAGGAGCAGGGCTCCTACTTTTATACCCAGTTTCTTTTGTTCTTACAGGCCAGGGGGGCCTTTGCATAACTGTTCTCAGTCCCTGAGCACTTGTGGTGGGTACTTCTGCTTCTGCATTCAGTGTGAGGGCAGGCACATCAGCCGCTCCCCAGGGGGGCGGAGCCGGCATTGTGAAGACAGGGGCAGCTTGAGCACTTTGTTGACAAGCTTCGGTCCTTCCTGGTCCAGGTGCAGGCTGAGTCATCAGTCGCTCCCCAGGAGGGCGGAGCCAGCATTGTGGAGGCAGAGCACAGCCTGATGCATCACTCAGGGGAAACTCCCACCACCCACTAAGGTGTCATCCTGCTATTCACAACCTGTCAACTCCCAGCCCTGTCACTCACACACCCAGACAGTCAGATACACACAAGAGCAGAGGCGGGCTGAAATGGTTAGACAAGCAAATGCTAACTTTCTAAAAGTAGCATTTGCAAACACAGGATATTAAAATAAACTTTACTAAAAGAAGTATTTTATTATTCTGAGTTCAGGCATACTAAACATTAATTTCTACCATGTTCCCTGAGCCTGCTAGGATTATAGAGTGTAATAATTCCAGCAGCCCATTCTGGCCTAAGGGGAGCAGGTAGCCTTACAATAGTGAAAAACGAATTTGGTTGTAATTCACTACTAGGACATGCCACACACATCAGGGCTTGTCCTACCTTACACTTACAATGCACCCTGCCCTCAGGCCTACCATAGGGGTGACTAATATGAAGTTAAGGGAAGGTTTAGGGGCTGGCAAGTGGGTGCACTTGCCCAGCCAGCATGACAGTACCAGACTGCACGCAGGTTCTGCAATGGCAGACCCTAGACACATTTTAAGGCTGCTTCTGTGGGTGGCGCAACCAGCGCTGCAGGCCCACTAGCAGTATTGGCATTTACAAGCCCTGGCACTCCTGGTGCACTTTACTAGGGACTAACAGTAAATCCAATGAACCAATCATGGACATCAATCACATGTACAATTTTCAGTAGGGAGAGCATATGCACTTTAGCACTGGTCAGCAGTGGTAAAGTGCCCAGAGTCATTAAACCAAACAAAATAGGTCAGAGAGAGTATTGGAGGAAGGCAAAAAGTTTAGGGATGACCCTGCCAAGAGGCCCAGGTCCAACACAACCCCCTTCCAGCCAAAACGCAGGGTAGACCAATCACCACTGTGATGGGCTTCCCTGCTTGGGGCGATAGAACATGGACCTGGCCCGCAACAGCAGGGGCACATTCCAGTTCTACGCCAATCAGAACCTATTTTAAATCCTCTGTACATACTCTCAGGGTCTACCCAGCTACTCCATGGGGCACCCTTCTCTTCCTCTGTGGACACCACCTGTGCAGCCTCTAACCTTAACTTGCTCACAGGTGTGTCCCAACAGACAGTCATCAAATTACAGTGGCCACTGACAGTAGTCAGGGCTGAGACCCAGACCTCATGCCTCTCAGGGCTCCCAAACCTCTGTGGCCTCAGAGAGTGGGGGGCAGTAGCCCCAGGTGCTTGGCACCCTTTGTCCACTCTCCCTCCTGTCAGGTCAGGTATGTCATCCTGGCACTGACCCACCAGCTCCAGGCCTGTACCTGGCAGCTGAACCAAAAACTGGGGTGGGCTCTCCCACACCCGGTCCTCCTCCTTGGGGCTCTGTACCCTCCCACCTGGAATGGTACCCCCTTCCAGAATTGTCAGCGCACCTGTGGCAGGTGATCTGCACAATTCGCCCACCAGTTCAGGGGTGCTATCCTGCAACTGGGGCACCAGGTCAGGGGGGACACCCTGCACCTGGCCCTTAAACCTAGGGTCTAGACCCTCTAGTTGAACCGGGGTCATAGGCGAGAACTTCCTCCCTCTGCACCCCCTTCCAGAGTACTGCCCACTCCCAATTGGAGTGGTACCCCTAGAAGCGACATGGGCTCGGGCACTGATTACAGTGGTGCTGCCCTCCAGATCAGACAACACCTGAACCTGGCTCTCCAACTCAGGGACCCAACCCTGCAGTTGAACACTTGCCTGGCGCACCAGGACTTCCCGGGGAGCACGCCTGCCCCCCCTGAGGGTGGCACATAGCTCAGGTGCTGTGCGACAGTCTGCCTGGCGCAGATCTCCCAACCCCTGTCCATCTGACAGTGCGGGAAGATCCCCCAGGACAGAAGTGGTGTCCCCATGGTCATTCACTGGGGACGCAGCCCTGCTGGCTGGCCCCTGACCCACTGGTTCTTCCACTGGGGACTGTTTCCCCCTCTCGCCCCTCCTTCTGGACTTCTGCACCCTCCCAACTGGAGTGGTACTGCCAGACACCAGAACTACTGGAGCTCTGTTTACAGAGCCTCCACGTTCTCTAGCCACTGGGGGATCCCCCTCAGCGGGTGACTCATCCGGACAGCCTAGGCTCCCCACCTGGTGTTCCCTTAAAGAACCATCCAGGCTCTGAGACTGAGGTTGGGCACTACCGGGACAAAACCCATTCTCACTCCTTCCCCTCAAGGACAGGACGTGAGGCCCTACACCCCTCTCACTACTACAGGACCTAGCTGGGCTACTCTGCGCCACTTCCACCACTCTGGGCTGGAAGATACCTGAGCCACTCCCCCCAGGATCACACCCCAATGCCTCTCCAGACCCTCTGGAATCCACCACAAGGTCTGCCTCCAATGTGAGCTCCCTGGGGTCAGAGAACTCACTCTCCAATAGGTGTTGGCATAGCTCTGGAAAACTGGGACTTAAAGTATGCTCTCCCACAATTGGATTACACAGCCCCCTAGCAGGGTTAACCAAACTATCCTTCACCTCACCATCCAGCGCCTCACACACATACTCCACACCATCCTTCTGAGACTGGCCAGACAGTAGCGGACTGTCTCTGTCACACAACCCACACTCTTCTGGGCGGTCCTCACACTCACCCACCAGGACCTCAACCATGGGGGAATCCCTCCCACCACTAGGACCATGAACTCCTACGCCAGTCACCCTATTCCCTTCAGGGTCGCTGCGCACTACTGGAGCTACCTCATGCCCTTGAACCTCCTGGTGTAAGTTAACCCCCTCCAAGTCAGGTGCCATATCTCTAGGTGCGCGCACTATGCTGTCAGCACTAGATACCTGAATGTTGCTGCCACCATCTGAGCTGGACTCCACCTCCAACTCAGCAAAGCTCAATCTCTGAGCTACACATATTCCTTGTTGCTGGGCTGAAGCCCTCCTGGCCTCAAGCCCCTCGAGCTCCAAGTCAAGTTTCCTCATTCTTAAGTCATGCGCAAGCTCCATTTTCATTTCTTCCAGGGCTAACTTCCTAGATTCTAGCTCCAGTTGGCAATTCAATTTCAGCTCCGCCAACTTCATTTCATGTTCTCGGGTGGCCTGTCTGTCCGCCAGCTCCTCTGGTGACAGACCTCGGCCAGAAACACTGCTACCCAATGGGGAGGTTGCACCCCTCCACTCTGGAGTCAGGGGTCCCTCCAGCTGCTGTTCTGCATCCTCAAATTCAAAATCCTTTCCAGGGGCATTCCTTGCCTTGACCCAGGCCCTCAGCGCCTTTTGGAACTGCTCCCTTCTGGAGAGTCCGGTCATGGAAATGTTCAAATTTTTGCAGAAGCTCTTGAGCTGTTTCCCGGTATAGTTTTCTAGTTTCTCCCAATCACAGTCAATAGAAGAAATGGATGGTGCCTTTTCCATTTTCACTGACACAGGCATGACTTCAAAAACACATGGAGATCTCTTCTAGCAACACATAAATCAAAAAAAGTCTGTGGCTAAGTTACTGGACTGTAATCACTATGCAATGGTCAGTAGCTAAGGTAAAACACTGCAAATGTAAATTCGCGATCCCACCGCTGCCACCAATGTTAGAATTGGGGGTCTCTGGTTGGCGCAGGTTTGTACTTGCGACAAGCAGGGACCCTCTCCTCTAAGTCAGGGCAAAGGATTACTCCCAGAAATAACCCCTGCTCGCCCTTTAGGTAGTGTGGCGCAAGCAGTCTAGGCTAAACTCTGGAGTACATAGGGTTAAACATTTGCAACATCACACACAATGATCATCAACCCACCACACAATGACACTAGACTGTATTTCTGTAAAAATATCTTCTTTATATATATCTTTAGATCAGGCTTGTAAATACAGTCTTTGCGTAGTTTAAGAAAATGGTTCCAGCAACTTTCAATAGACCATATATACTCTTCCAGCAGTGCCTTGTAAATACAGTCTTTTTACTTTCTAAAAGTGGTTCCAGTTATTTTCTCGAAAATGGGCCACAGTTCTTGTTCAGCGTTAAACGAATTGTTCTTGTGCTTTTTAAAAAGGGTTGCGGACTCTTCCCTAGTCCTGGTACGTTCCTCCAGCAAGAATTTCAATCAGCCAGGGCCTCTCTGCGCCAACGATCGGACCCGGTCTGCCCAATCTCACGCCTCTAGCGGGATCGGCGGCCGGGGAGTCACTGTCAGCCTGACGAGCGCGCTGCACGGCTGTCAGGGGAGAGAGCGGGGGCCCGGGGAGTGCTCACTGCGCGGCTCCGGGGACTCGGCTGAGGCAGATGGCGGTGCGAGCGAGGCGGGACAGGGGCTCGCACCGCGGGACGGGAAGCAGTACCTTTGTCTTTTTGAAGGGGTCGGGTGTAGGCCGGCTCGGCGGTCCACGTCGCGGTGTCTTCCTCCCGGGGTTGGAGCGAGCGGCGGCTCGGCTCTGGCTCGGAGGTTGGCGTTGCGGCGCGGGAGCATTTGCAAACACAGGATATTAAAATAAACTTTACTAAAAGAAGTATTTTATTATTCTGAGTTCAGGCATACTAAACATTAATTTCTACCATGTTCCCTGAGCCTGCTAGGATTATAGAGTGTAATAATTCCAGCAGCCCATTCTGGCCTAAGGGGAGCAGGTAGCCTTACAATAGTGAAAAACGAATTTGGTTGTAATTCACTACTAGGACATGCCACACACATCAGGGCTTGTCCTACCTTACACTTACAATGCACCCTGCCCTCAGGCCTACCATAGGGGTGACTAATATGAAGTTAAGGGAAGGTTTAGGGGCTGGCAAGTGGGTGCACTTGCCCAGCCAGCATGACAGTACCAGACTGCACGCAGGTTCTGCAATGGCAGACCCTAGACACATTTTAAGGCTGCTTCTGTGGGTGGCGCAACCAGCGCTGCAGGCCCACTAGCAGTATTGGCATTTACAAGCCCTGGCACTCCTGGTGCACTTTACTAGGGACTAACAGTAAATCCAATGAACCAATCATGGACATCAATCACATGTACAATTTTCAGTAGGGAGAGCATATGCACTTTAGCACTGGTCAGCAGTGGTAAAGTGCCCAGAGTCATTAAACCAAACAAAATAGGTCAGAGAGAGTATTGGAGGAAGGCAAAAAGTTTAGGGATGACCCTGCCAAGAGGCCCAGGTCCAACAAGGAGGCATCGCCATCGTCCATAAGAACACGATCCGCGTCTCTACCAGCTCCGACGATAACCTCGCTACCGCCGAACACCTCCACTTCCAGATCCACACCGACCCGAAGTTCACACTCAGAGGCACCCTCATCTATAGACCACCAGGTCCCCGCGCACAATTCTGCGAAGACATCACTGAATTAGTCACCCCTCACGCCCTCCCCTCCGAGGACTACATCCTGCTAGGAGACATCAACTTCCACCTAGAAAAGAACAATGACAGCAACACCACCACCCTTCTGGACAACCTCGCCAATCTTGGACTCAAACAACTTGTCAACACCCCCACTCAACGCAGGCCACACGCTCGACCCAATCTTCACCTCCAGCAAGCATATCTCCTTCGACCACACCACAGCCCACCAATGGACAGACCACAGCTGCGTTCACTTCAGCTACAAAAAGACTACAACCCACAACCTCCCTCAACCAATTCCGCGCAGAAACTGGAACAAAATTACAACCGACCAACTCTTCACATCACTGCAACAAAACCTCCCTGCAAAATCATCGGACCCAAACCTTGCAGCAACCAACCTCACACAATGGATCACCCACAGCGCTGATGAATTAGCACCCTTGAAAAAACAGCAATACAAACAAATCAACAATAAAGCCCCTTGGTTTAATGAGGACCTCAAAAACTCCAAGAAGACCTGCCGCACCCTCGAGAAAGCCTGGAAAAAAGACCGAACCTCTGACAACCAGGCAGCCTTCAAGAACGCCATCCGCAGACACCACCAACTGATCCGATCCACCAAGAAATCAGCACTCAAAGACCGACTCGACAACAACGCCCAAAACAGCAAGGAACTATTCAACATTGTCAAAGAATTCACCAACCCCCCCGCCGGCACTAACGATATCACCCCCTCCCAAGACCTCTGCGACTCCTTAGCCTCATTCTTCCACAACAAAATCGCAGACATACATAACAGCTTCGCAAATTAGACCGGAATCCAAGCCCCACCACCCTCACCTGAACTTAAACACCCCCCTAACAACCTCTGCGCCTGGAACCCAATCTCCACTGAAGAAACCATCCGTCTGATGAACTCCATCCACTCAGGATCACCAACCGACCCATGTCCCCACTACATTTTCAACAAAGCAGACTCCGTTATCGCACCCCATCTCCGAGATGTCATCAACTGCTCCCTAAACGCTGCCACCTTCCCAGAAAACTGGAAACCCGCCGAACTCAGCGCCCTCCTGAAGAAACCCACAGCAGACCCCACCGAACTCAAGAATTACCGCCCCATCTCACTCCTTCCTTTCCCTGCCAAAGTCATAGAGAAAGCTATCAACAATCAGCTTGCCGCCTTCCTCGAATCCAACAAATCCCTCGACCCTTCACAATCCGGCTTCCGAGCCAAACACAGCACGGAAACCGCCCTCATCGCAGCAACTGACGACATTCGGACACTACTGGACAATGGAGAAACAACTGCACTCATCCTACTTGACCTCTCCGTAGCATTCGACACAGTCTGCCATACCACCCTTATCAAACGCCTTAGCAACGTCGGGATATGAGGTAAAGCACTAGACTGGATAGTCTCGTTCCTTGCCGGTAGAGAGTCCGCCTCCCCCCCCTTCAGATCAGAGGCCACCCAAGTCATCTGTGGTGTACCACAAGGATCTTCACTCAGCCCCACCCTCTTCAACGTATACATGAGTCCCCTCGCATCCATCGCACGCAAACAAAACCTCAACATCATCTCCTATGCAGACGACACCCAGCTGATCCTCTCCCTCACCAAAGACCCAAACACCGCCTAAACCAACCTACACGAAGGAATGAAAGAAGTAGCCGAATGGATGAAAGACAGCCGTCTAAAACTGAACTCGGACAAAACTGAAGTCCTCATCTAAGGCTCATCCCCCTCCGCCTGGGACGATTCTTGGTGGCCACCGGCCCTGGGAATTGCACCCACACCTGCTGACCACGCACGCAACCTGGGTTTCATCCTAGACTCCTCCCTCTCAATGACCAGACAAGTCAACGCCGTCACCTCATCTTGCTTCAACATCCTACGCATGCTTAAAAAAATCTTCCGCTGGATCCCCACCGAAACAAGAAAAACTATCACCCACGCACTGGTTACCAGCCGACTGGACTACGGAAACACCCTCTACGCCGGAACCACCACCAAACTCCAAAAAAAACTCCAACGCATCCAAAACGCCTCAGCCAGACTTATACTGGACCTCCCCCGCCGAGCTCACATCTCCGGGCACCTGAAAGACCTCCACTGGCTTCCCGTCAACAAGAGAATAACGTTCCGCCTCCTTACCCACGCACACAAAGCCCTCTACGACCTAGGACCCGACTGCCTCAACACACGCCTGTCCTTCTACACCCCCCCCGCCAACTACGATCATCCACACAAGCCCTCGCCGCAATCCCACGCATCCATAAGTCCACCATGGGAGAAAGATCCTTCTCCTTAGCGGCCAACACCTGGAACTCTCTCCCCACCCATCTCCGCCTTACCCAGAACCACCTCACCTTCAGAAAACAACTAAAAACTTGGATATTCGACAAATAATCTTCCCCTTCCCCCAAGCGCCTTGAGACCCTCTGGGTATATAGGGCGCTATACAAATTTCAAACTTGAACTTGAACTTAGATCCGGCTCGATAGCACAGACAGAATCTGGTAAGGAGTGATCTCTCCCAAGGATGGTTAATCCACTCTAAATATGGTTCAAAGCCAGGACATTTAAATCATCGTATATCTTCTAATGCTAACAGAGACAGACATAGCCTGCTCCCTATCCCTGGCCCGCATTGTCAGAAAATTGTCTTTGACCCACAGGCTATCATCCTTCTTAATTGAGGTTGGGTTGGTAAAGAGGCTATGTCTTCCTAAGCTAGAGAGATTTGCCCGGATATTTCTAAATCATGTCTGCAAGATGTATCATGATCAGTTCTTTGGAATATACACAGCATGTCTGGGCTCCTCACGGCAGTGTACTCACCTCATGCAGTTGGTGACTTAGGGCCTCATTCCGACTCCCAGGAAGTGCTTCCACTAGAATGAACGAGGGACTATTTTGCATCTGAAGAGAACACCCAATCAGGTTTCTCGTTCTCTTGTTTTATCTACATCTATTCTATACAGAAGCAGGTAATCTTTTTGCAGCACTGACATATGAATACAACAGGTTATAATGTGTGAAATGTCATTAAGGAAGGTCGGCGTTTACGTATTAGTCCTTTATAGACAGACCTTCCAGATGTGCCAGTTTTAAACTGAAGACAGCGGACAGGAATCGATATTGCACACTTGGGGGGTTTGAACGTTAAACACATGGCCTAGAAATGCAAGCCACCTTTCTGGGAGCGGTGGGATGATGAATCCCACGTCACCACCCGGACGCAGTCAAGGCTACCGTGAATTCTGGATGTTTGAGACGTCCAGAGTGGCGGCTTTCTAGGGTACAGCTGCCCCAATAAGTGGCTAAGTTATGTATTTAGGCTTAAAAATAAACCGCTGCCATGTAGAGCCATCTTGTGAGGATAGCAGAGTCACCCCGGTTCCCTCACTGGCGTTTACTACCATATAACTAGGGTAAGGCTTCAAGGCGCCCCTCAGGTGGACTGGAAGATGAGAACCCATTCCTGGCAATAGTCTTAGCATGGTGCCCACCACCACGAGGGTAGCGGTCAGACTAGCCCGGCTGACACTTAACTGGCCAGAGAGCGCCGAGATAATGTTAAACCCCCTCGCAGCGCAGACACAAAAATATATGACGGTAGGTGTCTGGTAGCCCCGATATGAATCTTTGGAGTAGGGCTGTGTGCACCAACTACCCAAGGCCCCCAACCCAAGTCGTAGGAAGCCAGATAAAGGGCGCCCGGGGAGTGGTCGGATTAGAAGACCCGAATTTAGAGATGGAGAGAGGCCCCCGGTGTGAGTAACCCGCACAGCTGACGGTGGCCGACTCCAGCAACGAGCTGGACACCCCTCGGGCCTCCCCCCTTCTCCCAGAGGCACAAACAACCACTGGAGAAACAACACTTGGTACTCTAGGGAAAAAGGATATATAGCTTGCAATTCCTACCAATATATTTCTCAACCAGGCCGCAGAGTTGACGCACAGCATGAGTATTGGAGTGCTACCCGCACGCAAAGCGCCTCGAGGTGTTATCAGGAGTGGCTTGCGCTACATAAATAACCGTCCCCGATCATAACGCCATACTTCAAAACGGCACGCCACCTCCAAACCCATCCACTTCCGCACACTTCTTCGGCGGGCAGAATCAAACAAACAACAGACCGAAATTAAATACATACAAAAATAAATCAGTTACCCGGTGCGTAAGCCAGCGAAAATTCAAAAACCAGCATCTATGGAAAACAACCAACTCTTAGAGAGAACATCCCGCGTTATATACGAGTAAGTGATTGGAGGAGGAGCTAAGAGCCCCTCCCACCCCTCAATCAATTAGCGCCCCGCCACTTCCGATCTCTTAACTCACTGCCTCACTCACCCACCCTCATCCCCATAATTGAACAAGCCACACCTCTCTGCCTCACGCCTTACCTGCAACGAATGTAACCCCCCATTGCATTGTGGTACCCGTAGTTCGAATCACTCGTTGCTCGTCCTTCAGTATAGAAAAGGTTCACAGCTTAGATCAACACTACTCGATTCCTGTTCACCCAGTTCTGGTTTTATGCCATATTCTGGAACTTGCAAGTTCGCTTTGCCCATTTCATGCATAGGACTACCATTATCAGAATGTAAACAAAATAGGCCATGGCAAAGCCAATTGTTCTGGCGTTGACTGCCAGCCTTTTGGTTTTCCCAATGCTTGTTGTTTGTCATGGTTTTTGTACAACTTGACACGTTTCAGCGAAAATGACTTTCAGTGCTTTTCCAATTACAAATACAAATGCACAAAGAACTCTTGTTTTTTTAGGTCTCGTAGCGAAAACAGCGCGTAAGCGCTGTGTCTCGCCAGAGATCTTTTGTTGCTGACTCTGCTTCCCAGGAGACAGCATCTGGCTGTGCGCATCTCGCAAAAGGCGATCGGCGCAGGCCACGCGCACGCGAACGCGCTCGCCGTGGCTGTCTCTTGGGAAGCGCAACAAACATACACATGCACACCTCCCCCTGCATGCATGCGCACACGCATGCGCACACACATACACAAGCACACATACACGCAAGGAGAGACATCCCCCCCCACCCCTCCGCCGTCGCACACACAGACACACGCACACGCACACATACAGGCATCCCCCCCCTTCCCCGCTCACCGGCACTCCGGACTTGTGCAGCCTCCGACCGCGGGGCTCTCCCTCGAGCACCACTGCTCCTCCAGGCACTCCGTGGGCGCGGGCTTCACAAAACGGAAGTCCCGCCCCCACCATAGGTTTCGTTTTTAGGAGTGCGCGCGCAGTAGCGTCCTCCTCCGTGTCAGCACTCCAGCCCACAGCAACAGGAAACCACGGACCTACTGCCCCTTCGGAAATGTTACTGTCTAAACATGAATTGTTACCGGTTGGGAATCGAAAGTGGGAATTTTAAGTCCCACGGCGGGAGGTAAGATATAAGCTTGCCCGATTCGGACGTGTTAGAGATTTCGTAGTTATTTGTTGATGGTGCTATAAAAGGAAGCCACATAAGAAATGATTAGAAAAAACTGATTGATTTGAGTGGCTGAGCGGCAAAAGTATTTTTTTGTTAGATTGATCTTTTAATCTGTATCCAAGTACATACTACTTAAGTCCTAAACTTTTCTTTTAGTAGTTGTTGCTTTCAATTGAATACACTGACGTCACATAGGACGAGGACTCTAGTTTGCGACAGCTGTTAAATGAAAACCCTGGATCAGAGTACAAGCGTCCTTGGTGACATGGAGTCATCAGTATTCTTAATGTAGCCTAACACTACAAGTGAAGCTCCCTCTTTTGTATGTTAGGTTGAGTCCTCATTAGCACCGTGCGGAATTTCACATTTTATTGGGAAAACCAGATTTTGCCCTCGGCTCCAATAAATATTTATACTTTCACTGCCATGACACCATTGATGTGAAATGTGGCACATCCCTTACATTTGGTTCTTTATACTCCCAAATATTGTTTAAACTTGAACAATCTGGTGTTCGTGGTTATATAGGTAGATAAGCATGGATTTGTGGAATCCGGTTTAGGTAGCGTTGTTGTATTTTAAGGGCTTCAGTGCCTCGTCCGGGATAGTAAGCGCTATAAAAATATCCTTTACATTTACATTATTAAGCTGCATGCAGGTTTTAAATGCATTATTTGTGTCCTGCTAAGTAGGACACACAACTCCATGCTATATATAGCAAATAGAGGCACACACTTGCAAAATAGCTACCAAGTTTTCAGATTGCTATGTGTGACATTTCCATAATTTCAGTGTAATTATGACTGACACTTTCTCGTGAGCAAAATCAAGCAATGAAGGCGAAGGAATCATAAATATTAACACATTACACCCATTTGAGCAAAGAAAAAATGTCACCTTAGAGTAACTGTTTCAATCTGACGCACACTGTACAACTTGCACTTACTGACTGCAGGCAGTTGCCTGATCGCGCTCCGCCAAGGAATTTAATTGACACACATGCTCGGCCATGGGAGGCTTGGTACACTCCACACTGTCTCACTACTTACTTCTTCTTTTGAAAAATCTGCGTGCCATCTTCTCTGTGCCTTGTGGCTATGCACCCCATTGCAAAGAAGTGCTAAGTCACTGCAAGAGGGACATGGCCGGTAGCAGCCCCATTCGTAGCACAACAACTGTTCCAGGCTCTGAGTGGCCCGATGGTGAGCGTAGCCATGACTGTTGCAGAGGACCAGGGTCATCCTCTGCCACACACAACATTTGCTAGTGTGCAGCAGTAAATGGCTGCAGAACCAACCAGACACAAGCTGCCAAGCTCTGCTGTGCACTTTCTTCTTCGGCCATTAAAGCTCTGTTTAATGCAGGGCAATTCCATCACGCCACCTGCGATAAGCGGCCGTCCCGCCCCACGGAAAGTTTCGATTTCGCTAACCTTTTGTTTACATGTTTTGCCATTGGAATCCGTCTTGTGTTCCTGTGCTGTTGGCAAAGTGATGTATTTATCATGGCAGGCAGAGTGCATAATATCATGCCTTTCCAGCCATTACTGTCGAATTTCAGTGGATTTGCGTGTTTGAGCAAGGACCATAATTCCATGACGGACTGCTTGCAGATGATTTCTAGAGATTTTTTTTTTTAAATAGTTTACTTTATTGTCATCCTCTGCCACACACAACATTTGCTAGTGTGCGGCAGTAAATGGCTGCAGAACCAACCAGACACAAGCTGCCAAGCTCTGCTGTGCACTTTCTTCTTCGGCCATTAACAGCTCTGTTTAATGCAGGGCAATTCCATCACGCCACCTGCGATAAGCGGCCTAACTCTCCTGTGCACTGCCAAAGGGCATATTCAGCATGCATTAGCCAAAGGACCTAGCAACCAACCTGCCACCATCTGCCAACATGTGTTGAACACAGCAGAAGTCAGTGCACAGCATTGGTTGGCCACCCCGGCAGCCTTGAGTAAGCCAGGCCCAGTGTCCAATATGCCTGCGACCAACCCACCACTGGTTGCCCTTTGGCTGTTCACAGGTCCCCACCCCCTAATCTTTTTTAATTTGAAATTTATTTTCAGCACAAAATGGTTCCTATTTTACAGCCCAGAAAACAAAGGGCACAACACGAAATCACGATTTTATTGCAGCAAACCTGTTTTTTTTAGCTTTTTCTTTTCCATGCCTCTGTGTGCCCCTCATGCACACGGCCACCTCTCATGGTACCTCTCCCTCCCTCCATGGCTGGGAATCCCCCCCCCTCCCCCGCCCGCTCACCACTGCATGAAAATAAAAATTACATTTTATAAAATCAAATATAAAACTAGCAGAAAAAAACGGATCTACACAATGAAAGCACACTTTGAGTAAAGAATTACTTTCATACCACGTAAATCCATTCAGCATGTCTTTTGCTGTAAGCCAAGCAAATATGGACTAAAATGGAAAAATGCACCTCCCCGCCCCTCAAATTTCCCCACGTACGCATCGTCACAAAATTGGCATGTCGTTGCAAAGCTGATTATGCCCAATGACTGCCAATTTTTGGGCAATATAGCCAGAAGTCAAAACTTATAGACAAATCAAAGAATGCCTTTTCAAAGGAAAGTGTGTCTGAACACACACAAGTCATTAACAACGACAGAGGCCGTCCAATACCCCTGAACCTGAGACAGTTAATAGTAACACCTAACAAGAGGTTCAAGTACGCAGTTTGTAAAAAAATTAATGCAACACATTGTCATATACAATGCCAATAACTCAAACTTGAATGCTGCGAGACCTATTGCATTGCAAATGCTTGTTTTTAAATGTCACAGCCATTGCTATATTATTTGAGACAGTGTGATGACAGCACAAAGAGATGGCAGCCAAAGACAACAACATGAAGTGATAGACGACACCATTATTAGTTGTGTTTGAAACGAGGCCTTACAGTCTGCATTAAATCTGGTAAAACAAGAAATTGGCCCCATGCAAGGGGAATTAGAGTTTCATTCACACACATTGTCATTAGCAGCTTTCATTATATATGTAGGACCTCCGAGAGGTTTACAGGGTGTCCAAAAACATATGGATTATTCCTTAATCAGTATCAATTGCACTTTTTGTGTAAGCCAATGGCATTGCCAAATGGCCATGCTCTCCTGGGCTTTGCTTAAGTGGGAATTCTCCCAATCGGAGTATTCCGTGAGTGACGTCATGCTCCAGTGCTGTATAAACTGCACTCACTGCTCTGCCTCCTGCAAACAAATGCAGGCCTTAGTCGATAGAAGTCCCATACCGTCTCTCTAGATAATAAGCCACTGAATCCGGGCCATCAAGATTTAGTCAACTACACAGTCCCTTTTAATCATTTAGGGATTGATAATAATTGGCCTCAAGAGACAAGGTCCACATTGCTCTGTCATGGTACAGGAGGCAAGTTAGGCAACACTGTAGGACCACCTTCAAAAAGAGAAAGAAGACTTACACAGAAATGTATGTTGTGAAAGGTCAGATATATTATGAAGTTTGGCCTAAAATATCCAACAAGCAAGCATTGGTATCATCACAAAGACAAAAAGAAGTGAGGTGAGAAAATGACGAGTCCTCAATAATAAAAGGAGCTGTCTAGCAGAACAGAGGGTGTGAGTCAGTTTTAGATGTGGGAGTGACCACCAGGGACTCTTAGCTACTCATGTGATAGTTCGTCTAAGAATGGCTTTGTCAGATGTACAGGAAAGAGTATTTCAATGCTCTGAGATTCTGGGGCGTCAGGGAACGCTATGACAGTACATGTGCCCAGTCTTTCCAGACAGCAGTGATAAGGCGCAAGGTTCCTAAATATGTAAAGCCAGTAGATGGCTCCGCGCTCTCTCCAGGGCCTGCGCATTGGCACACGCCTATGATTTCCTTGGTGTGTTTGCAAGTCATAATGAAAAGATGTCTTTTCCTTCGATTGAGGCGCCTCAGTTTAATGCTGAGCTGCCATGGTTGACAGCGCACAGCTGCAGGGTTGATTGGGCCCTGAGAACATTACCAGTACATTCTGGTTAATCCATCCCCAGTTGTTTTTCAACCAGTGGATTATCCCATAGTCACCTTTCAGAAGCATTAACAGAAATAAGAAAGGCAGATCGAAGGTTGAGAAGGTGGCCAAGCTTTGTCTTCGATCTGAGGATGTGGAGAGCGAGGTTTTACACATTTGCAGACTGCAAAGTGGCTGGTAGTCGTACAAAGTTGAAGAGGAAGCAAACTCCAGGATTCAGCATTATTTGGGGGAATATTCTAAATCTATCGGTTCCTTTTCTGGAGAACAGGAGAGTCAGCAAAAGAATGTTTATAGACCTGAGGTTGTGCTCAGGCACAGCCAATGAGAACATGCAACACAAGTATTGGGCCTAAACTATAACACGCCCAAAGCTAGACAGAGAGGCCTTGGTTACAGGGAACTAGTGAAAGGTGGCAAGTGCCACGTATAGAGGCCCTACATTGGAGGCAAAGGACTAGAAGAGAGAAGTGTTTTGAACAACTTGTAGACGGTGAACAAAAGATTTCGGAAGGCCAACATCGTGAGCCCATAGTCTAGATAGAAATCTATAACTTCCTAAATCTCAGCTTGTAGTAAATAATGAATTTTCTTTCAAGATCTCGGGGCAAGAAAGAAGGAAGAGCTAGTTTTGCTATTTGTGACTGGAATGACAATTTCGAGACAGAGCTGTTGCCTTGTCAATGTTTACATTTAAACAGCTGCCCCCTCACATTGCCCGGGAGGTCTTTTTAAACCTTCCTGAACCTCCCCTATTGCTTCTCAACAACTCTCTCGCCACAGGTACTGTCCCCAACCTCTTCGAGATCATGGAAGTTACTCCTATCCTAAAAAAGTAGGCGCAGACCCCCCGTACTCAGCAACTTCCAGCCAATATCACTGTTACCCTTTCTGGGAAAAATTCTGGAGGGCCATGTAGCAAACTACCTGAGCACATTTGTGGAACACTCACACTACCTAGACCCACATCAAGAGGGCTTTAGGCACGAACACTCCACCAAGCCCATCGTTTTGGTGGTTCACGACGAACTCAGGAAGGGGGCAGATCAGAATATTGTGCAGGCACTATTACTCCTGGATTTGCCGGCGCCTTTCGACACCTTCGACCACGATTTATTGGTTGAGCGGGTCGAGAGCGCTGGCATCCGGGGCTTTCCGCTAAAATGGATCACCTCCTTCCTCAACAACCGCTACCAAGCTCTCCGTCTCTCCAATTTTTCCACGGAGAAAAAAGACTAACCTGTGGGGTCCCCCAGGGCTCTTCTCTCTCCCGTCTTCTTTTTAATCTGTAAATTTTCCCACTGATTTTAGATCTACGGAAGAGAGAAGTAGTCACTTTTAACTACGCTGATGACCTCCAGCTTGTCTTCACCATTGACTCGTAACCCTCCGCATTGGAGAACTTCCAATCAACCATGACCTTCAGTAGGAACTAGATGAACCTAAACCAGTTAAAGCTCGATCCTGATAAGACGGAGCTAGTTCTCACTAGGACCTCAGCCAACCCCTGGAACTCTAACTTTTGGCCCCCTTCCTTGGGACATCCACCCTCTCCAGCCAGCTCGGTCAAAAGCCTTGGTATCACCATCAGCAGCAACCTCTCTTTGAAGACCCAGATTAATTCGATAGTCTCCGTCTATTTTTTCACTTACGCAGGATTCGAAAAATCTGCAGATTTCTATCCTTCGAGGTCCTCATCCAAGTCACCCTGGCCTTAGTAATCTCGCGCATTGACTACGCTAATTCACTTTATGCCGGAATCCCTGCATGTGGTGGTGAGCCTCAGCAAGGCCTACCAGTGCAAGGGATTCGCCCTTCTCTGCACAGAGTCATCAGACCAATAGGAATAAGTTGGCACAGAAACTGGAATAGAAAAGACAAAGTTGATTAAACCTCATGAGGTGGAACTACATTCACACAGCACCCTTCGGTAATGAATAAAGTAGCACATTGACTGAAAGGAGCTTGGTCCTTTTATACCCACACAGGGGCTCAAATGAAGGTGATATAAGTATAAAATGCTGGTTTTAGGTACATATAAGGTCATACAGAAAAAATGCAGGGTTGACAAGTAGGAGGAGTTAACAGTGGCTAGTTTCTAGTAAACACATCCTGACAGATATGGATTGACAACAGCTGCAAGCTCAACAGAGCATGTGCAGAACAGAGGAGGCTAAATATATCTCGTCTCTAGGCAGATTTCAAGAGCAGTTAACAGGAAGGTAGGACAGAGCACAAGGCAAGCACATGGTAAACAAAATGGCTGCCAGAAATACAAAATGGATTCCGCAAAATGGACAAGATAGGCCCTAAATACTGTTGTAAATGAATCTAGGACCCTAGTGTAATTTTCCCGATTCATGCCCTTATATAGGTATAAATTATCCGATCTTTATATGGCATATAAATCATTCCCATATTTAGACTGAGCCTTTGCAGCCCAAATACGGCATGGCTACTTCCACTAAGTTCCGAGAATCAACAACGATTTCTTAGAAAAACCCGCCTTCAGCAGCTAGGGACTTCCCCTCGCCTGAATACTAATTTATCTAGGAAATCATGGAGTTTTCACAGAACTGGGTCTTTGAGTGACGTTATTAAGTCCAATCATACGTCAAACTCGGCACCTTCAAAGTATAAATATGCCATGATTTGCCCAGACAAACACACAGTGGTTTGGAGCAGATCGACTAACTACTTGCCCGTCGCCCTACAGCAGCAAGTGCCGAAGGAATCCGACCCTCCAGCTGATGCACTGAGAGACTCTGTCTTTTCTCCTGCCGAGAAATCCAGCTCCAGTGTTTCCAGGCTACCCTTGCGGGTTGCTGGGAAATCAAGTCCTGAGAGAGAGATACAAGACCTCCTTCACTCTGACGGAGTTAAAAATAGGTGGGGATGCACCAAGGAAATTAGATCCTCTGTAACTCTGGGTCAACATGTTCCAGCCATCACACCAATGCCTCAGTAGGCTAGTTACCTTTCATCAGTACCTCACAAGGATCCTTATTTTTTTTTTTTACAGAGTTTTATATAGCGGAGCTTGACCCAAATCGGGTATCAGAGCGCTTTACATAGCATCAGTTGCATTACATGAGGACACATTCATTTTTCTTTTAGGCACGGGGAGATTAGGTGATTTTCCCAGAATCACAGGATGTTCAGCGTCGTTGCTGAGACTCAAACTCAGGGCCCCAGATTCAAGGTCGACCGCCCTAAGCCGTTAGGCCAACTCCTCTCCCCAATTTGTTTGCATTCAGTTGTGAAACTTCCATTCACCATACTCATACATATCATACATACCGACCCATTTGGTCCCTATGTTAGTATTTCTTTAATAGAGTCTTATTTAGAGCTCCTTGAGGGTAAGGAGGCAGATGGACCCTGCAGTCAAACTTTCATCAAAGGTCTATTCTCAGCCATGAACCTATTTGCTTCCTCCGTTCACTGCATCCTAGAATCTTCTTATACAGGTACAACATTACAGCCTATTCAATCAAACACGAGAGAGATTTGACTAGGATCACAGAATGTGGTCAAGCTGGGAAGCCGGGATTCATCCCAGGTTTTCTGCTTTTACATTGTTCATTTCAGCAATTAGATGGACATATCTTTATTTCTCCTGTTTTACATCAAAGGTTGATGCTTTGTCTTGTATTCCTAGCAAATTGGGTTTAAGCGTGGGTGGCAGACGGATGCTGCAACTCTGCACTTTTCACTTCAAATAAGGACAGCCTTGCATAATCCTGCTTGCTCCTTCTTGACCCAAATATTTCAGTTTTGTGCAGAAGTATCTAAATCTGTCGCACCACAACAAATAATGATTTCCAAACATTTGAAATTATGTGCTTTATTTACCAGTTCCAATCACTAAATGTTGAAAAGATGTTTGCCTTGAAAGGAAGACAAGTTTCTTTTTTTAACTCTGGAAATATAGCTGTGTTAAATGTTGCCAAGTTGTTACCCTGCCGAGGTATGGGTGTTTTGTTTTTTGACCTTCTCACACCTACGATGCTTCGAAGCTTGCAATGTACTGTATTAAAAGACAATAACATAGGTTAGCTTTGTTGTTATGACGCTCTTAGGTCCAGAAGACTGATGTTATTCAGAGTTATGCTATCTATGAAATGAAAGGTGCTTACCTAGGTCCGCGCCTTCAGAATGAGGTTAATAGGTGAGCCCACAGGTCAGTGTTACTTTAAACAAGTAGGTCGAGTAGGCCATCTCCGGTGCACCATGTTGGCAGTGTAACATGTCTAGAATATGCAGAGGTCTTATTAGTGAGCATAGTCTAGTATAGATTCTGATTACTGGTGATAGTTTGTGGTGCCTCTCGCTGTTCCTACATCTAGTAGTTTTCTATGCAAACAAGTCCAACTTCCTTTGTAACGCTAATATTGTCCTGAAAGTGCTAGTTGGGACTGAAACTGCATGTGCCTTTTTCTTGTAAGTTACCTGTGTCACTATTTCCATTTCATCCTTGGATACTGTGCTGCCTACACTTATTTGGATGTGGAGCTGATGCACCTAACTTTGAAATGTATGGTCCATTCTTGGTGTGGGCGTACTGGTGGTACTGATTCCAGGGCGAGCTGTCAGGTTGCCCTGGTGAATGTGAGGGTGGTTTAGATATAGTTACGCCAACAATAAGAACATGAGAGATGTCAGCTGCTAAATGTGGAGGTGGCATTTTCAGGGGCAGTGTGTAACTTGTAAAAACATAAATGCAGAGCCCCAAACTTTTTCTTAGGGTCCTATAGCTAAATGCCAAGTTTGTTATAACCTCTTTATTTCACTACCTTACAACTGCCTAATCTTGCAGGTTGTTTTTTCATCCCCTTTTCTGCCTTCTGTGAGAAGTTGGCCTGATATGCAGTGCTCACTATTCTAGTGATCACTATGTATCAGTCCAAACAACCCTTAATGATGATTGGTTGTAAGTCAACCGATAGATCAGCTATCCTAGTAGCATGGACAAGAGCAGTCCTTAGGCTAGACTCTAGAGGGCGTGTTAAGCCAGCTGTTATACCATCACATATACCCCTTGAACACCAAGTGAAAGGACACCACACAAGTTGTTATGAAAATAAAGTATATTTATTTAGAACACAACAACCCTGGACTCTTTATGAGGACAGGGTGCTAAGCACAATACAAAGCTCTTAGGAAAATACGCAAAGTTGCACAATTTACACAAATGCCCGAGGGGCACGAAAAACCATATACTCTAAAAGTGGAATGCGAAATTACTAGCAGGTAAGTACTACGCTAATAGGCTTTTGGATCGCTAGGACTTGACTACTGAACCTTCAGATTACTAGCAGGAGGCCTAGGGAGATCGGGTGCAGAGTGTGCACTCTCACGCGGGATGCGGGACAAAGTCTATGGTTGCTAGGAATTACAAAGTTAGTGTTATCTGACGAATCCGACTGGGTAGAGCTGAAACGAAAAAGGATCTGGACCCTTGGATAGTGAGGCTATGCTGGGGCACCGAAATGCCGAAGTTACCTAGCCCAGGGGCTGCGGCTGCATAGGTCTGGAAAGACGTCGGGAATCCTCGTTGCAGTCTATGGAGCCTGAAAGAAAAAGTTGCTGGCAGGCGACCAGTGAAGAGATTCGGATGGATCCAAGCCTGGATCGAAGATGGAGGATACCTGTAAGCAGAGGGGACCAAGTCTTGAATCACTAGCCAGTGATCAGATGGGCACCAGGATGGCACCGGATGGAGTCACCTCGACCAGGTGAGTGGGCGACGCTGGGCTCTGCAGTCTCACGGACCAAGAGGCGTTGTCGGTGACCAGGATGGAGGTGCGAGCTGTCCCACGATGGTATCTGCTGTCGACGTTGCTGGACCCAGGATTGGGGCAACAAGTCTTCGCAAATGCAAGCCCACGCCGTGGACTCAAAATGGCGTCTGGAGTGGACCAAGAGGGTCCGGGGTGCTCCTCTTTTGGAGGGGAGCAAGGGCCAGTCTGGAGCAACCAGACCAGCGGTGTTGATGTCGTCGTTCGTCGTTGGGAAGGCCACAAGCCAGCGGGCTAGTAGCCAGACAACGCGGTGAGCAGCAAAGAGCAGAAGGGCCCCACGCAGATCTCGTGGAGGCTGGGAGGCTGAACTTCGGTGCTGGAGCTGCTCACGGTTGGGGCTTCTCACACCCCAAAGCACTCACTCGAGGATCCCTCGGCGTTCGTGCTGGGCAAGCGTCGTGCAATCTTGAAGATGGCCGGTCCCTCGAGGTCTCGTCACACCCACGGATCTCAGCTGAGCTGACGATGTGGGTAGAGGTTAGAGGTCAGAGGTGCCAGGGAAGCCGGGTCTCGTCATGCTGGTCAGTCGGATTCTGGAGGAAGGACGTGCAGCAAACCGCAGTGTTCTTGGATGGTGCATGCGGGTGCAGGGTGACTACTCCTTAGTCACAAGGGAGAAATCTTGAGAAGAAGTCGAGAGTTCCTTTCGTAGAAAGTAGTTTCAGGATTCAAAGACGATCTAATTTGGAAGGGGGCCCGCTCCTATCTTTATACTAGGAAAAGGGGCTGGCACGCGACTAGGTCCTGCCCATGGGTGGGACCAGGAAGGGGGGTGGTTACACCTTTCTCCCATGCCGGGCTTTCCCCAGCTCAGGGGCTGGTGTGCCCCTGGAACTGGTTCTAGCCGACAGATGCATAGTGAGCACCGGGGTGCCACTTGCAGTCACCTTCCTCTAAAGCCCTGCCTACCCAGGATACACAAAACCCTGTCTGGGATGGTGCTAGCACCGCCCCTGACAGGAAACCCTTTGTCCAGGCCTCCCTCGCTGGAAGGACTCCCAGCAGCAGGAGGTCAGACTTGTGTCTGTGGTGGCAGCATCCATTTTGTGATGCTGAGGCTCGAGTTAACTTTAACCGGGGTTCACAGTTACATACATGTCGTGTCCCTCTAGAAGGGTGGAATGCTAACCCCGTTGCCAGAATTGGCGAGGGTTTAGTATTCCAATTCGTATGACACCATACTCGACATGTTTTGATAAAGCGATACCAGAGTTGGCATATAACTGCGAGGATTATAATGCACTTAAGAGTATATGGTATGCGTTATCATGGAACAGCTATTAGGACTTGGTTCCGCAAGCTGCAAACGGGCTCAGCTCATGCCAGAGCACCATCTCACACGATTCCAAGCACTCTGCCTTCAGGATTGTTAAGGCCTGCCATAGGAGTGACTGATAGGAATACGAGTGTCCATTTTAGGGTTAGATATAGGTATACTATATTTACAGCAAAGGGTGATTACACCACCTTGCCCCAGCTGTCATGCAGCCAGGTGTGTCAGATTTAGATGGCCAGCCAGGGGTGGCATAATACATGCTGCAGCCCCTGGTAGGCCCTGGGTACACCTATGCCCTGAGTTACAGGGTCTGATAAGGTGGCCCAGTACCAATTGGTAAATGCACCTAAGGTAAACGTGTCAATTTAGTGAGAGAACAGCAAGGCTGTGGGTCTGATTAGCAGGCCCACAGCCAGAGAAGTCGTAAACCAGTGAAGCAAAAAGCAAAAATCTGGGGTGATCATAGGTTTGCAGACCCTACTCTCCTACACCTTCATCATTGTCTTTTTGTCTCTCTCCTTTCTTCCCTTCCTGTCTTTCTCTCTTGCTTTGGGTCATGGTCTGCTGGCAAAAAATGAGCCCCAGTCTCTGAAAATGAGTGCAGGTGGGTAAGGCTGTGTAAGAATACTTTGTATAGAAGAGTGGTCTCACTTCTGGAAAGCGCAGGCACATATAGAAACCACATCTGCAAGGTAATGTGCTGCGTATGGAATTTTATGCCTGGTTGAGTAGGCTGGCGGTAGAGTTAGTTTGTTCAATCCTTGGGTAAAGGGAACTTTACGCTCACAAAAGCCAATATTGTTTTACGTGTAGCTTACAAAAGTGTGACTCTTCTGCCTAAATCATGGTTTACTTGTATACTCGAAATGGGCTCAAATGTACTCATGATAGACATGCTAAACATATCTGTGAGGGCTTAAGATCTGATGTCACTTCCTGTGATGTCACTTCCTGTGGTGTTAATTCATATGATGCCATGTTCAACATTACGGGTCCAGATGTCACTTTCATACTGCCACTAGGCTAGTACCCTCACTTCTTTTTTTAGGATTTCTGCCCTGCACCAAGGTGAGGCCAGATGAGTGCTTGTGCTTGCAGTCAGTTGGCACCATCCACCACACTGGTGCAGGGAGTGACAGCACGCTTCCTGAACTCTACCCCCCACTCTGCTACTCTCACTTGCTGCATTCGGAAGCCACGATATGCACCAGCCATCCCCTCTAGATTTCAAATCTCCCCCCAGCACCGAAGAAGCAGACACCAAGCAACACTGTCAGAGGAGAGATCAGAAAGGTTGAAAGTGGCGTAGGAAGGGGGGTGTGGCATAGGGAGGGGGTGTGGTGAGTGAGGGCCGCCCCAGGTGTCATCACTGAGGGGGTGACAAAATGGCAAACATGTGCGTTTTAAGCACATTTTTTTGCCATTTTGTCAAGCCGGGAGTGACAAGAAATGTTCCGCACCGGGTAGCACCTGACCTTGCTACGCCGCTGGGCATCAGAGCGCGTGCCGGAGTGTCCGTTTATCGGAAGGAAAGCAAACCCTTTTAAAATATTGTTTTGTTTCTTCACGCCATAGTAGCTGCAAGGATGTCTTCAAGGTCTGGTTTTACTTTGTATTCTGGTATTTGTATTCTTGAGTTTATAATTGAAAAACATACGAAGAAACGTAAATTACCAGAACTAGATAGTTATTCTTGGCCAGTCACTGTAAGCAAAAATCATAAATATGTGCATGTATTTCAAACAAGGTGCAAACAAATCAGGCTTTATCTTGAAACTGTTTTTCAGACAATGTGTATTAACATCACAGACCCTGTTCTCAAAGTAGCAGTTATTTCAAGGAGGGGCTTTGGTTCAACTCCAGATCTCGCGGTACGGTCCAGTGCCTGGAACGACAAGTACTTCCTAACAACACAAGAACATAAACATAAAATGTACCTCACAGTTTTGCAGGCCCTTTCTTAAAGAAAAGGTGCTTCTAGAGGCCCTGTGATGTGGATATAGGGTAACCGTGTACAGAAGACACAACTTGAAAGATGTGCACCCAGAAGAATATGTTGTGCCTCAGACCACAGGATAACGCCACAGGACATTTTTGGAAAGTTTTCTTGTAGTTTATTTGTGGGAACAACGAGCCACCGCTCTTCTCTGGACATACGAGAGGCTCCAACTGACATTTGTGGAATACCCTACACAAGGGTACTATGGAAACACATGTAGGTTCTAGTAAGAACCTTAAACAAGCATATCTAAGTACAACATATTACCTCTTTTTTTACATGAAAATTCAAAAAATAAAAAGATGCTGTTTGAACAACTGCCCAGAATATAAGCAACAGTAAAGCAAACAAAAACAACAAAAGAAAGAACACTAACAAGTAAGAACAAATGACAGTAGGTATTCAGGAATAATATCAATGGAAATACAAGAAACGCATATAGGAGTAAAAACAATAAAAAGCTATTGCAGTTATTCCAAGGGACACGTCTTACTCGACTGGGCCTCCTTGGCGTTTCACTTGGCACCGAGGATTCTGAAGTTGGGTAAGAGGACACACCAAAATTTCTCCAAGAACAGTTCGAAGAGCCAAAGTCTCTATTGGCTGTGGCTTGAACTCTCACAACTTTGGATGCATTCCACCAATGCCCACCTCTTACCATAACCGCACCCCCAGAAACTTTTTCAACAAAAACAGGATCACCAAAGGACACATCCCCCTTTTTTTTTTTACAAAATTGGTATTTTTGATACAAACCATGTCACCAGGGTACAAATCAACAAGCTTTGTGACTTCTTTTGATTATACCTGTCGGACATCTTCCTCTGTGCAACTTCAACCCTTGATTCCAAAGCAACATGATCAACCCAGCACAACACTTTGTCACAAACAGTTCTTAAAAGCCAAGCCGGGTATAAAGCAGAAGTGGGTACCCGACCTCTGAATGACACAAAGGGTGCCACCTTTGTGAGAGAATGTGGTGCTGTGCGGTAAAACCACAGCATGGATCTGACAGCACCTTCAACATCCTATCCCTTGTGCTTTGCCCACTTAATACATTCCACAACATCCCTGTTCATCCTCTCAACCAAACCATTGGTTTGATGATGTCCAACCAAACTTCTTAAATTTTTTACACCCGATTTATTCAAAAACACACTCATTTCCTGGTTCACGAACAGCACACCATTATCAGAAACCATGAGGGAAAACCTTCCCTCATAAAAATCTCTTTAAGAAAGCGAATTGCGCTGCTTGCCGTGGGAGAAGCACAAAATCGGACTTCAGGCCACTTGCTGTTAAAGTCCATCAACACAAACGCAAACCTTAAGTTGTAAGGAAGAAAATTAAACTGACCCACCAAATCAATCCCCACCTTAAGCCATGGCTTTTCTGGAAAACGTATCGGCTGTACAGGAGGTGTGACAACTTTAAAACTGTTTTCAGCTCCACCACAGACAACACACTCCTTGACTCTTAACTTGATGTCTTTGTCCATAGAAGGCCACCAACAGTGCAGTCTGACACGTCTTTTTGTCATGGTTGCCCCTAAATGTCCATCATGTGCACAGTCAACCAACTTTGTACGTACAATATGAGGAGGAATGCACCTTCTATCCCTCATGATGACCCCATCTTCAATGGACAGTTCGGCTGCAATTTTCCAGAAAGGTTGAATTTCAGGTGACACACACCTCTCTCTAGGCCAACCTTTCACAATATAATCTTTTACCCTTGCAAGAATAGAATCTTCACTCAACGCCATTTTCTATTCACTCTCACTGCAAGCCTTATTTTCAACCGCAACGACAAAGGCAATAAAACATTCCTCCTTGTCCTCATCCACATCTAGTACATCATCCTCACATATAGGAAGTCTGGACAGCAAATCTGCTCTGACATTTTCCTTACCTGGGATGTGCTTAACCGCAAAATCGTACAGTAGAAGTTTAGTAGTAAGCTGTGCAATTCGAGGCGTGGCATATTTGAGACGTTCCCCCTACTCCCCCCCCCGCGCCCAAGGAATATATACAAAGGGCTTATGGTCAGTTTGAATGACACATTTTCTGCTCCAAATGTAAGTCCTGAACTTTTCACAGGCCCAGTAGCACGCCAAAAGCTCCTTTCCAATCACAGAGTAATTTAGCTCTGGATCACGCAGTACTCTGGAAGCATAGCTGATGGTAACTTCACTCACACCAGAGGACTGAGTCACGACTGCCCCCCAACCATAGTCACTAGCATCAACTGTAATGGTGCAGGGAACACCCAGGTCATAAGCACTAAGGGGTTTTGATTTGACAATTTCTGACTTGATTAAGTCAAATGTCTCCTGACAGTTTACATCCCACTCAAAAGTGACAATCGTCCTTAACATATTAGAGAGAACTTTCATTTTACGGTCATACTCTAGTATGAAACGTGAGTAGAACTCAAACAGCCCAAAAAGAAAGTAACTCATCCTTGTTTTTAGGACACGGGTATTCAGCAACAGCTTTCACCAGACCTGGCCTTGGGCTGACACCCTTAGCAGAAACAAGATGTCCCAGAACTTCTATTTCTCTCTTCCGGAACTCACATATTTGCAGGATGTACTGATATCTCTGTACTGCTACACCATTGAGCTACCATAAAGCTCTGTTCTGATTTATAGCTTGCATTGGCATTTCAGCACCGTACTGAGGCACTCGATGCATGGAAGTGAAGTGGCATGGGATGGGGGTTGCAACATGGAAATCATGGGTGCAAATTCAAGTACAAGCTGCACGTGAGCGGGTGGACCTTTGGCTCCTACTGAGGCTTCTCATCAATTGTCAACAGTGACAGTGAAGCACATTCAGCTCCATTATAATGACAAAGGATTATATTTACAAACCATGATAGTTCATTAGCAAAGCTACAAACTAAATTCAATCTAATCACCTTATACAACCATGGTTTGGTATATTACTAATGAGTCAAAATCGCAAATGCAAAGGCTGGTTATTTAAATATGGTCATAAGTAAATTGAGTAAGATTTCCAGTTTCCTCTGAATGGAAATTCCTTAATGTTAAGCAAAGAATTGAAACAGGATCGAGAAAATGTAAGCAGCAGGTGTCAGCAAATAAAAGGGTCGATTCCGATGTTGGTTAGAATAGCTCCAAATCGGATTCAGGTTTTCAGGAGCCCTTGTTCTGACCAATTCGGACACCCTTCTGAACGACCAAGTACGATGCCTGGAAACCGTTAGGGATGTCATAATCGGTTCCAAAAGGTATTCGGGCAGGTCGGGCCTTTGCGGAGCTGATTCGTACAGCTCTATGGACTCGGTTTCCGATCGAACGAGTATTAGGACCGATTCGGACAGCCTTTCCAATTCCGTTTGCCCAGAACAAAATGGCTGCCGGAATTGTAACAGGCCCTCCTTCACCTGGGGCCCTCTGAATCGAGCATGTGGGGGTACCCAACGGACCCCACTTCCCAACCATGCACAGTGTTGCAGGCACCATGGGGTGCCTGCCACAGGGTGCACAACTTTCCCCAGCTACCCCTTTCTTCAGTGGGAGCCTGTGTTCTTGTTCAGAACACAGAGTCCTATTGAAGTCAATGGGAGTCCGACCAAATCGTATCTGGATGCATATGAATGTATCGTACTCGGTCATTTGGACTCCCCCGATACGAGTCATAAGGAAAGCATTCCGGAACTGATTCGGTTGGTTTGCTTTCCGAACGAGATTGGAATCGGGCCCTGCGTTTGGAAAGGCAGAACCAAATGAAGGTTCAATCAGGCAAAGGTGAATACATTTGCTTACAAGCTTGACTCCATGAGCAGGAATAAAATAAGCATGTATATTCTTAAGAGAGGAAGGGGCATCTGCTCTTGAAAAAGTATATAGGAGCATCTGAAAACGAATTCCGCAATGCACACTTAAAGCATACATTTCTAAAATGAAGGACTACTACCCATGGTTCCCAAGAGGTGGGGGCCAATCATAATCTAGCATTTCCAGTCAACATGACTTCGCCTGTTTTCCAAGGCCTCGCACAAAGAATGTTTACAGCTATGCAGCCTTCAGGAGATATCTCAGACAGGATGATACATCACTGTCAGGCTGTCCCAGGCACAGGAGCAAGAAACCAAATATATAGTTACAGCTAAACTAACAATAACAGCATTTCTCATTGAAACTAAACAACTGAAAATATTCGTTAATTTTTACTACTGAAGTTTAAAGCTTGGCTCCTGAAACAAGAGAAAAAGTGAGCTAACATACACAGTAGCCAAAGAGAAGAAAATATTTAACTGAGGCCTACATTAACTGTGGCTAAGTTAATACGAACAGTCTTTATTCAAGACCTGGTTGTTTATGCAATATCTTTCAGGCATGGACTGTCCGCACTTAGCACCTGACCACTCAGCGCTGGGAAGCCCTCGGGTAGCCATGCACTTTACAAGTCCCTTATTATTAATTTTATTTAACTGTGGTCAACCAAAACGTGACAATCACTTACTATGCTCAAACTTAATTTGGAAATCACACTTTAGACAGAAGTATGTAGGTTGTATGCGATAACCTAGAAATGGTTTCATGAAATACCATAGCTGAGAAACAATTTTATCTAAGCTGTTTAAAGGGTATTTTTTAGATGAATAGCATTTGGCTTTTCATAGAAACCAATTAATAGAATGTCTTTTTGTTTGAAATTGGCTTTTGAATGCTTATTTTTTAAGTGTAAATGCAATGGTTGCACGTCTTACTTTCAGAAACAGTTTGCCTGAAATATTTATTTCAGTGCTTTACTTCAGGGGACATTATTTCATATTTATATCTGTTACATTCTCAAACAATTACTTCGGATGCTTTTTTAATTCACTGATCCATGACCCCTAACAGCACCTAAACCCCATCAATCCCTGCTCCTAAGACCCCTCACCACACCTAAAATACAGTCATCCTTGAAGCCTAAAATCTCTTTCCATCCCAAAATTCCACCCTCTCTGAACCATAAAATCACTCATTATCCCCAACTCCGCCTCTTCATCAACCCCAAAAAAAACTCTCTACACCTAAACCTCACCCATTCCATACCCCTGACAACATCTCAGCAAACCCAAACTTCACCCACACCTGAACCCTAAAAAATCCTCTTCACCCTTAAACACCCAGCCATCGATGACCCATAAGAACTCCTCATCATCCTAACCCACTCATCCGTGAACCGTAAAACCCCCCTTTCTACACCTAAATTCCACCAATCCCTGAATCCTTAAACCCCCTCATCACCCTAAACTCCACCCCATCTTGAACGCTAAAAAACTCTTTACCACCCCAGCCGCTACCCATAATTGAACCTTAAAAAGCCTCACCAGCCCTAAACTCTGCCCATCCATGAACTCTAAAACCCCTCAACCAGGCACTGGGCATTTTCCCAGTGGGCGGGAAGGGAGGGGGCAAGTGTTGGTGGGGGGCGGTGTTTTCGTAACAGTGGGCCGGATTTGCAGTAGTGCTGTGATATCGGCCCCCTGCTGTGATATCGGCCCCCTGTAATGAAAGCAGCAGCAGTGTTTCCCATCAGCATCCCCCCATAATCCTCCCTCCTACTTAATTGCCAACGCTAGTTTGCTTTCTCATTCTGGCCGTGCCGTCAACAACCTCCCACTCGACTCATCACTAAAACCTAAAAACATCTCAGACACCTAACACCACTCATCTGTGAACCCTAAAACACCTTATCACCCCTACACTCCATCCATCTCTGAACCCTAAAAACACATTTATACGCCCGAACTCCAATTTTTCCTGATCTGTAAAAAACTCCTCATCACCATAAACATTACTCATCCCTGAACCCAAAAACCCCACATTAGACCCTAACTCCACCCAAGTTTAATTTAATGTTGGATTTTTCCTTAAAATTATCTTATCTTTAAAATGTTTACTTTTTTTTATTTTTTTTGTATTTCCTTAAAATTCTTTTTCTATGATTTAGTGGCCTCCTAAGTGGTTTCCCAGTTTTTGTTTTCCATTAATTCACACAAATCAAGGTATGGAATGTGCAATAATATTACTGTTAAGCAAAAACGGAAAACAGTGACAGCACCAGAAGCGAGTCTCTTTCTGGTGAGATAGTTCAGGCACTCAACACACCTGCTGTAGAGGGGTCAAATTCCACCTGAAAAAAATGCCCATAACTTGATTAAAAATACTCATTATTATCCGTTTACATTTTTTCTGATCTGAATGTGCATAGTAAACCACTTTATAAAACAGAAGTAAAAGGCAGCTGTATGAAAATAGCTTAGATAAGCTAGTAATAAATCTTACTGCATTCAGCACACGCTTCAGACTTGTATGAGTGAGTACCCTGTTGTAACTGGCTCAAATCCAAATAAGGCAAATCAGTGGTTTGAGGTCATGTTGCACAGATCTTTTTAAAACCTGTCGGTTGCAGATGCCAGTCCTAGTGAGTGCGTCAAGGTTATAAATCTGCTGAAACCGCCCAATATTTACCAGGTGAGCAGGCCTGGTAAGCACCAGAAGAGGAGTATTTTAGTGTGGAGATCACCCAAATGCGGTGTTCGCCCCTGCAATGAGGAAAACATGTCATATATGCTACTTATCACACCTGTTGCATGTCAAACCTCAAGGCATTGGTATTTAACAGGTGGGATAAATAGCCCCCATCCCTTAGCCAAGTCAAACCAAGACTTCAGGCATCATTTGTTAGAGGTCAGGGGATGAATATATGGCAGCTTCCCCATGTACACAAGGCACAACACCGGACCAGCGTACCTCCACACACGACTCAGCTTCTACACCCCCACCCGCCAGCTCCGCTCCGCCGACCTCGCACTCGCCACAGTCCATCCGAAGAGCGACCTTCGGCGGCAGATCGTTCTCCCACCTCGTTGCCAAGACATGGAACACCTCCCCATCCACCTTCAGCAAACCCAAGACCTGCTGACCTTCAGAAGACTCCTCAAGACCTGGCTCTCCGAGCAGTAGCGGCATCCCCCACCCCGCAGCGCCTTGAGACCCTCACAGGTAAGTAGTGCGCTCTACAAATGCTATGATTGATTGATCCAGACGCCAGCCTTGAGCTTTCCTAGCAGGATGTCCTCTAAGGTTTGATTACACAACTCAACACAGTCATGAAGCAGCTGTACCAGATGTTTCTTGGAACCAATGAAGGCAGACCGCTCTTCTTGAGCACAAGGCGTGGAGAACAGTTGTGCGAGGAGTAAGAGGACCTTTGGAAGTTTGTGTCTTTGGCAACGTTTCGCACTGAAGACTCCCTGACCTGACCCGATGGAGGAGAAGATCTGACCCAATGGAGGGGAGTTCTGTTCATCCAGAGGCGCTGGGTAGGGCTGCACAGAGGCAACTGGTCCTAGATCTTGACAGTACCTTCCATCACAGACACATATAGTGCAGGCGGGGCTGGAGTTTTGGGCTTGAATAATGCAAGATTTAACCCATCATGATCTGGGCTGAAAGATTTTTGGCCCAGATGTTGGATTTTCCTTTGCCCAAAGCTGTGTAGAAATCTTGAAGATCCTCAGAGCTAGGAAAACAGACCCAGGCCCCACTCCCCCTGCCATGGACATGGCCACTAGAAACGAAAAGTATGGAGGATCCCTGCAGGGTAAATGTAAATACCTTGGAATCCCCTACTTTGCTGTGAGAAAACAAACACATGTTATTCACGCAACTTAGACCTCAAACAATGCAAGGCATTATAATGAAAATAAGTGAAACATTGGCACAGATAAGTACTTGAAATGCGAAGTGGTTGTAAATACATGACATTTTATTAACCACAAACAATAGCCTCCATTTCATTTTCTGCCAGTCTCATAGAAATGTGAGAACCTCATACCCCTTCTTAGGTCAGACATGGTGAGAGCATCCTCCATGGAGCTAGTGGTCAGATTTCATGGGCATGGCACTGAGCTGACCAAAATTGTCTTCCCTGGAATTGACAAAGTTCTCCTTGTAGGACTATAACCAAAATCTGTTTCTACACCATTCCCCTTTATAAATGCGACAGTTGTCCTGGTCACCAGTTTCCTCAAGGCGAGAAGTTCTACTTGCACGAGGTAGTGAGGAAAACGGTGCACAGACTGTGCTTGTGCGGAGGCTCAGCAGTGGGATTTCACGAGGCATTGCTGAGGTTGAGCATGTGTAATGTGTGCAAGAAATTTACAACCATCACGAATCAGCACAAATCTCTCAGAGTGTGATTTAATTAATAATCATTTTGATGGAGCAAGTATTCGCATGTGACGCGACATGCTTGTATCAAGAACCTCAAATAACATTAATAAGCTAATTCAACATGTTTGTCTTACTAATATTGCACTTTTACACTACACGGGGGTGTCCCACCGACGCTTGCCTATGTGTTTACTAAAAGTAATGAAGCTTGCTAATAATATGGTCGCTGCTTTGCGGGAATCTAGTCTGCGCATGCGTCGGTCATACCCACGTGATGTGACGCACTCGCAGTTCTCGAGGGAATTTGTCGCTCATGCGCAGTATTGATAAAATGGCCGCTTTGTTTTTCACATGCTCCGTGCTTGCACTGCTGCTTTGGCAAAGCTGTTTGTTCTGCTTAACTCCTAATGCTATAGTTATTATAAAGTAAGGGATGTAGCAATAGCCATTTACGTATTAATTTTTTCCTGTGTTTCTAAATTGTTTTCGCTTACTTTTCATGTACCATCCTCGGGGGGGACCTGGGAAGCGTTGCCACTCCATCTTTTATTTATTTATTTTTTTGGTGCAAGACGTTTATTTGAGACTGTCAAAGTTACACAGCGTCACGCCGACATCCCTGAGGCTGGCCGCTATCAGAGCAAATTTCACAATGGCAAAGGTGTCATAACAAATGATGCACAGTGCATTATCATTATACATGGTGTAGATATGTAGACAGCAAGCATATGCAATAGTAATAAATCAATGTGTCTTACATTTTTGGGGTTAAAAGACATGGAGGAGGTAAAGAAACGAAGCAACAGTGCAGGTATATAAGCACTACAGTTCAAAGAGCAAACAGTGCGGATTAACCATTGTCTACAAACCCTTTTTCCCCCCAAAAACAACGAAACCAACTCTGGTGCAGAGGAAAAGCATCAAATGGGCATAATGTCTCTGGTATGGAAGGATCTGTGCCTCCGGGCAAGGTGCCGTACAGCAGATGTTTAGGCAGCAGCAGGAACTACGTTAGAAAGACAGTCCATGACAGTCTGAAAAAAAGGGAGGAGCAAAAGCATACATGGGGGCCACCAGGCCATAGGAGAGATACAGCAAAGCAGTTAGATTCACAGGCACAAAAGACAATCATGGCACCGCCGCCCCCAATTTGCGCCCATGGATTTCAGTCATGCTCAGGTCTTAGCACTGCAGGTGAGCACATTTACATGACAAAAGGTGTCAACCCATATCATCAGAGATCTCCCCTGCTAGCGACTGCATAGAGTCAGGGGAGATTGCACGTTCACGTGACCACTGCGTGAAAGGCTCCCAGATGTCCCTAGGCCGGGAAGCAGTGGGCATCATTTCCCAATAGTGCTCGAGCTGCGTGTTACCGTATGTCACATCCTTCACCCATGCATCAAATGTAGGCAATGCACGACGACCCCAGTGCACCGCCACCTGTCTCTTGGCATAAAGGAGCAGTAACGCATGTAACTTCCTATGTGTGGGTAAGGTGTCCTGAACATATCCCAGCAACCCCAGGAGCGGAGATGGCGCATCGGTTCTGTGAAGAATTTGATTAATGGCAGAGAAAGTGCTCGACCAATACTCCTCTAGTTTAGGGCAGCCCCATGCCACATGCAAAAAAGAGGCATTCTCGCAGCCGCATTTCCAGCATGTAGAATCATCTCTGAGACCCATGCGATGCAGTGACAGTGGTGTGCGATAGTGCCGATGTAAAAATTTGAAGTGCACCAATCTCAACCTGTAATTGGGCGATAATGTCGTAAGTTGTCTGCAACAGAACTCCCATTGCTCCTCCGACAGGGGCACCTCCAGGTCAGCATTCCACGCATGCATGGAAGAAGGCACAGTAATATGGAATTGATCTTGCATGCAGTTGTATAACCGAGACACAAGCTTCTTAGGAGAAGGTCTCGAGAGTAAGTTTTGAAGCGCAAGGAGCTGCGGTGGTTCCTCTGGGAACTGAGGCCACAGTGCTTTACAGGATTCCTTAAGTGAATGATACAGGAATAGGTCAGAGAATGACTCAGGTTGTCCCTCCACGCCCGAACCCGGGTCCCTGAAGGTGCCGTTCGGGTAGAGGTCAGCAAAAGTGTGTAGGGTTTGCCCCCGAAGTGTAAGGACTCCACCCCCATCTCGCAAGCAGGGCATCATTGGGTTTCCTCGCAGAGGAATGGCTGGTGCGTATAGCAGAGGGAGTTTCGCCCTGTGTCGCAGTTCGCGCCACGTCCAGCGGAGCATTTCTACAGTGTCCACGTCTTTCGATAGACGAGACACCTTGCCATATAGTGCCACGCTCAGCGGTGACGGGGCTACTGCTGCTAACTCCACCGCAACGTGTGGCTGGTAGGGAGTGGGAAAAGCCCAAAAGTGCAGAAATTGCGCTTGCGCGCATAGTGAGTACAGTTTCATGTCAGGAGCTCCCAGGCCGCCCTGACGCAGTGGGAGTGTAAGCAATGCCCAAGATGTTCTCGCTTGGCCACCAGCCCATACAAGCGCCAGCAGTAGCGAACGTACACGCGAATGGAAGTGCGCCGTCAAGGGTATTGGAATATTTACAAATAGATACAAAAATTTGGGAAGGACCACCATCTTTGCTAGTGCTATTCTCGCGACTAGAGACAGGGGGAGCTTGTTCCAGATGTCCACCTTTCCCTTCAGCCAGTCCACTGCTCTGCCAAAATTCAGAGTCCATAAATCCTGTATATCGCGGCTTATCCAAATCCTCAGGTATTTAACTGCGTTCATTTCCCAGCGCAGGGGGGTAGTCCGAGGGCGATTCCCGGGTGGTGTCAGTTAATGGAAAAGCGACAGATTTGGACCAGTTTATGGACACACCTGCCAGGCCCTCAAAGCGAACGAATTCTCTTAGCAGGGGGCTCAAGTTCACAGCTGGGTTGATGACGTACAGCGTGACGTCATCCGCATACAGGGAGATCAGCAGACTGCGGGAACTGAAGCCTATCCCTCTTGCGGTATGATGCTGTCGAACTCTAGCCGCAAAGGGTTCCATGGCTATAGCAAAGAGCAACGGGGATAATGGGCATCCCTGCCTGGTCCCGCGGGATATGGCAAATGGCTGGGATATAAGCCCATTCACGCTTACTCGCGCCCTGGGAGCATCGTACAGCAACTTGATCAAATTTATGAAGATTGGGCTGAAGCCCATCCTTCCTAGAATCCTAAACAGGTAGGGCCATTCAAGCGAATCGAACGCTTTAGTGGCGTCCAAGAAAACAACTGCGGCCTGTATGGAGGGATGTAAGCAGTGCAAAATGGAAAATATTGTCCTGAGATTGTGTGACGTGGCTCGGCCAGGTATAAACCCCGACTGATCCAGGAGTGCCACCATCGGCAACAAGGGCTGCAGTCTGTCCGCAATGATTTTTGCATAGATCTTGACATCGACATTGATCAGGGAAAGGGGTCGATAGGAGTCGAGGACCTGGCAGTCTTTCTCTGGTTTCAGCAAAGTTATAATTCAGGCCTCGCGCATCGAGTCTGGTAGGGACTCCAACTCCTCAGCAAAGACAGAATAAAGTTTGGGGGCTAACTCCTCGGCATATGCCTTGTAAAAAGCTGTCGTCAGACCATCTGGGCCCGGGGCTTTGTTCACAGGCATGCTCTTAATTACCTGGGCTATATCCTGGACAGTTACAGGGACATCCATATAACGGCGGTGGAAATCATTGAACCAAACTATGGCAATGGAGTCTAGGAAGCTTTCTAGGGAAGCTGGGATTGTGGGCTGTCTAGTGGTGTACAGGGACTTGTAAAACTCGGCAAATGTGTCAAGTACAGCTTCTTGCCCTACAACAAGAGTCCCCTCACTGTTCTTGATGGCGTGTATGTAGTGCGATTGCGATCGAGGAGAAATCAGTCTTGCCAGGGTTCTGCTCGGCCTGTCCCCTTCCCCGTACCTGCGGGCCTCTGCCTGTTTTCCCAGGAATGTAACCTCTCGCTGTGCTTCCTCATTAAAGGCGATCAGTTTGGATTTCATCTGACCTGCTAACTCTGGTGAGGGGTCCCGGCAGAAGGCCAGGTCTAGCTCCTTTAACTCTCGCTCAAGCTGATTCAGAGCGTGACGTATAGCCCGCAACACCCCGGCCTGTCTAGAGATACACTGGCCTCGAATTACTGCCTTGAAAGCGTCCCATACTACAGCCTCGGTGGATGCCGAGCCGTCGTTTTCTTCAAACTATTTCACAATATCCGTTCTAATTTCTTCAGTGAAGGCAGAGTCAGTGAATGCATGGGGGGGCAGGCGCCAGGAAAATGCTCTCTTAGGGGCATCGGGTACCCTAAACTCCAACAGGCAGGGGGCATGGTCTGAAAGTGATCTGGCCTGTATATCCACCTCTACCGCCCACGAAGCCACGTCAGGAGACACAAGCCAATAGTCCAGGCGGGACCAGGCCGCATGGTGGCTCGTTATGCATGTTCCCACAGTGTCCTCGGGATGTCTAGATCTCCACACATCCGACAACAGACCCTAATCCATTACATCAAGAATCGCCTGGCGAGCTCTAGCATGTGTGGGTTTGCCCGCGCCTCTGCCATCCAATTCGTCATTAAGTACCACATTGAAATCGCCCCCCAAGACAATCTGTGAGCAATCTAGCATCACGATCTGAGCCCAAACATTCCGAAAAAATTCCGGGTCATCTACATTCGGGCCGTAAAGAGTCGCAAGTACTAGCGGCCTGCCTTGTAGTGAGCCATGTGCAATAACATATCTCCCCTCCTTATCCAGTATAATTTCATGTTCCCACCAGTCTAGGCCCCTGCGGACAAGTATCGCCACACCCCTAGCGTAGTTGGAATAGATAGCAGAGTACACCCGTGACCATCTAGAGTGTTTTAATCTAGGCGAAGGAGTGGAGTTGATGTGTGTCTTCTGTAGAAAACATATATCCACATTATGTCTAGCAAGCATCCCATGCATCAGCCTGGCCTTTTTGTAGTCCCCAAGTCCCCTAATGTTCCATGTCCACAACTTACCGCCTCCCATTTCGTATCTCTGTCAAATCAACATGTCCTGGTCCCCTGCCGGACTTAGTGCCCTCGGACAAACCAACCCAGTTTGAGCACAGCAGTATCACGTACATATTATTTGTTGCACAGCATCCTTTGTTGCACCAACCCTCAGTTACTATCAAACTCCCCAACTCCTCCCGCCGCCCCCCACCCTCACCAACCCCCCAATCAGGTTGTGATAAATCCCTTTCAAAGACACGCATAGCGCGTTGGCAAACTAGAAACAGAAATAGTGGGAGACACCCCGTGGGGGCGTGGTGCTCCTGGCATACACCCCTGTTTGCGCAGGGTGGCTGCACTCAAATGGGAACCTCCACAACTCAAAAGGTTACCCCGCTGCAGGGTCGACCACCGCCACCTCAGCATAACATAAGAAAGGTAATGTGAACCAGCAGCCTCATATACCTAATAGGGCCACCCCTCAGACCCCACCCCCAACTCAAATCAAGGCAAGCAGAACAACGGAAAGTGCGGGGGGAAGGGACAATTTAAGCAAAGTGAGAAAGACTCAAATAGATGGTACCACAGTGCACATAACAGCAAAATATTCAATCATGATCACTGAGCTGTTCAGTTTCATCCCCCAGTCTCGGCGATTTTCGTCTCGCCCCAGGCCCACAAATGTGTTTTGCAAACTTAAGTGCAGATTGTGCATCCGTAAAGAAGTGTGTGGTGTTCTCATGCTCTACCTTCAGTTTTGCCGGATACAAGAGAGAATATTGGACACCAGCTTGCAGTAACAATCTTTTGGCCGGCATGAATTCCTTACGGGCAGCCTGTACCAGGGGGGTAAAGTCAGGGTAGAAGGAGATATTATTTCCCTTGTGTGTGATCTTACCCTTCTCTCTAGCGAGGCGTAGGATGAGGTCTCTGTCCTGGAAATTCAGAAGTTTAGCAAGAATAGGACGTGGCGGTGCGCCCACCGGCGGCTTCTTTCCAAGTGATCTATGCACCCTTTCGACTGTAAGGTCCAGATCGAAGAGTTCGTGCAGGAGGTCCGCCACAAACATTTCCATTCTGCCAGTGTTTGCCGTCTCCGGAATTCCTGTGATGCGAATGTTTGATCTCCGGGAACGTGCCTCCAAATCGTCTGTCTTAGCTCGCAGGGACTCCAATTCTTTTTCAATGTTTGTGATGTGTTGTTTGGCGTGTTGTTGGAACTCACAGCACTCAGTGTGTCTATTTTCCAGGCAATCCAACCTAGTTTCATGTGCGTCCACCTTTGTCTTAAACGATTCCAGCTGTGAGGACATGGCATCCAATTTGGTGTCTATGCTTTTCAGGCTCGATCTGACTTCCATCATTAGTGCACCAAAGTCAATGTCTGCAACAGCCCCTTGCGAGGAAGACTCATCTTTATCCTGATCAGCCCGTTTTGCTTAGCCTGGCGCTTTTGTTTAAAATTGAGCTTGGGCTGCCGCGCGTCATTCCTTCCTCCCATCTTGGATCTGGAAGTGTGCCACGTAGCGGGGTGCACAATTCAGAGGACCGCGTGGGTTTATCCGCAAGTTCAGACTAGGCAGCCCACTAGAACGAGCAGAGTTGGGGGGGCTATGTGCATATGGCACAGACAAGCCGCACTGTCTTCGTTCGTGTGGTCTCGTAGGGCGGCTTGGGCCGTCGGGAAGGACCGAACTGCAGTAAGTGGTCAGCTCAGCGCGCAGCACTATCCCAAAATGGCGGATCTGCCAAAGGCGTAGCGCGCCAGTGCAGCCCGATAGCGGCATGCACAAGAGCGCTATGGAGGATCAGAAGAACACCACCAGACAGTGGGCGTCCGTAGGCGCTAGTATATGGCCGCAGATGTGGGTACTCACAGTGTTTTGCTGTGCAGATCTAGGACTCCAGCAGTAGCCCCAGTGTCTGAACGTGGGGGGTTCAAGCAGTTAGACGCTCTCCCTCGCAGGGCCGACCTGCACCGTTCTCCTGTCGTATGTGGGGGTCACTCCAGGCCCTGGCCCTCGGGTCGAGTCCGTGCGCCGCCTCCTGCCGAGCGCCAATCCTCCAGGTAAAATGGCGGACCCGCTTTGAGTGCCCCGCCGATGCCTGCCCTCGGGAGTCCAGCGCCAGTTCACTCGCGCGTGCTGGGCCAGCCGAGCTGCAAACTGCCTACCCGGTGCAGCAGTGTCTCACCGGTGCAGCCCGGACAAGCGGCGTGTCCGTATGGGGCCCCGCACGTCGCCACTCAGATGGCACCAGGACGCCCACCGATCCCCGGGCTGTAGTTGGCAGTGTCGCCCGGAGCAGTGTCGCCCGGAGCAGGCTCCGCAGCAGTGGGCCTCCGATTTCGCGCAACCCGGCCAGAACGCTCAAGGCCACAGCATCGTCTCCCGGCGTCCGGTGCACCTCAAAATTTGGACGAAGGGTCAGCTGGGTGTCCGCTGCCGACCCGTGTGCAGATCAGGGCCCCTCAAGAGCGCAGAGCAGGATTAATTCAGGATTATTGTGTGCAGCCAGCAGAGCTCACTCACAGAGCGGCCATCTCGCTGCCCGGTTGGCCACACCCCCCCGTTGCCACTCCATCTTGAAGTTCGAATAGAACCAGTCATGTGATGGGGGAAAAGAAAGTCATGCAGCAGTGGAACCCAGCCAGCTGGCAGCCAAAGCCAAGATACTCCTGGGAACCTGCACTCCGACCTAGCTGACTTGTACCTGCAATTGCTACAAATGTATAAGAATTTTTGTGTACCCCATTGTCTGCTGAAACCTCTCTTGCCATGGGAACTGGAATGTAAGGGGTGGGTTCGAAAATGAATATTAAGTCTGAGAAAGTCTAAATTTTAGGAGGTACCATGACCTAACCTCCTCCCTTGCCCAATCAGAAATTAGGGAACCTTTCACTTGCAACATTTGTGGGTGGTACATTGTCCCGAAAACAGTATAATTTGCCTAGGTTTAGCTAGCGAAATTGTCCGACTTGTCCGAATAGCTGACCTGTCACTGACCCAACGAACTCGAGGTGACTAATACAGAGAGCTGCGGAGCACTCTGTCGGTAATTTCCCCAGACTCAGTCAGAGTTTGGGAAACCTTAAGTGCTGGCGAAGCACTTTGCTAGGAGATTCGAGAACCCAATCGGGGTTATTGGCAGATTCCTTGCAGAGAGGGGGTAGCGCAGGCGTTGCATCCGAAGCTGCAGGTGTTGGTCGTACCCTTTGGTGAGCCCAGTCCTGATCCAAATCCTGAGGTTATCCTGTCCTGTCCATGAGCTGTACCTGCTCGCCTACTGGCAGCCTAAGTCCTTGAGAGTCCTTTCCCGCCTTTCCCAACCGACCCGTGGCCAGGGTTGGTCTTCAACCTATCCTAGGTAAATATAAGTGAGTGCGGGTGTTAGTCTATCTGAGCTTTTCTCCCTTTTCCCGAATAAAGCAATTTGCCTATTGTCCTTTAACCTGTTTTTCTCTACAATAAGATTTTCGTGCAAACTGGTGTATTAGCATGGTCCATTCTCTCCCTATCTTTAGACAAAGTCTGAATCATATGCATATATAGTTTGTTCCATTCTTACCCTCCCGTTAGTGAATAAGAACATCTGGACGAACCAAATAAAGTTTCGTTTCTTATAGACAGTTAGTGATAACTGAAACTCTGCTTTGAACTAGTATGTTCCCTTTTCTACCCGCCTTTTAGTGAAGTTATGAAAGTCTGCTGATCTAAATTTAGCGTGTTCCTTATTTCCCTTCCCTTTATTTCCAAATTTCTACATGTTTCTTACTTTAATTCATTTGTTATACAATCTTCTTAATCTTAGTGGTAGATTGCTTGATTTGTATTAACCTGTGGCTCATTGAAACAGAAGAAAACGATAACTAGATAAAGGTTTTTGAAACTTCCTGTGTTTGTGGTTATTATAAAGAGTACAAAGAAATTTAAATGGTATATGGGGTCTGTAGTCTACTTTCTCCACAGCTAGCTCCTCGATCCATTGTGATCTTAGGTACCTGAGAAGAGGATTGGTAAGTCAGGTCCACGGAAATAAACAGAAAGGAACCAAACTGCTGATAGAAGAGTGTGGGTTACCTGATTAAAGTATTACAAAAAATTATTTTTATGGGCCCTAGTGTGCATATTTGGTAACAATGTTGGTCGGATGACCTGCGCGCTCTATCAGTAGTTTTCTGGTAGCAGTAGTATGGTTAGGACTTGTTGAGATAGGTTATTTGTTGATAAAACGTGAAAAATTAAAATGTGCTGCTAAAAATATTTTTTTTTGAAGAATCGATCGATCGTAAAGTATTGTTTTGAAATGCCATGAAATGTTTTTTCCTTTTAGGTTGTGATAAAATGCTGCTATGTGATTTTTTTTGTATTAACCACTTGTTAGTGATTGTTATATGTTGTCTGGAATCCCCGGGGGCAGAATAGCGGGTGGTGAGGAGAATCCACTTTGCAGAGAGGCCACTTACGCGGAGGAAAATTAGTGCGTGGCTAGGAAGAACTGGAAGCATTAATTAGGGTTTCTGCATGAATAATTAAATAAATGATAGCAACGAGTTCGCTATTGAAACTTCAGTTGTGATATTACCTAGTAAGGGTCACACGAGGAAGGAGTAATAGGTTCGTCGGAGCTTGAGTGATAGCAAAGGAGTTCGCTAGTGAAACTTTGGATTTAGTATATATCCCGGAAAGAGTGGATGAGTCAAAGAAGTAACCGGTTCTCTAATGCTTGTGTGAAGGGTAGGCAGGAGGGTCTATCCGTAGTGTATGAAAAGTAGACAGAAGGAGTTTACTTGCAGTGAAACAAATCTTTCTTTCTAGACACTCTAGTACAGTGCCGAATGTTATATGTTGTAAACTAAATAGAGCACTTGCACTTTAAGAAATCAAGTTTCCGTTACCTTGTGAAGGGGGAGTCAGTCGCAGAGCTGCGCTGACGTCACTGTGCCGTGCTGGTATTGGTCAAAACAGCGGGTGTGTAACGAAGCTGGTATTGTAAAGGAGGGGTGAGTGCCTGAGCGCAAGACTGCGTCTCGCGAAAAAGCCGCGCACCCATTGGTTGAAGTTGTTTGCAATCACAGTGTTGATTGGTTGTTGAAATTTACAAGACGCGCTAGCATTGGAAGAGCATTTGTAAACAAAATACGTAATTCAGCCTGAGTTAGGTTTACGAGGTATATGTGGTATTCGCTTAATCCCGAGACTCGACCTGATCCTAGGTACTTAGGATTTGCGAAAGATCAGTGGAAGGGTCGTAGAATAAACGGAATGTACGGGAGCAAGAGAAAAATGACTTTCGCAGACAAGGTCAAGAATTATTTCAAGAAAGATAAGCCCATAAAAACTAGAAACGGTGTAATCATTCCACCACCTAATACTCCCGCATCATTTATGAGTGTGGCTCACTGGTTAGAGGCGGCAGACCCGAGAGCAGAGGACGGCCCGGGACCAGGGTTCGAATCCCGGCGCGGCAGGTTTCTGGACCAGGGTCAGCGGACTCGATAATTCTCTCGCCTCGGTGCCCACTCTGATCAGTGATCACACTCGGCAACTCTGGGCATTAGCTTGCCTCATCTTCACTAACGGCCCCACCAGACCGCCAGGGATGCCTGGTCTCACCCTGGAGATACCCATTAAGGGACCATCTCTCAGGGAAGCCAGGAAGGGTTTCGCAGCGGTCGAAGCGCCTTGGGACCCTCCGGGTAAGTAGTGCGCTATATAAATGCCTATACATACATACATGTTTGACAAAGGGTATCATACCTCAGTGTGGTTGGAAAATTGGGTGGAAAATACTAAAGACAATGGAGTTTCAGCTTTTCCTTTAGATGGTACCTTTAATGGTAGAATTTTGTTTAATTTAAGAACCCGAATGAATGATTTACACCACAGACCAAGATTGACACAAAATGAGGCCATAGAGAAATGGGAAATTGAGGCCTTTGAGAGAGACAGACCCAGAATGGATAAAGGGTTAGCAAAATTTTATCCAAAGAATCAGAGAGAGACCCGAGAGAAAAAATTGAAGCAATGGAGACAGAATATGAAGGTAGAAGGACTATTTCCAGCGCGAGGAGTAGAGGAGCCCATGGGAGGGAAAAGGACACAGAAAACCCGACACTTAATGACTGCGGGTGATTCGGAAAATGAATATTTGGAGGATATATTATTGAAAAATCCACAATCCTGCCACCTCTAACCAGTGGCTCACTGGTTAGAGGCGGCAGACCCGAGAGCAGAGGACGGCCCGGGACCAGGGTTCGATTCCCAGCGCGGCAGGTTTCTGGACCAGGGTCAGCGGACTCGATAATTCACTCGCCTCGGTGCAAACTCTGATCAGCGATCACACTCGGCAACTCTGGGCATTAGCTTGCCTCATCTTCACTAACAGCCCCCCCAGACCGCCGGGGATGCCTGGTCTCACCCTGGAGATACCCATTAAGGGACCATCTCTCAGGGAAGCCAGGAAGGGTTTTGCAGCGGTCGAAGCGCCTTGGGACCCTCCGGGTAAGTAGTGCGCTATATAAATGCCTATATATATATACATACATACATACATATGATGAGGAGTCCAGGTCCTTGAGTTCAAATAATCCATTCCTTAGGCCTCCCAGTAATAGGAGGGCCAGTGCAACTGATACAGCAGGTTCAGGTTATAGGCCTAATAGTAAAGAGGGATTTAGCATGCCCGATACAACTGTTCCATGTCATAGACCGTACTGTGGTGAGGGACCAAGTACGACCATTCCGACTGCCCCGAATCTTTATCCACCTTTAATTCTACAAGTAGTACATGAAACCTCTATGGAAAAGGTTTTACAGGATCGAGAAAGAGAGGCCTTAGCTAAGCAGAGAAGTGAACTCATTCAGAAAATATCCCAGTTGAATTCAAGTCCCGAAGCTCTGACAATTCCAGTAACCATTGGCCCAGTTCCTCTTTATGGGGATAGACAACCTAGTCCAAAGGCTCCAGTTATTACTCCAGCTGTAGTGTCGCCAAGAAAAGAACCCTTAATAATTGATGACCAGACAAGTGAATGTGAATCTATAATTTCTTTGATGGATTTACCCATAAGAGAACCAGAAGGTAGCGCACCAAGGAAGAACACTCATACTAGTGCAAGAGAAGTCCAGATAGAGTCAGCTTCCGGTACCAGAAGTGCCACAGTAGTGACTCCGGAAGAAATAGATCGATGGACCCGAGAGTTACAAAAAATAAATCCTCAGCCAAAACCATTAGATATTTACAAATTAAGAATAGAATTGGAAGAACTGATGGCTGGGAATGTGGGACTAGACAGGCTAAACACTTAGTGAGGAAGAGCTACTGTTCATATGTAAAAGTATTACTAGAAATACCAGAGCGTTCCATGAGAAACTGATGGACACCGCAGCTAATATGGGAATAGATGTCAGCAGATCTAAGGTATTGCAGTAACCATACAGAGCAGAATTTTCTGACAAAGACTTAGAAAACATGAACGTGTCAGGGAAAAAGGTGCAGATAAGAGAATTGTTACACCTGTTACAGAAATGGGGAGACCTAGAAAAATGGAAAGCAAGGTGGGCAAAGAAAAAGGAAGACAGTAGGTCCAGACACGTGTCCTCTGAATATGTCCTAAAAGAAACAGATAAGGCTGAAACATTGTATCCCATGAGAGAAGTGCCAGGTGGGAAATATGTACATGTTCCTTGGTCCCAACAGGATATTGTGTCATTCACAAATGATTTCCCAAAATTACGAGAAAACCTGTAGAATGGTGCAGGTTGAAAGGTTTATTAAGGTTCAAAAATGTCTCCTGAAAGATCTAGATGGGTTCGTTGACATTGTAGTTCCTGTAGATTTGTGGACAGAATGCAAAATTGCTGTCGATTGGCCCAGTGAGGAGTATGCCAGAGACACTAGGACAGGAGCCCCTTCAGCGGAGGTAATGAGAAAGTATGACCAAGTCATACTGTACTTAAAAGGGAAAGTGCCTGCTAAGGAAACTGATTGGACCCGTATAGATAGAACTACCCAAAATCGTGATGAAACTGTACATTCATATTATGAACGACTGCTACAGGTGTTCAAAACGTACAGTGGAATAGATAATATTGAAATGAAGGACATGACCCATTTCATTTATCGATTCGTATTAGGGTTAAGACCTGAAATTTCACAGTGGATTAAAGATAATAAAATCTTTTGGCAAGCAAAACCTATAGATGAGGTCCTGAAATACGCCAAGTATTGTGAAGATGAGATGGAGAATAAACGGAAAGCATTAAAAGAAAAGGTCATGTGGGCACAAGTGAAACTAGCAGAGCAACAAGAAAAGCAGTTAAGTAAAATGAATAATAATACCCAGAATCAAAGCCCTGTGGGTGGAGGGAAACCCAGAGTTAAAATGAGCCGAGAGGAAGCCAAGAAGAAGTTCCCCTGTCACGGGTGCGGACAGATAGGGCACTGGAGGGACGAGTGTCCAGCGATACAGAATGGTAACATGCCCAATACTGATTTGAATCCACAGGTGCAGAAAGAGGGGCCACGAAAGACTCAGCAACAGGTAAAGCAGCAACAGTTGCCTCGTGCACCTAGGCCAAACTTTAGGAATAGAGCACAACAGAGTGAGGAAGCAGAGTTTTGGGAAGGAAGGGAGGATAGAAATGCAGCAACTTCGCAGTTCCTGTTGAGTGATACATTCCTCTGTGATGAACCTTACTGACTGTGCCTGAGGGGGGAGGACGAGGAGTGCGTGCTTGGCGCCTCCTTGCCGGTAGACCAGTCAGGGCCATACATTGAAGGAAAGGTTGAAGGAAATTACGTCACCTTTCTGTTGGACACTGGTGCTACCCGTTCTACTGTGAGAACAGCAAATGTCCCAAACCTACCCCTCTCGGAAGAAGCAATCCAAGTAGTGGGTGTTTCTAATCAGTTAATTAGTACCCCAGTAACTGAGCCCATGGAAATCACAATAGGGAACTTCAAAGAGATGCACAGATTTGTAGTCGTGGGTCTCGTGTCCTGTGAACCTGTTAGGACGTGATTTGCTGTGCAAAATGAATTGCACCATCTTTTGCACACCAAAAGGCGTTGAAATTCAGACCCCAGATGAAGATGGAATTTACAAACTAATGTTAATAAGGACTGACTCAGAAATGAAAAGACTGACAATACAAGACTTACCTGAAGAACTCCAACAGACAGTGAAACCCGAGGTGTGGGATTTTACTGGAAAAGATGTAGGATTAATGGCAAACGTTGACCCAATTAAAATAGCCATAAGAGAAAATGCAGTCTATCCAAATACCAAACCGTACAAAATGAGTGCAGAAGTGAAAGCAGGGGTTGCCATCGAAGTAAAAAGATTATTGGAAGCAAACATCATACAGGAGGTAATGAGCAGTCCTTGTAATTCACCCATAATTGGAATCAAGAAACCGAGTGGTAAGTACAGGGTAGTGCAGGACCTGCGCAAGGTAAACAAAAATGTTGTTCCTTGCTGTCCTGTCGTGCCAAATCCTGCCGTGATCTTGTACCAAATTCCATGGAATGCTGAATGGTTTGCCGTCATTGACTTATGTCACGCATTATTTTCAATCCCATTGCATCCAGACAGCAAATTCCTTTTCTCATTTGAATTCGACAGTCATGTCTACGTCTGGAATCGTGTCCCTCAGGGGTACACAGAGAGCCCTTCAATCTTTAATCAGATTTTGAAAAAGTGCCTTGAATCTTTGGTCCTACCTAGAGAATCAGTGCTGGTGCAATAGATAGACGACCTCTTGGTGGCATCTAAAAGTCGGAATTACTGTTGTTGACACCATTGCCTTACTGAACCATTTAGGGGAAGGAGGACAAAGTATCACCAGACAAATTACAGTTCTGTGCCTCTTCAGTGAAATATCTGGGGCACTAGATAGAGAAAGGTATCAGGAAAGTAACAGAAATAATCAGGATAATTAAAAACATGCATCTACCCCATACTCAGAAAGAGATCAGAATGTTCCTTGGGGTTGTAGGATACTGTAGACAGTGGATTGTGGGATTTGCAGTTTTAGCAAAACCATTGATAAAAATTACTAAGAAAGGAGCAAAAGACCCAGTGGAGTGGGACCAGGAAAGCATGTCAGCTTTTACCAAATTACGAGACTGTCTGTGTACTGCTCCTGCATTGGGAATGCCTCATTACTCTAAAGAGTTTGCACTGTTTTGTGACACACGCGACAATTGTGCATTGTCAGTGCTCACCCAAGCGCATGGTTTGACTAAACGTCCTGTGGCATATTTTTCTGCTACTTTAGATCCAGTGGCTGCTGGATTACCTGGATGTCTGAAAGCAGTAGCTGCAACTTGCATGAGTCTGGAGCAGAGTGAATCCATCGTTATCGGACATCCTGTAATTGTATATGTTCCACATGCAGTTGTAATCTTACTGACCTTAACTAAAACCCAGTATCTCACTCCTAGTCGGCTGACTAAGTACGAAAGGATTCTGGTGGGTGCAGCAAATGCAACAATTACTCGATGTAACTTGTTGAATCCAGCTACCCTATTACCTGACTCCCTCATTGCAGAAGTGAAGGGAGAGGTCGAGCATGATTGCATAGACCTGACTGATTTCAGTACAAAACCACGCCCAGACATTAAAGAAATGCCTTTGCCTGTTGAAGATTACGAACTGTTTGTAGATGGCTCGTGTCCAAGACATGAGGATGAAGGCCTAAGTGCTGCTTATGCAGTGTGCACATTAGTACGTGCAGTAGAAGCATCCTATTTGTTTGGAATTAAGTCTGCACAAGTAGCCGAATTAATTGCATTGACAAGAGCCTGTAAAGTTGGGAAAAATAAGAGGACAACCGTATATACGGACAGCCAGTACGGCTATTGGGTTGTGCATGATTTTGGCCAATTATGGCTGCAAAGAGTTCCTGACTTCTTCAGGTACTCCTATCAGAAATGGGAAGGTCGTACGGGAGTTACTGGAGGCAATCCAGTTACCAAAAGAATTGGCAGTGGTCAAGTGTGCTGCTCACAAATCTGGCAATGACGATGTGACAGCAGGTAATCGATATGCTGACCAACTAGCCCAATATTGTGCACGGTATCGAATGTCAGTCAACATCAAGTTGGGGGACATGGAAACAGCTGCCAACTTATGGTGTTTGAAGATGTGCAATCATAGGAAGAACTGAAATATTTGCAAAACGCAGCAGGACCAAAGGAAAAGTCTCTTTAAACAGACATGGTACAATTCGAAATTCAGGCACTTTGCCAGAGGTGCTTAACTTGTCAGCAGTTTAATCCTGGAAAGAGAACAGTAGTTACAGCAGGTTCAATCGGGAAAGCAGAAGGTGTTTGTCAGATTACAAATTGACTTTATACAGTTGCCCCTCTGTAAAGGAATGAAGTACGTCCTTGTTATGGTCTGCTTATTTTCAAAATGGGTAGAAGCTTATCCTGCAAAGAGAAATGATGGCATCACTGTAGCCAAGTTGTTACTAAGGGAACTGATACCTAGGTTCGGTTTTCCAGTTACAATTGAATCAGACAGAGGTGGGCATTTTCACAATGAGATAATAGGCCAGCTCTGTGAAGCATTCAAAATTACCCAAAAATTGCACTGTGCATATCGCCCAGAGGCTTCTGGAGCGGTAGAACAACTGAATGGCACTATCAAATCAAGATTAGGAAAAATGTGTGATTCTACTGGAATGAATTGGATAGACGCATTGCCCTTTGTCCTGATGGGAATCAGAAGTATTCCAGATCGGAAGACTGGCCTGAGCCCCCATGAGATACTGATGGGAAGAGCATATGTACCAGGACACAAACTGCATTTCTGATGATTTGGTGCTAGAGTACTGCAAGCAACTGGGTGACCAAGTGCGTTCTATCTCACCAGATTGGGGCAGACGCCGTCGCCAGGCCAACAACTCCAGCCCATAATCTGAACCCAGGGGATTGGGTTGTGCTAAAGAAACACACCAGATCAAGTTGCCTTGCACCGAAGTGGGAAAAAACCAATACAAGTGATTCTTGTTACCACGACAGCGGTGAAGTGTGCAGGTGTGCCAAAGTGGATCCACGCCAGTCATACGATAAGAGTGACTGAAGACGAAGAAACTGAGGCTGAAGGTTGTGCAGCTGAGGGGTCTCCCGACGTTGGTCCTGAAGTAGCTGATGACGAACCACCGAGCACCAGTCAAGATGAGTGGGTCCCAGTAATCGACCTGACATTCGATCCCATAAGAACCAGAAAACAAACCTACTTGGATAGGGAGTGGGATAATGAGGACGAGACAGGAATAGACGGAGATAATCAGATCGAAATTCACGTAAATTCTGAGAATGAGGAGGGTCAGATAGGGGCAGAACAGATCGACACACCTCCAAGAACTCCTGAGATTGAAAAGGGACAGTTAGAAAATAGAGCAAAGGTTCAAGCGGAAGAAAATCAAGGGTTCGAAGTGCTTGAACAGGATCAGATAGAAATAGATAAAAGTGTTCAGGAAGAAGAAGCTGAAACAAAACAAAGCCAAATCCGACATACCCCTGAACAAGGCCAGCTTAGTGACCAGGCAGAAGAAACCGACCCAAGACCTGGAACTAGTCAGACAGGTAGGGAACAAGAAACCATTGAAGTAGATGTGCCACAACTGAATGAAAATAAAAGATAACTAGAAGAAAGCCCAGTAACAGTGCCAGTTAAAAGATTCAAGAAAAGGAAACGTGAACCAAGATTCATCAAAAGACTAAGACTAAAAACTGTAGAGGAAAAACTTAAAGGAAACAGGCTGCTAGAGAAAAGGAGAAATCTGGAACTAAGCCTAAGAGAAAAAGTGCCCGACTAAAGACAAAACAGTAAATATCAGGATCCTGAATGGACTTTTTTGGTACTGGAGGAGTTCGAAGATCTTGATATAAGTGACGAAGAGGTGATTGCCATTCAGAGCACCGAAGAAGAGCCAACCTGAAGTTGCTCGGTGTAAGAAAACCTGTATAAAGTTACCAAGAGGGGTTGAGAACTTCTCTTAAGCCTAAGATGTCTGATTCCAGTGTAAATGGAAGACCTAGGCGTAATTGGTGTAAAACGTGTTGTCAAATATGTGTATGTAGTGTAGCACTAATTAGAATACTCTGGATAGGAATGACTATAACCATTCCATCTATGATGAGCGAAAACCCAAGTCTGTACCCCAATAATAATTTACCGGACGACACTGTAGAATCACATACTAGAAATACACCACAAGGTATAGACGCATTAGACAGACCACTTAGCCTGAAACAGACAAAACTAGACTTAGAAGCATCAGATGAGGAAGACTTACACTTTAACAAAATCCAGAACAAAACTCATTTAATTGTTTTTGCGAATCTATTAGTACATTATGTAGAGACAATGGAGATAGATGGCTGTTATGTCTGCATGAAGCTACCCACTTCAGTAGCTGAAGGCGTGACTTACCACCACTTATCCTTGACCTATGGAATTTCCTGTAGTATATTGACTAGCTTATTTTACAGACGAGGAACGTTACAGTATTATTACTCAAACTTTGACGTGACTTTTTCTGAACTTCATGTTCGAAGAAACCTGAATCCTGTACATACGACTAGAGATGTAGCTAAATATATGGGTGATTATTTTCTAACGGTAGGAAAAATTTACATAGATGACGCACACAAGAATAACCTGACTTGTTCTCTACATGAAAAGGAGAAAGAATTTTTAGATATGGTAGAGAAAAGAGAAAGCTTCCAAAGGAAGGCCAAAGATAAAATGCAGAAAGTTCCTAAATGGGCAGAAAATATAGAAAGTACCTCAAATGGTAAAAAAAAATGCTGCCTTGTTGCTGGATTTCGAAAAGGGGAAGCTTTGTCTTCATAGAGAAATGAAGAGTTACTATAATAACATATTCATTGGTTCCAGTGAGTGCGAACATAATTACAAGGTAATTAGGGGTTGAGGATTAATAGATGGGTCCGAGCCCGTGTTTCCCGGGATTTATTTTATATGCGGAAACAAGGCTTACTTCAAATTACCGGACCATTGGTACGGAAGCTGTTATTTTGGTATTGTCTTTCCAAAGATAGACCATATGGGGAAAAGCACTGGAAGCATTGAAAAGACTAACAAATTAGCACGCACAAAATGAGTGCTGGAGAAATAGTGGGAGATATTTTTAGTGCATTGATACCTGCAGTGAGAGGGACTCTGAATACACACAGAATTTGCAAATGGTCAACAGTAGTGGATCGACTATCTACCAGCTGCTGGAGGTTTCCCGATTGTCAATACCGAGATGGTTGAAAACAGATCTATGGTTTTACAAAACAGGCTTGCTCTTGACACCTTATTAGCAAAAGAGGGCGGAGTCTGTAGAATGTTGAAAGGGCAACATTGTTGCACTTACATACCTGACAAGTGTGGAGATCAAAAGGTATGTGAGGAATATTACAAATTTGGAAAAAGCTCAAACCACTGGAAGTTGACAGTGCCTGGAAGAGACTAACTGATGGTCTCTCCTCTGTAGGAGATTGGTTTACTAACCTAAGGAAAAGTCTTTTGAGTAAAATACTATTGCCAATCATGGGCATTAGTATAGTAGTGTTTCTTGTATTCATTTGTTGTAAATGTCGCAAACATCAGAAAAAGTATACTGTGAATAAGAGGAGTGAAGAGGCAAGTGGATGAATTAAAACTGGAGGAACTGAATAATTAAATTTATAAAAACACTTAAGCAAAGGTTTATTTTACATTATTATCAGGCTGCAGATTGCTGAGTGTAGTAAACTTCTACTCCGCGCAACATGGCCACCTTTGGTCATTAGACCTTTCTCTATGTTCTCACTTCTTAAGCCTCCCAGAATACCTGTGTGCATTCTACTTTGTACTTGAATGTTCCACACTGGTCAGTTGATGGTCTGGTCAGCTGGCAAGGTGTAATGCTCTGCAGTGTCCTACAATAAACCTACATGTAACTAACTAGAAGTGTCTTGAATCTACTTACATCATTTTGGCGACGATTTGACTGACCAGACCAAGAAGAACAGCACAGCTCCGAGCAACACCTCACAACAAGAACCCAAGACAGCATGTCACCCAACTGCAGCAAGAAGCAAGGTGAAAAGAAATTGGAAACTCAAAGAAACCTGCCACAAGTATTCCCCTGCTGCTACCAGAAATAGATAAATGAAAGAAAAACAACGAAATGCTGGCACCGGTCATGAATTCACTGCTGCCAGAAAATAAGAATAAAGAATCCAGTAACTCACGCTTCTCTGCCCAGCTGCTACCATCCGGTGGTCATTGTGATTTGAGTGAAGAAATTGAAACAAAACACTAAGAAATCAATCTGAAGTACACTCCTGACGTCAATCTCCATAGCCGTGAGTCAGGTGCGCGTGTCCCTCCTCGCAGGTGAAACTCCTGCACGCTCTAAACGTTGCTGAGCAACAGCGTTCCCCAGGAGCAGCGTCTTCTAGAAGCTTTCGCCTCCATGTAAAACGTCCACGCGACGTCAGGCAGCCATCTTGCGATTTCATTCCCATGGTTTCAGAACCACAACGCTACCCTCTGCCCAGCACATAGACTTGCTTCACTAAAGTGCAATGTTTTGAGTTGTGTGCCAACTTGAGTAGTTTGTTTAAAGAAAACTATAGCAAGCTTCTAAATACAAAAAACTAATAAATTCTAGGTGTGAATATAAATTAATTGTAAACAATTGTGCAAATCACCTACTACAACTGTAGAAAAATATTTTCATTTTATGTTTAAGGTGATTCATAAATTCATTGATCATTCATAGGATACTTTTAATCTTTCTTCATATGTTTTTTGAGATCCATATTACAAAATATATATCTGGGGTTATGCGATCCCCAGCTTTATGAATATATAGCTTTGTTTATGAATATATATTTTTGTTTATGAATCTCCTTCACCATCTGGAAGTCCACGAGGTCGCGGACCTACTTGTTTTGATGATAATTGTTGTCTCCCATGCTTTAGGTGTATGTTGTGTTTATTTTCCATGTAAAAAGGAGGAAAATGTGTAGTAAACTTATACTCCTTGCAACATGGCCACCTTTGGTCATTAGACCTTTCTCTATGTTCTCACTTCTTAAGCCTCCCAGAATACCTGTGTGCATTCTACTTTGAACTTGAATGTTCCACACTTGTCAGTTGATGGTCTGGTCAGCTGGCCAGGTGTAATGCTCTGCTGTGTCCTACAATAAACCTACATGTAACCAACTAGAAGTGTCCTGAATCTACTTGTATCACTGAGCCTGATAATGGGAAGTGCTCCACTCAGATGTAGGACCCGTGTGGGGTCATAAAGGTTTAGAACTTAAGCACAGTTTTGTAACCCTTAAATAAAAGTAGTTATCAATTCAGTAAACAAATGTGGTTTCTGATTGATTTTAAATGAGAAAATGTAAATTAAGAGTAAACCAAGTTAAGTTAAAAATTCATTTTCACCCTTTTCAAAGTGTTGCATTTACAACCAGCAGGCATCTAGTGGCTGGTAGACAGTGCCATACTTGTAACTTAAAAACAATCATTTTCTTTTCAATGAGAGACATTTAAAGTGAAAAAAAGTTTCAATGAAACAGTGTTAATGTTTCTCTACCTTAAGCCACTTACGTCCTAATGTTTTAGGAAACACGGTTCTTCCCTTTAAAGGCCTAACATTAACAAATGACTATTGGTTATAAATTTTGCACCCTATCTACAGTTCCCTGGGAGTAAAATGCCTGCAGTTTGTAAAGATCCTGACATGGGAAGAACACTAAACTACGGTTTTATATAATGCAGAGAAACAAACTTAACTCTTCAGTTGAATTTTCTTCCATTTCAAAAATGTCACATGTACACACAGCAGGTAGCAGCATGCTCCCAGTGGCTGATATGCTGCCATATTTATAACTGAAAAATACAGTAGTTTGTTGTTAAATGGAAGAAATTTAAAGTGCAGACAAATTGCCTTGAGAACATTTTTTTGCAACACTTTTCTGCACTTTAAATTTGTTATTAAAAAAGGTGATAGGTTTGTTTTACTTTTAATGGTGCCACAGATGGTCACAGGTATGTCATGTGCCACAAGTACATACAACTGGCTTAGTCACCCATAGACGTATATTCCATTAATTTACAAGTTCATACATCAGACCATGCACATGGCAGACATAGTGCCCTTAGTCACAATATTTTGTTCAAACCACATTATCAGGCTCAAAGGATGTGAGGTTTATATTCAATGAAGCGGGGGGATGGGGTGTCTGGTAACATTGCACGAGTGGATTGGCCTTCAGTAGCTCACAATGATTTTCACAGATAAATAGCTCTCAGTACAGAAAAGGTTGGAGACCCGACTTAGACAGTTATGCAGAAAAAGTCTGACCCAGCTCAGTCTAGGTTGATGCAAAGCAGTATCTTCCGATGGATATTTAAAGTTAGTTCAAGCCAACATTGCAGACTGGCTACCAGTTGGGTAACCCTGGAGTCACACAACTGGTGTCTCCTTCCACCAAGAACCATTCAGTACAAACTTAAGACTTAGCCAACTTGCAGTGTTTACCACAATTAACAACCGATTTTAACTGATAAAACACCTTTATTTTATAAAAAATAAAACATCCTATAATACACATGATACAAAGCAGATTCTAAGTTTACGACATGTACTTGGCCACAGCTTTGGTGCCCTCAGATAGGGCGTGCTTTGAAAGTTCTCCAGGGAGCACCAGTTTCACAGCAGTCTGGATCTCGCGGCTGGTTATAGTGCTTCGATTGTTGTAGAGGGCGAGTCTAGCCGCTTCTGAAGCCACTCGCTCGAAGACGTCTCCATTGATGGAGTCCATGATCTTCATGGCACCGAGCGAGAGGGCCAGATCAGGGTGGACCTGTCGGAGGACAGAGCGGGTTAGGATCACAGCTGAACATGTAACAGAGGTAAAGGTAAACCGAATTAGAAGGACAAGCACAAAACAGTGTCAACTCATTCAAAAGAAGCAGTAGACCCATGGACAACAGGCATAAAACTCTTTAAAGTGGCCCTGCTCTCATGAAGGATTGAGTACTGCTGAAAGCCAGGCTTTAGTTTATTTCCCAATATCCCACAGTGCACACAAACCCAGCTTTGGAATTCAGGAATTCAACACTCATGAGGGCCTCATCCCCATTCAGACCAGTGTAGGACACTCCACCCCCACCAGATGGACGCACTGCCCAAGCATATAATATCTGGTTTCCATACTAGAGTCCCAACCGAAGAAAACAAAACCTGCAGCATTTTAAAAAGTGCCAAAACGACTGCCTTCTTTATAAAAAAAAAATATGCATCCGAGAAACTAACCAGTCATGATGGAGAACACTAGAGATGTAAAATACCTTTCAAGTGGTGCAATGCAACTACTTGAGGATAAATTAAAGAACCAATAGCAAGAGGTGATAAAAAAGCTGAGTGAGTTAAATACCATTGCAAATATATTTAAAGAATGAGTTAATAGGTCTTAGAGAGCTGCTGAGTCAGGCCAGACCTAGAAAGGTCTAAAGCTAGGCAGACCACCATTGCATATCCACGCCTCCGGTGGGGGACGTCTGGTCTCTTTAGACTTGTATCTGTTCCCAGATCAATACACAGAGTCAAAGCAAAGGGGTGAAGGAAAAGAGCCCAGCAGGGACTGCAAGCAAGCACAGGCGGCTGAGTGACAGGTGTCAATCACCCACAGCCTGTTTCATGCGAGACCATTGTTAGCCACACAAGTCTGCCACAACCTTCTGACCACGACGCTGCCCACGAGGACCTCCAGGGCTGGGGCTCTTAACAGAAGGGCCAGGATGGGTCAAATCTTGAAGTCCGTGACCACAGGGAGCTGGGGTTCAGGTTCTACAGCCCTCAGGACACTCCTAAAGTATTAAAGTACTTAGAGTGTAAAGAGTGGGGCTTCAACAGGTCTTGCACTCACTTTTGTAAGATCTTAAGTGTTAAATGAAAGTAATGTTTCTATTTTTCTGAGTGGACAGGGGGTATAAGTTGAGCACTCACCGTCCTACACAAGTTTACTCTTCCATTTATGTTATGGCCATCGCCCTGTAGAGAGCCTATGGGTACAGTGTAGGAACCTAAAGAAGATTTAATGCCCCATTAAAGACCGGCAGCCGTGTTGGAAGGAGAGTCTAGCAAGGCACCAGTTTTAGGTGGGTTCCTGGTATATACAGGACATAGGTAACTAGGGTCTATCTGGTCATAAGGTCCATGACCTCGGGATCTACACAGGAGCACCAATGAACAGACTCCAAAAGACAGAATGCAGCCCGTCAGTTACCACATCACCCCAGGTGTTCTGACCTATGGTCAGAGGGTCTTCCTGCAGGGCGTGCTGCATTTCCTACCGGCCGGCCTACAGCCATGAACCACCCTCACCCGACGGAGTCCAGAGATGCTTGTAGACCAGAGCCCTGCACTCACTGGTACCCGACTGACGGGGCCAGGCAGCAGGACTCTGGAATCCAGTCCCAGCAGAGTCTCGAAACATCCAACACACCTGGAATTAAGGGAGGCAGAAAAGGTCTGTCCCCGCTCAGCCTCCGAGGACCTCACACCAAAGAAGTTCATAGTCCACCGACAACACAAAACTATCTCCTAGCATGTACAGAGATCTTCTCTATAATACTTCTTGCTAAAGTGCCAAAAATACTGCTTGCTAAAGTGCAGCTTGAAGGTTACACAGTAGGGGTGCCCCATTGGCCATCATGAACATGACCCCATAATCCACGGGCAGTGCTTACAACAGAAGAGTACACGTGCGGGAAGTACCTGGTTACTGAGAAGAGTTGGTACTCTCCATTATAAGTACTGCCCCGGTGCTGAGAAGTGCAGTTCTCATCCGTTCAAATTAAAGTGCATGTCCTCAGCACCTCCCAGTCTAAAGCAGTGACCTTAAGCAGGGCCACTGGAGTGATGCAGCAAACTGGACTGAATGTGGCACGAAGAGGCAAATCATGCGGCACATTTTAGGATAGTTTTACCCCACTGTAATTTTTACAGATACTGAAACGGTCTTGGACAATATTTCACCTCATTCGTATCAGTTTTACAACTGAATACAAAAATAAGCAAATGAGAGACTTGTTAACCTTTGCTGAGGGCCATTTTATTTGGCAAATCCATAATTAAACGAAAAACACCACATAATTTCCTAATTCCAGGGGCCCTGGCCATGGGCCACACCATCAGCCCACACTTGCAACCAACCAGTCTATGGAGTAGTGTGCAACCAGTCCACAGAGCCCTCCAGCACCTTCCCAGGGGCAGGAACCGCTCAGCCATCAACTAGAATACATTGAGCCCCTACACCCGACCCCAGACCACTGCTGTGGGGGCAGGATTTCAACTTCAGTCCCTGCTTTCACTCCTCCCTGAATCAGAAGTTAAAATGTACATTGTTGTAAACTCACCTGCTTGAGCACTTTGTAGATGTAGCTGGCGTAATTCTCCTTCCTTCCCTTTCCTTTGTGCTGCACCACAGACTTGGTCACCTTCTTGGCACTCTCCTCGTGAGCCACGGGGGTCTTCATAGCGCTACAAAAACTGAGCATAAGGGCATTGGAAAGTTAGAACCAAACACATGAACTCACAGATTAGCTGCAGAAACCTTTCCATAGGAGAAGGTGACCCCGGGGAGGATGCCGGGCATCTGTTGCGATCAATGGACTGCAAGGACCAGCATGCTTTGCGTTTGGATAAAGAACCAGACAGCAGAGGCTGTTATGGTTCACAAAGCATTGAGAAAAGCTCCCATCCTTTTTGTACCTCTCAAGGCTCTAGATCCGGCTCGATAGCACAGCTGTCTGCAAGATGTATTATGATCAGTTATTTGGAATATGCACAGCATGTTTGGGCTCCTCACAGCAGTGTACTCACCTCATGCAGCTGGTGACTTAGGGCCTCATTCCGACATCCAGGAAGTGCCTCCATTAGAATGAACAAGGGACTATTTTGCATCTGAAGAGATCACCCAATCAGGTTTCTCGTTCTCTTGCTTTATCTACATCTATTCTATACAGAAGCAGGTAATCTTTTTGCAGCACTGACATATGACTACAACAGGTTATAATGTGTGAAATGTCATTGGTGAAGGTCTGCGTTTACGTATTAGTACTTTATAGACAGACCTTCCCAGTGGTCGAAGTGGGGGAAAAAAGTAGGGGAACTGTGGGTGGAGAATCAGGAGGCGGAAATAACCGAAGATTCAGTCAGTGGGCGGAGTCAGGGGTGTGGCTAGAAAAAGCAAAACATACCAATTTTTAGCACGTTTAGCATTTCACTGACCAGTTACAGCTTATAACGTTATTTAATTAAAACAATGGATAAACATGTTTATTTGAGGTTTAATTCAGGAAAAAGCAAACACTCATAGGGAATACAGGTTTATGTAAAGCGTGTGAAATAGAAGCAGGAACAAAATGTTACCTTAATGCTTTTACTCTCATTGTTCAGAAATCCATGAGTATTTTTTGTCTCAAACATCGAGGACATGAATACAGGGCTCCTCCTGTACACATGTGTTAAGCAGGGCTCAGAAGAGAAAGGGACTCTTCAGGAGAATCTAGGCTCACGGAAACCCACAAAGGCTCCTTCATATTCATGTCAGCCAGCTAGCAGCTCAATCATAATATAGCAAAAAAAGAACAACTGTTGGACAGAATGCAGAACAATGTCATACATTCACCCCAGTACAGAGATCTGGGCCTAAATCCATAGTGTTTTTTGCTCACTGTGTCATTCCAGTTTGGACCCAGCCATATGTAAATCAGTCTTGATCCTGAGCCCAATGGGAACATCCCAGCCCGAACTGCCAAGCCAGGTCCTCCCTGGACTGGAAACAAGCCTCCTCGGACCGGTTTCGGTCTTTCAGCCCTCTTCAGCCAGGACAGCTTGATTCCAGTGGCATGGAGAGCACGGGACTCATGTCTGAGCATACCTGACCCACTCAGGGTGACAAATGCAAAAAGAACAATTGATGGACAGAATGCAGAACAATGTCATACATTCACCCCAGTTTAGAGATCTGGGTTTAAATCTATCGTTTTTTGCTCACCATGCCATTCCAGTTTGGACCCAGCCATATGCAAATCAGTCTAGATTCTGCGACCAATGGGAACAGTCCAGCCCGAACTGCCAGGCCATATTTAGTTCAAGTGTTCTTTCATTCGGGAAGTGAACACAAAGCAGTACCCACTGAACTATGCATATAACATATTGCTCTTTGATATGCATGGTACATGTTCTTTGCAGCAGGCATATTACCCCTCTGCACTACCTTAGATGAGTAAAACAGCCATTAGACAAAACATGCTCCCATCTCTCTCCAGCAGGTACATTGATCACCAAAGTTATCTTGGCACCTGTATTGTTGACCGAAACCTGCTGAATATACAAAGAACTTTGCAGTGTTTTTAAAACTCCTGCACTTGTACAAAACCGGTCCCCCCAAACTAAACTGGCCCCCTACCCGTCCAGTCACCCTGGGAAACGCCTGCTCCTGCCCTTACACTGCTCCTGTCCAGTCAGTACTCCTGCTCATGCTCCATCAACACTCCTGCTTCGTCAATTCCCCGGCCCCCTCCCTTCTCCTGGCCCGTCACTTCTACTGGCCCGTCACTTCTCCTGACCGTTGCTTCTCCTGCCCTGTTCACCGCTCCTGCCCTGTTCACCGCTCCTGCCCTGTTCACCGCTCCTGCCCTGTTCACCGCTCCTGCCCTGTTCACCGCTCCTGCCCTGTTCACCGCTCCTGCCCTGTTCACCGCTCCTGCCCTGTTCACCGCTCCTGCCCTGTTCACCGCTCCTGCCCTGTTCACCGCTCCTGCCCTGTTCACCGCTCCTGCTCATGCCTAATCACTGCTTCTGCCCCGTTACCTCTCCTGCCCCATCACCTCTCCTGCCCGTCACCTCTCCTGCCCCGTCATGTCACCTGCCCCGTCACATCACCTGCCCGTTCACCTCTCCTCTCCTGCCCTGTCACGTCACCTGCCCGTCACATCACCTGCCCGTTCACCTCTCCTCTCCTGCCCTGTCACGTCACCTGCCCGTCACCTGCCCATCACGTCACTTCTCCTGCCCGGTCACTTCTCCTGCCCGGTTGACTCTCCTGCCCGGTTGACTCTCCTGCCCGGTTGACTCTCCTGTCCCAGTCACTTCTCCGCCCCGTTCACTGCTCCTGCCCCGTTCACTGCTCCTGCCCCGTTCACTGCTCCTGCCCCGTTCACTGCTCCTGCCCCGTTCACTGCTCCTGCCCCGTTCACTGCTCCTGCCCCGGTCAGCACTCCTGTCCGGTCAGCACTCCTGTCCGGTCAGCACTCCTGTCCGGTCAGCACTCCTGTCCGGTCAGCACTCCTGTCCCATCACTTCTCCTGCCCTGTTCACTGCTCTTATCTGTTCACTGCCCCTATCCGTTCACTGCTCCTGCTGGTTACCGCTCTTGCCTATGCCTAATCACCGCACCTGCCTCTTCACTTCTCCTGCCCATCACTTCTCCTTCCCCGTCACCTCTCCTGTCCCGTCACTGCTCCTGACACGTCAACTCTCCCGCCCCTTCTCCTGCGCCCCCCTCCAACCCCCTAACCCCCCCCCCCCATCCCCCCCCCCCCCGCAGTGCACAAGTTTTCCACGACGTGTGGCAGGTCTCAATTGGCTAAATCTTTCAAGGCGTCACCTACTCCATGAACCAAAGAGATTGGTTATTAAATTCCTGTGCAAATTAGATCTTTTTTCTGGAAAAAAGCTAGGACTTTTGATTTGTTGTGCTGAGCAATCAAAGTAGGGCAGCACCCGACTAGACAATTTCATTAAATAGCACAACTAAGTGGGCCTACAATATAACTGAATCATAGCTAAAAAAGATTCTTAAGATCATGTTAGTACCTGGGACTTACCGCTATTCTGATAAACACGCCAAGCAAATATTTTTCTGGGTAAATGGTGCTGTCATTGCAATCTTCTTGCCTTCCACTTTAAACGTCTTTGTTTCCCCATCTCCCCAATATTGCTACATTGGAATGTAAAGTTAATGCACCAAACCTCTTGCCTGGGGGATCATGTAGGCTCTCCTCTCGTGTGCCCACAAATTGCAAAACTCCACACCATTCTAGGAAGTGACTGTGTTTTACTTCATGGATACTTCGCACAATATAAGTCAAACATCGTCCAAGTAGCCAGCAGGATTAAGAACACCGGGCCAGCTTTTCAAATGAATCTAAAGGTACCCTAAGTGATATTCTCAGTTTGGGGTATCTCTCTGTCATATTCGTGAGGTCCCCTTTTATTTGCCTCCTTGCTGTACTTACCTCAATATTCACTCCCTCGCCACTCAGTGGGAAAGACATCAGTTCTATCAAGCAAAACGAGGAGGTTTACAAGGCCTACAGTTAAACATATCGGTAATATTTACTCATTGTCCTCATCTTTATTGACATAGCAACAACTTAACCTCAATTGTCAATACTTAAACAGGCATGGGGGCTCACTTATAGTTTGACAGGACAGAAAAATGGCTTTCTGACTGCCTTTATTGAAATGTAGGCCTGGGTGGCATACTATTGCTGTCTTTCAGGAAGGATTCTGACCGGTGCCCCTGTAGAAAATGGACTTTCTTTTACCAGACTCCTGGTGCACTCTTGGCTTTTCCCACAGACATTATTTCAGGGTCGTCATGCCCCCCCCCCCCCCCCATCACCTCTCCTGCCCTAGTACCTCTCCTTTCCTGTCGCTCCTGTCCTCTCTTCTGTCCCGGGCAGCGGGCGGCGCATTGTCATTCGAAAGGGGCTAATCAGCCTCAATCGGAATGACAATGGGCCTCCTCAGTCTGTGAGCGCTCAGGGAGGGGCTGCTGCAGCCTCTGGAATTCACAGAGAAGTGCGAGCAGCCCCTGGAATCTAATGAAACAAGCATTTACAATGCAATGGTTTCGCCTTTGGAAAAGTTTGAGCTATTGGCATTGTAAATGACAACATTTGTATTTATGTGTTGGTTTTGAAAACAGATAAATAAATGGCATGGTCATTTACATTGCCATTAGCTTAATCTCTCGCAAATGTGAGACCTATTGTACCCTACGGACGAGCTCAGTAGGCAGCAATTACTACCACACACACACACACCCAGAACCAGCAACACACACACACACCCAGAGGCAGTCAGCAGGGCCCGGTGCAGCTCTTCCTGGCTATCACCTCCTTTCCCTGCTGGTCTTTCCTCCCCACTGACCTTCTCCTGGTTGGCCACAGCAGCACATATTCTCCAGTGCCAAACGTGGAAAGCTACCGGCAAAGAAGGACCAGTCGCTGACAATAATCTCTTCCAGTTGAGAAGCGAGGACTTCTCAAAGTCCAGGTGAAGCACCAGTTACTGGTGCAAAGACACTGATAACTATCCTACTTTGGGTGTGCAAAAGTCAAAAAATCAACTACCAATTCGGAGACACAGAGCCCTCATCGCCAGGCAACAGCCAGTAGTATAAGAAAATGAAGTGATTTTACCACACTCTCCAGTAAACTTTTACAGCAGTGAAAAGGAGGAGCTCTTCACACACCCTGATTTAGATCTAAGACAGGAGTCACACCTTAAACGAACTTGAGTACTGTTGAGCGGATGAATGCAAAAACAAAGCAGATCAGCGAAAAAAGTCACTTAGGACAGGACTGCCGTACTGAGAGGGTCTAGGTTCAGCAGTGCTTCCAGCAAGAGTCGCTACCCAGATTTGGTTTCTAGTGTGGTAGGATCAGCCAGCCTTACTCTTTCCCTGGAACTCCGTATTGCCTCAACTGTAAAATACAGCTAGGTCTGTGGACCTGAGGGAACCTGAATCAAAGTACTGGATACGCTGCCAAGTGCATACCCCCTGAGATACCCAGAACTAACCTTAGCTCTCTGGCATCTGCATTTGTTTTAGGACGCGCCACAAATCAAAGCACCTCATGATCAGATCATGCCAGGGCTACGGCACGATGAAGCACTCCTGATAATGTTTCAACCTGCTCAGGCACAGGAGTTTATTGGGACCAGACTCTAGTATGTATTACTTCAATTTACACAAATGAATGCTAAAGCCAGAGAATATCATGTTAGACTAATGTTCTGATGTGTTACCTTTGCCTCAAATTGTAAAGCGCTCTGATATTCTTCTGGATCAAGTTCGCGCTATATATAAAACTTTATAAATAAATAAACTTTGCCTTTCAGCCACTATCCTATTCTGAAGAGCAGACTTGTGGTTGGCCAGCTATCGGAAAGAGCACTGATAAATTTAAGAAGCGATTTGTCTCACTTTGTGCTCAATTGCTGGAGACCGATTTCGCAGGAGCTTGGGTAAAGCTAATAGATCTGTTTCAGACTGGGCTATCAAACTCGGAATCATGACAAGCCACCATACAAGGGAGAGAATTTCGAAATAAGCACTCAGTTTAACTGAGAATTACTAAAGTCTCCTTATTACTGGGGTAATGTGTTATCTTTTGTCAATGCCTGAGAGCAGTCTGCTAATTGCATTTGGTGGACATTTTGTAGTTCCAACAAACTTTACAGTAATTGACATTTAACCATTGCATAAAATCCATACTGATTATTTACAACCAACACTTCTAATTTTTCTTCAACCTAATGGGTGAATACAATAACCACTACTACGCAACATGTTTCTCTCCGTTACTGACACATCAGATCATTTGATTACGTTTAAAAACAAATTTCCTTTTGATTTACATTGTTTTGAGTCTATGGTCGATAAAGTCCGTGTTCAGTAAACGTGTGTCGCCTGTCGCCCCTCTTTGTCTGGTGGCGGCTCCTCCTCCCCGCCCACCCAGCGCCTCGTGCCCACCGCCAGCCGAGCTGGAGCTAACTGAGAAGCTCCACTCTCCACCTTAACCTTGCGCCCAATCCTTTAACAAATTAATTAACCCTAATGAATTAACACTTCATTTATTTAAACGCGCTACAGTTCATGAATTAAATTTTTATGCAGTGATTAAAGCCTGCTAAAATATGCATGATTTCGTTAAAATTTTATTATAAATCAGGGCAATGTGTTACATGACAAGGCAACTTCTGCTTCTGGGGCCCCTCTGTGTGTGCCTTGGTTTGCAAGGAAGGAAAATGGCACTGTTTTAGGGAAGTGTTTTTATCCGTTGTGTTTTTACCGCTCGAATTTCACACTGTGCTCCTTCTCGGGGCTAACACGGCTCTCGCTGTCGCTCTCATGCATTTGCTTTCAAAATGTGCTAATGTGAAATGGACGCATTAGTTATAAGATTTCTCTGTTCTAAGTCATTACGGTGTCAACGTAGAACAGGGGATTCCGTGTTCTAATCCCGGCTCACAATGTACCCAAAATGTGTGATCCTGGTCATTGCACTATCTCGCCGTACCTCGGTGGACTTAGCAAACGAAGCGCTTAGAATCGGTTTAACAACGTTGAATGAAAAAAAGAGGCAAATGTACTTGTTGTATTAATGCCACATACTAATGTCATTTGGGGCCGAGAGTGACCCAGCCGGCCATTCCATTTACGTGGTGAGGGAACTCCGAAATGAAAGCGAATTGGGACCTAGACTGGGCAAACACGTAGGCTTTATACTCGCCTAAGTACCAACGTCACACGTGTTTTGATTAAAAACCTGTGCTTGGAGTGGGCAGGTATGTCGGAAACGGAGCACCTGTGCTTCAGTAATTTGGAAGGGAGGACACCTGGACACCCCCAGCCAGAGCGCTGTGCCTTTAATAAGAGAGTACCAGCACTTCTCAAGTGCCCTGGCACATTGAATAATAGCACTTTTCTATGGTCGCCAGTATATAGGTATTATAACTTTTTAACCAAGTCTGTTCTGTTCAAGGTGCCCACGGAGTTAAAAACAAGGACATTCGCGTATTTATCCTGCCTCCAGTGCCCGTAGAAAACAAAAACAGGTGACGAACGTGCCCCTACCTCTACCGAACCCCGAGCAGACATCTCCCGCCGGCGCCGCCGCCGACCTGCTGAGGAGAGAGGACCTGAAATCCGGCGGGGGTCTGACCGGTCAGCACCACGGGCTACAATATGCAAAATTCCCTCGAACAGCAGAAGCGGCATCAAAGGAAGTCCTTCGGGTCTGGGGTGTAACTGCGGGGCAGGGGATTAAGGGAGGGGTTTATACTTTTCCGGTCTCCCTCTCCACACGGGAGACCGGCAACGAACCACCAGCAGGCTTCCCCCGGGCAGGGGGAAGCGGAAATGGCCGCCTCGAGGCCCCGCCCACGTCGCACCACTGCGTGCCTGGCTTCCTGCGCTGAGGGCCGCCAATGGCAGCGCGGCCCTTGGCAGGGAGGCGGGCGCAGCTCCTCTTGCTCGATCTCCGGGCCAGCGGCGGTGAAATCAACACGGAGCAATGCCGGGTGGGCACCGGCCTCCAATAATTAAAAAAAACGGGGTGGCACCCGTAAATAAAAATATAACAAGCGGGAGGGGGCGGGAAAGGGGGAGGAGAGACGCTGACGACGGAAGGCGGGTGCCGGCAATGCCGGACCAGACACGGGGGCGTTCCCGGCGTCGCGTGACGTCGGCAAAAGCCAAAGAATCTCGGGAACGCCCCCGTGTCTGGTCCGGCATTGACGGACGCCTCTCTGTTCCAATGGCTAGCCTCCATTTATGGAGCTAGCCAATGAAGCAGAGAGGCGGGTTAAAGTCACCCATACTAGAAACTACAGATTTCGCTGGAGGAGGAGCCTAACGGCTCCGCCCCCCAGCGAAACCTAAAAAGTTATCGTTTTTAAGCCAGACTATTCTTACCGTCCCGGGATGCTTTTTTTAAAGTAAGAAGTAGGGGAACGGACTGGAATAATTTTTAGAAGTAGGGGCACGCCGTGCCCTTCCGTCCCCGCCCACTTCTACCACTGGACCTTCCAGATGTGCCAGTTTTAAACTGAAGACAGCGGACAGGAATCGATATTGCACACTGGGGGGGGGGGGGGTCGAACGTTAAACACATGGCCTAGAAATGCAAGCCACCCCTCTGGGAGCGGTGGGATGATGAATCCCACCGCCCACGTCACCACCCGGAAGCAGTCAGGGCTACCGTGAATTCTGGATGTTTGAGACGTCCAGAGTGGCGGCTTTCTGGGGTACAGCTGCCCCAATAGGTGGCTAAGTTATGTATTTAGGCTTAAAAATAAACCGCTGCCATGTAGAGCCATCTTGTGGGGATAGCAGAGTCACCCCGGTTCCCTCACTGGCGTTTACTACCATATAACTAGGGTGAGGCTTCAAGGCGCCCCTCAGGTGGACTGGAAGATGAGAGCCCATTTCTGGCAATAGTCTTAGCATGGTGCCCACCACCACGAGGGTAGCGGGCAGACTAGCCCGGCTGACACTTAACTGGCCAGAGAGCGCCGAGATAATGTTAAACCCCCTCGCAGCGCAGACATAAAAATATATGACGGTAGGTGTCTGGTAGCCCCGATATGAATCTGTGTGCACCAACTACCGTAACCCAAGGCCCCCAACCCAAGTCGTAGGAAGCCAGATAAAGGGCGCCCGGGGAGTGGTCGGATTAGAGGACCCGAATTTAGAGATGGAGAGGCCCCCGGTGTGAATAACCCGCACAGCTGACGGTGGCCGACTCCAGCAACGAGCTGGACACCCCTCGGCCCCCCCCCCTTCTCCCAGAGACACAAACAACCCCTGGAGAAACAACACTTGGTACTCTAGGAAAAAAGGATATTTAGCTTGCAATTCCTACCAATATATTTCTCAAACAGGCCGCAGAGTTGACGCACAGCATGAGTATTGGAGTGCTAGCCGCACGCAAAGCGCCTCGAGGTGTTATCAGGAGTGGCTTACGCTACATAAATAACCGCCCCCGATCATAACGCCATACTTCAAAACGGCACGCCACCTCCAAACCCATCCACTTCCGCACACTTCTTCGGCGGGCAGAATCAAACAAACAACAGACCGAAATTAAATACATACAAAAATAAATCAGTTACCCGGTGCGTAAGCCAGCGAAAATTCAAAAACCAGCATCTATGGAAAACAACCAACTCTTAGAGAGAACATCCCGCGTTATATACGAGTAAGTGATTGGAGGAGAAGCTAAGAGCCCCTCCCACCCCTCAATCAATTAGCGCCCCGCCACTTCCGATCTCATTAACTCACTGCCTCACTCACCCACCCCTCATCCCCATAATTGAACAAGCCACACCTCTCTGCCTCACGCCTTACCTGCAACGAATGTAACCCCCCATTGCATTGTGGAACCCGTAGTTCGAATCACTCGTTGCTCGTCCTTCAGTATAGAAAAGGTTCACAGCTTAGATCAACACTACTCGATTCCTGTTCACTCAGTTCTGGTTTTATGCCATATTCTGGAACTTGCAAGTTCGCTTTGCCCATTTCATGTATAGGACTACCATTATGTGGTGTCTTAGCGTGGACACATTCTAGTGTTTCTATGCAATGTAATACAATCTACACCCACCCACCACAGACGTCATGGTGTCACATGACGCTGCCAATAAAAGAGGCTGAGCGCACGTGCTCAGGACCTTTCCTACCACTGATTCCTGGTGTCCGTGTCATCTTTGCTGCGCCTAACATGAAGGCCCAGGGCACACACCTTCAATCATTACAATGGCGACGAGGTCGGTAGTGCAACCCACGCGTGCCACTACCAAACACTGAGGAAAGGGGGAGAGGTGCCTGCCTGAAGGGCACCCCCTGCAGCAAGGCACAGCGAGCCGAGAAGCCGGTGCACGTCGGAGCCCAGCAGCCACCAAGAGGCGACCAGCTAGCCGACTGAAGCCACCCGTGACGGCCGCCACCAACATGTGCCTCGAGGAATGAGCGGACCGCCCAGAGCCCACCTGAGACGGCCGCATGGCAATAACCCCACCAGAGTGGTGCACGGACCGGGCGGAGTCCACCCGCCATGACCGCGACGCAGCATCTGGCCTGCCGGCCGAAGGTGAGCCCCTGCGGGGTGAAGTGCCCAACAGTAACTGTGCCAATAAATAAGCAGGACCAGCGGAGCCTACCCGCGGCCTGCCCGAGTCCTCCCTTGCCCCCGCCGCGTGTGTAAAGGAAGCGGCGGGGCCCTGAGTAGCCACGGCGCGAAGGGAAGGCGGCCGGACCCGAAAGCAAACTAAACCAACGAGGGGGAGGGAGCGGAGTAGCTAACCGCCTCCCGACCCCCCTCGCGACGTGGTCCAGGCCAGCGGAGCCCACCCGCGGCCGGCCGGCGGCACCTCCACCGAGGGAAGACACAGCAGCGCCAGCGGAGCCCACCCGCGACCTGCCGGCGGCACCCCCGGCGAAGAAGAGACGAAGCAGCGCCAGCGGAGCCCACCCGCGGCCCGCCGGTAGCGCCTAGCGGGGGACAGTGACTGCAGAGCCAGCGGAGCCCACCCGTGACCTGCGAGAAGCAAGACAGGTCTCCGCCGCGCAGCGTGTGCCTGAAGAAGCTGCAGCAGCGGGAGACCGGCGGAAGTGAGGCCAGCGGAACAGTCCAGTCAACAGACAGAGCCGGCGGAGCCCAACCGCGGCCTGCCTCTAGCGCACCCCGCCAGAGAGGAGTGACCCGCCGGAGTGAAGCTGCTTCTCCCCCGCCCGCGTGAGCACTGCCGAGGCGGCTGCGGACGGGGGGGAGAGAGAGCGAGGAAGAAGCAAGCATTGGCAGGCGGCCAGCGCCGCCAAGATCTGAAGGCGCCCCCCCCCCTCCCCCCTCGTGTGCTCCGCGTGAGGAGCAGTTGGGCACGGGAGCAGGGGGAAGACACCGTCTGAAAGCTGCCAGCGCCGCCGTCATAGAAGAGCCCCCTCCTCGTGTGCTCCGTGTGAGGAGCAGAGTGCAGGGAAGCGGGGGTGAAGTGACCGTCTGCACGCGGCCAGCGCCGCCGTCAGCAAAAGGTGCCCCCTCCCTGTGTGCTCCGGGTGAGGAGCATAGTGCTAGCAAAGCGGTCAATACCGCCAAAAGTTCACGCAAGTCCCACCGGGACACTAACACAAGAGGAACCACCTGCGCACCAATAAAGACTGTGGAATTGGCCCCCAGCATCCAAGCTGCACAACACCAAAGGGACATAAACTGACGTAAATAATTAATTTACTCTCTTAATTTCTATGCAGGTAAGTACTTAATCAATAATAACTCAATCGGAATGAAAAAAGACAGAGTCCGTGGTGTTAGAGTTTCTTAGGGGTTTTATTCCTTAAAAAGGAATGGTCGTGACCAGGATATCATGTTCTGACCACCACAGGGGTGTCAGAAGGGATAGAGCAAACTTTATTGATATTACATAGCTTATATACTTAATTCACATCATAAGTAATAATGTAAGAGGCGTAACAGCTGAGAGAAGACAAGATAACAGTATACACGTGGTGCTAGTACGTAATCAAGAGGCGTGAACTAGGCGTGAACCAGAGGTGTGTGCTAGAAACGTCACTGATAGGTGACGCAAGTGGGTGGCACCAAGGGGTGGTGCTAACAGAATTGTTGCAATGTCAGCAGAAATCGGAAGCTTGGATGCGCGCGCAGCTGCATGACGTGTGATTGGAGGGGTGCAGGGGACTTGACATTTACACTGACGGAAAGAGACAGAAGTCTGGCATGTCAGATCAACTTGTACTTCTATCATATCTGATATCTGATGTTTAGGAACCATACTATCTGGGCGGAAAGGTCTCTAGGGCAGAAGCTATTCTATGCTAACTGTGGATGCATGTATAAGCGCCTAAGTGTCTACATGTGAAGCGTGGGGGCACGGGGCCTTGCATGGTAACAGAGGCTATGAATTACTTGCATTGAGACAGGTCGGCCCTTTGGCTCTGCAGCTGGGGAGGATGTTTACTGGAGCTAGTAGGCAGGAATGCATTCTCGAGGAGCGGAACAGATAACTCGAAGGTTATAGTCAGTTTGGCAGAAAGCAGGCTGAGCTGAGCGCGAGGGGCCGCGCTGAAAGTAAGTCAGAGTTCACGGGTACAGAGGTAGCCTGGGCAGAGGCTGTCAGAGTCAGGAGCCAAAAAGAGGTTCGATGGCAGAAATTCAGGGCCTACTCTGCTAGAGCAGGAAAACATGTAAAGTGTACTACAAAAAGACGGTGGCATAGCATACTTAGGAACGGACTATATAATCCATTCATGGTGGATCTGAAAGAGGACAAGTTAACGTTGGACGCAAATGTATTTGCGTCTTCATAGCTGGCACAGGAGGGAAGTTACATGCACTTTAAGCTGGTACATGGAGTCGGTGGGGTACGCGCTAGGGAACATAACATGACCAAAAATTTAATTTTCCTCATTCCCTCCTTGTTCCCTACGGACCCTTCATGATATATCGATCCTCATGAATCGATCAGTTTGTTCTTGTAACATCATTTGTTCTTCTTTCTTTCGTTTACGTTTTGAGAGAAAACTGGAGTGTTCAATACAAGAGGTGGCACACAGTCCACAAATCGCTGGCCCACACTGCAGGCACAGGCAGCAACTGAATACTAGGACTAGGCCAATGCCTAGGAAGGATAGTATTTTCCATCCCCAAGCTGTTAACGTTGTCCAGAACCAACCGGACCAAGTCCAGGTGCTTGGATTCTGATGTATCTGATTTGCAATTTTATGGAGACGGGTGATAGCTTGATATACAGATGGTGCGTTTTGTGGTATGAAAACACAGCAACTTGACCCGATGACCTTACAGGCTCCACCTCTATCTGCCAAGATGACGTCAATAACAAGACGATTCTGAAGGACAACAACCCGCATAGCGGACTGTTCTTCTGTTAAGTTACCTAAGGCGGAGGCAGTTTCATTCACTACTGCTTCAAGTGTTCTAGTTAATCTGCGTATTAATTTACTATTCTGGACAGGGCCTAAAAAGAAAAAGAATCCTTTATTAAAGTCGGTGTACTGTTCCCATGCCGTTTCTGTGTAGTCGACAAGTGGGATATCTCTTCTGGGTCTATTCTTTACTAGATTGGTATTTCTATGGTAATCAGGAGGAGCTAGAAAAACAGGTGGCAGAAGGAATGCAATATAACAGGTACCATCCCAATCTGGAGGTAGACGTATGTATGCGGTATGACCACAAACAAAGTAAGAATGACTGATAGCTTTAAAGGACGATTTTCCATGATCACTGAATTCGACCACAGTAGTGCATTTACTATGACCTAAGTGTACTGAACCTTTCTTCTTGATACATAATTCACCAGTGACTGGCAATACTGACATAATGGGTAGAACTGGTGTGGCTTCGGATTCAACAGTGAGAATCATGAGGCTAATTGTATAATTACCTAATCCATACACTTCATTTTCTAGATCAGTTCCTATTCTGGTGGGGAGTCCCTCCTTATCTGGGTAACAGACGTCTAGCAGGACTAAGTTCAGATTTCCCCAAACCCAGCCCCCATTGAAAACAGCAATATCAGGATCTAAGGAGTTAATTATTTTAAACCATGCTCCGCAGGAGCCATTGTGAGTGAACGGATACGGAAAGAGGGGCAGAGCTCCCTTGTAATTCTGGTAGGGAGGGAGTCGGCCACATATCCAGCAATTTGTAGCATTGTTAGTTTGATGAGAATGATGTAACATACTAATGAATGTATTGTTGCGCAGCGCAAGTCTGTAGGAAAGCTCGTGTGGAGGTAACTCACTAAAAGTGTGTTCAGCAGAGACATTATAGGCAGATTGTTCACGCTTGAAAATAGGGTAATAGATAGGCAAAACGATACTGACAACAATAATTAAAATACTCAGAATAAACATGATTAATAGTGTCACTATACAGTGACTACGAAGTGATTTACAGTATGTACGTTTCTTTGCTTCTCTCTCTCTCTCTCTATCTCGATCTAGGGGATACATGTCAGAAACTATTTAACCGATTCACCTAGGGGAGGACTTAAACAATTAAACTGTCTGACTTGCTAGATCGTAATTTCATGCGATAACTTTCTTGAGGAGTTTTTTCTCGTTCAGATTCTGTAAAGTCTTTTTGTTCGACACAGTCTTTGGTGGGGGTGGACGAGTCTCGATCAGATTTCAGTCCAGAGAATTTTTTTATATGACTCGTGTGAACCCACCCCTTTCTTCCTTCTATTTTCACGGCCGTCCTGGTGGTGAGAAGAACGGTCTTCGGGGACTTCCAGCGGGGCTCCAGCGGACTTTTTCTGTCGAAGTTGCGGACGAACACAATATCGCCAGGACGGACGTCGTGTGGCTTTACATCAGTGTTGTCAGGGAAGGCTGCGGCAACCTGTGAACGACATGATTGGAGTGCAGACATCAAGGAGGCAAGGTAATCTGTCAACATGTTACAATCAACATCAGTAATCTTTTTCGGAATGGGCGTCCCCCACATATTCGGTGGTCTGCCAAAGACCACCTCGTACGGGGATAGCCCTGATCTCGAATGGGCGACCATCCTCATGTAGAATAGTGCCACTGGCAGGGCGACTATCCAGTCGACCCCTTTCTCCTGACATATTTTGGCAAGGCGGATCTTTAGTGTCTGGTTATGCCTTTCTACAAGGCCTGCGGCTTCGGGATGTCGGACACAATGGAATTTCCACTGGTATCCCAGTAATAAAGAAACTTCTTTCATTAATGCAGATGAGAATGGCTGACCGTTATCTGAGTACACGACACGAGGCAGGCCGTATCGTGGGAAGAATTCACGAACCAACTGCTTGGCAGTGGTCGGAGCAGTGTAATCTGGGACTGGGTATGCTTCGGTCCAGCGGGACAGAGCACAGACAACTACGAGAACATATTTAAATCCTCGACAACGGTCCATCTGGATATAATCCATCTGGAGGACTTCAAAAGGGTGATCGGGAGGATGAAATCCACCTTGCTCTACAGGGACGCTTTTACCTGGATTGAACTGACAACAGATCATGCAAGTACGCACTTTCTGTTTTGCGGCTGCTCGTAAGTGTTTATTGTTCCAGAGATTTTGTAAACTGTCTAACATCGCTTTCTCTCCTAGATGTGCAGGACTATGTGCTGTATTTATCATGACTTGAACCATAGAGTCAGGGAGAAACCATGTAGATTTTCCCTTCGTCATCCAACCTTGATCTGTCTGGATCCCTCCTAGTTCGATCCATTTCTTTATTTCTTCTGGAGTAGCATGTGTCTGAATGTCGATAACATCTAGTGTGGGATCCCTGACTGTCATACAGTTTGTCGGATCTGTTGTCTTTGTCGTATCAGTTGTCTGAGTGTGAGTCAGTGCTGTATGTTTTGCTGTCTGATCTGCCAGGTCGTTACCCTGGGAAACAGAATCTGTGACTTTAGTATGTGCTTTACACTTCATGACGGATATGGCTGAAGGCAGATGTATTGCTTCTAACAGTGCTTGAATGAGAGGACCGTGTTGGATCTTGGCACCATGAGAGGTCAAAAAACCTCGTTCTTGCCACAGCATGCCGAAGTCGTGTACGACTCCGAACGCATAACGGGAATCAGTGTATATGTTGACATTTCTGTTTTTGGCTAGAATACAGGCTCGGGTCAGAGCGATGAGCTCTGCCGCTTGAGCAGACAGTGTATCAATACGATGTGTTTCTTTAACTTCAGTTTCAGTGGTCACGGCATACGCGGCCACTAACTCTCCTGTACTTGTTCTCATGCATGAACCGTCCACATAAAGTGTCAGGTCTGGATTTGTCAATGGAACATCTGTTAAATCTCGTCGGGGCTTTGTTACTGCATTAATGATCTCTATGCAATCATGCGGAACTGGATCTGTCATAACTGTAGGTAACAGTGTTGCTGGGTTCAAGATACTGCAACGTCTGATTTCTATGTGTGGCTGGAATAATGTCAATTCGTAACCTGTCAGTCGTGCTATAGTCAAGTGTTGAGTTTGGGTTCTGTTTAAAAGAACCTCTACAGAATGTGGGACTTGTACTGTTAACTGATGACCTAGAACAATTGAATCGCTCTGTCTGATTGCTAACGCTGTTGCTGCTACTGACTTTAAGCACGCAGGGAGTGCCTGGGCTACTGAATCCAATGTACTTGAAAAATAAGCGCAAGGCTTATGTGAACCTGCTTGATCTTGAGTGAGGACAGACAATGCTGTACCGTCACGTTCTGTAACAAAAAGTGTAAACGGTTTGCTGTAACATGGTGTCGCTAAAACTGGTGCTTGGCATAATGCTTTCTTTAATTCCTCAAAGGCTTGTGTGTGTTCCTGAGTCCAAGGGAGGGCAATCGAAGTTGCTGCCTCCTGCGTCGTTAACTGGATGAGTGGTTTAGCTAGAAATGCATATTGAGGAATCCATTGTCTGCAGTACGAGGTGAGGCCTATGAAGGCCCGCACTTCCTTTTGTGTCTGGGGTCGTGGCATATTTACAATTAACTGAATGCGATCGGGAGTGAGCTGTCTCCCCACTTTGGACAGCAAGTGACCCAAGTACACAACTTGCTGAACACAGAATTGTAGCTTCGAAGGAGACACCTTGTGTCCCTTGTCGGCCAAAAAATGTAAAACTGTTAATGATGCTTGCTCACATTCGGGCTCACTTCGTGCGGTGATCAGTAGATCATCGACGTATTGCAGTAAAGCGGTGTTAACTGGCATTTGAATACAATCTAGTTGTCTTTTCAGTGCTTGGCTATAGATGCTGGGGCTTTCTGTGAATCCTTGAGGTGCGCGGGAAAATTTGAAACTTCGTCCATTTAAACTGAATCCGAAGAGATATTGGCTCTCCGGATCAATAGGTACACTGAAGAAAGCGTTCTTGAGGTCAATTACAGTAAAGAACGTTGCTTCTGAATCAATAGCAGTCAAAAGGGAGGAGATATCGGGGACCACAGGGTACTGCGGTACAATGCATTTGTTCAGCTCTCGAAGATCAATCACCAGCCGATATACTGGCGGTGCATTGCGGTCTGTACGTTTAAGAATTGGAATGATAGGTGAATTACAGATATTGGAGTCGGTCTCTACGACCACCCCCTGGGCAATTAGCTCTTCAATGATTTTCAGTAAGGCCACTACAGCATCGGGTGGTAACTTGTATTGTCTGATTCTGGGTAGGACAACTCCTGTCTTGAGTGTAACACGATATGGAGTGATATGCATACAACCTACATCAGCTGGGCCCTTTGCCCATAAGTGATCTGGTACATTTTTCAATCTGACATCAAATTCACGTAAAACATAATGACCCTTGAAATCCCGTAGAAAGAGTCTAACTCCCTCCGGGGAACAGCATATTATAGCTCCTAGAGCCTTCAGTGTTTTAATTCCTAACAGATTTTCTGGACATGATTTCGTAAGTAACAAATCTGTAACTCGGGATAATGGACCCACAGCTAATGGTACTGGTTCCAATACTTCATTTACAATAGGCTGTCCTGAAAAACCAAGGGAAACATTCTGTGAGCCTGAGAGGGGTGCCCCTGGGACTTCATTATGACTGATTGTAGTGCGACTTGCCCCTGTGTCAATTAAAAACTTTCTGTCTTTTCCCAATACGTGACTGTGTACATAAGGACCTTATTGATCTACAGGAATTTCAATAAGAGGCAAACCACCTTCCCTCTCTAGGCTGTTTCATGTATATCGGGGGTAATCTGGATACGCAGATTGGGCATACTGGTACATCTGTTGTGAGACTTGCTGAGTCGCGGCAATGGGCTGTGGCTGCGGTACTGCTACTGTCTGCGCTGTGTGGGGTGGAGCATGCATAGGCTGTGTGTTCTGCATTGGCTGTACATTTTGTGAGGTCTGTTGCTGGACCTGATCGTGTCTAGGCGGATGCGGTCTTTCTTTAGTTTTACCTGTCGAGATGTTATGTTTCAGGACTGGGCATTCATGTACATAGTGACCGGGCTGCTTGCAGTAATTACATGTCCCTTTAACGGGAGCTGTAGAGTGATTTGTCTGGGCCCCACCTTTTCTTTGACTGTCGGCTGGGACCGTCTGAGCTACTAACATTTTCATTTTCGTGTCTTTCATACGTTTCTGTTCCTGATCTTGTTCTTCCCTAATTCTGTTCTGATGATATTGTAACATTTGTAACATCTGGGATGGCGTATTTGCCTGCCAAGTACTTTCAACTTTGTACACTCTATTTTTAACTAATGGTAGGGAATTCTCGACTAATTTTGATACACAAAGGTGTGGATATGACTCGCTACTAGGTTGTAGGCCACTATTTATAATGAAACATTTCTCGAATCTGGAATAGAAGTCACTAGTATCTTCATCTTGTTTCTGTTTACAGGACGAGATTGCGTCCCAATCTTCCTTTCTAGTTGTCAATAATCTTGGCAAAACCTGTACTATTAATCCGGGTAGTGCTTTAGTCCTATCCCCAAGGCCTAACCCTGGGATCCGTTTGCTTTCTTCGTCTTCTATTTCCGCCCATGCTATCTTTGCCTCCCCCACCTCCCAATCTTTTTCCTTTAATTTCTCGTAAATGCCCGTGGGCAACAGTACTTTTAACATTTTCATGATATCATCATACGTGTAATCTCCCATCAGTAACATGTCTTTGAGCTCTCTGTGAAAACCTGCAGGGTCTTTATCGTGACACGGGACTAATTTCTTCATTTCTAACAGTTCTAACTTAGTCAGTGGTGTGTGAACATACACACGCTTCAAAACTTGATCCGCACCCATAACTGGGTGTACTTCTCGTAAGGGGTTCTGACTTTCAATGCCACTCAGGCATTGCATGTGGTACGTTTTTCTTTCTGGAGGCGGAGGGGGAACATATTCAGGGCTTATGAAGGTGCTATATTTATGTCGTTGTTCTAGAATTATTTGTATTAACTTGGTGCTGAAACCTCTCCATCTATCCATGAGTAGGGCTTCTAATATCTCGTGTAAGGGACCTGGGTCGGAGTGGTGGTTTCTGTACTTGATGAGGAGGTGCTGAATCATGTATACACCTGCTATTTTCTGCTCTTCTGGGGAAAGGTTCAAGAATGTCTGTGCTAACGTATCATCATGATATATGTCTGGGTTTTCGGCCCATAACACGGCTGACCGAGCTAGTTCCTGTTCATCCATAGAATTGAGTACATGGTACCCCATTCGGTCTCGAAGCCTTTTATCAGTTTCCTGGAACTGATGTTCAGAAGAATTCGGGTTTGTTAAAGCAGAGAGAAAAACTCTCTTGTTTTCCGGACGGATGCCTTTCCTAAGGTAGTTTCCCTTACCTACATATGCTATAGTATCTGTAGTCCTTCCTTGTTCTGTAAGTTCTTCTTCCTCCTCGGAGGAAGCTTTATCATTCCCTTTCTGATGTGCCGTTATCACTGCCCTTCTAATTTTCTGGTACATACTGGCTATGCAAGCCCCCTTGTCATGTTTTCCTTCGGCTATATTTTGACCCCACTTGGTTAGTCCATCTAATTCACTTTGATCTGTCTCGGGCCTGTCTCGTTCTCTTATTAGACAATTTATGAAAAATCGTAATATCTGTGCTTGTATGTCAACTTTCTGTTTATCCATGGCATCCTTGATACTGTCAGGGTCTTTCCCTGTCTGAATAAACTCATATATTCTATCGAGACGCTCCTTCATTCCTACATAGCATAGCAAGATATCAGTGGCAGATCTTAATCGTAGAGATGCCAATATCATTAGATCGTTTTTTCCGGGTACTGGATCATATCTACAAACTGACATGTTTTCCTTTAATGCGTCAAGACGGGGAGACTGGAACGTGAAAGGATTCTGCGTGTCCCTTAAATTGAATCTGTGTGTTAATGGCGGGGTCCGAGGACCCGCAGTCGCACCTCCTGAGGCGGATGCTTGGGCATTATCTCTCTGCGGAGTCTGGATCTGAACTTGAATTTGTCGTTTAGTAGGATCAGGTAGGACTTGTTTCGGTAGGTCAATCTTGAGTGCGGGAAGTGGCGGAGCTGGCGGAACAGGGGAGGTCTGTCGCGGTACTGGCGGAACATGATCTGGGGGTGTAGTGCCACCCCCATCCCTGTCAGTAGGCAGGGCACGAACAGGCAGATTGGTGTAAGCTGGTGCTACATCCTCTAGATAAGAATTTAAGAATATGTCTTTAGTAGTTTTATGCATTACTTTAGTTGGAACTAATGGTGGCGGTAAGTTTTTCGGTATTTCTGATAGGCCTTCAGATGTGCCCTCGGCCGCGAGATACATTCCGTTTACAAGATTGTTTCGGGCACGGTCTATTTGTTCTGTTTTTACTCGGATCCCTTCAATAACTAATTCGTTTTCTTGGGCCTTTTCTGATTCTTTAAGTCTGTCTTCTCTACGGAGTGCTTTCTCAGCACGCTTATGTGATTCCTTACGCCAGAATTCTATGGCGTCTTTCTGGGATTGTCTAGCTTTCTTTTTCCATAATGCTTCTTCTACCTTCATGATGCACTCGGCATCCCATGTTCCGGTAACAGGCCATCTGTGTCTTTCGTCTAGGTGCTTGGTGTAATCGGCCCATAAATCTAGATATAATATGGCATCTATGCCATGTTTGTGATACATAAAGTTACCTGGAGTGTCCCTAGGGGGAATAGGAATTTCTTCCTCCAGTATCCCTTTCCTAGTTCCTATCTGCTTTAACTTGCTGAAAAACGGCATTTTGCTTACTTGTTACTGAATACTCAATCCTTATTCCTTAATACTCTTGACAGCTAGTTTATACGAGAAACACAATAATACACATTTAAACAGTCACATTCATACCACGACATTAATCACATAAGAACATTGAAGACATAGATGACTACCCCCCTATACTGGATGTACTGCTCAACAGTACAGATACACTGGTGTAACAGTGCAGAAATTCGGAATACTAGATATACTGCTAAACAGTACAGATACACTGCCTAAAAACAGTGCAGACCGGACTTGCGTACCCAAACCCGTCTAGATACGACCCAGCAATGGTACTCACCGGGAAGCACGGAAACAGAAGGCCTCGGAAAACTCGACTGGACTCGACTCGGTACTTCGGAAAACTTCGGAAAACTTCGGAAAACCTCGGAAAACCTCGGAAAACTTCGGAAACCTGGTGGGCCTCTTGACACCTCGGACCTTGCTTCTTTCGACTAGGCTCTGGTCGGGATCCTCCGCACTCCTCACCGCCTCGTCTGGGCACTGATCGCAGTCTTCGTCACCTCCGTGGGTCAGAGGGAGATGCAGGAAATCCTGCCAGTACGCGTAGGTTCCTTCTAACTGATGGCAGGGGACAGAGCTTGCAACGCACCAACCGGCGCGTGAGGTGGGGGAGGGGTCCCTATTCGGGCGCCAAAATGACGTAAATAATTAATTTACTCTCTTAATTTCTATGCAGGTAAGTACTTAATCAATAATAACTCAATCGGAATGAAAAAAGACAGAGTCCGTGGTGTTAGAGTTTCTTAGGGGTTTTATTCCTTAAAAAGGAATGGTCGTGACCAGGATATCATGTTCTGACCACCACAGGGGTGTCAGAAGGGATAGAGCAAACTTTATTGATATTACATAGCTTATATACTTAATTCACATCATAAGTAATAATGTAAGAGGCGTAACAGCTGAGAGAAGACAAGATAACAGTATACACGTGGTGCTAGTACGTAATCAAGAGGCGTGAACTAGGCGTGAACCAGAGGTGTGTGCTAGAAACGTCACTGATAGGTGACGCAAGTGGGTGGCACCAAGGGGTGGTGCTAACAGAATTGTTGCAATGTCAGCAGAAATCGGAAGCTTGGATGCGCGCGCAGCTGCATGACGTGTGATTGGAGGGGTGCAGGGGACTTGACATTTACACTGACGGAAAGAGACAGAAGTCTGGCATGTCAGATCAACTTGTACTTCTATCATATCTGATATCTGATGTTTAGGAACCATACTATCTGGGCGGAAAGGTCTCTAGGGCAGAAGCTATTCTATGCTAACTGTGGATGCATGTATAAGCGCCTAAGTGTCTACATGTGAAGCGTGGGGGCACGGGGCCTTGCATGGTAACAGAGGCTATGAATTACTTGCATTGAGACAGGTCGGCCCTTTGGCTCTGCAGCTGGGGAGGATGTTTACTGGAGCTAGTAGGCAGGAATGCATTCTCGAGGAGCGGAACAGATAACTCGAAGGTTATAGTCAGTTTGGCAGAAAGCAGGCTGAGCTGAGCGCGAGGGGCCGCGCTGAAAGTAAGTCAGAGTTCACGGGTACAGAGGTAGCCTGGGCAGAGGCTGTCAGAGTCAGGAGCCAAAAAGAGGTTTGATGGCAGAAATTCAGGGCCTACTCTGCTAGAGCAGGAAAACATGTAAAGTGTACTACAAAAAGACGGTGGCATAGCATACTTAGGAACGGACTATATAATCCATTCATGGTGGATCTGAAAGAGGACAAGTTAACGTTGGACGCAAATGTATTTGCGTCTTCATAGCTGGCACAGGAGGGAAGTTACATGCACTTTAAGCTGGTACATGGAGTCGGTGGGGTACGCGCTAGGGAACATAACATGACCAAAAATTTAATTTTCCTCAAAACAGTGCGTTTACAATCTATGCCTGACGTCAGCACATTTTCAATTGGGTACATTTTCTGCAACACTAAAAGCAAGGGAAAATCACTCACCCATTTCTCAGCAGCAGCTCCAACCCCCTGTGCACTGCAGCAGTAGAGTGCACACCCGGGAAGACAAGACAGGTTGCTAAAGGATCCAGCAACACTGCCACCCTGTGGCCAAAAGTATTACTGCACCAACATCTTTCAGCACAGAAATAAGCACTGCTCAACGCAAAAGAAGTTAGCACCATCTAGCGGCAACAGACGGAGTAGTGCCCCAAGGGAAAGCATCTCAATGCCGAAATCCAGAAAGCGCGCTCCGCGCAGAAGACAAGGAAGAGAAGACAACAACACGCACCAGCAAGGAGTCGGCAGATGCCACTTCCAGAGTGACGTGGAAAGAGGCACCAACGCCTCACCAAGCATCCAAGCAAGGACAAAACGTCTGGAGAAAACGACTGCCAAGCACTGGAGGAACGATCAGGGAATAAGACTGCCGAGATCAGAAGACGGAGAGAGCAGTGACTTCTAGTGGCCACAGGAGATCACCGCAGCATCAACTACTCCCGCCAACGGTCCGAAGCAGCAAACTTCTGACACCATCCAAAGCAGCAAGTACCCGACGGTCCAAAGCAGCAAAGTACTGGACGTCAGCCAAAGCAGCAAGAAAACGACGCCAGCCAAAGCTGCAAGTACCGACGACACGCAACAAGTGTCCGAGAGCCTTGAAAAGAACGGGCGCAGATAACGCGCCACGTGGCAAGGCACAGCCCCCACGAGATGGAAGAAGGGCACAGGTAACGCCACAGTGCAGAACAGTTACCGATGAAGACCACTAAGCGTGGCACCCCCAGAAGCCGATCCACAGAAAGATCGCGTACCAAGTATGACCCGCGATGGGTTCTCTAAACCTACATCAGAAAGTCCGATGGACGACCAAAGAAACCTGCCAAACATCAGCAGGAGTGGACCGCCAAATGGTCCAGGACGTTCGACCTAGTCAAGATCTCCAAACACCATCCCACGAACGTCACCTACAAGAATCTAGTGAAGAGGGTTCGCGACGCCAACTCAGGAAGCTGAGGAAGAAGGAGGAAGTGTTCCAGTCGGGGACAAACCAGGATCACACATGCAGCGGGCGCGCCCTGCATGGAGGAGCCAGGTCAGGAGAGAAGATGCAAGATCGGACCGAGTGATGTCGCGAAACAGGAAGGGAGAAATGGAGAGATCCGTGTGGCACGTCTGCCACCGTGAAAAGAAAGGAAGAAGAGGAGAGATCTGTGTGGAACGTCGGCCACTGCGAAAAGAAAGGAAGAAGAGGAGAGAGCTGTGTGGCACGTCTGCCACTGCGAAAAGAAAGGAAGAAGAGGAGAGAGCTGTGTGGCACGTCTGCCACTGCGAAAAGAAAGGAAGAAGAGGAGAGAGCTGTGTGGCACGTCTGCCACTGCGAAAAGAAAGGAAGAAGAGGAGAGAGCTGTGTGGCACGTCTGCCACTGCGAAAAGAAAGGAAGAAGAGGAGAGAGCTGTGTGGCACGTCTGCCACTGCGAAAAGAAAGGAAGAAGAGGAGAGAGCTGTGTGGCACGTCTGCCACTGCGAAAAGAAAGGAAGAAAAGGAAGACAGGTGGCACCCCTGCCACGGCTTGAGAGCAAGGAAGGATATCCACGTGGCCGTTGCCACAGTCAAGAACAGAAAGAAGTATATCCCCGTGGCCGTTGCCACAGTTAATAATAGAAGGAAGTAATCCACGTGGCCGTTGCCACAGTTAAGTAAGGAAGGAATAAATCCACTTGGCTGTTACTACAGTTAAGAGTGAAGAAGAAGTCAGTGCGCAGAGGGTCCCCACAGTGAGCCCAAGGCCAACCCTCATTCCACGGCGAACTACAAGAACTCCAACCGCACCCGTCACCGCGGAGGTCAGCAACAGAAAGATTGTGAGTACAACGGGGCTACCCAAGGGCTTGCAGACTGTTTCCATCAGCACCACTCACCAGGCCAAAGCGGACAGTTGTCCCCTAAACAAACTGAACTCCATCTGCCCAAGTCCAAGCGCGGCGGATTGAAAAGCTAGGCGGAACTGAACACTTCACTGCATCCTGAGATATGTTATTTTTCTACAAATGTAAACTCTGAGGTTGAGTCTTTTCATAGAGTAAAAGGGGGAGTGATGTGGTGTCTTAGCGTGGACACGTTCTAGTGTTTCTATGCAATGTAATACAATCTACACCCACCCACCACAGACGTCATGGTGTCACATGACGCTGCCAATAAAAGAGGCTGAGCGCACGTGCTCAGGACCTTTCCTACCACTGATTCCTGGTGTCCGTGTCATCTTTGCTGCGCCTAACATGAGCAAAATATGCCATGGCAAAGCCAATTGTTCTGGCGTTGACTGCCAGCCTTTTGGTTTTCCCAATGCTTGTTGTTTGTCATGGTTTTTGTACAACTTGACACGTTTCAGCGAAAATGACTTTCAGTGCTTTTCCAATTACAAATACAAATGCACAAAGAACTCTTGTTTTTTTAGGTCTCGTAGCGAAAACAGCGCGTAAGCGCTGTGTCTCGCCAGAGATCTTTTGTTGCTGACTCTGCTTCCCAGGAGACAGCATCTGGCCGCGCGCATCTCGCAAAAGGCGATCGGCGCAGGCCACGCGCGCGCAAACGCGCTCGCCGTGGCTGTCTCCTGGGAAGCGCAACAAACATACACATGCACACCTCCCCCTGCACGCATGCGCACACACATATACACAAGCACACATACACGCATGGAGAGACATCCCCTCCCACCCCTCCGCCGTCGCACACACGGACACAAGCACACATACAGGCATCCCCCCCTTCCCCGCTCACCGGCACTCCGGACTTGTGCAGCCTCCGACCGCGGGGCTCTCCCTCGGGCACCACTGCTCCTCCAGGCACTCCGTGGGCGCGGGCTTCACAAAACGGAAGTCCCGCCCCCACCATAGGTTTCGTTTTTAGGAGTGCGCGCGCAGTAGCGTCCTCCTCCGTGTCAGCACTCCAGCCCACAGCAACAGGAAACCACGGACCTACTACCCCTTCGGAAATGTTACTGTCTATACATGAATTGTTACCGGTTGGGAATCGGAAGTAGGAATTTTAAGTCCCACGGCGGGAGGTAAGATATAAGCTTGCCCGATTCGGACGTGTTAGAGATTTCGTAGTTATTTGTTGATGGTGCTATAAAAGGAAGCCACATAAGAAATGATTAGAAAAAACTGATTGATTTGAGTGGCTGAGCGGCAAAAGTATTTTTTTGTTAGATTGATCTTTTAATCTGTATCCAAGTACATACTACTTAAGTCCTAAACTTTTCTTTTAGTAGTCGTTGCTTTCAATTGAATACACTGACGTCACATAGGACGAGGACTCTAGTTTGCGACAGCTGTTAAACGAAAACCCTGGATCAGAGTACAAGCGTCCTTGGTGACATGGAGTCATCAGTATTCTTAATGTAGCCTAACACTACAAGTGAAGCTCCCTCTTTTGTAGGTTAGGTTGAGTCCTCATTAGCACCGTGCGGAATTTCACATTTTATTGGGAAAACCAGATTTTGCCCTCGGCTCCAATAAATATTTATACTTTCACTGCCATGACACCATTGATGTGAAATGTGGCACATCCCTTAAATTTGGTTCTTTATACTCCCAAATATTGTTTAAACTTGAACAATCTGGTGTTCGTGGTTATATAGGTAGATAAGCATGGATTTGTGGAATCCGGTTTAGGTAGCGTTGTTGTATTTTAAGGGCTTCAGTGCCTCGTCCGGGATAGTAAGCGCTATAAAAATATCCTTTACATTTACATTATTAAGCTGCATGCAGGTTTTAATTGCATTATTTGTGTCCTGCTAAGTAGGACACACAACTCCATGCTATATATAGCAAATAGAGGCACACACTTGCAAAATAGCTACCAAGTTTTCAGATTGCTATGTGTGACATTTCCATAATTTCAGTGTAATTATGACTGACACTTTCTCGTGAGCAAAATCAAGCAATGAAGGCGAAGGAATCATAAATATTAACACATTACACCCATTTGAGCAAAGAAAAAATGTCACCGTAGAGTAACTGTTTCAATCTGACGCACACTGTACAACTTGCACTTACTGACTGCAGGCAGGCGCCTGATTGCGCTCCGCCAAGGAATTTAATTGACACACATGCTCGGCCATGGGAGGCTTGGTACACTCCACACTGTCTCACTACTTACTTCTTCTTTTGAAAAATCTGCGTGCCATCTTCTCTGTGCCTTGTGGCTATGCACCCCATTGCAAAGAAGTGCTAAGTCACTGCAAGAGGGACATGGCCGGTAGCAGCCCCAATCGTAGCACAACAACTGTTCCAGGCTCTGAGTGGCCCGATGGTGAGCGTAACCATGACTGCTGCAGAGGACCAGGGTCATCCTCCGCCACACACAACATTTGCTAGTGTGCAGCAGTAAATGGCTGCAGAACCAACCAGACACAAGCTGCCAAGCTCTGCTGTGCACTTTCTTCTTCGGCCATTAAAGCTCTGTTTAATGCAGGGCAATTCCATCACGCCACCTGCGATAAGCGGCCGTCCCGCCCCACGGAAAGTTTCGATTTCGCTAACCTTTTGTTTACATGTTTTGCCATTGGAATCCGTCTTGTGTTCCTGTGCTGTTGGCAAAGTGATGTATTTATCATGGCAGGCAGAGTGCATAATATCATGCCTTTCCAGCCATTACTGTCGAATTTCAGTGGATTTGCGTGTTTGAGCAAGGACCATAATTCCATGACGGACTGCTTGCAGATGATTTCTAGAGATTTTTTTTTTTTTTAAATAGTTTACTTTATTGTCATCCTCTGCCACACACAACATTTGCTAGTGTGCGGCAGTAAATGGCTGCAGAACCAACCAGACACAAGCTGCCAAGCTCTGCTGTGCACTTTCTTCTTCGGCCATTAACAGCTCTGTTTAATGCAGGGCAATTCCATCACACCACCTGCGATAAGCGGCCTAACTCTCCTGTGCACTGCCAAAGGGCATATTCATCATGCATTAGCCAAAGGACCTAGCAACCAACCTGCCACCATCTGCCAACATGTGTTGAACACAGCAGAAGTCAGTGCACAGCATTGGTTGGCCACCCCGGCAGCCTTGAGTAAGCCAGGCCCAGTGTCCAATATGCCTGCGACCAACCCACCACTGGTTGCCCTTTGGCTGTTCACAGGTCCCCACCCCCTAATCTTTTTTAATTTGAAATTTATTTTCAGCACAAAATGGTTCCTATTTTACAGCCCAGAAAACAAAGGGCACAACACGAAATCAAGAGTTTATTGCAGCAAACCTGTTTTTTTTAGCTTTTTCTTTTCCATGCCTCTGTGTGCCCCTCATGCACACGGCCACCTCTCATGGTACCTCTCCCTCCCTCCATGGCTGGGAACCCCCCCCCCTCTCCCCCGCCCGCTCACCACTGCATGAAAATAAAAATTGCATTTTATAAAATCAAATATAAAACTAGCAGAAAAAAACGGATCTACACAATGAAAGCACACTTTGAGTAAAGAATTACTTTCATACCACGTCAATCCATTCAGCATGTCTTTTGCTGTAAGCCAAGCAAATATGGACTAAAATGGAAAAATGCACTTCCCCGCCCCTCAAATTTCCCCCCCGTACGCATCGTCACAAAATTGGCATGTCGTTGCAAAGCTGATTATGCCCAATGACTGCCAATTTTTGGGCAATATAGCCAGAAGTCAAAACTTATAGACAAATCAAAGAATGCCTTTTCAAAGGAAAGTGTGTCTGAACACACACAAGTCATTAACAACGACAATGCCAATAACTCAAACTTGAATGCTGCGAGACCTATTGCATTGCAAATGCTTGTTTTTAAATGTCACAGCCATTGCTATATTATTTGAGACAGTGGGATGACAGCACAAAGAGATGGCAGCCAAAGACAACAACATGAAGTGATAGACGACACCATTATTAGTTGTGTTTGAAACGAGGCCTTACAGTCTGCATTAAATCTGGTAAAACAAGAAATTGGCGCCATGCAAGGGGAATTAGAGTTTCATTCACACACATTGTCATTAGCAGCTTTCATTATATATGTAGGACCTCTGAGAGGTTTACAGGGTGTCCAAAAACATATGGATTATTCCTTAATCAGTATAATTTGCAATTTTTGTGTAAGCGTTGCCAAATGGCCAAGCTCTCCTGGGCTTTGCTTAAGTGGGAATTCTCCCAATCGGAGTATTCCGTGAGTGACGTCATGCTCCAGTGCTGTATAAACTGCACTCACTGCTCTGCCTCCTGCAAACAGATGCAGGCCTTAGTTGATGGAAGTCACATACTGTCTCTCTAGATAATAAGCCACTGAATCCGGGCCATCAAGATTTACTCAACTACACAGTCCCTTTTAATCATTTAGGGATTGATAATAATTGGCCTGAAGAGACAAGATCCACATAGCTCTGTCATGGTACAGGAAGCAAGTTAGGCAACACTGTAGGACCACCTTCAAAAAGAGAAAGAGAAAGAAGACTTACACAGAAATGTATGTTGTGAAAGGTCAGATATATTATGAAGTTTGGCCTAAAATATCCAACAAGCAAGCGTTGGTATCATCACAAAGACAAAAAGAAGTGAGGTGAGAAAATGTCGAGTCCTCAATAATAAAAGGAGCTGTCCATCAGAACAGAGGGTGTGAGTCAGTTTTAGATGTGGGGGTGACCACCAGGAACTCTTCAGCTGCTCATGTGACAGTTCCTCTAAGAATGGCTTTGTCAGATGTACAGGAACGATTATTTCCATGCTCTGAGATTCAGGGGCTTCAGGGAACTCTATGACAATACATGTGCCCAGTCTTTCCAGACAGCAGTGATAAGGCGCAAGGTTCCTAAATATGTAAAGCCAGTAGATGGCTCCGCGCTCTCTCCAGGGCCTGCGCATTGGCACACGCCTATGATTTCCTTGGTGTGTTTGGAAGTCATAATGAAAAGATGTCTTTTCCTTCGATTGAGGCGCCTCAGTTTAATGCTGAGCTGCCATGGTTGACAGCGCACAGCTGCAGGGTTGATTGGGCCCTGAGGACATTACCAGTACATTCTGGTTAATCCATCCCCAGTTGTTTTTCAACCAGTGAATCATTCCATAGTCACCTTTCAAAAGCATTAGCAGAAATAAGAAAGGCAGATCGAAGGTTGAGAAGGTGGCCAAGCTTTGTCTTCGATCTGAGGATGTGGAGAGCAAAGTGGCTGGTAGTCGTACAAAGTTGAAGAGGAAGCAAACTCCAGGATTCAGCATTATTTGGGGGAATATTCTAAATCTATTGGTTCCTTTTCTGGAGAACAGGAGAGTCAGCAAAAGAATGTTTATAGACCTGAGGTTGTGCTCAGGCACAGCCAATGAGAACATGCAACACAAGTATTGGGCCTAAACTATAACACGCCCAAAGCTAGACAGAGAGGCCTTGGTTACAGGGAACTAGTGAAGGGTGGCAAGTGCCACGTATAGAGGCCCTACATTGGAGGCAAAGGACTAGAAGAGAGAAGTGTTTTGAACAACTTGTAGACGGTGAACAAAAGATTTCGGAAGGCCAACATTGTGAGCCCATAGTCTAGATAGAAATCTATAACTTCCTAAATCTCAGCTTGTAGTAAATAATGAATTTTCTTTCAAGATCTCGGGGCAAGAAAGAAGGAAGAGCTAGTTTTGCTATTTGTGACTGGAATGACAATTTCGAGACAGAGCTGTTGCCTTGTCAATGTTTACATTTAAACAGCTGCCCCCTCACATTTCCCGGTAGGTCTTTTTAAACCTTCCTGAACCTCTCCTATTGCTTCTCAACAACTCTCTCGCCACAGGTACTGTCCCCAACCTCTTCAAGATCGTGGAAGTTACTCCTATCCTAAAAAAAAGTAGGCGCGGACCCCCCGTACTCAGCAACTCCCAGCCAATATCACTGTTACCCTTTCTGGGAAAAATTCTGGAGGGCCATGTAGCAAACTACCTGAGCACATTTGTGGAACACTCACACTACCTAGACCCACATCAAGCGGGCTTTAGGCCCGAACACTCCACCAAGTCCATCGTTTTGGTGGTTCACAACGAACTCAGGAAGGGGGCAGATCAGAATATCGTGCAGGCACTATTACTCCTGGATTTGTCGGCGGCTTTCGACACCGTTGACCACGATTTATTGGTTGAGCAGGTCGAGAGCGCTGGCATCCGGGGCTTTCCGCTAAAATGGATCACCTCCTTCCTCAACGACCGCTACCAAGCTGTCCGTCTCTCCAATTTTTCCACGGTGAAAAAAGACTAACCTGTGGGGTCCCCCAGGGCTCTTCTCTCTCCCCTCTTCTTTTTAATCTGTACATTTTCCCACTGATTTTAGATCTACGGAAGAGAGAAGTAGTCACTTTTAACTACGCTGATGACCTCCAGCTTGTCTTCACCATTGACTCGTCACCCTCTGCATTGGAGAACTTCCAATCAACCATGACCTTCATTAGGAACTAGATGAACCTAAACCAGTTAAAGCTCGATCCTGATAAGACGGAGCTAGTTCTCACTAGGACCTCAGCCAACCCCTGGAACTCTAACTTTTGGCCCCCTTCCTTGGGACATCCACCTCCTCCAGCCAGCTCGGTCAAAAGCCTTGGTATCACCATCAGCAGCGACCTCTCTTTGAAGACCCAGATTAATTCGGTAGTCTCCGTCTGTTTTTTCACTTACGCAGGATTCAAAAAATCAGCAGATTTCTATCCTTCGAGGCCCTCATCCAAGTCACCCTGGCCTTAGTAATGTCGCGCATTGACTACGCTAATTCACTTTATGCCGGAATCCCTGCATGTGGTGGTGATCCTCAGCAAGGCCTACCAGTGCAAGGGATTCGCCCTTCTCTGCACAGAGTCCTCAGACCAATAGGAAGAAGTTGGCACAGAAACTGGAATAGAAAAGACAAAGTTTATTAAACCTCATGAGGTGGAACTACATTCACACAGCACCCTTCGGTAATGCATGAAGTAGCACATTGACTGGAAGGAGCTTGGTCCTTTTATACCCACACAGGGGCTCAAATGAAGGTGGTACAAGTACATGACGAAGGTTTTAGGTACATATAAGATCATACAGAAAATGCAGGGTTGACAAGTAGGAGGAGTTAACAGTGGCTAGTTTCTAGTAAACACATCCTGACAGATATGGATTGACAACAGCTGCAAGCTCAACAGAGCATGTGCAGAACAGAGGAGGCTAAATATATCTCGTCTCTAGGCAGATTTCAAGAGCAGTTAACAGGAAGGTAGGACAAAGCACATGGCAAACAAAATGGCTGCCAGAAATACAAAATGGATTCCGCAAAATGGACAAGATAGGCCCTAAATACTATTGTAAATGAATCTAGGACAGTAGTGTAATTTTCCCCGATTCATGCCCTTATATAGGTATAAATTACCCGATCCTTATATAGGCATAGAAATCATTCCCATATTTAGACTGAGCCTATGCAGCCCAAATACGGCATGGCTACTTCCACTAAGTTCCGAGAATCAACAACGATTTCTTACAAAAACCTGCCTTCAGCAGCTAGGGACTTCCCCTTGCCTGAATACTAACTTATCTAGGAAATCATGGAGTTTTCACAGAACTGGGTCTTTGAGTGACGTTATTAAGTCCAATCATACGTCAAACTCGGCACCTTCAAAGTATAAATATGCCTAAATTTGCCCAGACAAACACACAGTGGTTTGGAGCAAATCGACTAACTACTTGCCCGATACCCTGCAGCAGCAAGTACCGAAGGAAGCCGACCCTCCAGCTGATGCACTGAGAGACGCTGTCTTTTCTCCTGCCGAGAAATCCAGCTCCAGTGTTTCCAGGCTACCTTTGCGGGTTGCTGGGAAATCAAGTCCTGAGAGAGAGATACAAGACCTCCTTCACTCTGACGGAGTTAAAAATAGGTGGGGATGCACCAAGGAAATTAGATCCTCTGTAACTCTGGGTCAACATGTTCCAGCCATCACACCAATGCCTCAGTAGGCTAGTTACCTTTCATCAGTACCTCACAAGGATCTTTTTTTTATTTTTTTTTTTATTACAGAGTTTTATATAGCGGAGCTTGACCCGAATCAGGTATCAGAGCGCTTTACATAGCACCAGTTGCATTACATGAGGACACATTCATTTTTGTTTTAGGCATGGGGAGATTAGGTGATTTTCCCAGAATCACAGGATGTTCAGCGTCGTTGCTGAGACTCGAACCCAGGGCCCCAGATTCAAGGTCGACCGCCCTAAGCCGTTAGGCCAACTCCTCTCCCCAATTTGTTTGCATTCAGTTGTGAAACTTCCATTCACCATACATACCGACCCATTTGGTCCCTATGTTAGTATTTCTTTAGTATAGTCTTATTTAGAGCTCCTTGAGGGTAAGGAGGCAGATGGACCCTGCAGTCAAACTTTCATCAAAGGTCTATTCTCAGCCATGCATCTATTTGGTTCCTCCTTTCACTGCTTCCTAGAATCTTCTTTTACAGGTACAACATTACAGCCTATTAAATCAAACACAAGAGAGATTTGACTAGGATCACAGAATGTGGTCAAGCTGGGAAGCCGGGATTGATCCCAGGTTTTCTGCTTTCACATTGTTCATTTCAGCTATTAGGAGGCCATATCTTTATTTCTCCTGTTTTACATCAAAGGTTGATGCTTTGTCTTGTATTCCTAGCAAATTAGGTTTAAGCGTGGGTGGCAGACAGATGCTGCAACTCTGCACTTTTCACCTCAAACAAGGACTGCCTTGCATAATCCTGCTTGCTCCTTCGTGACCCAAATATTTCAGTTTTGTACAGAAGTATCTAAATCTGTCACAACAAATAATGATTTCCATACATTTGAAATTGTGTGCTTTATTTACCAGTTCCAATCACTAAATGTTGAAAAGATGTTTGCCTTGAAAGGAAGACAAGTTTCATTTTTTAACTCTGGAAATATAGCTGTGTTAAATGTTGCCAAGTTGTTACCCTGCCGAGGTATGGGTGTTTTGTTTTTTGACCTTCTCACACCTACCTACTGCAGCGATGTTTCAAAGCTTGCAATGTACTGTATTAAAAGACAATAACACAGGTTAGCTTCGTTGTTATCATGCTCTTAGGTCCAGAAGACTGATGTTATTCAGAGTTATGCTATCTATGAAATGAAAGGTGCTTACCTAGGTCCGCGCCTTCAGAATGAGGTTAATAGGTGAGCCCACAGGTCAGTGTTACTTTAAACAAGTAGGTCAAGTAGGCCATCTCCGGTGCACCATGTTGTCAGTGTGACATGTCTAGAATATGCAGAGGTCTTATTAGTGAGCATAGTCTAGTATAGATTCTGATTACTGGTGATAGTTTGTGGTGTCTCTCGCTGTTCCTACATCTAGTAGTTTTCTATGCAAACAAGTCCAACTCCCTTTGTAACGCCAATATTGTCCTGAAAGTGCTAGTTGGGACTGAAACTGTATGTGCCTTTTTCTTGTGAGTTACCTCTGTCACCATTTCCATTTCATCCTTGGATACTGTGCAGCCTACACTTATTTTGATGTGGAGCTGATGCACCGTACTTTGAAATGTATGGTCCATTCTTTGTGTGGTCATTCTGGTGGTACTGATTCCAGGGTGAGCTGTCAGGTTGCCCTGGTGAATGCGAGGGTGGTTTAGATATAGTTACGCCAACAATAAGAACATGAGAGATGTCGGCTGCTAAATGTGGAGGTGGCATTTTCAGGGGCAGTGTGTAACTTGTAAACACATAAATGCAGAGCCCCAAACTTTTTCTTAGGGTCCTATAGCTAAATGCCAAGGTTGTTCTAACCTATTTATTTCACTACCTTACAACTGCTTAATCTTGCAGGTTGTTTTTTCATCCCCTTTTCTGCCTTCATCAGTGTCTTCTTGTCTCTCTCCTTTCTTCCCTTCCTGTCTTTCTCTCTTGCTTTGGGTCATGGTCTGCTGTCAAAAGATGAGCCCCAGTCTCTGAAAATGAGTGCAGGTGGGTAAGGCTGTGTGAGAATACTTTGCATAGAAGAGTGGTCTCCCTTCTGGAAAGCGCAGGCAACTGAAGAAACCACATCTACATGGTAATGTGCTGCGTATGGAATATTATGCCTGGTTGAGTAGGCTGGCGGTAGAGTTAGTTTGTTCAATCCTTGGGTAAAGGGAGCTTTACGCTCACAAAAGACAATATTGTTTTACGTGTAGCGTACAAAAGTGTGACTCTTCTGCCTAAATCAGGATGGTTTGCATGTATACTCGAAATGGGCTCAAATGTACTCATGATAGACCTGCTAAACAGATCTGTGAGGGCTTAAGATTTGATGTCACTTCCTGTGATGCCACTTCCTGTGGTGTTAATTCATATGATGCCATGTTCAACGTCACAGGTTATGATGTCACTTTCATACTGCCACTAGGCTAGTACCCACACTTCTTTTTTTTAGGACTTCTGCCCTGCACCAAGGTGAGGCCAGTTGAGTGCTTGTCCTTGTAGTCAGTTGGCACCATCCACCACACTGGTGCAGGGAGTGACAGCACGCTTCCTGAACTCTTCCCCCCACCCTGCTACTCTCACTTGGTGCATTCGGAAGCCACGACATGCACCAGCCATCCCCTCTAGATTTCAAATCTCCCCCCAGCACCGAAGAAGCAGACACCAAGCAACACTGTCAGAGGAGATCAGAAAGGTTGAAAGTGGCGTAGGAAGGGGGGGGGGTGGTGAGTGCGGGCCGCCCCAGGTGTCATCACTGAGGGGGGTGACAAAATGGCAAACATGTGCGTTTTAAGCACATTTTTTTGCCATTTTGTCAAGCCGGGAGTGACAAGAATTGTTCCGCACCGGGTAGCACCTGACCTTGCTACGCCACTGGGCATCAGAGCGTCCGTTTATAGGAAGGAAAGCAAACCCTTTTAAAATATTGTTTTGTCACTTCACCCCATAGTAGCTGCAAGGATGTGTTCAAGCTCTGGTTTTACTTTGTATTCTGGTATTTGTATTCTTGAGTTTATAATTGAAAAACATACGAAGAAACGTAAATTACCAGAACTAGATTGTTATTCTTGACCAGTCACTGTAAGCAAAAATCATAAATATGTGCATGTATTTCAAACAAGGTGCAAATAAATCAGGCTTTATCTTGAAACTGTTTTTCAGACAATGTGAATTAACATCACAGACCCTTTTCTCAAAGTAGCAGTTATTTCAAGGAGGGGCTTTGGTTCAACTCCAGATCTCACGGTATGGTCCAGTGCCTGGTACTTCCTAACAAGACACAAACATAAACATAAATGTAAAATGTACCTCACAGTTTTGCAGGCCCTTTCTTAAAGAAAAGGTGCTTCTAGAGGCCCTGTGGTGTGAACATAGGGTAACCGTGTTCAGAAGACACAACTTGAAACATGTGCACCTGGAAGAGTATGTTGTGCCTCAGGACACAGGATGACACCACAGGACACTGTAGGTAAGTTTTCTTGTAGTTTATTTGTGGGAACAACGAGCCGCCGCTCCTCTCTGGACAGACAATACGCACCAACTGACATTTGTGGAATACTCTACACAAGGGTACTATGGAAGCACATGTAGGCTCTAGTAAGAACCTTAAACAAGCATATCTAAGTACAACATATTACCTCTTTTTTTTACATGAACATTCAAAATATAAAAAGATGCTGTTGGAACTGCCCAGAATATAAGCAACAGTAAAGCAAACAAAAGAAAGAAAACTAACAAGTACGAACAAATGACAGTAGGTATACAGGAATAATATCAATGGAAATACAAGAAACGCATAGAGGAGTAAAGACAATAAAAGGTTATTGCAGTTATTCCAAGGGACACGTCTTACTCGACTGGGCCTCCTTGGCGTTTCACTTGGCACAGAAGATTCTGAAGTTGGGTAAGAGGACACACCAACATTTCTCCAAGAACAGTTCGAAGAGCCAAAGTCTCTATTGGCTGCGGCTTGAACTCTCACAACTTTGGATGCATTCCACCAATGCCCACCTCTTACCATAACCGCACCCCAAGAAACGTTTTCAACACAGAAACAGGATCACCAAAGGACACATCCCCTTTTTTTTTTTACAAAATTGGTATTTTTGATACAAACCATGTCACCAGGGTGCAAATCAATAAGCTTTGTCGACTTCTTTTGATTATACCTGTCTGACATCTTCCTCTGTGCAACTTCAACCCTTGATTCCAAAGCAACCCAGCACAACACTTTGTCACAAACAGTTCTTAAAAGCCAAGCCGGGTATAAAGCAGAAGTGGGTACCTGATCCCTGAATGACACAAAGGGTGCCACCTTTGTGAGAGAATGTGGCGCTGTGCGGTAAAACCACAGCATGGATCTGACAGCACCTTCAACATCCTATCCCTTGGACTTTTCCCACTTAATACATTCCACAACAACCCTGTTCATCCTGAGGATGTCCAACTAAACGTCTTACATTTTTTGCACCAGATTCATTCAAGAACACACTCATTTCCTGATTCGCAAACTGCACACCATTATCAGAAAACAGTTCTTCATGAAAACCTTCCCTCATAAAAATCTCTTTAACTAAGTGAATCGCACTGCGTGGGGGAAGCACAAAATCGGACTTCAGGCCACTTGCTGTGAAAGTCCATCAACACAAACGCAAAGCGTAAGTTGTGAGGGAGAAAATTAAACAGACCCACCAAATCAATCCTCACCTCAAGCCATGGCTTTTTTGGAAAACGTATGGGCTGTAAAGGAGGTGTGACCACTTTAAACCTCTTTTCAGCCCCACCACAGACAACACACTACTTGACTCAGCTCAATGTCTTTGTCCGTTGAAGGCCACCAACAGTGCAGTCTGACACGGCTTTTGTCATGGTTGCCCCTAAATGTCCATCGTGTGCAGAGTCAACCAACTTTGTACGTACATTATGAGGAGGAATGCACCTTCTATCCTTCAAGATGACCCCATCTTCAATGGACAGTTCGGCTGCAATTTTCCAGAAAGGTTGAATTTCAGGTGACACACACCTCTCTCTAGGCCAACCTTTTACAATATAATCTTTTACCCTGGCAAGAATAGAATCTTCACTCAATTCCATTTTCTATTCACTCTCACTGCAAGCCTTATTTTCAACCGCAACGACAAAGGCAATAAAACATTCCTCCTTGTCCTCATCCACATCTAGTACATCATCCTCACATATAGGAAGTCTGGACAGCAAATCTGCTCTGACATTTTCCTTACCTGGGATGTGCTTAACCACAAAATCTTACAGTAGAAGTTTAGTAGTAAGCTGTGCAATACGAGGCGTGGCATATTTGAGACGTTCCCCTACTTTCCTTCCACCCCCTCCCCCCCCAGCGCCCACAGAATATATACAAAGGGCTTATGGTCAGTTTGAATGACACATTTTCTGCTCCAAATGTAAGTCCTGAACTTTTCACAGGCCCAGTAGCATGCCAAAAGCTCCTTTTCAATCACAGAGTAATTTAGCTCTGGATCACGCAGTACTCTGGAAGCATAGCTGATGGTAACTTCACTCACACCAGAAGACTGAGTCAAGACTGCCCCCCAACCATAGGCACTAGCAATAACTGTAATGGTGCAGGGAACACCCAGGTCATAAGCACTAAGGGGTTTTGATTTGACAATTTCTGACTTGATCAAGTCAAATGTCTCCTGACAGTTTACATCCCACTCAAAAGTGACAATCCTCCTTAACATATTAGAGAGAACTGTCATTTTACTGGCATACTCCGGTATGAAATGTGAGTAGAACTCAAACAGCCCCAAAAAGAAAGTAACTCATCCTTGTTTTTAGGATATGGGTATTCAACAACAGCTTTCACCAGACCTGGCCTGGGGCTGACACCATTAGCAGAACCAAGATGTCCCAGAACTTCCATTTCTCCCTTCCAGAACTCACAAATTTGCAGGATGTACTGATATCTCGGTACTGCTACACCATTGAGCTACCATAAAGCTCTGTTCTGATTTATAGCTTGCATTGGCATTTCAGCACCGTACTGAGGCACTCGATGCATGGAAGTGAAGTCGCATGGGATGGGGTTTGCAACGTGGAAATCATGGGTGCAAATTCAAGTACAAGCTGCACGTGAGTGGATGGACCTTTGGCTCCTACTGAGGCTTCTCATCAGTTATCAACAGTGACAGTGAAGCACATTCAGCTCCATTATAATGACAAAGGAGTAGATTTACAAACCATGATAGTTTATTTGCAAAGCTAAAACTAAATTCAATCTAATCACCTTATAAAACCATGGTTTGGTATAGTACTAATGAGTCAAAATAGCAAATGCAAGGGCTGGTTATTTAAAGATGGTCATAAGCAAATTGAGTAAGATTTCCAGTTTCCTCTGAAGGGAAATTTCTTAATGTTAACCAAAGAATTGAAACAGGATCGAGGAAATGTAAGCAGCAGGTGTCAGCAAATAAAAGGGTCGATTCCGATGTTGGTCAGAAGGGCTCCAAATCGGATTAAGGTTTTCCAGAGCCCTTGTTCTGACCGATTCGGACACCCTTCCGAACGACCAATTACGATGCCTGGAAACCGTTAGGGATGTCACAATCGGTTCCGAAAGGCATTCGGGCAGGTCGTGCCTTTCCGGAGCTGATTCGTACAGCTCTATGGACTCGGTTTCCGATCGAACGAGTATTTTGACCGATTCGGAAAGCCTTTCCAATTCCGTTTCCCCAGAACAAAATGGCTGCCGGAATTGTAACAGGCCGTCCTTCACCCAACGGACCCCACTTTCCAACCATGCACAGTGTTGCAGGCACCATGGGGTGCCTGCCACAGGGTGCACGACTTTCCCCAGCCACCCCTTTCTTCTGTGGGAGCCTGTGTTCACGTTCAGAACACAGGGTCCCATTGAAGTCAATGGGAGTCCGACCGAATTGTATCTGGATGCATATGAATGTGTCGTACTCGGTCATTCGGACTCCCCCGATACGAGTTATAAGGAAAGTTATAAGGAAAGCATTCTGGAACTGATTCGGTTGGTATGCTTTCCGAACGAGATTGGACTAGGGCCCAATGTTTGTAAAGGCAGAACCAAATGAAGGTTCAATCAGGCAAAGGTGAATACATTTGCTTACTAGCATGACTCCATGAGCAGGAATAAAATATGCATGTATAGTCTAAAGAGAAGGGGCATCTGCTCTTGAAAAAGTATATAGGAGCATCTGAAAACTAACTCCGCAATGCACACTTAAAGCATACATTTAAAAAATGAAGGACTACTACCCATGGTTCCCAAGAGATGGGGACCAATCATAATCTAGCATTTCCAGTCAACATGACTTCGCCTGTTTTCCAAGGCCTCGCACAAAGAATGTTATCAGCAATGCAGCCTTCAGGAGATTTCTCAGACAAGATGATACATCACTGTCAGGCTGTCCCAGGCACAGGTGCAAGAAACCAAATGTTTAGTTACAGCTAAACTAACAATAACAGCATTTCTCATTGAAACTAAAACAACTGAAAACATTCGTTAATTTTTTGTTCTGAAGTTTAAAGCTTGGCTCCTAAAACAAGAGAAAAAGTGAGCTAACATACACAGTAGCCAAAATGAAGAAAATATTTAACTGAGGCCTACATTAACTGTGGCTAAGTTAACACAAACAGTCTTTATTCAAGACCTGGTTGTTTATGCAATATCTTTAAGGCATGGACTGTCCGCACTTAGCACCTGAACACTCAGCGCTGGGAAGCCCTCGGCTAGCCATGCGCTTTACAAGTCCCTTATTATTAATATTATTTAACTGTGGTCAACCAAAACGTCAAGTCAAGTCAAAAGATTTATATAGCGCGCTACATACCCAGAGGGTCTCAAGGCGCTTGAAGAAGGGTGGGGAATTACTTGTCAAATATCCATGTTTTAAGTTGCTTTCTGAATGCTAGGTGGCTCTGAGTGAGGCGAAGGTGGGTAGGGAGGGAGTTCCAGGTTTTAGCTGCTAGGTAGGAGAAGGATCTACCTCCCATGGTTGTTTTGTTGATGTGAGGTACAGTAGCAAGGGCTTGGTTGGAGGATCGTAGCTGGCGAGAGGGGGTGTAGAAGGAGAGTCGTGCGTTGAGGCATTCAGGTCCCAGTTCGTAAAGTGCTTTGTGTGCGTGGGTTAGGAGGCGGAAAGTGATCCTCTTATTGACGGGGAGCCAGTGGAGGTTTTTCAGGTGACCAGAGATGTGGTCTTTACGCGGGATGTCTAGTATGAGTCTGGCTGATGCGTTCTGGATGCGTTGGAGTTTTTTCTGGATTTTTGCGGTGGTACCGGCATATAGGGTGTTTCCGTAGTCCAGGCGGCTCGTGACCAGTGCGTGAGTGACTGTTTTTCTAGTTTCGGAGGGGATCCAGCGAAATGTTTTTTTGAGCATGCGAAGAATGTTGAAGCAGGATGATGAAACGGCGTTGACTTGTCTGTTCATGGAGAGCGAGGAGTCCAGGATGACGCCCAGGTTCCGTGCGTGGTCCGTCGGGATGGGTGCTTTTCCAAGGGCCTCTGGCCACCAAGAGTCATCCCAGGCGGAGGGGGAGGTACCTAAGATAAGGACTTCTGTTTTGTCTGAATTCAGTTTCAGACGGCTGTGCTTCATCCACTCGGCTACTTCTTTCATTCCTACATGTAGGTTGGTTTTGGCGGTGTTAGGGTCTTTGGTGAGTGAGAGGATCAGTTGAGTGTCGTCAGCGTAGGAGATGATGTTGAGGTTGTGTTGGCGTGCGATGGCCGCGAGGGGGCTCATGTATACGTGAAAGAGGGTGGGGCTGAGAGAAGATCCTTGTGGTACACCGCAGATGACTTCAGTGGCCTCAGACTTGAATGGTGGGAGGCGGACTCTCTGGGTTCTTCCGGTGAGGAACGAGGTGATCCATTCCAGTGCTTTTCCTTGGATTCCGATGTTTCTGAGGCGCTGTAGAAGGGTGCTATGACAGACTGTGTCGAAGGCTGCGGAGAGGTCGAGGAGGATGAGGGCGACTGTGTCTCCATTGTCCAGTAGAGTTCGAATGTCGTCTGTTGCTGCGATGAGGGCGGTCTCAGTGCTGTGTTTGGCTCGGAAGCCGGACTGTGAGGAGTCGAGGGATTTGTTGGTTTCTAGGAAGGCGGCGAGCTGGTTGTTGACAGCTTTCTCGATGACTTTGGCCGGAAATGGAAGGAGCGAGATGGGGCGGTAGTTTTTGAGTTCGGTGGGGTCAGCTGTGGGTTTTTTCAGAAGGGCCCTGAGTTCGGCGTGTTTCCAGCTTTCCGGGAAGGTGGCGGAGTTGAGGGAGCAGTTGATGACGTCTCGGAGGTGTGGAGCTATGAAGGAGTCTGCTTTGTTGAAGATGTGGTGAGGGCATGGGTCTGTTGGGGATCCTGAGTGGATGGAGTTCATCAGGCGGATGGTGTCCTCAGTGGAGATTGGGTTCCAGTCATTAAGGATGTTCAAGGGGGGTAAAGGTACGGCAGAAGGTTGGGTGGGTTGGTCTCCGGGTCGGTTGTCGAAGCTGTTGTGAATGTCTGCGATTTTGTTGTGGAAGAAGGAAGCTAGTGAGTCGCATAGGGCTTGGGAGGGGGTGATGTCGTTGGAGTTGGCTGATGGGTTGGTGAATTCTTTGACGATGTTGAATAATTCCTTGCTGTTGTGGGCGTTGTTATCTAGTCGGTCTTTGAATGCGGCTTTCTTGGCAGACCGGATTAGTTGGTGGTGTATGCGGGTGGCGTTTTTGAAGGCGTCCCTGGTGCTGGTGTTTGGGTCTTTTTTCCAGGCCTTCTCGAGGGAGCGACACAGTTTCTTCGATTTCTTAAGATCATTGTTGAACCAGGAGGCGTTTTTGCTGCCTAGTTTGGTTTGACGTTTTTTCAGCGGTGCTAGGATGTCGGCGCTGTTGGATAGCCATTGGGTGAGGTTAATGGCTGCTTGGTCGGGGTTTGAGGGGTGGGCAGGGGGGTTTTGAAGAAGCACAGAGGAGATCTGGTCGATGGTGATTTTGTTCCAGTTTCTTCGCAGGGTAGGATGAGGATGGTTGTGGGTTGTGGTCTTATTGTAGATAAAGTGGACGCAGCTGTGGTCTGTCCAATGGAGAGCTGTGGTGTGACTGAAGGAGACATGTTTGCTGGAAGTGAAGATAGGGTAGAGTGTGTGACCTGCAATGTGGGTGGGGGTGGTGACAAGTTGTTTGAGTCCGAGGTTGGCGAGGTTGTCCAGGAGGGTGGTAGTGTTACTGTTGTTACTCTTTTCCAGGTGAAAGTTGAAATCACCCAATAGAATGTATTCCTCGGAGGGGATGGCGTGTGGGGTGATAAAGTCAGTGATGTCGTCACTGAATTGTGCACGGGGCCTTGGAGGCCGGTAGAGGAGAGTGCCTCTGAGTGTTGTCTTGGGGTCAGTGTGGATCTGGAAGGGAAGGTGTTCAGCGCTGGCAAGGTTGACGTCTGAGCTTGTTGAGATGCGGATGGAATTCTTGTGGACGATAGCGATGCCTCCTCCTGTTTGGTCGGTGCGGTCCTTACAGATGATCTTGTATCCTTCCGGGATGGCAATGGTGATGTCTGGGGCTGAGGAGGCGTTCATCCATGTTTCTGTTAGGAAGGCTACGTCCGGGGAGATGGTGTCTAGTAGATTCCAGACGTCGATGGCGTGCCTGTGGACCGATCGGTGTTGAGCAGGATGCATTTAAGGTGGTTAGCGTCGGAGCTCTGTTTGGTGTTCGTGGATGAGGAGTTGGTCTTGGTGCCGTCGAACTTGCAGGAATTGCAAGAGAAGGGTCCATGGGTGTGGCCAGGGGCGGCTTGGGCGCAGTTGAAGAGTCGGCCGGGGTTAAGGGCTAGGAGGGTGGTGGCATCGTAAGTGATGCGAGTGGGCTGGGCATTACGGGGACCAGGGGGTCTGGCGCTGGGCGCGGTCCAGGCGCGGACGGGCGTAGACGGGCTTACCTTTGGCGCACCTTCGGCGCGGCCATAGCGCGTGGACGCTGCGCGTTGGGACATCTGACATTAATGGATAGTGGAGGGGGCGGAGCGGGGGAGGGGCAGCTGGGAGGCGGGAGGTGGGCTCTAGGTGCTGGTTAGGCACAACAACCAAAATGGTGGGGGGATCGAAATACAGCCTGGGCGAGGTTGGGGTGGATGAGAGGAGAGACGCTGAGGGCAGTGGCACCGGCGCTACGTGGAGTTAGAAAAGTGAGTCTGAGCTCTGGCTGACAATCGATGTTAAAATGCCGAGGTGCACGTTAGCAAAATCGGAATTGAGCGCACAATGCAATTTTTAAACATAAAGTGCAGGTATACAAGGCGGCAGCAGTGGCAGGCAAAACTATGGCAGGCAGGCGTATAGCGCTACAATACCAGTCTCTGTAAAGCGCTGTGGCAGTCAGGCAGGATGCACGGGGAGCGGCCGCTTCCTACGAGGTACTATGCTCAAACTTAATTTGGAAATTACACTTTAGACAGAAGTATGTAGGTTGTATGCGATAACCTAGAAATGGTTTCATGAAATAAAATAGCTGAGAAACAATTTTATCTAAGCTGTTTAAAGGGTATTTTTAGATGAATAGCATTTTGCTTTTCATAGAAACCAATTAATAGAATGGCTTTTTGTTTGAAATTGGCTTTTGAATGCTTATTTTTCAAGTGTAAATGCAATGGTTGCAGGTCTTACTTTCAGAAACAGTTTGTGTGAAATATTTATTTCAGTGCTTTACTTCAGGGGACATTATTTCATATTTATATCTGTTACATTCTCAAACAATTACTTTGGATGCTTTTTTAATTCACTGATCCATGACCCCTAACAACACTTAAACCCCATAAGTCCCTGCTCCTAAGACCCCTCACCACACCTGAAATACAGTCATCCTTGAAGCCTAAATCTCTTTCCATCCCAAAAAATCCACCATCTCTGAACCATAAAATCACTCACTACCCCCAACTCCACCTCTTCATCAACCCAAAAAACAAACTTTCTACACCTAAACCTCACCCATTCCATACCCCTGACAACATCTCAGCAAACCCAAACTTCACCCACACCTGAACCCTAAAAACTCCTGTTCGCCCTTAAACACCCAGCCATCGATGACCCATAGGACCTCCTCATCATCCTAACCCACTCATCCGTGAACCGTAAAACCCCCCTTTCTACACCTAAATTCCACCAAACCCTGAATCCTTAAACCCCCGCTCCAATCTAAACTCCACCCCATCTTGAACCCTAAAAAACTCTTTACCACCCCAACCACTACCCATAATTGAACCTTAAAAAGTCTCACCAGCCCTAAACTCTGCCCATCCATGAACTCTAAAACCCCTCAACCAGGCACTGGGCATTTTCCCAGTGGGCGGGAAGGGAGGGGACAAGTGTTGGTGGGGGGCGGTGTTTTCATAACAGTGGGCCGGATTTGCAGTAGTGCTGTGATATCGGCCCCCTGTAATGAAAGCAGCAGCAGTGTTTCCCATCAGCGTCCCCCCATAATCCTCCCTCCTACTTAATTGCCAACGTTAGTTTGCGTTCTCAGTCCGGCCGTGCCGTCAACAACCTCCCGCTCGACTCATCACTAAAACCTAAAAACATCTCAGACACCTAACACCACTCATCTGTGAACCCTAAAACACCTTATCACCCCTACACTCCATCCATCTCTGAACCCTAAAAACACATTTATACGCCCGATCTCCAATTTTTCCTGATCTGTAAAAAACTCCTCATCACCATAAACATCACTCATCCCTGAACCCAAAAACCCCACATTAGACCCTAACTCCATCCAGGTTTAATTTAATTTTGGATTTTTCCTTAAAATTATCTTACCTTTAAAATGTTTCCTTTAATTTTTTTTTTTTGTATTTCCTTGAAATTCTTTTTCTATGATTTAGTGGCCTCCTAAGTGGTTTCCCAGTTTTTGTTTTCCATTAATTCACACAAATCAAGGTATGGAATGTGGAATAATATTACTGTTAAGCAAAAACGGAAAACAGTGACAGCACCAGAAGCGAGTCTCTTTCTGGTGAGATAGTTCTGGCACTCAACACACCTGCTGTAGAGTGGTCAAATTTCACCTGGAAAAAAATGCCAATAACTTGATTAAAAATACTCATTATTATCAGTTTAAATTTTTTCTGATCTGAATGTGCATAGAAAACCACTTTATAAAACAGAAGTAAAAGGCAGCTATATGAAAATAGCTTAGATAAGCTTGTAATAAATCTTACTGCATTCAGCACACGCTTCAGACTTGTATGAGTGAGTACCCTGTTGTAACTGGCTCAAATCCAAATAAGGCAAATCAGTGGTGTGAGGTCATGTTGCACAGATCTTTTTAAAACCTGTCGGTCGCAGCTGTCAGTCCTATTGAGTGAGTCAAGGTTATAAATCTGTTGAAACCTCCCAATATTTACCAGGTGAGCAGGCCTAGTAAGCACCAGAAGATGAGTATTTTAGTGTGGAGATCACCCAAATACGGTGTTGGCCCCTGCAGTGAGGAAAACATGTCATAGATGCTACTTATCACACCTGTTGCATGTCAAACCTCAAGGCATTGGTATTTAACAGGTGGGATAAACAGCCCCCATCCCTTAGCCAAGTCAAAGCAAGACTTCAGGCATCATTTGTTAGAGGTCAGGGGATGAATATATGGCAGCATCCCCATGTACACAAGGCACAAGACCGGACCAGCGTACCTCAACATACGACTCAGCTTCTACACCCCCACCCGCCAGCTCCGCTCCGCCGACCTCGCCCTCGCCACAGTCCATCCGAAGAGCGACCTCCGGCGGCAGATCGTTCTCCCACCAAGACATGGAACACCCTCCCCATCCACCTTGGAGAAGTGTGGCTCACTGGTTAGAGCAGGCAGACCCTGAAGCAGAGGTCAGACCCGGGACCAGGGTTCAATTCCCGACGCGGCAGGGTCTTGAGCTCAAATGTCCACGGACTCGATAATTCTCGCTTCGGGGCCTGACCTAATCATGGGTTCACACTCTGCAACTCTGGGCATTAAGCTTGCTTAATCTCCACAATGGCCCCCTGCGGCGGGATGCCTGGCTTTCACCTTGGGGATGCCCTGTAGGGGCTATCTCACAGGGAAAAGCCAGGACGGGTTCCCAAGGCAGGCGCTTAGAGACCCCTGGGTTATAAGCGCTATATAAATCCAATCATACAATACAATACAATACAATACCTTGAGCAAACCCAAGACCTGCTGACCTTCACAAGACTCCTCAAGACCTGGCTATTCGAGCAGTAGCAGCACCCCCCACCCCCCAGCGCCTTGAGACCCTCACGGGTTAGTAGTGTGCTCTACAAATGATTGATTGATCCAGACGCCAGCCTTGAGCTTTCCTAGCAGGATGTCCTCTAAGGTTTGATTACACAACTCAACACAGTCATGAAGCAGCTGTACCAGATGTTTCTTGGAACCAATGAAGGCAGACCGCTCTTCTTGAGCACAATGCAGGAGTAAGAGGACCTTTGGAAGTTTGTGTCTTTGGCAATGTTTCGCACTGAAGACTCCCTGACCTGAACCGATGGAGGAGAAGATCTGACCCAATGGAGGGGAGCTTTGTTCATTCAGAGGCGCTGGGTTGGGCTGCACAGAGGCAACTGGTCCTAGATCTTGACAGTACCGTTCATCACAGACACATACAGTGCAGGCGGGGCTGGAGTTCTGGGCTTGAATAATGCAGGATTTAACCCATCATGATCTGGGCTGAAAGATTTTTGGGCCAGATGTTGGATTTTTTTTTTGCCCAAAGCTGTGTAGAAATCTTGAAGATCCTCAGAGCTAGGAAAACAGACCCAGGCCTCACTCACCCTGCGATGGACATGGCCACTAGAAATGAAAGTATGGAGGATCCCTGCGGGGTAAATGTAAATACCTTGGAATCCCCTACTTTGCTGTGAGAAAACAAACACATGTTATTCACGCTAGCCTTCGACCACAAACAATGCAAGGCATTATAATGAAAATAAGTGAAACATTGGCACAGATGAGAATTAGAAATGCGAAGTGGTAGTAAATACATGACATTTTATTAAGCACAAACAATTGCCTCCATTTCATGTTCTGCCAGTCTGATATAAATGTGAGAACCTCATACCCCTTCTTAGGTCAGACATGGTGAGAGCATCCTCCATGGAGCTAGTGGTCAGATTTCATGGGCAGGGCACTGAGCTGACCAAAATTGTCTTCCCTGGAATTGACAAAGTTCTCCTTGTAGGACTAGAACCAAAATCCGTTTCTACACCATTCCCCTTTATAAATGTGACAATTGTCCTGTCACCAGTTTCCTCAAGGCGAGAAGTTCTACTTGCACGAGGTAGTGAGGAAGATTTCACATGGCATTGCTGAGGTTGAGCATGTGTAATGTGTGCAAGAAATTTACAACTATCACGAATCAGCACAAATCTCCCAGAGCCTGATTTAATTAATAATCATTTCATGTTACGCTATCGGGGATCACAGGCAGGACTGGTGGTAGCCAACAGGATTTACGGCAGACATTGCTACTTTCCTTTCAGGTAGCCTTTCCCTCGGTGCAGGAGAATGTTCCCTGCTCCTTCATGGGAGACATCCAAGTTTACTCCTGGTCCAGCCCTCCTGCTGTGCAGAGCTTCTTGTAGTATAAGTTGCACTTATGATCTGAGTCCTAAACAGCGACTGCTGGGTCCAACCCATCAGGTCACCAAAATCCAAAGCTGCCCCAAAACTTAGTTCAATCACTTCATTTCAAGCGCATCTGGTCACCTTCATGAATTCACACAGTGACTTGTGTTTGCATGGGAGCTGCGGACATGCTGATGCCTGGTGGAGCTACCTCAGGAGCTAAAGGGGAGATGGGCTATGGATTCCCTCCTTGGGCATCACCTACCCAGCCGATCCTTGGGCAAACTCTCCTGCGTCTCTACTTGATCTTATCTCCCTCTTCCCCAATCACCCTACCCCCCACCGCTCTACTCTTCTCTTCTTTCCAGCTACTGACCCCTGCCCTCTCCCGTCCTTGCTCATAGTTCCCACCCTGTTTATCGACTGGACTTTCTCATGTGAACTCTCCCTCGTCAGCTTGAGACCGAGATATTTGATTAATGCCCGATGGAGCTACCTTGCTTAGATAAAGGGGAGACAGGCTGTGGACTCCTTCCTCGGTCGTCTCCTACCCAGTCGGTCTTACTGCAAACATCCCTTCATCTCCCCTGCTGTCTTTTCCCTCATCTTCCCCCTCCTCACAATTCCCCCATCTCCCCTCCTACCTACTTTTCTTTCCTTTCTTCCCTCTTTCAATGAGTTGCTTAATTTTTTGACGTAATGGTTATCATTTTCTGTAACATTGTGCAACCGAATGTAAAGCGCTCTGATACCTACGGGTCTAGCCAGCACTGTATAAAACTCTTTAAATAAATAAATCCTGTTGTGTGGGCTGGGTGCGCCAGGGGAAACGCCCATTACAACAACGGTGTTTTCACGCGCTGCCATCGCAACGCGACTCAGGAGGTATTACAAAGCATGGTTTTAGAACGCATGTTACTATTGCGCATTGACATTAACATCGCTAGCCATGACAACGCGCGAGTGCCGAGATCGCTTGTAATGGCTCGCGGAGTATGTATGTATAAACCGCCACTCAGATGACTGTGCCGGTGACGTCATAGCAATAGCCACAGGGGTGCCATGACATGGGAGATTGTACACAAGACTTGACTGATGCGTGCAATTATCAATTAGTTGTATGCATCTGATGGAGCGGACTTTCAGATTTATTTCCAAAAAGTTCGTGACAAATGAAACTCTTGTGATTTTTATTTTTTACTAATGTGTTGCATGATTTATATGATTACTGACTCAACCTAGATTAATATGCACCATCATGAACACGTGGGTATAATCATTTGTGCTCTTGTTATGTTTGTCGTTTTGCTTTGAATAATACATTTACTTTGCCTCTTGTTTGTCATTTACTAACTGCAGCCGTTTTGGAAATAATAGCATGTGCATTCTTTAAATGTGCTTTTGTTTACGTATTGTCGTCTCATGTGTATGTGTTTGTTTATTTGTTTGTAATGCAAAACTAGGTAACATAGCTAATGGGTTAAACTTAGTGGGTAAGGGTGGGTAACAGAATAATTATCATTTCTTGAATTAATTATTGTCTTGTGTTTCTTTGCATACTAGACACCCTCATTGCATTGCATGCAAAAGGCTTGAGGCCTACTTCTAAAATGGATGACAGAAAAGCCTGACCAGAGTGAGCTTTGCACAGCTACGCAGGAATGAAAAAAGAATTATATCTTTCTACATTAATTCTTGGAGAGAGGCTTGCAAACGAAGGCTGTGTGGAAGTTTAGGGCATTTGGTTAAATTTGTTCCTTGGTCAAGGCTGTACTTGTCGTTCGGCAGCGGAAAGACGGAAAAGCATAAGCGGACGAAGGAAGCTTTTGCTCTTGTTAAATGTTACTTTCTTCGGAAGCTGCCGGTGTCATACTCATGAACAGTAGTACTTTTGAAAGTGACTCTGGCTATGTGAGAGACGGATGATGACCACATCGAAAGACTTTTTGACAACCAATGAGATTCAGTTCTGCTCGAATATTTGTATTCTTTTAGTTAGTTTTAGATAGGAAAATACTATAAGAATTGCCCCCTTGCTAAGAGCACTGTTTGATCGATCCTGTGCTCCAGAGACGCTGCCCGATTTCCCTTTCACGTAAGACTCTGCAATTTTGCTTTACTTTCAGGTTTGCTAATAAAAGTTTGAGCTTTCTTTATGAAATAAAATTAATAAAATGGATTTTTGAAATGACAAGCTGGTCTTGATCATTTCTTTTTGATACCATTAGTTAAACCATTGCCTTTATATATGACTTAATTAATGTATTGTGTTAGATTTTAAAAATTAGGTCATATGATTCAGTAGGTCAAAAATACAAATCCTGCAAAGAATGGGCCTAGTGATAGATTTATAAATAATGGCGAGTTTCCTGGTGTAGAGATTATATATGACACTGAATTTCTTTAAACCCGCTGGATCAATTATCTGGTAGCAGAGGATGGTTACTATGGTAACATACATGTTACATGGTTATTACATAGGATACATGTGTAACACATGTTAAGTTTTGTCTAGATGTTATAGGTTTGTTGTTGGGTTTTTCCAGCAGTGTGAAAAACCTATGAGCCGGCCAGCAGAGTAGTGTGACAGGTGAAGTTACACAGTTAATTTGTTCCGTTTCAAAATAGTGGTACAGAATTATCACTAAGTGTTGTGGTCGTACAACACAAGTTTAGGGATTTAGGTATGACAGATTACATGAATAGTGATGATTAACTATGAAATCGCAACATTGAAGTATAAGGACTTGGAGCACGTTTTAAAACTTGATGTAAAAAGAGTAATAGGATTTTCCGAACTTGTGTGAAGGGTAAGATAGCTTTTTCTTACTGGCGTAAGCAGGGATTCATTGGTTGGTTAAAGTCCGACTGAAGAATTCATGTATAAATGGTTAGGGTTCTTTTCGTATGAATGCTGAAAATTTGTTTTAAAATGAAAATCGCGTTGTCTATTTCATGCGAGTGAAATTTCTGAATGCTTGGTAAAACTATCACTTTGTTAGCGAATCGGACAAATGATTTGTTTTATGTAGTTATTAACTGAATCTTTTCGAAAGGAATGGTTTAAAATGGCGCTGTGAAAATATTTTGTAAGGGAGGGGTAAGTTTACGGAGTGACACTGACAAGCGCAGCGGCAGTGTACGTCACAGGGTTTGCGCTGTGATTGGCTGACATACGTCATAGCGAGCGCACTGATTGGTTCACGTGATCAAGTTGAGCTGTTAGCTGATTGGTTATTTTTGAAAACTGGGTTCTCATTGGTTGAGCAAGGTGGTGACGTAGCTTAACCTCATTGGTTTGTTGGTGTGTTTCGTGCATGGATTGGTCGGAGTAGCGGAGCAACAAGGAAATTATTTACGATCTTTTTCGAAGCTTACAAACTCATTTTAAATAATGAGTTATTGGTATAAAGAAGAGAAAAATCCTTCATTTGTTCAGAAAATTAAAAATGTAGTTACTCCCGACAAGAAAATTAAAACGCGTGGTGGAAAATTTCTTCATAAGTATAAAACACCCGCAGCATATATGGAAGGAGAATATGGTTATCATACTGTTCTCTGGTTTGAAAATTGGATGCAATATACAAGGGATGATGGAGTTTTAGCCTGGCCAGAGGATGGGTCATTTAATGTTAAAGTTTTAAGAAATTTGAGAGATAAAATAATGGCTCTTTCACCAAGACCCAGACCCACTCAATTTGAAGCATTAGTTGAAGGGGAAATTGAAATGATGGAGCTTGAGTGAGAAAATTGGGGAACACCAAGGAGTTTATATAAATAAACTCCTCAGGAAAAAGTACGTCGTTGGAGGAAAGGAGATATGCAGGAAGGATTATATCCTGTATTAGAAATGGTTTTAGGAACTGATCAAAAGAGTTCTCAAGAGAAAGGCGAATTAGATCAGGAATTTGATGCAGTTTTAGAGGACATGTTAAACAGTCCTCCGCTGTATCAGCAACCAGGTTGTTCACATACAACTCCAAGAAATTTTTCAGGCGTTTCTCCTTCTGCACCTAGGGAGGAAGTTGAGGAGTCACCCAGATTACCTGATAGAGAAAGGTCGAGAAGCAAAACAAGGTCCCCAAGAGAAAATTCGAATTTAAGAAATAATGCTCAGAAAAATTATAAAAAGACTGTCTGATATTCCAAATATAACAGATTATTTGAAGGCAAAGGGAGAATTAATTCAACAATTGACAAAAGGCATGGAAGCAGTGACAGTACCAGTTACAATTGGTCCTGTTGTGCCAGTTTTTGATGAAAATAAAACAAGGCAGTCGCTAATAGCAAATCCTTTGAATGTGGAAATTCAGAAAGTGGCTGAAAATTTTTATTCTGAATTAACAGAAATTCATAAAGATAAAACAATGCCAAATTTAACTTTAAAATCAAAGTTTGTCAAATATCACACCATCGGTTGCAGAATCAGATTCTGGCTCTGTAAATAGAACAGAGTTAACACAAATCCCTGAATCAAGACAGCTTGATATTGCTAAATTAAAAGCGGATTTAGAAGAATTAATTATTGGCACAATTGGTACTGATTGTTTGAAACAATATCAGGATGATGAATTGCTTTTTATATGTAAGAGCATTCAGAGAAAAACAAAGAATAAATATGATCAGTTTGAAGAGGTGGCTGCTGAATTGGAAATAGATTTAACTCGCCAAAAACAATTACAAAAGCATTACAGAGTGGATTTTTCTGAAAGGGACATAGAAAATCTTAATACTACAGGAAGAATAACTCACATTAAAGAATTAATTGTGTTCCTGAAAAGATTAGGTGATTTAAGTAAATGGAGAGTTAAATGGACAAAGAAAAGAGAAGAAGAAAAGAAGGGCAGGGTGTCAGGGTGTCAGGGTCCACGCTGCAGGATCCGGTTGTAGCACATAGAACTCCACCTCCCGACCTCACCAACACACTGTTGCTTAAAACACAGTGTGTTCGAGGGATAGGGCGAGGGAAAATAAACAGAACAAGGAGGGGACGGAAGAGGACTGCAGGGAAGGGATAGCTGAAAGACAAGAAAATGAATACACAGGTTAAAGATGTACACAACTTAAACCTACACTCATTTCATTCTCGCTAAACTGATCAAATGATTCACCTTTGTGAAGGAAGTGTACTCCACCTCTTCCCTGTTGTATCATGTATTGAATATCAGAACCTCTGGTCCCTAAAGAATACTAACAGCAGGTTATACTCCATATAACGTATACAACACCTATAGGTATTTCTTAGTTCTGTCTGTAACGTACCCCACCTTGTTTTAGTTCATATCCATTAGTTAAATGCGTCGCACACCACAATCCCAAGTGAATCCAATAAAAAGAACTAATACGTGAAAAGCAGAATGTCTTTCTGAAGATATACAATAAACGTTCCAATATAGACACGGCAAGACGTAGCCTCCTACTACTGTCTTCCGCTCTAAAGAATTGTAATCCACTGGATCCCCGTTGAAACAAACTCCAAACACACTAGCTTCTGCTTTGGCACTTAACATACGAGACACTAGTGCCTTTCTTCGGAACGGTAGCGTGTAGATAATGCCTCTCCACTACGCTCCGCTCTCTCTCTATCCAATTACACGAATACTGTACACCGCCGTGCCAGTCAAAACATCAGAGGCCTTTCTCTTCAACTCTTTGAAGAGAAAATCAAACGAACACAGGTAGCGCGTTAAGCCACGCACTCCCTTTAACATACAGGAACTTGAATAAACATTCAAAGGTCCGCTCTCTCTCTCTGTATCCGTTCCTCCACACGCTACTCACAGCTTCTACCTGGAACGCTGGAATGGTTTTCGCTACAAAGACGCCAGGGAACACGACCGCTACCCGGTAGGACCAGAGTCAGCAGTCAGTAAACAAAGGCGCGACTCCTCCTCACGCCGGTAGCAACAGAAGAACGTCGATCGCTTCCCAATGAAATAACAGGGAGAACGCTTTGCCAGAAACAAGAGACTAAAATTCAAATGCACTGTTAGTTACAAAATCACGAACAGTGATGGACGGTCCCACCCATCCTTATATAGTACCACGCCCACCTCCAGGACTTCTGGGAGATGTAGTCAGTTAACCTTTTAGGCAGGCGCCTTGGCAGTTCCTGACACAGGGGAGTAGTTTTTGGTGAATTTCCAATTGAAGAAATAGCTGGTGGAGGTTATGTTCATGTTCCTTGACAAGACAGGATATAATATTATTTACGAATGATTTTCCCAGACTCAGAGAAAAACCAGTGGAATGGTATCGTCAGGTGGACAGGTTTATTAAGGTTTCCAAAGTTCTGTGGGTTGATCTCGATGGTTTCTTTGACATTGTTGTCCCATCAGATCTCTGGACAGAATGCAAAATTTCTGTGGGCTGGCCGAAAGAAGAACCACAAAGGCATAGAGTAACAGGTGCTCCTTCAGACACTGTCATGGATTATTATGACAAAGTAATTGTTTGGTTAAAAGACAAAATTCCTGCGAAAGAAGTGGATTGGGTTAAAATTGACAGAACTAATCAGGAGCCAAAAGAATCAGTTCACTCTTATTATGAAAGATTGCTTCTGGTATTTAAACAATACAGTGGCTATGAAAAATTAAGTGAAAGTGACATGAGCCACTTCATTTATAGATTTGTTTATGGCCTGAGACCTGAAATAGGGGACATGATTAGGACAGGAATTGTAGGCTGGCAAGCTCTTTCAGTTGATGGCATCCTGAGAAAGACAAAATATTGCACTGATGAAATAGATGCTAAACAGAAGAAACTCAAGGAAAAGGCAATGTGGGCACAAGTGAAGGTAGCTGAGCAACAGATAGCAGCTTTGGAAAATAAAGGTTTTCAGCAGAATCAGAATCCTGGCAAGTTTAAGAGAAATTTTACAAACAAACCAAAATTTAATAAAAACATTGAAGAGTTAAAACAAAAGTTACCCTGTTTTAATTGCGGGGAAATTGGACACTGGAAGCGAGAGTGTAAAAATCCGCCCAGAAATTTAAAGAATTCATCATTAAATCCACAGATGCAGAATGATATAAATCAGCAGCGACAGTTAAATGAAATAAGTCAGCAGCAACAGCTACAGCGACAGTTAGTGAATCAGCAACAGAACCAATTCATTCCGCAAGGCCAAATCCCACAGCCACCTTTGCCAAATTGCAGCAATTCACAGAGATACAGTCCGGAAACAGGTTTCTGCGGAGCTGGACAGGTAAAAAGATCACGAAATGTGTTGAATGTTTCTCAACAATTCTGGCCTGTATATGGCAGAATTTGAACAACGGCATATTCATCATGAGTCCAATCCCTTCCTTGACAATATTAGGATGTGGAAAAGATTCATAGATGATATTCTCATCTTGTGGACAGGACCACCAACTCTACATGAGACCTTCTTTGATTGGGTGAACACTATCAACCCATATCTCCATTTTACAATGTCTGCCTCACCTACGGAAATCTCTTTCCTAGACCTCACGATAAAATTGAAAGAGGGAGTACTTAGCAGCACCATGTATAGGAAACCTACCGACCGGAATAGCTTGTTACACTATTCTAGCCACCACCCCAAAGCCTTACGGTCAAACCTTCCCTTCGGACAATTCCTGAGGGTCCGGCGAAATTTCAGTGCGCTAGCTGATTACAAGCATGAATCTGCAATTCTATCCAGGAATTTACTAGACAGAGGCTACCCCAGGAGTGAGGTCACCATGGCCCAAAAAAGAGCTAGAAACAATAATCGTGAAGCCTTACTTGAACCACGTGAGGTGGTACCGATTGAGAACCAACCAATGACCTGTGTCACGACCTATACTCCAGGGTCCAATAAGATCAAAAGTGTAATTAAGCGGCACTGGGGCATACTCAATACTGGCAGTCTCAGCTTCGATACACCCAGATTTGCATTTAAAAGATCTCAGAATGTAAAAGACATTCTGATCAGCACAAGACCCAAAGTACAAAAGAAAGTGACCCAACAGACCCTGTGGAACTTACCTCCAGTCAGAGGCCATTATCCCTGTGGAGTATGTACCTATACAGACATACACAAGATTATCCAATTAAGTGACACCTTCAGCTGGGAAATAAGGGGCCATACTAATTGTAACACCTCCCACTGTATTTACATGCTTACGTGTCCATGCGGATTACAATATATTGGGATGACAACCCGCCCAATCAAAACCCGCATTATAGAACATCGCAGTAACTTCCGCTGCAAGAAAACGAACACCAAAATGTGTAAACATTTTCTCGACTTGAATCACACTGCAGATTTACTGAAATGGCTGGTGTTGGAATCTAGCCCCAATTGCCCCAAACAAGCCCTGTTTCGTAAAGAGCAAAGATGGGTCCACCGATTAGCGTCCGACAGTAGAGGCTTGAATGAAGATATTCCCTGGCATGCTCTCTAAATACAACTTGCTAGGTTTACTATGCAACTGTACACACATTACAGTCTTCTATCATAATCATCCACAGGCCCCATTGTCTCCCCACCGCTATAACTACCATGACAACATCATACACCATGAAGGCACATGAGCCTTACAATTGACGAGGTTACTCAGAACCAATACACTTCAGCTTGAACGCTGTTTAAGTGCCATTTCCGACACCACACCACCTCCAGTGTCATGATGGGGACACCACACCTCTTATCAACCATGACATTATACAATTTGGACATACCCACAGTCCTCATATCACCATAATTCTATTAGACCATGACTTTGGCTTCTTTACTCATGACAGATAAATTACAGGGCCAGGGCCCATCCTCACCTGTCATTGTTAATAATATACTTACTGATATGCCTACATGAGTTATCTGACCGCCCACTTATATAGAATATATTCAGGGTACAGCCCCTCCACCGTAATCTTTTCACAAATCGTGTGTTCTTGCAGACCACCCGAGCACATACACTTATATCTGCATAGCCCTAATGTGGTTACATATAGGTGATCCGGTTGGTACTTACATCTATGTTAACCTCTTCAAGATGGCGACCGCGGTGAGCACCCTCACATATGGCTAACATACGAAGGTTATTGCACCACGCCGCCGAAGGCAACATTAAGAAACCCACATTAGTCCTTCATATAATGGTACAGATGCAGCTAGGACCTATACCATTGAACTTAATAATTCTACCCCTTTATCCGGGAATTCACCCGGGTACATTGGAGATATCTTTGCCATTCCAATATGGCGGACGCAACACTAAGACGCGTCACGTGACCCCCGCGGATGGGCGGAGCATTGCGGGGCTCCATGAACACGAAACAGTTGATATGGCGGGCGCCGCCGAGCTCTATCACCTATCCGAGCTCGGCGGTAACGGGTAGGTCACGGAGCAGGAACACGGGCTGATGGAGGTAAGGCGACCCACTGTATTTTCATGGCGGGTTCGTCTATAACGCATGCCTCCCTGTGTTCGCTCGTGGCCATAGACCATAACATAGACTGAAATATGGGGGAGTGTTATCTTAATCGGCATGATTTGGTAATGACGGGTCCATCCTTGACGCTGGCCTCCCTGTTTTCACTCGTGGCCATAGACCTCAACATAGACTGAAAGATGGGGGAGTGTTATCTTAACCGGCATGATTTGGTAATGACGGGTCTATCCTTGACCTATGCCCTCGAGGTTCTCTCTTGCCCTATATTTGAATGGGGGTTGTTCCACTTGAATCCGCCCTGTCTCTCTCAGCCTATACTTTTGTTCCCCTACAGCTACAACTTATGGCTCTCCCCTGATGTTATATTACCACCGAAGACTCATGCGGTAATTAATCCCCGACCTTTAGGTGAGATGGATGTGTGCTTGCCCTTACAGTTCACCATCACCGGACTAGCACGCCTTAAAAATCAATGTGCACCACAATATAAGTTCCTCATTATACTGCTACTTTTAAACTGGTTTTATATCCTTGTTTTTAATTGTAGAGCACTCTCATAGACACGAATGGTTGGTGGAATGTGCTCACTGCACGCTGCTTTCTGGCAGCTTTAGTTCACTATAGCTAGTAGACAATTAATTGTCCAACTATGGCATGACACCCTGTGTGTGACTTTGGCGTGATCACACTTGAGTTCTTTGCTATGTCTTAATGCAATTAACCTTGTTTACATGATTTTTATTCTCCAATCCAGGCAGAGGATATTACTACAGAGGTAAAATAAACCGATAGTGCTTGCATTTCCACACATGACACCTGCATGTTGTTGAATGACTGCATAGTACATATTTTCTAGGTCCTGAAGAATCGCGGAAAATTCCTTGTGCGAGAAACATGTTGACCATGTCAATATCCAACTTCACCGAGTCCCACCACACTTAACTTAGTGGTACTTAGGAAGTTGTTTTCACGTTTTTAACCGTAGAGGGAGACCCCCAGAATAAAGTAGTACTTTTTGGTACCCCCTACTACATTTTAATCACCTTTTAGTTCTCTTACTCCATTGCCCACATACCCGCACTTCACCATAAGGCTGTTGGAAGAAAAGATCTCCGTCAAAGAGCCCCTCTTTGAGGTGAGCCCGTCGGGGATTGCACCGCCGCCCCGACGAGGAGCAACGCCGATGATGAAGCATGACACCCATTCGGGTGTGTGAGGCAAATATTTCCAACAAAATGGATGCCCAAGGGTGCCGCATGTACACCCATGGTCACGCCTAATACACAGCTTCTTCTCTACCAGGAACGGTTCAGCTACCCTTTTTGTTTACATTAAAGAAAATGAGAGCAGTGATTCGGAAGATTTTTCATGACGGTGCCTGAGAGGGGAAGAAGAGTGTGTAATTGGAGCCACTCTTGAGGTAGATCAGTCAGGTCCATTTGTAAATGGTAAAGTGAATGATAAAGATATCACTTTTCTTGTGGACACTGGTGCTACCCGTTCTACTGTGAGATCAGTGGAAATTGAAAATCTTCCTCTCTCGGGAGATATGATCCAGGTTGTTGGTGTAGCTAACCAGCATATTAAAACTACTTTGACAAATCCTGTAAATGTAGAAATAGGAAACTACAAAGATAAACACAGACTTATTGTCTGTGACAGCAGTCCTGTTACTCTATTAGGTAGAGATCTGTTGTGTAAGATGAATTGCAAAATATACTGTTCGCCAGAAGGTATTGAGCTACAGACCCTAGAAGAAGATGGTCTGTATAAATTGACATTATTAATGGTTGATGAAGAACATAAAATGTTTCCAGCTTTTGATAAAAATAATTTGCCAGAAGAACTGAAAGAAACAGTGAATCCAAAAATTTGGGATTTAACAGGTGATGAAATGGGTTTAATGAAACATGTTGACCCAGTTAAAATTACCGTGAGGCAGGGAATAGATTTTCCAAATGTTCCTCAGTACAAAATGAAACCTGAAACAATTGAAGGTGTAATTCCTGTTATTGAAAAGTTCATTAAGCAAGGAGTTTTAAAAGAAATTGAGAACAGCCCATGTAATTCACCGATTATGGGTATTAAAAAGCCAAATGGAACGTATAGAATAGTTCAGCACCTGAGAAGAATTAATAAAATAGTTGTTCCTTGTTGTCCAGTTGTACCAAATCCAGCAGCAATTCTATATCAGATTCCACATGATGCAGAATGGTCCATGGTCATTGACCTGTGCAATGCATTCTTTACAGTTCCATTGCATCCAGATAGCCAGCAAATTTTTGCATTTCGGTTCCAGGATCGAATATTAGCATGGTGTCGTATTCCTCAGGGGTATACAGAGAGTCCATCCATTTTTAATCAGTTGTTAAAAAAGTCCTTGGAAGTTCTAAAATTGCCTGGAGAGTCAACATTAGTTCAATATATTGATGACCTTCTTGTTGCAGGTAAAACAAGAGAAAACTGTGTGACTGACACCATTACACTTCTGAATCGTTTGGCAGATGAAGGCCATAAAGTGTCGCCTGCAAAACTTCAGTTTTGCAAGCAAGAGGTTAAATACCTAGGTCACAGAATTGCAAAAGGCATCAGACAAGTGAAAATTGAGAGAATAAAAATTGATTCGAGCAATACAGCCACCAACAAATCAGAGGCTGATCAGAATGTTTCTAGGAATGGTTGGTTATTGTCGCCAATGGATTTGTGGATTCTCAGTTATTGCAAAACCATTACAAAGATTAACAAAGTGGACATTAAGGATCCAATTGTTTTGAAAAAAACTGAATTAGAGGCTTTTGAAAAATTAAAGAAAAGTCTTTGTGAGGCACCTGCATTGGGCATGCCAGATTATGACAAAGAATTTGAACTGTATTGCAGTGAAAGAGAAGGTTGTGCTTTATCAGTTCTCATACAGAAGCATGGAAACATGACAAAACCCATAGCTTACTTTTCAGCTGTCCTAGATCCTGTTGCAAAAGCTTTTCCAGGTTGCTTAAAAGCAGTAGCTGCAACAAGTGTAAGTCTTGAGCAAAGTGAAGGAATCATAATGGGATTTCCTGTAAAGGTATATGTACCTCATTCTGTTGAAACACTTTTTACTAGAAGTAAAACTCTGCACCTGTCTAGCAATAGATTAACGAAATATGAAAAGGTTATTCTGGGATCAGATAATGTATCTATTGCGAGATGTTTGAATCTCATTCCAGCCACACTTTTGCCAGCTATAACTCCTGGTGATGATGATGATGCTGAACATCAATGTCTGGATGTTCTAGAATATTGCACTAAACCCAGGAAGGACATTAAAGATGTACCTTTACCAGAATCAGACATTGTTTATTTTGTGGATGGCTCTTGTTTAAGAACAGATGAGGGCATCCTAAGAGCAGCATATGCAATTTGTACAGTTTCTGAAATAATTGAAGGTTCAACTCTTGAAGGAATTAGTTCTGCACAAATAGCAGAATTGGTTGCTTCAATTCGTGCCTGTGAAAAAGCTGAAGGGAAAAAAGTTACCATAGTGACTGATAGTCAGTATGGATATGGAGTGGTCCAAGATTATGGACAGCTCTGGTCTCAAAGAGGTTATTTAACATCTGCAAGGACTCCAATCAGAAATGCAAAATTAATTAAAAGCAGGGCCGGACTGGGAACTGAAAGCAGCCCTGGCAAATGTTAGCAGACCAGCCCCTGCCCGGCGCGTAGCGAGCGAGCGCAGCGAGCGAGCTCGACCACTACTAGGGGGACTTGGGGGGGTTCTCCCTCCAAGAAAATTTTGGAAAATGACAGACCAAAATGGTGAATTTTACAGCACATTTTTCATTACATATTCAATTGTATCAACTTTCAAAGTTCAGTAGATAGTAGATGATGACCTTAAAGAGCACCAGGTTACCCACCCAGTCATATGTACCCATAGACATTCCTTCAGGGAGCACCAAAAATAGACACAAGTAGTGAATCAGTGAGAACAAAGTAAAAGTGAGACCAACCCCCCACATGGTGTATAGCGAGCAAGCGCAGTGAGCAACCACTACTAGTACCAGTAAGCATGCAAACGTCACTCATAAGCACCCAGGCTGTAAGCATGAAAATGTCACACATGAGCCTCCAGCTCCAGGTCACTGAGGCCAGAAACTAGGGAAATAGCGCACATAATTAAGCACCCAGGCCGGAAAGCATGGAAATGTCACACATAAGCACCCAGGCTGACAGAAGGCATGGACATTTCTCAAATGGCACCCTGGCCAGAAAGCATGAAACATTAACACAAAGGCCCTGACCTTGACATGACACATGTTTAAATAGCCTACTTAAATGGGTGGCACAATAAGTGTTGCAGGCCCACTAGCAGCATTTAATGTACAGTCCCTGGGTACATGTAGAACCACATTTCTAGGGACTTGCAAGTAAATTAACATTGCCAATTCGGTTTAAGCCAATTTTACCATGTTTGAAAGGAAAGAGCGCAAGCACTTTAGCACTGGTTAGTGGTGGTAAAGTGCACTGAGCCCTAAGAGCCAACAAAAATGCCTTTTTGGTGTAATTAAGCAGATGAAACCGGATTTTAATTTGGAGGAATCTGAAGCCGACAAGGACTTATCTAACCATGTCTCAGCAGTCAGTATGAACAATATGTATCTAAAAAACATTTTACATGTGCTAATGGCGATGGGACTTTTTCTGTAGCTTCTCCTTTTCCGCCCAGCGGTTTCAACGCCTACAACGTGCGCATCTGTAATTCACATGCAAACAGTGAAGAGTCATTGGGGTATGGGCGACATGCCGGAAGATATTGAATGGCTTCACAAGCTGTACCACACCTCGATCATGGAGAAGATCTCAGCTACAGTAAACCTCAAGCCGCAACAGTTTGAGAAGCTGTTGGGCCCCTGCGTGAATTTTCTCACAAATGCATTTTGAGAACTCTTGCCCGAAATATCTACGAGTGCTGCACCTCACAGACCAGGGTTACTGTGCAATGGTGTACATGGACCTGTTCCTAAAGGGAAAAATTGATCCTTTATCAAGCTTATGAGTGAACAGGACGTCTTTCTTGTTATCTCCCCTTTCTTTCTCCCCCCAAATTTCCATTATTCACCCCTTTCCTTACCCTCCTCTCCAGCATTTCCTGGCTTTAATGGCGTCACAGGGTTTTAGACAAGACATCGGCCTTGTAACCATAACATACAATTATCTCCTGCTTTATCAGTACAATTCAGTGATCTTGTGTGTGGGGGGGAGTCGCAGTGGTGGGCATTTAGTGTGGTACGGTAAATCTGGTCCCATTCTCAACAGATCAGTATTACAATTATTCAGAAATAGCAACGAGATTGTCGAGCAGGCAATGCAATGCAAACTGTAATGGGAACGTTTTGAAAAGTTAGATAGAAAATACAATGCGTAAGGCCGGTGTTATGTCTATGAGGCTGCGTGTTTTCTGCTACTGTACAGTACCTATACCAATCAATGCCTCTTAACTCTTCAATGATGAATGTGCTCTGGCCTCAGGCTCTCCTTACTGCAGCATGATGGTCTCTTTATATCATTTTGTAGTGGCAGGCAAAGTGGAGTGAGTCAGTGTAAAATTGCTATAGATTTCGCATATTTGTTTGATTACATATTTAACTGCCGGCCTGAGCGAGGTAGCAGTACTGATGAGATAAACAACAGTGCGGAAATAGAAGCCACTGTTTCAGGGCAGATCACAGATTATCTTGTTGAATCAATCAATGCACTGCTTCAACATGTACAACCGCATAAAAAGATGCATCGTATGGAAGTGCACAATGCGGTCCCTCCCCCCCTCCTCTTTAGATACTGCTGTGCAGCACCAGTAGTCTGAAACAATTTGAATATTGCGTTTTCTTCCAGTCGCTCTTGCTTCTGTGTGGTTATTCTAGGTATAGAAACAATAAAAAAAATTTAACTAGCTACTGAGAGCACACCAAGTGAAATGAGTTGCTATCTGAAGCGTCTCGAAGATTACTAGGAGAGTTTGAATTATTTATGCTGCATGGAATCTCAAATTATGTGGCACATTCGATGAAATAAGCATTGGCTTTATTATGTAAATACATTTACATTTCCTCATTCAGGAGAGAGTGGAGTGGTATACAAAGTACACGCGCTCCTTAGGAAATAGCCCTGTAATTAAAGGTTTTATTTACTCATCGAGACCCAGCTGTGGGGTAACGGTTATGTTATGTAACTTAAGGCTAATTTGATCTTGATTAAAGAGGCAACTACCTAAACTTCCTTGTTTAAGATGTATTTAAATCCAGAAATTAGGGGCCATGTACGAATAAACAGTTGCTTTCTATTGCACTTATTAAGAAATAACTCCTCAGGCAGCCAAGCTCAGTGCATTTATTTGTATAGCATGTGTGGCAACAGTGGCACTTGGAGACACGTTTAGGATTTGAGCTCTTCAACCTTTCAAACGAAGGTTGGACACGTTTGGGGTTCTTTTCGGGTGCACTTTCGAGATACCGGCCGGCTACTTGGAGAAGTGTCCAATAGCAATTGGTTTCATCATGACAAAGATACCTTTCCTGGAAAGGTATTACTTCTTTCCTCCCCTTTAACATTGAAGCAAACTATTTCGGCTTTAACTTGCTGGTATAGAGGAGACACAGAATGCTCATGGGAGGCACCAGTGCACTGTGGGTGGAAAGCACTTACTGCCCCACACGGCTCAGCATCCCAGAGGAGACACAGAATGCTGAGGGGAAGCACCAGCGCACTGTGGGAAGCACTTTCTGCCCCACAGAGCTCAGCATATCAGCGGAGACACAGAATGTCCAGGGGAAGCACCAGTGCACTGTGGGAAACACTTACAGGGCTCAGCATCCCAGAGGATACACAGAATGCACAGGGAAAGCACCAGTGTATTATGGGAAACACTTACTGCCCCACATGGAGCACTAAATGCTATATGCAAGAATGTATCCCCCAAAGATCAACAATATGGAATGCATGCATCATCCTGTATGGAGCCATGGACACCCTTGGTAGGCCCCTTTCACCCACTGTAACAACACCCTGTGTGAAATGATGATGTGATGTGCATAGCAGGTGGCATGGTACAGTAGCCAAGCGGGCGTTGCAGCTGAATCGCCAAGGGCAGCCAATAGAGTGGGAGACACCAGTGCAGGGCAGGGCAAGGCAGCCGCTCAGATACCTTCGTAGTCAACACCTGCCCCCAAGGGAACGGGAGAGCGAGATCGAGCGGCCCAGACGTATGAAGGGGCGAGCTTGTCCATGCTGGTCCCGGCTGAGTTTCCTGCATGTGCCCCTGCATTTGGACTGCTTTGCCTCTGCGCCCCAACTCCTCTGGAGTGGCCGGAGTCCGGAGCAGCCAGAGCCTGCAGCTGGTTGCCCACTCCTGTCTGAGCAGGTGAGCCGGAGTAACTTGTACCCAATCAAGGGACCAGCTGCCTCGTGAAGGGCCAGCAGCAGGTGGCTGCTGCTAGTAGCGAGCCATAGAGGTGTATGGTGAGTGACGGAGACACAGAGCAGCGGTGACAGGTGGGAAGGTGTGCCATGGGCACTGCGGCACTCGTCTCTCACACTTCACTACTCTTACATGACAGCAGCACACTCTCCTGCGTTTACACTTATTCACCACGTACACTCCTTGAAAACAACCATGCGCACAGTGATGGTGGCATTCACACACACACTCTCACATACTATAACAACCTCACGCACACACACCTGCACTGCACACATACACGTTCACACACATCCATGGACCAAGGACCATCATAATCTAAAATGTTTACTCCTGAAGGTTGATAGAGGTGGAGTGGTGAGGGATCCATATTGGGTGGGGTGGAGACTTACTGGTACACGTGGGGGTAAAGTTTACCCTGTTACATTCTGAATGGGCGTACTGCTTCATTAGCACTAGAAGTCATATTCCTCGGGCCTCAGACTTGAGTTGTGACGCAATCCCAGGTTTCTACTTTCTCCTTGTTTTATTTTATTGAGGCTATGCAAGTGTATGGGGCTAGGCAGGGGGTATTCTTTTATGTGTTGTTGTACTGTACTCATTTATTACCTAGAAGGAACTGATTGATGCTACTTGGAAATGTAACCCCTTGCCTGCTCACGGAACCACGCAGTCATGAGCACAGGCCGCCCGTGACTCATGACGGCGTGGTTCCGTCATGAGCATGACAGCGCCGCGCTCACCCCCCCCCCACCCTCGCAGCTAAATTAGCGCCGCGCCCAATGGGTTAATTTGGAAATACAATAAATGTTTTGGAAACTTCAAAAACAACAAAAAACGTTCACATTTACACAGGTTTAGAAATGAGCACAAGCACTTTCACTCACGCATGTGGCAACACACAGGAGCCACATACACACACAACACTCACAATCACCCTGTTCTATTTACAGAGAGCGAGCGACCTAAGAGCGGCACCGAGACCCTCCTCGCAGCGCGTGGCACCGCCCGCAGGACTCCTCCTTACAGCCCTGTCACAGCTCGAGCATCCGGAGGGTGCATGCCAAGTGTGCCTCAGACCGGCTAGGCAGCCACAGGAGGCAGGCACTGCGAGCGCGTATCCGCCCGTGCAGGGTCAGCTGCAGCCTCGGCAGGGCAAGCGTTTACTGAGGGTAGTACATCTACTGGGGAGGTCTCTTTTGAGGGCAGTCAGAGAAAGCACCAACCTGGTGGTGTACGTGAGAATGGGGGGCAACACAGTATGTCATAGACGTCCAGTATATGGTTGTGTGCCCCATTCTGCTGCAGCGCTGCTGCTGCCCATACCTGTGCAAGAACTCTCCATTCCCTTTATCGGCTGTAGGTCTCCATGGTGTCCATACATGAGTGTACCTGGGCAAAGACGCTCTACCTGCAGGAGCCTCAGGAGCTACGCGCTGAGAGATTGCTCTGAAAGGGACACGTGCTGAGCGCCGGAAAACACGCACCACAAAGGGACATCAGCCTAGGCAAGAAAGGCCTTCTGATGCTGCAGAAGGGCAAGAGTCCAATTCATACGTTAACCACCACCACCCATGTATTCTGGTGCTCATACCCTTTGAATCTTGCAGCCCTTAATACGCCCATGCCTCGACAGGGGGCCCCTTTCAGCTACAACTGATACTGCCTTCCTGAGGTATGCACCTGGGCAAGCAGGGCATTCTATCTGTTAGAGCCCTTCATGAGCCCCCTTATGTCGCGTCCTGTGCAAGGACCCCGTTCTCCCCTCCCCTGATTCCTACTGCTTCCTTGATGCCTAAGCACAGGCACTATGCGTAAGCGCAGGCACTATGCCTGCGTTCTTACAGGTCACTTTCTCACAAGCAAGAGCCAACCCTCAGAGGAAGGAGTTGTCTACTGCCAAAAGGAAAGGTATGGACGAAACTATGTCTTCAACTCATAATAAGGGAAGCAAATAAATCCAAGGGGGCACACAAGCAATGGATAAGGTTCTGACAAAAGTGAATACACAAAAATACACAGGACAATTTACTTGAAACATTGGAAAGTGATTGCAAGATATACAAAGAATATTTATTATTAAACTTTTAATATTTTTCATTCTTTTTACTTTTCAAAATTACATTCGGAGCCAAAGGAACCAAAGGAAAAAAGTAATAAATCATGTGTGATGATCATATAACACAGAATAATCAGATGCATAAACATAATAATCCCCCGCCCCACAGACATAGAGCTCAATTAAAATGAAAAACAGAACATATACATATAAGTCCAACAGTCAAACCAACTCATGCATTCCACATACTCACATATCCAATGTAACCAATTGAGTACAAGATAATAAAACTGAGACAAAAACCAAATCAGGATAATCAAGTAGGGGTGGCAAGTTGGTAAGAATACATCCAGTTGATATTGTCTGGTATGTACCACTCTATGGTTTCTGTCTTTACGGTGCCGACGCGCATTTCGGTGCTAGGCTAAATAATAGCCGTCACCTTCCGCGGGGGCATTGGTGAATAAATAATCAGGCAAAGGATCACTAGGACGGGGAGGAGAAAAGAAAATAATGGCATACTAGGCTAAGAGGCAAATAGGCACTTCTTAGGTCAGGAGCTCCGAGTTCAAGCTACAAAAGAAAGAATAGGAGGATATAACAATGTATATATTTCTCCCTTGGAGATAAATACCAAAATCTAACCTTGAATAGAAAGGATAAGAGGGTCCAGTGTCTGCACCTAATTGGACATAGAAGAATGCAAGATGGTGAAAGTGAAATTTATATCACTAATTCTTCCAAAAGAGTAAGTCACCAAGGTACCTGTGAATAGAATCGAGAAGAAATGAGACCCAAAGTGATATATCAAACCAAGCCCATGCACACAGAAGGAAGCCATAGAGACTGCTATAGAAAGATACGGGTGCCAAGATGGTTAAAAGCAAACATATCGCCCCAATAACTTACTTTGAGTCCAGTCACAATGGATACCAATGTGGAACCATAGGAGGGACTGTCGCACTACTGGATACATACTTGAAGTCCCTGTAAATAAGCAGGAGATTGAAGTAACACCGGTAGGTCGATATCCAGGACACACGGCTCCCTCTAAGTAGAGTAACGATAAACGGGGGTGGAGTGCATGGCAAGCCCATATTAAAAGCTGCTGCTAATGCGACTGACTAAAGGAGGTGAAAAGTTACCTTAATAAGTGGAGATAAGGACTAGGAGACTGAATCTGCTTAGGACGTCGCTCGGTATGACTCTGGAAATCACAGTAGACAGAATGACGATGGATGGTTGGCCAACTACGATACGCGTTGGAACTAAGTGAGAGCTGTAAAAATAATGGGAATAAGGGAAGTAAGCAGGGGGTCGGGATACTAACGACCACAAGAGAGACCCTCCTCCCCATGGCCCTCTTCCTTATAGGCATACTATCGAATAAACGTGAAAAATGGAGGGGGCAGCATAGATCGGCTATAAAGCCCAAGGGATAGTGAAAACAGACTAAACCAGTCCGGTGACAGAGAAAGATGGGCCTGACAATGCATCCAGGACGTCTTCTTCTGTATAAACTTTACTGATGTGTCTCAAGTGTAGTTTTTTTCATTTATTTAAATCACACCATCTCTTTCCTTCTCTTCTACATTGAAGAGTGGCTTCTTATAATTCATCAAGGTAGGCCCGTAGATACCTGGGAAATGCCGAGGCGAGGAGCTTGCGCCAGGTACCCTCGGGTAATCAAGCGCCTTACAAACTTAAATAAAACAGCGTGAGGATCAGCTTTGTGGAGTAAATTCACATTCAGGGGCACTGTCCATCACCAAAGTCACGCCCATTGCCCTGAGAACGTCACCAGGGTGGTGACCTGACCTGGCACTGACACATCCTTCTCCTTTAATAATCATGTGAAAAAAACATCTAGGGCACTGATGCCAAACAACCTGTGGAGCAAAATCCGACATGTGTGTGCAGGCGTGTGTTTAGCGCGTGTAGGTTGTCTGTGTCAATGATAATTACAAATCACTACAAAGAACCACTTTACACCCACGTCAGGTTCTGGGATGGGCCGTATGGATTCCTGAGATACAAATTAGAGCAGCAGAATCTCGCTCAAACCATAGAACGATCCTGATCCAAACTCGGTCGGAAAAGCATACAGTTTCTCCAATGGTTAGGAAAGCAGACAATCCGCATCCTGGGGCTAGGAATAAGAAGAATGGACCCGACTTCGGTGACGATGATCAGGTGATCGACCCTTCAAAGAGCTGGCTATATATCACTTTCTCACGCCTGCATTTGTTCACACGACGCACTCACATTCCCTCTCGATAGCTGTCTTACACATGACTACCCTTCACTGTGAGCATACTTCACTTCAATCGCACCTCCGTTCACCCACACATTTCCCATTTGCTCACACGTCCACTCACAGGCTGTAGCAGTCACAAGCAGATATGTTTACACATACATTTGCACCCAGTACCCACAATGTGTGAACGTTGGTGTTCATGAATTGTAGTACCATTCATGAACACCAACGTTCACACATTTGCGCCCATGCAGACAATCCCTCTCTCACACGCGCACACACGGAGGCTTTCGGGCATGCTGGCATTTGTGTACATTAGCCCCCACCCTCATTCACACTGGCATACCTTCCTATTTGCGCACACTTATGTGGGTGGGATTATGCGGTTTCGGTCGTGATTTAGCCGTGCTCAGTTTAGCCACCATCCAGGGTTGGGTTAAACGTCAGCTTGCAGCCTGCGCGAGCTCTTCCTCATGATCCCTTGCCAGGACCCCAGTGGCTGCTTTGCCTCCTTCACAGTCGAGTGTAAGTCCAGTGCACGGGAGGAGTACGCAAACTTAGGAGGGATGGCAATTGGAACAACACTCACCTGGCGGTGGGCGGCACTGGCAGACATTCGGCAGCAGGGACACTGGCACATGGGGGTTGTGAGGGGGGCTAGAACTTAGAAACTTAGAAATAATTAAACGATGGGGTGGTGAGAGAGAGCCTCTCGTCGTCATGGTCCTGCCCGAGCCCCAATGCGCATGTGTCACCTTCAACAGCCGCCCCGCCCCACCCCTCCCCTCTAAAGTTTGTGAACTCAGACTAAGAGCAGGCCGCGCAGACGCGGCGGTGGAGACTGCGCGCCGCGCGCCCACGTGACCTATCCCCTGAAATGGCACTGCTGCTCAACAATGCATTAGAATAATTAAATTATGCATTTTTCCACAGGGAGCGAGGAGATAGTAAGATGCACGCAGCAGAGTACAGTAGTAAGTGACCACTGTACAGTGTGTCAAAAAATCGGCCCCACCCAGCAACAAAACCGGCCCCCGGCCAAAAAACGGCCCCCACCCCTGGCAGCCTACCGGGGGATTGCCCGGTGCCCGGCATTGCCAGTCCGGCCCTGATTAAAAGATTAATTGATGGAATTCAGTTGCCAGAGAAAAGAGCAGTAGTTAAATGTGGTGCTCATAAAAAGGGTCAAGATTACATCACTAAAGGAAACGCTTTTGCAGATGAGACTGCACGTTATTGTGCAAAGAACAATCTTTCACTTAATCAGGAAAAGAATAATGAGCATGTAATGAATTCTCTCATGCTAATATCTGTGGTAAAAACATGGCAGGGAGTAAAAGATTTATAAGATGAAGCTGAAGATGAGGAGAAAAATACTTGGCTTAAGGAAGATTGCAGACAGCGAGAGGAAGATGGAATTTGGGTTTACAAAGATGGAAGACCTGTTATGCCTAATTGTATGATTGCTGACATGGCACGGATGTACCATGGACCAGGTCACTTAGGTAGAGACACAATGATTAGACAATTCAGAGAGACTTGGTATAATCCAAAATTCAGGGTCATTGCAGAGTCACTTTGCCAACGTTGTTTGATCTGTCAGCAAATCAATCCAAACAGAAAGACTGTGGTGAGCATGGAAACCATAGGTCGGGGGGCGGTCCTTTCACCAGATTGCAGATGGATTTCATTGACATGCCTCAACATAATAAGCTCAGATATGTATTGGTAATTGTCTGTTTGTTTTCAAGATGGGTTGAAGCTTTCCCAACTCGTCACAATGATTCAATCACTGTGGCAAAATTGCTTTTGAGGGAGATCATACCTAGATATGGTTTTCCAGTGACTATTGAAAGTGATCGTGGAAGACATTTTGAAAACAGACTAATTGAACTGATTTGTGAAGCATTTGGCATCAAGCAGAAACTGCACTGTGCATTCGGACCAGAAGCATCAGGTGTTGTTGAGCAGATTAATGGAACAATCAAAAACAGAATTTAAAAAAATGTGTCTAGCTACAGGAATTAAGTGGACAGATGCTCTTCCACTTGTTTTGATGTCATTGAGAAGCACTCCAGATAAGAAAACAGGTCTTAGCCCTCATGATATACTTATGGGGAGAGTAATGAGACAGGCTCAATGTTCCAGTTGGAAAGTTGCTAGCAATAAATGACAGTGCAATTTTAGACTATTGTAGGCAACTCTGACGTGGTAACCTCTGTATTCCATCAGGTGGGAACAGATGTGATTTCAAAACAAAAGGAACAAGCTCATGATCTTTTGCCGGGAGACTGGGTGAGAACAAAGGTTCATCGAAGAAGGAACTGTTTGGTACCCAGGTGGCAGAAAGCAAGGCAAGTAATTCTGGTAACAACTAATGCTGTCAAATGTAAGGGCTTGAAAAGATGGCTGCATCCTAGTCATACCATTCGTGTACCTGTACCAGATAATCCTGAAGACAGTGACGAGACTACATCAGATTCAGATTCTGAAGAAGAAGAAAATCCTGAAAATCCAGATTCTGAGGATCGATACAGAAGTCGACATCTGGAAGAATCAGAAGCAAGACAAGCATCTAATGAGAAAGATCTAGACATCGTTGTCGTTGATTCGGATAATGATGAAGATGTTCTAGAGAAAAGAACTGAAGAAGAAACTGTCAGAAGAGATTCAAGATCAGGAGAGTATTGAAAAGCAGATTGAAAGCTCTGAAAGCAGGAACGGAAATTCTGATACTGGGAAGCTAGAAGTAATTCCAGAAGTAGAAGACGAATTACCAAGTACCAGCTACAGAGATGTTTTTCCTAACGGAGTGAAACTGCTGAGTAAAGAAGTTCCTAGATACCGTATTGAAATCTCTGAAACTGACTCAGAAGACAGTGATGAAGAATCAGAAGTAAGAAGATTCAGAAAAAGGGCTTGGAAAGCTGAGAGCAATGAAGTAGAGCCGAAAAAGAAACTCCTGAGAAAAGGTGATGTTTGGCCTAAAGAAAATTTAAAATTCAAATTGATTAAAAGTCGAAAGATCAAGTGAATGAGATTTCAAGTCAAAAAGGTGAAACGGACAATCAAGATCAAGTTGGAAAGAAAATCGAAGTGATAAACAGAAAAAGTAAAAGGCCATTGAAACCTAATCAAAAGTATAAATCTCCAGAGTGGGCGTATATAATTATCCCACCGATAGTTGAGATAAGCAGCAGTAGTCAGGAAGACTTGGAAGAAAACAGTGACAATGATTGAAGTTTAAATTTCAGTTAAGATTAGGTTGATTTCATTTCTGGCATAAGGCTGAAGAAATTTTGTTAGGTGACACAGGGTCGAAGAAATTGTGTTAGCTGAATACTTTTTACGGACGCAAGGTCGAAGACAAGCTGTTAAAAGGTTCTCTTTAAAAAAAAAAAAATTAAGAGTAGGGTAGTATATTTCTACATTTTTACATATTTTTAAAATTTTTGTTTAATTGAGTAAAATGCCTAATGCTGATAACTCTAGGCGTGCTATTCTTAGAAGATGCTGTAAAATGTCTTCTATATGTGTTATTATGATTATTTTAGTTTGGCTAACTTTAGCAGTCATTTTCTCTTTTGGAATTGATAAAGAGCATTTTAGAGTAAATATAACAAGTAAAGCTGAATCAAAACAAGTTAATCATGATGTAGTAAGTGAAAGTAATAGAATCATTGAGCACAAACCAGATGTCCATCAGGACAGATCAGTTGGGGATTTTTCTACTAACTCATTTTCCAGACTTCTTTCAGCATATGTTAGAGTCATAGATGTTAAAGATTGTTACGTGTGTGTTAAGCTTCCTACTTCAGTACAATATGCTTCACCTAACATATGGGATTACCTGTAGTGTTATATCAAGCTTGTTCTATCAAACTGGTCGTCTGGAATATTATTATTCAGACTATGTCGAGACTTTTGCAAATTTGAAGGTTGTGAGCAGTCTGAACAAAGTTAAGCCTGCCAAACAAATGAGAGAATTCTTTCTGGTTACTAATAAATTAACCTATGAGTACGCATTTAAGAATAATTTAACTTGCAAAATGAGAGATGAAGAAAAAAAAATTCTTGATCAGGTTGAGGAGAGGAGGGCAATTTATAAGAGGAATGAAATGTTGAAACAGACTAAGTCAAAGTTTTGGCAGATAGAGGATGAAAAACTTAATGGAGAAAACAGATTTGCTGCCATCCATATTGACGAACCAGTTAGTGGAAAACTTTGTATCAGAAGAGATAATACACTATATGATAATTATTTTGTTAGTGCAAGTCAATGTGAAGATACTTATCGAATTATTATTATTTTTTTTTAATTTTTGAAAACCTTTATTGGTGCATCAAAGAAATACAAATAGTGGCCTACAACCCTCAGGCCGGCCACAATACTGTTGAGCACAGGAGCATGCAATACGGCGATGCAATAGCATATCAATATCAAGTAGCAAGCATTTAACAGTTACACTGGGGGTCACGTGCTATCGCGCCTCAGGAGTAGTGAAGGTTAATTTTAAAGTTTTCATAGCAAGTATTAATGTCCAACTATTCATTACAATAAGATAGAATATGAACGAAAGAAAAAACTGGGTACATGTAGACGTGAGATAGCGGTAATGACAGAATCACACACAGCCCATCTGCTTAGATGACAAACCCCACCAGGCGGCATGGCGGCCAGAGTGTACACCACAGGATGGTAGGCCCAAAGCCCTAACAGTGATCCACCGCCACCCGCCCGCCAGCAACATCGACACGAACCCAAGATAGAAAGAGGAAGAGATAAATTAAAGAGAAAAACAAGGCACCATAGGAACAAAAAAGAAATGAAAAGCCCATCCCCCACCCCCCACCCTACACGCATGCGTAGGCTACGGCCTATCCCCCCCCCAACAGCGCGTCTGTCGCCCCATAAACCCGAAATATAGAGTAGAGAATAAGAGGAAGAAAGAAAAATATAATATCACCTTAGATATAGGGAGCAAGAAAAGAATTCTAATCTAGAACTCCCATGAAATAACTAACCCCGGAGGAGGGCCATACTGTCTAAGTCCCGGTCTCCACCACTCGCTCAAGAGCTAAACCACAATTACTGTATCAGCGCAATTACCAAAGACCCTGCCACTAAAGAGGAGGGACACCCAAGCAGAGCCCCTACATATATCCAGACTGTGTCCCAACCCGAGTCCCTCTCAGCTGATCAGGAACAGGCACAAGACCACCACCAATCGCAGTTGTCCCCGGATTCCCAGCCACCAATTACATCCACCTCGTTTAAAGAACCAGAAAACTGACACATCAGGTGTGGCCCGAAATGAATTAAACATGTCAAGCAATAGCCATCGCAGTCGAGAATAGGGGATGTCACAAATGTATCAACACCAATGTATCGGCAAGTATTCCAGTCCGGGTCCCAGCCAGTCGATCAAGCAGAAGCAGCGGGAGAAACCACTGCAGCCCCGGTCTGAGCGTTTGAAAGGTCAAGGGGGGCGTCCTTTAACAAGAAAGCAAGTTTTCCTAGCCCTGGCCAGAATTCAAGTGTCCCCCTGTACGTGACTCCGGAAATCGGTCCGCCCCAGATAGAACAAAGGGGTAAGATGGCCGCCCTCGGTAAGAAGAAGGTCCCCCAACACAAAATGGACACCACCAGTCAGATGTAATGATAGCGATTCAGAGTGCTGCTCCCCATGTCGCCCTACATTGGATAAAGTAATTGAGGAAAGTCTCACCCCACATGTGATCCACGGGCAAGACGAATAGCAACAGCGCCAGCGGGTAGCCACTAACGAGGAGGGATATCACAAGGAGAGCTCCTATACATATCAAATTAGCGTTCCAGTCCGGATCCCCCCCAGCTGATCAGGTACAAGGTCCGTAACCATCAATCACAACGTTTGCCCCTGAACCACCAGCCCTCAAAAACAATCACCCCATAAAGAAGAAACGAAAATGATCAAACACAGTAATTGCGGCTTGAAATGGAGAAGAGGCCAGCGCGCAGAACAGGAATCACAATCTGAAATGGGTGATAATTGCATATAATACGTGATCAATACATCAACAAGTGTTTCAGTCCGAGGTCACAACCAGGCAATCAATCAGAACCAGCGAGGGAAGAATCATCAGCCCTGTCCTGAACGTCGAAATCTCACTAGGCACAGCCGCAGCTGTAAGCGCACTTCAGACCGGACAAAGGAGCAAGATGGCCGCCCTCCGGATCCTCACGTTGCAACACTGTATCCACCCCGGGAGCAGTGAGGGGCAGCAGGGGATAAGCCAGCCGTAGTTGTTCCATGCCAGAAGTAGCTTCCTCGATCTTCCACTCCAGTTCTCGGGCGTTCCTTCGCCATGCCGCCCTCAGATCCGCGAGGGCCATCAGGATGTTGCCACAAGTCAGGTCCCTTCGCAGTACTGGCCGATCAGCACTGCTCAGTGGCGCCCTCAGAACAGCCTCGAGCTCTGGGACAGGCAGGGCGGCAGAAATTGAAGACAGGGGAGCCACAACGTTTTCATTCCGATATGCAGGCGCCATTACCACCCGTCCAGACCACCCACAATGGAGTGAGGGGGGGGGGGACCACAGCACCAAGTGAGGCAGCAGATAGGGCCACTAAAGGTAGCGCGGCTCACAGACTGGGGGCTGAGCGGAGCGAGAGCCTCCTCGCTCGCTGTGGGTGCGGGCGTTTACGGCGGTGAAGACGGTCAAATATGGAGTCCGCTCAGGCTGCCCGTCCCTGAACAAAGGAAAGTGTCGCCTGCACAGCTCCAGTCCCTCAAATAAACGCTCAGCTGTCAATCGGGGTCGCATCAAATAATTAAGAGCATTCAGCCCAGTTCTGCAATCGATTACGCTCCCAAAGAGATCGGCTCTGCCACATCTAGTCCCACCGACTAAGTCCAGCGGCGACCGGCGGCGCACATCGGGACAGATTCCAGGGGCTGCGCCGGAGGTCGGCAAACGCCGCGAGTTCACAATGAATCCAGCCGGGAGAGACCTCAGAAGAACGCCAGTAGTTCCGGCGTGTCCATGGCTTCGGTGAAACACGGTACAGTCAAGGATAAATAGCAGGATTTTAGTCTGAAAGCAGACGGGTTGCGGAGCCGGGAGCTCACACGTCCGTTCCGTCCGCCATCTTGGCTCCTCCCCCACTTATCGAATTATTGGGGGTTGGGGATTTAAAGGTGGCAAAGACCCAATTTTTCCAGGAATTTATTTTGTCTGTGGAAATAAGGCATATTTTAGTCTTCCTGATCATTGGTATGGCACATGTTACCTTGGTCTTGTTTTTCCTAAAATTTTTCATGTTGACAGAAACAATGAAGGATCATTCGAAATTGGCAAGAACCTGAATAGAATGAAAAGGGAAAGTTTTTCAGAAATCATGGGAGATATATTTGGTGCAATAATTCCTATGGTGGGAATTACCCTAAATGCAATAAAGATCAGAAAAGTTTCCACAATTGTAGATAGATTGTCCACTGACACAGCAAGTGGTTTCCAGTTGGTCAACACAGAGCTTATTGCTACCAGAAGCATGGTTATGCAAAACCGGCTTGCCCTCGATATCCTTTTAGCAAAAGAGGGAGGAGTCTGTGGGATTTTGCATGTTCAGCACTGCTGCACATATATCCCAGATAAAAGCCAGAATATTGAATCTTTAATTAAGAATATTACAGAATTCCACACTGAAATAGAACCTATGGAAGATGACAGTTTTTCTGAACATTTGGCAAAAAGATTTGGGGCAATTAAGGAATGGTTTGCGGAAATTGGCAGTTCAATTATTGGCAAAGTACTCTACCCTGTTATAGTTATTGTTATAGTGACACTTCTGTTGAAAATCAGTTACATGATTCATAAAAGAAAGAAGCACATGAGGAAAAAGAAGAGGATTTATAAGCTTAAAAAAGCTCAAGAGGGGGAGGAGCCAGGCCGGCGACCGCGATGGCCGCTTAGGCGTCCGGCTCCGTAAACCTTTCCGCCTCGCGCCCTCATCCTGAATATCATCCTCTGCCCGCATCACAGTGTTGTGCGTATGAACAGATGCAGCCGCCGACCGTGTGCCTCCGGGATCTCTACCTGCCCTGACGCCGGAGATATGCTCTGTCTCTTCCCGCGGCCTGGACGATCGTTGGAGCCGGGACCTGGAGTGGGGCACTGTACTGGCCGCCGACACAACAATGGCGGCCATCAGATATGAAGTCCGGCCGATCGCCCCGAGCGGAGATGCAGCTAGCTCCGATTTTCTGCCTGTGTCTGTATTCTAGCGTCGGAGCCGTGAAGCGATCCCGACCCACCATCGCACGGACTGCTGCTCCCAGTGGGAGACTGCTAACTTCAGCGGCCATCGGATTTCCAACCCGGCTGTCCCTGAGGCGGGTGAGGCTTCCCCGAACTGCGTGGGGAGCGCTTTCATTGCTTGCGGGATCCGCCGGGTGGTCTCGGTGGCCCGGATTGCTACACTCGATCTCCCTGGCCTGTCAGTGGCATCACGTCTTTGTTTGGTGCACGCTCCCGATCTTCTATAGTTTTGGACGCTGACCGAGAGGCAGTTCGTGACTGCAACTTGTGGCTTTGGCCGCCTCAAGGAGAAGGACTTAATGTAACGGGGAGGAGTGCCTGCTTCGAGATGCACAGCGAAGGGTTGAAGGTTGGCGACCTGGTTTTGGCCCTTTGTGCCCTCCGCGGTGCCCTACAACAAAACGCACGAGACCTGGGGGACAGGCTGGACGCCATTATTGTCACCCCGAGGAGGGAGGCGCCATCCGTATCCTGTGCGATTGCCACTTTGCCTGTCCACACATCAGTGGGCTGTGTCTTTGCTACCCGATCAACTGTGGAGGCTGGGAAAGACCTGACTTCTACAACTCCTAGCTGGACACCGGGACTTTCCCTTAAATCGGAGATCGCCGGAGATGTGACGCCGAAGGGGCCAGCTGTCCATGTACCGACTTCGAGAGCTCCGACAAGGTTCCGTCAGTGCAATGGAATTGTTCCTATCACTCAATCACTGAAGGCCCCGTACACAGTCCCGCAGCTACGTTTGGTGGACATATTGGTGCGGCTTGATCCCCGTGATTACTCTGCTCAACATGGCCGCCTGTTCTTCTCCCTTGGGATGTCTGAGTCTCCCGGTACTATTTCTTCGGACACTGACTGGTTGCTGTACATGGGTGAGCTTGATAGGGTGGGCGAGGGGTAGAGGAGATTCTACTGGGCAGAGACTGCTTCCGGACTGATGGAAATGGTGGTGACCTGGAATATTTTCACTGTGTATGTTTGCGGGCTAATAATGTATCTTATTACCCTCTTGCGGACAGATTGTCTCTGATTTAGTAGCAATTCTTGTGTAGAGGGTTGGCGCAGGGTGTGGTGGGGCCGGGGCTGGCCTGGGGTTCCTCCTCCATTTCTTTCGTGACTACTTTTCTTATCCTTATATATTCGTTTCTTTTGGGGGTTTTGTTTCTTTAGGGCGACAGGCACACTGCTAGGGGGGGTGGGCAAAAGCCGTCTGCAGGAGTGCAGGGTGGGGGGTTGGGGGGATGGGTCTTCTTCGCTTTGTCCCTTTTTTGTTTCTATGGCTTATTTTTTCTTTCCCTTTCCCCTATTTCTGGGATCTGGGTAGTGTATTCCTGTAATTTCTCCAGTTTGTTCTTATGGGATGGAGGTTTCTGGGATGTGCCTAGGCATGATGGTTGGATTGTTATGGCGATGCAACGTGTAAAGTCCCGCTGCTTATCCTGATTAATACGTATTGGTGTTATTTTTCTCACCATAATCATCCTGATGTTGAATATCCTACAATATTGCAATTACGTCCTTTGGTTTTGAATGGATATACGGTTCCGGATCCTGTTCTTTTTTATATTTTAAAAATGAACCTTCATTGATCCTGTTATATATACGGCGAGCTGTGGGCGAATTTTAAGTTGTTTCAGTTTTGTGCTGGCGGGATGCTGATTACTGTTTTTATGATGTACTTGACTTGATTGGATTAAATCGTACTAGCGGCCAGCCAGGATGGTTGTAGGCCCATACCTGTACCTGCCTAATATAATAAAGGTTCACCAAAAAAAAAAAAAAAAAACAGGCTCACGAGAAGGAGATTGAAATGGATGAGTTCCGTAGGACTCAAAATGATAGACCCAGACAGAGACAGACTGATGAGACAGGAGTTTAGACTTACTAATATTGAGAGAAATCATATGACATTTATAAAAGTAAAAATGTTAGTATAAATTTTTGTGGGTTTTGTTTGGTGATTTTTAAAATCACCAGAGGAGGGAGTTGATGGAGCGGACTTTCAGATTTATTTCTAAAAAGTTCGTGACAAATGAAACTCTTGTGATTTTTATTTTTTACTAATGTGTGTTGCATGATTTATATGATTACTGACTCAACCTAGATTAATATGCACCATCATGAACAAGAGGGTATAATCATTTGTGCTCTTGTTATGTTTGTCGTTTTGCTTTGAATAATACATTTACTTTGCCTCTTGTTTGTCATTTATTAACTGCAGCCGTTTTGGAAATAATAGCATGTGCATTCTTTAAATGTGCTTTTGTTTACGTATTGTCGTCTCATGTGTATGTGTTTGTGTATTTGTTTGTAATGCAAAACTAGTTAACATAGCTAAAGAGTTAAACTTAGTGGGTAAGGGTGGGTAACAGAATAATTATCATTTCTTGAATTAATTATTGTCTTGTGTTTCTTTGCATACTAGACACCCTCATTGCATTGCATGCAAAAGGCTTGAGGCCTACTTCTAAAATGGATGACAGAAAAGCCTGACTAGAGTGAGCTTTGCACAGCTACGCAGGAATGAAAAAAGAATATCATCTTTCTACATTAATTCTTGGAGAGAGGCTTGCAAACGAAGGCTGTGTGGAAGTTTAGGACATTTGGTTCAATTTGTTCCTTGGTCAAGGCCGTACTTGTCATTCGGCAGCGGAAAGACAGAAAAGCATGAGCGGACGAAGCAAGTTTTTGCTCTTGTTAAATGTTACTTTCTTCGGAAGCTGCCGGTGTCATACTCATGAACAATAGTACTTTTGAAAGTGACTCTGGCTATGTGAGAGACGGATGATGACCACATCGAAAGACTTTTTGGCAACCAATGAGATTCAGTTCTGCTCGAATATTTGTATTCTTTTAGTTAGTTTTAGATAGGAAAATACTATAAGAATTGCCCCCTTGCTAAGAGCACTGTTCGATCGATCCTGTGCTCCAGAGACGCTGCCCGATTTCCCTTTCACGTAAGACTCTGCAATTTTGCTTTACTTTCAGGTTTCTTCTTTAGCTAAGTTAGGGAGATAGGTTATGCCGAAATAATAAATAACTGTTTGAGCAATTCTCATGCTGATTTTGGTTCATTGAATTACATGACCTTCTGTGCCACTAATGATTAATGATTGAAAAATAAAAATTGCTAATAAAAGTTTGAGCTTTCTTTATGAAATAAAATTAATAAAATGGATTTTTGAAAAGACAAGCTGGTCTTGATCGTTTCTTTTTGTTACCATTAGTTAATCCATTGCCTTTATATATGACTTAATTAATGTATTGTGTTAGTTTTTAAAAATTAGGTCATATGATTCAGTAGGTCAAAAATACAAATCCTGCAAAGAATGGGCCTAGTGATAGATTTATAAATAATGGTGAGCTTCCTGGTGGAGATTATATATGACACTGAATTTCTTTAGACCCGCTGGATCACATCGATCACTCGTATTAAATAAAATGTATTAGATCACAATTTATTACATCTCAATAAAAATTATTGATGCGTGCCACTTACATGACTGTGCCAGTGACATCATAGCAATAGCCACGGGGGGTGCTGCCATGACATGGAAGATTGTACACGGGAGGTGACTGATGTGTGCAATTATCAATTAGTTGTATGCATTGATCACTTGTATTTACATACTAATAAATAACCGAATGTTCCTTGGATTGTTTGATTTACTTAAAATCATTACCCGGATTGAAAGGCATTACTCAAATTACTGAATGGAATGAATTAACAGATTACATCACATTTGAAGTGGGTGTAGTTGGAGGTTTTCTCCAAAGGAAACATGGTCTTCCAATATAGAAGAGAAATGTGCACAGGATACATTCCTCCAGGTTGGGGGTGGGGGGGCCGGAGTTGTACACCACGTACAATCCTTCAGTGGGCAAAGGGGACGCTGGGAACATGTTGCATGCCCTTCTGCGCAGTATCTTTCGAAATCCGAGCCTGGGGTCGCTTTCCAGGTGCACTACTGGGAGTGTTTGTGGATTCCTAACATGAGCAACTCTGCACCTGTTCATGTGACTACTGCTATGGAGGCAGGTTTACCATTTGCTTGCATTCTGCCGATACTATGACAGGAGGCATCACATGGGGAATAACCCATGGCACAGGTTCGAGTGCCATCGACACAATCACGCCTGGTAATCCAAGAAAACCAGACACCGACCACCCCATTGGTTCCGAAAGCTTTTAACATTGCAGAGCGAGCTCCCAAGAACACGTGTCCCCCCGTTAAAGATGCTTGTAGAGAAAATAGTTTCTTTTATTTCAAACAAGAAAAATCCTGCTAATATATTCTCCCATCTTAAATAGAATCTTTCAATAGTTCTGCTAGAAAAGGTACAGTTTTGTAAAAAAAAAAATATATATACATATATATACACACACACACACACATATATATATATATATCAAATGAAAATGATGCTCCGATGATTATTGCTGTTTATGCAACATTTTCAGAAAAACGATTTTACAGCATGCGATGCGATGAACTGCGATGTGTTGGCCTATAGTGGCAGAGACACTACAATAGCGCGGGGACAGCATGCGCACTGAATGCACGCGATGTCTTTTGTGATATAAAAACGGCGTGGTCATTGCTGGCGTTGTGGCGGTCAGCGATGGATCATCATACATCCTGCACCATCCGCCAACTCCCTCCAGCCAATCAGAGCCTGTGGCTCCGCATCTTGTTCTCGTCAGATGTGAGCACCGGATGCAGGGCTGTAGGTCAAGACTGGTTTGCCTATAGCTGGGTCTGAACTCGAATGGCATGGGGAGCAAAAAATATATATATATAGATTTAGGCCCAGACCTCTGACCTGGGGTGAACGTTTAACATTGTGCCCATCAATTGTTCTTTTTGCATTTCTCATGCCAAGGAACAGCTTGCCTGCGGAAAGTGAGTTAGACAGGAAATGGGCACCAAGAAACCAAAGCTCACTCCTTGGAAGAGACTGTGGTTTTACACCAGACAACACCTGGTGCTGCAGAGAGAGGGACAAGAGTAGAACAGCCCAGGGAGACATGGAGGGCAGGTGCCACTGCAGACTTCGGATTATGGCTATAGCACTCTTTACAGGCAGGGAGCCGTGGTGATGGGCAGAACTCTCATACCCACCCCCTGCCTCATCAAAGCCCCCACCGTAGACTCCTCCCCGCCCCCAAACACACTCTCCAAGATAATCCCCTGCCTACAGTCCCCAAGAGTCACATTTTGGGACCTGCATAGTTCTACATAGGCTTTAGCACTAGGCTAGTGGAACACAAGAACCAGTTTAAAATCCTAGCTTCCCCCCGCCGGACCATATTTTGTGATCCTGGACAAAAGACCATTTGCTTTTTAGTTCCCTTGTCTGTCGGAAATGGAGTGTATGGGTTACAGCCTGTCAGCCATAAGGCTCATTGTTTTATTTTTACTGATAGAATATAGTTTATATAGTTTGTTTAAAAGCAGGAAGATAAATGGGCTTCTTTTAAGTGACTCCCATGTTTTCTTTCATGAATTCCAGGCTAACAGTTGAGGTGTTAGAAAACCAGATTTAATATCCTTAAATAGCTCATGTCAACATACATTGATTTTATAATGATTATATTTACGTGGATGCAGTGTTGTTATAGTTGGCTTCTTGATTTTCTAAAGCATGAAACACAAAAGAGTATGAGTGCATATTAAATGCATGAGGAAATAATATTTTAGAAGTTCATTTATTCATAAAGCAATTGATAAGTCCCAATGAGGCAGCCAAAAAATAAATATGGATAAATAAGTGGAGAATGTTAAAATGATAAATACCATAAAACTGCGAGTCCTACTCATATATACTAACCAACTAGCCCAACATGAGGGCACCTCTAATGCAGACCTTCTTTAACCCTTTAAGGTGCACCACTCACCCTGGGCCACTCCTGAGCAGACGTGTCCGTCGCAGACACGACTCCCCCTAAGGCTCCAGGCTTGGGGCGGCGGTATATCAAAGCCCAACCGATTCAAACTGAAGGTAGTGGCCAAAACTACACATTAAAAGTAGCTGGCATGTGGTCACCCATATAAACACGCCACCCCTCCCACTTTATAAGGGTTTTAAAACCCAGGACTTGCTGCGACTACCAGGCAGCTACACAAAACAGTAGCTTTTTGCAGTGAACTTTGGTGCTAATTAGTTCATGGCATAAGAATCTCAACACCCTCCCCCCCCCCCCCCATTATGCTGTCTAACCCAAGCTTTCATCTCCTGCTCTCCAATCTACTGCCCTTACTTTATGGCTCCCATACCAGTTGAATTCCTACTCCGGTGCCCTGCTAGCATCTCACGGTTGTACAAACACCTCCAGATGGTCACCATACCTCACTCTAGCCCATCTTCACATCACACCTTTGTTCTTTTCAGCATAGGTTGGCATATACTTTAGCGAGAAGTTACTCGTTCCCTATGCCACTTTTTTTTCACTTTAAACTCTCGCACATTCCTTTCAGCCATTTGTATTTACCCACTTTAGCATGGGCTTAAAAGCGGCCCCCACCTCTGGACAGTTCAGAAGGTAAACATTAATTATGTTTGTAATCTCCAGCTCAACACTCTTTAAAACACTTCACTGACAACGGATTGAATCACTAATCCCAAATCTCTGGCCACGCCGCTAGCGTGATAAGTCACCCAGGGTCCATCAGATGGACACAAACTCCTCCTCAATTGCATCTTTATCACTCAACAGCTGCATCCACCAAAAGACTTCCACTAAAATACTTACCTCACAAGTAGACGCCATCAGTCAACAGACTAATACTCCACAACAGTAAAGAGATACCAAAGGGGATGATGGACGGAGCACTTGAGGAAATCAAACACTCAACCCCAGTCAAAAGATCTGGGTTAAATCCATCATCATTCTTTAGCTCACTCCACCACCTCAGTTCAGACATGGCCATATGCAAATCACTGACCCTGTGCCTCATGGGAACAGTCCAGCCCGAACTGCCAAGCCATGTCTTCCCTGGACCGGAAACAAGCATCCTGGGACCGGTTTCAGGTTCATAACCCTCATCAGCCAGGCTATCTTGAATCCAGTGGCAAAGTGAGTAAGGGACCCACGTCTGGACATACCCTGCCAACTTAGGGTGAACAAAGCGATTCCAAAGGGGATGATGGACAGAGTGTTGAACAATGCAAGCACTCGCCCCCAGTCAACTGATCTGGGTTTAATCCATCACCATTCTTTAGCTCACAAAGGTAAAGGCCAACCGTAGAGTCCAAAAATGCACCATCACCCACCACAAGCCACTACAACAGGCGACCAGGTCATAAGAAATTCCAAACGATCTGCCTAGTGGAGAGATCCTGAAAGCCCGGTATAGATCCAACCCTCCCGTTCTACCTCAGAGGGTCTTCAACCTGACACCTGGACAGGTACAGGCCAAGCGGGTCATTATAGGGGTTCTATGCATGAACATCATTTCCTCAAATGGGTAGGGAACCCACATCATTTGGCCTTTAATCTCACTCACATACAACTCACAAACACACCCACCTGCAAGCACGCGCACAACATACATCTAAATGCAGTTTACACAAACAATGGTCCATAAGCATGTATGCCGGTGCTCTTCTTGTGCGCGGGTAGCCACATGCAATTGAGACCTCCAGTACTCAAGGGTGTGCACACCCCCAAAGCATATGGCAGTCGATTGGTGAATAGGGTTGGCATCTTCTACATCTTGGCAGTAGTTTCAAGTACATGGGAGCACCATAAGACATTCAGCTCCCAGAGGCGGTTGGCTTGCTATGGCAGCTCTAGATTTTGAACTGTTCACACGTTCTGAATTTGTCTAGGAAGGCTCTGGTTATCAGACCAGCCTCTGGTACCCACCAGAAACAGGAGTCTTCAGGACCAATGACCGATCTAACGCAACGTCATACTTCAGTCCTGTGTACCTCAACCTTTGGAGGGTCATGGTTGGGATAACTGCCCAGTCCGTCGTACATTAGCATGCATGGAACACACCACCCAGCTTTACTGTAATGCTCCAGTGCTCCCAGTCTTGAGTTCATTTTTTAACTAAGAACTGTGTTGTATGATCTTTGTCTGCCTGCAGCTCACGTGATGTCACTGAGAATACCTGGCGACATCATAGAATGTTGGGGGCTTTGCCTGTAGTTTACTGACAGTTGGTGCAGGCAGGCTGAGTGACAGGGAGGTCACTCCTGGTGGGGTTCCTTTATTACCATCTTAACATCAGGACCTGTAACTTATATTGAATAAAGCAACATGAATATATTCCTGACTCATGGACCTCTTTTATCCACAACAAACTGCAATACATAAGTGTTGAGTTTACTGTTTACACTTAAGCAAAGGTTTATTTTACATTATTATCGGGCTGCAGATTGCTGAGTGTAGTAAACATACTCCTTGCAACATGGCCACCTTTGGTCATTAGACCTTTCTCTATGTTCTCACTTCTTAAGCCTCCCAGAATCCCTGTGTGCATTCTACTTTGTACTTGAATGTTCCACACTTGTCAGTTGATGGTGTGGTCAGCGGGCCAGGTGTAATGCTCTGCTGTGTCCTACAATAAATCTACATGTAACCAACTAGAAGTGTCCTGAATCTACTTGTATCACCGAGTCTGATAATGGGAAGCGCTTGTAGGACCCATGCGGGGTCATAAAGGTTTAGAACTTAAGCACAGGTATGTAACTCTTAATTAAAAGTAGTTATCAATTCAGTAAACAAATGTGGTTTCTGATTGATTTTAAATGAGAAAATGTAAATTAAGAGTAAACCAAGGTAAGTTAATTCTTCCTTTTCACTTTCACCCTTTTCAAAGTGTTGCATTTACAACAGCAGGCATCTTTCTCCTAGTGGCTGGTAGACACAGTGCCATACTTGTAACTTAAAAACAATCATTTTCTTTTCAATGAGAGACTTTTAAAGTGGAAAAAAGTTTCAATGAAACATAGTGTTAATGTTTCTCTACCTTAAGCCACTTACGTCCTAATGTTTTATGAAACACGATTCTTCCCTTTAAAGGCCTAACATTAACAAATGACTATTCGTTATAAATTTTGCACCCCATCTAAAGTTCTCTGGGAGTAAAACGCCTGCAGTTTGTAAAGATCCTGACATGGGAAGAACACTAAAATACGGTTTTATGTAATGCAGAGAAACAAACGTAACTTCAGTTGAATTTTCTTCAATTTCAAAAATGTCACATGTACACACAGCAGGTAGCAGCATGCTCCCAGTGGCTGATATGCTGCCATATTTATAACTGAAAAATATGGTAGTTTGTTGTTAAATGGAAGAAATTTAAAGTGCAGACAAATTGCCTTGAGAACATTTTTTTGCAACACTTATCTGCACTTTAAATTGGTTATTAAAAAAGGTGATCGGTTTGTTTTACTTTTAATGGTGCCACAGATATGTCATGTGCCACAAGTACATACAACTGGCTTAGTCACCAATAAACGTATATTCCATTAATTTACACGTTCATACATCAGACCATGCACTCACCAATGCACATGGCAGCCTAATTATAGTGCCCTTAGTAACAATATTTCGTTCAAACCACATTATCAGGCTCAAAGGATGTGAGGTTTATATTCAATGAAGGTGGGCGACGGGGTGTCTGGTAACATTGCACGAGTGGATTGGCCTTCAGTAGCTCACAATGATTCACAGATAAGTAGCTCTCAGTACAGAAAAGGTTGGAGACCCGGCTTAGACCGTTGTGCAGAAAATGTTTGACCCAGCTCAATCTAGGTTGATGCAAAGCAGTATCTTCCGATGGATATTTAAAGTTAGTTCAAGCCAACATTGCAGACTGGCTACCGGTTGGGTAGCCCTGGAGTCACACGACTGGTGTCTCCTCCCACCAAGAACCATTCAGTACAAACTTAAGACTTAGCCAACTTGCAACATTTACCACAATTAACAACCGATTTTAACTGATAAAACATCTTTATTTTACAAAAAAATAAAAACATACTATAATACAAAGCAGATTCTAAGTTTAAGACATGAACTTGGCCACGGCTTTGGTGCCCTCAGATAGGGCGTGCTTTGAAAGTTCTCCAGGGAGCACCAGTTTCACAGCGGTCTGGATCTCACGGCTGGTTATAGTGCTTCGATTGTTGTAGAGGGCGAGTCTAGCCGCCTCTGAAGCCACTCGCTCGAAGACGTCTCCATTGATGGAGTCCATGATCTTCATCGCACCGAGCGAGAGGGCCAGATCTGGGTGGACCTGTCGGAGGACAGAGCGGGTTAGGGTCACAGTCAAACATGTAACAGAGGTTAAGGTAAACCAAATTAGAAGAAGGACAAGCACAAACCAGTGTCAACTCATTCACAAGAAGCAGTAGACCCATGGAAAACAGGCATAAAACTCCTTTAAAGTGGCACTGCTCTCATGAAGGATTGAGTACTGCTGAAGGCCAGGCTTTAGTTTATTTCCCAATATCCCACAGTGCACACAAACCCAGCTTTGGAATTCAGGAATTCAACACTCATTTGTTTTAGATAAGGTCCTCATCCCCATTCAGACCAGTGTTGGACACTCCACCCTCACCAGATGGACGCACTGCCCAAGCATACAAGATCTGGTTTCCATACTAGAGTCCCAACCGAAGAAAACAAAACCTGCAGCATTTTAAAAAGTGCCAAAACAACTGCCTTCTTTATAAAAAAAAATATGCATCTGAGAAACTAACCAGTCATGATGGAGAACACTAGAGATGTAAAATACCTTTCAAGTGGTGCAATGCAACTACTTGAGGATAAATTAAAGAACCAATAGCAAGAGGTGATAAAAAAGCTGAGTGAGTTAAATACCATTGCAAATATATTTAAAGAATGAGTTAATAGGTCTTACAGAGCTGCTGAGTCAGGCCAGACCTAGAAAGGTCTAAAGCTAGGCAGACCACCATTGCATATCCACGCCTCCGGTGGGGGACGTCTGGTCTCTTTAGACTTGTATCTGTTCCCAGATCAATACACGTAGTCACAGCAAAGGGGTGATAGAAAGGAGCCCAGCAGGGATTGCAAGCGGCTGAGTGACAGGTGTCAATCACCCACAGCCTGTTTCATGTGAGACCATTGTTATCCACACGACGCTGCCACAACCTTCTGACCATGACGCTGCCCACGAGGACCTCCAGGGCTGGGGCTCTTAACAGAAGGGCCAGGATGGGTCAAATCTTGAAGGCAGTGAGCACAAGGAGCTGAGGTTCAGGTTCTACAGCGTGCAGGACACTCCTAAAGTATTAATGTACTTAGAGTGTAAAGAGTGGGGCTTCAACAGGTCTTGCACTCACTTTTGTAAGATCTTAAGTGTTAAATGAAAGTAATGTTTCTATTTTTCTGAGTGGAGAGGGGGTAGAAGTTGAGCACTCCACGTCCTACACAAGTTTTTACTCTTCCATTTATGTTATGGCCACCGCCCTGTAGAGAGCCTATGGGTACAGTGTAGGAACCTAAAGAAGATTAAATGCCCCATTAAAGACCGGCAGCAGTGTTGGAAGGAGAGTCTAGCAAGGCACCAGTTTTAGGTGGGTTCCTGGTATACACAGGACCTAGGTAACTAGGGTCTATCTGGTCATAAGGTCCATGACCTTGGGATCTACACAGGAGCACCAATGAACAGACTCCAAAAGACAGAATGCAGCCCGTCAGTTACCACATCACCCCAGGTGTTCTGACCTATGGTCAGAGGGTCTTCCTGCAGGGCGTGCTGCATTTCCTACCGGCTGGCCTACAGCCATGAACCACCCTCACCCGACGGAGTCCAGAGATGCTTGTAGGCCAGAGCCCTGCACTCACTGGTACCCGACTGACGGGGCCAGGCAGCAGGACTCTGGAATCCAATCCCAGCAGAGTCTAGAAACATCCAACACACCTGGAATTAAGGGAGGCAGAAAAGGTCTGTCCCCGCTCAGCCTCCGAGGACCTCACATCCACCAAAGAAGTTCAAAGTCCATCGACAACACAAAACTAACTCCTAGCATGTACAAAGATCATTTCTCTACAATAGTTCTTGCTAAAGTGCCAAAAATACTGCTTGCTAAAGTGCAGCTTCAAGGTTACACAGTAGGGGTGCCCCATTGGCCATCATGAACATGACCCCATAATCCACGGGCAGTGCTTACAACAGAAGAGTACACGTGCGGAAGTACCTGGTTACTGAGAAGAGTTGGTACTCCCCAATATAAGTACTGCCCCGGTGCTGAGAAGTGCAGTTCTCATCCGTTCAAATTAAAGTGCATGTCCTCAGCACCTCCCAGTCTAAAGCAGTGACCTTAAGCAGGGCCACTGGAGTGATGCAGCAAACTGGACTGAATGTGGCACGAAGAGGCAAATCATGCGGCACATTTTAGGATAGTTTTACCCCACTGTAATTTTTACATATACTGAAACGGTCTTGGACAATATTTCACCTCATGCGTATCAGTTTTACAACCAAATACAAAAATAAGCAAATGAGAGACTTGTTAACCTTTGCTGAGGGCCATTTTATTTGGCAAATCCATAATTAAACGAAAAACACCACATCATTTCCTAATTCCAGGGGCCCTGGCCATGGGCCACACCATCAGCCCACTCTCTTCCAATCCATTGATTAGTTTGCAACCAGTCCACAGAGCACTCCAGCACCTTCCCAGGGACAGGAACCGCTCCAGCCATCAACTAGAATACATTGAGCCCCAACACCCGACCCCAGACCACTGCTGTGGGGCAGGATTTCAACTTAAGTCACTGCTTTCACTCCTCCCTGAATCAGAAGTTAAAATGTACATTGTTGTAAACTCACCTGCTTGAGCACTTTGTAGATGTAGCTGGCGTAATTCTCCTTCCTTCCCTTTCCTTTGTGCTGGACCACAGACTTGGTCACCTTCTTGGCACTCTCCTCGTGAGCCACTGGAGTCTTCATAGCGCTACAAAAACTGAGCATAAGGGCATTGGAAAGTTAGAACCAAACACATGAACTCACTGATTAGCTGCAGAAACCTTTCCATAGGAGAAGGTGACCCTAGGAAGGATGCGGGGCATCTGTTGCAATCAATGGACTGCAAGGACCAGCATGCTTTGCGTTTGGATAAAGAACCAGACAGCAGAGGCGGTTATGGTTCACAGGGCATTGAGAAAAGCTCCCATCCTTTTTGTACCGCTCAAGGCTCTAGATCCGGCTCGATAGCACAGCTGTCTGCAAGATCTATCATGATCAGTTCTTTGGAATATACACAGCATGTCTGGGCTCCTCACAGCAGTGTACTCACCTCATGCAGCTGGTGATTTAGAGCCTCATTCCGACTTCCAGGAAGTGCTTCCACTAGAATGAACGAGGGACTATTTTGCATCTGAAGAGAACACCCAATCAGGTTTCTCGTACTCTTGTTTTATCTACATCTATTCTATACAGAAGCAGGTAATCTTTTTGCAGCACTGACATAGGAATACAATAGGTTACAATGTGTGAAATGTCATTGGTGAAGGTCTGCGTTTAAGTATTAGTACTTTATAGACAGACCTTCCAGATGTGCCAGGGGCAGGCTAGTTTTAAACTGAAGACAGGAATCGATAATTTACACACTTGGGGGGCGTTAACGGCAAACACATGGCCTAGAAATGCAAGCCACCCCTCTGGGAGCGGTGGAATGATGAATCCACGTCACCACCCGGAAGCAGTCAAGGCTACCGTGAATTCTGGATGTTTGAGACGTCCAGAGTGGCGGCTTTCTAGGGTACAGCTGCCCCAATAAGTGGCTAAGTTAGGTATATAGGCTTAAAAATAAACCGCTGCCATGCAAAGCCATTTTGTGAGGATAGCAGAGTCACCCCGGTTCCCTCACTAGCGTTTACTACCATATTATTATAACTAGGGTGAGGCTTCAAGGCGCCTCTCAGGTGGACTGGAAGATGAGAGCCCATTCCTGGCAATAGTCTTAGCATGGTGCCCACCAGCACGAGGGTAGCGGTCAGACTAGCCCGGCTGACACTTAACTGGCCAGAGAGCGCCGAGATTATGTTAAACCCCCTCGCAGCGCAGACATAAAAATATATGACGGTAGGTGTCTGGTATGAATCTTTGGAGTAGGGCTGTGTGCACCCAAGTCGTAGGAAGCCAGATAAAGGGCGCGCGGGGAGTGGTCGGATTAGAAGACCCGAATTTAGAGATGGAGAGAGACCCCCGGTGTGAGTAACCCGCACAGCTGACGGTGGCCGACTCCAGCAACGAGCTGGACACCCCTCGGCCCCCCCCCCCCCCCCCCTTCTCCCAGAGGCTCAAACAACGCCAACCACTGGAGAAACCACACTTGGTATTCTAGGAAAAAAGATATATAGCTTGCAATTCCTACCAATATATTTCTCAACTAGGCCGCGGAGTTGACGCACAGCATGAGTATTGGAGTGCTACCCGCACGCAAAGCGCCTCAAAGTATTATCAGGAGTGGCTTACGCTATAACCGCCCCCGATCATAACGCCATACTTCAAAACGGCACGCCACCTCCAAACCCATCCACTTCCGCACACTCCTTCAGCGGGCAGAATCAAACAAACAGAACGAAATTAAATACATAAGCAATAAATCAGTTACCCGGTGCGTAAACCAGCGAAAATTCAAAAACCAGCATCTATGGAAAACAACCAACTCTTAGAGAGAACATCCCGCGTTATAAACGAGTAAGTGATTGGAGGAGGAGCTAAGAGCCCCTCCCACCCCTCAATCAATTAGCGCCCCCGCCACTTCCGATCTCATTAACTCACTGCCTCACTCACCCACCCCTTAGCCCCATAATTGAACAAGACACACCTCTCTGCCTCACGCCTTACCTGCAACGAATGTAACCCCCCCCCATTGCATTGTGGTACCTGTAGTTCGAATCACTCGTTGCTCGTCCTTCAGTATAGAAAAGGTTCCCAGCTTAGATCAACACTATTCGATTCCTGTTGTCCCATCTCAGATGGGAATAATTCACTCAGTTCTGGTTTTATGCCATATTCTGGAACTTGCAAGTTCGCTTTGCCCATTTCATGTATAGGACTACCATTATCAGAATGTAAACAAAACAGGCCATGGCAAAGCCAATTGTTCTGGTGTTGACTGCCAGCCTATTGGTTTTCCCAATGCTTGTTGTTTGTCATGGTTTTTGTACAACTTGACACGTTTCAGCGAAAATGACTTTTTCAGTGCTTTTCCAATTACAAATACAAATGCTCAAAGAAATCTTGTTTTTTTTTAAATGTCACAGCCATTGCTATATTATTGGTTCCCTAATTAGTGCTGTTAAAAGCAAATCCCCGGCTGCAGTAAGGTTTGCTAGGAAAGAGTATAACCAGACAACTGTCGCAGCAAAGATAGAACGGAAGGATAGTTTCTGGGCGGACCTTATGGAAGCAAGTGCAGGCAGAGATGCTAGAGGGTTCTGGAATGGTATACGCGCCAAGGATAGGCCAGACAGTACCCTGATGACATGTAATATTACTGCCCAGAGCTGGTACAATAATTTCCTGGCCCTTTATACTACCAATGAGGTGTCCCCACCGTTATCATCCTATACCACCAATCTACTAGCTGACTGCTTAGGTGATCCAGAGGGAGACGCCTTCACTCCTAAAGAAGTGGAGTGTGTTATCAAGTCTCTAGTGCCATTAAAGGCAGCTGGGCCGGACGGGATTCCGGGTGATCTGATACGTGCTAATCCGAAAGAGTGGGGAAAATTAGTTTCAGCATTGTTAAACGCCATCCGGAGCGGCGCGTCCGTTCCTGAGTCCTGGAAGGGGGCCGAGGTTGTCCCGATATTCATAAAAGGGTGTCGGGACAGCCCCGCTAATTACAGGCCCATTAGCCTTATAGATTCCACCCAGCAGGTGGCGGGGAAGGTGATCTTGGGAAGGGTGCTTCAGTGGGTGGACGATCATATCATTCTATCGGACCTGCAAGCGGGTTTCCGTTCTGGTACTGGGACCATCGAACAGGCCTTTAGATTGGCCCTTCTGTACTGGAAGGTTGTGGTGCTAGGGAAGGGCAGCCTTTATTTAGCATTTATAGACCTTAAGACTGCCTTTGACCTGGTTCCAAGGGAGGGGCTGTGGAAGGTCCTGTCCGAATTAGGGATGCCTCCATAGATTCTATCCCTTCTTGTGAGTCTTCACGCCGGCAATTTTGCGAAGGTGAGATGGGGTATGAACGGGGAAAAAACAGATAAAATCCCGGTGGGAAGAGGTGTCCGCCAGGGTTGTGTGCTAGCTCCCACTCTGTTCTCACTCTATGTGAAGGGAGTGGTTGAGCATCTGCTAAAAACTCCTGCAGATGTTCCGTCTCTGGCGGGCAAACGGATCCCCACTCTGCTATTTGCAGACGATACCCTTCTCATTTCAAAAAACCCCCACGGGCCTGCAGAGCCTCCTGAACAGCTTCCAGGAGTTTTGCACTCTAAGGGGCTTGGTCATTAACACTGACAAAACCAAGTATTTGATCGTGAATCCCCCAAAGAAACCTGGGCGCCCCGGCCCTGAATTATGTTCAATTGGAGAGGGTGGCTGGGTTAAACTATTTGGGTATCCGGCTCAATGACACTCTGAGCTGGAAGCCCAACATCCAGAAGATGCTCCTAACCAATCCAATCCAATCCAAAAATCTTTATTTCGGCCTTTTAGGCCATAAAAGAAACATACAAATACATACAACAGTATAAAAACATCATTGGAATGTACAAAAATACAAGTAACAAGACTTCTTATCCATTTTAAAATCGAATAGATAAAATACATAAAAAAGGGAACAGCACAATTCATTACATGAGAGTAAAATTGACATTATGGTAAGGACGTTAACAACGGAAGCCGTAAATAACAATAAGACAGTGGCAGAAAATTCAATCTATGTTAGTTTATCCTTAATCAGCTTGGACCTCTTATGCCACATGGCAAGGAGAAATTTGGAAACTGCAAATACAATATGGGGGAAAGGGTCAGATTTCAGTATTCTATAGGATGACAGACAGTTCCTTATAGCCATGTTCCTGCATAAGGGCACCAACCAATATTTCCTTGGGGATTTATAGGTGGGGCAGAAAAACAGAACATGGATTTCGTCCTCATCGCACAGATTGCAGCCAGGGCATAACTTATCCCCCCCATTGGTCCATTTACTAGTAAAGGATTTGATTGGCAGAGAGCCAAACCGCCACTGTAAAAACAACTTCCTTGCCAAGGTTGGGTATATAAAATCCAAGAAAGTTTCAAACTTATATGAGTTTTTGGATTGAGTAAAACAGTGAGTAAGGGTGCCAGTGCTAAGTGCAGTCATGTGAAATGTGAGATTTTGTTCCTTGTACACTTCCACTAGTCTTTTCCGGGGTACCTTGCTACAGCCTATTTCTGGAGTCACCCAAAGCTTGCTAAAACCAAGCCTAAACAATTCTTTTTTTACAAAGGCTAGCCAAGGTATCTTGTCATTGTGGTTCAGGTTCATGACATTTACCAGATCTTGCCTGTAGTGGCTAAGCTCCTTTGTTGACCACAGTCTATGCCAAAATCTAATGGGTTTGGATTTGAGATCCTCTCTGATGGAAGGTAGACCCAGACGTATGGGAAGTAGGGGAGTTGCAGTTGGGAGGGCCAGGAGACGCCTCATAAAGTTATTTTCAGCACTAACCAACTCAGTTGCCGCTTGGTGCCCCCATAGCTCGCTTCCATAAAGTGCGGCTGGTTTCGCTTGCACTTTATACATCTCAACTGCAGGAGCTATAGGTTTGTAGGTTGAGGTGTTGGTAACCTTTAAAATAGCCCCAGACAGTTGGGATAGCCTTAATCGCGAGCTTGCAATCTGTGGGCCCCATAAGAGGTTCTCTTGAAGGGTTACACCCAAATACTGAAATGTTTTGACCCTCTCTAGGACCGTAGAATTTAAGGTTGGGTTGGGTCTAGTTGTAGAGGAGGGGTTAAAAATCATGTATTTGGTCTTCCCTGCGTTTATCTCAAGGCCATGCTGCCTACAGAAAAGATCGAAGCCATCAAGGATTCTCTGAATTCCCATGGGTGATTTGGAAAGGAGGAGGGTATCATCAGCAAACATAATCGCTGGTACCCTCCTGCCTGCCAAGACTGGGGCGTCATTATCCTCAACATTAGCTAAGTGTGAGATGACGCTGTTCACATATAAACAAAAAAGAGTAGGGGCAAGGACACAGCCCTGCCTAACCCCCGGGAGACAGGAAACCTATTTGTCAGTGCTCCGCCCCGTCCGCAGCGTACCTGAGCGAAGTTGCCCTGGTGAAGTCTAATTAAAGCCTGGAGTAAATTAGTGGGCACTCCTAACTCCTTCAGGACCTCCCAGAGTTTTCCTCGCGGTACCAGATCGAACGCTGACTTCAGGTCCACGAACACCATGTACAATCTCCCGCCCTCGATGGTCACCGTTTTCCAAAAGAGGAGAACTAGGCGGAAGATTTGGTCCATGGTGGACGTATTTTTCCTGAAGCCAGCCTGGAGAGGACTTAGGATTTCATTATCCTCCATCCAGACCAACAGATGGTCCAGTAGGATTCGCGAGTAGATCTTCTGGGGGACATCTATCAGGCTGATCGGCCTGTAGTTGGATGGGAGCAGAGGACAGCCCTTCTTGAAGATAGGGACTATCTCTGCCACCAGCCAAGTACAGGGGATCGCCATACCACGTGCGAGTGAATTGAAGAGGATGTGGAGGTAAGGCGCCCAGATCTCTGAGTGGGACCTAAAAAGGTCACCAGGTAATTTATCAAGGCCCGGTGCCTTACCCAACGCTAAGCCATCAATTGCACTGGCCACTTCCCCTAACGTGAACTCCAGAGTGTCACCAGGAAGGGAGAGGAGTGTTGCAACAGTGGCATCAGTATTCTCATAGACATCTGCATAGAGTTTCCCGAAGTGATCTTCCCATATTTGTGCTGCTATATTGGGTTCTACTGCGGCTTTTGGTTCCCCTGAGCCAGTAGTAACCAAGGACCAAAATCTTCTTAAGTCCTTGGCTGTTAAAGCTGCAGAAAGATCCTGCCATCTATCCCAGTCCCAGTCTGACCTCACACGAGCCATTGTATCTTTGTACTGTCGCCGCAAAGCGGACACCCTGGTCCGGGGTTCCCCCTCTTTGACTGCAGTGATAAGGTCAGCTTTGGCCTTTCTACACTCAGAGTTATACCAAGTAGATGTTCTGGTCTTGTGCTTGGACTTCGGCACCTCTGGGTAGAGGACCTCTCCCAATGCAGCCACTAACTCTTCGTGAATAGAAGGTAAGGATTCCTGCAAGGCCTGGGTACTGGGTAGACTAATTAGTTCTTCCAAGGCCTCAAATTTGGGCAGCACCAGATTATAGATTTTCCCCATATTTTCTTCCGATTTGGAGAAATTCTGCCATCTCACCCTACGCCTATTTGAAGTTAATACCAAATTTCCCCTTTCATCTCTTTCCTCTGGACGAGAGGGTCCTATAGGTTCGGGGAGATAGGCCAAGGAGAGGAGGAGGGCATTATGGTCACTATCAGTGCGAGGAATTATATAAAAGTCCTCCCCCTTAGGCCAGAGGCTGATGTCAACAAAAACATAGTCCAGTCGTGACTCGTGATTGAGTCTATTGAAAGTGCACTTGGAGGGGGTATCTGAGGGAGTCCGTCCATTACAGGCTCTTAAGGCGAAATTAAGAGTTAAAGACATAATTTGGACCGCAAGTGGAGACCAGGATTTAGGATGAGGCGAGTGGCACACTGGTATGCCCCAGAAGTCGTCTTCTGCAGTAAGGGCCCCTTCCCTCAAGCCCTCTAGGGGCTCGAAGTGGCAATTAAAGTCACCGCCCATTACCACCTTGAAGTCTGCCGGCAGCTGGCCCAGAAAGGACACAAGATCTTCAAGTGTGGTGGACTCTGCTGTTGGTCCTACTGGGCGGGAATAAACATTTATTATTGCTAACGTTGGAGCCCCCTTCCAGTTTAGAAGGACACACTGGATATCTTGGGAAGACATAGGTAGGGATTCCGCTTTGCAGCCAATATGCGAAGCTATCCACACCGCCAAACCACCCGAGGGCCTCCCCTTGCCGTTCCAGGTGGCATGGATCTCAAATATGGCATAGCCAGTTTTGAGAACCGGCTCCCTCGCCCATGTCTCTTGAAAGAGGCAGATATCACTATTTGTTATGAGGGAATCCCATTCATCCGTGTGAATTTGATTGGAAATACCTGCAACATTCCAAGATAGTACCCGCAGGGCACTAGAGGGAGTGTGCAGGATTAGTCCATGCCCCCCTGAGGTGTTTCTACCACTGCAAACTTTTGGGATGGGAACCCCTTGTAAAGAGGGTGGACTAAAGTTAGATGTGACTGGAAGACTTGGGATCGTACCATGAGGGTCTGCTGACAATTGGCAAAGGGAGTTGGCACCGGGAGCGTGAGAATTTTCATTCAGTCCATTTGACGATCTTTCTTCAGCAGAATAACCAGGAAGGGACCCCAGGCGTCAATCACAAGAGTCCAAGCCAGAAAGAGCTTCAAATCTGTTGTTAACTTCCAAAGGTGTAAATGGAAGCAAATGGTCCACCCCCCCCGAATGAGAAAAATGTTCCATACTCCTGTAATTAGTTCCATAGCCCCTTGGTGGGACATGTTCCCACCCAAGAACATTCTTTGGAATCATGGAACCTGGGTGTGAGGGGAGGTAATGGTTAGTTTGTTTTGGGCCATTAATCCCTATCGGGGGCATGGGGGGCCATGGGCATGACAGAGGAGCTACTAGGGCTCTGGGATAGAAATAAGTGAGGTCACACGGCATAATTGATTTGCCTAGGTTCCCCGGCATCCAACTCAGAATATGCCTTACAGCTTCAGGGTCCCTGAAGTTAATCACAATCAAGTCGCCCTCAATGTCTTTCTCCCGTCCCCCTAACCAGGAGAGTCGGCGCACATGCACTATGTCTCCATTAACATTCACCGGGAGAGGTCTATTTTTGGACAACCAGTACATGGTTTTGTTTTTAAGTTGCTCTGGGCCTTCTCGCTTGTCGGGGTCTAGAGTGGGCACACCCGTAAGCACCACTACATAGGGTAGTGATTCTGAAGGAAGTTCAACCTGGGGGATCCTGCGTTTAGGTGCGTTGGTAGATGGTGCCCTCTCTCCCACCGGTTGGCTTGATCTTGCGGCGGTACTGCTTCCACCCTTCGAGTTGGTACCATTCTTATTAGTGGCAACTGTAGAAGGAGTGGCGGATGTTAAAGTGCCTTGAGGAATGTGGGACAATGTTTTAGTAGGAGGGTTAGGCAAAGGGAATGAGGCTGTTGTAGTGGTGGTCGAAATCGTATGGGCCTCCTTGGCTAGATTGTTAGATGTTGAATAGGGCATCTTGGAAGTAGAAGGTTTTGAGCTGTTAAGTGAACTGACTGCAGTCTGAACTATACTAGGTGTTATAGGGACCTTCTGATTGGCCGGTCTATTTAAAATAGCCTGTTCCAAGTTCCCTAACCGTTGTTCTATGGCCAATAGTCTATCTACAATAGGGGAAGTCAGTGTCCTGAGCATTTGCGCAATTGACTCTAAGGTAGGGGCAAGCGGAGGGGTCACCTCCGGAAATGCACATGGAGGGGTAGTAGTTAGTATAGGGGGTGGTATTTCTTGTGCAGTCGCTGTAGAAGTAGTAGGTCTAATACCCACATCTGGTATGGAAACAGAGACTGAACCCCCCCCTTTCCCCTTACCAAATTCAGAGTGACTAATTTTGCCCTTTTGTGTAGTACCCCCTTTCCTCATCCTTTTTTTGGGCGGAGGGCCAGGGATTATCTGGGCCTCAGTCTTCCTCAATTGATTTTTAGCAGTAGTTTTTGCCATAGGGATGGGAGCTTGCATAGATTTCTGAGCTGCATCAGGATTGCAAGGTGGTAAGGGAGCGACAGTAGGCAAACTAGAGGGATCCCCTGAGGAAGAGGGAGGTGTGGAGGTAATATCCCTTAAAAGTTCTGGGATTCCCTGGGATGTGAAGGGGTCCTCAGTAATGGGGGACACCTCTGTACTGGGTACTAAAATATGCGGGGACATAACCAAGGGAGTTCTTGCCTTGTAACCCTCGATGGAGCGTCGACGCTCCACCCTTCTCTCTGCTAAGGCTTCTTCCCTTTCAATTTCAGAGATGGATTTCTTGAAGTAGTTATCTAGAGTGCCCTTGTTAAGGTTAACCCCCGAAGTCCCAGGTGAAGCCGTATCCATAATGGGAAGAGGAAACACAGCTATGAAGTTATACAAGGGTGACTATAGCTAAAAATACTAAACCAGCAAAACTGAAACAACTATAGTAACACTTAAACCGTGTATACAAACAGTGGAAGTCACAGAAAGCCCGGGTCTAAGTAGGGAGCACGACTAAAGGGACAAGGCCCAGCTCAGCCTCACCAGCCACCTAACGGCCACACAACGGCCCGCTCTTTGCCCGGTCTTCGCCCGTGCGCGTCCCGCGTGCGGAAGTTGGGCTAAGTAGGAGGAGGAGGGGGCGGGAAGAGGCCCAGGTGCGCGCGATTACCTGGCGCTAGCACCTTTCGTTGCCTCGCAGTCCCGCTCCCACTGCCAAAGTCACTCCCTCAGCAGGTGTAAAGATCTGGCCTGGAATGCGGCGGCCGACCCATGCAGGGCACCAAGACAAATTCCCCCTGGGCAGCTGCAGTGAAGAAACAGAGCACACGGGCTCAGGCACAGTTCTGCAATCAAGAGCTGACGGAGAAAACACAACGGAGCACGCAGGCTCAAGGTGCAGGGGTCCCAAATCCGGTAAGGCAACAGCTGTGTGAAGGGCTCCCCACGCTACCAGCAGCAAGCACGACTGCGAGCGGCGCCCGTGGAGCGGGGGCCGCGAGTCGTTAAATGCTTGCAGGGAGGAGGGGGCGGGAAGAGGCCCAGGTGCGCGCGATTACCTGGCGCTAGCACCTTTCGTTGCCTCGCAGTCCCGCTCCCACTGCCAAAGTCACTCCCTCAGCAGGTGTAAAGATCTGGCCTGGAATGCGGCGGCCGACCCGTGCAGGGCACCAAGACAAATTCCCCCTGGGCAGCTGCAGTGAAGAAACAGAGCACACGGGCTCAGGCACAGTTCTGCAATCAAGCGCTGACGGAGAAAACACAACGGAGCACGCAGGCTCAAGGTGCAGGGGTCCCAAATCCGGTAAGGCAACAGCTGTGTGAAGGGCTCCCCACGCTACCAGCAGCAAGCACGACTGCGAGCGGCACCCGCGGAGCGGGGGCCGCGAGTCGTTAAATGCTTGCAGGGAGGAGGGGGCGGGAAGAGGCCCAGGTGCGCGCGATTACCTGGCGCTAGCACCTTTCGTTGCCTCGCAGTCCCGCTCCCACTGCCAAAGTCACTCCCTCAGCAGGTGTAAAGATCTGGCCTGGAATGCGGCATCCGACCCGTGCAGGGCACCAAGACAAATTCCCCCTGGGCAGCTGCAGTGAAGAAACAGAGCACACGGGCTCAGGCACAGTTCTGCAATCAAGCGCTGACGGAGAAAACACAACGGAGCAAGCAGGCTCAAGGTGCAGGGGTCCCAAATCCGGTAAGGCAACAGCTGTGTGAAGGGCTCCCCACGCTACCAGCAGCAAGCACGACTGCGAGCGGCCCCCGCGGAGCGGGGGCCGCGAGTCGTTAAATGCTTGCAGGGAGGAGGGGGCGGGAAGAGGCCCAGGTGCGCGCGATTACCTGGCGCTAGCACCTTTCGTTGCCTCGCAGTCCCGCTCCCACTGCCAAAGTCACTCCCTCAGCAGGTGTAAAGATCTGGCCTGGAATGCGGCGGCCGACCCGTGCAGGGCACCAAGACAAATTCCCCCTGGGCAGCTGCAGTGAAGAAACAGAGCACACGGGCTCAGGCACAGTTCTGCAATCAAGCGCTGACGGAGAAAACACAACGGAGCACGCAGGCTCAAGGTGCAGGGGTCCCAAATCCGGTAAGGCAACAGCTATGTGAAGGGCTCCCCACGCTACCAGCAGCAAGCACGACTGCGAGCGGCTCCCGCGGAGCGGGGGCCGCGAGTCGTTAAATGCTTGCAGGGAGGAGGGGGCGGGAAGAGGCCCAGGTGCGCGCGATTACCTGGCGCTAGCACCTTTCGTTGCCTCGCAGTCCCGCTCCCACTGAAGGGTCGGGGTGTTCTTCTTAGGGAACAACGCTTCTCCACAATGAAACCTATGGCCCCAGTAGTAGAAATATACAAAGCTAGGGGGGTAAGCGCAGCGTTGTATGGGGCAGAATTGTGGGGATCCTGTAACCTGGACATACTAGCAAAAGCGGAGAGCAAATTTTTGAAAGACCTGATGGCTCTCCCATTGAGTAAACCTACAGTCCCTGTGCTCCTAGATCTAGGTTGTAGGTCGATTTCGGATCAAGCCCAGTTGCGCCCCTGTTACTCTGGGCACGTCTATGGCGCGTTCTAGCTTCTTATGCAGAGGCACATCGAGAGGTTATGGAATTAGAGGGCTGGTCTAAGATCAAATGGTTGAGGGAGGTCAATAGGTTGTTGGCGGAGCTGGGGCTTGGTGATGCGTGGGCCGCAAGATCTGCCCCCCCTAAAGGCACCCTAAAGAAACTATATTTCATACCAATATGGGTTCATACCAAACTTATAACCAAAGCCAATCATTGTAACTCCACTGTGTCTTTTGTGAGGGTTAAAGACATGGTAGCCTACGAGCCATATCTGGATATGATTTCTATCTCTTTCGACCGGGCTCTGTACTTTAAGTTCAGAGTGGGGACTTTACCAGTAGGCAAACTGACTTCCAGATGGAAATCCTCTTATAATCGCTCACCCTTTTGTACACTCTGCCCCAATCGAATTGAGTCTGTAGCCCACATTCTCTTCGAATGTCCCGATTATCAGGCACCGAGGAGGCGCTGGCTTAGACCTCTATGCAGACGGCTAGGAACACGCCAGCATACTGTTGCACTTCGTATTCTAATGTCTGACACATCATCCTTGATTGTTTGTGGTGTGTCTAAATTTTTTAAGTGGTTTTGGTTGATTCGACTAAGAATGCTCTCATTGGCAATTTAATTCTTGTTTTATCTAACCTTATTTTAACATTTGTAATACACTGTGTTTGCTGTAAATATTGCCCTTTTTAGGATCATATATTTGTATTGTGACTGTTGTAAATATTGTGTCTTTTTAAATAATATGTAAAGCTTTTATGATATTTTTACATATCGAAATAAAGCCTATCAATCAATATATTATTGGAGCCAGGGTAATGACACCACACAGAGATGGCAGCCAAAGACGACAACAACATGAAGTGATAGACGACACCATTATTAGTTGTGTTTGAAACAAGGCCTTACATTCAACATTAAATTTTGTAAAACAAGAAATTGGCCCCATGCAAGGGGAATTTGAGTTTCATTCACACGCATTGTCATTAGCAGCTTTCATTATATATGTAGGACCCCCGAGAGGTTTACAGGGTGTCCAAAAACATATGGATTATTCCTTAATCAGTATCAATTGCAATTTTTGTGTAAGCGTTGCCAAATGGCCGAGCTCTCCTCCTGGCCTTTGCTTAAGTGGGAATTCTCCCAATCGGAGTATTCCGTGAGTGACGTCATGCTCCAGTGCTGTATAAACTGCACTCACTGCTCTGCCTCCTGCAAACACATGCAGGCCTTAGTTGATAGAAGTCACATACTGTCTCTCTAGATAATAAGCCACTGAATCCGGGCCATCAAGATTTAGTCAACTACACAGTCCCTTTTAATCATTTAGTGATTGATAATAATTGGCCTCAAGAGACAAAATCTACATTGCTCTGTCATGGTACAGGAAGCAAGTTAGGCAACACTGTAGGACCAACTTCAAAAAGAGAAAGAGAAAGAAGACTTGCACAGAGATGTATGTTGTGAAAGGTCAGATGGGTGGGAGTCAGTTTTAGATGTGGGAGTGACCACCAGGGACTCTTCAGCTGCTCATGTGATAGTTCACCTAAGAATGGATTTGTCTGATGGACAGGAAAGATTATTTCCATGCTCTGAGATTTAGGGGCTTCAGGGACCTGAATGGACATTACATTTGCCCAGGCTTTTCACACAGCTGTGATAAGGGTCAAGGTTCCTGAGGAGGTAAAGCCAGTAGATGGCTCCACGCTCTCTCCAGGGCCTGTGCATGGCACACGCCTATGATTTCCTTGGTGTGTTTGGAAGTGTTAGACGGGGACCGGGAGGGTCGGCCGAGGACAAGGGGAGAGGCCTCCGGTGAGGGCCGTCTCCAGCTTCCCCCCCACAGACGGACACCACACAAGGATAAGGTTAACGTTCTTTATAGGCAATTCTTGAAGTACGGTAGTACGGTACAATGAGATCAGGACACGAGGATCCTCTCAATTCTAGTCTCTGACAGGGAAAAGGGGTAGCGGGACAGTCTTTGTTACCAATCTGGTACTGCGATGAGACGATGGTAGCTCACAATCCTCGAGCTCGGCGTTCGAGAAGGACGGGCCGCGGCAGCGCCAGCAGGTCCCAAGGTGGGCGTAGATAGGAACGGGCCGGGCAGCGCCAGCAGGTCCCGACGAGGACGAAGGTTGCAAGAAGGCCGCGGCACGCCAGCAGGTCCAACGAGGATGAAGGTTGCAGAAGGCCGCGGCAGCGCCAGCAGGCAGGACAACAGTTCACAAGGCAGGGCTGCGGCAGCGCCAGCAGTCCGTCAAGGATGAGTTCTTCACGGTGTCTCTCGACTCCAGGATACAACTGCCTTCCTGCTCTGGAGCTGCCCCAGTTATAGGTCTGGCGCCCTTTGATGTCCGGACCCTCGCACTTGGAGGTCGGGAGGTCCGGGATGAGGGAGTCCAGACACCCAGCAGGGGGGTGGAGCCAGCGCCCGGGGAGGCTGGGGGCGATCGGCACCTGGCGGGGGAGAGCCATCGACACTCCTTTCTCCCATTGACCTGCCAAGTGGTCCGTTCACCTCCTTTGTGGATGGTGGTGCCGGGATGTCGGGGCCTGGCCAGGCCCAGGGTTAGGGTCGAGCTGAGGCCACGCAGCCTCATGGTGCAGTGTCCAAGATGGCGGCCGGGCCAGCAATGGAGCGGACAGTGACCCGGGCCAGTGATACAGAGATGTCCGGGAGCCGGAGTCCCGTAGGAGACGGTTTGCGGGTTGCTTCTTTGGGTAGCACCTGGAGAGACGGTGCCCGGGCCCTGTCATGCGGGGAGGGAGTGAGCCCTTCATGTGGCCTGTCCAACATGCGTCCCCCCAGATGAAGGCGGGGAGAGTCACCCATCCTCTTGGGGACTTTCCTCGTCGAGGCGGAAAAAGCGTGACAGGCCATCCGCGTTGGCGTGATCCTGGCCAGGTCGGTGCTCCACAGTGAAGTCCATCCCCTGCAGGGAGATGGACCATCGCAATAGTTTGGGATTTCCCCCCCCGCATCTGCATTAGCCATTGCAGGGGGCGATGATCTGTTTGCACCCGAAAGTGGGTACCGAAGAGGTAGGGCCGGAGCTTCTTGAGGGCCCACACTACTGCGAAGGCCTCCCCCTCGATGGTGCTCCAGCGCTGTTCTCGGGCCAGTAGGCGTCTGCTGATGAAGGCCACTGGTTGGTCAACCCCATCGGGGTTCAGCTGGGAGAGTACGGCCCCAATGCCATGGTCGGAGGCATCAGTCTGGACGATGAACTCCCGGCCGTAGTCGGGAGCCTGGAGCACAGGGGTGGTGCACATGGCGGCCTTCAGCTTCTCGAAGGCCACTTGACAGTCTGGAGTCCAGTTGACCATTTTTGGGTGTTTCTTGGATGTGAGCTCTGTGAGGGGCCGCACAATGCGGCCATAGTCCTTCACAAACCGCCGGTAGTATCCAGTGAGCCCCAAGAAGGCTCGGACCTCGGTTTGCGTTACGGGGGGCTGCCAGGACTGGATGGCAGCGATCTTGAGCTGGAGGGGGGCCACCAGACTGCTTCCTACTTGGTGTCCGAGGTAGGTCACGGACCCCTGGCCAATCTGGCATTTGCTGGCCTTGATTGTGAGGCCGGCCCGTTGGCGGGCCTGCAGGACCTCGCGGAGGTGGTCTGACCAGTGGCGGCTGTATACCGCGATATCGTTCAGGTAGGCAGCGCTGAACTCTTCAAGGCCCGCCAATACCTGGTTCACAAGTCGTTGAAAAGTGGCTGGAGCGTTTTTCATGCCGAATGGCATCACTTTGAAATGGTAGTGTCCAGATGGAGAAAGCGGATCGTTCTTGGGCCCTGGGGGTGAGGCCGATCTGCCAGTAGCCCGCTGTCAGGTCGAAGATGCTGAGGTAGCGGGCAGCCCCCATGCGGTCGACCAGTTCATCTGCTCGGGGAATGGGGTGAGCGTCGGTTCGGGTGACAGCGTTCAGGCCCCGATAGTCGACGCAGAATCGGAGCTCAGGGGTGGTGCCTGGGGCGGCAGCTTTGGGGACCAGCACGACCGGGCTGGCCCAGGGGCTGTCCGAGGGCTTGATGACTCAGAGTGTGAGCATTTTTGATACTTCTTCCTGGATGCAGGCGAGTACCCGATCTGGTACGCGGTACGCCCGGTGTCGGATAGGGGGACTGTCCCCAGTGTCCACGTCGTGCAAGCACCAGGGGGTGACCCCGGGGGTGAGGGAAAATAGGGTCGCAAATTGCAGCAGGCGGGCCCGACAGTCTTGGCGCTGCTCCGGGGTCAGGGCATCGGAGAGTCGGACCCCGTCCACTGAACCATCTTTCTCACGGGTCCTCAGTAGGTCAGGGAGGGGCTCGGAGTCTTCTTCCGCTCTACCGTCTGTAGCCATCAGTAGGCTGAGCTCCGAGCGCACAAAGTGGGGTTTGAGTCTGTTGGCGTGGAGGACCCGGAGGGGGTTCCGGGGAGATTCCATGTCGATGAGATAGGTGACGGGGCTCTTGCGCTCGACCACCTTGAAGGGCCCTGTCCATTTGTCCTGCAAGGCACAAGGTTCGATGGGGGACATCACCCATACTTGCTGGCCAGGTTCGAACTCGATGGAGGAGGTATTTTGATCGTACCATTTCTTCATGTCCTCCTGACTGGCCTCAAGATTGGCTTTGGCGATTTCTCTGAATCGTCTGGTTTGATTGCGGAGGGTCAGGAGGTACTTGTAGACGTCTGGAGGGGTTTTCAGGGGGGCCATTTCCCAACCTTCTTTGACTAGGCTGAGGGGCCCTCGAACGGGGTGTCCGTAGAGGAGTTCGAAGGGGCTGAAGCCGAGGGACTTCTGGGGGACTTCTCGGTAGGCGAAGAGGAGGCACGGGAGTAGCACATCCCACTGGCGGCGTAGGGGCTCTTCCAACCCCATAATCATTCCCTTGAGTGTGCGGTTGAACCTCTCAACCAGTCAGTTTCCTTGCGGGTGATAGGGGGTTGTGAATCGGTAGGTGACCCCGCACTGCTGCCAGAGGGATTTCATATACTTTGAAATGAAGTTCGTGCCCCTGTCGCTGACGACTTCCCGGGGGAAGCCCACTCGGGAGAAGATCCCCATTAAGGCTCGGCCGACCACTGGTGCTGTTACAGTTCGAAGGGGAACGGCCTCGGGATAGCGGGTGGCGTGGTCCACCAGGACCAGGATGAATCGATGCCCTTGTGCTGTTCGGGGGTCCAGGGGCCCCACAATGTCTATTCCCACCTTTTCGAACGGCGTGGTTACAACACGGAATGGTTGCAGGGGTGCCTTGAGTTTGCGGCCGCTCTTCCCGCTGGCCTGGCAAGTGGGGCAGGACCGGCAGTGGTTGAGGACGTCATTTCTCATTTTTGGCCAGTAAAAGTGGGTCACCAGGCGGTTGTAAGTTTTGTCCTGTCCCAAGTGTCCAGCCAGGGGGACATTGTGTGCCAAGTTCAACAGGAAGTCTCTAAAGCGGAGGGGCACCACCAACACTCGACCGGCTCCCAACTCCGCGACTCTTTGTTCGCTGTACAATAGGTCATTGTCCCAATAGATCCAGTGGGCCCCGGCGGTATCTCCCGCGCTCTGGGCGAGGGCTTGCTGTCGCAGTCCCTCGAGGGAGGGACAGGTCTTTTGCTCTTGACGGAATTGTTCCTGGGTGGGTCACCCTTCTTGACGCCACTGAGCCAGATCTGGAAGGTCTTGGGGCTGAGCGAGCCCTTCTTGGGTTTGTTCCGGGGGGTCGGTATGGTTGGCGTCTCCCACTGGAGTGATCGGGGGAGGAGGTGCTGGCCATTCGGGTTCTTCAGGTCTGGGGATGGCGCGGGCGGCCATGGACCGGGTTGTTACGCACGCCCAGTCCGGGAGGCCCAACATCCCCAGGTGCTCTCTTCTTTCCACGGCGGCCCACGGGGAACTCTCGAGATCGTTCCTCAGGAGACAGTCCACGGGGGCATCGTCGCGGACAGTCACTTTCAACATGCCGGATACTCCTCCACATTCGAAGGGGACGCAGGCCATCCGACACAGGCTCTCAGAATTGTCGGCTGAACGGACGGGGCAGAGGATGTTCGGCAGGATTTGTTCCGGGGTCACCAGGTGACAACGGACGGCCGTCACACTGGCCCCGTGTCACGCAGGGCTTCAGCCTTGCGCCCATTTATGTTCACCCACTGGCTGTATTTTCTGGTGTTGGCGGGTAGGGGAGCCCGCGGGATCATGTCTCTTCCCCCTAGGCACGCCAGGACCATGGCGGCCGGTTCCCACTCTGGTTGCTCCTGTTCGTATTCCTCATGCTCTTCGGAGACTTGCTCTTCTCCTAGGGCGGCGGCAGCTACCTGGCGGGGCCCGGGAGTCTGGTTCTTTGGACAGTTCGGGCCACTGGCGTAGTGGCCGACTCGCTGGCATCGGTGACAAGTGACATTGGCTCGGAACCCCGGGCGCATCGGGGGGTTACCCCGGCCGGCCGGGGGCGGGGTGTTGGTAGCGGGAGCGGCGTCTCTGCCCTGGCCCTGGCCTCCTCCTCCTCGGGGACGGTGATGACCTTGGTTGTTTCTGTTCTGTTCGTTGGGCCCACTCCGGCCCACTCGGGTGCTCTCCCATCGGTCAGCCTCGGCGGCGAGCTGCCGTGGATCAGTCAATTTACTGTCGAGGAGGTGCTGCCTGAGCTCGACGAAGCAGTTGTTGGAGAGGTGCTCCCACACAATGAGGTTGAAGAGCTGCTCGTAGGTCGTTACGTGGCTTCCCTTGATCCATCCCTCGAAGGCTCGGCTGAAATAGTTCACATATTCCACCCAAGTTGTACCCGGGATTCGGGTGCAGTCGCGGAACCTCTGGCGGTACATTTCGGGTGTACGCCCATATCGAGTGAGGAGGGCGGCCTTCATGCGGTCATAGGACGTCATTTGATGGTCCAGGAGCTGTAGCAGGGCATCGCGGCCTTCATTGACTAACCTCCCCCATAGACCGGCTCCCCAGTCACTTCGATCGATCCGGTGGGAGGTCATGGCGATCTCGTAGGCCTTGAACCACTGTTGTATGTCGTCGTTTCGGAAATATTCTCTGACGACATCTTTGGGGATGTGGACCTTTGGTTCTGTTGCTCCTGGGGTGCGCGGTTGCTCGGGCACCCCCAGGTCTTTGTTCTGCTTCCGTAGTTCTATCTCTGCTAGCTTGCGCTCGTGTTCGTATGCCAGTCTTTTTTCTTCGAGCTCTCTTTGTCTTTGCTTTTCTTCCCGCTCTTCTCGGAGCCGTAAGTGTTCTAGGTTCATTTTTTGTTCCTCTAGTTTTAGTTCTCCGTCCAACTTTAGCCGTGCCAACTCTAATTCGTGCAGTCTGCTTTTTTCTCGTTCTTGGATCTCTTCCCGGGAGAGACCCGCTCTCCTTTCTTCGGACGGAGCGGTGCTCGTCTCCGGTGCTTCGATGTTTTGGTCCCGGGGTCCGACGGCATTTGCCTCTGCCCACGATTCTAGGGCGTGTTTAAAGTCATCTTTTGTGCTCACACCGGTGGTAGCAATGCCCAGTTCCATACAAAATTGTTTTAATTCTCGATGGCTGTACTCCTCCAGTTTTTCCATTTGGAATTTCTCTGTAGATCCGCTCTCTTTGGTCGTCATTGTGGTTTAGTCGTGGGTGAGTTACTTTCTGTACGATTGCGCGTTGGTTCGGATCGCGCCGCTGGCCACCAATGTTAGACGGGGACCGGGAGGGTCGGCAGAGGACAAGGGGAGAGGCCTCCGGTGAGGGCCGTCTCCAGCGATCGTACAGACAAGTAACTTCCCCCTCCACAGACGGACACCACACAAGGATAAGGTTAACGTTCTTTATAGGCAATTCTTGAAGTACGGTAGTACGGTACAATGAGATCAGGACACGAGGATCCTCTCAATTCTAGTCTCTGACAGGGAAAAGGGGTAGCGGGACAGTCTTTGTTACCAATCTGGTACTGCGATGAGACGATGGTAGCTCACAATCCTCGAGCTCGGCGTTCGAGAAGGACGGGCCGCCGCAGCGCCAGCAGGTCCCAAGGTGGTCATAGATAGGAACGGGCCGCGGCAGCGCCAGCAGGTCCCGACGAGGACGAAGGTTGCAAGAAGGCCGCGGCAGCGCCAGCACGTCCAACGAGGATGAAGGTTGCAGAAGGCCGCGGCAGCGCCAGCAGGCAGGACGACAGTTCACAAGGCAGGGCTGCGGCAGCGCCAGCAGTCCGTCCAGGATGAGTTCTTCACGGTGTCTCTCGACTCCAGGATACAACTGCCTTCCTGCTCTGGAGCTGCCCCAGTTATAGGTCTGGCGCCCTTTGATGTCCGGACCCTCGCACTTGGAGGTCGGGAGGTCCGGGATGAGGGAGTCCAGACACCCAGCAGGGGGGTGGAGCCAGCGCCCGGGGAGGCTGGGGGCGATCGGCACCTGGCGGGGGAGAGCAATCGACACTCCTTTCTCCCATTGACCTGCCAAGTGGTCCGTTCACCTCCTGGGTGGATGGTGGTGCCGGGATGTCTGGGCCTGGCCAGGCCCAGGGTTAGGGTCGAGCTGAGGCCACGCGGCCTCGTGGTGCAGTGTCCAAGATGGCGGCCGGGCCGGCAATGGAGCGGACAGTGACCCGGGCCAGTGATACAGAGATGTCCAGGAGCCGGAGTCCTGTAGGGGACGGTTTGCGGGTTGCTTCTGTGGGTAGCACCTGGAGAGCCGGTGCCCGGGCCCTGACCTGCGGGGAGGGAGCGAGCCCTTCATGTGGCCTGTCCAACAGGAAGTCGTAATGAAAAGATGTCTTTTCTTTCGATTGAGGCACCTCAGTAAAGTTTAATGCTGAGCTGCCATGGTTGACAGCGCACAGCTGCAGGGTTGATTGGGCGTGAGGACATTACCAGTACATTCTGGTTAATCTATCCCCAGTTGGTTTTCAACCAGTGAATCATTCCATAGTCACCTTTCAGAAGCATAAGCAGAAATAATAAAGGCAGATCGAAGGGTGAGAAAGTGGCCAAGCTTCGTCTTTGATCGAGAATGTGAAGTGCGAGGTTTTTACGGATTTGTAGATTGAAAAGTGGCTGGTGGTCATACGAAGTTGAAGAGGAAGCAAACTCCGGGATTCAGCATTATTTGGGGGAATATTCTAAATCTATTGGTTCCTTTTCTGGAGAACAGGAGACTCAGCAAAAGAATGTTCACAGACCTGAGGTTGTGCTCAGGCACAGCCAATGAAAACAAGCAACACAAGTATTGGCCCTAAACTATAACACGCCCAACAGTAAATAGAGAGGCCTTGGTTACAGGGAACTAGTAAAGGGTGGCAAGTGGCCAAATATAGAGGCCCTACTTTGGAGGCCAAGGACTAGAAGAGAGAAGTGTTTGTACTACCTGTAGCCGGTGAACAAAATATTTCGGACGGCCGGCGTTGTGTTCTCATGGACTAGATGAGAACCAACCAATTCCTAAATGTCAATTTGTAGTAAATAAAGAATTTTCTTTCAACATCTCTGAGCAAGAAAAAAGGAAGCGCTAGTTTTGCTATTTGTGGCTAGAATTACAATTTCCAGACAGAACTTTTGTCTTGTCAGTGTTTACATTTAAGTGGCTGTCATACATCCATTCGTCGATGGCTGTAAGGTGATGCTTTGTGCGCTATTGAACAGGCGTATGGGTATCTGGTAGTTTTTAGGTAAGCTGGGTGTTGTGACAATGATCCTCATTGCAGTAGAATTTTTATTAAACATTATGCTCAGAACGGCCACAGTGGTCTAGTAGACGTTGAAAAGGGTAGGGCCGTGGGTGACTTCACAACGCATGTCGCGAATGGTTGGACGGTACAGTGATATTCGAAAAAACCGTATCACCATACTCTGGTAAAACTCGTGTTCATTTGTCGCATGCATTTCTGTGAGTCTTTCGTCTTCGGGTAACATACACAGATAAAAGTTGCTGCCTCTTCCACCGCTTCTGGTGTTGAAAATGTTGCCTGCTTCGTTTTTTCCATCAATATTTCGTTTGCTTCTCCTTAAAATAAGTGAAGAAGAATTAAATGTCTTGAGAAGCCAGAAAGTGCAGAAGAATGCGTCCAGTTCAAATAAGTCTCCCAGGTCATATTTCTAATTTTCTGGCCTCCTCCTGGTTTCAGTTTTGAGCTTTCTCAGCCAGCCCCTATTCCTCGTGTCTGGTCCCTCCATCTGCACTTGAAGAGTGTCCATCTGAGGTTTACCTTTCAGACCACTGTGGGGTGTCCTCCAAGACTGATCAGTGGCATTCTTCTTTATGGCATCGCCCTTGATGTATCTCCGACTCTGCTGCATTACACCTATGTAAGATGTGTTTAGGGTTCCTAAGGAATGGCCCTTCTTGTAGGTTTATTTCCGTGCTTGGCTTTGGCAAGTGGTGGCCCTATGAGGGGAGGGGTGTGGGGGGAATGGGGGCTGCTGCTGTGTGTGCTGCGCTCAGTGGATCTGCATTTATTATGTGTTCCCCCCTCCCCGAGTCAAGTGAGCAAGAGCTGGGGGTCGCTCTTTCAGGGCATTAGTGTCAGCTCTCTGGAACTCACTACCTGTGACTATCAGGAGTATGCAGAATCACCTAGCAAAGGGGTCAAAATTCAGGACAAAAATTCAGGACAGGAGGTCAAAAATTCGGGGCAACAGGTATGCTTTGCAGACACATCAGAGGATGTCATGCAATAGTATATAAATGAATAGGCAAGGAACAGAAGTACAAGTCACTTCTCATCCCTGTCACTGCTCCTTCCCTAGCGTGCATGGAACAGACCACCCAGCTTTACTGTAATGCTCCAGTGCCCGCTGGAACCACCCAGCATAAGTTGTCCCAGAGTGTGTTTGAGTCATCCTCAGTCCAGCCAGGTTAGTGCGGCACCCACAAGACACCAGATGGTCACAAAACCACCAGCAGTTTTATTCACTGGGGGTGCTCTTCCTACCACACATCACTGACATCCCTGGCTCAGTCAGAGTATTGCCACATGCTAATCTTCAGCACCTAGTGTGTCCTTGCCACTTACTAGCAGTTTCAGATACCTGGGGGTAAGGCGGAGCCAAGCCTGCCAAGACTTGAACCCATCACCTAGACCATGTATCTCACGAGTCAGTTTCAAACTTCCCATCACTTGCAGAAACCTTCAGAGTAGCTCCCAGTCTTAGGTTCATTTTTTAACTAAGAACTGCAATACACAAGTGTTGAGTTTTCTGTTCACACTTCAGCAAAGGTTTATTTTACATTATTATCAGGCTGCAGATTGCGGAGTGTAGTAAACTTATACTTCGCGCAACGTGGCCACCTTTGGTCATTAGACCTTTCTCTATGTTCTCACTTCTTAAGCCTCCCAGAATACCTGTGTGCATTCTACTTTGTACTTGAATGTTCCACACTCGTCAGTTGATGGTCTGGTCAGCTGGCAAGGTGTAATGCTCCGATGTGTCCTACAATAAACCTACATGTAACTAACTAGAAGTGTCTTGAATTTACTTACATCATTTTGGCGACGATTTGACTGACCAGACCAAGAAGAACAGCACAGCTCTGAGCAACAAGAACCAAAGACAGCATGTCACCCAACTGCGGCAAGAAGCAAGGTGAAAAGAAATTGGAAACTCAAACCTGCCACAAGTATTCCCCAGCTGCTGCCAGAAATAGATAAACTAAAGAAAGCCCAAGAAACTAAATGCTGGCACCGGTCATGAATTCACTTCTGCCAGAAACAGGAAAATAAGAATAAAGAATCCAGCAACTCACGCTTCTCTGCCCAGCTGCTACCATCCGGTGGTCATTGTGATTTGGGTGAAGAAATTGAAACAAAACACTAAGAAATCAATCTGAAGTACACCCCTGACGTCACTCTCCATAACCGTGAGTCAGGTGCGCGTGTCCCTCCTTGCAGGCGCAACTCCTGCACGCTCTAAACGTTGCTGGGCTACAGCGTTCCCAAGGAGCAGCGTCTTCTAGAAGCTTTCGCCTCCATGTAAAAATGTCAACGCGACGTCAGGCAGCCATCTTGCGATTTCATTCCCATGGTTTCAGAACCACAACGCTACCCTCTGCCCAGCGCATCGACTCGCTTTACCAAAATGCAATGTTTTGAGTTGTGTGCCAACTGGAGCAGTTTGTTTAAAGAATACTATAGCAAGCTTCTAAATACAAAACTACTAGGTGTGAATATAAATTAATTGTAAAAAATTGTGCAAATCACCTACTACAACTGTAGAAAAATATTTTCATTTTATGTTTGAGGTGATTCATAAATTCATAGATTCATATGATACTTTTTAAAATCTTTCTTCATATGTGTTTTTGAGATACATAAACATATTACAAAATATATATTTAAATATCTGGGGGTTATGCGATCCCCAGCTATATGAATAAATAGCTTTGTATCCATACTAATATAATAAAGAGAGCCCAAAGCTTTAAGGCGGGTAATCTCAGGAACCACAGCACCAATCACAACACCCAATACTGCGTTGGAAAGGGCAGTTGCAGCAGAAGGACATAGGCTATGCAGATGCCCACCATATACATTTAAAAGGTAAATGAACCGTGCCAGCAAAGTAGTCCCTTGTGGGCATTTCTGCGTAGTGCTTTGGGCGTGTGCTGGAGGGGTGACAAACACTGGGGGCGTGTGGTACGTTCCACCCTTCATGCCATGTCTCATATAGTGTGCTAATCCCACCCTGCTCCCGTTAAATACCCCTGCAGCCCATCATCATAACCCACCCTTACTCCTTAAAATACCCCAACACCCTTAAACACTAACCCATCTTAACCCTATAAATATACCCTATACCCCAAAACCCAAACCTATCCCTAAACCCTAAAAATACCCCTGTACCCCAAAACCCAAACCCTATAAATACCCCTGTACCTCAAAACCCAAACCTACCCCTGAACCCTAATACCCCTGTACTCCAAAACCCAAACCTAGCCCTGAACCCTAAAAATACCACTATACCCCAAAACCCAAAGCTCGCCCTGAACCCTAATACCCCTGTACCCCAAAACCCATACCTAAACCCTAAAACTACCCCTGTACCCCATAACCCAAAACCATATCTGAACCCTTAAAATACCCAAACACCCCAAAACATATATCCCTATACCCATACTTATCCAACCATTTTTAAAAAAACATGCTTTTACCATTCATGCATTTACAACAAATTTCGTTGTAAATGTATACGTGTTAAAAGCATATAAAATGTAATGCCATGCGTTTTGCGGAGTCATGGTACTTTCGTAATGAAAGTATGCGGAGTGATGGTATGCGGAAAGAAAGTTGCCCTCCCCCGGTAAGGACATTGGTGGCACGGCGGCCCACATCTCCAGCAACATACTCATTTTTTTCACCACCCATTTGAAAAATGCACAGGTCTCTCATTGATGGCCAACACCGACATACACTTTTAGACACCTCCCGCCACAAGTTCTAGAATTGCGAACTTTAGAGCTGGGGAGCTACGTTCGAATCTCAGCATCAGCTCAACATCCTGTGATTCCAGGCAAATCGCTTGGTCTCCCCCGTGCCTACCACAAATGAATGTGTTCTTCTGTACTGTAAATTGTGCTCATGTTGTAGAGTTCGCGCTATATAATATTGCAAGGAAAAATAAAGTAGGGAAACTCAAGTTCACGCACTACTGAACGCGCACTCCTAAGTGCATCAGCAGTGCACTGTGAATCGGAGCGTTTCACAGGCCTGTCACAGATAACAAATGCTATCAAAACGAAATCCTACAAAACAATATACTACTGGCCGGCAGCAATTCATACCCTGAAAACGTAAGGATGGGCTGCTAGTGAATATATATTTTTGTTTATGAATCTCCTTCACCATCTCGAAGTCCACGAGGTCGCTGACCTACTTGTTTTGATGAGAATTGTTGCCTCCCATGCTTTAGGTTTATGTTGTGTGTTTATTTTATTTTCCATGTAAAGGAGGAAAATGTGTAGTAAACTTATACTCCTTGCAACGTGGCCACCTTTGGTCATTAGACCTTTCTCTATGTTCTCACTTCTTAAGCCTCCCAGAATCCCTGTGGGCATTCTACTTTGAACTTGAATGTTCCACACTTGTCAGTTGATAGTGTGGTCAGCTTGCCAGGTGTAATGCTCTGCTGTGTCCAATAATAAACCTACATGTAACCAACTAGCAGTGTCCTGAATCTACTTGTATCACTGATAATGGGAAGTGCTCCACTCAGATGTAGGACCCATGTGGGGTCATAAAGGTTTAGAACTAAAGCACAGGTATGTAACCCTTAAATAAAAGTAGTTATCAATTCAGTAAACAAATGTGGTTTGATTGATTTTAAATGAGAAAATGTAAATTAAGAGTAAACCAAGGTAAGTTAATTCTTCATTTTCACCCTTTTCAAAGTGTTGCATTTACAACAGCAGGCATCTTTCTCCTAGTGGCTGGTAGACACAGTGCCATACTTGTAACTTAAAAACATTTTCTTTTCAATGAGAGACATTTAAAGTGGAAAAAAGTTTCAATGAAACATAGTGTTAATGTTTCTCTACCTTAAGCCACTTAATGTTTTATGAAACACGATTCTTCCCTTTAAAGGCCTAACATTAACAAATGACTATTTGTTATAAATTTTGCACCCTATCTACAGTTCCCTGGGAGTAAAATGCCTGCAGTTTGTAAAGATACTGACATGGGAAGAACACTAAAATACGGTTTTATGTAATGCAGAGAAACAGGCGCAACTCTTCAGTTGAATTTTCTTCAATTCCAAAAATGTCACATGTACACACAGCAGGTGGCAGCATGCTCCCAGTGGCTGGTAACCTGCCATATTTAAAACTGAAAAATACAGTAGTTTGTTGTTAAATGGAAGAAATTTAAAGTGCAGACAAGTTGCCTTGAGAACATTTTTTCACAACACTTTTCTGCACTTTAAATTTGTCATTAAAAAAGGTGATCGGTTTAGGTTTGTTTTACTTTTAATGGTGCCACAGATGGTCACAGGTATGTCATGTGCACAAGTACATACAACTGGTTTAGTCACCCATAAACGTATATTCCATTAATTTACACGTTCATACATCACAGACCATGCACTCACCAACGCACATGGCAGCCTTATTATAGTGCCCTTAGTCACAATATTTTGTTCAAACCACATCAGGCTCAAAGGATGTGAGGTTTATATTCAATGAAGCGGGGCGACGGGGTGTCTGGTAACATTGCACGAGTGGATTGGCCTTCAGTAGCTCACAATGATTCACAGATAAGAAGTAGCTTTCAGTACAGAAAAGGTTGGAGACCCGACTTAGACGGTTGTGCAGAAAATGTTTGACCCAGCTCAATCTAGGTTGATGCAAAGCAGTATCTTCCGATGGCTATTTAAAGTTAGTTCAAGCCAACATTGCAGACTGGCTACAGGTTGGGTAGCCCTGGAGTCACACGACTGGTGTCTCCTCCCACCAAGAACCATTCAGTACAAACTTAAGACTTGGCCAACTTGCAGTGTTTACCACAATTAACAACCGATTTTAACTGATAAAACACCTTTATTTTACAAAAAATAAAACATACTATAATACACATGATACAAAGTAGACTAATGTTACGACATGAACTTGGCCACAGCTTTGGTGCCCTCGGACAGGGCGTGCTTTGAAAGTTCTCCAGGGAGCACCAGTTTCACAGCGGTCTGGATCTCACGGCTGGTTATAGTGCTTCGATTATTGTAGAGGGCGAGTCTAGCCGCCTCTGAAGCCACTCGCTCGAAGACGTCTCCGTTGATGGAGTCCATAATCTTCATGGCACCGAGCGAGAGGGCCAGATCAGGGTGGACCTGTCGAGGACGGAGCGGAACATGTAACAGAGGTTTAGGTAAACCAAATGAGAAGGACTAGCACAAACCAGTGACAACAGGCATAAAACGCCTTTAAAGTGGCACTGCTCTCATGAAAGATTGAGTACTGCTGAAGGCCAGGCTTTCGTTTATTTCCCAATATCCCACAGTGCACACAAACCCAGCTTTGGGATTCAGGAATTCAACACATTTGTTTTAGATAAGGTACTCATCCCCATTCAGACCAGTGTTGGACACTCCACCCTCACCAGATGGACGCACTGCCCAAGCATATAATATCTGGTTTCCATACTAGAGTCCCAACCGAAGAAAACAAAACCTGCAGCATTTTAAAAAGTGCATAACGACTGCCTTCTTTATAAAAAAAAAATATGCATCTGAGAAACTAACAAGTCATGATGGAGAACACTTGAGATGTAAAATACCTTTCAAGTGGTGCAATGCAACTACTTGAGAATAGTTTTACATTTCACGTATCAGTTTTACAACCAAATACAAAAATAAGCAAATGAAAGACTTGTTAACCTTTGCTGAGGGCCATTTTATGTGGCAATTCCATAATTAAACGAAAAACACCACATAATTTCCTAATTCCAGGGGCCCTGGCCATGGGCCACACCATCAGCCCACACTCTTGCAACCAACCAGTCTATGGAGTAGTGTGCAACCAGTCCACAGAGCACTCCAGCACCTTTCCAGGGGCAGGAACCGCTCCAGCCATTAACTAGAATACATTGAGCCCCTCACCCGACCCCAGACCACTGCTGTGGGGGGCAGGATTTCACCTTAAGTCACTGCTATCACTCCTCCCTGAATCAGAAGTTAAAATGTACATTGTTGTAAACTCACCTGCTTGAGCACTTTGTAGATGAAGCTGGCGTAACTCTCCTTCCTTCCCTTTCCTTTGTGCTGCACCACAGACTTGGTCACCTTCTTGGCACTCTCCTCGTGAGCCACTGGAGTCTTCATAGCGCTACAAAAACTGGGCATAAGGGCATTGGAAAGTTAGAGCCAAACACATGAACTCACTGATTAGCTGCAGAAACCTTTCCATAGGAGAAGGTGACCCCGGGAAGGATGCCAGGCATCTGTTGCAATCAAAGGACTGCAAGGACCAGCATGCTTTGTGCTTTGATAAACACCCAAACAGCAGAGCCTGTTATGGTTCACAAGATAAACACAAAAGCCAAATTCTGGAATAAATTTGTCAAGTTAACCAACAAACGCTGTTTTGATTAAAGCAAAAACAACCTGTATGTTATTAACACCATAAAGGTTTATTCATAGTTATGACATGATTAGTTTTCATATTAGCACACCATTTGTCGTGCTTGGAAAATACAACATACAAAAAGTACTACTATTTTTATCTACAATATATACAAAAATATACAATTCCAAACATACTCAGCCATTCGTTCATGCACACTCCTTAAGAAACAGTGAAAACAATAAAGTGAAAAAGCAATATAAAGACAATGCGTCACAACATCGGTTAGTAAATCAGTCCTAAATATTTCTTTTCATATTTTGACAATTTGTTGCAGTCTGTAATATTCACAAGCACTTTCGTGAAAACAACTCTGTGCAAAATGAAGTTAGGGGTAACCAGATGTTGGACTAAAAGGTGGTCGACGCGTTTCAAACCCCTATCATTAGGCTGGGGTTCTCCTCAGGACCAAATGGTTCTTAATCCAATAGTCACAGCATAATGGATAGCAGGCAGTGAAGTATCCCAAAAGTATGGTATGGTATTTCCCAAAACCGTAATTACAGCAACGGCTGCAGTGCAGCTTGTTGCTCGCAAAAGATGATGTAATGCGTCTGCTCCTTTCCAATATGAGCCAGAAGTCTTGAATCCTTCTCCTAGAGCGGCTTGTCAGCTTGAACCCGCTATAGTCCTCGAGTCCTCGAGTGGAAGTGTCTACTTCCTGGTTGTCTCTACTTCCTGGTTTGGGAAATACCATATCATACTTTTGGGATACTTCACTGCCTGCTATCCATTATGCTGTGACTATTGGATTAAGAACCATTTGGTCCGGAGGAGAACCCCACCCTAATGATAGGGGTTTGAAACGCGTCGACCACCTTTTAGTCCAACATCTGGTTACCCCTAACTTCATTTTGCACAGAGTTGTTTTCACGAAAGTGCTTGTGAATATTACAGACTGCAACAAATTGTCAAAATATGAAAAGAAATATTTAGGACTGATTTACTAACCGATGTTGTGACGCATTGTCTTTATATTGCTTTTTCACTTTATTGTTTTCACTGTTTCTTAAGGAGTGTGCATGAACGAATGGCTGAGTATGTTTGGAATTGTATATTTTTGTATATATTGTAGATAAAAATAGTAGTACTTTTTGTATGTTGTATTTTCCAAGCACGACAAATAGTGTGCTAATATGAAAACTAATCATGTCATAACTATGAATAAACCTTTATGGTGTTAATAACATACAGGTTGTTTTTGCTTTAATCAAAACAGCGTTTGTTGGTTAACTTGACAAATTTATTCCAGAATTTGGCTTTTGTGTTGTTTATCTAGTTTAATTGGACTCAGCCTTTCTGAGTAAGGAGTCAAGGCCCTTTTTGATTCTTACACTGTTATGGTTCACAAGGCACGGAGGAAACCTCCCATCCTTTTTGTACCTCTCAGGGCTAGAGATCTGGCTTGATAACAGCTGTCTGCAAGATGGATCATGATCAGTTCTTTGGAATATACATAGCATGTCTGGGCTCCTCACAGCAGTGTACTCACCTCATGCAGTTGGTGACTTAGGGCCTCATTCCGACTCCCAGGAAGTGCTTCTACTAGAATGAACGAGGGACTATTTTGCATCTGAAGAGATCACCCAATCAGGTTTCTCGTTCTCTTGTTTTATCTACATCTATTCTATAGAAAAGCAGGTAATCTTTTTGCAGCACTGACATAGGAATACAATAGGTTACAATATGTGAAATGTCATTGGTGAAGGTCTGCGTTTACGTATTAGTACTTTATAGCCAGACCTTCCAGATGTGCCAGTGGCGTTTTAAACTGAAGACTGCGGACAGGAATCGATATTGCACACTTTGGGGGGCGTTGAACGGCAAACACATGGCCCAGAAATGCAAGCCACCCCTCTGGGAGCAGTGGAAGGGTGAATCCCACGTCACCACCCGCAGGGGCGGCTTTAGGCATGTGCAAGCTGTGCACCTGCACAGGGCCACCACGCCAATATATATCCTTAATATAATAATCCTCTGAGGATGAATACATATTTGCGTGGTGGCCACTGGCAGGGATTTGGTGGCCTCTGGCTCTGTTCCACTTCCTAACACTCTTACCCCCCTCTCCCCCTCCTGAGCTCCGGGGGGTTCCGCCCCGCCCAGACCCCCTCTTCCAGGGCCACCTACCTACGCTCCCTGCCCAGGGCCACCATGAGCCTAGAGCCGCCCCTGCCACCCGGAAGCAGTCAAGGCTACCGTGACTTCTGGATGTTTGAGACGTCCAGAGTGGCGGCTTTCTAGGATACAGCTGCCCCAATAAGTGGCTAGGTATATAGGCTTAAAATAAACCGCTGCCATGTAGAGCCATCTTGTGAGGATAGCAGAGTCACCCCGGTTAACCAGCGCTTCCCTCACTAGCGTTTACATATAACTAGGGTGAGGCTTCAAGGCGCCCCTCAGGTGGATTAGAAGATGAGAGCCCATTCCTGGCAATAGTCTTAGCATGGTGCCCACCACCACGAGGGTAGTGGTCAGACTAGCCCTGCTGACACTTAACTGGCCAGAGAGCGCCGAGATAATGTTAAACCCCCTCGCAGCGCAGACATAAAAATATATGACGGTAGGTTTCTGGTGGCCCCGATAAGAATCTTTGGAGTAGGGCTGTGTGCACCAATTAAACTACCGAAGGCCCCCAACCCAAGTCGGAGGAAGCCAGATAAAGGCGCCCGGGGAGTGGTCGGATTAGAAGACCCGAATTTAGAGATGGAGAGAGGCCCCGGTACGAGTGACCCGCACAGCTGACGATGGCCGACTCCAGCAACGAGCTGGACACCCCTCGGGCCTCCCCCCTTCTCCCAGAGGCACAAACAACCACTGGAGAAGCAACACTTGGCATTCTAGGAAAAAAGATGTTATCTCGCAATTCCTACCAATATATTTCCCAACCAGGCCGCGGAGTTGACGCACAGCATGAGTGCTACCCGCACGCAAAGCGCCTCGAGGTATTATCAGGGGTGGCTTACGCTACATAAATAACCGCCCCCGATCATAACGCCATACTTCAAAACGGCACGCCACCTCCAAACCCATCCACTTCCGCACACTCCTTCAGCGGGCAGAATCAAACAAACAACAGACCGAAATTAAATACGTAAAGAAAGATATCAGTTACCCGGTGCGTGAACAAGCGAAAATTCAAAAAACAGCATCTATGGAAAACAACCAACTCTTCTCGCGTTATATACGAGTAAGTGATTGGAGGAGGAGCTAAGAGCCCCTCCCACCCCTCAATCAATTAGCGCCCCGCCACTTCCGATCTCATTAACTCACTGCCTCACTCACCCACCCTCATCCACATAATTGAACAAGCCACACCTCTCTGCCTCACGCCTTACCTGCAACAAATGTAACCCCCCCCATTGCATTGTGGTACCTGTAGTTCGAATCACTCGTTGCTCGTCCTTCAGTATAGAAAAGGTTCACAGCTTAGATCAACACTACTCGATTCCTGTTGTCCCATCTCAGATGGGAATAATTCACTCAGTTCTGGTTTTATGCCATATTCTGGAAATTGCAAGTTCGCTTTGCCCATTTCATGTATAGGACTACCATTATCAGAATGTAAACAAAATAGGCCATGGCAAAGCCAATTGTTCTGGCGTTGGCTGCCAGCCTTTTGGTTTTCCCAATGCTTGTTGTTTGTCATTGTTTTTGTACAATTTGACACGTTTCAGCGAAAATGACTTTTTCAGTGCTTTTCCAATTACAAATACAACTGGCACTCAGAACTCTTGGTTTTACGGGCTCGCCTGCTGTGCGCATGCGCATAGCTGGCGAAGCTGGGCTCGCCTACTGTGCGCATGCACATAGCTGGCGAAGCTCTAATGTGGCTTATCCAGAGGTTAACCACCACTGGCGATTCCACTGGCGATTGCATGAAGTGCATGTGCTTTTTAAGTGATTGCGCAAGCGCAAGCCCAAGCCCTAAAAAGCGCGTGCACAATTCCACCAGCTGCCTGCCTGCCTGCCTCGCATTACCACATCAAAGGCAGCCCTCCCAGCGCATTTCTCACCCCCTAATTATTCACGGTCCGCTGGCCGTACTTTCAGTTTCACGGCCGGAGGCCGTGTCTCCTTTTAAAACTTGTTTGACTTGTTTCTTTGAGGTATAAAGAAATTAGAGACAGGCGTTTTATTTAGGGATTGTAGACTTCCATGCATGATAAACGGAATATACGGCTTGAGAGGATTTTAGGTCTGATTTATAACACACCCTTGGTTTGCACTGACAGTCTTTGTCGTTCAAAGTCCGTCCTCATAAATTTCGGTAAATGCACTTGACTCACATTTTGCTGCTGTCTCTGGTCAGGTGAGTTAAGCTTGAAATGTTGAAATAAATGTTTGTGTGAAAAATGAGCCCACGGTTCTGATTGCTTTTACATTAAACTATTATCGGCACCACTGTTTTGTTAACCAAAATATCGACTCACTTTAGCATAGATGGCGTACTCTGTCTGAGTTTTAAAATTAAATTCTCCTCCCAACATTTGTGATTCAGCTTCCCTACCATACAAGGTATGTCACATTTCATTTTCGATTCCCCTTTGCTTTGCAGCTTCAGCAGCTTGTGGTGTTTCTATGCTGAAAGGAATGGGCTTTTGCCTGCCAGTGCTGCTGGCCATGTATCCTGCAGGGCGATATTGGACAGTATCGTATTGTTGCTCTTGAGCAAAAAAGTGTAGGCAGTTCATCCCAAATAGCTTACCATCGGTACAGAGAAATCCTCCCCTTTTTATTTCCTTACAGTATCCGGAGCGGGTGGGATAAGGCATGGGTCAGCAAGTAGGGCAGTTCCTTTTTTGTGGTCTACGTTCAGTTCGGTGGTTGGGGAACACTGTAGCAGTGGTCGACACAGTCCGAGCTTTCTCTCTAGCGGTGTGTGTGTGGTAAAGTGAGCAGAGGGTGATTCTCGGTCTTGGAAGGGGCTACACCTCTAACCCCAGGCTAAGGAGAGCCGTGGGAGCCTGTTTCTTTCTCTCTGCTGTCCTGGTTAATACACAGCACTCTGAGGCATAGAGCTTCTTCTAACACAATCGCCATGTCGCGGACCTCGCTATGCTTCTAGCTGATTGCTGGTAGGCCGGGGTGCCTAGTGACCTTTGAAAAGAAAGTTATCCTGTAGCCCCAGTCTGCTTATGCAAGCACTTGTGACCCCACCCACCCCACAAATGACCTCTCTGGCTTCCCTGTCGTGAGACAATACCCTGCACCGACTAATCTTGTGTCGGTCAAAGGCTGGTTAGTGGAACTGTCTACTGAGTATGCCTGTCACTTCTGGTGTTCCAGGGTGGGTTGAAACTTTTCCAGTGTGCTGGCTGTTTTAGGCCTTCAATGAGGGGCTTGATGCCATACAATTAAGGGGTCTTAAAAATGTATCGCCGCTGGGTCCGCAACAGTGTTGAAACATTTTGCTTATGTCTGATGGCTGCAGCGTTGGTTGGTATGCACCCACCACACAGCTCCACCGATGCACCCACCACACAGCTCCACGAGGCACCCACCACACAGCTCCACCGAACGACCCACCACACAGCTCCACCGATGCACCCACCACACAGCTCCACCGATGCAGCCACCACACAGCTCCACCGACGCAGCCACCACACAGCTCCACCGACACAGCTCCACCGATGCACCCACCACCCAGCTCCACCGATGCACCCACCTCCACCGACACAGCTCCACCGATGCACCCACCACACAGCTCCACCGATGCACCCACCACACAGCTCCACCGAGGCACTCACCATACAGCTCCACCAAGGCACCCACCACCCAGCTCCACCGATGCACCCACCACACAGCTCCACCAAGGCACCCACCATACAGCTCCACCGAGGCACCCACCATACAGCTCCTCCGAGGCACCCACCTCACAGTTCCATCGATGCACCCACCACACAGCTCCACCGATGCACCCACCACACAGCTCCACCGATGCACCCATCACACAGCTCCACAGATGCACCCACCACACAGCTCCACCAAAGCACCCACCACACAGCTCCACCGATGCACCCACCACACAGCTTCACTGATGCACCCACCACCCAGCTCCACCGATGCACCCACCACACAGCTCCGCTGATGCACCCACCACACAGCTCCACCGAAGCACCCACCACACAGCTCCACCGAAGCACCCACCATACAGCTCCACAGATGCACCCACCACCCAGCTCCACCGATGCACCCACCACCCAGCTCCACCGATGCACCCACCACACAGCTCCGCCGAGGCACCCACCACACAGCTCCACCGATGCACCCACCACACAGCTCCACCGATGCACCCACCACACAGCTCCAGCGATGCACCCACCACACAGCTCCACCGATGCACCCACCACACAGCTCCACCAATGCACCCACCACACAGCGTTACCGATGCACCCACCACAGAGCTCCAACGAGGCACCCACCACACAGCTCCACCGATGCACCCACCACACAGCTCCGCCGATGCACCCACCACACAGCTCCACCCATGCACCCACCACACAGCTCCACCCATGCACCCACCACACAGCTCCACCCATGCACCCACCACACAGCTCCACCCATGCACCCACCACACAGCTCCACCGATGCACCCAATAAGCTCCACCAATGCACCCACCACACAGCGTTACCGATGCACCCACCACAGAGCTCCACCGAGGCACCCACCACACAGCTCCACCGATGCAGCCACCACACAGCTCCACCGAGGCACCCACCATACAGCTCCACCAAGGCACCCTCCACACAGCTCCAACGATGCACCCACCACACAGCTCCACCGAAGCACCCACCACACAGCTCCACCGATGCACCCACCACACAGCTCCACCGATGCACCCACCACACAGCTCCGCCGATGCACCCACCACACAGCTCCACCCATGCACCCACCACACAGCTCCACCCATGCACCCACCACACAGCTCCACCCATGCACCCACCACACAGCTCCACCCATGCACCCACCACACAGCTCCACCGATGCACCCAATAAGCTCCACCAATGCACCCACCACAAAGCGTTACCGATGCACCCACCACAGAGCTCCACCGAGGCACCCACCACACAGCTCCACCGATGCAGCCACCACACAGCTCCACCGAGGCACCCACCATACAGCTCCACCAAGGCACCCTCCACACAGCTCCAACGATGCACCCACCACACAGCTCCACCGAGGCACCCACCACCCAGCTCCACCGATGCACCCACCACCCAGCTCCACCGACACAGCTCCACCGATGCACCCACCACACAGCTCCACCAATGCACCCACCACACAGCTCCACCGAGGCACCCACCACACAGCTCCACCGAAGCACCCACCACACAGCTCCACCGAAGCACCCACCACACACCTCCACCGAAGCACCCACCACCCAGCTCCACCGATGCACCCACCTCCACCGACACAGCTCCACCGATACACCCACCACACAGCTCCACCGATGCACCCACCACACAGCTCCACCGAGGCACTCACCATACAGCTCCACCAAGGCACCCACCACCCAGCTCCACCGATGCACCCACCACACAGCTCCACCGAGGCACCCACCATACAGCTCCACCGAGGCACCCACCATACAGCTCCTCCGAGGCACCAACCACACAGCTCCACCGATGCACCCACCACACAGCTCCACCGATGCACCCACCACACAGCTCCACCGATGCACCCACCACACAGCTCCACCGATGCACCCACCACACAGCTCACACCGAAGCACCCACCACACAGCTCCACTGATGCTCCCACCACACAGCTCCGCTGATGCACCCACCACACAGCTCCACCGATGCACCCACCACACAGCTCCACCGATGCACCCACCACACAGCTCCACCGATGCACCCACCACACAGCTCCACTGATGCACCCACCACACAGCTCCACCGATGCACCCACCACACAGCTCCACTGATGCACCCACCACACAGCTCCACCGATGCACCCACCACACAGCTCCACCGATGCACCCACCACACAGCTCCACCGATGCACCCACTAAGCTCCACCAATGCACCCACCACACAGCGTTACCGATGCACCCACCACAGAGCTCCACCGAGGCACCCACCACACAGCTCCACCGATGCACCCACCACACAGCTCCACCAATGCACCCACCACACAGCTCCACCGAGGCACCCACCACACAGCTCCACCGAACGACCCACCACACAGCTCCACCGATGCACCCATCACACAGCTCCACCGATGCACCCATCACACAGCTCCACCGATGCAGCCACCACACAGCTGCACCTACACAGCTCCACCGATGCACCCATCACCCAGCTCCACCGATGCACCCACCACCCAGCTCCACCGACACAGCTCCACCGATGCACCAACCACACAGCTCCACCGATGCACCCACCACACAGCTCCACCGAGGCACCCACCATACAGCTCCACCAAGGCACCCACCACACAGCTCCAACGATGCACCCACCACACAGCTCCACCGAGGCACCCACCACCCAGCTCCACCGATGCACCCACCACCACCGACACAGCTCCACCGATGCACCCACCACACAGCTCCACCGATGCACCCACCACACAGCTCCACCGAGGCACCCACCACACAGCTCCACCGAAGCACCCACCACACAGCTCCACCGAAGCACCCACCACACAGCTCCACCGATGCTCTAACTAAGCTCCACCAATGCACCCACCACACAGCTCCACCAATGCACCCACTAAGCTCCACCGATGCACCCACCACACAGCTCCACCAATGCAGCCACCACACAGCTCCACCGATGCACCCACCACACAGCTCCACCGAGGCACCCACCACACAGCTCCACCGAAGCACCCACCACACAGCTCCACCGAAGCACCCACCACACACCTCCACCGAAGCACCCACCACCCAGCTCCACCGATGCACCCACCTCCACCGACACAGCTCCACTGATACACCCACCACACAGCTCCACCGAGGCACTCACCATACAGCTCCACCAAGGCACCCACCACCCAGCTCCACCAATGCACCCACCACACAGCTCCACCAAGGCACCCACCATACAGCAAAAAACACTACTTAGGGGAGGGTCTGAGGGCTGTTTTATGACTCTACACTGGATACATGCCCCAATCGTATAACTATAACAACAAAAGGTATCCAGGAGTCCCAACTCAGTGTTTAACTCGAAGCTTACCACTATGTGACTTAGACTGTGTGAATTCAAGTGTTAACCAACATTCAGTATGCAACTTTGGGCAGGAAATATTCCCATCAGTTGCCGCTCTGTACCACCATTATTACATCATTTGGGTCCTCCATATCCTGGAGTTTGTACACAGAACTGGTCACACTGTGAATGGTGTGAGGATTGTGTGAGTATGAGGACCGATGTCGTATGTGTTTGTTGGGTGGTGTCTCAAGAATGATGTCGACAAGGTTTACACTTGAGGGAAGCAGTGCAGTGAGGAATGAGTGAAAGTGAGTAAAATTAGGTGGACCCGAGTAGAAAAAATGATTTATTGGTTTCTCTCGGACCCCTAAGACTAAAAACAGGTGCAAAAGGTAGATTTGACAATATATCTACATGCAAGTGGTCAACATGTTTCTGCATTTACCAGGAGTGTTCCCTATGCATTCTTCAGGACCATGATGTTGCTACTGCTTGCTTTCATGAGTGAGAAATAAAATTTAAAATGGAAAATTTCACCTGAAAAGCAGGTGTAGAATCTCCGCCACAGTCCAAAGCTTGTGGGGAAGGCGCCTCACCTCACCTGGCAGGAGCTCAGGTAAAATAGGAGCACTGCTCTCTCCGTCAGTGTCTCCAAACGTCCCTCTGGGCTCTTCTGGGGAGGCCTCGGAGGAGCTGTATGGTGGGTGCCTCGGTGGAGCTGTATGGTGGGTATAACAACAAAAGGTATCCAGGAGTCCCAACTCAGTGTTTAACTCGAAGCTTACCACTATGTGACTTAGACTGTGTGAATTCAAGTGTTAACCAACATTCAGTATGCAACTTTGGGCAGGAAATATTCCCATCAGTTGCCGCTCTGTACCACCATTATTACATCATTTGGGTCCTCCATACCCTGGAGTTTGTACACAGAACTGGTCACACTGTGAATGGTGTGAGGATTGTGTGAGTATGAGGACCGATGTCGTATGTGTTTGTTGGGTGGTGTCTCAAGAATGATGTCGACAAGGTTTACACTTGAGGGAAGCAGTGCAGTGAGGAATGAGTGAAAGTGAGTAAAATTAGGTGGACCCGAGTAGAAAAAATGATTTGGACGTTTGGAGACACTGACGGAGAGAGCAGTGCTCCTATTTTACCTGAGCTCCTGCCAGGTGAGGTGAGGCGCCTTCCCCACAAGCTTTGGACTGTGGCGGAGATTCTACACCTGCTTTTCAGGTGAAATTTTCCATTTTAAATTTTATTTCTCACTCATGAAAGCAAGCAGTAGCAACATCATGGTCCTGAAGAATGCATAGGGAACACTCCTGGTAAATGCAGAAACATGTTGACCACTTGCATGTAGATATATTGTCAAATCTACCTTTTGCACCTGTTTTTAGTCTTAGGGGTCCGAGAGAAACCAATAAATCATTTTTTCTACTCGGGTCCACCTAATTTTACTCACTTTCACTCATTCCTCACTGCACTGCTTCCCTCAAGTGTAAACCTTGTCGACATCATTCTTGAGACACCACCCAACAAACACATACGACATCGGTCCTCATACTCACACAATCCTCACACCATTCACAGTGTGACCAGTTCTGTGTACAAACTCCAGGGTATGGAGGACCCAAATGATGTAATAATGGTGGTACAGAGCGGCAACTGATGGGAATATTTCCTGCCCAAAGTTGCATACTGAATGTTGGTTAACACTTGAATTCACACAGTCTAAGTCACATAGTGGTAAGCTTCGAGTTAAACACTGAGTTGGGACTCCTGGATACCTTTTGTTGTTATACCCACCATACAGCTCCACCGAGGCACCCACCATACAGCTCCTCCGAGGCACCCACCACACAGCTCCACCGATGCACCCACCACACAGCTCCACCGATGCACCCACCACACAGCTCCACCGATGCACCCACCACACAGCTCCACCGAAGCACCCACCACACAGCTCCACCGATGCACCCACCACACAGCTCCACCGAACGACCCACCACACAGCTCCACCGATGCACCCATCACACACCTCCACCGATGCAGCCACCACACAGCTGCACCTACACAGCTCCACCGATGCACCCATCACCCAGCTCCACCAATGCACCCACCACCCAGCTCCACCGACACAGCTCCACCGATGCACCAACCACACAGCTCCACCGATGCACCCACCACACAGCTCCACCGAGGCACCCACCAAACAGCTCCACCAAGGCACCCACCACACAGCTCCAACGATGCACCCACCACACAGCTCCACCGAGGCACCCACCACCCAGCTCCACCGATGCACCCACCACCACCGACACAGCTCCACCGATGCACCCACCACACAGCTCCACCGAGGCACCCACCACACAGCTCCACCGAGGCACCCACCACACAGCTCCACCGAAGCACCCACCACACAGCTCCACCGAAGCACCCACCACACAGCTCCACCGAAGCACCCACCACACAGCTCCACCGATGCTCTAACTAAGCTCCACCAATGCACCCACCACACAGCTCCACCAATGCACCCACTAAGCTCCACCGATGCACACACCACTCAGCGCAACAACAGCATCACTCAGCGTAACCACAGCATCACTCAGCACCACCTCAGCATCACTCAGCGCAACCACAGCATCACTCAGCGCAACCACAGCATCACTGGTTCAAATATGTTCTTTCAATGTTTCAAGCGGTTTTCAAGCTTTCTTGCTTTATTACAAATCACAAAAAGATGTTAATATTTCACTTCTGTTCTTGGATTTTCGTCACACTAAAAAACACTGAACATAATCTTCACGAAAGTTATTTACAAAAGTTTAAGCTATTGCCATTACAAATTAAATAAATTATTTAAGTATTAATTATTTAAAAAAATTAAAAGCCATTGTTATTTGTAATATCAATACATCTAAGTCACGTAAATACAAAACATGTTGCATTACAAATGCTATAGGTGTTTGCGAAAGTTAAAACTATTGGCATTGTAAATGACAAAACTATTAATTTAGCTATTTTAAAAAATAACACATGAATAAAAAAAAATTCATTTATAAGACCAATAGCTCAAACTTCCCTAATGCGAGCCCTATTGCATTTCCAATGCTTGTTTTTAAATGTCACAGCCATTGCTATATTATTGGAGCCAGTGTAATGACAGCACACAGAGATGGCAGCCAAAGACGACAACAGCATGCAGTGATAGACGACACCATTATTAGTTGTGTTTGAAACGAGGCCTTACAGTCTGCATTAAATCTGGTAAAACAAGAAATTGGCGCCCTGCAAGGGGAATTAGAGTTTCATTCACACACATTGTCATTAACAGCTTTCATTATATATGTTGGACCCCCGAGTGGTTTACAGGGTGTCCAAAAACATATGGATTATTCCTTAATCAGTATCAATTGCAATTTTTGTGTAAGCGTTGCCAAATGGCCAAGCTGGCCTTTGCTTAATTGGGGATTCTGCCAATCGGAGTTTTCCACGAGTGACGTCATGCTCCAGTGCTGCATAAACTGTACTCGCTGCTCTGCCTTCTGCAAACAAATGCAGGTCTTAGTTGATGGAAGTCACATACTGTCTCTCTAGATAATAAGCCACTGAATCCGGGCCATCAAGATTTAGTCAACTACACAGTCACTTTTAATCATTTAGGGATTGATAATAATTGGCCTGAAGAGACAAGATCCACATTGCTCTGTCATGGTACAGGAAGCAAGTTAGGCAACACTGTAGGACCACCTTCAAAAAGAGAAAGAGAAAGAAGACTTACACAGAAATGTGTGTTGTGAAAGGTCAGATGGGTGGGAGTCAGTTTCAGATGTGGGAGTGACCACCAGGGACTCTTCAGCTGCTAATGTGATAGTTCTTCTAAGAATGGCTTTGTCTGATGGACAGGAAAGATTATTTCCATGCTCTGAGATTCAGGGGCTTCAGGGACCTGAATGGACATTACATTTGCCCAGGCTTTTCACACAGCTGTGATAAGGGTCAAGGTTCCTGAGGAGGTAAAGCCAGTAGATGGCTCCACGCTCTCTCCAGGGCCTGCGCATTGGCACACGCCTATGATTTCCTTGGTGTGTTTGGAAGTCATAATGAAAAGATGTCTTTTCCTTCGATTGAGGCACCTCAGGCTCAGTTTAATGCTGAGCTGCCATGGTTGACAGCGCATAGCTGTAGGATTGATTGGGCCCTGAGGACATTACCAGTGCATTCTGGTTAATCTATCCCCAGTTGTTTTTCAACCAGTGAATCGTTCCATAGTCACCTTTCAGAAGCATTAACAGAAATAATAAAGGCAGATCGAAGGGTGAGAAAGTGGCCAAGCTTCGTCTTTGATCGATAATGTGAAGTGCAAGGTTTTCACGGATTTGTAGCTTGAAAAGTGGCTGGTGGTCTTACGAAGTTGAAGAGGAAGCAAACTCCGGGATTCAGCATTATTTGGGGGAATATTCTAAATCTATTGGTACCTTTTCTGGAGAACAGGAGAGTCTGCAAAAGAATGTTCACAGGCCTGAGGTTGTGCTCAGGCACAGCCAATGAAAACATTCAACACAAGTATTGGGCCTAAACTATAACACACCCAACGGTAAATAGAGAGGCCTTGGTTACCGGGAATAAGTGAAGGGTGGCAAGTGGCCAAATATAGAGACCCTACATTGTAGGCCAAGGACTAGAAGAGAGAAGTGTTTGTACTACCTGTAGCCGGTGAGCAAAATATTTCGGACGGCCGACGTTGTGTTCCCATGGACTAGATGAGAACCAACCAATTCCTAAAGGTCAATTTGTAGTAAATAAAGAATTTTCTTTCAACATCTCTGAGCAAGAAAAAAGGAAGCGCTAGTTTTGCTATTTGTGGCTGGAATGACAATTTCCAGACAGAACTTTTGTCTTGTCAGTGTTTACATTTCAGTGGCTGTCATACATCCATTCGTCGATGGCTGTAAGGTGATTCTTTGTGCGCCATTGAACTGGTGCATGGGTATCTGGTAGTTTTTAGGTAAGTTGGCTGTTGTGATTATGATCTGCATTGCAGTAGAATTTTTATGAAACATTATGCTCAGAACGGCCATAGTGGTCTAGTAGACGTTGAAAAGGGTAGGGCCGTGGGTGACTTCACAACGCATGTCGCGAATGGTTGGAGGGTACAGTGAGATTCGAGAAAACCGTATCACCATACTCTGGTAAAACTCTTGTGTTCATTTGTTGCATGCATTTCTGTGAGTCTTTCGTCTTCAGGTAACATACACAGATAAAAGTTGCTGCCTCTTCCACAGCTTCTGGTGTTGAAAATTTTGCCTGCTTCGTTTTTCCCATCAATATTTCGTTTACTTCGCCTTAAAATAAGTGAAGAAGAATTAAATGTCTTGAATGTTTTTAGAAGCCAGAAAGTGCAGAAGAATGCGTCCAGTTCAAATAAGTCACCCAGGTCATATTTCTGATTTTCTGGCCTCCTCCTGGTTTCAGTTTTGAGCTTTCTCAGCCAGCCCCTATTCCTCGTGTCTGGTCCCTCCATCTGCACTTGAAGAGTGTCCATCTGAGGTTTACCTTTCAGACCACTGTGGGGTGTCCTCCAAGACTGATCAGTGGCATTCTTCTTTATGGCATCGCCCTAGATGTATCTCTGACTCTGCTGCATTACACCTATGTAAGATGTGTTTTGGGTTCCTAAGGAATGGCCCTTCTTGTAGGTTTGTTTCCGTGCTTGGCTTTGGCAAGTAGTGGCCCTATGAGGGGGGAGGGGAGTGGCGGGGGGGGGAATGGGGGCTGCTGCTGTGTGTGCTGCGCTCAGTGGATCTGCATTTATTATGTGTTCCCCCCTTCCCCATGTCAAGTGAGCAAGAGCTGGGGGTCGCTCTTTCAGGGCATTAGTGTCAGCTCTCTGGAACTCACTACCTGTGACTATCAGGAGTATGCATAATCACCTAGCAAATGGGTCAAAACTCAGGACAAAAATTCAGGACAGGAGGTCAAAAATTCGGGGCAACAGTTATGCTTTGCAGACACATCAGAGGATGTCATGCAATAGTATATAAATGAATAGGCAAGGAACATAAGTACAAGTCACTTCTCAACCCTATCACTGCTCCTTCCCTGTTATTTCCCCTGCCCCGTCGCCACTCCTTCCCGTTCACTGCTCCTACCCATTCAGCATTCCCGCTCATGCCTAATCACTGCTCCTGCCCAATACTGCTCCCGCCCAGTCACTTCTCGTCACTTCTCCTGCCTCGTCACTTTTCCTGCCTCATCACTTCTCCTGCCCCGTCACTTCTCCTGCCCTTCACTTCCCCTGCCCATCACCGCTCCTGTCCCGTCACCTCTCCTGCCCCGTCACCTCTCCTGCCCAGTCACCGCTCCTGCCCCGTTACCTCTCCTGCCCAGTCACCACTCCAGCCCGTTCACCGCTCCTGCCCGTTCACTGCTCCTACCCATTCAGCACTCCTGCTCATGCCTAATCACTGCTCCTGCCCAATCACTGCTCCCGCCCAGCCACTTCTCGTCACTTCTCCTGCCTCATCACTTCTCCTGCCCCGTCACTTCTCCTGCCCTTCACTTCCCCTGCCCATCACCGCTCCTGCCCCGTCACCTCTCCTGCCCCGTCACCTCTTCTGCCCCGTCACCTCTTCTGCCCCGTCACAGCTCCTGCCTCGTCGCCGCTTCTGCCCCGTCTACCGCTCCTGCCCCGTCCACCGCTACTACCCATTGACTTCTCCTGCCCCGTCACTTCTCCTGCCACATCACTTCTCCTGCCCATCACCGCTCCTGCCCCGTCACCTCTCCTGCCCCGTCACCTCTTCTGCCCCGTCACTGCTCCTGCCCCGTCTACCGCTCCTGCCCCGTCCACCGCTACTACCCATTGACTTCTCCTGCCCGTCTCTTCTCCTGCCCTGTCACTTCTCCTACCCAGTCACTGCACCTGCCACGTCCACTGCCCCTGCCCCGTCCACTGCTCCTGCCCTGATCACCGCTCCTGTCCCGTTCACCGCTCCTACCCATTCACTTCTCCTGTTCCGTCACTGCTCCTTTCCCATCACCGCCCATCACTTTTCCTCCCCCGTCACTGCTCTTGTCCCGTCACTGCTCCTGCCCCGTCACTTTTCCTGCCTCGTCACCGCTCCTGCCCGATCACCGCTCCTGCCCCGTTCACTGCTCCTGCCCCGTTCACTGCTCCTGTCCCATTCGCCGCTCCTGCCCTGTTCACCGCTCCTGTCCTTTCATTGCTCCTGCCTGGTTAGCGCTCCTTCTCATGCCCAATCACCACTCCTGCCCTGTCACTTCTCCTGCCCCGTCACCTCTCCTGCCCAGTCATGCACGGCCAGCAACCTGCCAGGCCAGTGTTCAACACTTGTATCACCTTCGCTCAGAGCTTCTGAAAGGTAAGAAGAATAAAAACGTGCATTTGCGTTTCAAATGTCTGATCCTGCAGCAGCCACTTCCAAAGACCATACATGACAGTAACCCGATGAATGACCCCGTTCTCCCGATTTAAAAAAAAATCTCCCACTTTGCTCTTCTGTAATTTACAGAAGAGCAAAGTGGTAATGTTGGCATGTATGCTGAATGCACATGGCCAATACTTAACATGGACGCGAGGGGGCGCGCAAGGACCGCGCTCCTCACACACGCAGTAGTGTTGCTTTGCCGTAATGCACCGTCACGCTTTGACTTCTCTCGGTGTCTGCAGCGCCTGGAGTTCAGGCCGGTGATTGGCTCCGCGGAGCTCCCGCCGCTCTCCAGCGTCTCCGAGGCCTGTGGTCTGGTCAGCAGCCTCGGGCTCCGCTTCCTGGTGCTTTCAACACCAGGGTGACGCACGGCTCGCAGTCCGGAGGGGGTTTAGATGTGGTTAGATTGGCACAGCATGTGCCTCGCGGGCTGCGGCGCTGCCAGGCGCTGCCGAGCAGTCACCGTGACGAGGCACTCTCTGGCGGAAGCTGGAGTCGGATATCTGCGGGAGGGGGTGACCCGGAGTGAACTCATGTCAGCCCAGAGAACTGCAGCCCAGAGAACTGCGAGCTCCTGGCAAGCACCATCGTGCTTAAACCCCCTCTGGGGGAGATGCACTGATGGGCAAATGAGGGGCTTCTGGAGGTGAGATCGCGAGCACTTTTACAGTCACGCGCACCCACGGGGACGGGGTATAATGGGAGGGTCACCCTGAGGGGCGCACCTGAGAGTGTACTGACGTCATTGGCAGTCACCTGAAAGATACGCCGAGGGTCACACCTGGACAGTGCTGTAAATGGAAATATTGAAGTGCAGGTACTCACTATTCAGAGTACCTGCTTACTCCCGAGAAGTGCCGGTACTCGCCCACTAAATGTATTGCAGGCGCAGCAGTGCTGAGAAGTGCAGCTACTTTCCATTTCAAAATAAAGAAGTGCAGGTACTCAGCAGAGCCAGTACCTGCCGATTTAAGGCACTGCTCCAGGAGGGGCGCCGGTGGAGAAGCATTGAGGCGCACGCGCGGTGCTGCCCTGGTAGGCAGCTGTGAAGGTGCACACGTGAGCACTGAAGCAGGGGCACTGGCAGGATTGGGGGGTGCACTGTTGAGCACTGAGCTTCTGAGAGTACATGTACGACCAAGAGAGCCATTTGCCCACAGTGTCACTGCATGACAGCGGTGGAGGCAGTCACTGGCAGTATGGATGCTGGGTGGTGGTCTGGGACCAGTGACCCCCCTATCCTCGTCAGACCACTGGGATTACTACTCAAGTGGTGCCCTGATGCTGAGTGTGAGCACTGGTACCCAGGCAGGCCGGACCTTGGGTATGGGTGAGGTGGGCCCTGGCCCGGGGCGTCAGTATTGCAAAGGGCGCAGCAGGGCGCTGCCCGACTTAATGTCATGCAAACAACAGCTCATCCATCCCACTGGGTCTCAATCGGGTTCTGTTAAAGACTTTGTAATCAGCCATTAATGTATCTCAGTGTGATAGTTAGCACCCCGTCAGCCCCCTGACTTCATCCCATCTTCCTCACACCTCTTGCCATCACACAGCAGCGACCGTCTGCCCCCACAACTAACAATTAATTTCACTTCCGTCCAGGGCGCTGTCCCGGTCAGTTCAATGTAGGGCTGGTCCGACATGGACGGGTATCCCGACCAGTACTCCAGGCCTGGCTGGTGAACGGGACCATACAACCCAACGAGCACTAGACACTGAATTGGGGGCATGGACCCCTGGGGTGCACACCCTCTAACACTAAAATATGCGGTACCTATAGGACTGCACACCTCTGCTGGAAACCTGCTGGCTTCTCAAGTGCTCACCTTTCAAGCATCAAAGTCAGTGCGGTGCGTTGTTTTCAAGACCATTCACAGCCACAAGCCTTTCTACCTGGCTGGGAAACTAGGCTCTGGCAGCACCTGTGGGCGGCAGGAACCAGGTGTTATTGCAAATCTCCAGGACTCCGCCATCCTTCAGAATGATCTCTGTGCACCCGGGGCCGGCTCCTTCCCCTTCAGAAGGGATCTCAAGGAATGTCCCTCTTCATCCACCGCTCCCCACCTCACAAGCATGTGTCTGTGATATTGGTAGGGAGAATCCTCCAGCAATAAGTCGTGTATTGGACCACGCCTTGCCCTACTTTGCTCTTGCAAAGCCCACAAAGTGCTGTTCATGTGATAAAACAGAGCACTCCTCAGATCCAGTCTCATGTAGTCATGTTACAAAGCCCTACACAACACAGGGCCAGAATACCTGAACAGCTGCAAACACTTTCACCAACCCACCAGATACCTATGCTTTGCCTCACTCTCGCACACACTCACGCATCCGCAAAAGCAAAACAGGAGGTCGCTCATTCTCCTACATCACACCCACGACATGGAACAACCTCTTTTAAGACATCAGAGCCTTCTCCTCCCTTCTTGAGTTCACAAGAAGCTGAAGGCCTGTCTCTTTGTGGAAGCACAATGGGGACCTCACATCTACACAACTGCCCAAGCGCCTGGAGACCCTCCCGGGTGGTTAGTGTGCTATACAAATCAATATAACACAACAAGTTTCCTATAGGAGGGCATGACGAGGAGGGGGAAAAGGACGAGAGGCTAATGGACTGGCCCATGTGATATGCAGCCCCACCATGTGTGGAAATCTTAGCGGATATGAAGGGCCAACGTATCCGGCTTGAAAACAGTGGAGTGGACGGATTGACCGGCCATGATGTTCTCGGACCCTATGAATAGAGGTTGTTGCCACCAACAGTACAGTCTTTCAAGTGAGAAGGTGAACCAGAAAACATCATCAGCTCATATGGAGAGGCCATCAAGAACGTCTATATAGGATTCAAATCCCAATGAAGAACGATGGATGAAGGGGGAGGACACAAGAAAATTGAACCTTTCAGAGAGTGCACAACCAGTGGTGGTCTACACCAGCGTGGCTGCTCTGGGAAGGCGCATGAAGGCGAAGAGGGCAGCCGGAGAGTCACTAATAATAGTTGCTGCCATATCCTGCTGTGTGAGCGACAGCGCGGACCTCACGACATCAGAAAGGTGGGATATAAAAGGATCTAGGCCTTCCTTCTCGCACTATTGAACACATTTGTTCTAGTGACCCGTTTAGATGGATTCCATAACCAGTTACCTGGGCACCAAGATGACAACTGCAGTGTTATCAGGAGGGCAAAGGGACTCTACCTGGCACCCCTCAGTCTCTTCGTGTGCAGCAGCAGCGCTTGGAGATTGAAGCGAAGGACATAACCATCCTGCTGCAACAATAGGGCCACCACAAGACGAAGAGGTAGCCGAATGCGGAGTGCCAACAGATCCATGTGCCAGATCCCCTGTACCTAATCTGGAGTGATTGAATCCAGCAATACCTGAAGGCATCTCCCAGGGAAGCACACAAGAGAGAAAGTTCTCCCTAATTACCCACCACTTGCTATAACAAGGTGGCACGCCGGGGATAGACGGTGATGGGGATGATGGTTGCACGGGATGGTCATGGTCGAGGGAACTAATGTGCTGGGTGGGCGTTGCGAACGCCGGTCAGGTAGGGGCAAGTGCTGGTGTGTGGCGTGGCAGCAATTTGGTCAACATACGGAGAAGATGGATGTTTTGCCTTGTAATCCTAAATCCTTATGTTTTGCAACTGGTTCTTATGTTAAGCGCTCTGACACCTTCTGGTAAAGTTCGCGCTATATAAAATTGCATTAAATAAAAAATAATAAATGCCCACTAGCATGGGGTTATTTGTGAAGATTTGAGAGGGCTACAGAGGATGTGATGAGCTAGGTTAACGGGGGATTCTTTCCCGGACTGCAGGAGACTCGCTGTGGAGGTTGTGGATTGCAGGGGGGGAATTGGGAGTGCATTGTTAAGCGGGTGTTGGTGGGCGGTGTAGGAGTCCCTGAGGGGGGTGCGGGCGTTGTGTGCAAGGCGGTCGAATTTGGGGCACCAAGATGAGGTTCCGGTTTCTGGGAGGCTCCGCCGGGCCCTGCAGAGAATGCTGCCCCCGAGTGTCTGATCAATGCACGTTCTTTGATCAGACACGGGATTGAATTTCATGACTTTGTTAGCACGAGGCATCCGGACTGGGTCTTTGTTACCGAGACTTGGGCCTCTGACTCCTCTGGTCATGACCTTCTTTTGGCCATACCTGAAGGATACACCTTCCTGAGGTTAGATAGAGAACGTTGTAGAGGTGGTGGAATAGCTATTCTTTTTAAATCCACACTCTCTTGCACCATAAAACCCCTATCGGTTCCTACTGACCCCTTCGAGGCCCTATATTTCTGTATTATGCATGCTCCATCGAGCTCTTTTTCTGGTATTCTACTTTATAGGCCTCCCGGTTCCAGAGTTAATTTCTGCCCAGAACTCTTTAGAATTTTGGAACCCTACTTTGGTAGACCACATCTTACCATTTTGTGGGATATCAATTTCCATTTAGAGGATATGGCCTCGAAAGATACCTCCTCCTTGCTTAATTCATTGGAGGCGTGCGACTTTGTCCAAAGAGTTCTCCACCCGACCCACAAGGCGGGGCACACCCTTGATGGGATTTTTTCTAACGACTCCAGATTAACTGTTGGAACGCCGGTACCGATTACTTGGTCCGACCACCTAGCAGTCCCATTGTCCCTAGACATCCCCTGCTCTGATGTTGATTTGGGCACCGGCAAAAAATACTCAAAAAGGAGCTTCAGAAATTTCACAAATGAGGCTCTTGCCCCTTTTATTCTTAACACCAATATCACATCTCAGCGGAAGGTGGATGAGTCGGCTCAAGAACTCACCGATGCTATCACCAGAGCCGCAGATTAATTAGCCCCCCCCTCTCTGAAATCTGTAGCTCGACAGAAGCCAACTGCCCTTTGGTTTTCAACTGACCTGAGGCTTCTTAGACAAAAATGCAGACAGAAGGAACGAGGATGGCGTAAATCCTGGGATCCCAAAGATCGAGAAGTCTATAAGAGCCTGTTACGAGAGTACAAAAATAGAGTGATTAAGGAAAAACAGGACTATTTTACCAACTTAACCTGTTCTCTAACATCTTCTAAAGAGCTCTTTAAAATTGTGGATTCACTGTGCTCTCTCCAGGTACCAGACCCTGTGGTTGCTTCACAGGAGCTATGCAACAACATATCAGACTTCTTCTACAAAAAAATAGATGATATCTACATAGCTCTACAATCACAGAGGAAATCTCTGAGTTCTGAGGACTCTTCTCGAATTAAACTGCTGGAATCTTGGAGCAGAGACACCCCCCAGTCCCTCGATCATTTCCCGGCTCTTTCTTTGGAGGGACTTAATAGCCTGTTGGACAAAACGAAATCGTCTTCCCCATTGGACCCAGTTCCTTTGAAACAACTAAAGAACTGTAGGGATATCATTCTTCCTCCGATGCTGGAAGTAATGAATGGAGCCTTGGAACAAGGCATTTTTCCATCACTTTGGAAGAAAGCCATTGTAAAGCCGCTGCTGAAAAAGACCACCTTAGACCCCGGAGTATTGAAGAACTTCAGACCCATCTCCCTTCTGCCGGCCCCTGCCAAGATGTTGGAGACCCATTTGAACCTTCACCTTTCTGACTTCCTTGATGCCTCAGGTTTCTTGGATGGGTCCCAACATGGCTTTAGAAAGCTGCATAGCACGGAGTCTGCCTTGACTAAGGTCATGGATAACATCCGCAGGAAAGTTGATTTGGGTCAAACCACCGTGCTGGTGCTGCTGGACCTTACAGCAGCATTCGACACCCTGTCTCCCCTTACTTTAACATCCAGGTTAAGGGAGGCAGGGGTAGAAGGACCGGCCCTCAGTCTCCTGAGCTCCTCTTTACATCAACGAGAGCAGCGTGTCATGCTAGGTGAGTACCTCTCCCCTGCTAAGTCTTTGCAATGTGGGGTGCCACAGGGGTCGGCACTGAGCCCGACCCTGTTCAATATCTACGTGGCCCCCCTTGCAAGACTAGTAAGATCTCAGGGGATGGAGGTTGTGTCATATGCCGACGACACGCAGATTATGGTATCCCTGACCCACTCTGTGAATGAAGCCACGTCAAACTTTAGGTCCTGCATGCAACTTGTTGCAGAGTGGATGATTTCCAACTCCCTAAAGTTGAACGGGGACAAGACAGAGGTCCTGGTCTTTGGCAAAGACCAGGGCATGTGGTCAGGTGAGTGGTGGCCTCCTTCTTTAGGCATCTGCCCCACTCCTACACAATCTGCCAGGAACCTTGGTGTCATCTTTGACACCCAGCTCTCTATGGAGCTTCAGGTCAACAGAACGGTGGCTACCTGTTGGGGCGTCATCAGGACTCTGAAAAGGATTGTCCATTATCTTTCCCCACAGGCACGGAAACAGGTGGTGATCGCCCTTGTTGGCTCAAGGCTCGATTACTGTAATTCACTTTACGCCGGGCCAACAAGGGCCTTCTGCAGCGCTTGCAGGTCATACAAAATGCGGCAGCGCGTTTCGCCCTTGCCCTGCCTTGGTTGTCATCTATGACCTTGGCGAGGAAGAATCTCCATTGGCTCCCTATTCCCTCAAGGATCACGTTCAAACTTCTCTGTCTAACATATAAGGCTTTAATTGCAGGTCCGGCTGATGCCCTTGGATCCCTACTTACTAGGTATGTCCCGAACAGATGCCTACGCTCCAGTGAGCTCAACCAACTGGTAATCCCTCGAGCCAAGAAGGCTAGATGGGGGAGCAAAGCTTTTTCCATTCTGGCACCCCAGATGTGGAATTCACTCCCCATTGAGATCAAGTCACTGCCTTCTCTTGACCTTTTCAGGAAGTCATTGAAAACTTGGCTTTTTATTAAAGCATACCAGTAAGCTCTGTTTCTGACTGCTGACAGCTAGTTATTTGATTTAGGCGCCTTGACGCCCATTGGGCATAGCTGAGCATTACAAATGCCATTTCATTCATTCATTCATTCAAGGGGGTTGGCACGATTACAATCGAGCATTGAAGACAAGAGAAACATTGGTTTCTGACATTACACACATTCAGGGAACACAACTCTAACACGATCTTACAACTGCTTCAAAGCGCCAGAAGGCGAGTCCGCCAGGCGCCTCCTTTTGCACCACTGGAGTTCTGAGAATGACCCTCGGCGTCTTGAGCCGTCTCTATGCCGGAGGGCGGGGGCTGCCCGCGCATGCGCGCCATTCCTAAGTTTCGGTTTCAGTAGCGAGCCCCGGAGCAAAAGCGAAGTGGCAGCTAAAGTCCCGGGTCCCAGGAGGGGGCCCGGGTGAAGACCAGCGGAAAGCACTGCGGAGCTCCGTTGCCTAAGGGGAGAGCCCCACGTCGTGCTGGCCTGGCAGAGGAGCTCGAGTGCTCTGTGGGGCTCCCATGAGAAGCCCAGCGTGTTCCAGATGGTGCGAGCCCGGTGAGGTAAGGGGGGAGGGGTGTGTGCCTGCGTGTGTGTGTGTGTGCATGTGTGTTTATGTGTGTTTGCGCACTTCTGGGAATCTGAGGTAGGAGATGTGCACGGCACCAGCCTGGACGTGCTCATCCACGGACACCAATCGCCGCGCGTGCCCGACCCCTGTCTCAGATTCCCAGGAGGCAGACAACATTAGATACTTTGCTGGGTGCAATGCTTCACATTGCTTTCTCCAGCTCGACCTAAAAAGGGGCTAATATTAGAGTGTAAAACCTGTTTGCTTTTCTTAAAAGGAAACCATTCAGAGGTATTGTATGACATAAAACTGAGGGTACATTTTGTTCCAGGCTATGCAAGGAGCCCCATGTATGGGTAACCAGGGCCGGCGCTAGCCATGGCAGTGTGGGCAGCTGCCCAGGGCCTCGCAATCAGCCCACCAGCATGGGGCCCCGCGCTGGTGGTGTGTCCTGTTGTTTCCCTGGCGATCCATTTTGAAGAAAGGTGTAACCTTGCAATTAGGGTCCATGGGAGGTCCCCCCCCCCCTTCCCGGGCCTCTCAGGGATGGTGTCTGGAGGCCTAGGGGAGGGAGATGCTTCCTATTGTCCCAATTGCAAGGAGATCCATTCAGAGACACTGCGGGACGTCCATGGGCCAGCAAGTTCGCTGTTAGCCCCCCACGGTTTTACATTTTAGCCCATAAGCAATTCTCACACCTATCGAACTGAAGGTGTGAGAATTGCTAGTGAGCTAAAAGTTAAAACTGTGAGGGTGCTAAAATGCTGGACAATGGGCGCCCCACAGTTTCTCTGAATGGTCTCCATGCAAGGGGTCACTTATCTAAATTAGAGGGGACTCGCACATTTCCTTTTGGCCCAGGCCCTTAAATCCTAGAACCGGCCCTGTGGGTACCCCAATCTGCAGAAGAGATCACCTCCTTCATCTCTGGACGTAGTTCCCACTAGTGGTCATCAAGTGAGAGGCGGCTGAGAGCATCAGCTTTTATATTGTAGTAGCCTGTAAGATGAGCTGTACTAGGACACTCCCTCATTGATGCACCCACTAACCCAGGTGAATCATCTCCCAAAAACAGGGTGAGCAACCCCACACCACCCTGTCTGTTGATTTAGTGGACAGTAATGGCGTTGTCCAAAAGAATCTGAATGGCGCTTTGAGATGAAAGGGGGAAATACCTTCATGGCAAGTGGGCTGCTAACACTTCCAGCACATCTTGGTGCAGATGAGGGTCAAAGACCTCATGCAAGCATGCCACCCAGATGGGCACCAGAGCACAGCAAGGAACCATCTGTTAGCACACTATCTTTGATGGTGGAGGGCTGTAAGGACAGCCCACCATGAGGTTAGAGGGATCAATCCGCCAGTACAAGACTGGGTAAACCAATTGGAGGATCTCAACCTGAGCCAAGAGGCTGCATTGATGCAGGAGCTACTGCTGTTGCAGGCACCTCTGGATGGCCCTCACCTGGCTTGTGGGACCAACAGGATGCACAATGCCAGTAGCGGTCGGTGGTGGGACTGCTGCTGGGCGGTGACGTGCGGAATACGGCCAAATACAGGTAAGTAAACATATATATATAAATTAAAAAAATGTTGTTGCACGCACTGCATCGAATTTGGCGATGCAGTGCACGCAACGAAAATCGTTTTTTTTTATTTATATGGTTACTTACCTGTATTTGCACTGCCACCACCGACGCTACTGCACAATGCCATGAGGCTAAGCAGGCATAAGACCTGTAGAACTGGGAGTTGAGTCTGAGTCAGAAGTCTCAGAACCATCTCACAAATCTGTGATCCTCTGAGGAGGAGGAAAAGTCTTCAGGCAGGTAGTGTCCTGCACCACTACTGCAAATATTATCCACTGGGGTGGAGAGGAAATTGGGTGTACATAGCACAGCCCAGGTTGTGGAAGACAGTCATCATACACTGAAGGTGTTCCTCAATCATCACTTGGAACTCCGCTTTCACCAGCCAATCACAGGCGTTAGGAAAGTTACTAACTCTAGACAGTTCCAGTGAAGCTACGACAACTACCAGTGAAAACGCGTTGCTGTCGTCAACCAGAAGAGCAAGACCATGAACAGACAGAGTTGGGACACAGCAGGAAACCTTGTGTCTGTGGTTGAGGTGAATTGGATGATGAAAAGAGGCGGCTTCTTGGAGATCCAGATACGCCAACCAATCCCCTCATTTTGGACCAGTAAGACTCAGCTCAGGGACATTATCTCGAATTTGCCTGACCAGATTAACCAGTTCAAGAGGCAGAGATCCAAGATGGGTCCCAGAAACTCTATCTTTCTTGTGGGGCAAGAAGTACAAGGAGTAGAAACCTGAGCCCCTTTCCTCCAGATGCACCCCCTCTATGATCCTTTTGTTCAGCAGGCAAGGACCGTAAACTCCAAAATTGTGGTGTGTGCGGAACGGCACATCCTGGTGGGAGGGAGGTACAGGGAGGGTTTGGCATAGCCTGATGATTCAGGGATCCGTCAAGATTATCTCCTAATTGGTGGAAAAATAAGATACTCCACCTGCCAAGAGATATTGATGCAAGGGGTGGGAGGAGAGGGGTGGGGGGGGGTCGGATAGGTTGAGAGGGAGCACTGCTCTGGATGGCGGAGCCTGGATCAGTTTCTGGCAATGGCAACTAGAGGCACCAGTACCCGAAAGCAGTGAAATAATTGTTGTTAATAGCGGATAAGCTGAGACAGTTCTTTCTGTTGAGACTGCAACATCCTGTAAAAGCCATACAATCTTCTGCACATGATGGAAAGGTCTCACAGTGCAGGCTAGGCCCGGCTAGCCAGTCACAGCTCCACTGGACTAGACGCGTTCCAGGAAGAAGTCGGCCGTCTTACGGAACAACTATTTGCCATCAAAGAGTGTCCTTGACAGTTACCTGAATATCTCCTAAGAAGCTAGTGGAACACCTGCAAGTGTGTAGCACAATGTGAAGCCTGTGCCCACCGATGGAGCGACAGCCTTCTCAGACCCAGACCATACTTCAGGATTTGTTTGACAATATCCAAAGTCATTACCACATTGGAAAAAGGCTTTTCCAGATGATTCGTTAGACTGATCACTGTGAATTTTGCCAACTACCACTGGACATGGACATATCAGCTCAGAAAGTGGTGAAACTGCCAGAAGCAAAGAGTTTACATTCCACAGAGTCAAGTTCTTTTGACTCTTTATCAGGAGGTGCTGTGGGAAAGGCTTTCAGATTTAGGAAGGACAAAGCTTGAACTACCAGAATTTCTGGCCTTAGGACAGAAAGAGTGAATCATCTAGAGCCGGCTTACGGCATCGCGCTGTCTGACTGTGGACTGCAGGGCCGAAAAAGGGGGTTTCACATGCCGCAGTTAGAGGGTCCAAAAAAAGCCTAATTAAATTGAAGAAAGGATTCTGCCAGTGAAGATGAGGGTTGTACAATCTCAACCTCTGCCTCGCTGCCCGCCTCGTTGCCGGCTGACGCCGCTGCAGTCTGTCTTGTTTTGTAAATCATTTGTGCTTGTTCCTTTGCCTCGTTGCCGGCTGACGCCGCTGCCGTCTGTTTTGTTTTTGTTTTGCCTCTGTACAACATTTGTGCTTGTTTTTTACTGTATTTGACTTCCTGTGTTAGCGTCTTGTTTGAGCATTTGTGCCTGCTGTTTTAGTCACTTTTGCCCGTTTTTATCGTTCTCCTTCCTGTCTGCCCGCCTACCTCGCCGCCCTCCGCCTTCCCTCCCCGCTCCCCGCTTCCCGCCACCACCGCTGACCACGCCCCCTTTCCCTTCTGCTCCCGCCTCCCAGCTGCCCCGCCCACCCGCGCACTTGGCCTTAAATGGCGACCGTGCGACGCAGGTGAGTGTGACCCACTTGTGGGATACCCCCGCGCCGCACGGCCACCAGCTGCTGCGTGTGCCACTCCGCTTTGCCCTCTGCCTCGCTGCCCGCCTCGTTGCCGGCTGACGCCGCTGCAGTCTGTCTTGTTTTGTAAATCATTTGTGCTTGTTCCTTTGCCTCGTTGCCGGCTGACGCCGCTGCCGTCTGTTTTGTTTTTGTTTTGCCTCTGTACAACATTTGTGCTTGTTTTTTACTGTATTTGACTTCCTGTGTTAGCGTCTTGTTTGAGCATTTGTGCCTGCTGTTTTAGTCACTTTTGCCCGTTTTTATCGTTCTCCTTCCTGTCTGCCCGCCTACCTCGCCGCCCTCCGCCTTCCCTCCCCGCTCCCCGCTTCCCGCCACCACCGCTGACCACGCCCCCTTTCCCTTCTGCTCCCGCCTCCCAGCTGCCCCGCCCACCCGCGCACTTGGCCTTAAATGGCGACCGTGCGACGCAGGTGAGTGTGACCCACTTGTGGGACACCCCCGCGCCGCACGGCCACCAGCTGCTGCGTGTGCCACTCCGCTTTGCCCTCTGCCTCGCTGCCCGCCTCGTTGCCGGCTGACGCCGCTGCAGTCTGTCTTGTTTTGTAAATCATTTGTGCTTGTTCCTTTGCCTCGTTGCCGGCTGACGCCGCTGCCGTCTGTTTTGTTTTTGTTTTGCCTCTGTACAACATTTGTGCTTGTTTTTTACTGTATTTGACTTCCTGTGTTAGCGTCTTGTTTGAGCATTTGTGCCTGCTGTTTTAGTCACTTTTGCCCGTTTTTATCGTTCTCCTTCCTGTCTGCCCGCCTACCTCGCCGCCCTCCGCCTTCCCTCCCCGCTCCCCGCTTCCCGCCACCACCGCTGACCACGCCCCCTTTCCCTTCTGCTCCCGCCTCCCAGCTGCCCCGCCCACCCGCGCACTTCGCCTTAAATGGCGACCGTGCGAACGCGCAGCGGTCACGCGCAGCGGGTGCGCCGTTTGTGCGCCGAAGGCGCGCCAAAGGTAAGCCCGTCTGCGCCCGTCCGCGACCGGATCGCGACCAGCGCCAGGACCCCTGGCCCACGAAGACCCCGACCGACCCGCCTGACGTACTCCGCCGCCACCCTCACCGCACTCAACACCGGCCGACTCCCAGAATGCCATCAAGCCACTCCAAGAAGCACCCAAGGCCCGTTCAGCTGCCACGCCTGCAAGTTCTCCTGCATCCGGACCAGCCCCGCACCAGCACCCGCCAAGGCGAACTCCAGCAGCACCCACCTCAAGTGCATCCTGCTCAACACCCGCTCCGTCCACAGACACGCCATCGAACTCTGGAACCTTCTAGACGCCACAGCCCCTGACGTTGCCTTCATCACGGAGACCTGGATGAACGCCTCTTCAGCTCCCGACATCGCCATCGCCATCCCAGAAGGCTACAAGATCGTCCGGAGGGACCGCAACGCCAACCAGATGGGAGGAGGCATCGCCATCATCCACAGGAACACCATCCGTCTCACGACCAGCACCGACAACACCCTGACCAGCGCCGAACACCTGCATTTCCAGATCCACACCAACCCGAACACCACCCTCAGAGGCACCCTGATCTACCGACCACCTGGACCACGCACACAATTCAGCGAGGACATCGCCGACTTCATCAGCCCGCATGCCCTCCCCTCCGCTGACTACATCCTCCTGGGAGACCTCAACTTCCATCTGGAGAACAACAACGACCACAGCACCAGCACCCTGCTCGACAACCTCGCCAACCTGGGACTCAAGCAACTGGTGTCCACCCCCACCCACCTCGCCGGACACACACTCGACGCCGTCTTCTCATCCAGCACAGACATCGACTTCAGCCACGCCACAGAGCTTCAATGGACGGACCACAGCTGCGTCCACTTCACCTTCAAGAGAACGACGACCCACCAACACCAGCAACACACCGCCCGCAGAAGCTGGAACAAGATCACAGCAGACCAGCTCGCCACCTCCCTGAGCCAACACCCTCCTGCCAGCTCAGCGAACCCCAGCCAGGCCGCCGAGAACATCACGAAGTGGATCAGCAACTGCGCGGACGAACTCGCCCCGCTGAGGACCCCGCCTAGCAGACCCGGCAGCAAGAAGGCCCCATGGTTCACCGACGAACTCAAGAGCTCCAAGAAGAACTGCCGAGCCCTCGAGAAAGTCTGGAAAAGGGAACCGACACCGGACAACAGGACCTCCTACAAACTTGCCACCCGGAAACACCACCAGCTGATCCGCGCCGCCAAGAGAACAGCATACAAGGACCGGTTGGACAACAACGCACACAACAGCAAGGAACTCTTCAACATCGTGAAAGAGCTCTCCAACCCCAGCGCAGGAAACAACGACATCACCCCATCGCAAGACCTCTGCAACTCCCTCGCCTCATACTTCCACAACAAGATCACGGACATACACAGCAGTTTCAACAACCAACCAACGCACACCACGACCGACCAGCCACCCCCCCCCACCACCACCCTCCACGCCTGGACCCCGATCAGCACCGAAGACACCATCCGCACGATGAACTCCATCCACTCCGGATCACCGACCGACCCCTGCCCTCACCACGTCTTCAACAAGGCCGACACTGTCATCGCACCCCACCTGCGAGAAATCATCAACACATCCTTCGACACCGCCATCTTCCCCGAAAGCTGGAAACACGCCGAACTCAGCGCTCTACTCAAGAAACCAACAGCGGACCCCACCGACCTCAAGAATTACCGCCCCATCTCGCTTCTCCCGTTTCCAGCCAAAGTCATCGAGAAGACCGTCAACAAGCAGATGGCCGCCTTCCTCGAGACGAACGGATCCCTCGACCCCTCACAGTCCGGCTTCCGAGCCAAACACAGCACCGAGACCGCCCTCATCGCCGCCACCGATGACATCCGAGCCCTGATGGACAAGGGAGAAACAGCGGCCCTCATCCTCCTAGACCTCTCCGCGGCATTCGACACGGTCTGCCACCGCACCCTAATACAGCGCCTCAGCAACATCGGAATCCAGGACAAGGCGCTGGAATGGATCATCTCCTTCCTCGACGGAAGAACACAGCGAGTCCGCCTACCACCGTACAAGTCAGAGGCCTCCGAAGTCATCTGCGGCGTCCCCCAAGGATCATCCCTGAGCCCAACCCTCTTCAACGTCTACATGAGCCCCCTCGCGGCCATCGTACGCAAACACCACCTCAGCATCATCTCCTACGCCGACGACACCCAGCTGATCCTCTCCCTGACCAACGACCCCGCCGCCGCCAGAGCCAACCTGCACGAAGGGATGAGAGAGGTAGCCGAGTGGATGACGACCAGCCGCCTGAAACTGAACTCGGACAAGACGGAGGTCCTCATCCTGGGCTCCTCACCCTCCGCCTGGGACGACTCCTGGTGGCCTCCCGCCCTGGGCACCGCACCCAAACCGACAGACCATGCACGAAACCTGGGCTTCATCCTGGACTCCTCCCTCTCCATGACCAGGCAAGTCAACAGCGTCTCCTCGGCGTGCTTCAACATCCTACGCATGCTACGAAAGATCTTCTGGTGGATCCCCACAGAGACCAGGAAGACCGTCACCCAGGCCCTCGTCACCAGCCGACTGGACTACGACAATGCCCTCTACGCCGGGACCACCGCCAAGCTCCAGAAGAGACTCCAGCGGATCCAAAACGCCTCAGCCAGACTCATCCTCGACATCCCACGATCCAGCCACATCTCCGGACATCTGAGAGACCTTCACTGGCTCCCTATCAACAAGAGAATCACCTTCCGCCTCCTCACCCACGCACACAAAGCCCTACACGACCAAGGCCCGAGCTACCTCAACAGCCGAGTCAACTTCTACGCTCCCAAACGCCACCTCCGATCAGCCAACCACGCCCTCGCCGCCGTCCCCCGCATCCGAAGAGCGACTACAGGAGGAAGGTCCTTCTCCTACCTGGCCGCCAAGACCTGGAACTCCCTCCCGTCCGACCTGCGCCTGACCCAAGACCACCTCTCCTTCAGGAAGAAGCTGAAGACCTGGCTGTTCGAGCAGTAGCGGCACCCCCCCCCCCAAGCGCCTTGAGACCCTACGGGTATGTAGCGCGCTTTACAAGTGTCACTGATTGATTGATTGAACCAAAATATTAGACTTTGCATCCATAGAGGTCAAGACCCATTCCAACCTATTCCAAGGCTTCCGCTGCTTTTCTTACTGTACTGGGGAATGAGGAGTAAGGAATGTCCCCTTCTGGTGAAGTATCCAAGCCTCTTAGCTTTGTAAATCAAGACACAAGCATCAGTGTTACAGGGGGAAAGGAGGGGATCGGTCTCTGAATCATCCTCTTCTGTGCGGCTTTAATCCTTATAAGTCATAGCCAGGGATAAGGACTCAGAGGCAAACAAGGCTCTCATCTGGGCGACTCTCTGAGCACTAGCAAAGCGTTCTGCCACCCACCGGCTCCTCACTAAAGCACACCAGTACTTTTTCTTGTGACACATGGACAATTTTGAGTTTCTTAGGACCCGTACCCTCCAGATATGCCCCCGCCTCCCAATTGACATAGACATGCATAATCCCCACATTTGAAATCACCAAGAGATTCAGGTGGGGTTAAAAAGGCCATGTTTAATCACAACATTGTATAAACATGACAAGCAAATAACATGCATATCTAATATTTACAAATTACATTTATAACTACATTTACGAGCATATCATGCTCCTTCAACCTTCCCAACCCTAAGGGAGGAACACCATCTGGTTCACATCTCGCAACTGGGTATCCTACGCCATGTGCCGTGCACCTGCCCCTTAGAGTGGTGGGCCCCGCCCTCCGGTCCTTGTCCGCCATTACCGAGGCCCACCTCTCGACCACCAGGCTGCCCAGGGTCGCCCGGGAGGCTCGAAATCTGTCGCCCTAGCCTCCCCAGCCGGTGGTCACTTCCTCCCAGTGGAGAGCTTGCCATATCCCCCCTCAGAGCTGGCCTATGGAGCCCAGCAGGCGGGCTCCCATCCATTTTGTTTAGTCACTGGTTACTGATCACAGGTCTCTTCTCCGCCACAAGGGTGGCCAAGGCCCAAAGGTCTGACACCCTCCCCACCTGCGTTCAGAATAAATGACCAAAGTTCTCTGATAAAAGTGTCTGTACCTAAGTCTGACAAATGAACCCCATCCTGGTGGTACATCACTTCTCCGGAAATCATCCGGTGTTGGAGATAGCGCAAGCGGCCCTTCACTGAGCACAACCTTGCTAGTTCGCCGTTCAGTCGTCTTACTAAAATGTTCAAAGACCCAGGACGCACTCCTGGGCCCCATGTCCTGCGTGATATCATGCCCGACCAGACAATCTTCGCTGATGGAAACATATGCCCCAACCTGGCAAATTCTGCCAGTAGGGCCTCTTTGACCGCCAAGCGTCCTCTGTCGACCATGTCGTTGCCTCCCAAGTGCAAGATAATCCAATCAGGTGATTTGTGTTCCCGTGCCCTGAGCTCCTCGACGATTCGCCTCAAATGCCGGATTCGCAACCCTCCAACGCCACGCCATAGGAATTCGGTCTCACCCAATGCGGCCGGTTTCACCACCTCTCCTCGCTGCAAGCGCACCGCGCGCGACGCACAAAAGAGTGCCCGAGTACCCACACCACAGACGCGGGCATACTAACCAAAAAGGAGAGAGATGGAACCGTTAGACACATTACACACATGTTTTTACAACAATTCTAGCCTTACATATCGCTTATAACACTCGGACGTCCAGCGACCTATGCCTTTCACCGCATCAGGGGCGAGACCAGCCCCAGCCGCCAAAGTGGCAGCGCCAATTCTAAAGGAATGTGAAGAGTAGCCCGCTGCTCCCAGTCCCAGTTTCCCCAGAGCCAAACCAAATACTGCCTTGAACTGGAATTGGGACAGGCAATCCCCATTTTCATGGACGAAAAGAGCTGACCTCTTCCCAGCTGGGCGTCGGGCCAGGTACGCCTGCATACGGGATACGGGGCAAGCCGCTACCCCCTGTGCTGGCTGCAAACTAATGGTGACCCCCTTTCCTGCTTGGTTGGTTTTGGACCGCCTCAACCACAACACTAAGCCCCCCGGGGAAAGGGAGATATCCCGGAACTGCAGGCCCCCCCCCATGGTCTAGTCTGGAGGCCCCAACTATTGAGGTACTGGGTTTTCTCGGAACCAATACTATTACAATAACCCAGCGGTGTCAGGGCAACACCCAAAGACCCCGGATTCCCCTGTCTTGGCAAACAGAGACATGGGATACTTCTCGATGACGTCAAAGACCAAAGTTTATTGGTTGCAACCAGGGACAGAGGTCTACGAAGTACACACGGGTAGTTCGACAGAGACTGCACCATCTCAATGAACAAAACTCGGTCTTTTATGCCGAAAATTACGCTTCTGGCAACATCACAATTTACATTTGGTGCATTTGGTACAAAACTAACCAATGAACAAGTAGCATTTAAAAAATTAGCGAATCACGACAGTCAAAGTTAATCCCACTTTCCGTTGTCCAGCCCACCAAAAACGATCGCACATATGTTAGTTTCCTGTTCGATCAGGCCGGACAAACCCATCATAAAACCTTCAACCCAGATCGATGAACATGTCGTAAAGGAAAGGCAGAAACAGATGGAAAGGAGATAAAGGAGTGGGAACGGTGGGCCATAAAATCGGACCACGTCCTGTTCTTTGATCTTTATCAGTGCAGCTGCTAACCAAGGAACTGGCTCAGCAGGGTTCGCCCCAGGCGAGGAGTCAGTTCGGCCAGGTCAACCAGGAGTCAGCTAAGGTGTACGTGTCAAGGACTCGTTCGGCCACGATCGTAGGGCCTATGTTAGGGCAACCATACAAGATGGCTGCCACATTACAAAATGGAACCCGAGGGTTCAAACTAAATCCTCAAATGCAGAGTGTTCTCTTATATCGATTCATACGAAAACACCAATACACGTTAGACTCGTCATTTGCGGTCTGCTGACACCTAGATCGTCCATTTCCGACGATCTTTATAAATCGGGTTTCCGAACTATCGAACCCAATTCGAAATCACAGAACCACAGACCCTCCTTTTGCCCTATCATAGGCAATAAACCCAGACCCATTTTAATCTGAATCCGGATCTATGTTCATCAGGTCATCGATATGCTGTTGTAGCATCATCTTATTACTGTGTATCTCTCTCCGGACAGGCTTCCGTACACACAAAGTAGCACAAAGGCCACAAATAGCCGGAGCGCACTGTACACAGAGACAGAACATGAACAGAATCGCCAAAACCACACCAATAACCATCAGAATCTTCCAACCCCAAGTGAATATCAATCCCCATAACCATCCCATCAAAGACCAATCCCCTTTGTCCAGACGGACAGAATCGGAGATTTTGTGCAATTTAGAAATGGCTTGGAAGACTGACGGAGCATTATCTGGAATAAAAACGCAGCAGCTCGATTGAATCAATCTACAAACCCCCCCTCGATCTGCTAAAATAACGTCTAGGGCAACTCTATTCTGAAGTGTTATAAGTCTATCCGACTGGAGCTCAGCAGTCAAGTTACCAAGGGCACCGGCAGTCTCAACTATGGTGGACTCAACCACTCTCGTAAGCTGACGAATATTCCTACTGTTAGCCATGGGTCCCCAGAACGGCAGAAAACCCTTGAAGAAATCACCCAATTCTTGTCCCGCAGTGTCTTCTTGGCTAAAGACACCTCTAGTAATTCTCGTCTTGTGATAATCTGCCGCAGCTGTAAAAGTGGGGGGTAACAGAAAGGAAACAAAACATGTGCCCGAAAAGTCATGGGGCAACCATGTGTATGCTTTGTCATAGCAAACAAAGTACGTACCCTTAGCAGCTAGGAACGCTGGAGAAGACTGAGACGGGAAGACATAGGTCTCAGCACAGACGCTCTCTCCTAACTGAGCTTTCGGATTTTTACAGTTGCCCTGCAGACAATAGTAACCCTTATGGGGCACTATCCAGATCGGTAGGGGACTTTTCGCACGCTGGTTAATACTCAGACTTACTCCATATCCATTTACGCTCCAACCACTATATGGTTGTCTCTCGTCTTTCGGAATAGTCTCTACTGCATTAGTCCCTTGAATCATATCGACTATGCCTCTGGCTATAGGACTATTCTTCGGATTATCTCTCGGTGAACGTAAGGGGTCAACACTGTGGGCATATATGAACATGGTTCTGTAAGCTCGGATCGAACCATTCAAACTAAAGGGTAGAACCAAATAAGGAATTCCTTTATCAGTGGTATGAGGCATTAAACCACAAATCCAGCAGTTCGTTGTATTGATCACTAACTGGTGCTTGTGCAAAAGCTGTATGAAGGAATTATTAGCGAATTCCTTACGTCTAACTACCTCATATTCAGGCAAAGGGTGGAAAGAATGAGAGGAAATAGTAGGTGAAGGTGTAGGTTGCACAGTGGAATTAGACGTCATTCTAAAAACAAATGCTACATAACCAACTATGAAAATTACAAAACTCAGTAATAAAAGTATGCATGGTATCAAAAAACATTTCTTCGACATTATTTTACAAATGCGTTTTCTAAAAATCAGTGTCTGCACAGGTCTCTCCAACTCAAAGAAATCCATCCTAAACTAAAGTTGCTGCCCGCGGTGGTTGATTGATTCTGCTTGAGAGGGCCTCCGCTGAACCCAGGAAGACTGCCTCGGACCAACAGAACCCAAGACCTAGTGTCTCAGGCTTGCACTCCCAAGACTGGTAGCAACCGCGACCCTAGCAGCAAGAACCGGATGGCAGTTCAGAAAAACAAAAATACATAGATCCTTGGTGGAGAGTTAACCTGCAAACAGTAAAAAATCAACTTTATTAATCTTTTTATTTGTCCTTAATTCTCGATCTCAAATTGTGTCTATCTCGTCCAGGTAATTCTTGATCGGTGAACAACAGCTGAGGATCGGTAGTGTCCAACCGCTTTGCAGGAGGTATTGCTGCTTGCAAAAGCCGATCACTCTCCAATTCTGAATTAGTCCCAATCAAACGAGCATCACTGAATGTGACAAATTTCGGAACTGTCTCAGTCTCAGAGTCTGCAAGACCATCTTGAACCCACTTATCATACGGTAAAGGTAAGGGTGCTTTCTTCGTATGGCACCTGTGAATCCAGTGACGCTTGCCACGTACTCGCACCGCAGATCTCGTTGATAAGAGGACCTGGTAAGGTCCAATCCAGCGGGGCTGAGTATTCTTCGTTCTCTGGAAGTTCCTGACGAACACCCAGGAACCGGGTTCTATCACGTGACCTGGATCATCTGTAGCTTGTGGTAAGGAATTATATACCTGTTGGCGTAAAACACTCATTTTAGTTGTCAATTCACGCAAATAATCAAGCAACACAGGATATTCAAGATCACTAAATTTAGTCGGTCTTGGTACACCCCAAATATTCGCTGGGCGACCAAACACGACCTCATACGGACTCAAACCCATTCTTGAATGCACAGTCATTCAGGTGGACAAAAGTGCTAATGGCAAAGCATCTGGCCATTGTAAACCAGTGCTCTCTTGAATTTTGGCTAATTTTAACTTCAAAGTGCCATTATAGCACTCGACTAAACCAGCTGATTGGGGATGATTTGCAGCGTGGAATTTTTGCCTAATTCCGAGACCATCACACACTTTCCTCATCACTTGACCCACAAACTCCCTTCCGTTATCACTCCAAATGATTCTCGGCAATCCAAATCTAGGGAAGAATTCTTTTATCAAAACTTTGGCAGTGGACAAAGCAGTGTTGTCCTTAAGGGGGTAAGCGTCTACCCATCTAGAAAAAGAACAAACAACCACTAACACATACTTTAAGTTGTTGCATCTTTCCATATGGATAAAATCTAGCTGCAAAGCCTCAAACGGATACGTAGGAGGAGCAAAATGACCAGCTGGTGTTGGAGTTCCCTTGCCAGGGTTATGCATCAAACACACCATACAATTCTTGACCAAATTCTCTGCACATTTGGGTATTCCCACATTCTGCCAAACCGGAGCTAACAACTTGCAAATCCCTTTCACACTAATGTGTGCCAACCCATGCGCCATTGTAACAACTGGAAGCACATACGCATTTGGCAACAACCATCTTTGATGCTTAGATAAATCAGTCCAACAACCACTCGAATCCAACCTACCCTTACTCTCTCTCCATTCATCCAACTCTTTCTCCGAAGCCTCACTCTGGATAATCTTCACGCTCTCAATAGTGTCTTCGCACATGCCTTTCTCTGGAACCCATCTCGCTGGACCCACAACATACATTCGACTCGTTATATTCCTAGCAGTTTCTTTCGCAACCTCATCCGCAAACGCATTACCACGACCAACATCATCTGTGATCTTTTTATGGGCACTGCATTTCACAATCGCTATCTGCAAAGGTAACGTAAGAGATTCAAGAAGCTCATTCATCAGTTGCCCATGCTGAATCTTCGTCCCATGCGATGTCAAAAATCCACGTTCACGCCACAATCGTCCAAAACTATGGGCCACTCCAAACGCATACTGGCTGTCAGTATATACATTCACTCTTTTTCCTTTCGCCAACACACATGCTCTCGTAAGTGCGATCAATTCTGCCGCTTGAGCTGAATTATACGGAATACGTGCAGCTTCGACGACTGTATGTAAAGTCGTCACGGCATATGCTGCAGTGGTATCGCCATTCGGTAATTTAAAACATGAGCCGTCAACCCACAAAGCATCGTTACAATCAGGGAGAGGAGTATCTCTCAGATCTATCCTCCCTTTTGTCTCTTCCTCAGTTCTCAAGAAACAATCGTGTTGCTCTTCGCTATCATCGTCTGTCTCAAGCGAAATCGGCAACAACGTAGCTGGGTTTAGGGTATTGCACCTCTTGATGTGCACATGGCTTGCTAACAACGTAAGCTCATACCCCGACAACCGAGCACTAGTCAAGTGCTGTGTCTTTGTCCTATTCAACAAGGTATCCGCTGCATGTGGAACCACAACCACTAGCGTATTGTCCATAACCAAACCAGCAGATTGACGAATCAAAACAGCCGCTGCTGCAGTTGCTCGCAGGCAACTTGGCAACGCTCTGGCTACAGGATCTAAAGTCGACGAAAAGTACGCACATGGGCGTTGCTTCCCGCCGAATTGTTGAGTCAAAACTGACAATGCACATCCCTCTCTCTCATGGACATACAATGTGAAAGGCTTGCTGTAGTTGGGAGTACCCAACACAGGAGCCGAACACAACGCATTACGTAATTCAGAAAAACTCTTTTGGCATTCCTCAGTCCAAGGAATAGGATGTGGAGTATCCTTAACCGTAAGAGCTATCAAAGGTTTCGCTAAAAGGGAAAAATTTGGGATCCACTGTCTACAGTACGACGTAATACCCAAAAACGCACGTACTTCTCTCTGTGTCGTAGGGACACTCATTTTCGCAATGGTCTGTATTCTTTCTGGGGTCAGTTTCCTTCCCTCCTTCGATAAGAGGTGACCTAAGTAGGTAACTTCTTGGCGACAAAATTGCAGTTTGGAAAGAGAAACTTTGTGATGGCATTCAGACAAATGAGACAACAAGGACACAGTGGCATCCTTACATATGTCTTCAGTATTGGCAGCGACCAACAAATCGTCAACATACTGGATAAGGGCCGCACCTTCCGGTAAGGCCAACAAGTCAAGTTGTGTCTTCAGAGCTTGACTGTAAATAGATGGACTCTCACAATAACCTTGAGGAGCGCGCTTAAAGCGGAAACTTCGTCCTCCTAAAGAGAATCCAAAGATATCTCTACTCTCTATGGCAATCGGGATGCTGAAGAAAGCATTCTTCAAGTCGATCACCGAAAACCACGTAGCAGAAGCTAGAATCAATGTCAGTAACGCAGTAATGTCAGGTACAACAGGGAATTGAGGAACAACAATCTTGTTCACTTCACGGAGATCGATAACAAACCTATATACAGGAGGCTGTGAAGAATCAGTTCTCTTTAGAACAGGCAAAACCGGACTATTGCACACATTACCTCGAGTCTCTTCAACAACGTCTTTATCAATCAGGTCATAAATGATCGCTAGAAGCGCTCGTTCACCATCACTTGAAATACGATATTGCGGAATGCGTGGTAACTGAGCATTCGCTTTCAACGTCACAACATATGGGGGAATGTCTAACAGGCCCACATCATTTGGACCCGTAGCCCATAATGAATCTGGTAGCGAAGACAATTCAGGTGGCAGGCAATCTTTCGACACATATATCGGAGAAATCACATTCTCACCCAACGTAAGATGTACTCCTGACGGAGAACAATATAAAGTCGCATACAATCTCTTCAACAAGTCAAGGCCTAATAAGTTCTCATTACAACCTGTAGTCAAAAGAAGGGGTGCATCAAGCCTACGAGGACCAACAGAAAGAGGCAATGGAACGGAAATCGGATTCATAACGGGGGCGCCAGAAAAACCTATAGAAACATTAGTTAAGCCAGACAAAGGTGCGCCAGGGAGTTTCGAATGCATAATAGAACTCTTCGTAGCACCAGTGTCTAGCAGAAAAGGCTCTGACACACCTGATGCAATCACTTCCACGTAAGGTCCACTCTGATCTACCGGAACTGAAACAACTCCCTCTCTTTGTCCGTGGCTGTCCTAACAATCATTACCTTGATCTCCATCGCCTTCAACATAATAATCATCTACGTAGTACTGTGTAGACCTACCAGAAGAATTCTGCTGTTGATCAAAGCTATTCATCGAATTCTGCTGAGGCAAAGGGCGCGTGTTCTGTCCGCGACCTCTACCTCTAGGCACTTGTTGAGCACCTCTACCTCTAACACCAGGAGCACTATTTGCACGTTGCAACAGAACGGGACAACTATTCTTATAGTGACCCTCTTCTTTACAATATGCACACCGATTAGGCCCATAGGGAATACGCTGTTGTTGAGGAGTCTCGTCTCTTTGCGAGTTCCTCGAATACTGTTGAGGCTGCTGATAGTCACGCTGATTATTAACACGAGGTGGATAAGCTTGTTGTAGAAGAACTTTAGTCTTCAATTCCTTAGTCTTCTTATCCGCTCTCTCTAACTCATCCTTACGCCTATTCTCGTAGTACTGAGCCGTAGCAAGAATCTGCGCCGAAGTAGAAACAGGCCAAGCACTCTCGGAATCTTTCAACTTAGTACACAGCTCAGGAAGAAGATTGTGCACGAATTTATCAACAAACAGTCTCTGGCCACCTTCGGTAGCCATATCCTGACCACTATGATCAACAAAAGTTTCCTCGAAACGCGAGAAAAAGTCTGAAACAGACTCTTCTTTCTTCTGCTTACAGGCTGACAATTTATCCCAATTAACACGGACTTCAGGCATTAAAGTCTTCATAAAAGTGATAATCCTACCAGGGAGTTCAGTGATAACATCTTCAGGCTTAGCACCTCCAACTTGTCTACCATTCGCTGCAACAGGATTCACCCACGAATCGCCCAATTCATTATCATGATCCGTATGTCGAATGACATTCCAGATGGGCTGTGGAACAACATTCCCAAAAAGCATATCTATGTCCGTCAAATTCATGACGCACGAACTCACAGTTTGCGCAAGTTCTTTATAATATCCTGCCGGATTCTTCCGCGGATCTGGTAAAGTCTGTTTAAGCGCTAGAACTTCTGCACGTTTCCATGGTACATGTACCCACACTCGCTGGAAATGCGCAACGGTCGGTGGATTAGCATTAGGATCAGCAGGTCTCCATACTGGAGGAACCTCTCGCATCGGATATTGACGCGCTTGTCTCCTAACTGACGAATCTGGCTCAAACAACCGTTCAGTAGGAACTTCGTTACGGAGCAACAGTAACGTTGATACCGCTTTCTCAACATCGGGTAGACTCACAATCGTTCCTTTGGCAAACTCCGAACGCAATCGGGATAATTCTACAGGAACTCTACCCACTTCATCCATCCATTGTTCATGGAGGAATGCACACATAAGCTCAAAAACATAACGCTGCTTTGGTGCTTCCCATTGTCGGAAAACATCCATAATACCTTCTAGATCATACTGGGACCTATACGTCACCCATCTGCGTACCATATGATCCAAAACCACTCGCTCATCTGTATCGGGCAATTGGCTACGCGATTGTCTATGCTCACTCACAGGAGACATACCCATTTGTCCCAATATAGGAGTTAGAAAATTTGAAAAGGCAGCGGTCATCCGCTGTCTAGGAGAAGCAACAGTCGGAAGGACAAGAGGAGACGAAACAGTAGTAGTAGGATCCATAGTCGGAACAGGCATAGAAACAGCAGTAGTAGTAGGAGGCAAAGTAGGCAACCCTTGAGAAGGCTGCGCATTAGGAACAACAACCAACGGAGGAGCTGGCTGTGGAGGAATAACAAGAGGCAAAGCAACAGGAGCTTGCACGGCCACAATAGGCTGTGGTGGAACTATAGCATTCTGCACATAAGGTGGTAGTGAATTTAACAAATGCGACATCAAAGGGTCTTTCACAAGATCCTTTTCATCTTTCTGCTCTTTAGCTGGCAAGACTGGATAGCATCTGTCTATCGCTAACTTCTTCACTCTAAGCATCTGCTCACTGTCTTTCTCTTCTTCACTATCTCTGTATGCAACGGCGGCTTGCACCATTGACATACCCTTTCTATTCTTTTTCGCCAACTTAATTTCTTTCTGTTTGGCTTCGTTGCGCCATATGCGGAAAGAGTCAAACATCGCCGGCCGGGCTTTCTTCTTGAACAACTTCACTTCAAGGTTGTCTAAAACTTCTGTCTCAAAACTACCATAACGGGGCCACTGTAGGACACCGTCATTCTTCGTGTATTTTACCCAAATCTCATTATAGCTAATAGGACCTACTCCATGCTTCACATACAGCTCGTATGTAGGAGTTCCGATCGGAGGAACCGGACACGAATCCTCTAACCGGGAATCCCTTGACGTACCACAACTAAACAAATTCCTAAGACTGCTAAAACCAGGCATCTTGCTCACTAGTCTAGCTTCAAACAACAAGGGTAATCTAAAATCGATAAGCTCGTGAATTCACGAATCCCTTGGCTTTGGGGCCTGCAGGTACCAAATCAAAGCTATCCACTAAAGAATACAAACTAAGAACTAGGAGACGCTCCCTTTATACTTAACTGAATTTTCGATGGCCTCACCAGAAGACCCGTCAATCGTCTCGCTCTACAAACGTCTAAGGCTCCAAAACAGGGTGACAGTCAGGGCAGCAGTCCTTCGTAGCCGTCGGGACGCGGGAAACCTCGCAGCAAAGACCTTCGGAACCACGTCGACATACAGGGGTCGCTGAAGTGGCTGGCCAACCTCTGGAATTTTCTCACAACGCTTCTCACGAACCTCTGGCTTGGACCGGTACCGCTGAAGTCGCCCCACGAGGGGCGCCAAATGAGGTACTGGGTTTTCTCGGAACCAATACTATTACAATAACCCAGCGGTGTCAGGGCAACACCCAAAGACCCCGGATTCCCCTGTCTTGGCAAACAGACACGGGATACTTCTCGATGACGTCAAAGACCAAAGTTTATTGGTTGCAACCAGGGACAGAGGTCTACGAAGTACACACGGGTAGTTCGACAGAGACTGCACCATCTCAATGAACAAAACTCGGTCTTTTATGCCGAAAATTACGCTTCTGGCAACATCACAATTTACATTTGGTGCATACAAAACTAACCAATGAACAAGTAGCATTTCAACAAGTAGCGAATCACGACAGTCAAAGTTAATCCCACTTTCCGTTGTCCAGCCCACCAAAAACGATCGCACATATGTTAGTTTCCTGTTCGATCAGGCCGGACAAAACCATCATAAAACCTTCAACCCAGATCGATGAACATGTCGTAAAGGAAAGGCAGAAACAGATGGAAAGGAGATAAAGGAGTGGGAACGGTGGGCCATAAAATCGGACCACGTCCTGTTCTTTGATCTTTATCAGTGCAGCTGCTAACCAAGGAACTGGCTCAGCAGGATTCGCCCCAGGCGAGGAGTCAGTTCGGCCAGGTCAACCAGGAGTCAGCTAAGGCGTACGAGTCAAGGACTCGTTCGGTCACGATCGTAGGGCCTATGTTAGGGCAACCATACAAGATGGCTGCCACATTACAAAATGGAACCCGAGGGTTCAAACTAAATCCTCAAATGCAGAGTGTTCTCTTATATCGATTCATACGAAAACACCAATACACGTTAGACTCGTCATTTGCGGTCTGCTGACACCTAGATCGTCCATTTCCGACGATCTTTATAAATCGGGTTTCCGAACTATCGAACCCAATTCGAAATCACGGAACCACACTATCTCACCCAGACGGAACGCCCCATAGAAGGCCAGGCAGAAGGCCGCCCCCAGCATGCTTCCCTCGAACGGAGACTGGCAAATAGTAGGCAACACCCCCAAAATATTAATCAAAGTCGGGAGATCCAAAGGCCTACGACAGTCCCGCCGTGGCCCATCTAATCTGGATCATCCTGCTAAGGCCTTCCTGATTAAGAATGATGCCCCAGGGTCCCGCTCCCCTGCCAACTTAGCAAAGAAGCCTATCGCTGAAAGGGAGGTCCTAGCATATGCCACTGCTCTGCCCTGATCCCGCAAAACCTGTAAAAAGGCGTAGATCGTTTCAGTAGAAAAGATCCTTGCAGCCCCTGTCTGCTCTACAAATGATCTGTAAACGTTAAACTGTGACTGATAGGCACGTTTGGTGCGATCACTCAGAGCGGCACCTACCAGCCCCGCTAAAGGGGGGCTCCAATTTTCCACAGTGACGTAGGGAACGTCGTCATGCGCTCTTCCGCCTGCACATGGAACCTCCGGAAATCCTGCAACTTGGAACAAGACAAAACGTCAGCAGCATGGTTATCAACACCAGGTATATGCGCAGCCTTAAAAGTTAAATTCAATCTTAAGCATGCCAACACCAACAGCTTCAACAACCTCAGCACATGTGGGCAAGACGCCCCTTGCCGATTGATAATTTGAACCACCGCCATGTTATCCGACCAGAAAGTCACTGCCCTGTCCCTGAAGCGCTCAGCCCAGACCGTCACTGCCACCCAGATGGGGAAAAGTTCTAAGAAGGCTAAGTTCCTCGTTAAGCCTGCTGAATGCCAAGCCGTTGGCCAGACCGCACCGCGCCACGCGGGACCCAAGATCGCCCCAAAACCAATGCTTCCGGCCGAATCGGTGTATAGGCCAAGCTCAACGCTGGACAGCGGCGGCGCGGGCCACACCACCCACCCGTTAAAGTCCCTCAGGAAATCGCGCCACACCTTGAGGTCTTCCTTAACCCCTGCTTTCAATCGCACTCGATGGTGCTTCTGGGTAAGACCTACCATCGCTCTGGCTATAGACCTCGAGAAAGGGTGCCCCATGGGAATGATGCGCAAAGCAAAATTCAACTGACCCACCAGTACCTGTAACTGATGTAACGTCACCTTCGGACCCGCCAAGGCCGCCTCAATGGCTAGGGAGAAGGCTCTCACTTTATCCATCGACAACCTACACTCCCCCGCTACCGTGTCAATCTCGATGCCCAGGAAGGACATGCATGTGTCAGGGCCGACTGTTTTGCTCGGTGCCAGCGGCACTCCAAATTCCTTCAACATAACTACCAGCTGACCCAGGGCCAAGGCGCAGGCATCCGAAGACGCGGGGCCCATCACCATGAAGTGGTCTAAATAATGCACCACATCTGTACATCCTGACTTCTGAGAAAACACCCACTGCAGCATGGAGCTAAAGGTCTCAAAGTACTTGCAGGAGACCGCACACCCCATGGACATACATTTGTCGTAATAAAACTGCTGTTGCACCTGAAAGCCTAGCAAATGGTAATCCTCGGGGTGCACGGGCAATAAGCGAAATGCTGACTCAATATCTGTTTTCGCTAGCAACGCCCCCCGGCCTATGTCCCTCACTTTCTGAACTGCGGCATCAAAGGACGAGTACGTCACTGAGAATAATGCCGGATCAATGGCATCATTTACAGATGCACCTTTTGGTGCAGAGAGGTTATGAATCATCCTGTATTGTCCCAGCTCCTTCTTGGGCACTACTCCCAGAGGGGAGCACACATAGTTCACCCATGGAGGAGCAGGGAAAGGACCTGCTACTCGGCCTAAGGCCCGCTCTTTCTCCACCTTTGTAGCCACTACAGAGGGATAGGTTCTCACTGAAACTTGGTTTCTATACTGGCTAACTGGGGGGACATGGGACGCTGGGATACGGAATCCCCTGGAAAAGCCATCAAACAACATCTTAGCAGCTGCCCTGTCTGGGTACTCGTTCAGCCAAAAAGTCAATTTTTCAATATTCACTGGGGTAGGCAGGTTAGACCTGGGGGGGCTTGATAACCTTAGGAGCGGTACCCCACCGCTCTTTGGATTTCTTGTTGCACTTGGACTCGGGATGGGACGGGTGACCGCAGTAGGCGCATGCGTGCTTAAACTTGCACTGCCCGGGTGGCCATGTGCACCCTTTGCCATTGAATGCCCAGCAGGTACCCTTCTTCTCGCCCGGCCTTCCCTGGGAAGTCCGAAAAGGCTGCCTAGCCGGGTGTTCCCTACTGCTCACGCTCTCTAACCAGGCATTGACCTCAACCTGATCCCAACAAATGGCTGGGTTCTCTTCCTTCGCCCAGCGAAACTCCCTATCATAAGTCAACTAGACTGAGCCCCCATGTGTGGAGTGTGCCTTCACGATCTTATTGGTGTAAAACACCAACGGGATAGCCAACTCTGGCCTTTGTTCCAACAATACCGTTACATAAACGTGGAAACCGAAAAGCCAATTCGTTATTGTTTCCTCAATCCTAGGTCTCCGATCTCGGAAGGAGTGCTCTTTCCCCTCCCTGTCCTTGTAATCCTCCCCTCTTCTCTTAGGCCTGATAAGGGAGAATATATCTACGTAGGCACCCTTCCAAATCTTCTCTCGCACTTCCATACTCACATGTGTAGCTAACATCCCCGACTGAGACAACACGTTCCCCTGTATAGCCCCCACCTCGCTGCTCCTCGCTGTAGCGTCACCAGGCTTCCGGAGCCGATAATTGGCCTACTAATGTGGAGACTGATGCCAGCAAGCTATCTAACGGATCGCACGCGGCTGCCACTGCAGCCACCGGCTGCGGTGGGAGTGGGGCCGGTGGGACCGTAATCTTTGGTACCGCGCCTCCTGGGGCCAACGCCTTCAGCGCCTCCCTAATCTCGGACAATACTGAACCCACTGGGTCTACTGGCGCGGGAACTACCACCTGTTGCACATCCGGAATGTGGACGGAAGGGTTGACCGGCTCTGCAGCTAAAGGAGGCGTGGAGACGGGACCTACTGATCCCTCGTCCCCCTTCCCCCTGGCAGGGCTAGGCCTACTCTTCCCCTGCTTGGCTCCCCCTTCCTCTTTGGCTGTGCATTGGACTTCTTCCTTAAAGGCGGAAAAGCGGCCCTCGGTGGTACCCCCTCCCTGCGTGGCCTTTCCACTACCTCGGGCTGCTCCCCTTGTGAAGAATCGCTATCCTCTCCGCTATCGGGAGCCTCCTTGCTTAACTTCTCCAGCAGCAATTTCATGATCTGTGCCAACTCAGGCTCAGAATCCTTCCTCTTTTGTCCTCCCTTTTTTGACGCCATGCTGTCTGTATCTCGCCCTAACGCACTACCTCGCACTACCTCGCAACTGCACCTAACGCGCCCCGATTTCCCTGCTCCCGCTCCCGTAAGCACCGTTCACGCCGCCCGACAGGAGCCCGCACGGCGAGGATCCTCGCACACAGCCGTAAACCCCGTAAGGCAGCGACAATCCTATCCCCGTCCCAGCACCCAATGTGACTCACGGCTGCCCACGAGGCCCCCAAAGGCACTCGACCCCTTACCTGGCTATGCGAATGATGCTCGATCCTTCTGCTTCTAGAGTTTCGGAATGCCGGCCTGGATCACGAGAATGGCCAGGTGCCAGCGTGAGCAGTCAGGTATCCAGGAGTGATAGCGGGAACAGAGACCCCAGTCACAGGGAGTTGACCCTAAATAGGCCAAAGGTCTCCGCCCCCTGACCCCCAGGTCACGCGATATCGCCTGACCCGGAAATGGGTCCGCCGGACGCCGATTGAGCCGTCCGCCCGACCAACCACTAGAGACCAGGGGCGGGGTCCGGAGAGGCCGGGTCCTAAGTGCGAGCGTCATGATTCTCTGCGCTTGTCAGAGTATGACGTTGCAGTTTGATTTAAGACTGAGTCTGCATCAGTGGTAGAAGGAGGCTCCCACTAACTGTGGGATGGCACTTTGGAAGGTTTCAACTGATTTTTAGGTGCCAGCTCTCATGGGGGCAGTGTGTCAGGAGGCATCTGGATCAGAGCCATCAGAGTGGTCAAGCTCACAGGCTCCAGCTCACCATTAAGGAGAGGTGTGGTGCAGTGGCTAGGGCAGCTGACTTCGGAGCACAGGGTGCACGGTTCGATCCACGGTGGCAGATCAGCTCAGCACCATGTGACTCTGGGTAATAGCTCACTTAATTTCCACGACGGCCCCAGCGCCGTGAGACCCGTAAGAGTGAGTTCTTTGTGCTTTACAAATCGATTTACGATTAAGGGGCAGCCCAGAGGCGACACACCCAGTATTGCCAACATGAAGGCCTCGACCTGCATGGGGTTGGCTGATGTAGCCGGGAACTCTGGATATCATCTTTTGCAATGTTGGGGTCTTGTCTGAGAGTGAGGCAAGTCTGACAGCAGGTTCTAGACTCCAAACAGTCTCCTGAGGGTGACCTTTTCCTCAGGGAAGAAGAGGACTTTTTCTCATGACACTTGTGTGAGATAACTCCCTGCCTGGTACTTAACTGAAGGTGATCGGTTATCGATTTGGGGTATCCCTGCAGATGTTGGACAAAATGACCTTGACATCACACTCCCTGATGACGTTCAGATGCGTTGAAGCACAACATTGACAAGTCACAAGCCGCCACAGCATCTTGTTTTGAACCTAAACACCACAATGCAGGTTCCATGTGCTCCAAAACAGACATTTTCCTGTAACATCTGTAACAGGGCAGAAACCTCCAATAGTTTGTAGAAGACATTTGTCCTTGTCGCTGTCAAAAGCATTTAGTTGGAGAGGTGAGGAAAAACAAAAACTGATGCCACTGTGCCACCATATTTAGGAATGGTGCCAAGTGGTACCACCTGGCAGCGCAGGAGAGCTGTTGATGAGAAACGCTTTCGAGACCAATCTGATGCCTAAAAGAGTATTCTCAAGGTAAGAAATCTGCAGGAAGTTGTTTCCATCAGAAATGCAGAGCAAGACACTAGCTGATAGGGTCCGTGCTTCTGTGCTTTATGTTCTGGTGTTCGAGGCAGCAGCATGCCACAGCCAGCCCAAGGCCCTGCACTTTGTAAAGTTTGAAGATCTCCTGTAACCCAGGAGAAGCATCTCCCTGTGGTTGCTAGCCAGTTTTTGTTTGCTGTTTACCCTGGTGGCCAAAACTGGGATTACTTTGGGCTGATAGATTCTCTGTTTTGGAGAAGAGAGGGGTTGGGATCACCGTAGTAAAATGGATATGTGGACACAGAACGTGACCTTGTTAACTCTAAGACCCACGAAGTACAGCGTTTTCAGGAAGGGGCACAGGGGAGGGTGTACCTGCAGGCTGAAGCTTCCGCGAGGGACCCCTCAGCCAAGCACAAAGAAGACCACCTTCTTGTGCAGTAGATATATGTGGGTTCCATTCACCAATCTAGACACACAAGTGAAAATCCCTCCTCCCGCGTCATATACACCATCCGCACATTAATTCTTCATGCATGTTCCTGACACAATGATTGACAACGACTTTTAAAAGCAAAAGGTCAATTAGCAACCCCCACACAAAGGCCCCACACAAAGGTGCAGGAAAGAAGACTTGTGTCCTGGTCTAGAGACGCGGTCACCACTGCCAGTCCCCACATAGCCTAGATAGAGACAGCAGCAGCCACAATCAGTCAGCTCTACTGGGCTTGCAAGATTCTGAAGCTCACTGGGTGGAAACACATCCAGGGGTGACTGGAACATCTACAAGAGTAGGGGGCGTGGCTTTTCAAACCCATTCAGAAGACTGTCACCCCAACAGCACTGCTGACCATTGCAGTGATGTGATACGGGACTCAAGCCAACCCCTCCCGTACCTCTCATTCCCGGACACTCACCCTTCACGACAGCCCCTGAGGTAACGTCCTGGGACACTAACCTGACGACCAGCTCCCCTCCCCTCTCTGTCTTCCAGGAGCCAATCAGGAACAGGCGATTCCCGGAACCACAACCACCTGACCCCGGAAGTCCCGCCTCGGAATCCCCACCGGAACAGGGTAAAAGCGGAAGCGAGGACAGAGACGCCGTCGGAGCAGCGATCTCGTGGCAGGAGGCTCGGACCGGCGTTGAAGCAGACCAGAGTAAAGAAGAGGCAGAAGAGTGGAGCGAAGACTGGTGGAGTCCAGAGGAGGAGGCTGAAGAGCGGCCGCAACTCACCTGGGAGTTGCGGCGGAGCGTGTGAGTACTACCGAACCCACCTCTGTAGCACATTAGGTGCTTTGTATATAGTGTTCGACTCTCTCTCCTTAGTAGCACAAAGCCTGGCCTGCACTGGAAAGATTTTGTATAGCACGTCCACACTTGTACAGCACTTAGTACATAGGCGGACCCCTCAAGATCCCTCACCTACACCCCGTCTCTCTCTTCCCCTTCCGAATCCGTCCCGCTACCCTTCCCTCACTGTCTTTTTCTACTCCCGTACACTCCCGGTGCTGGTTGTAGAACAGTGTCATAACGAGACCGGCAAGACTAACCGCTCCTTGTCCTCTTTCTCTTCCCTCCGAGGACCACCCAGTACGTATCCATCCCGGAGGACCCGTTCCATCACCGGAGGGAGAAGGCAAGAAACCATCGCGGACGACCGTACATCTGTACTACCTTTTCCTTCGCCTGTACTAACTGTGTTCTTGACGCTATTAAAGACCCACCATTGCACACTACATACGGCCTCCTCGCCTTATTTTCCGGCCCGCCCTAAGCCCACGTTCACAGGTGGTGTCAGAAGTGGGATCAGCTGGAAGCATGGAGGCCGTCGTCAAGCAAATGGCGGAGACCCAAGAGCATTGGGGAGCCTTAATAGAGAGGTTCCTTAAAACAGCAGAAGACGACCGCGGCCAGCTACATGACGTTCTCAAGGGTCAAGGAGCCGCACACGACCAGGCCATGGGGAAGCTAAGCGACGCCCTGGGTCAGCAGAGACCGGTTGCCTCCCTCCCATCGATTGTATTGCAGAAGTATGTGCCGGGGGAGGATCCAGACTATTTTTTCACCAATTTCGAGAGACTCGCACAGGCAGCCTCATGGCCAGCCGACTGCTGGGGTCAATATCTGGGGCCGCTGTTGACCGGCGATCTCCAGGCCGCTTACCAACAAGCCAACATTCAGGGGAACACACCCTACGCCGACATCAAAACTTGCATTCTGGAATGTTTGGGTATCGATGATGAGACATACAGGGTCAAACTGCGGCAAGCTAAGGAAGGTCCGCAGGAAAACCCCAGAGCTCTCTCCTTCCGCATTAAAGACTTGGCAAACCGATGGTTGAAACCTGAGACATCCTCAAAAGAAGACATCCTAGGAAAGATATACTTAGAACAATTCTTGGCTTCCCTACACCCCACTACTCAGAGATGGGTACGACAACATGCCCGTCTCACCCTCGACACCGCTGTGGAGATAGCCGCTGCCTATAACCGGGCTCAAGAATTGCAAAGAGGGCGGGAAGAACATCCCAACCGAACACACAACTCGGGTGGAAATCGTCCACCCAGACCCCCGCTGCCACGCAGACCGGAACCCCCTCCCTTGATGCCGGCTCCCATATTGTACAGACCACCCCACCAAGCGCCACCCCAACAAGGACCACAATGTTATAACTGTGGAGCCTATGGCCACATTGCCCACATGTGTCCACAAAAAGAGGAACCCATGGAGGTGGGCCTCGTACGGAACTATGTATGTGTCAATCCGGGAGCCAGTCCACCTCCCTTTCATATTCCAGTACACATCGATGGCCAACCTGTTCTCGCCCTAGCGGACACCGGATGCAGACAAAGTGTCCTACGACCTCAGGACCTGAGCAAACCCGTTGGTCCACGCGTGGGTATGGTCGATATTCAATGTGTCCATGGCGATACGAGAAGATACCCGACTGCACGCATCCGGGTACAACACCCCGCTGATCCTGGAACCGACCTCACAGTCGGACTAGTCCCAAACCTCCCAGAACAGGCGATCTTGGGGAGCGATTATTCCGGACTCCCCGGGCTCGTACAAGAGACCACCGACTCGTTTTCCCGTTGGTGGAAAGAAGCACCGTTTTCTCAAGAGCAGCCGGTAAAGACTTCGGATCCTCGACCCAAGAAAACACGTACCCAACGGCGACAGGAAAAGAAATGTTACTCCAGTGCTTACCCTGTTATACCGGCGGAACACCCCTGGCAGACTGACAGAGAATTCAGGGCCGCACAAAGGGAAGATCCTCTCCTGCGGGAAGCATGGGCCAAAGCCTTGGATAATGAAGACCCTTTACATGTAGGTCCCTATTTTTTTAAGAAAGCAGGACTATTATACCGGAAAGGAGGGCCCCAACAAAATCCCCAATTGTTAATCCCTGGTCCCTTTCGCGACAAGGTCCTGTTTCTTGCACACAGCCACCTCCTGGGGGGTCATTTCAGTGACGAGAAAACAAGTCAGGCTATCCTAGAGAAATTCTATTGGCCGGGTATCCATCAACAAGTGAAGACCTATTGCCGGGAATGTCCGGTTTGTCAGAAAACAGCCGACACCATCCCCCCAGGGTTCCCCTACAACCGCTTCCCCTCATTGATGTTCCCTTTAGCCGGGTAGGGATGGACATCATAGGACCCCTGATACCCTCCCGAAGTGGTTGCCGTTATGCTTTGGTCCTAGTGGACTACGCCACCCGCTTCCCAGAAGCCGTTCCCTTGCGACAGCCCACCACTCAGAGTATAGCCAAAGCACTCATCGCTATCTTCTCCAAGGTAGGATTTCCTCGGGAGATCCTTATGGATCAGGGCACCCCTTTTGTTTCCCGCCTGATGCGACAAGTATGTTCCCATCTCGGGATAAAGCAGATCAGAACCGCAGCATACCACCCCCAAACAGACGGGTTGGTAGAACGCTATAACGCCACCCTGAAACAGACACTAAAGAAATTATTGGCCTTGGAAGCCAGGCGTTGGGAGGAGATGTTGCCGTTGGCCTTGTTTGCCATCCGATGCAAACCCCAAAGCAGTACTGGCTATTCGCCTTTCGAACTCCTGTATGGTCGGCCACCCCGTACCCTTCTGGACATGGCCCAAGAGGCCTGGGAAGCCGAACCCGACGGAACCCGACCCCTTCCTGAATATGTGGAGAATCTCAAAACCCATCTGGCAGTCGTCCGAGACATTGTACGTCAAAACATGGAAGACACCCAGAACCGTCAGAAGAGACAATACGATAAAGGTACCAAAACCCGTACCTTTTCCGCCGGAGACCTGGTCCTCTTAATGATGCCATCATCTGACCAAAAACTACTGGGTCAATGGCAAGGCCCCTACACCATCCTCAGGCAGGTAACCCCTGTTACGTACGAGCTGGAGTTGGACCCCACACGGGGGACGACCCAAATATATCATGTCAATCTCCTTAAGAAATGGGAGGGACCCCGACCTGTTTTGACAAGTGAGCCCCACCATCTAGCGCTCTCATTTGAGCCCTGTTTTGATCCCGATCTACATGAGAAACAAAAACGAGCTGTTCAAGAGGTCCTTCTGCCCTCGAACCACGTTTTTTCCTCCTCTCCAGGGCATACCACGATTACGGAACATGCCATCCATACGGAACCAGGGAAGGTGGTCCGGTTAAGACCTTACCGAGTCCCCGAAGCCCGACGGGCTGTCATCCAACAGGAAGTCGAACAAATGTTACGTATGGGAATCATTGAACCCTCCACGAGCGATTGGAATTCGCCGATTGTCCTAGTCCCCAAACCTGACGGATCGGTGAGATTCTGCATAGACTTCCGCAAGGTGAATAAGGTATCTTCCTTTGACACGTATCCCCTACCTCGCGTTGATGAAATGGTCGAGCGGATAGGGAAGGCCAAGTACATCTCCACGCTCGACCTTTGTAAAGGATATTGGCAGATTCCCCTTAGAGAACAGGACAAGAAAAAAACGGCTTTCTCCACCCCGGCAGGGCTATACCAATTCACTGTTTTGCCCTTCGGCTTACATGGTGCCCCGGCCACCTTCCAAAGAGCCATGAACCAGATCTTGAGGCCCCACTCCCTATACGCAGGTGCATATCTTGATGATATCATCATCTTTAGTGACAGTTGGGAAGAACATCTGGAACAGTTGGGACAAGTAGTTACGTCATTGGGTGCCTATGGGTTTACCATCAACCCCGCCAAAACCACCTTAGCAGCCCAGGCTGTCAAGTACTTAGGCTTTCTATTAGGAGAAGGAGTTATCAGACCCCAACAGAATAAAGTAGAAGCCATCCAAGCCATTCCTTTCCCCCGAACCCGAAAAGACCTTCGTGCCTTCCTGGGTCTCCTAGGTTATTACCGACGGTTCGTCCCTAACTTCTCCCAAAGAGCAGCTCCCCTTACAGACTTGCTTAAAAAGACAGCCAAGACCGAAGACGCCCTGCGTAACTCTACTCCTTCTCTTTTAAGTGCCTTCCAAGGACTGAAAGCATCCCTGACCTCTGAGCCTGTTTTAGTCAGTCCGGACTACTCTCAACCCTTTCTGTTACAGACGGATGCATCAGACCAAGGCCTAGGGGCCGTACTCTCTCAAACAGACGACAAAGGAAATGAGAGACCGATTCTGTTTTTGAGTAGGAAGTTGTTTCCCCGCGAAATGAACTATGCAGTTGTAGAGAAAGAGGCTCTTGCCATAAAATGGGCTGTCGAGAGCCTCCGGTACTATTTGGAGGGGCGCGAGTTCATCATCTACACCGACCATGCTCCCCTTGAGTGGATGGCCCGGAACAAAGGACACAATGACCGGGTCCTCCGTTGGTTTTTGTCCCTCCAACCATTCCGTTTTAAAACAATCCATCGCAAGGGTTCTGAACAAGGAAATGCCGACTTCCTTTCCCGATATCCCCTCAATCCAACCCGTACAAGAAGGACAGCTAGGGGAAGGGGATGTGATACGGGACTCAAGCCAACCCCTCCCGTACCTCTCATTCCCGGACACTCACCCTTCACGACAGCCCCTGAGGTAACGTCCTGGGACACTAACCTGACGACCAGCTCCCCTCCCCTCTCTGTCTTCCAGGAGCCAATCAGGAACGGGCGATTCCCGGAACCACAACCACCTGACCCCAGAAGTCCCGCCTCGGAATCCCCACCGGAACAGGGTAAAAGCGGAAGCGAGGACAGAGACGCCGTCGGAGCAGCGATCTCGTGGCAGGAGGCTCGGACCGGCGTTGAAGCAGACCAGAGGAAAGAAGAGACAGAAGAGTGGAGCGAAGACTGGTGGAGTCCAGAGGAGGAGGCTGAAGAGCGGCCGCAACTCACCTGGGAGTTGCGGCGGAGCGTGTGAGTACTACCGAACCCACCTCTGTAGCACATTAGGTGCTTTGTATATAGTGTTCGACTCCCTCTCCATAGTAGCACAAAGCCTGGCCTGCACTGTAAAGATTTTGTATAGCACGTCCACACTTGTACAGCACTTAGTACATAGGCGGACCCCTCACGATCCCTCACCTACACCCCGTCTCTCTCTTCCCCTTCCGAATCCGTCCCGCTACCCTTCCCTCACTGTCTTTTTCTACTCCCGTACACTCCCGGTGCTGGTTGTAGAACAGTGTCATAACGAGACCGGCAAGACTAACCGCTCCTTGTCCTCTTTCTCTTCCCTCCGAGGACCACCCAGTACGTATCCATCCCGGAGGACCCGTTCCATCACCGGAGGGAGAAGGCAAGAAACCATCGCGGACGACGGTACATCTGTACTACCTTTTCCTTCGCCTGTACTAACTGTGTTCTTGACGCTATTAAAGACCCACCATTGCACACTACATACGGCCTCCTCGCCTGATTTTCCGGCCCGCCCTAAGCCCACGTTCACAAGTGTCCTCGAGGCTGGACTGCTGCAAGTAATGCTTGCCATCTCAAGATGGCACCTTTTGTAGTCATGAATGAGATCTACCGAAGAAAAGATGGCTGCTTCCTACTTCCAGGCCAGGACAGCCATTTCAGTCTTCTGAGCTCACCAGCTCAATAGCTTTCCACCATCTGATCCTGCTGTCTCCACTCCTGCTAACGCAGACAGCTTTCCGCTAGTTCTCCCACTTGTACCTGCTTCAGATTCCAGACATTAGTTACCCCATTTCCTTTTTTCAGCAGTCTGAGGTTCTTTGTGCCATTTTATTTCTTTTCCTTAAGAAACATGCACAGTTCTTCAGTGGTTCCTCAATCTCCTGGATGTTGGTGTCCTCCGCATGTGGATTTGTGGCACAGAGGGAGAGGGCCCCACATCCTTTGCCCAAAGCAGAGATGCCTCTTCAAAGGATGCCCTCCATTGCAACCACCACTGAAATGCTTTAGTCCACATTCCATCTGTGTATTTAGTTTAGGAGGAAAGATGAATATTAGAGCTCTGAGCTTTCAGTCCCTCCTACCCCAGGGACTGAAATACACAACAGTGAGCAGATCACTTCTCAAATTTGTAATTAAGTGTGCGGTTGAATTAATCTCTGCTTTACATTCTCAGGTGGTTTCTTGTTAGGCCATTTTTAGGTCGTGCGACCTATCTCAATGCGCATGCGCATTGAGCGGGAGCTCGATATAAAGGGGCTTAAACAGAAGTTTAACTAGCTGGCGATTTGGTGCTGTGCCCGTGAAATGCTCGTGCACAGCATCAAATCGCCAGCCATCTGTTCCCCAGCAGCTCCGCCCCACAAGCTTCCCCCAGCGTGCGCTCTGGCTCAGCCGAGCCGCACTCCCCCACACCTCTCACACAAAAGTGAAGCTTCACTTCAAAGCATGCCGTTATCACTCTCACACACAAGTGAAGCTTCACTTCAAAGCATGCCACTCATTTTCACTTCCTCACATACTGACACGCTGAGGCGCAGGCACTTAGCACAGCACGAGAACAACTCTTCTCACGGAGCATTGAGCAATGTACTGAAACACACTCCCCATGGTATTTCCTATCAAACAACGCAATTCCACAAAGTGACATGCAACAGGTCGCTTTGGCGCCTTTTCTGGGTATAAAGCACTATATGAATGTAAACCCATAACAATACCCGAGATGGTTGCCATTAAGGGTCAATGAACATTGAATTAAAAGATATCAGAGTTTGCACGTGTGGGAGGGTAGCATGTTACTGTGTAGCACAATGCATTCTTTTTTTCTCTATAAATCACAACACAGCACAATTAGCTGTGTGGCGAGCTGTAATTGGATATTTCATTACATTTGCAAAATACTTCTGTATTTTTGGGCCTATACGATGCGATACTTCGCTTCATAACGAATAAGCATCACACAGGATGCATTGGAACACCGGAAGCTAATACCGCCTGAAGACCTCCTGTAGCCCTGCTGTGTGGTATTACCTCCTTTACGATCTCCGTGGGTCAGAATCGGAATAACTTGGTAATTGCTCATGTTCAACCCAGTATCACTCTGCAAAACGTAGAATACGGTGTGTTTTTCCCTTACATTTTAAATCTGGAAAAACTGTGGTAAATGTGTGTGGAGAAAAACAAGGCTATTTTATGTGGTTGGGTAAGCTACCAGCCAGCCAACTGAAAGCTTCATGGCACCTTCTTCCAAACAAGCATTGAAAATGCAATAGGTCTCGCCTTTGATTAAGTTACAGCCATTTTCTTTGCTAATGGTATTGTATAGCAAAGTAATTGGCTTTAACTTAATCAAAGGCGAGACCTATCGCATCCACCACCGCATCCACCACCACATCCACCACACCCACCACCATCACTTCCACCACCACATCCACCACCACTTTCACCACATCCACAACCACCACATCCACCACCACCACCACATCCACCACCTCCACATCCACCACCACATCCACCACCACATCCACCACCACATCCACCCCCTCATCCACCACCATCACCACCACATCCACCATCAAAACCACTACCACATCCACCACCACATCCACCACCACCATATCCCCCAGATCCACCACTACCACATCTATATGTGTGTGTGGCTCTGTGTGTGTGTGTAGGTGCACCCACCACCACCACATCCACCACATCCACCACACCCACCACCACCCCATCCACCACCACCACCCCATCCACCACCACCACCGCATCCACCACCACCACCGCATCCACCACCACCACCGCATCCACCATCACCACATCCACCATCACCACCACATCCACCATCACATCCACCACCACCACATCCACCATCACATCCACCATCACCTCCACATCCACCACCACATCCACCATCACCTCCATATCCACCACCACATCCACCACCACCGCATCCACCACCACCACACCCACCACCACCACATCCACCACCACAACCACCACCACCACCCCTTCCACCACCACCACCGCATCCACCGCCACCACCGCATCCACCACCACTGCATCCAGCACCACATCCACCACCACATCCACCATCACCACCACATCCACCACCACCACCACATCCACCATCACCTCCACCATCACCTCCACATCCACCATCACCTCCACATCCACCATCACCTCCACATCCACCATGACATCCACCGCCACATCCACCACCACATCCACCACCACCACATCCACCACATCCACCACCACCGCATCCACCACCACCGCATCCACCACCGCATCCAACACCACCACCGCATCCACCACCACCACACCCACCACCACTACATCCACCACCACATCCACTACAACCACCACTACCACCACCACCGCATCCACTACCACCACCACCGCATCCACCACCACCACCGCATCCACCATCACCACATCCACCATCACCACATCCACCGCATCCGCCACCACCACATCCACCGCATCTGCCACCACAACCACCACCGCATCCACCACATCCACCGCATCCACCACCACCGCATCCACCACCACATCCATCACCACCATAGCCACCATCACATCCACCACCACATCCACCATGACATCCACCGCCACATCCACCACCACATCCACCACCACCACCACATCCACCACCGCATCCACCACCACCACATCCACCACCACATCCACCACACCCACCACCATCACTTCCACCACCACATCCACCACCATTTTCACCACATCCACAACCACCACATCCACCACATCACCACCCCATCCACCACCTCCACCACCACCACCACATCCACCACCACATCCACCCCCTCATCCACCACCATCACCACCACATCCACCATCACCACCACCACCACATCCACCACCACCATATCCCCCAGATCCACCACTACCACATCTATATGTGTGTGTGTGTGTGGCTCTGTGTGTGTGTAGGTGCAAATGCAATGTTCTTGGATTTTCGTCACAATAAAATACACTGAACATAATCTTCACAAAAGTTATTTACAAACGTTTAAGCTATTGCCATTATAAATTACAATAACTTTTATTTAAGTATTAATTATTTACAAAATTAAAAGCCATTGTTATTTGTAATATCAAGACATCTAAGTCACGTAAATACAACACACATTGCATTACAAATGCTACAGGTGTCACATTTGCAAAAGTTAACACTATTGACATTGTAACTGACAAAGCTATTAATTTTGCTACTTTCAAAACCAACACATAAATAAAAAAAGTGTCATTTACAATACCAATAGCTCAAACTTTCCTAATGCGAGACCTATTGCATTTCCAATGCTTGTTACTGTTAACAGCTTATCCAACCTTGTAATGATCTTTTAATTTTTCTTTCAGTTTAATCAGTTTTTATCAATTATTTAGAACTTTATCAAGTAGAACAATGGTCGTCAAAATGTATATATGCATATAAATATATGCAAATGAATATTTTACCTTCAGTAGTGTTCTTCGTGGCGGATACTCCATCTAAATGTACATTCCTTACCTTGTGAATACCACCCCACCCCCTCCGTATTTTGATGGTACCCATGCATGCTGACATCAGTTTAATCTTTGGTCTTTTCCACTGGCTCAGCCTCAGAGTATGGCTGACAGATTGGAAACATTGACAGTGTGCAAAATCTAATTCGGAACCTTAGAAATCCTCAAAAGTCCACTCCACCAAATGGGGTGGGCGGGGGGGGGGGAAGGGCCGTTGGTGAGGAATCTGCATTTAGAGTATCCATGAGAAATAACAATACCAAAGTTTACTCATTACAAAAGGTTGATCTGAATGGGCAGAGATGACTTACATGAACTCCACAGAATATGTGCAGGGCTGGGTTATGGGCATCTTTTTTTGACACTACAGTGTCACATCCTGCTTGACAGGTATCCTGAGCCACATGTAACACCTGGGGGACTAATTGAAACTGAGGGAACAGGAAGCCAAGACAATTTTTGTGTATCCACTGTGTGGTTGCTGGAGGATCGTGCTTTTGTCCTAACAGACTCCTATCTCTGGGTATGTTGTACCTGCTTTAAACTGGATTTTAGCGTTAGATGGCGGAGGACACTGGGATTACCATAATACACACCCCAGACACAAGCAGCCAGCCCTCAGAGCCCAAATTTGGAAGGCCAAAGGCATTCGCCATCTTGAAAATGGCCTGACACATGGCACTTTGGGACTGTTTGCAGTAAGGCCAACAGGAACTGCTGCAAAAGTGGGTTGGGTTGCCCCTGCGATTTTTATCCCATTGGTTAGGGCATGCCCAGGAGTCATTCTCACCCACTAGCTACTGCTATGCATAAATGTGGCACCACCAGACACCTACTTCAGATCACTAGACTTGCAGAAGATCAGAAGAGTAATGGACATGCTGTCTGTTACCTAAAATCATTGGAGCCTCTGCAGGGGAGGTCAATGATGAACAAACCCTTTTCCCCATGCTTTCTTTGACATACTGTTTAATCCTATAAGTGCGGCCATCAGCCAATGGCCGATGGATGCACTCCCTTAACAGTGCTTGGGCATTGTTCAACACCGGGGAGGGTTATAAAGGCCACACTAGTGCTCTGACCAGAGGGAGTCCTTTATTTTTTTTCCATCCGACTTCCTGGGAAGTGCTTCCCACGCAGCCTGATTGTTTTGTTGTTTGTTTACTGCTTTGACGATTGGCACGCAGGGTGCAGATATATATTTTGAAATAAAATAATCGGGTGGGTCTTGCCCATCTTAACATCAGGCTCCATCCTCACCCCTAAAACCTAAGCAGGCCTTCTGCTCCCCTGCAGACTAAAGCATCCCATCCCAATGGCAAGCGAGACAACTTTTGATTCTCCTGGGTATTGTTTTTATATATTGGCCAGGAAAGTGTGGCTAACTCCAAATATTGTCCCACTTGCAATGGTGGACAGCTGCACTTTTTGGGCTTGGGTAGGCTGCCACCTGGAAAAACCTACCAGACCCAGACAGTTCTAAACACTAGACATCCAGGGGAGTCCAGGGTGGTGTGCTTTGCATGCATTGCACACAGTTTTCTTACCCACGATGTCCTGCAAACCTAAAACTTTGATTAAAAACACATATTTTCCCCTCACATTTTTGAGGAAAGATTAGGGAATCTGCAAGGAGCCACATAACGTTCATCCAAGTCTTCCAATAAAAGTGGTACCTCACTTGTGTGGGTGGACGAAGAGACATTGACACAAAAGGCCCTAAAGTACTACGTGGGGAGATCAGCAATAGGGGTAGCTGCAGGATTTGGGGCGCTGTTTGGCGCCACCCAGGGAAACCTACAACCCACAGAAACGTTTGAAAACTAGACAATCAATGGCTCTCATTGCCCTTGGTTTGATCCGTTCCTTTCATGGGCACTAGGCCCAGCCACACAGTGGTGCAGCGATTTTATCGGCACAAGGGGGGTAACGCTGGGAAATAGGAATTTTGTGGATTCCTGTGTATTCGGGAAGTTTCCATCAAAGAAATGTAAGAAAAATATGTGGTTTCAGTGTGTTTGAGATGTGCTTGGCATTGTGGGTAAGAAAATCTCAAGGGATCCACGCAAAGCACACCAGACAGACTCCCCTAGTTGTCTAGTTTTCAGAAATATGGCGCAAGGGCTAGGGCCCAAAATCTACAGCCACCTACATTGGAAGAAAAGGTAAGTTTTCAGGGGGAAAATGTGATGTATCCATGTTGCGTTTGGGGCAGATTCCTGTGTGGACACTAGGCCTACCCACACAAGTGAGGTACCATTTTTATCGGGACACATAGGGGGAATGGTGGGTGGAAGGAACTTTAAGGCACGCCCTTAGATTCCAGAACTTTCCCTCACAGAAATGTGAGAATAATGTGTTTTTTAGTCAAAGTTTGAGGTTTGTAAGGGATTCTGAATAAAAAGCCTGATGAGAACCATGCAAACCACCCATCATGGATTCCCTTAGGTGCCTGTCTTAAAAACTGTACAGGTTTGCTAAGTTTCCCTAGGTGCCGGCTGAGCTATGGTCCAAAATCCACAGCACCCACATTGTAAACTAAGGGTCAGTTTTCAGTGGAAAGATTTGATGCATTCATGTTGTGTTTTGTGCTTTGGTCAGTTTCCTGTCATAGGCACTAAGCCCACCCACAGAAGTGGGTGCCATTTTTATAGGGATATATATGGGAGCATAGAATAGTATAACATTTGTTCTTACCAATTGGATTTTGCTGCATTTGTGCCTTTCAAATGTAAGTCAGTGTGTAAGAAAGAAGACATTTTGAATACTACCCTCTAAATCATATACTAGATTGGGTACCCACACATTCAGAGATGTACAAATAGCCACTGCTCCTAAACTTCATATCTAGTGCCCATTTCAGACATGCATGGGTTTTCCTTGATGCCCATTTTTCGCTCTACACATTTCACCATGTGAATTGGTCTATACTCGGTACACAATGAAAAACCATTGTATGGTGCAGCTCAGTTGTTGACTCTGGGTACCTTAGGTTCTTGGAGAACCTACAAACCATATATAACCCCGCAGCCGAAAGGGTCTAGAGGACATAATGGTATGTTGCTTTTGTAAATCAGCCATTGTGAAAAAAAGTTGTAGTCAAAAATTACGTTTTTTTCCAACTAATTTTCAATATTTCTTTATTCAACTGTTTGTTTCTTTCGGAAAACCTTGAGGATATCAACACGCATAAGCCCTTGCTGAATTTGGACTTTTGTCTACTTTTCAGAAATCTATAGCTTTCCTGGATCACCACAAATTGGAAGTAGGTTGCGAACCCAAAAAATAGGAATAATGGGCTACCTCTTTAAAAAATATGAAAGCGGCAGCACAAAAATTAGGATTTTTTATGTTCCTGAAAGCTGGGGAGATGGTGACTTTAGCACAGCAAACCGTTCATTGAAAACAAATTTAGGGGGGGAAAGCAGGCACTTTTATCCTGAGCACTTTTTTCTTATTTTCCCCCAAAACAAACTTTCTCAGTGTCCTCCAGGGGAATCCACAAATCCTGGATACCTTTAGATTCCACAGGAAGCTGGAAATAAAGGCCGCAAATTTGGAAGGATACCTCACGTGGGAAAAGTGTTAAGGAGCCCGAAGCTCAAACTACCCCAAATATCCAAAAAGGGTTCATCATTGTGGGGGGGGGTTAAAACCTGGTCTTTCTGGATGAACGGATATATTCTTCCATGAGAAATTCAAGCCTCCAGTATCAGATCAAAAACACAGTTATAATCTCTATGGGACAGAGGAGGTTCCATCTTCTGTGGCTAAAAATATCTTCATGTGGAACTCCTTTCAAGGTGAAACAGGTTAAGTATTGTTGGTTATCCATGTCTCTTTGGGGAGGACAGTTCTCTTTGCAGTAAGGTGAACAGAATCTAATGATGTCATTTCCAAATCAGTTAAAAGATTGTCCTTTTCATTGACACATGGTTCCTAAAACAGTTGCAAAAGCAGAGCATAAATAATGTCACATGTGATGGAGTCTCTACAGGAGTAACGTTCAGTTTTATTTTTAATACACGGCACTGGGTTTAAGAGATATTCCATCAATCCCTTTGATTTCTTCCAGTCTTTCTATATCTTGCCTTAGAATGTTTTTTTTTTCTTTCTGAAAAGCAGTGTCGATGAAGCAACCTGTTGCTTCAGACTCAATTAAGTCTTTAATTCTCAGATGGAGCAAATCAAGCTTATATGACCCATACCCTCCAGCTCTGCCCCCGCCTCCCCCTCTACATGAATACCCAATGCAAAGTCCCCCACATTGTAATAATCAAAGGTGGGGTAAAAAGGCCATGTTTAATCACAACATTTGAATAAACATGACAAGCACATAACATGCATAATTGGTATTCATAATCACATTTTTCAAGACATTTCATGTACCTTACACATTCCCAGCCCTAAGGGAGGAGCCCCATCTGGTTCGCATCTCGCACTGGGTATCCTATGCCAGGTGCCGTGCACCTGCCCCTTAGAGTGGTGGGTCCGCACCCCTGGTCCTTGCCCGGCATTACCAGGGCCCACCCCTCTACCACCAGGCTGCCCTGGGACGCACGAAATCTGTCGCCCTAGCCTCCCCAGCCGGTGGTGACTTCTTCCCAGCGGAGAGCTTACCATATCCCCCCTCAGAGCTGGCCTATGGAGTCCGCCAAGCGGCCTCCCATCAACAACTGTTTATTGATCGCAGGTCACATTTCCGCAACAACGCCCCCCCTCAAACCACTATTCAAAGGGACGGGTGGGTGGGAGTTAGAAAAGAAGGCTGGTCTGGCTCGCGGCGACGGCAGTAACGGGCCACTATGCAGTCCTGGAGTGGTGGAGGGAACAGAGACCCTGGTCACCGTGAGTTGACCCTAAATAGGCCAAAGGTCTACGCCCCCCACCACTCCGGATATGCGTCATCGCCCGTGACCCGGATGCACAAGGGGCGGCCGGTCGCCGATTGGCTGCCCGGCCGCCCAACCACAATGACTGCTGGGCGGGGCCCGGAGGTGCCGGGTCCTAAGGGCGCGCCTCGCGATACTCTGCTCTTGGCATAGGACCTGTACCCTCCAGCTCGGCCCCCGCCTCCCCCTCTACATGAATACCCAATGCAAAGTCCCCCACATTGTAATAATCAAAGATTCTGGTGGGGTAAAAAGGCCATGTTTAATCACAACATTTGAATAAACATGACAAGCACATAACATGCATAATTGCTATTCATAATCACATTTTTCAAGACATTTCATGTACCTTACACATTCCCACCCCCAAAGGGAGGAGCCCCATCTGGTTTGCATCTCACACTGGGTATCCTATGCCAGGTGCTGTGCACCTGCCCCTTAAAGTGGTGGGCCCGCACCCCTGGTCCTTGTCTGGCATTACCAGGGCCCACCCCTCTACCACCAGGCTGCCCTGGGACGCCCGGGAGGCACGAAATCTGTCGCCCTAGCCTCCCCAGCCGGTGGTGACTTCCTCCCAGCGGAGAGCTTACCATATCCCCCCTCAGAGGTGGCCTATGGAGTCCGCCAAGCGGCCTCCCATCAACCACTGTTTATTGATCGCAGGTCACATTTCCGCCACAAGGGTGGCCAAGGCCCTCAGGTCTGACGCCCTCCCCACCTGCGTTCAAGATAAATGACCAAATTTCTCTTATGAAAGTGTCCGTCCCTAAGTCCGACAGATGTACCCCATCCTGGTGGTACATTGCTTCTCCAGAAATCATCCAGTGTTGTATGTAGCGCAAGCGGCCCTTCACTGAGCACAACCTTGCCAGTTCACCGTTCAGTCTTCTTACTGAAACATTCAAAGATCTCACACGGACTCCCATGTCCTGCGTGAGAGCATGCCTGACCAAACAATCTTTGCTGCTGGAAAAGTGTGCCCCAGCCAGGCAAACTCTGCAAGTAAAGCCTCCTTGACTGCCAAGCGTCCTCTGTCGACCATGTCGTTGCCTCCCAGGTGCAAGATAATCCAGTCAGGGGGCCTGTGAACTTCCTGCGCCCTGAGCTCCTCGACGAGCCGCCTCAAGTGTCGGATTCGCATCCCCCTGATGCCACGCCAAAGGAATTCGGTCTCGCTCAAGGCCGCCGGTTTCACCACCTGTCGTTGCTGCAAGCGCACCGTCGCGCGAAGTACAAACGAGTGCCCAAGTACCCACACCACCGACGCGGGCATGCTAGTCAGAAGGAGAGAAATGACACTGTTAAACACCGTCCTATACGAGAATGCCACATCTGGTCACAACAATTCCGGCCTGACATACCTTTTGTAGCACCCAGACGCCCAGCGTCCCACCCCCCCTTACTGCGTCGGGGGAGAGACCCGCCCCGGCCGCCAAGGTGGCAGCACCAATCCTAAATGAATGCGAGGAGAAACCAGCCGTACCCAGATCCAATTTGCCCAGGGCCAACTTGAACACTGCTTTAAATTGAAATTGAGACAGGCAATGACCATTCTCATGTATGAACAGGGCCGCCCCCCCCCAACAGGACGTAAGGCCAGGTACGCCTGCATCCGGGTTACGGGGCAGGCCGCCACAACCGGAGCGGGCCGCAAGTGTATGGTGGCCCCCTTACCCAACTGGTCAGTTTTGGAGCGTCTGAACAGTACCACCAGCCCCCCTTGAGAAAGGACCGTATCCCAAATTGAAGGCCCCCCCCCCATGGTCAGATCGGGAGGCCCGACTATCTCCCCTAGGCGGAACGCCCCATAGAAGGCTCAGCAGAAAGCAGCCCCCATCAAGACTCCCTCAAACCGTGACTCGCATATTGACGGTAAGACCCCTAGAACTTCAATCAAGGTAGGGAGATCCAGTGTCTTGCGACAATCCCCCCTGGGCCCTTCCAGTTTAGCCCATCCTGTCAAGGCCTTCCTAACCAGGAAGGATGTCCCCAGGTCCCGCTCCCCTGCTATTTTTGCAAAGAAACCGATTGCCGACAGGCTCGCCCTGGCATGAGCCACGGCTCTGCCCTGGTCCCTTAATACCTGAAGAAAACCGTAAATTGACTCTGGGGAAAAAATCTTAGCAATCCCTGCCTGCTGCAAGAAAGACCTGTAAACATTGAAATGCTGTTGATAGGCACGCTTCGTGCGGTCGCTCAGGGAGGCACCTACCAGCCCCGCTAAAGCGGGGCTCCAATTGTCCACAGTGATATAGGGAACATAGTCATGCGATCTTCCGCCTGCTGGTGAAACTTCCGGAATTCCTGCAACTTGGAACGAGACAAAGCATCAGCAGCGTGGTTATCAATACCTGGTATATGCGCAGCCTTGAAAGTTAAATTAAATTTTAAGCAAGCCAGCACCAATAACTTCAGCAACCTTAGTACATGTGGGTACGTAGCCCCCTGCCTATTGATGACCTGAACCACAGCCATGTTGTCGAACCAGAAAATTACTGCCCTGTCCCTGAAGCGTTCAGCCCAGATAGTGACCGCCACCCAAATGGGAAAAAGTTCTAGAAAGGCTATGTTCTTAGTCAACCCGGCCTTATGCCAAGCTGCCGGCCACACTGCCCCGCACCAGGCTGAGCCCAAGATAGTGCCAAAGCCAATGCTGCCTGCTGAATCAGTAAAGAGGCTCAACTCCATGCTGGACACCGGAAGGGCCGGCCACAGCACCCGACCATTAAAATCCTTCAGGAAACCTCGCCACACCTTAAGATCTTCTTTCACTCCCGCCCTTAACCGAACCCGGTGGTGCTTCTGGGTGAGGCCCGCCATAGCCCTGGCAATCGACCTGGAGAAAGAGATCCCCATAGGGATGATACGCAGCGCAAAATTTAGCTGTCCCACCAAGATCTGTAACTGATGCAAAGTAACTTTTGGACTCGCCAAGGCAGCCTCAATAGCCTGAAAAAAAGCTACCACTTTGTCCATTGGCAACCTGCACTCGCCTGCAACCGTGTCGATTTCAATACCTAGGAAGGACATACACGTGTCTGGGCCTACTGTCTTGTTGGGTGCCAAAGGAACCCCAAATTCCTGGAACATTGCTACTAGTTCACTAAGCGCATGGGCGCAAACCTCAGATGCGGCAGGGCCCATCACCATGAAATCATCTAAGTAATGTATGACATCTGTGCACCCGGACCTGTAGGTAAAAGACCCACTGTAACATGGAACTAAAAGTCTCAAAGTATTTACAAGAAACAGCGCACCCCATAGGCATACATTTGTCATAGTAGAACTGCTGGTGAACCTGGAAGCCTAATAAATGATAGTCCTCAGGGTGGACGGGCGACAGGCGAAATGCCGATTCTATGTCTGTTTTTGCTAACAGGGCACCGCGCCCCAAGTCCCTAACTTTCTGAACAGCTGCGTCATCGCCCGTGACCCGGATGCACAAGGGGTGGCCGGTCGCCGATTGGCTGCCCGGCCGCCCAACCACAATGACTGCTGGGCGGGGCCCGGATTTGCCGGGTCCTAAGGGCGCGCCTCGCGATACTCTGCTCTTGGCATAATCATTAGTTTCTTTTTTAGAGCTTTCTAGCACTTGCTCACAATATTTGATATAAACATTTGAACTAAAAATGCAATAACCAAAAATAATGTATAAAGGTGAATGGCCACATTTTAATTCACCGTATTCTCAACAAACATTTGAAAGTTCAAAATAGTATATGACACTTTTGGTACATAAGGAGGATGCTCCTAAGAACATACAAAAGGAGAAGTGCTCAAGATTTAAAAAGAGTGAGTGAAAAGAGCAGAGGTTGGTGACTTTTTAAAAAGGGAACAAAGGAACACAATAACTGGTCCACTGATTCCAGCCAGCGATTTCTTGGTCGCATTTTAGTATTTTACACATAGTATTTTTAACACTAATGTTATCAAAGTCAGGTTACATCTGTAGCACGCTTTCAATGATTAGGGCTATAAGCGATCCAAGAAGGTTTTTGGGGGCGTGTCGACGTTTTGACCAGACTTATTGCCTAGGGGTTAGTGGGTGCCTCAGCCTGCGGGTCTTCTTCAGGACGGTTGGGCAACCTCAGTACCAGTGTGGTGTCAGGCTCCTAGGTATAAATGGTAGGGTGTCAGGGTTGTGCATAGGTTAAAAACGATAATCTACTCCAACCTGTATTAGTAGGCTCTATCAGGGACTTACCCATGAGATCAGGGTAGTCGTGGTAATCAGCAATAGATGCCAAACATCATGTGAACTATCCAGCACTCTCAAGTCATGGAGAACCAGTTTTGATACCGAACTGTACCCAGGTCCAGTACCATTTTGGGTCACCCCATTTTTGATCATGGCTGTCAGACTCAATTAAGGCATTGATTCGGATGGATCCGTGGCTCATTGTTAACACTACCTTCATGTACAAATGACAGATGACTTAGATACACTTAAGCCTTTAAGCTCAACCACATCTGTCCTTGGAGGTTGAGCGTTCTCATTTCCTTACAGAGTGGGCCATTTTCTTACAATGAGCCCCATCCATCAAAATAAGAGACAGAGCCCATCCTTACGCCATCTTTTCTTTTCTTCACAAAGAGTTTCTTCATTGACACATTTTATAAGATCTGCTAAAGAAACAAGAAGATTTACAACAACAGACAGGGCACCTTTTAACTCTTCCTTCTGCCCTTGATAACAAGCAGCCATGGCCACTTCGCCAGTCTACAAAGAATCCAGAGTTGAAATCTACTAATATACATAACTAAATCTTGATTTTCATGTCTTGGTGTTTGTGTCTGTCTGATGCCCAAACACTGCTTCAAATTGTTTAATAATATTTTTTTTCTTCTAATTACTGGGCCACAGCTTTCTTTTAGTAAGAGAGGTGTGGCAAAATCAAAGCACCTTGAGTTAAAGAGGAAAGAATGAATGCTATGGGGTGGGGGTGGGGGGTGCAGGGTATTGACAGGAAACATCTGGGCTCTGGCTAGGAAATGTAACTGACATGGAGTGATAGAGGTTCCCTGGAAAGCATGTCTGGTGGTGCTAAGGCATCAGTAACTCCCATCGCAATTCCTGTTTCTACACGGACGTTGATTTATTTATTCATTCATTCATAACAGCAGGAACAATCGCTGTTGATGAGCAATCTCTAATTAATTTTGAAATTGTTTGTGTCATTACTTTTAGCAGATTGTCGGCAAAATCCATAATGAGGCTGAATAAGGGGCCATGAATGCGGCAGACATTCAACGACGTTCACCACTTCCAGTCAAGATACTGAACAACAACATCTTATTTGGGAACCTATGAAACCATCAGGGAAAGGGTAAGAAACCAGGGGCCATAATATGCATACGGCACACTTTCCCTGTTTGCGTTATAGCGGGCCTTTAACCCCTTCGCTGCGGCGGCAATTCTGCCGCAGCGCTAGGGGGGTGGGAGGGAGCGGCAGCCGCATGCTCGTGACGGAGCCGCTCCGTCACGAGCCGCGGTTGAGCTGTGCTCGTGACGGAGTGGTTCCGTCATGGCCCCGCGCGCTCAATAGAACGCGCCGCGCAGGCGCAAAATCAGCGCCGCGCAGGCGCAGCGGCAGGGCCATGACGGAACCGCTCCATCATGAGCACAGCTCAGCCGATGCTCATGACGGAGCGGCTCCGTCATGAGCATGGGAGGGGTTAAATAGGTGAGCGGAGCGCAAACAGGGAAGGCGCTGCTCTCAGGGCCGTAAACTCGTGCTGCCCTGGGGGCCGTGCATTCAAGTGAAATACAGAGCAGCTGCTTCAAAGCCCCTCCTTGCTGCACTGAGCAGGCGGCATGCCACCTGCACTTTGAAGACTGGAGAGTGATCCCCTTGCAGGCAGGTGCACTGACTGACTGCCCCTCCTCCAGGGGGATGTCCGAGGGCTCCATAGGATCCCCTCTCATACCTCCAGAGGGCTGATTTTCGGAGGCACACTCAAAGTCTGCGAACTTTTTATGGTGCGCTTTCAGTGCTCCTTAGCAGGGGCACATTGGCCTCTGCGCCCACTTCCTTAATATGGGGCAATGCGAAAGTGATTCCTTTATTTGCTTGGGGCTACGCCCGCATGCAGATGATGGAACAGCCTCTTGTGATAGTTCTGGGCGTACAGGTGCACCAGGGTCATCAGTGTTACAGAAGGGGACGCACAAGTGTCTGTAATACCATTGTGTAATACAGATGGCACACATGCCCATTGCACCCTTGGGGCACAATGTATTATATATTCCCCCAAGAGAGTCATTGGGAAAACGTCAACAGCAACTTCTGCCCTTCACGGAGCCAATGCTCGGTTACCTTGACGAATCCAGAACAACGAGCAATAGTTTTAGGAAACGTTTCTTCAATAAGACAAAGAAGCATTTAAAACACAAATCTGTGCACTTGCGGCTTAGCTCTCGTCTGGCACAGGAAGACAGTAATGAGCTCAAGTCGTGCACGGAATCCAGAGAGGACCCCAGAACACCAAAGAGAAGGGGCTCAGTTTTGCTGATGTGACCAAAGAACTGTAAAAGATGGGAAGAGCATATCCTGGAAGCCAAGGAGCAAGTAAGTGCAGATAGTGAAGATGCTGTGAAGGCTAAAGAACATGCACAGGACCAAGGAACATGCAGGAGACCCATAAGGAAGAAAAGAAGGAAAAATAATATGGAACAAGGGGCACTGCCAGGCACCTACAAGGTGCATGTGAAATGTGTATATACTACCTCAACCTTCTTTGCCAGGAATGTTCACTCCAATCTAGAAGTTAAGCAACCAGGACTACCTGTGCCAGGCTCCAAATTCGTTTTTAGGTCGAGCAGACCTACCCTCAATGCGTGAGCATTGAAGGTGTCTGCTTCAGACCTATTGTGGCCCGTATTTAGGAATGTGGACAGCTACCAGACGCGCGCTTTGACGAGGTCAGATTTCACCTCGGGAGCGAGCGTCTGGTAGCTGCGCATGCGCGGTGCAAAGCCCTTGCTCACACACAGACAGAGGCAGCCCCCACCCCTCTGCATGCACGCACACACGCACACACACACACACACAGGCGCGCGCATGCACACGCAGGCATACGGCACACATACAGGCACACATACAGGCACACTATCCCCTACCTCGCATTCTCTCTCAATCACACACAGTCACGCATGCGCGCACACACACACACGCGCACACACTCCCCCCCTCACCCACCCCCCCAGGCATACACACAGGCACGCACGCACTTCACATCAGCCCTGGGCCCCACTCACCAACTGCGCTCTTCCGGCGGGGCTCCTCACGGCGCGTCTCCTCATCTAAATCGGGGCTCCCTCAGGTCAGAGGAGCCCCGCAACAGGCGCCACACTCCTCCTTCTCCCCGGCCCCCTCCTGGGGACCCGGGCTACACCGGACGGCAGGGCGCTCCATGCGCCGGCAGCTCGCGGACCTCGGGAGGCAGGACTTCCGGTCGGCCGCGAGCGGATTGGCCCGCCGGCCAAGAGCTTCCGGGTCGCCGCGGGCAGCGCGGCGGCACTCTCGATGCAATGCAAACATGATTGAAAATAAAAGATGTAATGGCTGTATTGCAAAATGTTTATTAAATTCAAAGTATGGGGCAGGGAAATGATTTTAAGACCCAGGCGTGGATTGTGTAACAGAGGAAATAATGATGCAGTGCAATGGCAATGAAAAAAGAGAATAGTGAAAATCATAAGACCATGTTACAAAAGTGCACACATGAGCCAACTCATGATTGGCGGTTAAGCGTTCACAGCTAAATCTGTAACTCAACAGAAAGGACAATGCGCACTGAAACAATGCTTAAGATGAAGCATTGTCAGTCCTCAAAACTTACGAACACAATTTCTTTTCTAGGATGTCTATTCACGATGGCAAGATTCTTTGAGTGCTTTTTTGTCCTGGGCTGTAAGTGCTGCATCTGCTTTCATTCAGTTTCAGGGGAGTGAGAGGTTGCCATCCGATGCCGCGGAATGGAACACTAGCTAGGTTTCTCATGGTACCCATCCAACTACATTCCTGGTAATGAACACAATCTTTGAATGTGACAGACCGTGACAAAGCGGGCACAAAATATCCATTCTTGGATTCTGGTGACCAGTGGTCTAAGTATCACCTAGCTTGTGTTTCCAGACATGGGGTAGGTTAGTTCACGAACCTACACGAGGATCTGCACTATATCATCCCTCGCAAACTGTTAAACTATACCTGTGATGGACACCTTTGTTTCCCTGTTATCCTCTTGTTATACAGAGTCTGCAGCAGACTTTTAACTCGGAAACCCAACCACTCAACTCAATGGCTGGTTTGAGGAGCATGACGTAACTGTTTCTCACATTACTGTGAGGCTGCACTCATCTTTTAAACCCCTTGAAGGTCAGTCAAGTCGCGATGGAAACTTCAGTGCTTGGATCTCACTACCAGAGTCCTACTAGCCTTCCACCAAGAACGTAAATAAACATCTCTTACATGTAAAAAAAAAAAAAAAGTAATATGAGAAAAATAAAAAGTGATGAATGGAATGCTTTATTTAACCACAGTCACAAGTAATATATACCAGGACACATTCCAGCCCATATATTGGTTTCCCTCTGCTCACTGTGCTACTACAGGGACCAAACGTATACAAAACAGTCCAGGCTGCGCCCAAAAAGATATAGTCCAACCCCAACTGTTAGTCCAGACCCAATGTATGGAGTAACACTTTGAGACTGGTTTCAGCATTGATGGCCTAACTAATGAAGTGGAGCTCCAGGCCTATCGCACTGCGAGCTATGAGACTATATGGGGTATATCTTGCTTATATGTGGACTCTGAGAAACCTTATAATGGGGGAAAGTTTAGCTTAAGCTCACAAAGACAGGGTTTTTTGGAATACATTAGGGCAATGAAATCACAAATTAAAATAAAAGGTACAACTGCCAAATTGATACATTATAAAGTAACAATTCTTTTTAAACGAAAGTATCAGAAGGGGAAAATAATTTAAGGGCCTAATGCAGTTTCACACATACTCTAACAGAAGGAGAAATGTAGGTCCTCCTCGATCCTCAGCACAGGAGTGGCTCTTTAAGCCAACCTTGGCCTTACTCAGAAAAGATGATTGACAAAAGGGATTAGGCAAAGGGCTATTAGGAATTTGGGTGGTTGGTAGGTACTAATGGTATACCAAGAGGGACAGAGAAATACCCTACCACCATTGATATCAATTAAACACACAAAATTAACCTGCGTTGTCATATAAGCTCTTATCATTATTCACACTGCAAATAACGCTGTAAGAAAAAGCAAACCTTGCATGGCAGCCTTCATTAGGTTTGCCATAAGTTCCCCCTAGTGCCCGAGAGGAAGCAACAGGGACAAAACTTGTAATGCAAGCAGCTGTTTAGCCTCCTTCTGCTTTAATTAACAATGCCTGATTTGTCTGTAGTGGGGTTTAATTGGGCATGTCTGGATTAATTAAGCTGATTAAAAGCATGAATGGCTCTCCTCTAACATACTTGTAGAAGAGTTAACTATGTCAAGGTGCACCGCAGCAAGAGACACCGGGCCAGATGTATGGCCATTCCATTTTGTAAGTTGCAATTTGCTATGATTTGCGATTCACAAAATGGAATGTACAACAGTGTCTCAGTCACTGTTTCAAATTCCTAATGGGGTCGCAAATTACCTTCCTCGTCAATATTCATGAGGCAGGTCGCAATTTGGGAATAGTCAGCACTCGCAAGGATGGTGGCCTGCCGCGGGTCAGCAGACCACCATGTCTGTGACTGCCTTTCAAAAAAGCAGGTTTTTTTTTTTGTTTTTTTTTAAATGCAGCTCGTTTTCCTTAAAGGAAAATGGGATGCATTTAAAAAAGAAAAATGAAACTTTGTGTTTAATTTTTAGGTCGAGCAGACCTACCCTCAATGCGTGAGCATTGAAGGTGTCTGCTTCAGACCTATTGTGGCCCGTATTTAGGAATGTGGACAGCTACCAGACACGCGCTTTGACGAGGTCAGATTTCACCTCGGGAGCGAGCGTCTGGTAGCTGCGCATGCGCGGTGCAAAGCCCTTGCTCACACACAGACAGAGGCAGCCCCCACCCCTCTGCATGCACGCACGCACGCACACACACACACACAGGCGCGCGCATGCACACGCAGGCATACGGCACACATACAGGCACACTATCCCCTACCTCGCATTCTCTCTCAATCACACACAGTCACGCATGCGCACACACATTCCCTCGCGCACACACGCGCGCACACACTCCCCCCCCCTCACCCCCCCCAACCCCCCCAGGCATACACACAGGCACGCACGCACTTCACATCAGCCCTGGGCCCCACTCACCAACTGCGCTCTTCCGGCGGGGCTCCTCATGGCGCGTCTCCTCATCTAAATCGGGGCTCCCTCAGGTCAGAGGAGCCCCGCAACAGGCGCCACACTCCTCCTTCTCCCCGGCCCCCTCCTGGGGACCCGGGCTACACCGGACGGCAGGGCGCTCCATGCGCCGGCAGCTCGCGGACCTCGGGAGGCGGGACTTCCGGTCGGCCGCGAGCGGATTGGCCGGCCGGCCAAGAGCTTCCGGGTCGCCGCGGGCAGCGCGGCGGCACTCTCGCGGCAGGACAAAGCAGGCAGGACAATGGTAGTGGGGCAAGCACTCCGCAGCCAGCCTCGCTAGAACAAGGGAGCGGATGAGGAGAACACCTAATCTGAATCTGGCCAACACTGTAACACACACGGAGACCGGAAGCCTGACCCACGAGAACCTAATAACACACAGGGATTGCAAATATCCACTCAAGCGCAACTCCATGGGGGAACATTTTGTTACAAGGGAATGTTGAGCCAAGAACGCCGAAGAGTAATGTTTATGTATAATACGTGCAAAAAGTGCAAAATATGACGTGAACAATAAGCAGTATATACATGTATCGACTGTCTTGAAAAAAACAAAATCTGGTAGGAAAAAAAAAAGTGAATCTGTCACTTACACATCTGCCATTAACTAGATTTCCAAGGTAAGGAGCAAAATTTTGGTTTCTACTATAGGTGTTGTTAATACTGTAGCCTTTTCTGCTGTAATCTTTGGGAATTCTAGTTGTGCTATGCTTTGCCTCTAGACATGTTGATCCCTCGCAGACTGTGCTGACTCTGCCCCTCCTGATTATGAAACTCACCAGCGCAGTCACCACGCAGTCTCATCTCTCTGTCTTATGATGTCTGCCCTGCCACCATTTACTTCTGACCCTCACCACTCCTCCCCCTCTCACACCCTCACACCCCCTCACCCTCACACCCCCCTCACCCTCCTGCACCCCCCTCACCCTCCTGCACCCTCACCCTCCTGCACCCTCCCGCACCCTCACCCTCCCGCACCCTCACCCTCCCGCACCCTCACCCTCCCGCACCCTCACACCCCGTCACACCCCCGCACCCCGTCACACCCCCGCACCCCGTCACACCCCCGCACCCCGTCACACCCCCTCACACCGTCACACCCCCACACACTGTCACACCCCCACACACCGTCACACCCCCACACACCGTCACACCCCCACACACCGTCACACCCCCTCACCCCGTCACACCCCCTCACCCCGTCACACCCCAGCACCCCGTCACACCCCCGCACCCCGTCACACCCCCGCACCCCGTCACACCCCCGCACCCCGTCACCCCCCCGCACCCCGTCACCCCCCCGCACCCACCCCTCACCCACCCCTGCCATTATAAATTACAATAACTTTTATTTAAGTATTAATTATTGGAAAAAAATTAAAAGCCATTATTATTTGTAATATCAATACACGTAAGTCACGTAAATACAACACATATTGCATTACAAATGCTATAGGTGTCACATTTGCGAAAGTTATAACTATTGGCATTGTAAATGACAAAGCTATTAATTTCGCTATTTTCAAAAACAAAACCTAAATAAAAAAATTGTCATTTACAATACCAATAGCTCAAACTTTCCTAATGCGAGACCTATTGCATTGCAAATGCTTGTTTCCATACTTCCCATGCCTGAGCTCTCTGGGACTGGTTCAGGGCCCTACACCCCTCGTGCAGATTTGGTGGCACATTAATGCAAGACCCTGTCTCTAGTCGCTTCTTGAGATTCCTGGCAGAGGAGCAGAAAGGGCGACACCTCAGGGGATTGAGAGGTCCATCTACCAGCGTATATCTTAATGCACCACCTGGAAGGTCTGTCCATGAGCCAAAAGGGTTCTGTGACTCTACAACCCCTGCCTCGTCAGTCAGCCCTAGAGGGCCCTCATCGGCCATCAGCAAGAGGCACTGACAGGATGCAAGAGGCCATGAGGAGTAGGACCAGGATCCGAGCTGGAGTCAAACACATCGGAATCATCACCTGAATAGAAGCGGTTCTTTAAAGAGGAGGAAAGGCCTTCGTAAGGGTTGAGTTGTGTACTGGCTCAATGAAGGTCAGCATTTGTGTGGTTTGGCGGGGGCCTTCGGACATCGATGGTAAAGGCCAGGACGTGGAAAAGAGTTGGCGTCCCCTGGAGATGTTCCTGGACCAGCATCAAGACTCCGCTTTCACCATTTAGTTGTCCAAGGACTGAAGTAAATGGACTCTTTACTTCCGCAGCAAAGGACCTGATACTGAAACTATTTGGATTCCACGATAAACTTTAAGTAGCATCTCTGCTGAGAACATGAGACCCAGCGCCACCAACCAAAGTCCCGAGTTCAAGGCCAACAACTACTTGGCTCAGGGACAACAATCTGAACTTGTCTTGCTGAATGAACAGGTTCAGAAGGTGCAAATCCAGAATAGTCCTGCATCCTTCTTGGGACCCAGGAAGTGAAGAGAATAAAATCCTGTGCTCCTCTCCTCATTAGGCAACGCTTCCATAGACATTTTTTCCAGTAAGGAACAGATCTCTACCTCCATCAACAAGGTTTGAGTCCGTGAGCATTATTGAAGGAGGGGGTTATCCGCTGGGAAGGATAGGGAGGAAAGAGCATAGCTCCAGCAGACCTGCTGGTTGACCAAGCGGTCTATTGTGATCGATTTGGTGACGAAATGGGAAACCCTCACGCCCTCAGAATGATGGAAGCATAGAGGGGGGCGGACAGGGGTCTAGAGGTGGTAGAGCCTGCAGACGATGGAGGGGAGTGTATCTGCTGCTGACTTCCAGATCTGCGCCTACCTTGAAAGGAGCGATACATCTGCTGAGGTTCCTGCTGAGATGCATCACCTTTAGAATAGTCACCTGGTGCCAGACTGGATTTATAGTTTTTTTTCTCAGAGTGCTCCCAACGTGCCGCTGGGTGGTGCTTTACGGCTCTGCACCAGGAGTGACGGAGCAGAGCCGGGTCTGGTGGCTCAGTGGACTAATGTGTCCACTGTAGAGGCCCGTGTTCAACCTCATGGTCACAGGTTCAAATCCCGGTGGGTCCACTAAACCTTTCATTCATCTGATGAGTACCATTGAGTTGGGTAACAATAAACATCTGTTATTCAGCGCCAAGATGGGGTGAAGGTGCGCTGTACAAATACCTGTTATGTTATGCTATATAATTACAAAAAAGTGGTCGGCTGCATAACATTTCAAAGCACAATTTCCACAATGAATGCTTAAAGTGGTACACAAGACTGAAGGAATTTATACGACAGAATTTTAATTCAGCTGTCTGCAATATTATCACTTAATTTGACATATATCAGATTTATCATTTCATCAAATGCAACGTAGTCACCTCCATAGTACATAAAGTAATCACTTGATCTAGTGCTCCGTGAGTGTCAAAGAAAAGAGTTTAAACACGTAGGGTAGGGTGTGATTGGAATAGGTAAAGGGACAAAGAAAAGGAATTGTGTCCTGTGAACAATTCTACATCAATCTGAGAACATTTCCAGTCTTATATAGATCACAAGGTTCCCTGAGTAAACATTACACGGAAGCCATCTATGGCTAATTGAATTTTTGCGTGTATGTTGAAGAAGATACTGTCGACGTTTCGACCCCTGTGGTAAGGGCAGTTTGTTCCTCAGTATAGGGTCTTCATCAGGACTAAAGGGGATATGAGCACATATGTTGTGGCGTTAGTGATGTCCCACCTCGGTTGGAAAATCACGCCGTTAGGTTGATTTTATGGTCTTCTACAAAAGCGAGCGTTAGGTTTGTGTGGAGTCCCAGACAAGTTGAGGACTATTGTCGGTCAGTTGATTTTGAAGTTCTCCTCGGAGAGGGAAATTCAGCACGTGGCCAGTCACGATGTAGTATAATGAAGGGTGTAGATCAGTCACACCATCTGTGTCCCAGCAAGAATGAATCCAATGCGGGATCCTGTTATGTTATGCTATATAAGCGCCACCCCTGCAAGCTGACGTCAGTTTCTTGCTCGACCCTTTTCACGCCTGCAGGCGTTTTAGCTTAACTTCCACAGAAGGTACTCGTAGGTCCAGGACCTTAGTAGCGCGTCTAATTTCCACAGTGAAGGACGCACTCTCTTCCATTGGCAGCCCTGGAGGATAGATCAAACCTGTATGAAGTGTAAAGCGCACCGGCCTCCTGCAAATCCATGTACAAACTGTCACCATAATAATCATCATAATGAGGGGGTAAATCATCCACATTATCACCATACTCCTCTCCAGGGGCTGTAGTATAGATTTTGGCCCGGCGACACAACAGGCATTTGCACCCACTTTGTGCACCGCTGGGGAACAATTGTATTACACAAGGGGTCACAGAAGCCTGTGTGGCCCCTTCTGTAATGCTGATAGCGCGGGGGCACATGTAGTGCATTCATTGTGATTGGGCACACTGTTCTGTGTGAGCCCGGAGCACCTGTTTAAAGGTGCACCGTGGTGCAAACAGGGTCAGTGCGCCCCATCTCTAATGTTTATGTTTTGGGGATGCGTATGGCAGCCCAAGGATTACCCAGTGCTGAAGAGAGGGGGCAGGGTGATAAGGAAGAAAGAAAATAATGGGAACTACGGGCCCTGGTGGTGAACTCTGCTCAGAACCAAAAAGCTGATGGAGCCTTTAACCCCTTCTCTGCGGGGGTAATTCCCCCGCTGTGCTGGGGCGAAGGGGGGCGCGCACAGCGCCCGCATGCTCAGGACGAGGTCAACTCGTCATGGGAACTACGGGCCCTGGTGGTGAACTCTGCTCAGAACCAAAAAGCTGATGGAGCCTCTAAAGACGACACGGAGGTAGTGGGAGTGTATTGTCTGAGTCAGGCTGTAGGGGAACCGGGTGCGCTGGAGTTTAGTAGCATCAGGACCTTGTTTGGGTTTGAGACAAAGGACGGGCACTGACGGTGTGTAGGGGGGTGGCGCTTATATGCAGGGGCGCTCTGCCACTTGAGGGGCAGAGCGTAGCCAATGTGGAGCCGCTCGGCACCACCTAAACACGCATGTGAACACTGCTCTGAAAAACCTTCGAATCCAGTTCGGCCCCTGGGGATTATTCTAAAAGTGAGGCGTCTGTGGCTGGATTATCCATTCAAAGAGCCTTTCCAGCAGGTCCACCGTAGAAACGCCTCGTGTGTGCAAAAACAGCTGGAAAGGCTTAAATTGCTTGATATGAAAGTACAGCAGTTACGGAATCTCCTTTATGGAGGGGAACCAATGAAAGAGGAGAGTCAAGCAGCCCTTCCTCTGGGATGCTGCAGAACTAAAGCCAAGCGTTTTTTAGAGGCTAACACACCCCACTAGAAAGAGTTGTAACAAATTCTTCTCTCGGATTCAGCATATTGGGCACAACACGCGTCATCCATTGTACATGTTTGTTTGATGCTAATTGTTAAAGTGTTCTTCTCATAAGGAATGCTTGATAACAAACAGTAAATAAGGATTTAAAATGCTGAGAAGACTTTAAGTGCATAAATAGATGCTCTAGAGAAAGACTAATAGCTCCATGTGACCAGAATTAGCCTGCATCATCTGCAGTACCAATGCCTTCATTCCTCTTAGTGCTGGTCTGTGCCCATAATGAAGATGAGAAATATGGAGCCACTAAATAAACATTCAGCAAAGTACAGAGAGGTTAGAGTGGACCACACAGAGACCACCCCTCAGAGGGCGTGTGCGGAGTCGCCTTCGCCAGCTGTTTGAAGACAGAGAGAGAGTGTGTGGAGCATCACTCAACAAGGCCATAAGATGCTTCTGGGAGGCCCAGAACTCAGGTGTAGAGATCTTTAAAGAACCCACAGGGCCAATTTAGAAAGAGAGGCGCTGACACTTGAAAGCAGCAACCACCCCGAATGGCGTTAGGCCACGCCCCTCGCCCATTCTTTTAACCCCTTCCAAGAAGAAGTGCACATAGAATCAATCCATAGAAAAGATTCACAAACCTGGGCTATCAAAGGGGAGCGAGCCTTCAATGCGACAAAAATTACTACCCACATAGCTGCAGCATAGCACAGCTGGAGGAAAAGCCACGGTGAACATGTTAAGGCCCTTAAAAGAATGCATTGCACCCACCGACTTGCAATCCACTACTGCTTACAATCAGTAGTAGAAACTCTGAGCAACAACTAAGCGAACATTCACATTATATTCCCATTCATGAGGCTGTATTTGCATAAACTCTAGGTGATAAAGTAGCAACCTGAAGTTAGTTTGTTTGTGGCGGTGGGCGAGATGTTTTATTTTTTAACAGGGGGAGGGGAGTAACCGTCTCAGCCCCCCGGACCCACATTCATTCTATTTTTTGTTTTGGACACAACTTAATGACTTTATTTAGAGTAGTAGATTTCCTTATAAATGTGAACAAACAGCATCATTAGTTCCATGGGCAGCAACCATGAATCTCATGTATGAATGTGAAACTATCAACTAGAACAATGTTTGAGGGGTTAGCTATCTCTAAGCAAGTCTTTTTAAAAGTCTTCAAATTGTAAAAAGGGAGTATAATACATAGAGCATTACTATGCACTCTATGTATGAAATACAAGAGAATACACATCTATGTTGCATAGAGAAATCCACTCGGATTTGCTCACAACCCATGACCCTGCCACATTTCCTTTTATATGCAATGTATGTTTTGTGACTAATTCCTGTTTGCCGGCCCTCCCTGCCTATGTTTTGCAAATTCTGCCCTTTTACCTCGAACCTCTATGCTCCCCCAGTCTAGATTGGTAGGCAAAGGGTATTCAAATTACATTTCTCTACACCTTCGAAACGCATCACTTGTGCCTCTTCTTAGATCCAACAAGACATTGATCATTTGCGGTCAACATCTGTTTAGAAAGCTGATAGCAGGTGGGTGATTTGATATATATCTTCACAATCGTGGGCAATCCAGCTGCACCCCAAGAGATTTTAATTTCACACTGGTTGACAAAGCAGATGCACAAGCAGAGGCAGATGTGGCGTCTCTTACGTGTAACCCGGTGGTGCGTTTCAATTTTGTTTTATCGCCACACTGTACTTCAAGATGGATGCCAGCTGGAATGAACTAGCATCACATCATTAGATGAGGGTTTCTCAAGAGATCCCTCAGTTAAACTCACTCATGGGTCTGAAAGGTACACTGATGGCCCTTGAAGACTACGTGTAAACATCTCTCCCCTCATCTGCATATTATCTCAAGTCTAGTCTTGATGCAGAGATATTTACACCCCTCCCTTCCCCTGATATGGGGACACACAAGATACAAAGACCTGACACTCAGTTTCAGAAGGTCCACCAGCAAGTTGTACATGATGGTGCTGGTCACAGGAGTTCTGCAGGCTTCTTCAGATGCTCTGGAAGGGATCTTTCGATCAGGTGTTTCTTTAGAACCTAATTTCTTTTATTGAGTTAACCAGCAGGATATCAAAAGAGTATGAAGCACTTGATCCACAAGAAATGAAAAAGCATGAATATGATTACATTTATTCTTGATATTTTAGTATTTATTTCACCCATCTACAGCAGCCCCAATATCCCTGGGGCAGTGTATTGCCCGTCACAGCTGAAATTTGCTAAACTATTTCACAGTTGCGATTAAAGGAAAAACTCAACACTGTCTCTGCACAGCTTTCGGTCAAGGTAGATGGTATGGTCTCGTCTTCGACACCCGCCGCTTACAGTCCTTCAAACAGTTCATGCGACACGTGGCCCTGGACACGAGACCAGGTCGGTTTGGGGACCAGACACCGTCCTGGTATGAAACAGTCTCTACCCGTTGGGATAGGCCCTGAAGAGGAAGACTGGCAACCAGTGCGGCCCGGTACTACCTTCCTTTGAACAAATCCTTCCTCCGCCGCACTTCTTCCAAGACCCTGGCGCGGAAGTGACTCCACTCCTCGTCGGTCGACTGCTGGAGGTTCAGCGCACTCTGGAGCTCCCGGCTGTGGGTGCGCAGGAAGGGATTGTACTCTTTCTCTTCACCAAGCGTGGATGGACTCTGGAGAGTAAGGAACATATGGAACATTACATCACAGGTAAATCATCTACGGTACCTGCTGTTGGTTGCAAACACATTTATACAGTAGATAATATATCAGATAAAGTACTCGCACCAGAAAGTTATCACCAGACCGCCGTGCATTTGCTATGATCCTTGAGATGACAAGAAAAATCCACATAATAAACATTTGGGGGTGCTTTGTAATAGATGGTCATGTTTGCTCCATCCCATTCACCCACTTGGGTGCCCCTGCTTTCTGCGCCCCCAGGGCACTTTGATATCATAGAAGGGTCTGTGGACGCTTGCGCGGCTCCTTCTGGAATAGAGATCACATCAGAACACAAATAGCACCAGCACGGTTCTGAGGGGGAGTTCCCTTATTTGCATAGCGGTGTGGACCATGCAAATGAGGGAAACAGTTTGCCTCTGCAACAGTGCCACATTATGGATGCCAGTGTAGCGGCAAAGAGGCTGTCAGAAGATACACAGACTGTCCCACAAAGAGGGGGCACACTGTCGTGTGCACTCCGAGTGTGCCTGCCCTTTGAAAGGGTGCAATTGGGGGGAAATTACCTCCTAGACATCACCCACTGCACCTGCCTGCATTGGGGAGATCTCTGCTCCCCACCTTGTAAACAAAGCAGGCAGTGTGCCGCCTGCACTGTGAAAGTCTGAGTGGCTGCTTCAAACAGCTGCTCTACCCTTCAATAATGCGCTGCACCCGGGACAGCCACGAGCCTGCATCTCCTCCCTCCCCCCGCCCCCTACTGGAAGGCATCACCGTATCTGGACTGTGGTGCACTGTCCCTGTTTGCGCCCAGCACACTTTGTTAGAGGTGCGCTGTGGCACAAACAGGGACAGTGAGCCCTTTACCTAATGTGGCCACTGGAACGCTCTGTGGTCTGGTCAGGTGCGTACAGCTCTGTATATATTCTATATTGCACTGCAACACACACTTGCTCTTTTAACATATTCATGCTTCTTTCTTCAGCCCAAATCACTGGTGTTCTCTCAAATCTCCACAAAATCCATATTGTACTGTCCTTTACCCCTTCCTCTGCTCTTCCCTTCATACTTCAAGCACTCAGTGGTTTTTCTCCAGCAAAAGGCTATACCAGGGGCGTCCAAGCCCAAAACAGGAGGACGAGGAATAGATTTGTGCCAAACTTTTAGAATATTCATATGGAATATATTTTTATACAATGACTAAGTGTGACTTGCTTAACATGACACTGATCCGGGCCCCAGACGCCAACCCTGGAACCCCCCCCCCCCTTCCTCCCCCTTAACTTTGACTCAGTGAGAGAAGATGGATGCCAGCAGGGTGGCGTCAGACCTCTCCTATAAAATGTTGTAATGCTAAATGCTACAATATTTTCTTATTACAAGCTCGTACTCCAATCTGTATGTAATAGGGCAGTTATGCACATAAGTATATAAAGATATTACAATGATCCATGTATTTTTTTAGGTAAACTAATTTTCTAGTACTGCAGACTTCATGTTTATAGCCAAGGTCAAAGGTCAGACTGGAATTCATATAGCACATAGTGGACAAGGCAATGAACATCCCAATGTACATTGTAGAAAGCCAGTTGTTCCTGTCAAATAAAGTAAATATGAATTTGATTTCTGTTATTTTTGAGAAATTGTTTATTTTGCCTCTTTACTTTTCACCAACCATCTAGCTGCAAGGACGCCATGGCCTCCAACCATGCAGGTTTTAAATTCTTTTTAATTTAAAAAAAAGTTTTTATTAATCTTATCAACAGAGCAGCATTGCTGACAGCATACAGAAATCCACAGGATACACCTAAGTCACATAGGTCCATACATCTTTCACTCATAAAGGCAAAGGTAAGTTGTACAAAATACAGTACACTCTCTCCAACCGTTCAGTTCCTCCCATAACCCCCAACTCCCTCCCTACTCATCCCCTGAGCTATCACTTTCTGATTCTAGCGGTGGGTCGCAAATGTTCCCTCGGTAGGTATTCCATGCTGTCCAGATTTTTGTCCATTTGCGGGGACATCTCCGATTGAGATATACTGTCCTTTCCGTGATCATTGTTACATCCATATCCCGACACCACATAGTTAACTAGGGTAGTTCCGCTGCGCCCCATTTTTGCGCAATGTTACGTTTTGCCACCATTAGTCCGAATGTGACCCACAACTGGCCGTAACGCGTTAAATCATTAGGTTCCCATATGTTCAGTAGGCACCTGCGCAGCTCCGGCACAAGGGACACTGTCATTACCTGTGAGATTGTTCGCATTATTTGTCGCCAATATTCTGCTAAAGCTGCACATTCCCATATAGTATGCATAAACAAACCTTCCACCCCGCAACCCCTAAGACAATATGGATGCTGTGCTCTCTGCAGTTTGTGCATGGTAAGCCTGGTGTAATATATTCAATGTAAAATCTTGAGTTGTATAAGACGCAGTCGTGCGGGGATCCCTACCTCTCTGGGCAAAGCCAGGGCGTCTTGCCATTCCGAGTCCTCATGTCACCTAAGTCCGCCACCCACCTGCTACGTAATGTGACTGTCGGGTCTGGTAGATTTTATTTTATTTTATTTATTTTATAACATTTATAATGCGCACAGCTACCCACAAAGGGTTTCCCGGCGCCGGACTAGTAAAACACAGAACACAACTGAATAGAGAACAGTCAAAGACACTTATTTGTCGAACAACCAGGTTTTTACATTTTTTCTGAATTTCATGTAGTTTTCTTCCTTGCGTATATGAATAGGCAATGTGTTCCAAAGAGTTGGACCCAAATAGGCAAAGGATCTCCCGCCCATTGTAGCCCGTTTGAACCTCGGCACAGCGAAAATCGCTGCAGTGCATGAACTGAGGCTGCGATTGGGGAGGTAGGGCTTAGCAAGGTCTTGTAAGTACTCAATTGATCAGGCACTCTTAAACTCCTTTAGCAGCTACTGTGTGATCAAAGGGCTAGAAATAAACGTTGACAAAACTAAATGTATGGCATTGAATCCTAGTAGGCCGGACAGAGGGAATTTGACCTTGAACGGCCAAATTTTAGGAACTGTGGACAATTTTTCTTATCTGGGGGTAGTACTCGACTCAAAGTTAACATGGAAGGCCCAAATTGAGAAAAGTAAGGTGTCATATGCTCACAATGTCAAACCAATAATCAGTAAACTGAATACTAGCACAAGTAAAAGTGTAACACCTGTACTCGAACTTTTCAAATTCAAAATCCAATCTGCCGCCCTATATGGGGCTGAGCTATGGGGACCATGGGCCAGGGAGAGCTTTCAAGGCCTGGATAACAAATTCATGAGAACAATTGTAAGGGTTCCCACTAGTACACCAATAATTCCCCTCCAGCTTGATCTGAATTTTAAACGAACTGATCATCTGACCATCATAAGACCTTTAATGTTCTGGATAAGGATTTGGTCCACCCCAGAATTGCTAGATTACAGGAATGGCCTTCGCGAAGTATTGAATCTAGACTCTTTTAATTCCATCCAATGGTTTGGGCATATTAAAAAATGGCTCATAATGCTGGGCTTGTATTCATTTTGGGAAAACCCAGAGAATTTACCACCTTTTGCTAGATCCATGGTAAAGAGAGCCTTCTGGTCTTATATGAATAATAGGTGTGCTCATGAAAGCAGAATTGGTACCTTAACTAAAGATTTCCTATCCTTCAAAGATGAACCCTGTTTTGAATCCTTTTTGGACGAAATAGAGCCTCCTGTTGCTAAGACTCTCTACCTGAAATTCAGGTATGGGAATCTTATGTTGAACTCTAATATAGAACGTTGGTCAAAGAAAAAACCGGAATGTCTGAATAGTAAAAGTGGGAGATGTCCTATGTGCTCAGCTTTGTGTATGGAGAACGAGGTCCACATGTTGTTTATATGTAAAGCGTATTTGAAAGCTCGGAAAAGATGGTTAAAACCCATGTGTGTACTCCTAGGAACTAGATCTTGCCTCACAGCATATAGGATCTTAAAAACTAATACTGCCCAGTTTATTGTATTCAATGTCAGTAGGTTCCTTTATTCAGTGTATATTGTCCGAAGGAAATTGGGTCAGATGCTTTAAGTAGGACTATTTTATAAACTTACCTCTGCTGCTAAATGAATGATGTTTTAAAGTGATTGGTGAAAATTAATTCTGTACGTCATTTTAAAATTTGTTGTTTTAAATGAACTGATGTATGTATATTGATATGATCCTCTGTTTTATGTATGTATATATGTGTGTCTTTTATGGCCAATTGGCCGAAATAAAGATTTAATAATAATTGATCAATTTCTTATACGTGAGAGAAGTAGCGCTTTTTTGCATGTAATCAGTAAGTATCCGGTCTTTTAGTGGGGCAGCCTCAGGGACGTCTGTGTCTGGTGGAATCACTGCCATCAGTGCGTGTCTTATCTGTGTGTACCTATATGTCTCAGTTGGGCCCAGTTCATATTGAAGTTGAAGTTGGGTAAATGGTAGTACTGTTCCCTTGTCCCATAGATTCCCTACCGTGGAGATGCCAATGTTGTCCCACTGTGTGAATCCTTTGCTTGTCCTCAGTCGGCCCAGTTTCTTTGTGTCCTACAGCGGAGTAAGCTTGGTTATAACCCCTCCCCAACCCATCCGGGTTTGTGATGCGTGCGTATATTGTAGCAGTATGTCATGTAGGGCCCTGTAGTTTTGATGTTAGTCCCTTGTTATAGAGGACAGCTAACATATTTTGATCTCCCAATTGCGCCCTGTCTGCCCTACATGCTGGGTCATCCTGGGATACATGGATCCACTGGTTAATGACTTTGAGGTGGGTCGCCCAATAATATAGCTGACGTTCGGGAGTGCTATCCCGCCGTCATACCAGCTATAGTGTAGCTTTGTTTGTGCTATACGCGCGGGCCGGTGACCCCAGAGAAGTACCGTTACCTGCGCCGCTATTTGCTTAAAGTATTGGGGCAGGACCTTAAAAGGCGTATTATCCAGAGCATAGAGAAACCGGGGCAGGGCCATCATTTTAAACAATGCTGCTTTACAGAGGAGTGTAAGGGGCAAGGATGCCCAATGTATTACATCGCTCCTTAGCCGCTCTAAGGGGGGCGCCAGATTCCTGGCTTGGAATTCTTCTTCATCTTGTGTGACATGTATTCCTAAGTATTTAAAGGAGTCTTCTACCACCACCAATGGGCAACTTGCCGGGAGTTGCGGCGCAGGGCCCATCAACACAGAGTATCGATTTGGACTAGTTTATTGTGTATCCTGCTATTGCCCCGGAGTCTTCGCAGTTGTGAAGGAGCTCTGGTATCAAGTGATTTGGGTCCGTGAGATATACTAATATGTCATCGGCATATAACGATATTCGATCTTCCCACCCTTCCTTCCATCGAATACCTTTTAGTGACGGTACTTTCCGAACTAGCGTCGCCAGTGGCTCCAGGACGAGCGCGAATAGAAGTGGTGACAGTAGGCAGCCCTGACGTGTCCCTCTTGCTAACGGTATTTCACCCGACAAGTGCCCATTGGCCGTCACTCGGGCTAGAGGACTCGTATATAGGAGTCGTACCCAGGCACAAAATTTAGGGCCAAATCCTAGATGTGGGAGAACCCCAAAGAGATATTGCCATTCAACCATATCAAATGCCATTTTGGCATCGAGGGATAAGACCACCGCCGGTTCTGTCAAAGAGGGAGCTTTTGCCAATGCGCCATGTAGGCGTCTGAGATTAAGGGCCGTGTTTCTGTTCGGCAAGGTTTTACATTTTTTATTAAAATTAATTCGGTGCAGAATTTTTTTCCGTTAATACACACTATTTCGTGTTTTCTATAACAAAATATGACCCTGGAAGGATGAGACCAATTCTCTTATTTGATGGTGTATTCTTCGGCAATCCCTCAACATTGATAGACCAGTTATTTTCTTCCGCCATCAGGCCTCCTCAATCAATCACCGCTCAGATCAGAGTAAATAAAAGACAGGAAGGCGATGACATCACACTTTGTTTAAATGCATGACAGAGAGGTGGTCACTGAGCACTGTGTTTTAAAAAATGACAACCAAAGGAAAAAAATGGAAAACTTTACCTGTGGGCAAACATTCACAAAAAATGAGATCTGCAAGTTTTTTCTTCTAAAAAGTAGCTTTTTCTCTTGTTAAGCCTACTTTTTGTTGACATATTTTAACCAGTGCATTTTAGGTCAAGCCTAGCGCCAGCCGGCAGTGCACATGCACTGCTCTGCAATGCATCCTATAATCCCTTTGTGGAGTTTGAACACGTTCCCGCTTTCTGATTGGTAGCTTGGTCTGCCTTTACAAATTCTATTGCTTTCCTTCGTGAACAGTGTTCATTTGGTCCCCTTTGTGTCTGTTTTATTGCCTTCCTGGGGACTGCCCCTGCTACATAGTTCCTTTCACTAGTGGCATATGTATTCTTTTAGTGCCAGTGGAAGCACACTGCAGCTCCCACACTCCCCGCGCCTCTCGATGTGAGCCTCCTGGTAAAGCTCGCTTGCTCTCCCGGCTCCATTTCTGTGGGATCTTCATCCCAGCTGGAAAGATAAAGCCAGAACTGAGAGGGAACTGGGCAGGTGCTGGGGAGCAGGGAGAAAAAGGTGCTTAGGACCTAGGTAGCCACACGCTAACCAGCATAAAAGACCCTTTAGGAGACCCCCAATCCATAACCATCACAGTTTTCTTGACCCCTCAACTAGCAATAAGATCTCCCCATAAACTCAAGACAAACAGCTTATATAATTTTAAGACAAAATGATCGTTACACTTAAGGACTGCCTTCACCCTTGCAAAGGACTCCGAGTTGCCGGTCTGTCCCTTTCAATGCTGCTAACAGACCTTGCTCGTTTCTCGGGCATATCTCCACTCGTTTCGGGATCTGTCCTTCTCTTGTCCCTGATGGCGAGTGCGCTGTTACTAGTCTGTAGTTCCACCACTTTTACTAAAGCCGGCCCTTTTTCCATTCATGTTTTAGGAGGGAGCCTAGCACCCCTAACCCACTATTTCTGATGCCGAATGCAAAACGACACCGTTCCACATCCAAGAGGCGTGAGAGACCCAGACAGGGTGAGTGTGTCTGTGTGAAAGGACTGAAACCTCCAGCGTGGCCTGCTGCTGCCACCTCTAAGCGAGTATGTCTGCCCTGTTGTTATATCCTGTGCTCTATTAGTCCCCAACCAGATTTTTGCAGCACTATGTAAATCCCTACACTACACTGTCCTCCACAATGGGCAGAGATGGGTTAATTAAGAGCTAGTTAGCACGTGTGGTTTGAGCAGCGTGTCCAATACAGTTGTCCTTTTAAATCTATGATTTGCACTCCAGCATTTTTCATGGAAATAATAAACTACAAACGCAATAATTCAGTGAAAGAAATCATGCATAGGTTGCAGATTTGCCTACCACAGCTCCATCTAACATTTACCATTTGTTTTAGTTGATGTTGTGAATCTAAATGCAACCCATGGCACCAACAGACCAGTTTACACGTTTCATCACACTGAATGGCTCAAAAAGATACATCCCGAAAGGAATTCTCCATCTTAGCCCACCCAGTCACTGGGCCTTCCTGTTTGGGGTTGTAGAAGACTTATGTACTACTAGTTTTACTCCCCAAGGTGGCGATGCCTTTGTTTAAAAAAATAAAAATGTAATGTATTTTCAACTGTAATACTGGCTCAGCAGCAGATGCTTCTTTATGCGAAATACAAACCCGTCTAGCAACTCTACAAACAGTGCAATCACAAATACAGGCACCTCAATTACGACCTGGTGCACTAATTCTGCCGCCAGCGTGGGAAATACATGCAGAAATTCAAATCCAGCCTTTCACACCACTTTCCTGCATTCTAAACAAAGTCTAAGTCACATACTTTGTAGCCAGGTTTTAATAATATATGTCGTCAGTCAGACTTCCCATCCAAGGGCATGCCCTGCCTCTTTCCTCTATGCGGTACAAAAGGGGGTGGTGATGGACGGAGCATCTGAACCAATCAAACACTCACACCCAGTCAAAAGATCTGGGTTTAATCCATCACCGTTCTTTAGCCCACTCTGCCACCGAGGACCGGTTTCTGGGTTGCTCAGACGTGAGTCCCTTTCTCACTTTGCCATTGGATTCAAGCAAGCCGGGCTGAAGACGGCTGGAATGCCAGAAACTGGTCCTCGGAAGCTTGTTTCCGGTCCAGGGAAGACATGGCTTGGCAGTTCGGGCTGGACTGTTCCCATGAGGCACAGGGTCAGACTGATTTGCACAGGGCCGGACTGGGAACAAAAACCGGCCCTGGCAAAGTGCTCGGCCGGCTCCCCCCTCCCCACATGGGGAGGGGGGGTGGTGGGTTGGAGGTGCCGCCGAGGGCTTTGCTAGGGCCGGTTTTCAACCGATTTTGATGCAGAGCCGATTTTGCAGCTATGCTGCAAAAACGCCCCTGTAACAAAATCGGCCCCAAAGGGCTCAAAACCGGCCCCCAACCTTGCGGCGCACCAGGGGATTGCCCGGTGCCCGCTATGACCAGCCGGGCCTGGATTTGCATATAGCCATGTCTGAACTGGGGTGGCAGAGTGGGCTAAAGAACGGTGATGGATTAAACCCAGATGTTTTGACTGGGTGTGAGTGTTTGATTGATTCAGATGCTCCGTCCATCACCACCCCCTTTCGTACCTCTTTCCTCTATGCAGCTCCAGCCTGTCTCTCTCTGCACCCATCCCTCTCAGAGTTCTATAAAGCATCTATTGTCCCTGTCTCAGCCTCTCATGTCTACCTTCACTGCCTGCGGTGTCTCTCTTTCTCCCCTGCATTCTATGACTATCTAGCCACTATTCTATTAGCTCATTATTTGGCATTCTTAATTATCCAGTTGCTCAAGGTATCTTTGTTTCATTCCACGCTGGCTCATGACAGCATTGCATAGCTATTCAATCCCTGGGGGCACAGCACTCAGGATGTGCTACATGGCTAAACACTTATAAGGTCTCAAAAGGGAGACCTATTGGCTATGCCAATGCTTTTTTTTTTAAATCAATAACTCATTGGGCGCCAAGTTCCACTCATTGACATCGTGCACCACCCATTTGTGCCAACTCCTACTCACGAGGACCAAATCACACTCACTGTGCACCTCTTCTCCAGCTCACACCACCCCACCCCACTTACAGTGGACCACTGCTCATCATACAGTATCTTCCTTCTACTGCCTTCCAGTCACAATGACCACATTTCACGGACTGTGAACCTTCTCACAAGGCACCGTCTCTCACTCACCACAGATCACTGCAACTCACAACCTTATCTGCACATTGCAGCACCTCCAATCACACTGCACTATATCCCGCTCACCAGGATTCACCTCCCACTCACCACAGGTCACCTTCCATTCATGTTGCAGTACCTCCACTCACATTGCACCATTTCCCACTCACCAGAGTTCACCTCCCACTCACTACAGATCACTTCCCGCTTGCTGCGCATCACTTTCCATCCATGTTGCAGCTCTACTCACATTGCACCATATCCCACTCACCAGTTTACCTCCCACTCACCACAGATCACCCCCACCCACTGCACACCACCTTCCAATCATGTTGCTGCACCTCCACTCAAATTGCACCATATCCCACTCACCGGAGTTCACCTCCCACTCACCGCACACAAACTTCCATTCATGTTGCAGCACCTCCACTCACCTTGCATCATATCCTGCTCAGCAGAGTTCACCTCCCACTCACCACAGATCACCTTCCGTTCATGTTGCAACGCCTCCACTCACACTGTATCAGTGTTCACTCACTATGGACCACCTCACACTCGCTGCTCCCACCTTCCATTCATGTTGCAGCACCTCCACTCACCTTGCACCATATCCTGCTCAGCAGAGTTCACCTCCCACTCACCAGAGTTCACCTTTCATTCATAATGCAGCGCTTCCACTCACACTGTACCAGCTCTCACTCACCAAACATCTCCTCCCATCCACAGCACACTACACCGCCTTCCAATAACTGTGCACCTCCCACTCTCTCCTACACCTCCAGCCACGTGCTATACCTCTTTTCCTCCTCACCCTACACAACATTGCACTTACAGGACACTTTTTGCTCTCCATAAACTTCCTCTACTTGCTGTTCATCTTCAACTCCCACTACACCATGGCCCACTTACCGTACACCTCTTGTCCACTCTCTGCTGCAGCACCCACTGGAACTTCTTTTCCCGTGCAGCATTGTCCGGCTCCACCACCGCTGCAAACGTCAAGTTATCCTCCGCGTACTCGTGGCCTGCATGTACGAACAAGAAAAAGACCTTTAGAAGGCTGATGGTGAGAGGCAGCAAGGGGCTATTTAGGAGGAAGAAGAGAGAAAAGGAATGACCATCCCTAGGTAGTGGTGCATGGAATAGGGCTGAGAAAGAGCACTTCGAGCCCGAGTGTTACTGGAGACGAGACACAGTCATTTACACAATGCTGACTCCGGGACTGCTTCAAGATTACTAGTGCATCCATTTCTCCATCACTGGCCTCCTACACTTCAAAAAAGTCTGCAAACCTGCATAGCACTGACCTCACACTTCAATGGAGAATCAATTCTTTCTCACATACCGTCGCTCAGACATTTCAATGGAGTTCTATTTCTTACAGGGGGAGCTTGGAAAGCCTTGTAAAGACGCGAGTTCTTGAGCTATTAAATGGATCCTTCCAGGCGTATGTTATCTTCAGGAAGAGTGATACACACAGGCCTGGGAAAGCCTTGCGTCCAATCCTTAGGAGCACCAGAAGTCAAGCGGCTACCTGAGCTTCACCTGGCGAAACAACCCTAGCAGCACAGGGCTTCCACATCCCACACGTCTAACCAATACCCAGAGACCCACCTGGCCAGAGAAGCGTGTCGTCCCCAAGAGCAGCGGTGGTGTCCAGTGAGGCCAGCATGGTGGTTGCGTTGCCCTCAAACATCCGCCCTGAGGAGCAAAGAAAATAACAGACCATTGATCAATTCGACACATTGGGCAGTCATTTTGATTTTGAACTGTGATACCTTTCCTGCTATGAGTCTGAGACACCTGGAGGAAACCAACTCGCCTTTCAACAGAGTCAGTACAAGGCAGGGAAAGTTCAACTGGGTGAGGACAGGGAAGGGATAAATCCACAGGGTGTGGGAAAGTGGTGTTACAAATCATACAAAGTGGCCAGATCTCACAAAGGACGACCCTGCACGTGAGAAGTCCTGGAAAAAGTGGAGAAGCCTCTCTTTGACCAAAGAAGCAAGAATGATAGATTGTGGTCATAGAGCAGACGCTCAGTCTCCCGGGAAGAAGAAGGTGGGATAACCGGGGGAATCTTAAGTGGGGTGTGGCTGATCCTTAGTAGTTCAAGGACTTGGAAAGTGCTGAACTATTTCTAAGTGCTAAGAAGGGCAGGCACTGCTCACCACATCCAGAGAGGAAGAGGAGGTCTCCAGAAAACAGGCAGGAGGGGGCATCACCAGACTTCCCGTCAAGGACGTAGACCATGTGTCCCACAGTGTGCCCGGGCGTGAAGAAGGCCTGAAACTGCAGCCGTCCTATTGTGATGCTGTCTTTGTCGTTGAGGGGGCTGTGGAAGGAGCAGACACAATCAACGGTAAGGAGACGTCAGCTGACTTGGCTAACAAAGAACAAAGTAGACATATTCTGGCATAATGACCACCAAGCTAACGCAGCACCGCTGACCGCGAATATCAGGAAACACATAAAGGCTATTAACCCTTCTGCCAAAATGCCTCCCTGCCCACAACAATCTTATATCCCCCACTACTTCCCTTAAACTGCAGCAGAAGGAACCAGAACTTTAGGAACCAAGGTGAAATGCAAGCTTTCCACCAGGGAGGAAGGTGGAGACTGAAGGCTTGAGGTTTGGGGTGGAAATGCTGGCTGCCAAGGGCCACCAACTGTAGTAAACTCTACCAGTCCCACTAAAGGATGATTTTTCGCCTTCTCGCTACTCATTAGAACAACATCACCGGCACCACTTGCAAATGAGGATTTCCATACTTGGATAGACAACTAACTCTGTCCACAGCACATGAGATCAGGAACCCTCCACAACTGGGAAACCTACAGTAAACTAGCAGCTCTCTGGTCCACTCCACACAGCCTTTTACTCAAAAACATTTTTTAAAAGTATGTATTTTTTTGCTTTGTGCTTATTCCGCTGTGGACTACCTCCAAGCATTTGCATATTGGGGTGGAGTGGATGGGGGGGGCTTGGAAATGCAGAAGGTTATATGAGATCTGTGTATGAGTGATGGCTGTTTGGGGAAGGTTTTAAAGATGGTTCGTTTTCTGGAATGCAAGCCCGGGTGAGAGCGAGGAATCCAGCTACTTGGGTGGAATACGTGTGTCATAAATATCGACTCTCAATAATTTCATATGAGGTGCAAACAGCATGACCAGCAACCAATGTCTCCTTATCACTGCTGACACAAGAAAGGTCAGCGCAATGTACAATCTCATGACTGGGCAACGGTGTAGCTGTGAGATCCGCAAATGGCTTAGGCAGTGGTAAGAATGTTCCGCATCGAGGTAAGCGAGAAACAACAAAGCTGTGTTGAGTACAGGACATCTCATCAGATAAAGTGGAGGTTAACAGTAACAATATTTCACACCTAGACAACTTGGACATTAAATAGGTGTTGTGTATTAGTGATAAAAGCAAGCGACCACTGCATGAATAGAGTCAGTTAATTCTTTCTTACACTCTTAAACTACCACGCAGTGGCTTGCAACGGAAACCAATCCACATAGGATTTGATTTGCTGAAAGCTCCTCGGAGGCATCACCTCCACCATCACTAATGGATCGGGCACGTCTACTGGGCCAGGGCGAGTGCTCAGGATATTGAGCTCTTCGCCTTGCAGTTGGTCTCAGCATTTTGTAACATCCTTATACCACTCCGGGAAGGCCAACCTTTGTTCTGGAGTAGAATAGACTTAGGTTCCTTTAATCTCTCCTTGAAGTTATTTCAGCACTCCACATGAAGGTGCCTTCTTTGGGGAAGTACTTGTTTTTATCACCATTAGGGCACTCCACCCAATTCTCCAAGAACCTGCCTGCTTCTGCCATACTGGTGGTACATGATACAGGTGGGAGTACCTCAGGTGGGACCTCCCTCGCAAGCAAGAAAAAAGCCTTACCCTGTTTCTATGAAATGAGTGGGAGAGGCGTACTCTCCTAAGGGAAGGTCTGACAGCTCAGCTCCGGCCCGATACCTCGGAGGCGTAGGTTGGAAAGTACATTCACCCTGGTTTACCGACATCTTGCAATCGGAACACCTCCGGTTACAGCCTAATGTGGTACGCAGAAGGATCCGATCAGGTACCTCTCTTAATTCAATCATTCAAAAGAGCACTAGGGTGGGGACCTGGGCAACCACTGGCTTCCCTCTTGAGCTTCCTGCTATACTACCACAGACTGTAGCCACTCTTCTACCTCCTAGTTCCATGGAACTTTGCAAATCGTGGGCCAGAATTCAGCACAGTTGAGGCTCTGAGATGGACACATCTGGTGACGCCAAGTGAGCATGAGGAAGAAGGCATGGCATAGTGTTAGATCCGGCTGTCTCTAGTTGGCAGAGGTATACACTTCTGACAAATAGGGACACACCTTTTCTAGTCAGGGCAAGGGGATCACACCCTTTGATAACCCCTGCTCACCCCCTTGGTAGCTTGGCAGAGCAGAACAGGCTTATCTCGGAGGCTGTGCGTTAAGCATTTATGACCACATACAGTAACAAAGTGAATACACTACAAATGGACACGACACAGTAGTATTATAAAAATAAGGATTTTTATATAAGGCTTAGCACAAGACCAAATAACGACAAAAAAAATATACACAATCTTAATAAATACGTTTGGAAGGGAAATAACAGTTCAAATGCGGATGCTTCTTTAGGACAAAGTCTTTTCGTATCAAAGCAATTCTTCTTCTTCTTGGAAACACAGTTCTTAGCAACAAGGTAACCCACACGGGGGCTGCACGACGTCGAGGCAAAGTTAATCCAAAGGTTCGGCGTCGACTGCGAGTAGCGCTACGTCGAGCCTGGAGTCACACGGACCCCCAACAACACAGTACCTTTGAAAATGAAGCACACGATGATCAGCGGCGTCGAGCAATCCGGCGTCGCGTCTTCGGTGTCGACCAGGCCTCAGCAGTCGTCGATGTCGATGATTCTGTTGCAAGTGTGAGCAGCGCTCACGGCGTCGAGAGGGCACGAGGGCGATGCGATCAGCAGCGGTGCAGACACGAGGTCCCTTGGAGCTGGAGCCGAACTCACTACTCACTGGCGTTGCTGCTGGCGTCGATCGGGCCCGGCGGCCGGCGTCGAGGAAGCGGGACACTGGAGCCGTTACTCACTATGTCGAGCTGGATTCGGCGACGTCCGTCGGCGTCGAGATTGCGGGTTCTTTCAGAGGTGCTGGATTCACAGGTTCCAGCAAATAGCACTTTAAGCAGATTAAGTCCTTTATCCCTGTGACTTCAGCAGGAGACTGGCACTCTTCCAGTCCTTGGAGATTTTCTTAGCAAGTGTGAGAGTACACACACAGTTCCTCTCTCCTGGTTCCTTGGCAAAAATAAAGAAGCACTGCAGGATTCCCCCCAGCAAACAGCACACTGGCAGAAGGGGTAGGCAAGTCCTCAGATCATCAGGCCTCTTGTCCTTGGTTACAGGGTTCCTTGTCAGAAGTGATCTAAATTCTTGGTTCAGGGGTCCTTCTCTTATACCCCTTTTTGGCTTTGATCCCTTTGTCCATGCAGGGGAATTTCCCAACATCCTGGGTCTGTTGTGGGTGGAGCCAGGCAGAGGCACCTGGCCTATACACTGAGCAGGGCTGGGTCCTCAGACGCCCAGCAGGAGGTGGAGCCAGCATTGTCACTGGCAGGAGCAGAGCTATCGGCCTCCTGGTAGGAGGTGGGGCTAGGATCGTCCATGGCAGGCACGGAGCCATCAGCCGCTTGGCAGGAGGTGGAGCCAGCATTGTATCAGGCAGGGCAGGCTATCAGCAACTACTCTCCCCCTACTCTCAACGCAAATGTCCCACTCATCCCACACTGACTCATCCAGACCTCTGGAGCCACCCAGCTCCTGTCACACACACGCAAGGCCAGCAAAAACCCGAAATGGTTAGACAAGAAAATAGACACTTTCTAAAAGTGCTATTTTCAAACCCAGAGTCCAAAAACCATCCACACCAACGGATGCGTAATTAAACCCCGAGTTCAGGGATACCAAACTCGACATTGCACCATACTCCCCGAGCCAACTAGGATCATAGCATTAATAATCCCGGCAGCCCATTCTAACAAATGGAGAGCAGGTTACCTCGCAATAGTGAAGAACGAAGATGACTGTCGTTCACTATCAGGACATGCCAACTTGGTCAGGCGTGTCCTACCTTATACTTACAACGCACCCTGCCCGTGGGCCTACCATAGGGGTGACTAACATGAAGTTAAGGGAAGGTCCGAGGGACTGGCAAGTAAGTATACCTGCGTAGTCCGCGTGACAGTACCAGACTGCACGTGGGTCTCGCAATGACCGACCCGTAGACATTCTTTTACGAGGCCGCTCTTGTGGGTGGCACAACACGTGCTGCAAGCCCACGAGCGGCATTTAGATTTACAAGCCCCGGCACTCTTGGTGCACTAGACGAGGGACTGACAGTAAACCAAATAAGCCAAACATGGATACAATCGATACATCAATTTAACATCGGGAGCACTTGCGCTGTGGCACTGATCAGCAGTGGCACGGCGCCCAAAGCATTATCCAGCAAAACATCGAAAAACAGTGGAGGCAAACAGAAAAAAATGGAGGAGAGACTCAAGCCAATGATGTCAGGTCTAACACGCGTCCCCTCCAGCTGAAATGTGGGGAGAACTACCCTTGACCTAGGGAGTCCTCATCACTAAGGCGGAAAAATCTGGACAGACCATCAGCATTGGCGTGATCTGTACCAGGGCGGTGTTCCACCGTAAAGTCCATCCCCTGTAGGGAAATGGACCACCTCAACAGTTTCGGATTCTCACCCCTCATCTGCATCAACCATCTGAGGGGCCTGTGGTCTGTCTGAACCCGGAAGTGAGTCCCAAACAGGTAGGGTCTTAGCTTCTTCAGCGCCCAGACCACAGCAAATGCTTCTCTCTCTATCGCACTCCACCTCGTTTCCCTGGGAAGTAACCTCCGACTGATGACGGCTACAGGCAAGTCTCGGCCCTCTTCATTCACCTGAGCTAGAACAGCCCCCACGCCATGCTCTGAAGCGTCCGTCTGGACAATAAATTCTTTCGAAAAGTCGGGTGCCTGGAGTATAGGTGCGGTGCACATTGCAGTTTTCATGGTATCGAAGGCCGTTTGACAGGCATCAGTCCAGATCACGTTTCGTGGCTGCTTCCTGGAAGTCAGCGAAGTCAAGGGGTGCACAATGTTACCGTAATCCTTGACAAACCTCCTGTAATAACCCGTGAGTCCTAAGAAGGCTCTCACCTGAGTTTGGGTTTTGGGCGGCGCCCAAGCCAGGATGGTATCAATCTTGGGTTGCAGGGGGGGCAACCTTGCCGCTCCCTACCTGGTGCCCCAAGTACCCCACCGAACCCTGCCCAATCTGGCACTTACTGGCTTTGATTGTGAGGCCTGCTCTGCGCAGGGCCAACAACACTTCCTGGAGGTGCCGCAAGTGTTCCTCCCAGCTGGCGCTGAACACTGCGATGTCGTCCAGGTAGGCGGCACTGAAATCCTCCAGTCCAGCCAAGACCTGGTTGACCAACCTCTGGAAGGTGGCAGGGGCATTCTTCATCCCAAAGGGCATCACCCGGAACTGGTATAGCCCATCTGGTGTGGAGAATGCGGACCTCTCCTTTGCCCCATCAGTCAAGGCGATCTGCCAGTACCCAGACGTTAGATCAAACGTACTAAGGTACCAGGCAGCCCCCAACCGATCTATGAGCTCATCAGCTCTGGGGATGGGGTGCGCGTCAGTCTTCGTGACCGAATTGAGTCCTCGGTAATCCACACAGAACCGGAGTTCCGGTGAAGCACCAGGCGCTGCAGCCTTCGGGACCAAGACCACTGGGCTGGCCCAAGGACTGCTAGAGGACTCAACCACCCCTAACGCAAACATTTTGGAGACCTCCTCCTTAATGTATGCTCGAATCTTGTCAGTCACCCTGTAAGCCTTGAGCTTCACAGGAGGGCTGTCTCCGGTGTCAACGTCATGGACACACCAATGAGTGACACCCGGAACCAAGGAAAACAGATCCGGGAATTGCCCCAACAGGTGGCGACAATCCTGTTTCTGCTCAAGGGTCAGTGTGTCAGAGAGGACCACACCATCCACTGACCCGTCTTGCTCTTTAGCACACAGGAGGTCAGGAAGAGGCTCGCTCTCCTCCTCCATTCCAGCGTCTGTAGCTAGGAGCATGCCCACTTCGGACCTTTCTAAGTGGGGCTTCAAACGGTTGACGTGCAGGACCCGCAAGGGGTTCCTGGGAGATTTCAAGTCCACCAGGTAGGTGACATCGCTCTTCTTCTCCACAACCTTAAACGGTCCAGTCCACCTGTCCTTGAGCGCACAAGGTTCCACAGGGGACATGACCCACACTTCTTGAACAGGCTGAAGCTCTACGAGAGTGGCATTCCGGTCGTACCAATGCTTCATCTCCTCCTGGCTGGCTTCCAGATTTGCCTGAGCAAGTTCTCTGAAGCGCCGAGTCTGGTTCCGAAAGGCCAGCATGTAACTGTATACATCCTGGGGAGGTTTCCTGGGAGATTGCTCCCAGCCTTCCTTGACCAGACTCAAAGGCCCTCTTACCGGGTGACCGTACAAAAGCTCAAAGGGGCTGAACCCCAGAGACTTCTGCGGCACCTCTCGGTAAGCAAACAACAGGCATCGCAAGAGGACGTCCCATTTCCGCCTCATTGGTTCTTCAAGACCCATGATCATTCCTTTAAGGGTCCGGTTGAATCTCTCAACCAGCCCATTTCCTTGAGGGTGGTAAGGAGTGGTGAACTTGTAGGTTACCCCACACTCCTTCCACAGAGACTTCATATAGTTTGAAATGAAGTTGGTGCCCCGGTCTGACACCACCTCTCTGGGGAACCCCATCCGGGAGAAAACACTCATCAGTGCCCGTCCCACCACGGGGGCCGTCACTGTTCGGAGAGGGATGGCTTCCGGGTACCGTGTGGCATGGTCCACCAAGACCAGGATAAACCTGTTGCCCAGGGCCGTCTTGGGGTCCAGGGGCCCAACAATGTCAATGCCCACCCGGTCAAAGGGGGTACTGACCACTGGAAAAGGTTGGAGGGGAGCCTTCTGCTTCCTTCCGCTTTTCCCACTTGCCTGGCAAGTGTGACAAGTCTTACAATGGATGTCTACATCCCTGCGCATCTGAGGCCAATAAAAATGGGTGACAAGCCTGTCATAGGTCTTGTCCTGCCCCAGATGTCCAGCTAACGGTACGTCATGAGCCAAACCCAGTAGGAATGCTCTGAAGCGCTGGGGTACCACCAGCACACGGGCTGACCCAGGTTCAGCAGCCTTAGGCTCGCTATACAGGAGGTCGTTCTCCCAGTACACAAAATGTGACCCTGACTGATCACCTGAGGATTGGGCTGAGGCCTGCTGCCTCATACCCACAAGAGAAGGGCACACCTTCTGTTCGGCACAGAATTCCTCCCTGGAGGGACCACATCCTGCTGCCAATGGGTCAGCTCGGGCAGATCTCCCAGTTCGGCAATTTGTTCCCCTGTGGGCTCCAGGGCATCCCCCTCAGGGTCTACCTCCTCCTGGACCACGGGAACTACGGGGGCCGGTTTCCCACGCCTCCTGCCTCTTCTCTTCACAGCTGGGTCCTGGGCCGTACTTTCAGGCTCCGGGACCCCATCAACACCCTTACTCGCTGTCATCGATCGAGTGGTTGCACACACCCACTCTGGCACGCCCAACATTTTCAAGTGCGCCTCCCTCTCCACCTTAGCCCAAGGGGAGTCTTCTAAATCATTGCCCAGGAGACAATCGACAGGCATGGCGGGCCTCACAGCGACCTGAAGAGTACCTGAAACCCCCCCCCATTCAAAGGAAACCTGAGCTACCTCACACTCTTTCTGGGAGTTGTCAGCAGCTATCACAGGGTAGAATGCGTGGGGAACCACCTGCTCTCTGGACACTAAGTGACACTTGACAGCTGTCACACTCGCTCCGGTGTCTCTGAGAGCTTCCACCCTATGGCCATTAATGGTCACCCACTGCCTATATTTACTAGTGTTACTAGGCAGAGGGGGTGGAGGGACCATTTGCATGTCTCCTAGCGAGACTAGGGACATTTCTGCGGGACCCCTCCCACCAGGGACAACCATCTCCTCCCCTCCCAGGGCTACACTCGCCAACTGACGGGGGGGTGCACTCGGCGGTGCATTCGACTTCTTCATGGGACACTGGGGGTCATAATACCGGTGTCCCGCCTGCCCACAAGTGTAGCAGGTTAGGGGGCCCCTATGAACAGGTTTACCCGTCGGGGCCCCTGGCTTCTTCTCAGGGGGAGGCTGGGAACCTTTCCCTTGGTTCCCTTGGGGATTACTTTGGGGCCTTTTCTGAGACTCCTTCTGTTTACCCTTGTCCCCCCCACTCTTCTGCTGGGGACCCTGCCCACCTTTGGCTGAGTCTCCCACTGGACCCTTGTGGACCCTGGTACCGACCCAGCGGTCCGCCTCCTCAGCAAGTTTTCTAGGGTTAGATATCTTGCTATCAATAAGGTGCTGGCGCAGCTCTGGAAAACAGTTATTAGACAAATGCTCCCAAGCAAACAAATCATAAAGAGCTTCATAACTTTCCACTTTGCTGCCCTTTACCCAACCATCCATGGCTCTGCAAAAATAAGACACATATTCAACCCACGTCGTACCAGGCAACTTCTTACATTCTCTAAAAGCTTGTCTGTACTTCTCGGGGGTTAGGCCATACCGCAACATTAAAGCATCTTTCATATGAGCATACGACATCCTATCCGCAACAGGCATGTCTAACAGGGTATCTCTCCCCTCATTCACAAAGCGACCCCACAACCCCGCTCCCCAATTCTTCTCAGGGACCTGGTGGGCCAACAATGCTAGCTCATATACTTTAAACCACTGACCAATATCTTCGTTCCTATGATAATCCTTTATCATATCTTTGGGAAAATAAAACCTACTTTCTGCAGGCTCGGATGGGATGCTGCCACCAGAGGGATTCAATTCTAACTTTTTAGCTTGGATATCCAACTCCCTCAACTTGGTATCACGCTCCAAAGCTAACTTTTCTCTTTCGAAATCTAACCTTTTGGTCTCCAAATCAGCTTCTCTTCGACTTCTTGCATTTTCTAACTCCAACTGCCCATTTATCTTAAGCCTTGCCATTTCCATGTTGTATGCACGCTCCTTCGCCCTTTCTTCTCTTTCTTCAGGGGAAAGACCTTTGGAGGAAACACTGCTACCGGGAGAGGACACAGGCCCATTCACTGGCGCCTCCTCATCCCCTTCCCCTGGCGGTACCACCACCGCATCAGAGGGATCTCTGGTCTCTAACCAGGCCTTCAAGGCTTTGAGAACTTCCCCTTTGGTTTTGCAGCCTTTAGTAGGAACTTTCAAATGCTGGCAATGATAATCCAATTGCCTTCTGCTGTAATCTTCGATCTTACTTCTATCAAATTCCTCATAACAACAACAGGGGTAGTGACTCCGGTGTCACTCATGGTCAAAACTGGCAGTGTTCAAAAAATCAAGCTTCAGAAAAGCGGAGAACCAAAAATAGGATCCTTCCAAATAGATTGTGACTGCGCTATGGTCTGCTTTCACTATGTAGCGCACACTAATCACTGCACATGAGTCATAAATGCAAAGTTCAGATCCTCACCGCTGACCCACCAATGTTAGATCCGGCTGTCTCTAGTTGGCAGAGGTATACACTTCTGACAAATAGGGACACACCTTTTCTAGTCAGGGCAAGGGGATCACACCCTTTGATAACCCCTGCTCACCCCCTTGGTAGCTTGGCAGAGCAGAACAGGCTTATCTCGGAGGCTGTGCGTTAAGCATTTATGACCACATACAGTAACAAAGTGAATACACTACAAATGGACACGACACAGTAGTATTATAAAAATAAGGATTTTTATATAAGGCTTAGCACAAGACCAAATAACGACAAAAAAAATATACACAATCTTAATAAATACGTTTGGAAGGGAAATAACGGTTCAAATGCGGATGCTTCTTTAGGACAAAGTCTTTTCGTATCAAAGCAATTCTTCTTCTTCTTGGAAACACAGTTCTTAGCAACAAGGTAACCCACACGGGGGCTGCACGACGTCGAGGCAAAGTTAATCCAAAGGTTCGGCGTCGACTGCGAGTAGCGCTACGTCGAGCCTGGAGTCACACGGACCCCCAACAACACAGTACCTTTGAAAATGAAGCACACGATGATCAGCGGCGTCGAGCAATCCGGCGCCGCGTCTTCGGTGTCGACCAGGCCTCAGCAGTCGTCGATGTCGATGATTCTGTTGCAAGTGTGAGCAGCGCTCACGGCGTCGAGAGGGCACGAGGGCGATGCGATCAGCAGTGGTGCAGACACGAGGTCCCTTGGAGCTGGAGCCGAACTCACTACTCACTGGCGTTGCTGCTGGCGTCGATCGGGCCCGGCGGCCGGCGTCGAGGAAGCGGGACACTGGAGCCGTTACTCACTATGTCGAGCTGGATTCGGCGACGTCCGTCGGCGTCGAGATTGCGGGTTCTTTCAGAGGTGCTGGATTCACAGGTTCCAGCAAATAGCACTTTAAGCAGATGAAGTCCTTTAGCCCTGTGACTTCAGCAGGAGACTGGCACTCTTCCAGTCCTTGGAGATTTTCTTAGCAAGCGTGAAAGTACACACACAGTTCCTCTCTCCTGGTTCCTTGGCAAAAATAAAGAAGCACTGCAGGATTCCCCCCAGCAAACAGCACACTGGCAGAAGGGGTAGGCAAGTCCTCAGATCAGCAGGCCTCTTGTCCTTGGTTACAGGGTTCCTTGTCAGAAGTGATCTAAATTCTTGGTTCAGGGGTCCTTCTCTTATACCCCTTTTTGGCTTTGATCCCTTTGTCCATGCAGGGGAATTTCCCAACATCCTGGGTCTGTTGTGGGTGGAGCCAGGCAGAGGCACCTGGCCTATTCACTGAGCAGGGCTGGGTCCTCAGACGCCCAGCAGGAGGTGGAGCCAGCATTGTCACTGGCAGGAGCAGAGCTATCGGCCTCCTGGTAGGAGGTGGGGCTAGGATCGTCCATGGCAGGCACGGAGCCATCAGCCGCTTGGCAGGAGGTGGAGCCAGCATTGTATCAGGCAGGGCAGGCTATCAGCAACTACTCTCCCCCTACTCTCAACGCAAATGTCCCACTCATCCCACACTGACTCATCCAGACCTCTGGAGCCACCCAGCTCCTGTCACACACACGCAAGACCAGCAGAAACCAGAAATGGTTAGACAAGAAAATAGACACTTTCTAAAAGTGCTATTTTCAAACCCAGAGTCCAAAAACCATCCACACCAACGGATGCGTAATTAAACCCCGAGTTCAGGGATACCAAACTCGACATTGCACCATACTCCCCGAGCCAACTAGGATCATAGCATTAATAATCCCGGCAGCCCATTCTAACTAATGGAGAGCAGGTTACCTCGCAATAGTGAAGAACGAAGATGGCTGTCGTTCACTATCAGGACATGCCAACTTGGTCAGGCGTGTCCTACCTTATACTTACAATGCACCCTGCCCGTGGGCCTACCATAGGGGTGACTAACATGAAGTTAAGGGAAGGTCCGAGGGACTGGCAAGTAAGTATACCTGCGTAGTCCGCGTGACAGTACCAGACTGCACGTGGGTCTCGCAATGACCGACCCGTAGACATTCTTTTACGAGGCCGCTCTTGTGGGTGGCACAACACGTGCTGCAAGCCCACGAGCGGCATTTAGATTTACAAGCCCCGGCACTCTTGGTGCACTAGACGAGGGACTGACAGTAAACCAAATAAGCCAAACATGGATACAATCGATACATCAATTTAACATCGGGAGCACTTGCGCTGTGGCACTGATCAGCAGTGGCACGGCGCCCAAAGCATTATCCAGCAAAACATCGAAAAACAGTGGAGGCAAACAGAAAAAATGGAGGAGAGACTCAAGCCAATGATGTCAGGTCTAACACATAGGCAAATTAGTTTTATGCTAAAAAAGCAACTACCTTTAAATTCTTCTACAATCGAAATCCTATGCAGTTGGGGCTGAAGGATTGACAGGCGATGGTAATAATGCTTACGGCTCCCTGCCCTGATTGGCTGGAGTGGATGAAGGTAATTCAATGTCTGGGTGGTCAATGAGTCTGTTACCCTGGTTTGATTCTGTGTGAGCGAGTATGCCAGTTGTCTTTGTTTGTTGTTACTTTGCCCGCGACGTAGATAGTGAGAGAGTGAGATTCAGAGTTGATGCAGTTTATCAGGAGAATTTAAGCGGAAGGTTGTCATCTTTCAATGGTAGGTGCTCCTAGGTTATAAGAAGGCCATTCTTTTTGTTTGTCCACACTAAGTGTGGGAGGGTATACTCAGACGTGAGTCCCTTGCTCATTGCACCATCAGGATTCAAGCAAGCCGGGCCGAAGACGGCTGAAATGCCAGAAACCGGTCCCCGGAAGCTTGTTTCCTTCCCAGTATAAGAATTGGCTTGGTAGTTTGGTTTGCCCTGTTCCCATCATGCACTGGGACAGGAACAGACTAATTTGCATGTAGCCAGGTTCTGAGCTGGGATGGTGCAGTGAGCTAAAAACGGTGATGGATCAAGCCCTGATCTCTTGACTGGGTAAGAGTATTCTGCATCATTCAGAAACTCTGTCCATCACCACCCCCTTTTCCAAAATCGTGTGGTGGTTCAAAGACATGCCCCACACATGGTGCAGCCATGGTGCACAGGACTTACCCATGAAGTGTTGGCAGGGAGTAGGAGCACCCATGTGTACCTACTTAACGATTTGTACAGATGGCACTACATCTTGTGTTCATAGTGAGTGAAAGAGCCATGTCTTTAAAACTTTCTGCAATTAGAGGGGATTCTTATTATGCCTTATTTGAGCCAGCAAGGACTCCCAGAGACCCTCTATCTGGATGAGAAGGAGGTTCTGCTGTTTGAGTCTTTCTCACTGGAGGGAAGGTGAACACCAGGCAAGCTCTGAGCACGGTGGTCTTTTAGGGCGTATTTGTCAAGCTTATAGTCGGTGCTTCTTAAGCTATCAAGCTTATAACGTTAGGTACTGCTGCCAACTCCTCCCCTGGAGGTCATTTGTTCATGTCAAATAGATGTAATCCAAATGCCCTAACATTGATCATGTTCTAGTGTTGGTTTGCATGAGTTCTTGTAGGGAAGAAGGCTGTTCTTGTTCCCAAGGTCACACCATCACTGTGGCCAAAAGACTATTTTCAGACTTTGTACCTAGGTTTGAGAACCTGCTCAAAATCAGAAGTGAGAAAGAAACATATTTTGTGTCAGCTGTTGCAGCGGCGGCTCTGCTATGGCGGAGGAGCATTGCCACTTGCCACCCCCGCCAGGGGGGGGGGAATAAAACTGGTTCTAATCCCATTGGTTGTTTTCTTCTAAGTGTGCAGAGTCTTGGAGGGGGGGGCAGGGGATGATAGGCAATGAGGGGTAGTGAGTGTTAAGTGCACTGCCTTCAGTGCGCATGTGGGTTTGGCCGTCCGTCTTAGGATGGACAAACCCACTGGAGCGGTCTCCAACATGAGCTGCGTTTCCGGGTTGGAGACAGCTGGCACAGGTTCGCAGTTCCTAAATGCCAGACACCAAGATATTAAATTCTGCACGGAGAAGGCGGAATTCGAACGACATGCAAACACTTTCTGCAGTGAACTAGAGAATAGAGGATACCCCAAAAAATTGATAAAAAACTCATTGCGTTACAACATTCGGACCAGATACGAACAAACTGAGACAAGTTGTGCTGAAAAATTGGCACTTACTTGAAAATCTAGATAGCCCTTTTCCACCAAATGGAAACATTTGAGTTTTTCCAACTGTAAGACACGCAATGTAGTGTATGTAATTATTTGCCCCTGCGGAAAAATTTACATAGGGAAAACAACACAGCAAGTAAATATGCGTATAACGCAACACAAGTCAAGGCTGAAAAATAAGGTGCTAACCGCCCCAATGGTAGAGCACTTCATTGAAAATAACCACACTGAAAATGACCTGAAATGGTCAGTCTTGTTTGTGCTGCAACAATCTCGACCTATGGACCCAGATAAAATTTTATTGCAGAAAGAAGCCTATTTAATTCTTAAATTTAATAGTGCACTAACTGGCTTGAACTCGCTATCAGAGGTATCAAGGCTACAGACATAGAATCACATTACACTTCTATTGCTTCCAGTGCAGTGATTAATCGAGTGAGTAATATGGAAAACATCCCCTTTAACTACAAAGGTATATTCACCTTCTTTGGCACTGAACATATCCACTGTTGTAAAAAAAAACACTACAAGGTGGCCGCACCCTTCATGCCCATGCGAAAAACGTATAAACCCGTTCCATCATGGCCGCCGCCACCTGTGACTGAAAGCCAGTTGCCGGTTTGCCACGAATACAAGTAAGTCGAGCGATTTTAAGAGGGTTTGTTGCCCAAAATTTGACATGCGGGCAAGTAAAAGTATATGTTTCCTCACTGCAGAGAGACGACCGTTAATCTGAAATCGGAACGCGCCCGTAGCGCGATAGAAGAATCACCCGTTGTATCCAAAGACTAAGGTCACCCGCCGCCAGCGGAAAATATGTGTAAGTTATAAACGATTCCACTAAAGAGTGTCCCACTAAGATGTAACCGACAGGGAAACTTAAACATATTTACAATTTATGCAGAGTAACAACCGGCAAGGTGAAATTAAACAGCATTGGGTGGCGCCCACTACTTATGAGAAGAGCCGAAGCAAATAAATAATTATAATCAGGTATGCCTCGATGAGCAGTGAACGCTCTTTCTCTTTTTTCTGTGCAAATACAAGGTTTTACATATTATCCTTTGCCAATTGCAGGCTCTAACCCATAATACCGAAAAGGAACATTGACATATCAGAGGGAATAAAGATTTGATCCCGAAAGGTATGTCAAAAAGAGATGTGCCCAGTTTAGTGATATTAGTTAAGTCAGAAAAGTGATAATACCTTCATTTTGCTTGTAGATATACAGCTAAGATTCTCAGTCAAAACTACATTCTTCCTGAGGACCGGCAACAGCTGGTTTACAGGTAAGAGTGATGACGTTGAACCTGCATAGAAGGTAGCAAATTAGCTCTAGATTAAGAAGCTAAAATAAGCTTTGTTTTATACACCTTGCAGATACGTTCTTTAAAGGCAGAGCCCTGAAGAGAATCCGTTGAGTGAACATACCGGATTCGAAACGCGTTGGCATAAAAAGAGATCAGACAGTAGTCTGTTGATAGACTAAAGAAATTCATTTTTGGTCTATGGTTGTAAAATGATTTGTGAACTTGATTAAGTTGTTTCTATTAATTTTTTTCTGACTTTCAACAATGGTCTATTTAAAATCTCATATTTATACCAACCAAAAGGCTGGTCTTTTGTAAAATATATGTGTATATATATCAAAGTGAACTAGCGTGTATATACAATTAGTTGTTTGTATGTCTAAAAATGTTTTCTGTTGTGAATAATTGTCTTTTGATGTGATTTCAAAAAACGAAAAAGTGTTCTTTTCATAAATGAAATTGAAAAATTTGAAAACAATAAAAAGTAAAAGGGTAAAAGTTGAATACCCGGATAAACCTTGAAGTTTCTCTTGGTTTCCTCCTCGAAAGAAGAGGATCAAAAGCAAGTGTGTGGTTGGCACATTGTTTTTTACAAAATATAACCCATGGTCCAGCCGACCGCACGTCCCAGGACCTAACTCCCCACTTTTTCAAACTCATGCTGTGAGAGCAGCATCCGGATTGGCCACAGGGGATTCTGTAAGCCTGTTAGCAGAGGAGCAGAAGAGTGTGAAATGGCTGAAGGCAAGTTATCTTTTTTTTCTGCCCTAGTCTCATTCCCTCTCGCCCCGCCACCCTGCCCTGACACCAGCCGCTTCTGCGCTGTTGTTCAGGAACTATGCAGAGCTTTATGGATTCAACATTTACAATGCGTGCATCACCCAGAATCCTCAGGGAAGGTTGAGCGATTCAACTGAACATTGAGAAATAAAATGTTTTCGATATGTGGAGAGACTGGACTCTAATAACCAGATGTCCTTCCCTTAGCGCTGTTGATGCAAGCTGCCTAAACCTAGCCCAGGCGAGACTGTCATGGGCAGATGTATGATTCTTTCCTCCAGTGTTTCCAGCATTACTTGATTTGCACCGGTCTGATCATTTGGCTTTAGAATGTGGCAAACAACTCATTCATTCTCTAAACCGCTTCCGTTCTCAGGTCCAAGCGGCGCCGAGCGAAGCCTCTCTCGATCTATAGTCCATCAACTGGGGGCACATCAAGATCGGTATACACCTGTTACAACGCATTTGTTACAACGCACTACCATTACAACGCGACTTTTACAACGCATACCATTACAACGCATTGCGCTGGGGGGCGCTCTAGGATAGGGAATAAGTATAATTTACTATCCAACACCTTCCCTAGGGTCCACGGGGACTGGAGTTAGAATAGTAAATTATACTTACCACTATCCAGCACCTCAAAGCGCTATGCGTTGTAATGGTATGCGTTGTAATGGTCGCGTTGTAATGGTAGGTAGTTGTAACGGTATGCGTTGTAACATGGTACATCCATCAAGATCCAACAAAGAATTCATCACTCCAACCCCAGTGACAGGGTCTGTTTCATGCCCCGCTGCTCACTAACACTACTCTCAGATACCGAGGACGGCCAGCCTGGATCCATGCATTGCAAGTGGACCTCAGAGCTGAGAGAAGAACCACTGCTCCTCTGAGGACACTGCAGAAGCGCTGCAAGGCTGGAGCATCTCCGGCCCACAGCTACAACCTGAGCCCGGGTCGTGGGAAGCCTCCCCACTACTTCTTTGCTGCAAGTCAATTTAGTTGGCTCAATGTGTGTCTCTTTCAGGTGAAAAGGGGCTGGGGATGGAGGAAGTCAGCTTCAAAAAGCCTCTACCCAAGGTTGAAACAAGCACTCCACCTACAAAGAAAATACTTTCCTGCAGGTCCTGGGCCAGTTCAAACAGGACAGGAAGCTCTGGGCAACTTGGCTCTGCTCACTTGTGCCTACTGGCTCCAACGGGGGCGTGGCTATGATTAAGATTCCTTCCGAATGGATGGAGCAGGGTCATCTGCGTTGGCACCTCACCATGACCTTGATAATTATTCCACCCGTGCTACCCTTGATGGCCGGACAGCGCCTTCTATGCTCAGCCAAGAGCTGCTGCCCCTGCTGTTCATTTAGACTCAACTTCTAAAGGGCTGAAGTGTGAAGTCAAAAACTCAGGCATCATTACATGGCATTGCGACCGGATCCACTTTTTAGTCTTCAATCAAGCTGACTTGAAAAGCACTGTGTTTCAGTCTGGTGTGCTGTTCTCTGATCAAAGTGGAACTTCCTACCTCTGTGGCAATCAGGTTGATGTGTGGCTACCCAAGGACCGGTCCTTTGAGTCCTTCTACCCTGCATACATCGTGCCCGCAACAAGACATTAAGTTACTCATTGTCTTGAAATGAGTGAAAGAAAGAAGTTAGACATTTAAAATACAGCCAAAATCTTCAGAATTCCGCCCCCACGTTAAGGGACGGTGTCTTAATCGATGAGATTTGTTGAGCTGCTAAGATACTGGAGGAGGTGGCTGAATCTACCGCTAATGCTCTTGGGTTAATAGTCACTCCGTTGGTAGCTCAACAAACTTTTTTTGCAAAGTAACATTTCTCTGAATTTTATATTGGCTGCTAAGGTTGCTAGCAGCAGTGAACGCGCCATAATCAGAGTTATACGCTACCTTTATGTCGAATGTTTCTGGAGGAAGCCACAAATACAATATAAATATGACAGTGTCGATCGATGAACCTTTAGCATGGTGGGGACCTTTTGTCATTGGTGTCTCGATCACTATTGGTTTCTTATTGATTTACGTTTTCATTCAATTCTGTATCACCTCCATCTCCAACCTAACAAGAGACAAGGATGCATAATAGTCTATGATGATGCCAGTTATCAGAATATCGCCGATCAGTTTGATGATATGTTTCGACTGATGATTAATTGTTGCGAATGATGATTATTGACCTACCTTAGTTGGTCAAAAAATAATACAAGATGGAGGGACTGTACAAGATTTTAAAAGTGTTTACTTGTTTAGTGTAACCGAACCCTGCCTCTGCCATGTTTTCTTACTCATGCTAACTTGGTCTCCCCAGATATATTCGTCGCCAAACCTCAGAAGTGCATCACCCTAGCACATCAGACTGAAACGAATGAAAACCAGCTTGCTCAGCCAAAACTGTTTACATGTTTGCTACTCTTGAAGGCGTCAAGGTGGGGTATACATTTGAGCTCTGCCTTGCATTGGGAAGACCTGCTCCACTGCTGGTTTATGGTACATGGTGTCCGACTGCACTGAGTCTCTGTGCAGGGCTAACTTCAAAATGTGAGATCATAAATCTCAGTGACATCAGCTGGAAGAGATGATATAATGGGAGCCAGCACAGACAGGTCAGCAGACCTTCTAGGCACCCAATGCTAGAATTCTGTGGCTTCTCCAGAAGCCATCATTGGCCTTCCTGGGTGCTTCTGAAAACTGTGCTAATCCTGAGCTGCATCCATGCCACTGGGTCTCTGCTACTCTCCAGCTTCCAGTGCCTTTCGGGTGTAAAAGCCCATCTGTGCTGATGTCAAGACGTCCCTTTCCTATCCGCCTTCACTCTTTCCCTGACCGCTTACACAAGAGGGGCAGTCGCAAGTCTGAAGATGCCCCTTTCACAGCCATGGAATTCTCCCAGCATGAAGGACTAAAGTCCTGCACTTGGACTTGCACTTGGTAAGAGATCTGGGCATCTTCCTGGCCCCAGAGCAGCCTTGTCCTTTCTTCTCTAGGCAATTCCAGCTCCTCGTAGAGTGAACCTTAACTGTAGGGTTTGAAGACGTTTACAACTCACCTCCAGTTGGCCTTAATCAAGCTTTAACAAGGTGCTTCACAAACAAAGATGACATACTGCTCATTTTTTTTTAAATAGCTTCAGAAAATGCAACAAACAAGCCCTGAACAAGCCTCACAGAGTATCAAAAAAAGAGAATCGACTATATACCTGTTCGCATAAAACCACTTTCTGAAGTTCGATGACCAAAAAACTTTCTGAAGTTCGATGACCAAAAAAAACCAACCTTGGCACAATCCAAGCCTCTATTGTCAGCTTCTTTTACAGAACCTCCCCCCCTCCCCACTCCTCCCATGAGCTCTTTTGATATGGTACATGTATCCAAGGATGACCCGCCCTGCACCACAGCTTTTAAACTTACTTGCACTTTTGAATTAAAAAATAAAATAAAGAAAGAGAGAGAGAGAGTTAAAATGTACCTAAATGGGTTTTACTAAATGTTGTCTTGCTTCCTTGAAGCAAAGGTTACCGCCAGACTAGCACTTTACTAGCAGCTGTTCTACGCGGAGGTATATTCCTGTCTGTCTGCACAAGAGCACAAGGCTGTGTGAGTGTATGAAGCCCACTTCCACAAGAGCACAAGGCTGGGTAAGTGTATGAAGCCCACTTCTCAAGAGCACAAGGCTGTGTGAGTGTATGAAGGCCACTTCCACAAGAGCACAAGGCTGTGGGAGTGTATGAAACCCACTTCCACAAGAGCACAAGGATGTGTGAGTGTACGAAGCCCACTTCCACAAGAGCACAAGGCTGTGTGAGTGTATGAAACCCACTTCCACAAGAGCACAAGGCTGTGTGAGTGTATGAAGCCCACTTCCACAAGAGCACAAGGCTGTGTGAGTGTATGAAGCCCACTTCCACAAGAGCACAAGGCTGTGTGCGAGTATGAAGCCCACTTCCACAAGAGCACCAGGCTGTGTGAGTGTATGAAGCCCACTTCCACAAGAGCACCAGGCTGTGTGAGTGTATGAAGCCCACTTCCACAAGGGCACAAGGCTGTGTGAGTGTATGAAGTCCACTTCCACAAGAGCACAAGGCTGTGTGAGTGTATGAAACCCACTTCCACAAGAGCACAAGGTTGTGTGAGTGCATGAAGCCCACTTCCACAAGAGCACAAGGCTGTGTGAGTGTATGAAGCCCACTTCCACAAGAGCACCAGGCTGTGTGAGTGTATGAAGCCCACTTCCACAAGAGCACAAGGCTGTGTGAGTGTATGAAGCCCACTTCCACAAGAGCACCAGGCTGTGTGAGTGTATGAAGCCCACTTCCACAAGAGCACCAGGCTGTGTGAGTGTATGAAGCCCACTTCCACAAGAGCACAAGGCTGTGTGAGTGTATGAAGCCCACTTCCAAAGGGGCACTTGTTGGGTGACTCTTCCTTCTGGCTGCTTGTGTCAAGCTTCAAACTCATGGACCCACCACAGATCCACAAACGGAGAGCTTCCTTCAAAGACGCCAGACGCATATTCTCTCATTCTCTCAGATCCTACTAAACTGGTTTCATCTTCCAGACATTGGCATGTGTTCGTCTTCACTAGAGGGAGCTTAGCAACCTTCTAAGAACAAGCAAGAACAGTCCTGCCTTTGATAAAAGAGGCTTCAGCGCAAAGACTCATCCACTCCAGGTGTTCCTGGCACTGGGCGCCGTCACCAAAAACAATATATTTTATGTATAAGGTCCCTTCGAAGCAAATGACATTAGCAGGTAAACAGAGCTGGTTAATAGGATGCTAATGGGTTAATTATCAATGCCCCACAGGATAAAGTCTGCCAGATGTCTTGCTAGAGGGATAATTGGAGACCCACGCTCTAAGCTTAACATAATTAATGACAAAAATCAAAACATGTGGCTGTGGGTGGAACATAATCATGCATCACTGGGGAATCATTTTAAGCAAATTTTAATCACAAGAAAAAAGTGAAAAGATGCTAAGCATCTGAAACCCATAGTTGCCCTTGAGTCATGCTTCAAATCTTTTCATCGGGGCTACTTAAATCAAAATACAAGAATTATCCAGACCTTCCTCTGCCTGTCTTTTGAACAGAAACACAATTAACCCCAGGCCTAATAATAAGCACTGGCAAAGCCAAAGGTCTGGGCTTGGCAAACTAATGCAATGTTTATTTCTTTTTTTCATTGCAAGCATATGCTACAAAAAGGAAAGAGAAATGTGTATGCGGACACCAAAACATGAGTATGCTTGCAATAAATGTTTGAAATGTATAAAACATTCACTGATGTAGGCATTTTTACTAGTCGTGTTTTTAAATAACAAGACCTTCAGTTGTCAAGTGCATTTTTATGATTTTTATTATTTGTGAAATAAAAGCCTAACCAAACACTCAAACTGCAGGCGGCTACAATGTTACAATGCAACGTGCACATATTATATCAGCAATATTAATGGGAGACTGAAAATAAATCACCTGTATCACAGGCGAAAAAATATAAGTTATTTAAAGGTAATTTTTTTAACATTTTGAACCATCTTTGTGATAAATGAACTATTTGTAGGCGATTGTGAACAATGTGCACAGGCTTTGTGCCGTCACTCAGAGTTAAGGGAGCCAACGGGTGAAGGGTGCTGACCCAATGCTTCCTGCTGTGGTGGGCGGATGCACATTGTGAATGACAATTTAAAAGACCAATAGATGCTGCCTGCTGACCAAAAGTAGGGGTGGGCAGAATTTGCGTAGTCGCGCTATGCAAAGCTCCGCGAAACGGTATAAAATCTCCGCAGGCACGCAAAAGTTCAGCGAACACGCAGAATTGCTTGTTCCGCCTGTTTGTAATGCTTTTTTCCTGTTCGCGAATGCTGTTTGCGTGCTTGGGGAGAAATATCTCGCAAACATGCATTTTGAAAGCGCGAACAAGCAAAAAATTCGGCGGATCGTGGTATTTTTTGGCAATTCCGCGTTCTCAGCAGAACGCAAAATTACCCAAATTCAGCGAGCGGAACGGAATTTACCGCCCAGGCCTAACAAAAAGCCACTCTCTGTACGTATATTTCAGATAAAATTGTTGAACTAACAATAGTCAGGCAAAACAACTGAAGCACCTCTAAGGTCTTTGGACAATCATAATGTGCAACTTCCATTCCCCGGTATTAGCAACGCGCCAGGGGTAGGTAATTCCATCACTTACTTGGTGAGCTCCGGAATGCGGTCGATGGCGCTCCCGTACACCCGGCAGGACTTGTGACGCCGCTTCAAGGCCTTGTTACCCCCGCTGTGGTCCCTGGAAGCAAAGGAAATGGTTGAGGTTTGAATGACAGGTCTGACCACCACTGCACATTATTACATACCTGGCCAAGAACATACCAGTAAGAAGACTGTCATACATCAAGTTATAATCACTCCAATCCCTCTTTAAAATGATCCTGCAGAACAGCTGAATTCCATAAGTATGTTATAACACAGGCCAGCTCTGGGTCTTTTATAGCACATTTGCCTCAGATGTGGGAGCTCTTTCTTTTCAAACAGCACCTTGTTTGCTAAGTGTAAAGATGGTTCTTACCCATCTCAGTGGCGCTGGTTCCTGTGACCCTGACAAGAAGGAAGGCTGAGTCAACCCTGCATGAATTCAAGCTCGCCACCATATGGAGTGGGATTAGGGACACCCAGTCAGCGCTCTAGACTCGGGCTGGGATTTAAAAGCCTGGTACAGTGAAGCCAACATCTGGGGACAGCTTTAGAATGGCCTCAGCGGTGTCATGGAAAACTCAGTTTAAGTTACAGAATCGGAGGCCATTGCCAAGGCAGCAGGGACTGCGTGTAGCGATGCCCTGTTTGGAGGAGAGGACCACTACATTGCATAGATTAAATCAGATTTACAATGCAATGCCCACAGAAATACATTATAAGAAATGTTATTTATTTTAAATAAAAGGAAGTTGTCTGCTATGTGATATAAGGACACGCAGGTGAAGCAAAGGCTTAGAGAGAACATTAGAGACACTGTTCAAGAATCAGGAAGTTAGAGCAATCCCACAGTCCATGCTGGAGGAGGTCTGAGAAACGTCTGGAGAGCTTAGCTCGCGGATCCCTTGCCAAGCTAGCACCCGGCCAACCATGTCAACATTTCAAGAAGCTGCCATGCCACGCTGGATCCCTGAACAACCAACACAAAATCCACTCTAGAGAGGTCAACAGTCACCAGGAAGCACCACGGCAAATTCTAATGCGCCATCTACTGGGTGGGCTGAGGCACTGCAGCCCGTGAAGAGAGCGGGTGGGCACGCTTACGTTCTGCACAAGATCCTACTGGAAGGATCGCGGAGGAGAAAGGATGGAGGTTCTATGTCATCTACCCCAATTCCCATGAAGTACAAGAACCCCCAGACCCCCACGCACACTGGCTGTGCACAAAGCCCCCCAAGAGCACGCATTGACCACCTATGCTACCTGTGGCCCAGCACACGGCCAGACCTGGCGGGAGTGGTCAGCAGAACCAGGCCCTGCGGACTACCTCACTTCAGATCTTGATAAGCAACAAATGACTGTTCATTAACAAGATATCTAAACAACACAAGTATCTTCATCAAAGCATTATTTAAGCAATTAAAAACCTTGTACCTTGCTGTTTTCAGCAACCCTATAGCTATTAATACTTCTGTGGAGTAGATAGTCTGGTTTAGGTGGAAGGAGATCGTATTAAGCCACATCCAAGACGCCGGTGGACAATTGTGCGCTTTACAAAGTTTTATATCAAATAATACGACTGACTTTGCTTTGGCGCGGGAGGGGGCAAGAACACAGCATACAGATGGATGTAGAGAACAGTAATCAGCTCAGTTTTGTGTAACACTAGTGAAATGAGTTCACTTGTTCCAGACACCATACAAGTTGTGTATCAGCAGCCGAACGCTTGTGTAGTAGCCGAAAAGGTGCTCTGAGAGGGAACAGGGGCCTCGCCTGTTGGTCTCTCCTGCTCCCACTCCCTTCTTGAGACTGGGAGCTGGTGGTGCAGGGTGAGGCCAGACGGTGGTAAACTCAGGGCCACTAGCACCAGCAGATGCCAATCACCTCATCAAGAAGGAAGGATCTGAGGGGGCCACGAAGCCTGGCCTTGCTAGGACCCTTAGCCGCTACGCCTTCAGTAACGGTAAAATTGCCATACGGTAGCCATGGCCCCTACAATACTGGCAGGGCGTGGGTCAAAGGCTCCCATTGTCAGTAGAGGTGGAAATGGTAACCTAAACAACAGCTCTAGGGAGGGACAGCAACTTCTCTGCACTGTACGTTCTATGTTGCGTTTTAAAGAGAAAAAGGAGATAGTAAGAAGGCACTGACCGCTCCCAGGCAACACTGGAGTGCTTAGAGGAGAACAATGTCTCAAGCCACTAGAATGATACTGAAGGTGAATCAGGTTAAGACTTAGAGGAAGAAGACACAGCTGCATAGCCCCTAGAGCCATTGCATTAACATACTAGATGTCTCAGTTGCAGAGGTCCACCCTGATGCCACAGCAGCTCTTTGGAGGAGTGTAGTCTCACTTGCTGAAGTGCACCCTGGGAGCCACAGCAGCTCTTTGGAGGGGTGTGGTCTCACTTGCTGAAGTGCACCCTGGGAGCCACAGCAGCTCTTTGGAGGGGTGTGGTCTCACTTGCTGAAGTGCACCCTGGGAGCCACAGCAGCTCTTTGGAGGAGTGTGGTCTCACTTGCTGAAGTGCACCCTGGGAGCCACAGCAGCTCTTTGGAGGAGTGTGGTCTCACTTGCTGAAGAGCACCCTGGGAGCCACAGCAGCTCTTTGGAGGGGTGTGGTCTCACTTGCTGGAGTGCACCCTGATGCCACCGCAGCTCTTTGAAGAGGTGTGGTCTCACTTGCTGAAGTGCACCCTGGGAGCCACAGCAGCTCTTTGGAGGGGTGTGGTCTCAGTTGCAGAGGTCCACCCTGATGCCACCGCAGCTCTTTGAAGAGGTGTGGTCTCACTTGCTGAAGTGCACCCTGGGAGCAACAGCAGCTCTTTGGAGGGGTGTGGTCTCAGTTGCAGAGGTCCACCCTGGGAGCCACAGCAGCTCTTTGGAGGGGTGTGGTCTCACTTGCTGAAGTGCACCCTGGGAGCCACAGCAGCTCTTTGGAGGGGTGTGGTCTCACTTGCTGGAGTGCACCCTGGGAGCCACAGCAGCTCTTAGAAGAGGTGTGGTCTCACTTGCTGAATGGCACCCTGGGAGCCACAGCAGCTCTTTGGAGGGGTGTGGTCTCACTTGCTGAATGGCACCCTGGGAGCCACAGCAGCTCTTTGGAGGGGTGTGGTCTCACTTGCTGGAGTGCACCCTGATGCCACAGCAGCTGTTAGAAGAGGTGTGGTCTCACTTGCTGAATGGCACCCTGGGAGCCACAGCAGCTCTTTGAAGAGTTGTGGTCTCACTTGCTGAAGTGCACCCTGGGAGCCACAGCAGCTCTTTGGAGGGGTGTGGTCTCACTTGCTGGAGTGCACCCTGGGAGCCACAGCAGCTCTTTGGAGGGGTGTGGTCTCACTTGCTGGAGTGCACCCTGGGAGCCACAGCAGCTCTTTGGAGGGGTGTGGTCTCACTTGCTGAAGTGCACCCTGGGAGCCACAGCAGCTCTTTGGAGGGGTGTGGTCTCACTTGCTGGAGTGCACCCTGGGAGCCACAGCAGCTCTTTGGAGGGGTGTGGTCTCACTTGCTGAAGTGCACCCTGGGAGCCACAGCAGCTCTTTGGAGGCATGTGGTCTCAGTTGCAGAGGTCCACCCTGATGCCACAGCAGCTGTTAGAAGAGGTGTGGTCTCACTTGCTGAATGGCACCCTGGGAGCCACAGCAGCTCTTTGGAGGGGTGTGGTCTCACTTGCTGGAGTGCACCCTGGGAGCCACAGCAGCTCTTTGGAGGGGTGTGGTCTCACTTGCTGGAGTGCACCCTGGGAGCCACAGCAGCTCTTTGGAGGGGTGTGGTCTCACTTGCTGAAGTGCACCCTGGGAGCCACAGCAGCTCTTTGGAGGAGTGTGGTCTCACTTGCTGAAGTGCACCCTGGGAGCCACAGCAGCTCTTTGGAGGGGTGTGGTCTCACTTGCTGGAGTGCACCCTGATGCCACCGCAGCTCTTTGAAGAGGTGTGGTCTCACTTGCTGAAGTGCACCCTGGGAGCCACAGCAGCTCTTTGGAGGGGTGTGGTCTCAGTTGCAGAGGTCCACCCTGATGCCACAGCAGCTCTTAGAAGAGGTGTGGTCTCACTTGCTGAATGGCACCCTGGGAGCCACAGCAGCTCTTTGGAGGGGTGTGGTCTCACTTGCTGGAGTGCACCCTGGGAGCCACAGCAGCTCTTTGGAGAGGTGTGGTCTCACTTGCTGAAGTGCACCCTGGGAGCCAAAGCAGCTCTTTGGAGGAGTGTGGTCTCACTTGCTGTAGTGCACCCTGGGAGCCACAGCAGCTCTTTGGAGGGGTGTGGTCTCAGTTGCAGAGGTCCACCCTGATGCCACAGCAGCTCTTTGGAGGGGTGTGGTCTCACTTGCTGAAGTGCACCCTGGGAGCCACAGCAGCTCTTTGGAGGGGTGTGGTCTCACTTGCTGAAGTGCACCCTGGGAGCCACAGCAGCTCTTTGGAGGGGTGTGGTCTCACTTGCTGAAGTGCACCCTGGGAGCCACAGCAGCTCTTTGGAGGTGTGTGGTCTCAGTTGCAGAGGTCCATCCTGATGCCACAGCAGCTCTTTGGAGGGGTGTGGTCTCACTTGCTGAAGTGCACCCTGGGAGCCACAGCAGCTCTTTGGAGGGGTGTGGTCTCAGTTGATGAATTGCATCCTGGGAGCCACAGCAGCTCTTTGGAGGGGTGTGGTCTCACTTGCTGAAGTGCACCCTGGGAGCCACAGCAGCTCTTTGGAGGGGTGTGGTCTCACTTGCTGAAGTGCACCCTCGGAGCCACAGCAGCTCTTTGGAGGGGTGTGGTCTCACTTGCTGAAGTGCACCCTCGGAGCCACAGCAGCTCTTTGGAGGGGTGTGGTCTCACTTGCTGAAGTGCACCCTGGGAGCCACAGCAGCTCTTTGGAGGGGTGTGGTCTCACTTGCTGAAGTGCACCCTGGGAGCCACAGCAGCTCTTTGGAGGGGTGTGGTCTCACTTGCTGAAGTGCACCCTGGGAGCCACAGCAGCTCTTTGGAGGGGTGTGGTCTCACTTGCTGGAGTGCACCCTGGGAGCCACAGCAGCTCTTTGTAGGGGTGTGGTCTCAGTTGCAGAGGTCCACCCTGATGCCACAGCAGATCTTTGAAGAGGTGTGGTCTCACTTGCTGAAGTGCACCCTGGGAGCCACAGCAGCTCTTTGGAGGGGTGTGGTCTCAGTTGCAGAGGTCCACCCTGATGCCACAGCAGCTCTTTGAAGAGGTGTGGTCTCACTTGCTGAATGGCACCCTGGGAGCCACAGCAGCTCTTTGAAGAGGTGTGGTCTCACTTGCTGAAGTGCACCCTGATGCCACAGCAGATCTTTGAAGAGGTGTGGTCTCACTTGCTGAAGTGAACCCTGGGAGCCTCAGCAGCTCTTTGAAGAGGTGTGGTCTCAGTTGCAGAGGTCCACCCTGATGCCACAGCAGCTCTTTGAAGAGGTGTGGTCTCACTTGCTGAAGTGCACCCTGGGAGCCACAGCAGCTCTTTGGAGGGGTGTGGTCTCAGTTGCAGAGGTCCACCCTGATGCCACCGCAGCTCTTTGAAGAGGTGTGGTCTCACTTGCTGAATGGCACCCTGGGAGCCACAGCAGCTCTTTGAAGAGTTGTGGTCTCACTTGCTGAAGTGCACCCTGGGAGCCACAGCAGCTCTTTGGAGGGGTGTGGTCTCACTTGCTGAAGTGCACCCTGGGAGCCACAGCAGCTCTTTGGAGGGGTGTGGTCTCACTTGCTGGAGTGCACCCTGGGAGCCACAGCAGCTCTTTGGAGGGGTGTGGTCTCACTTGCTGAAGTGCACCCTGGGAGCCACAGCAGCTCTTTGGAGGCGTGTGGTCTCAGTTGCAGAGGTCCACCCTGATGCCACAGCAGCTGTTAGAAGAGGTGTGGTCTCACTTGCTGAATGGCACCCTGGGAGCCACAGCAGCTCTTTGGAGGGGTGTGGTCTCACTTGCTGGAGTGCACCCTGGGAGCCACAGCAGCTCTTTGGAGGGGTGTTGTCTCACTTGCTGGAGTGCACCCTGGGAGCCACAGCAGCTCTTTGGAGGGGTGTGGTCTCACTTGCTGGAGTGCACCCTGGGAGCCACAGCAGCTCTTTGGAGGGGTGTGGTCTCAGTTGCAGAGGTCCACCCTGATGCCACCGCAGATCTTTGAAGAGGTGTGGTCTCACTTGCTGAAGTGCACCCTGATGCCACAGCAGCTCTTTGAAGAGGTGTGGTCTCACTTGCTGAATGGCACCCTGGGAGCCACAGCAGCTCTTTGAAGAGGTGTGGTCTCACTTGCTGAAGTGCACCCTGATGCCACAGCAGATCTTTGAAGAGGTGTGGTCTCACTTGCTGAAGTGCACCCTGGGAGCCACAGCAGCTCTTTGGAGGGGTGTGGTCTCAGTTGCAGAGGTCCACCCTGATGCCACTGCAGCTCTTTGAAGAGGTGTGGTCTCACTTGCTGAAGGGCACCCTGATACCACAGCAGCTCTTTGAAGAGGTGTGGTCTCAGTTGCAGAGGTCCACCCTGGGAGCCACAGCAGCTCTAAGGAGGGGTGTGGTCTCACTTGCTGAAGAGCACTCTGGGAGCCACAGCAGCTCTTTGAAGAGGTGTGGTCTCAGTTGCAGAGGTCCACCCTGATGCCACAGCAGCTCTTTGAAGAGGTGTGGTCTCACTTGCTGAAGTGCACCCTGGGATCCACAGCAGCTCTTTGGAGGGGTGTGGTCTCACTTGCTGAAGTGCACCCTCGGAGCCACAGCAGCTCTTTGGAGGGGTGTGGTCTCACTTGCTGAAGTGCACCCTGGGAGCCACAGCAGCTCTTTGGAGGGGTGTGGTCTCACTTGCTGAAGTGCACCCTGGGAGCCACAGCAGCTCTTTGGAGGGGTGTGGTCTCACTTGCTGAAGTGCACCCTGGGAGCCACAGCAGCTCTTTGGAGGGGTGTGGTCTCACTTGCTGGATTGCACCCTGGGAGCCACAGCAGCTCTTTGTAGGGGTGTGGTCTCAGTTGCAGAGGTCCACCCTGATGCCACAGCAGATCTTTGAAGAGGTGTGGTCTCACTTGCTGAAGTGCACCCTGGGAGCCACAGCAGCTCTTTGGAGGGGTGTGGTCTCAGTTGCAGAGGTCCACCCTGATGCCACAGCAGCTCTTTGAAGAGGTGTGGTCTCACTTGCTGAATGGCACCCTGGGAGCCACAGCAGCTCTTTGAAGAGGTGTGGTCTCACTTGCTGAAGTGCACCCTGATGCCACAGCAGATCTTTGAAGAGGTGTGGTCTCACTTGCTGAAGTGAACCCTGGGAGCCTCAGCAGCTCTTTGAAGAGGTGTGGTCTCACTTGCTGAAGTGCACCCTGGGAGCCACAGCAGCTCTTTGGAGGGGTGTGGTCTCAGTTGCAGAGGTCCACCCTGATGCCACCGCAGCTCTTTGAAGAGGTGTGGTCTCACTTGCTGAATGGCACCCTGGGAGCCACAGCAGCTCTTTGAAGAGTTGTGGTCTCACTTGCTGAAGTGCACCCTGGGAGCCACAGCAGCTCTTTGGAGGGGTGTGGTCTCACTTGCTGAAGTGCACTCTGGGAGCCACAGCAGGTCTTTGGAGGGGTGTGGTCTCACTTGCTGGAGTGCACCCTGGGAGCCACAGCAGCTCTTTGGAGGGGTGTGGTCTCACTTGCTGAAGTGCACCCTGGGAGCCACAGCAGCTCTTTGGAGGCGTGTGGTCTCAGTTGCAGAGGTCCACCCTGATGCCACAGCAGCTGTTAGAAGAGGTGTGGTCACACTTGCTGAATGGCACCCTGGGAGCCACAGCAGCTCTTTGGAGGGGTGTGGTCTCACTTGCTGGAGTGCACCCTGGGAGCCACAGCAGCTCTTTGGAGGGGTGTGGTCTCACTTGCTGGAGTGCACCCTGGGAGCCACAGCAGCTCTTTGGAGGGGTGTGGTCTCACTTGCTGGAGTGCACCCTGGGAGCCACAGCAGCTCTTTGGAGGGGTGTGGTCTCAGTTGCAGAGGTCCACCCTGATGCCACCGCAGATCTTTGAAGAGGTGTGGTCTCACTTGCTGAAGTGCACCCTGATGCCACAGCAGCTCTTTGAAGAGGTGTGGTCTCACTTGCTGAATGGCACCCTGGGAGCCACAGCAGCTCTTTGAAGAGGTGTGGTCTCACTTGCTGAAGTGCACCCTGATGCCACAGCAGATCTTTGAAGAGGTGTGGTCTCACTTGCTGAAGTGCACCCTGGGAGCCACAGCAGCTCTTTGGAGGGGTGTGGTCTCAGTTGCAGAGGTCCACCCTGATGCCACCGCAGCTCTTTGAAGAGGTGTGGTCTCACTTGCTGAAGGGCACCCTGATACCACAGCAGCTCTTTGAAGAGGTGTGGTCTCAGTTGCAGAGGTCCACCCTGGGAGCCACAGCAGCTCTAAGGAGGGGTGTGGTCTCACTTGCTGAAGAGCACTCTGGGAGCCACAGCAGCTCTTTGAAGAGGTGTGGTCTCAGTTGCAGAGGTCCACCCTGATGCCACAGCAGCTCTTTGAAGAGGTGTGGTCTCACTTGCTGAAGTGCACCCTGGGAGCCACAGCAGCTCTTTGGAGGGGTGTGGTCTCACTTGCTGAAGTGCACCCTGATGCCACAGCAGATCTTTGAAGAGGTGTGGTCTCACTTGCTGAAGTGCACCCTGGGAGCCACAGCAGCTCTTTGGAGGGGTGTGGTCTCACTTGCTGGAGTGCACCCTGATGCCACCGCAGCTCTTTGAAGAGGTGTGGTCTCACTTGCTGAAGTGCACCCTGGGAGCCACAGCAGCTCTTTGGAGGGGTGTGGTCTCAGTTGCAGAGGTCCACCCTGATGCCACAGCAGCTCTTAGAAGAGGTGTGGTCTCACTTGCTGAATGGCACCCTGGGAGCCACAGCAGCTCTTTGGAGGGGTGTGGTCTCACTTGCTGGAGTGCACCCTGGGAGCCACAGCAGCTCTTTGGAGGGGTGTGGTCTCACTTGCTGGAGTGCACCCTGGGAGCCACAGCAGCTCTTTGGAGAGGTGTGGTCTCAGTTGCTGAAGTGCACCCTGGGAGCCACAGCAGCTCTTTGGAGGGGTGTGGTCTCAGTTGCAGAGGTCCACCCTGATGCCACAGCAGCTCTTTGAAGAGGTGTGGTCTCACTTGCTGAAGTGCACCCTGGGAGCCACAGCAGCTCTTTGGAGGGGTGTGGTCTCAGTTGATGAATTGCATCCTGGGAGCCACAACAGCTCTTTGGAGGGGTGTGGTCTCACTTGCTGAAGTGCACCCTGGGAGCCACAGCAGCTCTTTGGAAGGGGGTGTGGTCTCACTTGCTGAAGTGCACCCTCGGAGCCACAGCAGCTCTTTGGAGGGGTGTGGTCTCACTTGCTGAAGTGCACCCTGGGAGCCACAGCAGCTCTTTGGAGGGGTGTGGTCTCACTTGCTGAAGTGCACCCTGGGAGCCACAGCAGCTCTTTGGAGGGTGTGGTCTCACTTGCTGAAGTGCACCCTGGGAGCCACAGCAGCTCTTTGGAGGGGTGTGGTCTCACTTGCTGAAGTGCACCCTGGGAGCCACAGCAGCTCTTTGGAGGAGTGTAGTCTCACTTGCTGGAGTGCACCCTGGGAGCCACAGCAGCTCTTTGGAGGGGTGTGGTCTCAGTTGCAGAGGTCCACCCTGATGCCACAGCAGCTCTTTGGAGGGGTGTGGTCTCACTTGCTGAAGTGCACCCTGGGAGCCACAGCAGCTCTTTGGAGGAGTGTGGTCTCACTTGCTGAAGTGCACCCTGGGAGCCACAGCAGCTCTTTGGAGGGGTGTGGTCTCAGTTGCAGAGGTCCACCCTGATGCCACAGCAGCTCTTTGGAGGGGTGTGGTCTCACTTGCTGAATGGCACCCTGGGAGCCACAGCAGCTCTTTGAAGAGTTGTGGTCTCACTTGCTGAAGTGCACCCTGGGAGCCACAGCAGCTCTTTGGAGGGGTGTGGTCTCACTTGCTGGAGTGCACCCTGGGAGCCACAGCAGCTCTTTGGAGGGGTGTGGTCTCACTTGCTGAATGGCACCCTGGGAGCCACAGCAGCTCTTTGGAGGGGTGTGGTCTCACTTGCTGGAGTGCACCCTGGGAGCCACAGCAGCTCTTTGGAGGATGTGGTGTCAGTTGCAGAGGTCCACCCTGATGCCACAGCAGCTCTTTGAAGAGGTGTGGTCTCACTTGCTGAAGGGCACCCTGATACCACAGCAGCTCTTTGAAGAGGTGTGGTCTCAGTTGCAGAGGTCCACCCTGATGCCACAGCAGCTCTTTGAAGAGGTGTGGTCTCACTTGCTGAAGGGCACCCTGATACCACAGCAGCTCTTTGAAGAGGTGTGGTCTCAGTTGCAGAGGTCCACCCTGGGAGCCACAGCAGCTCTTAGGAGGGGTGTGGTCTCACTTGCTGAAGAGCACTCTGGGAGCCACAGCAGCTCTTTGGAGGGGTGTGGTCTCAGTTGCAGAGGTCCACCCTGATGCCACAGCAGATCTTTGAAGAGGTGTGGTCTCACTTGCTGAAGTGCACCCTGGGAGCCACAGCAGCTCTTTGGAAGGGTGTGGTCTCACTTGCTGGAGTGCACCCTGATGCCACCGCAGCTCTTTGAAGAGGTGTGGTCTCACTTGCTGAAGTGCACCCTGGGAGCCACAGCAGCTCTTTGGAGGGGTGTGGTCTCAGTTGCAGAGGTCCACCCTGATGCCACAGCAGCTCTTAGAAGAGGTGTGGTCTCACTTGCTGAATGGCACCCTGGGAGCCACAGCAGCTCTTTGGAGGGGTGTGGTCTCACTTGCTGGAGTGCACCCTGGGAGCCACAGCAGCTCTTTGGAGGGGTGTGGTCTCACTTGCTGAAGTGCACCCTGGGAGCCACAGCAGCTCTTTGGAGGAGTGTGGTCTCACTTGCTGGAGTGCACCCTGGGAGCAACAGCAGCTCTTTGGAGGGGTGTGGTCTCAGTTGCAGAGGTCCACCCTGATGCCACAGCAGCTCTTTGAAGAGGTGTGGTCTCACTTGCTGAAGTGCACCCTGGGAGCCACAGCAGCTCTTTGGAGGGGTGTGGTCTCAGTTGATGAATTGCATCCTGGGAGCCACAGCAGCTCTTTGGAGGGGTGTGGTCTCACTTGCTGAAGTGCACCCCGGGAGCCACAGCAGCTCTTTGGAGGGGTGTGGTCTCACTTGCTGAAGTGCACCCTCGGAGCCACAGCAGCTCTTTGGAGGGGTGTGGTCTCACTTGCTGAAGTGCACCCTGGGAGCCACAGCAGCTCTTTGGAGGGGTGTGGTCTCAGTTGCTGAAGTGCACCCTGGGAGCCACAGCAGCTCTTTGGAGGGGTGTGGTCTCAGTTGCAGAGGTCCACCCTGATGCCACAGCAGCTCTTTGGAGGGGTGTGGTCTCACTTGCTGAAGTGCACCCTGGGAGCCACAGCAGCTCTTTGGAGGAGTGTGGTCTCACTTGCTGAAGTGCACCCTGGGAGCCACAGCAGCTCTTTGGAGGGGTGTGGTCTCAGTTGCAGAGGTACACCCTGATGCCACAGCAGCTGTTAGAAGAGGTGTGGTCTCACTTGCTGAATGGCACCCTGGGAGCGACAGCAGCTCTTTGAAGAGTTGTGGTCTCACTTGCTGAAGTGCACCCTGGGAGCCACAGCAGCTCTTTGGAGGGGTGTGGTCTCACTTGCTGGAGTGCACCCTGGGAGCCACAGCAGCTCTTTGGAGGGGTGTGGTCTCACTTGCTGAATGGCACCCTGGGAGCCACAGCAGCTCTTTGGAGGGGTGTGGTCTCACTTGCTGGAGTGCACCCTGGGAGCCACAGCAGCTCTTTGAAGAGGTGTGGTCTCAGTTGCAGAGGTCCACCCTGATGCCACCGCAGCTCTTTGAAGAGGTGTGGTCTCACTTGCTGAATGGCACCCTGGGAGCCACAGCAGCTCTTTGAAGAGTTGTGGTCTCACTTGCTGAAGTGCACCCTGGGAGCCACAGCAGCTCTTTGGAGGGGTGTGGTCTCACTTGCTGAAGTGCACCCTGGGAGCCACAGCAGGTCTTTGGAGAGGGGTGGTCTAATTTGCTGAGGTCCACCCTGGGAGCCACAGCAGCTCTTTGGAGGGGTGTGGTCTCACTTGCTGGAGTGCACCCTGGGAGCCACAGCAGCTCTTTGAAGAGGTGTGGTCTAATTTGCTGAGGTCCACCCTGGGAGCCACAGCAGCTCTTTGGAGGGGTGTGGTCTCACTTGCTGGAGTGCACCCTGGGAGCCACAGCAGCTCTTTGGAGAGGGGTGGTCTCACTTGCTGAAGTGCACCCTGGGAGCCACAGCAGCTCTTTGGAGGGGTGTGGTCTCACTTGCTGGAGTGCACCCTGGGAGCCACAGCAGCTCTTTGGAGGGGTGTGGTCTCAGTTGCAGAGGTCCACCCTGATGCCACAGCAGCTCTTTAAAGAGGTGTGGTCTAATTTGCTGAAGTGCACCCTGGGAGCCACAGCAGCTCTTTGGAGGGGTGTGGTCTCAGTTGCAGAGGTCCACCCTGATGCCACCGCAGCTCTTTGGAGGATGTGGTCTCAGTTGCAGAGGTCCACCCTGATGCCACAGCAGATCTTTGAAGAGGTGTGGTCTAATTTGCTGAAGTGCACCCTGGGAGCCACAGCAGCTCTTTGGAGGGGTGTGGTCTCAGTTGCATAAGTGCAGCATGGAAGGCACAGTAACTCTGAAGAGGTGAGTTGCAAGCTCTTCTGAACAACACATTGGAGAGTCAGGAATGGAGAGATATTGCTTGTTAACAATCCTTTGCTCCTCCAGTAGGAGAAAAAGCCAGCCTGAATTGGGAGAGGCGGGCGCACTTTGGGGTCAGTGAAAGGCTCTCTTAGCTTCCTCCGTCGTCAGGCGAGCTGAAGAGGAATCTTTAACCAGAGTTAATAAAGCTCCCTCTGACAATGGGCATCAATGGGCATCGCTAGTAAACCAGGCCTCTGCCCGCCTGTCAACGAATACCAACAAAAGGGCGGGTGTCCACAAAGGCTCGTAAGCTGTGGCAAATCCAGAAATACACACTCTGACATGCAGGTCTAACAACCTATCAGGCCCCCTGCTAATCCCTCCAACCCCCTTGCAAGGTAAGAAATCACTTAAAATGAAGCCCCCGCATGGTAAGAAATCACTTAGAATCCCAGACAATAATCTAAATTCCAGAGGCCTTTCAATCCTCCAGACCAGGGATGCTCCAGAGTCGCTCACTGATTGGCTGTATCCAAACAAGGCTTGTGGGGATTGTTTTTTCTTCATCAACCGTAGCTGGAATTAAGAGGATCCTAAAACTATTCCCAAAGCTGTGGACACAATGGATGTGTGTCCATGTTTAAGTATGCTGAAACCCAACTCCCTGTTCCTGTAATAAAACTATGCTAGTAAAAAACAGATGGGCTGCTCACAGTGGGTGGCAATCCGGGTCCTTTGAGTGTTTTGCTTTTGTAATTTTATATAGCGCGGACACGGCCCGAAGACATCAGAGCGCTCGACAGCAGTAGCATGATACACGGGGACAGCAAGTTACAGTTACAATAATTATGTTCATTCATATTGAATCGGTAGCTGCGCCCAGGACAAATGCCGCTCTTGGACAAGGGAGATACACGGTCCCGCCCTTGGACAACGGCAGGGCAGCCAACCAGGGCGGGAGGGTCAGCCATCCATTCTTGTACTGGGGTTTTTGCTTTTGGAGGAAAGAAATTCTGTTGGAGTTGGGTTAAGTTTTAGATGATGGTTAGACATCCAGCTTTGAATCTTTAGGAGCGTGACTGAAAGGAGGGAAAAGTCTTCAGGGGGAGAGATTGTCATGTATATTTGAGTGTCTTCAGCGTAGAGGTGGAGGAGAATCCCAGCGTTTCTGAGAATCACACACAGTGGTTCTAGGTACAGATTAAAGTGAGTTGTGGAGAGGATTGAGCCTGGAGGGTCTTGATGTACATTGACTGGTCTCGAGAACGTGTTGCCCATTTTCGCAAGTTGGGTAGGTATAAGTAGAACCAGTTGAGGACTGTGCCTCCACAGACCATGCGTTGTACTAGAGTGTGAAAGAGGCCCAGAAGTTTGACCGTATCGAACGCAGCGGACAAGTCCAGGAGGACCAGCAGGCAGGAGATCCCCGAGTCGAGGATTCTAATGGAGTCAGACTATTTGTAGGGTCACAGTTTCTGTCCTGTGGCCCTGGCTGAAACCTGATTGGAGACAGTCTAGGGGGGTTTTTGTTTGAATGTGTGAAGTGAGCTGGGAAGTGAGCAACTTTCATTGACTTTGCCTAAAAATGTGAGTGTGGAGACTGGGCGGGAGTTGGGCATGCTCTTTGGGTCGAGAGGTTGTTTATTCAAGAGAGGAGACTTGAGCCACCTTTAGTCATTCTGGAAATAGGCCCTGTTGAAGAGAGGAGTCGACCACGTTGGTTCATAGGGGGTGCAGGTGTGCGGCAAGAGATTTGCTGATCGACCCTGGAATGGCGTCCGGAGGTTGGTTTGAGGGTTTCACGTTGGAGATTGTTCCTGTAGGTCTTGTTCGGAAATGAGTGAGAAAGAGGACCACAAATAAAGCGCCTTGCACTGTAGAATCTATGTTTCCGGCTGTTAGCTGGTGTGTGGAGATATGGATGTCTCTGACGTTTCTGTCAAAGAAGTCCACAAAGTTGTTACAGTGGGCCACTGAAGGCTCGAGAGCTGAAGTGGTGGGATTGTTTGTAGTGTGTGCAGAGCCGTCCTGGGGTGACCTGTTCACCATCACGCTGCCCCCTACGTAGCGCTCTACCAGTGAACGCACGGACAAACCCCAGGCACACCCACAAGCACACGGCTTGAAACTTGTATTTATTAGCAGTTTTACACCGTAATCACATGAAAATCCACTGCATTCGACGTGCAAACAACGAAGCAGGGCAAGTGTGGTGCAGAGAAAACAGAACCACAGTGGTGAGGCTTGAGCAATAACTTGCCTCCCCTCCCCCACTCTGCCCACACATACATTATCTGGTTTTGTGGCCAGTTTGGAACACGAAGTTCCAGAAATATCGTTCGTCACATTGAACTAATCTGATTTCCGAGCCCGGCCTCGCAGCGGAAGTGAACAAAGAAGAAACATTTCGCGCACAAATGATGCCCAAGCCGTCCCAGCGCAGACAGACAGCGGCGCGGGAGCGTCCACGCGCTGCGAGGCAGCTCTGAGGCGCTCCTGCGCCGGACATCGGAACCCTTTATACTGTAAAGAGAAAAGGGGCATAAATGAACAGAAGACACAAGCACCAAAGCCTGCTGAGAGAGATGAAAGCGTGTGATGATCTTTCCGAGCTTGAGCAAGGGAAGTCCAGACCGGGCAGACCCCTCCCGTTGGAACCGGCCCCCGACGGGGGGAGCAGAGAGACATGGCCACCAGCCTCCCCCCCCCCCCCCCCCCCCGAGGGAGGGTGTGCTGCATCTTTTAATACTGAAGGCTGACCCGAGGCATTGTGACCAGCCGTAATGTGATCGGATAGTTTGATTTTTCCTAGGCTGCAGGGCTCAGCATACTTTCATCTTCTAATGCTGATAACGGCCGATTGTGGGTCAAAGCTTCACAAATAGAGTCGGTCACCAGGCAGGAAGGGACTTTTAAGCCGCCCCCTCTCAGACACCCGTCACAAGAATCCGGTAGAGTGACCCAGTCACCTCTGTCGCGATCCCTCTGTCACACGCTTCGCTAGGGCAGCTGAGTAATAGGTCCCACTTTGGAAGACATTAAGGTACGCATGAGCATCGCAGCCCTGTCAGCAAGCCCCAAACTTGTAATTGTTATATTACTGGAGGTTTCAAAATGATCACAACATCTAGACCTGTCCTCCACCCCAGGCGGGGCGAGTAGTCGGCTCAATGTGTGGGAGTTTAAGGCCTCGCGGTTTAGAGTGAGAATATCGCCTCAGTGCCTTTACTCTCCTACCTCAAAGCCCAATATACAAAGCACTGTACCACTTTCTGAATTCAGGACAAGATCAATGCGTCCCAGAAAAAGAATTATGCCCAACGGATAGCTGCATTTGGATAATAAGGCTGATCTTCATATGCCTGGCTGCACACGGTGTCTGGCTGCAGGTTCGAGTGCCAGTCTGAACAACTGAGTATTCACTGCATCCGGGCTCAGAGTGCCAGGTTCTGCCCTTGGGCAATCTACGAATCTGGGGTTCGGGGCGTCCTGTGTCTGCTGGCTGACCAGCGGGGAGGGGGCTTAAAGGCGGTCCTGGCTGGAGGGTAACTCGGGCGCACGGAGTCTTTTTAGCCAAAACCAAGGGCCTACTAGCAGACATTTCACCCCACAAATGTTCACTATGTCATCCTTTATCAGAACTGAGATGGTGGATTTAGGTATAATTGGGAGGCTCTTGAGTGACACCTTTGCCAGGTCATGACTTGAATAACAAAGGGCACTGACTGCCTGTGATAGAGCGCTCAGGCCTGCCTGTTTTCTGTCACAGTATCATAACACTGTTGACTGTCTATGGTCTTCATTCGTCCTGCCTTTCGGTGCTTTAAGTATTTTTCAATAAAAAGCCTCTGAAATAGAGTCAAGTCTACGAGAAGGATGAACTGTGTGCTTCTCTGAGACCCTTCCTAACTCAGCCTAAAAGAGCAATCCCCACGTTGGCCTTCAAGCAGGATGCTTCTTAGACACAGTTTACAAGGACTGATTCACGGTATTAATCTCTAGTCCGGGATTCAGTGATAATGTGTTTATCTATATATGGAAATGAGACAATGAATATTCCTTATCAATCAATCAATCAATCATGGCATTTGTATAGCGCGCTACTCACCCGGAGGGTCTCAAGGCGCTTGGGGGGGGGGGGGGGGGGGGTCCGCTACTGCTCGAACAGCCAGGTCTTGAGTTGCTTCCTGAAGGCGAGGTGGTCCTGGGTCAGGCGGAGGTTGGTGGGGAGGGAGTTCCAAGTCTTGGCGGCGAGGTAGGAGAAGGACCTTCCTCCCATTGTGGCTCTTCGGATGCGGGGGACGGTGGCGAGGGCGTGACTGGTCGATCGGAGCTGGCGTGTGGGAGTGTAGAAGTTGAGGCGGTCGTTGAGGTATCTTGGGCCTTGGTTGTGGAGGGCTTTGTGTGCCTGGGTGAGGAGTCGGAACGTGATCCTCTTGTTGACCGGGAGCCAGTGCAGGTTTCTTAGGTGTGCGGAGATGTGGCTGTGTCAAGGGATGTACAGGATGAGTCGAGCTGAGGCGTTCTGAATCCGTTGGAGTCTTTTCTGGCGTTTTGCAGTGGTTCCGGCGTAGAGGGAGTTGCCGTAGTCCAATCGGCTGGTGACGAGGGCCTGGGTGACCGTCTTCCTGGTTTCGGTGGGGATCCACCGGAAGATCTTCCGTAGCATGCGTAGGATGTTGAAGCATGACGAGGAGACGGCGTTGACTTGTCTGGTCATGGAGAGCGAGGAGTCCAGGATGAAGCTCAGGTTGCGTGCGTGGTCCGTCGGTTTGGGTGCGTTGCCCAGGGCAGGGGGCCACCAGGAGTCGTCCCAGGCGGAGGGCGACGAACCCAGGATGAGGACTTCCGTCTTATCTGAGTTCAGTTTCAGGCGGCTGTTCATCATCCACTCGGCTACGTCTTTCATCCCTTCGTGTAGGTTGGCCTTGGCGGTGGCGGGGTCGTTGGTGAGGGAGAGGATCAGCTGGGTTTCGTCGGCGTAGGAGATGATGTTGAGGTTGTGTTGGCGTGCGATGGCTGCGAGGGGGCTCTTTTGGTAATTACTGCCTGGCAATCTGTATCTAATGCTTGGCAATCTGTACGCTTGGCAATCTGTACCTAACACTTGGCAATCTGTACCTAATGCTTGGCAATCTGTACCTTACGCTTGTCACTTTGGTAAATACTGGCTGGCAATCTGTATCTAATGCTTGTTACTTTGGTAATTACTGCATGGCAATCTGTATCTAATGCTTGGCTATCTGTACGCTTGAAAATCTGTACCTAACGCTTGGCAATCTGTACCTAACGCTTGGCAATCTGTACCTAACGCTTGGCAATCTGGTAAAAACTGCCTGGCAATCTGTAACTAATATTTGGCAATCTGTATCTAATGCTTGGCAATCTGTACCTAATGCTTGGTGATCTGTACCTAATGCTTGGCGATCTGTACCTAATGCTTGTCACTTTGGTAAATACTGCCTGGCAATCTGTATCTAATGCTTGGCAATCTGTACGCTTGGCAATCTGTACCTAACGCTTGGAAATCTGTACCTAACGCTTGGCAATCTGTACCTAACGCTTGGCAATCTGTGCCTTACGCTTGTCACTTTGGTAAATACTGCCTGGCAATCTGTATCTAATGCTTGGCAATCTGTACGTAACGCTTGGAAATCTGTATCTAATGCTTGGCAATCTGTACCTAATGCTTGGCAATCTGTACCTAACGCTTGGCAATCTGTACCTAACGCTTGGCAATCTGTACCTAACGCTTGGCAATCTGTACCTAATGCTTGGCAATCTGTACCTAATGCTTGGCAATCTGTACCTAATGCTTGGCAATCTGTACCTAACGCTTGGCAATCTGTACCTAATGCTTGGCAATCTGTACCTAATGCTTGGCAATCTGGAAAACCTTCTCAAGTAGTTGGAGCTGGGAGAGAAGCTGGGTGTACAGGGGGGCAGTGGCTGGCCCACGTTCCCAAGCTTTCATTATCTGTGACCTCTAATGGCTCCATGTCTGTCCTGATCAAGTTTGCTACTGGAAAGGCCCTTAGTGGCTTTCGCAGAATATGTTGGAAGGAGGGGGTGGAAATGTTCACCTGTGGCAATCTGTATCTAATGCTTGGCAATCTGTACGCTTGGCAATCTGTACCTAACGCTTGGAAATCTATACAATGAATGAATATCTGAACAGATGCCACTATAGATGCATGCCAAGGCGTCCCTTCTCCTGGACCATGACGAACCGTGTCACACAGGAAGACGGTCAAGATCTAAATGTAGGTCAGGCGTGCCCAAGGAGTTAACCAGACAAGCATGCTGGGATGTAGGTCAGGCAAGCTAGAGATGTAGGTCAGACACGCAAAAGAAATGGAACAGGCACTCACAGGAAGTAGGTCAGGCATTCATGGTCCACAGGTCAGGCACAGGAACAGGTCAGGTAGGCAGAAGTAGTAGATCCAGCATAAATGACTAAGTAGTAGGTCAGACAGGCACACAAACAGTATGTAGGTCAAACAGGCACAGAAAGTAACCGGAAGCAGGGCAGTTATATGCATACATATCTGAAGTTAACGTCACATGGCATGTTAACATCTAACGGACCAGACCACACAGATACCGATTTGTACTTAAGCGACTGCGGCAGAAGTGGCTGATGTCCGCACTTAGATATCACGACCTTGCTCAAGTTGCCTCTTATCTTCTGCATAGATAGACGTTCCGGGCAGCGCCTAGAGGTGTGGCGCCAGCGCGGCCAAAGCCGGGGCTGAGGGGGTCACGACAGCCGCCCTGGCAGACATGTACCTTTAGGAAGCAGCCCACAGGGGCTCTGTTCACACGCGGTTTAATTTTGTTTGGTGTCGTCGACATCCCTAACGATAGGTCCTTTCTGCTGCCATCTTCGACGACGCTAAAAACAAAATCTGATTATCAGGGTGACTAGATTTTGAAAGAGATAGGCCACATGCATCAAGGCTTTTTTTTAGGCGCAAGCCTTTTTCTGATGCATGAACCCATTTCCATTCGCAAATTAGGTAATCACAATTTATTGCGATTACCTAAATTGCGAATGCATTTAGGGAATTGCAATTTGCGATTCCCTAAATGCGATGCATCACGCCTCTCCTAAATGCAAACTGTGCATTTAGGAAACGCTAATTACCATGCCTATGTCCTGTTTCTTTAGAGCGCATATACCACCCATAGGTCTCAACTTTCAGGTTGATGCTAATTTGCGCAAAAGTGCATTTTCCTAAGTGACATGCGACGCACACAAATGCAAACTTACCTTTTTGGGGGGGTGCCTTAGGCCCTCTTGCACCCTTGGAATTGCATTTGCAATTTGCAATTACCAATTTGGTAATCGCAATTAGCGAATGCATTGCCATTCATTATTATAGGTCCATAGGAATGAATGGAGTATCATTACCTAATAGCGATTCGCAATTTGCAAATCACTAATAGATAATGTTAAGGAATCGCAATTTATTCTGCGATTCCTACATGCATAAGGATTTGCAATTCCCAAATAGCGATTCCTTAAAAATCGCTATTTAGGAATCGCAAATCCAAATGTTGATGCATGTGGCAGATAAACAGGTACATTTCACAAAAATAGAAGGACTCAATTCAACATCATCCATCGGGCCAGAATGACAGCGCTCCTCAATACAGCGACGAGGCACTAAGGAAATAAATAAAAAGCCAGTGTTGTGTTACTAGTGTATGTTATTTAAGTAGCTCAACCATGAAAAAGACCCTCTGCCACTGCCTCAGCTGTTTTTAGTCGACCCTCACCGATAACCAGGACCTGAGCCAAAATCTGCCGGGACAGCGGGCCACCCTAGCTTATTAACCCTTTGGGCTCAGGCCTGGAGAAGAGAATGGCCAAAGTGGAGCATTACATGGAAGGGTCACTGAAGCCGGAAGGCAAAATCAAGGATCAGGGGTCCCAGCCTGCCCTGTACACAGGTTCTGCATCAAAGGACCCAGACTGCATCTCCTGCGGCCATCAGGTTCAATTACTCAGTCCTGTGATGTACTGTGGAAGGTGTTCACCTGGCCTGGTCCCCAGATAGCCGACAACAAAGGGAAGCGGCAGCGAGCCCTCATCACCAGCCCCCCAGATGAAAGGACGAGTATCAACCTCATCACAGCTGGAATTAGGACTCCCGCATCCCCTGCAGGCTGGAGGAGAGCCTTCTCTGCTGCTCGTCACCCTCCCTCGCAAGCACGTGGATCCACCTCTACGCCAACCTCCTGCTCCCAGAATCCATTCTCATGGCTAGGAAAAGAGGATACGAGCTCCATGGATTGGGCCAATGGGCCCTATGACAGAGGAGCAGACCTGGAAATGCAGGCTGGACCAAATATTCTGGATCCGACAAACCTCCCAACCAGCCGGACAATGAGCACCCCAAGACTGACTAACAGGGACAAGGCGCACCTCAGAGTACATGAAGGTTCGTTAATGGATAGGGGCTGTGGTTACGTCAACGAAGATTGCAACCCGAATGAGACTTCCAGTGACCCTCCCCAAGAGTCTGCCCTATCTAATATGTAACCATCAGTGTCAACTCACAGCTACAGTCAAAACCAGAAGTCAGAGATTAACAAACTGGTGGAAGAGCCGAGGTTTAAGGCAGAAAAACATCAACAGTTCTGCAACAGATATCCAAGTCATCAATAGTGAATTTATGCGCATCACAGGCCAAGTGAATCCAATTCACCGTCTCAAACCAACACCCACCTCTTCCCGCAAGAGAAGCAACAAAGGGCCGGCTATAACATGTTTGATCTCAACCCCATGTGAGAAGCACCCACTATTCAAGGGCTCAGCTCCCTGCGCTGCTGCCAATGTCCTGCCCTAGAACCACTTGATACACAGTCCACTCAGTGAAAGTCAACCCCATCAGGGCAGTGGGTCGACCGGAGGAGAACTCCAGAGCAGTGGTCGAAGAAGGTTAGACAACCAAGGCTCTCAAATCAGGACAGTGGATGGAAACAAAACCCTCCAGACACCAAATTAAGGACGCACATAATTCAGCTCTGGTAGACGATGCTACAATTATTATCAGCAAGGTGACCGAAGTGATGGACACGGTGTCACAGGATGTTTTACAGACTAAAAGACTCCATTGGTTGAAGGGAGGCCACGCCTTTTTTTGGACTCAAGACCCAACATCTTGAAGGAGGATAGGGGTTCCTGGATAGGCCTGGGCCACGCACAGTTTTGCGGTAGGGCACAGAAAAGATCAGTTGCCAAACTTCCATTAGCAAATGAAGACCAAGAACCAAACGCTTTTTATGTAACACGTGCTTGCCTAATGAAACAGCAAAAGGCTCTAAATGTTATATGTATATCTGCCAGTCAGTCAGTCAGAAAGGCTTTATTTCGATAAAAACATATCATAAAAACATCACATTATTTTAAAAAAGCACATTTGGAATTAAGAACAAGAAATAATCTATTTACACCAAATTTTTACAGCCACTATTTACAAGTTAAAAACGACGTTTTAAGCGACTGATTAAAAATCAGATTAAACATTTCATTTAAGCCTTTTGTTTCTAACATGCCATGCCCATGATAAAAATTTAGAGAGGCCACAAGCATACGATGGCCGTGAATCTGCCATCAAAATGCGCAATGCCTCATTGTGTGACCTAGTGCCTAACAACCGACATAGAGGTTTGAGCCACCTATTTCTTGGGTGCATGTACGCCGGACATTCAAACATGAAGTGCGCTATAGTTTCTGGTCTGGTTAAGCAGATAGGGCAAAATGCTGTTGTTTGAGCCGGGGGTTTCCAGCAAGCTGTTTAGGCACGCACCGGGAGAGCCCCGACTCTAAATCTAAAGTAAAGGGCCCTATCGAGTGACTTCCAGATAATATCCAAATAAAGTTCCCGAATCGGCAAATCCTTGAACTTTAGGAAGTCGTCCGTAAGACTACCCAGAGCGTGATCAATACTAATTCTAGACGCAACCCAATTCCAATAGAGGCTCTTTAAAATTGCCTTCGGAGGAGAGGACCTACCAACCCATGCCTCACTAAGGCCCCAATCGCCAAGCAAAGCTTTTACATCTTTTAACCACTTTACTTTATGCCATCCGAGCAATGACATTACTTCAGATAGCCCTTTAGCATATTTGGCCAATTCAGGTACTCGCCACAGCCGGGCCCATAGGAGCAAAGGCCGAAGCTTTGCCAAATCGCTAATAGGGCGACAACCTAAATCAAGCAATAAAGGTATCATTGGGGTACTCTGGGGAAGTGACATAAGGTCCCTATAGAATTTATTTTCGGACTTTGTCAGTTCATCTGTACTAATAGTACCCCATAGCTCTGCCCAATAGAGAGCAGAGCTAACTCCCTTTGCTTTATTAATGTCAATGACAGGGGCTATTGGCCTTATCGAACAGGAGCGCTGTTCCTTGAGCAGTACCCCGGCTACCCTCTTATGGGTTAGCAGCATTTTGCAAAGGTGCGGGGTCCACTGCATGGTATGCAATATGCGTATGCCTAAATAATCAAACACAGTGACCCTTTCCAAAGGCACAAGGTTTAATGTAGGGGGACGGCCACGTTTTTTCGGGGGATTCATCACCAAGTACTTTGATTTATCAGTATTTATTACTAGACCCCGCTGCAAGCAAAAAATCTGGAAGTTATCTAGGAGGTTTTGGAGGCCCGTTGGGCTCTTCGATATTAAGAGCGTATCATCCGCAAATAGGAGGGTAGGAATTCGCTCGCCCGCCAGAGATGGTTCATGTGAAGGATCTTTTAGCAGATGCTCAACCACACCATTCACATATAGTGAGAAAAGAGTGGGAGCAAGAACACATCCCTGGCGAACCCCTCGCTCTACTGGGATTCTGTAGGTTTTCTCGCCCTCTGTGCCCCATCTTACTTGGGCAAAGTTGCCTTCGTGGAGCCTCACCAATATGGACAAGATGTAGCGTGGAAACCCCATATCGGAGAGTACTCCCCAAAGAATCTCCCTAGGCACAAGGTCAAAGGCAGTCCTATCTGCATTCTGTTAAGAAAATCAATAAAAATATAATTTAAAAAAAAATGTCGGATACAAGTGCATTTTTCTGCAAAATACCAGATCAACTGTGTGATCCCAACTGCTTAAAGATAAAAATGTATTAAAGAATTGAAGTGAACACAATTTAACTTCCTTAAGTGCAGACCTCTGGTATGGTAGCAAGCACACTCCTGGAGCTTCACTCTACCCTATGAATGTCTCTTTCTTTCATCCAGTGTAGCATGCCCTGTTCGGTCAGTTTGTGGCAGTCACATGTCTTGTAGTAGCTGCTGAATCTATATGTTAATTGTCTTGCCTCCCTCCGACCCCCACACGCTTTAGTACATACTGTTCTTACTTTCCAGGACTGTGCCTTTTCTCTTCCCCAGCATGGGCTGGTTTCTTTTCCCTTGTGTAGCAATGCCTGCTGGCTGAACCCTACATAACAATTACAACTTCACACAACACTTATCTTGTCCTGTTCTGAAACAAAATTTCTTGCTTCACAAGCAGTAAGCGGTTTAGCACTGATCCCCAAGAGTGCCAAAAGACGGGCGTGAGAGGACGGTTTTCTTGTAATGCCAACAGGATTTGGAGGTAATGAAAGCGGATTATGCCCAGACAAGCGAGTACGGATTATAAAACGAGTCTGTGAGCCAGTTTCCACCCCTGGTTCTGTCTGACGGACCCGGTACAATAGGGAGCATGGTAAGGTGGGAGGCCTGCCCCGCCTCTAGGAGCACAGGCACAGTACTGGACCCTACAGCACTGGCTTCATGCCAGGCTGAAACAAGGCTCCGTCTGTGCCCAGAGCATCCACGGGATCCTTCCTGCTGACCCAGGCGTACTGCATAGCTCTGTGATCTCAGCAGGGGAGTGAGTGTCTGGGCACAGGGCCAGAGGCTCATCTCTGGGCTGATGGTCAGCAGTGCCAGACTGGCAGAGCCTCAAAGGCCGCGGAGGACAACATACGCAATTGAAGAATACTGCCGGATAAGGGACAGCGCGAGGTACTGGTACCATTAGATCTCAGTGCCGCCTTTGACACAGTTTCCCATCAAACCTTCATTCAAAGACTGAATACTCTGGCAGTGCAGGGAAATCCACTAAAATGGTTTCCTCCTTTTTAAATAATCCCATTCCTGAACACTCACATGGTGCCACTGTGTGTCACATGATTTCGGCTGCCTAAACACAGTCAACCGGTGAGGAAATCACACAGGGCCAGGGAAAACAAGCTGAAAAACAATGTAAACTGTGGATTTCCAGCTTGTTTTCGGAGGCTGCAAGTAGCTGATGTCCATTAAAAGCTGTGAAAACACCCCAGGTCATCGGCGACGGCCTCAATGACCCTTTGTTTTTTTGGGAGGGGGTGGGATGTCTTACTGAGGGGCAGAGTCAGTGCATCTTAGATAGCTCTCAGCACAGGCCTCGCCCCCTACAAGGCACCAATTGACAGGTAGGATAACCGCATGCTTATTGCTGCCATGTGGAGTTCCCCAGGGCTCCACCTTAACCCTTACCTGGTGTAATTTGTGCATCTCACCACAGGCCGCTCTAATACGAAGATGTGGCAGTCACGGAGTCCTATGCAGGTGATACCCAGCTCATTGTATCAGTGACTAGTGAAGCAAAGGCAGCAGGGAACTTACACAAGCCCAGAAGTGGATGTGCAACAATAGACTAAAATCAAACGAGGACAAAGGCAGATTCATTTGCTTCGTTCCCGGATCTATGTCGACGCACCAAATTAGTGGTCTAAAGAACTAGGAGACGAACCAATTCTAGTTTTAATGGCAAAGAACTTGAGTTATTAGCGACACCTTATTAAATATGATGAAACAAACCCCCAGGGTCTTGCATCGTGCCTTCTGCATTTAAGACTCTTGCGGAACGGGCTCCATTTATTACCTAAGCAGACTCGTATAGCTGTGGTCCAGGCACTGGTTGACTCTCATCTGGATTACTGTAAATGTTTTAAAGGCTTCCGACAAAACATCTGATGCAACTCCTGAGGGTGGAAAGTTGGGCATCTAAGCTCCTAGCACAGAGATGTACCATTCATCCTCAGGCTCTTGGAAAGAGCTGCTCTAGCTCCAACAAACCACTTTAAAATGGCTTGCCTAGGGCATCGAGCTTTCTACCAAACAAGGCCAGAGAGTCTTGCTGACCAGCTAACAGGATGTACATACGCCTAGGAGCGCAAGGGGTCGAAGGAGCGCCCCCTCCTACCTGATCTAGATTGAAGCTGGAAAGAAAAGGGAGTAGGTCTTCTTCTGTCCCAGCTTCAAAGTTATGGACTGTCCTTCCAGTGAGTCTCAGGTCAGAAGCTGACCACTACAAATGGAGTAAGAGCTTTAAAATGTGGCTGCTCCAGAAAATATAACTTAAATCAGCTCTAGCGCCACAAAACCCACCCAGAGGGCGGAGTTTGCACTTTATAAATACTTCTCATCTTCATCATGATGTGGGAATCCTTCATTCAGCCACTAACACACGTGGCCTGCATAAAAGGAGCACAGACACACTCCGAACACTCGACTGGGCGCCGTCCTCAGAGCGAAGCTGTAGGGTCCTGAACCCTGGTGTGGACTGTTGAGAGTCAACAGCTGGACTGAGGAAGCCAGTGCCAAGCCCTGCTCCTCGAGGCAGTGAGCCGACTCACCGGGGGACAGGGTCAGGCACTCTTGGTTTTGACTCACATCGTTTGTCGGGGTCAAACTCCCAAGCACGAAAGGAGCAGTTGACATGGGCTGGTGCGAGGATTGTGCCTTTTATGCTTCTTCTATTTCTGCCCCCAGTGCTACAAGTCTGGAAGAGGCCCCCCTCTAGTGCTTCCTTTGCCCAGGCACATCATTTGTTGTCTGGGTGATCCTCTCCTACCTGCCCAGGGCAGGTGCCAGGCTCAGCTGCAGGGGGCTGAGGGAGAAGCCAGAAAAGACCCCACACCCCCCTTCAGACAGATCAACCAGAGGAAGATCTGAGCTCAGCTCCACGATCACCAGACCAGCAGGAGACTCTGGTCCCAGACCCGCACCGGGGATGGAGATGGACTCACCTCTTGGGGTAACGCACCTGCCGCTCTGGAGCCAGGACAGGCTGGGTCGATCCTTTAATGCAATGCCGGTTTGTGGGGATAGGCTCAACAAGACAGTGACCGTATGCTTTGACCTTCTCAGGGATGACTCCCAGAAGCAGTGTGGTGTCCGGGAAACAGTCAGGGAAACCAAATCCTTCTCCTACTCTGCCCTTGTATACCAACTCCCCACACTTGGACTAGCCCGAGCGCTTTGCAAGGCCTGCTCCTCATGCGGTGCTTGGTCACCATGAGTCACACAGTCTGTGGGCCTGAAGCTCCTCACAGTGCCAGCCTCAATGCCTTCAAGCTTCACAATGTAAGTCCCTACAGGATCCTGGCTGTTTAGATGCATAACAAAGCGTATCTGGGGTCCTTGGCGGAGACAGTACTGGAGGCCAACCTACTTTCCTCTTGCCCCTGGAAGGAAATCGGACGGCTGCTTCGGCGGTGAAGGAGTGAGAAGACTCAATCAAGGGCATCCCAGGCTGAGGGCTTTGAGGGAGACCCTCAAAGGAAGCGGACGAGGCCCCGGCTTTGAGGGAGCTGTGCCAGCCTGCAGCTCAGAATGCACCACAATGGAGGGTAAACTACTGTATAGCATTACAAAATGTACATAGCACTTACGTGGTGCACTGAAACACTTACCTAAATGGGTAGCACGCTACACTGTGTATGGGGTGTGTTGTTTTAGTTTTGATCCTATCTGGGAAGTGTTTCAATGTTGAGGGTGATGACCGCGGTGCAGTGGGTATCATGGTATGAGATGCGAGGTTAACCGTGCGGTGGATGAAGAGGTGTAAGAGAGGCGCGCAGTTAATGGTTTCGAGCAAGCTGATAGCTTTATACAGCTCTGCATGTCTCCTTAAGGAATTTCTAATGACCAAGGTCCACTTAACACATTTCTGCACTGGGTTGTCCATTCTGAAATATTTTATTTAAAGTTTGTGTTCTTGACCAGGCATAGGTTAGAGCAAGGCAGGTGCAGAGATACACTGGGAGGGACTTTGTTAATATCATCCATATCCGACTGTCATTCAGAGATATCAAGAGGCGCTCGTAGCACGTGGAGGGTTGGGACCTGCAGTGGTGGGCTGAATTAAAGCCTGCCATTGGTCAGCAGCATGCAGCAGATCTCTTCAGTCCAGTTGGAAATGGGGATTCCATTGTTGTGGACGGGTGCAGCACTGGGTGATCAACCTGATCTGCAGCAGTTTTGTTTTTATTTGAGAGTAAAAGTGTAAAGCATCGAGTGGGAATTATTATGAGGCCTGTATGAACTACTTTGTTGACTCTGGTAGCTTCTGGCTCCCGGGTTGTGGCCGCAAGGTGTCGGCTGGAGCTGGAAGCAAGCAACGCCAGAAACTGGTTTTGACATCAAACCCACTCCTTGCCCCATGTCTGAGCACATCACCACCAAAGGCAGAACCGCCAGAGCAGAGTCAAGTCCTCAAAAGTACATCTTTTTAACTTACCAGTGTTTGTGGGTGCACAAGATCGCCTCTAGGGTCACCCCTTCTTCCTCCAGAGATGCCTGTAACACAGGAAAAGAAAACATAACACCATTAGGAGACTAGAGTTTCATGAATACCATCCCCAAAACGGTCAAATCTCTGAAGTAAACAAAGCCCCATAACATACAACAGACCTCCCCTCCCCCCAGGCAGACAGCCGTCAGAGAGGCAATCTGAAGCCAACAAGGCGCGGCTTGAGGAAACCCCTCCCCTCTTACTGATGTTGCCCAATGAGTGAATACCCGCTTTCTCTTCCCCAACGGCATACCTCTGCCTTTTAGTATTGGAGAATTTTTTCAAAGTATATTGCGCAACCATTTTTTTGGGGGCCAATATATTATGGACAGATTTAAAGGCATTCAATAAAATCCTCTGTCACCTAATTCTTATGTAGAGCTCAAGGGCTAAAGGCACAATACATTTGGGGCCTCTTACAGAGGTCGGATGATATTCCCCCCACCAACCCCGCAGTTGCCCTCCCGCAGTCGGAGAATCAGGAATCCACAGGGTGGCTGCCAGCGGAGCCCTAGTTGGCTCCACCAGTGGAAATCCTTGACCAAGGCACAGCGGTTGCAGGTATGGAAAAGAGAACATGACCCTGATATGCAGGAATGGACTTCCTGCATGCCAGTGACATTGCTTTTTTGTTCTTGTGAATCATGCTTCCCCGTTCGGAGTTTCGCAAAGAAAAACAAAAATAGTTCCTAACGGGTGCCAAAATAAAATGGCGCCCATATGACGTTCCGCCATACCTTCGGTGAATCCACAACAGCTGCAGGTGCACTGAAGGTAAAAACATTCCACTACTCAGGTGGGGATCTGTTATGGTGGGTGGTCCCAGGAAGCAGGCGGTCCTCTCTAAAGGAGGCGGAGGCCAGGACCACCCACCTCTCTAGAAATTACCCCCTTGTTATCTATGAAGGTTGACTTTTACCACAAAGGGGGGACTCCAGAGAAGTACCTTTCATCCACTACTGACCCCTGCTGTCATTCTTCCACCATACCGCCTTCTGCTGGAGGCTATCAAGATACAGGTGCAGCTAACATCTGTCCTAGATCTACTAATTGCCTTTTCTGTAGACATGGCATCTGTGACTATGGGCCTTGCAGCAATCAATAGTTTAGACCCTTGGGAACCTACAACCACACCTGCCACAGAAACTACCGGACAAGCACCGGTTTAGTAGATTCACCCACACCTTCTCAAATCCCCTACTTGAAATCACAGGGTATGGTGCTGCTGGCAGGAAGCCGGAGAAACTTCGCCCACTATGATGTGCTTCATCATGCAGTATCCAGAACTTGTGCTGAATGCATTGTTATAATACTGCTTAAAAGCCCAGATGACATCACATAACAAAGCGACATTCGGTAACGCCAACTGCTGGTGAGTAGTAGAAATGAAGGGCTGCGTACAGAACTGTTTTTTTCTCGAATGAAGGCGATCGACCAATCAGAAGCAGCCAATCCAGCCACCTGATACAGGTGTCAGCCCAAGAATGCTTGTTTCTGGTTCATGGAGGACCTGGACTGGCAGTTTGGTCTGGACTGTTCCCATGAGGCACAGGGTCAAGATTGATTTGCATATGGCTGGGTCTAACCTGGAATGGCGTGGTGAGCAAAAAACCAATGGATTTAACCCGGATCTGTGACTGGGGGTGAATGTTTGCTTAATTCAGCATTCCGTCCATCATCTGCTCTTTTTGCGTTTGTAGCCCCTGACTAGTCATGACACTGAGGAAGTATCCTACTATATCTTACCCATTTCCCCTTCTTCTAACCACTCTGGCCATTGGTAGAACACATGATGTCATTTACCAGTACATGGAACTGCACCTTTTACTTTTGCTGCCGCCATCTTAATTCAGGGCGACTGTAAAGATATCGGCCTTAACCACTAACATGCCTTGAGCTTCAGCTAAGAGTCTAAACAGGAATGGTGCATGGACTTTCGGGGGTCCTGCTAACCAGCAAGTTGACTCTGGAACACCTTTTGTCATCTAATAGAAAGGCACTAGCTGGGCTTTTTCTAGTACTTTTGTCAACAAATTGATGGCGCCATAAAGCGGTCTCCCTACCTTGCCTTGTGGAACTGCTGCCCGGAGTGTAAAGTATATATAGGGCATTATCAAGGTGCAATCTACTTCTAGGCAGTTCTCGACCAGGTGACACTTCCTAAAGATGAATGCGCGTTTCTAGAAAGGAGACACACCAAAAGGGGTCTAGCTGGAACAATTCCTGAGATATAGTATTAATATTTTAATCTGAACTCCGGTGTGCAAGGCCTGCCACAGTGAAGATATTGTTAAGGGACTGGTAACTGCATGGACATGCTAATATTATTTTTTCTATTTCTGCCTCACTTTTAAATACCATGCATCCTTCCCTGTGCCTACTGGGCTCACAGCAGGGGTGACTCACAAGTATTTAAAAGGAAGGTTCTTAACTGTCAGAGGATTTGTTTTCACATGTTGCACTGCAACTTTTGCACTGTTACAATCTGGCTACCACGGTAGGCCTGAAGCCATGTTTGCACTGCCACTATAGTGATGGCACAGTAGGGGACTGGCATAATTTGTACCATTTACTAGGGACTTATAGCCAAGTTAACTTTACCAGTTAGGAGTATGCTAATTCGAGGTTTGATGAGGGAGCGCAGGCACTTTACGACTGCTTAGCAGGGTTAAACTGGACAGAGTTCTAAAGCCAGCAGAAATACTGGGTACAGTAAAAGGTGAAAAATCCAGGGTGACCATGCAGAAAAAAAGCAGATTTCCAACAAATTGTCATCCTTGAGTGATCTGATCAGATTCAGAAGCAAAAAGCTGATGAAGCCTCGTGAGAGTGCGCTGCGGTAGTGGGAGTGCATTGTCTGAATCAGGCTGTAGGAGAACCGGGTGTGCTGGAGTGGAGTTGAACCGTGACCTCGGTTGGGATCGAGACTGATCTGGCTCAGGGTTGGACATCAAAGTCAGGACCGGATCGCCCTCCAGCACCAGCGGCATCAGGACCAACGTTGATGAAAAGGGACCAGCACCAGCGACATCAGGACCGACGTTGATGAAAAGGGACCAGCACCAGCGACATCAGGACCAACGTTGATGAAAAGGGACCAGCACCAGCGACATCAGGACCGACGTTGATGAAAAGGGACCAGCACCAGCAGCATCAGGACCGACGTTGATGAAAAGGGACCAGCACCAGCGACATCAGGACCGACGTTGATGAAAAGGGACCAGAGCAGATCTTGGAATGGAAGTTGGCTCTGGAGTCGGTGAAGACCATGAGGTGGGTTCCATGGGCTCAGATGGTGCTGAGGACAGATCCACTGATGGTAACTCGAGGTCTGTGCCTTCTTTCAATGTTCGTCGACATACAGCTTTGTTTCATGGTCCAGGACGGCATTCAGGTGCATGGAGGTACACTCCTCACACGACATGGAGTCGCGCCCCCAGCTCAAGCAACAAAGGCACTCCTTGTGCAGGTCTGTTATCACCATCTGTTTTCGATAGTCATGGGAGGCTTTAACCCTGTAGTTTTACGTGGCTTTAAACCCTGTACTTTTGGGGGGGGGCATTGTTCCCTTGCACACTGGACTGGAGATGGAAAAGAATCTTCAATACTGATGAAAGAGGGAGTATAACTGTTAGGGGTGGTCGGATCTGACCACATAAATGAGTGTTCAACGTAGATTCCCCAGGGCTAAATCGGAGTTCTCCTTTCCGCATTATCTATTGAACTCCATGAGGTCTTTTGTGACATTCCCTAAGTAGCATGCTGCATTGTGTTTCCGAAATTTGAGACGCTCCCTAACTAACTGAAAAGGGAGTCTCACCCGCGAATCATTGCTTGGCTTACTGCTTGGTTAGTGACCACGCCCCCTTTACTCAGCGTCCTGCTTTGTGAGGTTGCCGTAGGGTTCTTGGTTCCTGTCTGCCTTCGTGTTCCCGTTTGTTCCTCTGATTCCTGAGCCCGTGGTACTTGTCCTTGATTCCCCATAGGATTCCCGGTATCCCTTCCCTTTACCCGACTTTCCTGATCTATCCTGTTCTCGATACTCAGTCTCCCAACTCCCGTCCCGCTTCTCCTTTTTCCCCGGTGCCTTACACTCTTTTCCGCATTTTCGACTTCCTGTCCCTCACGCCCCGTTTTCGTTGTTTGGTTCGTATTCGAGCCATTCTTTTCGCTTCGTTCCACTCGGGCTTTTGTTATTGAGTGGACGGAGGCCTTCCTTGTGCATTAGAGTTTTTGTGTTTGTAATAGTCTATGCGCTCCACTCCGTCTTCAGCTTACGAGTTGGACGCGTTGTGTGTAAGCCGTGGATTGTCTCATTGTGTGTACACTCGCTCCGCTCCGTCATAAGTTTCAAGAGTCGGACGTGCTGTGTGTATTTGTGTGTGTTGTGTGTTCTATGTTACTCACTCCGCTCTGTCTTTAGTTTATGAGTCGTAAGTGGGAGTTATTGCCGTGTCACTTTGTCCTTCGCTCCATAAGTGATACGAGCTTGTCATCTGCTGCTCTGGTGGCCCAGTCTTGCTCTGTCTTCAGTTTAGGAGCAGGACTGGAATTGTGTACCTTCTTACTTGGAGGTATCCTTTGCTGAGTAGTCATCCAGGTTCCCTTCATTACCTCCTGGTTCATGACTTGACTGCTCGCTTAAAGCCCTGACGCTCACCTGGTGAGGTAAGTGGAATTCTATGTTGAACACTTGTGTATTAGTCCTGTAAACTACTAGTGAGTTTAGTACTGTTGTATGTTTGATTCCAGCCATCTCCTGCCATCGAGACTGCAGCTACATCGTCCCTGCTGGGGGAGAGTGGTATACTCCCTGGGAAATTCCCCCCACACTTTTTGGGAGCAACTGACTTTGAGTGAGTTATCTCTTCTCACTTGGGTCGTTGCTGTTTGGAAGTGTGTGGGACATTCATCTTTGCTCCTGTGGATATCCATCCTCCTCTACAGGGGAAGACCCTTGACAATGACTCCGGATCTGCACCCAAAGGCACAGAACGAAAGGCATGGACATTGGCACTCAGGAGTGCATTTTTATGCCACTCCGCTCGGTCAGGCTAGAAGTCGCCATCAGAAACCATACACCGAAGGTAGTTTCCTGATGTGGATACAACAGGTCAAAAAAGGCCAGAGAGCTAAACTTAATATCCAAAGGTGGCTTCCAGAACGTGACAAAGGCCCCCACAAGGGCCACAAGGCACCAAAGGCGGCAGGTAGATTAAAGACAATTAGCCAAAGTTGGCTTCGCGGATTGGACACAACATGGCAGTGGAGACTTCCAGAACCGGTCCACACAACAGGCTACAATACTCCAAATCAGATCTCCAGAACTGAGTTCACCAAAGGAGGTCTCCAGATCAGGCAACAGAGTACAGAACTGAAAACAATACTCCAGAAGAGGCCCCAAAAGTTGTACAAGTGCTCGAAGCAAAGCTCGAAGACCCTCCCTGAAGAGCCCGCGGAAGGCTCAATCATTTGGTAATAAAAACACAGTTCAGTTCTCCTGTCTCGCAGAGACCCCTCTGTTTCTCCAACATTTCGAAGAAGGGGGCAGAGGGAACGCAATGACGTAAGAGAGGCCTAAAGACGGGGATGATAAGGGTGGAGCTGGAGACCCGGTGTGGAGCAGAGACCACTGCCCGAGGCGGGTGGCCTTCCTTCTGCTTTAACTTTCCAGACATTACGTGGTTATACCACCTATAGAGCTTATGCTGGTAATGCTGAGGCGTATACATTGTCACTATTTTAAAATGCCAATGACATTTAAGTGCCACATTTGAAACGTTCTTTGCTTAAGCCCCCTCCCCCCCACCCCCCAAGCTCGCGTGAGCCCGGGCGCAAGCCTGGGAAAACTCAAATGTAATAATACAATGTCAGAACGTCCCCCCCTGTCCTGCCCCCTCCTCCTCATGACTCTCAAATTATTCCAGTTAATACTGTATTTGTGGTTTGTGATTTATTTTTTGTCTTCGTTGCACAACGAAATTCTTAACAGCACACACGGGGTTGGCTTGTGGGGCCTGTGAAAGCCTGTTTGTGAAATAAATATTCCCTCATGGGGGGGTCACATGCCTCCGACATCTCGAAGGAAACGAACGTAGGCAAACGTCGGAGCAGGGTCCGCTGCAGCCGGGACTTCGCAAAAGGCCAGGTGAACGAATGCGGATTGCACAAGACTGGCGCGTGCAGGGTCACGTGGGTCGGCGGGTTAGGCACAACCTCGAGGGGGCCAGGCCTTGGTGCCAGAGAGAGGCTGGGAACAGGAGCTCCAAGGTCTAACACTTGAGGGTCTCTGTGTGTGCAAGGCCCTGACTGCACGCGAGGCTGGCAGCTGCCAGGCCGGGGGGGGGCATGCGGACATGGGCATAGTTGCACGGTGTAAGTCCTCATTCATTCATTCGTTCGTTCATTCATAGGAACCGTGGGGGGAGCAGGAGGGATTTACTGCCCTCACCCCAAGATTTTAGATTGGGGGGCGTGCAAGGTTCACAGTACCCACTCCCTAGATCATGGGTACTCACAAACTTTCTCTCGGGGCCAAATTTACAGTGTGGTTTGTGTCCGGGGGCCGCACCGGTGGGGGCGGGGTCAATGGTGGAGGGTGCGGGCTAGATCAACAAAAAAAACTATGACCATGAGGTTGATCACAGGTCCCTGCAGCGGATGCCTTCGTCCACTGAGCCACCAGACACGGCATACACACATCTCTCTCCCTCCCTCACTCACTTCCTCTCTCGCTCTCTCTCTCCCTCCCTCTCTATCTCCCTCTACCCCTCTCTCCCTCCCTCGCTCCCTCTCTCTCTCTCTCTCTCCCTCCCTCCCTCGCTCCCTCCCTCTGTCTGTCTGTCTCTCTCACTTCCTCCCTCCCTCCCTCAATCCCTCTCCCTCTCCCTCTCTCGCTCCCTGTTTTGCTCCCTCACTCCCCCTCTCTCTCCCTCGATCGCTCCGTCTACCTCTCCCACCCTCCCTCCCTCTGTCTCTCTCACTCCCTCTCTCCCTCTCCCTCTCTCCCACCCTCTGTCTCGCTCACTCCCTCTCTCCCTCTCCCTCTCACTCCGTCTCTCCCTCTCCCTCTCACTCCCTCTCTCACTCCCTCCCCCTCTCCCTCGCTCTCTCCCTCTCTCACTCCCTCTCTCCCTCCCTCTCTCCCTCTCTCCATCCCTCCCTCTGTCTCCCTCCCTCTGTCTGTCTCTCTCTGTCTCCTTCCCTCGGTCTGTCTCTTTCTCACTCCCTCCCTCACTCCCCCTCTCACTCTCACTCCCTCTCTCACTCACTCCCCCCTCTCTCTCACTCCCCCCTTTCTCACTCACTCCCCCTCTCTCACTCTCCCCTCTCTCTCACTCTCCCCCTCTCTCTCACTCTCCCCCTCTCTCACTCCCCCCTCACTTCCCCTCCCTGTCTCCCTCCCTCTCTCACTCCCTCTCTCCCTCTCCCCCTCCCTCACTCCCTCTCTCCCTCCTTCTCTTTACCCCCCTCTGTCACCCTCTGTCATCTCACCCTGCCTGTGTGTCAGCCTGGGTTGAGACAGCTTCCAGGCGCACACACACACACACAGCCGCACCCAAGCACTTCACAGGTCATTAAAGGCCATTTTCATGCTAATGAGGCTTTGTTGTATTTCACCTCATCTTAGGCCCCTGCAGCTCCACTCTGGCTATGCGGGAATCGCCCGGCCCCCACAGAGCAGCAGAGACTCTCAGAGTCGCGCTGCAGAAGACACTCTTTACAAAAAAAAATAATAATACATGGGTACGATGTTTGCAAGGTCCGCGGGCCGGTGGCGGCCCGGCAAGCCTTCCTTGGGCCGTACTATGAGTACCCATGCCCTAGATGTTTAGGTAGAAACTGAAGATTAAACAACTAAAGACAAACAAGCACTGGCGTTGCCAATAGGTTTCGCATTTGGAAAGTTGGAGCTATTGGTTTTGTAAAGGACATTTTATATTTATATACTGTTATTGACAATGCCAATAACGATATATAAATATAAAATGTCATTTACAAAACCAATAGCTCCAACTTTCCAAATGCGAAACCTATTGGCAACGGCAGTGCTTTTTTTGCTTAAGGCCTTTTTGGATTCCCACAGAAATCTAAGTGGCCCAGAGACTGGCGAAGAAGTCAAGACTGCCTCTCGCCTGCACCACAGGCCGGGCAGGAGCTCCCGGGAGGGGGTGTGGTGCGTGTCAGAGCCTTCCTGTAGGGGAGGGGCCGAGGGGAGTGGTGGTTCTAGTGTGTAAAGCGTACTCCAAGGCCCCGCCCGTGAAATGTCAATAATATAATTATGTGCCTGCTTTCTGGGGCCGCCCCGATGATGAAACCTGAGCCAGTGATGTTTGACTGGTTGTTGATTAGCATCTCAAACGGGAATGCGCTATAGCGCTTTGATCGAGAGTACATGATTCTCCTCTCTGGTGAGCTCATACAGGACTGCCTGTTATTTTTTGGTTGACCTTGACTGGATGAAGGGGTGGGATGGCCGTGCCTGGATTTGAACCCGGGACTTTCATATCATCACAATGAATGATTTTGGTTCTAGCCTCAAGAGTCAATGCTTAGAATGTCAGCGTCATGCGTGTAGAGCGACCGCCTTCAATTAAGATTTTGTCACAAACCCACTCTTAATTTTGCCACGCACCTTGTCGCACATTTCACTACATAACAAGTAAACAGATGAGGTGCTGCCCGCTGTGGTTAAAAGTTCCTGCGTTAAGCTCCGGCGGCATGTGGTGATGCAGTCGGCCACTGCCGCACATTTCAAATACTGTTCCATTGGACTTGATGGCAAGGTAAACGTTCCTAGAGAACAGACTGCATTACAAGTCCTTTAGTAACCGTAATCAGGAGTCCCGCAGTCCCGCATCTGCGAGAGGGTGGGGTTACACCCGAGGTGCCTGGGGGCTTCACTGGGCGGGCATGCGTAGAATCCAATATGTTAACGGAGTACGACTGTGCCAGGGGAAGCGTGTGCAACCCCTAGCTCTAGTGAGAAACAGATGCAAACATAGATAGAAATGAGGAAGTCGCAGTACTATTTCTGTGTGGGTGGGAGTGCATAGGCCGTTTAAGAGAGATTACTAACTGCAAACTGATACGTATTGTAGCGATAGGAGTTTACATTGTCAAGCTGCGGGCGGGGAAGAGCTCCTGGCAAATGGCCTCGCAATGCTGGCAAATGGCCGGAGGGAAGCCGGATGGGGGCGGGAGAGCCTGGTGGGGGGGCGGGAATGCGAGCGAGGGGAGGAGAAGTGTGGCAGGTGGATTAGGGAGATGCGTGGAGGGAAGCCAGATGGGGGCGGGAGAGCCTGGTGGGGGGGCGGGAATGCAGGCGAGGGGAGGAGAAGTGTGGCAGGCGGATTAGGGAGATGCGTGGAGGGAAGCCGGATGGGGGCGGGAGAGCCTGGTGGGGGGGCGGGAATGCGAGCGAGGGGAGGAGAAGTGTGGCAGGCGGATTAGGGAGATGCGCGTGCTTGTGTGGTCACGTGACCCGCTTTTGTGGTCACGTGACTCACATGCACTGTGAAAAAACCGCAGTGGTTTGACGAGTCGATGAAGCACTTGAATTCTCGCCTATTACATTCGCAAGCGAATGATAATAGGCGAAACCTAAACATGTCTCTAAAACTATGGTGCCCTTTGCCCAAGCCTCCCTGCGGGACTGTACCCTGGGGAGCAAACTGTGGGGCCCCGTGAGCTCTCTGGGTAACTAAGAAGTTAAGCCTAAACTCATGGTTTGTCAGGCCAGACCAGGGAGCAAGTAAAAAAACACAGGAAATACAGTTTTTGGGTTATTATGCTCATGTTACTGCTGGCTGGGCTGACTTGAGAAAGGGACAGATTTTAGGAGAGGCTTGTACTGTCCCACCTCGCTGTACACCGCGGAGTGGTCTTAGAGTTTGTCACCCACGTATGTGTGGGTTTTGGTTTAGCCCTGCGTTCCGTCATAAGGGAAATAAAAGCATCTGGGCTTGGCTGACAGGGGTTAGTCACATGCAACACTAACTTAAAGAATGTTTCTGTGTTTTATCTGCGACCCTAAGGGCCCCATGACACTTTGCCCGATACTACATTGGCGACGAGGTGGGTAGTCACCACGCCCTACCATCCATCTAATGGTGTGCTCGGTACAGCCGGAAGCCACTCAGTTGAGAATTGTGCATATGGCGTCAGTGCTCGTGGCTCGAGGTGACCCAGCCTCCAGCCATAGGCCTTCTGAGAGTTAGCCTGCCCCAGGCGCATCCCACAGCGCCATGGCATTCATTCCTGCCATAGAGCCGTTTGTTGTTGATGGCGCACCATCTGTGCAGTCACCCAAATGGAGAGACAGGGTGGAACACCTCCAATTATACTTCGAAGGAGCCGACATTGTGGTGGAAAGGCGCCAAGCCCACTTGCTGCACCTGGGTGGAACGGACATTCACAAAATATACAAGACATTGGTTGTAGCAAAACCCAAGTCATACGCAACACTACTCAGGGCTCTCAATGTCCATTTTGAACCGATGGCAAACGGGGATTACGAAAGATTCATATTTAGACAAGACTGACAAGAACCAGAGGAATCACTCGATGCATTCCATGGAAAGCTTAAAGAGCTTGCCAGAACCTGCAACTCTCTTGATGCACAGGTAAGGGGCCAAGCAATACAAGTGTACTTGTTGGCAAAACCAAGGGAGACCATTTTCTAGGAATCAGAGTAATCGTTCCAAGGCATTCTAACCTTAGGGCGGTCACAAAAACTATCGTAGGCCAGAGCTGCCCACATGGAAGCCGCCTTCCACAAAACCATCAAGACGGAGCCAGTCAACATTGTCCAACCACGCCCCACTCCAGCAGCTCAGAAACATCCTCAACAAAAGCAGGAAAAATGTGGATACTGTGGAGATCCTCCCCACAACAGTAACAAATGCGCTGCCAAAGGAAAACGATTCTCTGCCTATAGCGTATATAACAATTTCTCCAAAGTCTACCACTCCTCAAAGAACAAGTCCAATAAGAAACAGTACAAGCAGTTGCTAGCACATGACAAATCAGAGGACATGGACGACGATATGGAGGAGTACACTGTCCATACAGTCTTTGCAGGCAGAGCACCTCAATCCACTCGTCATCCACTCCCACAATGCCAGCTTCAAGTACAGCCTCACAACGTCATGACCACTATCAACACAGGGTCGTCCATCGTACTGATGTTGACGGACAACTACTGTGCCCTAGCTAGACCCCTAGAACTGGTGAAAGCGAGAGTAAGGGTCTTCGCGTAATGACAAACACAACTCTTACCCTTGCTGGTGTGTTCCAAATCGCCGGTGTTCGACAAAGAACCAAGTGTCGTCACCACCATCTATATAGCGGACAGAGGAGACAGCATGATGGTATTGGGCAGACAGCAGAGGCACTGGGGTTCATATCCTTCGCCCTCGGAGTGCGAGTGGAAGAGCGGTCCACTATCCTCGATAAATTCACAGAACTATTCAAAGGCATCGACTGTCCACGAGGGAAAGGGGTGAAACTGCACATTGACAGGTCCATTCAGTTGGCAGCATTACAACACAAGGGAGAATTGCGTTTCAACTTTGGCCAAAAGTTGAAGACAAGTGGACAACATTCTCTAGAAGAGCAGAGCGTATTGGTTCTCAAAAGTCGACCTCCACTCTGGATTTCATCAGCTACCACTCCACCCGACTCAAAAAATATCACCACCTTCTCAACTCCTGTCGGACTGCGGAGGTATCACCCACTCAATTTTGACATTTGAAGTGCAGCGGAAGTCTTCCAAAACACAATCCAGGATATGCTCAGCAGCCTACCAGGAGTTATCAACGTCAGCTACGACATTTTGACAAATGCCAAATCAGTAAAAGAACATCACGACCACCTCTGTGGGGTACTCCAGAGGATCAAAGACTCAGGACTAATTCTCCATAAGGAAAAATGTGAGTTTCTCAAACAGCAAATACGTTTCTTTGGGTATACTTTCTCAGCAGAGGGGTTTGCTCCAGACCCAGAAAATGTTTGAGATGTGCAGGAAGCCCTGTCGCCCACCAACATCTAGGAAGTATGAAACTTCTTGGAATGGTAAATTATTGTGGGAGATTCATCCCAGACCTCAGGGGTCTCACCCAACCTCTTTGCACACTCATCAAGACAAACGGCCCATGGGCCTGGAAAGCTGAGCAATGAGAAGCATTCCGTAGGTTTAAAGACCCATTTACTTGCAGACCCCACCCTGTCCTATTTTGACCCACTGAAACCAACAAACATCGCAGTAGATGCTAGCTCAAAAGGACTAGGGGCAGTTCTCGCTCAACAACAGCAACACGAGGTCGGGCACCCGTCGCCTATACCAGCAGGTCCCTTACAGAGACAGAACAGCGATATTCCCAAATCGAGTGGGAATTCATCGCCATACATTGGACCTGTAGACATTTCCACTTAAATGCCTATTGACACACCTTCGTTATCACGATGGACCAAAAACCCCTATCCCAAGGGTCAGCATCCAAGCCGCCACATCGTCTCGAGAAGTGGATGCTTCAACTACAAGAATAGGACTGCAAAATAGAATACCAGCCAGGCACAACCAATCCAGTGGACTACCTCTCTTGTCATCCCCGTGCTGCAACCCCGAAGGAAGCAGAGGAGGCAGAAGAGACAAAACTGTGCATGTGTACTTTGAACAAAGTGATCGGCATTGCTCATGTTGACCAACAACCAATAGAGAGAGCAATTTATGGATTCTTATGTGAATATTAGCAGATACTGCACTCAACCACCGGACATGGACAGGGAAAGAATTGTCAGCAGAAGGGTCACGACCAATCAGCGGGACAGTTACAAGCAGAAGGCTCAACCTTCTGACATCCAACCTGGAGATTCTATGTTTGTCAAGGACAGATACCCTGACAGCAAATTCCGGTTACCCTTTGAACTCCCACCATGGTCGGTGGTGACACACCAGGGTACCATGCAAGAAAAGTCAAGCGCACACAACCTAAATTAGTTGATAGTTATTGTCTTGTGTCGTTCAGGAAAGGATAAAATCACTCTCAAATATCATTGACTTGTTTGTTTTTTATTGATCTGGTGAGAAGCTCCCCTAACCAAAAGGGGAACTTTTTTTTGGCACAAGAAACCAGCCGACACTTGTTTCGTCAATAACGGGGTAGATCCGTGACTCTTCAGGGCTGTGTAATCTGGATGAAAGCAGTATCGGGGGACCAGTGATAAATCCAACCCGGTCCTAATCAGGTGAAAATAATAACGGACGCGAGAGGAAGGTACTTAAGAATGCGTCAGACCTCTCACATATCCGGAGAACCGACGTACTTCGCTTGAGTTCCTTATTACGGCCACAAGCCAAAGAGCGAGGGCAAGCGACCTACACGGTCCGACCCTATACCCACGGCGGACTTCTCGACCCTTGATACCCGTTTCGGACGAGCGATGTAGAAGAGAAAGACAGAGATTTACTGCCTTAATGGTGAAACATGTCTGCTGCCATTTATGGTACAGTCTGCTCTGCCATCATGTCTGCCTCGGTAGACTGTGAAGCTGCTAAAACTATTCAATGCGCCCACAGACAGACTGCGTCTAAAATCAGGTGGAGAAACAGACCTTTGCAGGACAAAAACCTGACGTAGTATGTGTGCTGCCCCCGCTTGCTTTGTAAATCTTTACAGGCCTTCCGTGCACATCTCAGCAGATACCATGCAAAGAGGCTTTTACTGCTGCCCCCTGCAGGGAACAATCCAATGGAACACCGCTTAGGACCACGCACTTATATATATGCATATATAGTGGTAGTATGAATTAAGGTGTGATAAGTGTATTATTGAACTCCCCATCGCTAGTTGAACAATAGTTGAATAACTGAACACAGAGCACTGATCGTTGGGGTTAAATGCAAGCGAACAGGATCAAATCTTACAGTCTCTGAATTACACCATATGCAATCCTGGGCGCAAATCCCTGCTTCTCTGCTTGACCAATTGTGTGATCCGGGGCCCATTGCTTTATTAGGTTTCGCCTGGGGAACGGAGCGTAAGCTCCGCCCCCAGAGAAATCTCTAGTCTTCAGTAAGGGACTCTTGGAATACGCCCTCTGTTCCATTGGCTAGCTCCATAAATGGAGGCTAGCCATTGGAACAGAGATCTGTCCGTCATTCACGGACCAGATTCGGGGGGGTTCCCGACATTTTTTCCCTCTCCACCCACTTCTGTTCGTCATCGCTGGGGGCGTGTTGTGTGTTTTTTTTTTTTGGGCCGCCTTTCATTTTATCATTTGCCCCGACCTCTGGTGAGTGCTTGCTGCTGTCCTGCCTTCCTCCGTGTCCTTCCTCCGTGTCCTTCCTCCCGCCGCCCCCCCCCTCCCGCTCTCCCCCCTCCCGTTCTCCGTGTGGTCCTGCCTTCCTCCGTGTCCCCCCTCTCGCAGTCCCCCCTCCTGCTCTCCGTGTGCCCGTCCCCCCTCCCCCCTCCCCTTCTCCGTGAGCCTGTCCCCCCTCCCCCCTCCCGCTCTTCGTGTGCCCGTCCCCCCTCCCGCTCTCCGTGAGCCTGTCCCCCCTCCCGGTTTGTGGGTCTGTGGTGATAGGACAGGCCTCCTGAGGCCAGATGCGGTGCAGATAGTGTATGACTGCTCTGTTGTGTCTCGAGCCGGGCCCTGCCTGACTCGAGCGCAACACGTGCAGGCATTATCAGATGAGTGTTAGGTACTGAATGTACTTGTGTGTTCCTTTGTACATTCTATATGGAACTGTGGAGGTTGGGACCAGTGAGTCCTGGGAGAAGAGCGACAGGCGGCTGCGTCCGCACTTTCTTGCTGTCACTAGGGTTTATGCTATTAATAAAAGGATTTAAATAAATCCTAAGTGCTCCCGGAGGTAAGTTTTTTAACTTAACCGCAAAATTCTACAAGGGTCACAGGACGCTCTCGGTGGAAACAGACGGACCCTCAACAAACGACAGACGCGGGGAAACCATCCGAGGCACAGCAGAGAACACGACCCTCCGGAGTCAGGTATGTATTCTTTTTTCGCACATACGCATCGTTTTATTATGCCGTGTTTTTAAGCTGCTGGGGAGAAGATGTGAAAATCATGGAATGGATTGGGGAGGCTCTAACTCTTAAGTGTGTGAGGTGTTAGTCTTCTAAAAACAAAACTGCACTCAGTAATGCACGTTTTAAAGACCGAATACACCTAACATTTATTTTTCCTACTTCGTTATTACGTGAAAAAGGGTACATAAAAGACGTGGGGAAGCGGGGCTATAGCAGGTGTGGTAAAAAGATGGGCTGGGTGTAGTTGCAGAAATTATGCCCCATTAATAGGAAGAATCAGGATGCCATTCCGGCAGTTAAGCTAAAGCTCAGATTTTGGGTAAGATGCGGAAACGAAGTTCCAGCTCTGGGGCAGGCGCTATGTTTTACGGCTCGAGCTGTCATGAGGGACTCACGCGGCGTCTCCGGAATCGACACTTCCGTCTAGAGCTGTGACTGCCGAGGCGCTACCTGCTTCGCTCGGTTTCCCTTCGAGAAACGTAAAATCCCTCTGTAGTGGGCACAGGAATGTATCATGTTGTTGAATAATTAACGCATTGTGGTAGACACCGCTCACGCCCGCCGTTTGCTTCTCCCAAACTTCCAGGTCTTATCTCTTATGGAGGCCGCGCTGACGGAGGACGGCTATGGCGCTGAGGTGAGTGCTCGAGTTGGTGGGGGTAGAGGATTTAGAAGGGGACACTGGCGAGGGCTGCGGTGAAGCGGATCCCGTCTGTCTTTCACCCGTTCACGGCCTAAGCGTGATGCAAAATATGACTGAAAGCCACTAAACTGTGTGCAGCGGCCCTTCCCTACTCCTGGTAGACGACTGACCATTGGAAGCACTTTTAGAGTCCCGAGTTATCCTTTTAAATGGGATTTGTTTCCAGGGGTGTTGATCCCACTAAACTACCTGGTATGTGTGTAGAAACGGGTAAACCATTTGTGGTTTGTCTAAAGAAGCAGGAGTGGAGGCGTTTTGGAAGGGCGCACTCTCCTAACGTTAATCGGTTCCCTTTCCAGGGATGTCGCACTGCAGTCTGGGACACGGCTTTTTATGCCAGCCCCATACTCCACAGAGCGGGTCAGATCCTCCCAGGACTATTAGCTGCCGGGAACAGCAAAATGCATGTAAAGTATTGCCAAGAGTAGCACAAACCTGCAGTGCCATGTAGCGGTTACAGGGGACACTAGTTCACAAGCCGTGCTATCGCTTGTCCTAGGCGGGTCCAATATACAGCTAATAAATATTATTAGGTCAGCGCACCCTCCCAAGCAAGAGTATGTGGTATCGGGCTGCGTTTGCACTGAGACGGTCTTCGGGTACAACTGTGTAACCATGGCGACTGAACTTCGCATGTTGCACAAAGCAGGGCCTCATTCTGCTTTTGTCTCCACAGGCCTTCACTTCTAGCTTCAAACCAGCGAAGTTCCCTTTCTGTCGTTTTGGGGCAGAAAACCAGGAAATCCTCAGAAGCGACGAGGACGAAGGTAAGGTGGCGCCCTCATCTGGAGGTGTGGAAGGGGTTTGTCTTTCCTGAAACTGAGCATAATGGATGAGTCGGTTTAATATCACCCATCTTCGCTAGACTGCAAGCTGAATGTCCAATTTTAGGCCGAGACTCCGCCTCTTACTCCTAAGTCAATAAACTAGTAAAAGGGCATTTTTTTTCTTTACATATAAGCATTTCCAACGGTTGGGTGCGAGTTTTGCGGATGTGGGCATATTGAGGATAAAGAAGCGTGGCTTGATACTCTTTTAAACTTGTTGTACTGTTTGATTTCTTTCTGGGTAAGTTTGGGGGAAAAAACGATTGGGTGCCAGTTTTGCGAATGTGGACATATTGCGGATAAAGGATGATTGACACGGCTTTGCTAAGTTGTCCGAACCCATTTGTAGGCTTCTTCTTGTACTGTTTTATTTCTGGGTACGTTTGAAAAAAAAACCTTACGTTTATTTGCTAATGGCTTGCAGCAGGGCACAAGTCCTATTAAAAGTGGGGGGATTGACAATATGCAAATTACCTCATGACGTCACGCGCTGAGCGTGTCCCGGTGTCTGAAAATTAAACTAGGACACGTTCAGCATATTTCCGTGGGGCCCAGCTTCATGGCAGGGGGGATGGGTAGGGGGGATGGCATCCACCCTTTGAAAAGGGTGGGGAGACGCTGTGTACCTGCGTGTATCCCCGACTCAAGCCCTGGGCCTTGCAGTAAGACCAAGCAGGAGAGGGAGGGGGCTCTACTCCAAAGAGACAGGGCACCAAATAGACTGTCAGTTAAAATAAGTTGCAGTAAGACCCCGACAAGCTATTAAGAGGGGCCAACATGGACTTTTATCTACCCACATAAAGCTGAAATTACCATAAAGACTAAAGTTCACTGAAAACAGCCATTCTGGAGCACAGAGCTTCCGGGTGCCCTGCTCTCTTGTACTAACTACCTGTTTATATCCTCTCTTCAGGTGGTGTCCCTTTAGCTGTCCTAAAAGAATCAGCCACATTAGACCAGGGGTTCCGGCATTTCTCGAACTGTCTGTGCCGCATCTATTGGCATTGTAAATGACAATGCCATTTATTTATCTGTTTTTAAAACAAACACACAAATAAAAATGTTGTCATTTACAATGCCAATAGCTCCAACTTTTGCAAAGGCGGCTGGTATGTGATGAAGGTGACTCTGGTGCTGGCATCATGACACCGTGGCATTTGTTGAGCGTGACTTGGCATCAAAACAGGATGAAGTGAACTTTTGGAGTTAGCATAAGGGAAGCAAGGCCTCTGCTGAGGATCCTTAAGGAGTTGGAATGGGCTGAGCGTGTCATTGTGGTTGGCAGCTCCATGGAACAGTGCGCATTAAAATGCGTACATGGTACCTAGCATGGCATTAGAACAAAATGTCACCAAATGTTATGGTTCTGATGCTGACATCACTGTGTTTGGCATGGAAACAGACTTGGGTGTGCAACATGTTGCCCTGAGTTTCACGGCATGACATCATGTGACGCAATATGGGCGTTTAGGGGGCATTTTAACTAGGCAAGGAGGAAATGTGCCAGGTGTGTCACAGGTGTGAGCTACGTATTAAAGGTAATGTCGAGTGTTTCTCCGATGCTGGTACAAAGGTGGGATAACGAACTGAGTCAATCAATCAGTCAAATAACTTTATTCGCATTTAGTAAATGCATAAAAGTACAAGTAGTTATCACAGTACGAATTGATCAAGGAATAATTCAAAACAGTTAAAAATTAATTGTATACATTTTTCCTTTTAAAAGATATCAGCATTTAGATGCATCCACGTTACTGGAGCTAGCAGCTATACATTTATGAGAGGAATATTTGCAGTAATCAATTTATGATGGTAACACCCTCACGTGTGGTTTGTTCAGAATAGCCAAGCACTGGAAACATGGCTGTGCTTGTTCCCTGCCCCCTCGCTGTGCTTGCTTCCCTGCCCCCTCGCTGTGCTTGCTTCCCTGCCCCCTCGCTGTGCTTGCTTCCCTGCCCCCTCGCTGTGCTTGCTCTCCTGAGTGTGTGTGTGGCTCTGGGTGGGTGTGTGTGGCTCTGGGTGGGTGTGTGTGGCTCTGGGTGGGTGGGTGTGTGGCTCTGGGTGTGTGTGTGTTTGTGTGTGTGTCTGTGTGTGTGGCTCTGGGTGGGTGTGTGTGTGGCTCTGGGTGTGTGTGTGTGTGTGTGTGGCTGGCTCTGGGTGTGTGTGTGTGGTAGTAATTGCTGTCTGCTGAGCTCGTCCGTAGGGTACAATAGGTCTCACATTTGCGAGAGATTAAGCTATTGGCAATGTAAATGACAATGGCATTTATTTATCTGTTTTCAAAACCAACACATAAATACAAATTTTGTCATTTACAATGCCAATAGCTCTAACTTTTCCAAAGGCGAAACCATTGCATTGTAAATGCTTGTTTCACTTAGTATCGTTTTCCTTAGCCATCCAGTAAGAGAGCCCATAGAAGTAATTCATTCAGCACATGATTGGTGCGCTACAAAAACCTCACTTGTATATGAGTAACATAAAATAATCTTGCTATATATTTAACACTACAGGCCATATAAAATGAGAACATGGCAAACATACATTTTGGGTAACTCATGGCAACGTCTTTAAGGCATGGGGAATTTTTGAATGTTTAATATTTTAAAAAATCACGTACGGTAAATGTCGCTCAATTCTGTCATATAATCGTATATACTTGAGCAACTGAAAAATGTTGAAAATACATTGTTTTAATTGTAAAGTCTTTATCATATTTGTGTCATGTTATTTATTACATGATTTATGGGTTTTTTATCGCTCGGCTCGTGCTTGGCTCTTCGACTCAGGGCAGGCCTCGCTCGGCGATCCCTAGGATGCCCCCGAAATATGTAGTGTCAGCTACGCCCTGGAGTAGCTGCATGCATCTCAGGGCAGTAGAGGTAGGGTGACCAGACGTCCCCGTTTTCCCAGGACGGTCCCCGTTTTTGGAGAATTGTCCCCGTGTCCCGACACTTTTCTCCAAGTGACTCAAATGTCCCTGTTTTCAAACAGTGTCCCTATTAAACACAGAAATGTCCCTGTTTGTCATTGTTCCGGTTGAGCATGCGCACCCTTGCTCTCTTTTTTTGCAACTATATGCTATAGTCCTTAAAAGTGTAACTGTAATAAAAAGTACTAATGCTGCTGCATAAAGGAGGGGTGCCAATAATAGACCTCAGATTTATCTGTAATGCTTCATCTCGGTCTGTGGAGGGAGCTGTCGTAGTCCTTTTTCTATGTCTGACAGCTAATCAATTATGTTGATGGTTACTGCAAAACATAGTCCTACTTCTATGTCTATGACCTGTCCCCGTTTTTTGTTTTGAGAATCTGGTCACCCTAAGTAGAGGAGAGATGTCGGTGCACTGAGGCAGCAGCCACTTTAGGAGCGGTGGGACGAGGTCGTGTAAAGTCTTCGTCTAAGATCTAATAACCTCTCGTTGCAGCTGAAGAACAGTTATATGTCACTCTCGAGTCTCGCCAAGGAAAAGCGCCACACTGTCCGCGCATGCGCAGAAGAGCGTTCGCCCGTGAGCCCTCCATCGATCCGCCTCGCAGGCAGACTCAGAAGTGACGGGTTGTGCTTTTCAGATGCTGCTCGCGACGACAGCCCCGTTAATGGCTCCCTTTTGTGTGCTGACGTCACTGCAGTATGCGCGGCTCCTTCAGACCCCCGGTGTTTTAATGAACCGCAGCGCTCGAGCCGCGGCAGTAATTGGCTAGTTGGCATGTTGACGCTGCCGCAGTGGCCCTTACAGCATTTAAAGGATTACAGGGTTATTTCAGCATTTTCGCAATTGTGCATTTCATCAAAGTACAAAACATCCCGGCTTCAAAGTGCATCGGGTACAAACGCGTCAGGACGAGCCCCCGCCGCAGCGGAGGAAGGAAGCCGGTCTGCGGGAGGAGCTGGATTCTCTTCCGAGGCTTCCAAGCGCTAGGACTCGGGGGAGATGTATTCATTTATAGCTCAAATAAGGAATCACCAGGGATTTGGATCCAAAATTACTGACTTCAACTCTGAGCAAAATGAGGAATGATCAGAGGCTATGACTGAATCGCAGCTTTATCCAGTCATATTTCATTCCTCTGGGGACGCTCTGGGTTCGAGCTGGAACCCTCTGGGAACGCAGAATGAACACACAAACTTGTGATCTGGACGTTGTTTTGGCGGGAAGGGGCATTACCGCATTATTGTTAATCCCACCGCCTGCACGAAACGTTACTTCTGCCGACAACATCGGCAGCTGCTGGCTCCCGTCTCCAGATGTGTGTCCAAAAAAAGGAAAGCGTAAAAAGTAGGAGAAAGCTGCTCTCTTGAAGTCCAAGGGTGCCCTGGGAGGTGATAAACGCGGCTACAGCCTGACGGTTTCAGTGAAAACATCTGCTGGGCCACGTGGGATCACTTTGGAGACGACAGATGCTGCCTGGAAATGACACACGATCTCTTTAATTGCTTTCCCACGCATAGGGAAGAATGAAGTGCGACTCGATTTCGGATTGAGGAAGAAGTTGTATTATTGTATTTTTGGTCAACAGTTTCCCTGGTTTATTATAATATTATATTCCCTTTCCCTTAACCCTCCGCTTTTTGGAACATTCCGAAGCGGGCACTGCATCTGCGATAGAACGTTGGTGGAGGATTCTCTGAACAGCTGGGATCTGGGCACCGCCATCTTTTAACAGGACTGTGGTTGGCCAATGTTTGAGGACGTGTCGGACCCTAAGGCAGCCTCCCTGCCCAGGGACTGGCCCCCCTTCTTCCGCTGCACCCCTGAGGGCACGAGGAAAGACTAGAGCTGATGGATTGACTCTGGCGACACCCCTGAACCTCTCTTTCTCGCAGTGGGGCCAGGTGTGCTGCTTGTAGGGACGTCCTGGCACCCCCTTGAAGCAGGTGACGCGGAGACGCCTCCGTGTCTGGCCATCAGTCCGCCCCAGCTGCGGGTGCCAACCTCACTGTGACCATGTGGTTCCCCCAGGAGTCACATCACTAACTTGCTGTAGGTTTTTTGAAGAGCAAGTCTGGTTCATGGGGAGCCCGAGGTGCCCCAAAGCGAGTGAGAGGCCTGGGTGCAAGACGCGTGCAAGGCACATATAATATAGCAAGAGACAGATGGTACCTGTGCTACTATAGTAACTATAGATCACTCACCCAAAACCTCCACGAGACCCAAGGGCTCCTACTTCTAACAAGAACAAGGATCCAATTGAGGAGTTTCCTGGAGTGCAGAAGAGTTGAAAGACAGGCAAGGAATGGAAAGGTTTCGATAAGAAAGTGCATGAGACTGAAAACGACTGAGTAATGCCGCAGTACCTCAATCTGTAATGCCGCAGTACCTCAATCTGTAATGCCGCAGTACCTCAATCTGTAATGCCGCAGTACCTCAATCTGTAATGCCGCAGTACCTCAATCTGTAATGCCGCAGTACCTCAATCTGCTTGTGACATCACTCTTGAGTGATCGAAAGGCTACGCGTGTACTGTAGATCCACAAATCAAACTACTTGGAACAGAAATCAATCTGATATCATTATTCCTACTTTCACCAGTCATCTGAACCCCTCACAGCTGCTTCAGACCAGTTGGAAAAGTGAAACCCATTGCAGCAGATCGAATGTCAAATAAAAGCTGACAAGTTACAACCAAACAAAAGAAACAACTCTTAAATTGATCCAGATTTTACAAGGTGCCATTTTTCCATCCTGAAGAAGGGGCTTGCACTCCAGAATGGGCCGGAACTTGTCAACAACAATCAGGTGTGAGGCCTGAATGACAGATCAATGAGGCTAATATGATACACGGTTAAAATGAAATACAAAGTGTATCTATTTCGATAGCTAGTCTCCTGTGATAATACACAAAAGGATAGTAGAAATATACAGTGACTTCCTAACAAAGCTGCAAATCCACAAATGAAGCACGTTAAGATAAACAAGTAATGTGTGTACTCTGAATGAAAGCGTAAAATTAAAAATTTGGTACTGAACTTTTAACACAAATATCAATGTGGTGATTATATATTTTGTGTATAATATTTATAAACTGTTCATCTTAAATTGATATTACTAAAAAAGAACAGAGTAAAATATGAAAAACGAGTGTGCTAATCATAACAAAGCACTGAAAATATTTCTAAAAAGGCCATAACTTATGCATGTACTTCTCCAAACAAGCTATTTGCATTCCTTCGTCTTATAGTAAATAAATAAACACAAACACCTTTAAAGTGAAACTCCCCCTACACCACAGAAAAATGTGAAAAGTTCACTGCCTTTTCTGAAGACAAAGTGAAAAAGACATAGCGCTTTCTAATGAGCTTTGAGATGACGCGTGAAGAATGCGACATACCCGGCAACTGAAAACCAAGTGGTCCTCTTTCAGACCAGAATCCAGGAAAATTCTCCATCCTTAATAGGACCAAACTATCCTCGTGTCTGCTCGAAGCAATGCCTTCAAAGACAGAAGTCCCCTAGTAACACCATAATGGACGAACCTATTTACATCTTCAAGCAGGCCTCGAGTCGGGGTACCACGCGGGTGGACGGCGTCCCCCCACTTATTTTATCAGGAGCTCAATTACGGGAGAAATTGAGCCACACATTCACTCTTTGGCCTCTCTTGGGCGAGATCGGAGCTCTTTCAGAACGCTGCTCACACACTGGCTTCTCTGATGCATCAAAGGGGTGAGCGAAGGGAGGCAATAAGTCTGATGGTGCAAGCCACCTTTCGTGACGTCACTTCCTGTTGTGACGTCAGCGTCACCCCACTTCTTTTTTTTTGGACTTGTGCCCTGCCTTCAAGTGACAAAGGGTAGTGTTGGACAGCCTGTACATTGGTCAGGTCTCACCACTCTTGAAAGAGGCCAGGTCGGAATAATATTTGTCAACTTTAAATCCTACTTTTTCATGAAAAAGTTCTGGAAAGATGCGAATAGGCTCAGGCCAAATGTTTACTTTCTGGCAAAGACTCCTTGACAAAATTCGAACTGGCTTCAGATCAGGTTGCAGCATAGAAACAGTAACTCAAAAACATAGTGAATGATGCATTCTGCATCCTAAAAACAGCAACTCCTACCTCCTCAAGCCCCTAGACCTGTCAGCAGCATTTCACACAGACTGTCTTTATGGACAGAGTGTGGTATAGGAAAAACAGTTCGCAGATGGTTTGCATCATACTTCAAGAACCAGTGTCAGCATGCAAAGCTGGCCATCTTTCTCTCCAGCCCTTCACCATTCAGCTTAACAAGCGGTTCTGCAAAGTTCATTCTCTCACCTGCTTTTTTCAGTCTTTACACAGAACTACTGGCATCTTAGTCCAAAACTGAGGTGCCCTGGTGTGCAAAATGAGGATATACTGGAATGTGGCCAGGGCTCGAGTCGGGGGTACACGCAGGTACACGGCGTACCCCCACTCTTTTCACAGGGTGGACGCCGTCCCCCTGCCAAGAAGCTGGGCCCCACAGAAATATGCTGAACGTGTCCCGGTGTAATTTTCAGACACCGGGACACGTTCCGCATGTGACGTCATGAGGTCATTTGCATATTGCCAGTCCCCCTACATATTTTTATAGGATTTGTGCCCCGAATGTGGCCAAAGTAATTAATAGTGTCTGGGATTCATTCAAGCATTCAACCCATCACTTTTTGTGTACTTCCGTGCAACGTTTTCAGTGGGATGGGTATGCCCATACGTGGACCCCGTGCTCACTAAGTGAGTGGAACCAAATGTTCCTGAATGACGAGTCCCAATCAGAGCAAAACCGGTTTTGGGTTGCTAGTGTTCGGGTTGGACTGGCAGTTCGGGCTGGACTGATAGGATTTGAGCAAAGTCAAGACTGATTTGCATGTGGTAATACAACAGTCTAAAAGTGGGAGGGTCAACTCTGCGCTGAGTCAGTGCAATGTACTGCAATCAAAATTCCAAAGTTTGCTCCAATGATAAGTGGATCGGCCACCCAACGTTACAAGGTTTGGAGATGGAATCCCCCAAAACTCAATAAAATCAAAATCTTATCCTGAGCAAATGTCCGTTCCAAAGTAAATCCAGCAGTCCGTAGTTAAGGTAATTTCTTTGCTTTATTCAAACACCAGAATTCTAAATATGTAATATCACAGCCAGTCAGAACAGAATGCAGCCAACATGTGTTTCGTCTTGTGAATAATTTTCACCGGCTTCATCAGGGCTAATAAGTACTAATCAAGTTCAGTCCTCAGTAGTAATACATAGATTTTTCACAAGCACCCATATCTCAGTACATAATTCCTTATTATCTTTCCATCCAACAGTTTTGAGGGTGTGTTTTGAGGTATCTGCGGTGAGGGTAGCAGACACATAGGGCACTTGGAATGTAAAGCTCTCTGTGGTCACAAACATGTTAATGTGTTCTAGGGTACGTAGAGGCCTTAGGAAGCAGGAGCAACCTGAAAGATAAACAACTGATTGGAGATGTTCAGTCAATAATGAGGGAACAAGAAATGCTAAATTCTGCTACAGTGTAGGGACCCACTACAGGAAAGAAAGTTTGCCCATCACCTGGCTAGAGGAAAGAGTCCATCGGCCCACCCTTACTGGCGGAGAATCGTCATATGGAGCTCAAGGAGAACTAGGTCTAGGCCCACAGCCCTGAGCTGCTAGGCCCTGCTGGGTACCTGTCCCCATGCTCCATCTATTCTTCAATTACACGTTTGTGCACCAATAGTGTTTTTTCCTGCAGTAGCCGCTGTTCAAATCGAGGTCCTGAAGAAAGCCGGGTCACTTGACCATTACGGCTGAAACATGTCGACCACATTAGCTCTAGCCAGGAGATAGTCATTATATTTCTTGTACTATCAGGCTGTTTTTATTATGACACTTGGACAATCCTGAATAAACATATTTTTTGCCAAGTAGCCATTTTTAATTTCTTTCACACACTTTAGCACTGCACTTCACTTGAGTCCACTTGGTTTGAACATCTACCTTGGTGAGATGGCACAGGAGCATGGGGACAGGTACCCAGCAGGGCCTAGCAGCTCAGGGCTGTGGGCCTAGACCTAGTTCTCCTTGAGCTCCATATGACGATTCTCCGCCAGTAAGGGTGGGCCGATGGACTCTTTCCTCTAGCCAGGTGATGGGCAAACTTTCTTTCCTGTAGTGGGTCCCTACACTGTAGCAGAATTTAGCATTTCTTGTTCCCTCATTATTGACTGAACATCTCCAATCAGTTGTTTATATTGTGATTGGGGAGCGGAGGTGGTCTCAGTCATTAAATAATTCCCCCCAGACCCTTCCATACGTCGTTATTCTTTATCTGCAACCTGAAAGATAGCTTGGAGGATTGAGCACCGCCTGCAAAGTGTAAGCTGGAAGTCTCAGGGCCGAGCCTGGCGCAACATACCAGACCTTTAATCCTTCTGGAGTCGACAAAACCCACCCAGATACGTTCGGCAGCAATACCTGCTTAAGCGTGGAGAGAGGGGTGGGTTTGTGTTGAGTGTTGTGGTGTATGACGTCACTCTTTCCAGCCAGGCCGCCCCTGCACAGAGGTGCGGCAGCGACAGGCACTCAGTTTCATGTTGTGAGGGAAAAGGCTTAAATAAATACAACAAGTATTATCTTATCTGCCAGCAGCCAGGAGTGCAGGCCAAAGGAAACACAAGCTACCAACATCTGTACAGAGCAGGGGCGTGTATGGAAAGAGTCCATGGTGCAGGGCCTGGGACAGGACATCGGCTAATGGAACATGTACATGGCTGCGACAGGACCCTGACCCCCATGAACACACACAGGCTGAAGACCGGACACAGGCATATGGAAGACACACAACCGCCTGGAGGGGTGTGACACTTTATAAAACATCTACTTGTTCAAGGGACGAGATGCTTCAGAAATCTACTCCTCAGTTAAAAACATCAACTTATTTGGTGCCATGATGTGAGAGCAAAATGAAGGCAGCATCTCATGACATTATAGGTTTAATAAAAAATAAGAACAAATCTCTGATTATGCTGGGGATATATTATAACTGGTTTGGATTCTAACAGTGTTCTGATTATGCCACCCTGCAAATTACAACAGACTCTGCGCCCAAAATGAGTAAATGTCTTTTGTGAATACCAAAGTGGTAGTAAGTTTAGGATTTTGTCTTAAGTTAGTTCTGTGAAACGGGCCCTTTGAGTGTACCAGGGATCTATTTATGTCAAATATTTAAATATTCACAGTTTCTGCATATACAGAAAATCAGTTTATGAATGGGATCCTTCAGGGCATCTTTCTGACCATGCCAGCACTTTAATTATGCCTGAGTTCAGACCACAGGCGGGTTCACGGCGTACCATTGTTCACACTGCACCACTGCTCGGTTTCTTATTGTACTTTCCACATTCCAGTCCAGGCTAGGTTTCCAGTTAAGAATTACCAAGACACTGACAGTCTGGCCGTCACCACTTGCATAAATCTCATGAAAATCACTTTATCTCATTTTGACTCAACATTTACATTTTACAGCTAGATTAACTCTGTTAACAGTCTTGTTAACAGTCAAAATGTCTTGGGCCCAATTCTTGAAGCTAATTATGCGCGCACGTGTGGCCTGCACGTTCAAAAGTGGGGTACACACTCATAATAAGATTGTCATGAACAGGTTTGTGTGAGGAAATGTACTCAAAGGCAGAAGCAGGAGAAAGTGGTCGAATGAAGGATGAAATGCCTAGTTTGTGTACACCTATAAACTTAAATGTTTAAGGTATCCATCACACTCCTCTCCAGCCTCTTCCCTTTCCGTAAATGACAGGAAATGTAAACCTGACAAAGTCAACAGGAAAACATGTTTTTAGGGAAATGGGTTTCTCCTTGGGGGAATTATTCCCCCTTTGAAGAATATTTATATTTTTTTAAATTTTATTATTAATTGAATTTGTACTTGGTCAATACATTTTCACCAGGCATATGTGTGTATATATTTATATCTGTATACCTGCTCCTGTAAAAATGTAATTCGCGACCTAATACAGCTGCCAGTTTCCAGGTATACTTCTGTAAACTCTGACTAATTCTTGAAAGTAGTAAATCTGCATAGATTTCTTTAAGAATGTGCCTCCTCATTCGTTTTTAACATTGCCTATAAACGCTTTACCCTGGTCCTAGATTAACTCTGAAAATGTTGGTATGCATCAAAATGTTGTCTTTGAGGGTGGTAACAACCCGGGTTATGTATGTGCCCATGCGATGGGAAATCCAAACAGAGTATCTGCCACTTTTTACTTTTTTGTAATTTTTATACTGGTTTTAGAAAGTTTTATTTGAAGCAATTATTTTTAGAACACAACATGTGCAATACAAGAGCTGCCATGCAACTGTTGTTTAACCTGGCTTCCCCGAATGTGTGTTACCGTGTGGCCACCTATATTTTAAAATGTATTTGGCATAGGAAATCAATTATTATATGATTTCTTTTTTTGTTACCCCCGTAGGTTATTACATCCTATGACTAACTGTGAGATACTATTGAGCCAAGTGCATTCCCTTATATGAATTTTATATTTACTCTGTATTTTTACCTGTTGAAATGTATCTATGGTAATGATTGTCCTCTGGCTTTGCACTTTTGCACTAACGTTTGTACAAACTTTTATACAAATTGCTGCTAAAATACCTAAGTGACCAAACAAACGTTGCACTTTACTTATAACTTATAACTTTGCATATTTGCACATGCCAACTGCACTTTATGGCTATAACAGGTCTTTTCGATTTTGCACTATTATACTTGGCGTCTTTTGCACTAAACCTTTAACTGCTGCTAAATAATATACAGTGACCAAATTTAACTCCGTACACAAACGAGATATACCTTCAAGATTGGCATGGATATTGATGTAATTTTAAACGTTTCATTATCTAACTTACATAATTATGATTTCTAACTGTATTGATGTATGTTGCTATATGGTTGTACTTGTACAAACCGAATAAAGCATTTTGAAACGAAACGAGGGTGGTATTCAAAGTTGTTATTCAAACTTGAACAGCAGTTTAGCAAAACTGAGCGTAAACTGTGTGTTTTTGTTTTCAAATTGCAAATATGCTTTCGGTACATTTAATTCTGAAAGCAAACAATTACCTACCGAGCTTTCATTCTCCTATATGTATTTGTGTATAATAAAGGAGGCTTTAGGGAGCATTACATAACGTGTCCACTTATCAGAACCACTCTCGGACACTGTCCTGACTGAGTTTAAAGCTCGCTGTATTTCCTCAGAGCCCACACCCTGATAGTACAGACTTAGCTTCAATGAACCATTTAAGTACCGTTCTGAACATCTTATACAAATGGATGTTTATCCTGCCTTTACGGCAGGCAGTCGTCTTTCTCACACCATGACTGTGCAAACTGGCAGCCAAGGATGAGGGCTGCTTGTCACGTGGATAAAATACATGTTAATGCCCGCTATCGTTGAACCAATGTCCAGCGCATCTGACCATGGACATGAGGGCATACATACAGGCCCCGGACAGAACACGGGCCTAAAAGTACATGAAAACGGTTGGGACAGAACTCTGGCCATTGGGACACAAACAAACAGGCCATAGAAATGAAACTGGCATTACACAACATATATATAGGCCTGGGAGGGGAGTGTGGACTGTGAAACAAACATGTGGTCTGGGGACCTGGTTCCTCTCTGCCTTGTGATCTCGCTGCCTTGTGATGTTTGTGTTGGTCCAGCCTTTCTCTTCCCCTCTCATGTGTTGAATAGTTCAATGAAACCAAGCAAAAACATACTGCACCCAGAATGCACCAGGTTGTCACACTAAAGCCTAGAACTGGAAACATGTCTGTGATGTCAGAATGAGGTGAGCAACACACTCCCAACCTTCACCACCCACCTCCCCTTAAGTCTTAAAGGAGTTGACCACTGTCGAAGAGGCGTATTTAGCAAAACGCAAAATATTATAGTTAAAATATATGTGCGATATTAACGTGGTGACTTAAATGAACAAAATGCAATTTTAAAATGTGCAAAATGCAAAATGCAGTAACTTGCCACATTTACTAGGCCTCAAAACTGTTTAAAGCAGGATTAATTAGAAAGTAGTTTGACTAAAATGTGCTGATACATGTATTAAATGTTCAATTCTTGACCATTCTATGATCAGGTTTTTTTAATTCAATAAAGGTTTCACATTGCTCAGCAAAATGTTTTTTCTTATAGAATGAAGAGAAAGTTTAAAATACTTGTTTAGAATTTATTATTATGAAGAATAATCACACAGAATGCAGAACATAAACTGAACTTGAGCTCTTTTAACATATTTTTTAATTCCCAAAGTATGGAGTCGTTTGTTATTGTAGAGGTTTCAATGTTTACATAGTCGATTGTTCGCGAACATATCATTTGCTTCATTAGAAGGTTAGAATGTAGTCTCAGGAAAGGATGTTTAGAATGAAGAAGCCTCATATGCAGTTTATGCTAAAACAACAAAGTTGCTCACTTGAAGATTACTGTCTGCACATTACTCTATTCACGCGAGAAGAAAAGAAGCAACCTGTTCCCAGGAAGAACCCTGAAAGATGATTGGACGAGAGGAAGAGAAGATGCAACATTAACGCAACATTACGTTTTGACAGTTTAGAATAGTATGTGTTCCTAGAGTAGGTTAACGCCAGGCACTCTACTCTCGCCACTTACCTATTTCTCTCCATGCCTTACCCACTCTATGATACGCCGTTCCCCCGTCTCTCCTGCCATCCCATTGATTGTGCTTGCTACTTTTACCGCATATTTCCCTTGCTTTATTCCTTATTGCTTTGAGACTCCACTGAGTTTTGTGAGCAGCGCTTTAGGGGAAGTTCTGCTTTGATCGATTGAGGACTTTTTGATATATTTTTGAGCTTTATGCTTCATATCACCGTCTTTCGATCTTGAACTCTTTATGGGTTTCTACTGACATCTTTCACCCCATTCTTAGAATGGAGATTTTCTTCCTTTATGGAAAACGCTTAATACATTGTAATTTAATTGAATTAACCATTATTTCTGTGTCAATTCTGTAAAAGACTGATTATTTGAAACTAATACGAATGTTATGTTATATGTTATGTTATAGTGGATTTATAGCGCGCACCGATACTCACGAGTGTCCTGGCGCGGGAGTTGACTATGGTCAGAAGCGAAAAGTACATTAGATGGCTTGACTGAAAAGATGTGTTTTCAGGTGCTTTTTAAAGAGTTGAAACTCTTGGATAAGTTGTAGATCTGGGGGAAGCAAGTTCCAGGCAACAGCGGCTTTAACAGAAAGTGACTGGCCTCCCAAGCGAGCTCTGCGGAAACGCGGGATAATCATCCGGTGGAATGATTGTGAATAAATAAGATTTACTGACCTTGAAATAATAAAACCCTTAAAAATTCTCATTATTGACTGAACTTGGATAGAAATTGTGATTTTTATTTATGTGATGATTTGGTCCTGATCTTCTCAACTAGAACGTCCAAGGTACGTTGACCTATTGAGTCACAGCACCGAGGGGCATCAGCCCTGTGATGGTAAACCGGAGTTTGATTTAAACTGGTTCCTGCTCCAGCACCCATCAAGGATAAAAACATGGTGAGGTAGGGGGAAGGACTTCTTCAGGCCATCATGGAGGTCTTACTGTGCAAAATGGGACTCGTGCGCCTGCTTTTTCCACTCCATGCATGGCACTAGAATAGCCAGAATGCAAAAAGGGCCGACCTGGACAGAGGTGCTGATGATGGCATGGGTCAGTTAGTTGTCACTTACAATCTGATTGCATATTTGTTTTCAAAGCGCTTTTTGTAGTGAGTTTCCGTTTTTTTGTGTGTATTTGTGCGAATTGACTCAGAGTCAGGGTGGTTTTACCAATAGTGAACACAACATCTGGACGATTCTAAATAGGATATAACTAACCTGCCCCTAAGAGACAAACCATTGGGTAAGACCAATGGGATTTTGAGAGTCAATTGAAGAAGTGTGTGAGGTTGGGCCATCTTAAGTAGAGTCTAATTTGTACATTTGTCAGCAGTAGGACTTCGTTTTACACATATCAAATTATAGAGGTTCTGCTCTGCAGAATTTATACATCACTGTACGTCCCACAGGTGTTACGTTTGCCATTGATGTGATTACTACATACTACCATAAAAGGCTCTCAGGGGAGCGAAACAGGTGTCAGAAGCTACTTTTACTTTGTTCTACGCAGACCCATCGGCATCTCACTAATTCAGTGCTCAAGACTTTGCCCGAATACAGGCACCATGAACCGTTGAATTTGTGCTATTTTGGACTAACGTACATAAAATTGCACCATATATATTATTACACTTAAACATGCAAAACCGCACTTTAAGGGTGTATCAGCACTAGGGGGATTTGTGTTCTTGTCATGTGATATCGGATTAATATGGTCATGGAGAAGGAGAAATGGATACATAAGGGGTTACCTAACACATGGGTGTCAATCCGCTAATTGGAATATACAAGTGGAGGGGTATTATACACGACACATGTGCAGTACATAGGAGACATCAAACAGCAGTAGCAATGAGATCATGGAGACTTACAATTGTTATATGCAAAACCACAGTGTACATATATGGGTAAATTTTTTATGTCCTAGTACTACGTTTTTGTATGTTCCAAATGCCCACATACAGAGTATTTTACCGGTATAACTCAGTTTACCCCAGCATTGTAAGTATTTAACGTGTTTTGTATGAGGATTTTTTTCATTTCCATAGCCGATGAGTGTCACATGACACACTAATCGTAGGTGTATGTCACTTTAAAAACAAATCAGTTTCACAGTACTATGTCGAAGTGAACAAGCAGTGCAAGCTGCGAAACGCGTCTTTGGCTGTGCCAGAAATAAAATCACCTTGAGCACGAAATCTGGGTCTGAGTCCGAATTTGCGGCAGGAGGCGCTGGGAGGAAGCTAGCGCTCGCAGCAGGTTGGAAAGTTACGATATATATATATATTACCTACTGGCGGTCGCCAGTAGGTATATATAGTTAGGATTTTTTCCCTATGGCATTTCTGAAAATTCTATGTCTAATAACTTTGGCGTTTGTGGACGGAATCGGCTGAAATTTTCAGGAAAATGGCACATTTTGTTTCTGAGCAGCTCCTGGAAATTTGGGGGGGGGTCGTCAAGGGGGGGCCGAGAAAAAAGGGGGGTCCCAAAACGCGTTTTTCCCATGTTAATTTCCATAGGGCGGTTGGACTCACTTTTAGCCCGAACGGCTGAATGGATTTTCACGAAACTTGGCAAAATTGTAGGGACTGTTAGCCCGATGTGCCTTTGCTAGGTCTCAATATATGTGCTTCAGTGGATTTTGAGAAATTAACGTTTAAATCAAGATATATATCTGTAACAGCGCTCCGGGCAGCGATCCGGTTAGCGAACTTTTCGCGTATCGGAACTTTGCGATGCGAAGCTGATTGGCCCTCCGGTGTCTGTCAACATTCTAAACAGTCTGGAGCGGCCGCCATCTTATCTCTCGGTAGGATCGAGAGAGAAGAAGAGGTGAAAAACGAAGGGGGAATTTAATGAAAGGGGGCAAGGTATACCCCTCTTGACCCCCTAGGATTGTTGTTGGGGTTATTAAAGGGTCCCGTGGGGAAAATAAAAAAAAAATGATTTTTCACGGTAGAAGCGCTTCACGGGCCGCGAACTGGGCCGCAAACTGGTAGCGAAACGGGAATTCGCCATTTTGTGCTTCGTTTTAATTGTTTAGAGACAAAAATTATCGCCGCACATTGGCCACAATGCATGAATATCGCTGAAAAGTCAGCGATATTCATGCATTATCCAGCAAATGCTCTTAGCCATGTTATCCACCTTCCATTGGATAACATGGCTAAAAACTGCTCTGTGCGTGAGCTTTTTTTTTTTTTTTTTGCTGCGTGACGTTTGTTAACGTTCGATTCGATGGAAATCAGGAAGTGTTGACCACCATTTTGTTACTGCGAGTAAATATTTTGTTATAAATGAATCCTTATTGATAAACATTGTCTGCGCCATCTTGCGTTTTTGTCCAATGCCACAATTTTGTCGTGCACGGCAGCCATTTTAGATGCCTTGACCAGGGCCACTCTCTGCACGCCGCCGATCCTCAGCATGGCTCCCCACCCTCGCAAGCATCTCCCCCACGCACTGGTCACCCCCGCTCTTTCTCTCATGCATGGGCCATATACTTCCCCCCATCTGCGCTGCTCTTCTCTGAGAATCACACCCTGTGCCCGCCCGACACCTCCCTTTCACCCTATTCACTACCGCACCCTCTGACACTCCTCTTCCTCTGTGTCCGATTGTCCAGGCCGGACCTAGGCTATCACCTAGCCCTGCGGATGTAGTTTATGGCCCCAGATGTAGAGTATCCAGACATGCCAACCTTCCCGATTCAGGCGTGAGACTACTGATTTCAGTGCTAGTCTCCCGCCTCCCGATTCCTGCAAGCAAAAACCCGGGGGCATATTACCAACAACTAGCGATAATTTTTGTCTCTAACTTGTTTAGAGACAAAAATTATCGCCGCACATCGGCGAATTTTATCGCACATAAACCTTGCTATTAGCAAGGTTTATCGCAAATGCGATAAAAAACGGCCGCAATGCATGAATATCGTTGAAAAGTCAGCGATATTCATGCATTATCCAGCAAATGCTCTTAGCCATGTTATCCACTTCCCATTGGATAACATGGCTAAAACTGCTCAGGGCAGGTGTTAGGTTTTGGAGATATTCGCGCTTAGCGCGAATATCTCCAAAAGTTGGTAATAGGAGATAGCGATGGTTAGGGACTGTTTCCAGTCGCTAAAATTTTGGCACGCCCACTTTGCATGTCATTAGTGATAAATATCACTGATATGCAAAGCGGGGCCCAAGATGGTCGCTATCTCCTTTTAGCTGTCACTAACTGGTGTTAGCGACAGCTTGGTAATAGGGAGATAATTTTATCTCTTTTTTTTTGGCTTTTAAAGCCAAAAAAGCGGAAATAACCCCCCTTGATAATATGCCCCATGATTTCTCGGGGGTTTCAGCTGACAGGGCTTGGTATTGTGTTACGTGCTAATTCTTCCAGGAAACGTCAGAGGGTCGATGCAGGGGTTCTAGAAGGGGTGATAAACCATTTAAGCCTCATGAACAAGCGCATGGTCTTTTAAAGATTTATGAAGTACTCGGGGCGGCGGTGTGTGTGTGCCCTCTTTCAGGAGCGGGCGGGGGGGGCACTGCCAGCAACTTGCCAGGCCAGACAGTGTTCAACACGTGCATCACCCTTTCTCTGCCTGCTATTGCGCTCCATGCTTCGGAAAGGTAAGAAAAAGAACGTGCATTTGAGTTTGAAATGTCCGATCTTGTAGCAGTACACTTGCAAAGCCCACACATGACAATAATCCGATTCAAGGCCCCATTCACCCGATTTTTTAAACATATATAGCACTCCAACAAAGTTAGATTTTAAAACTTTATTAACATTTAACTATAATGAACGGAACAAAAACTGTAAAAACATTTAAACATTTTTCACCCAAAAAAGCAACAATGGTCAGAAGCTGTCTTTTGTGCGAATAGTCCCAAGGCAGCACAACGTGCAGAGTTCTGGACGGCACCCAGGTGATGTCGCCTGGGTGCCGCACTGGTTTTGGTATCCTACAATGCTGCTCCGAAAATTGGCGTGGGGCGTCCCGGGTGGTGCGGGGGGAGGCCTCGTCAGTAGCGGTCTGTTGTGCGAATAGTCCCAAGGCAGCAGAACGCGCTGAGATGTTGATGGCACCCAGGTGATGTCCAGTAAACTGCCGCACTGGTTTTGGTATCCTACAATGCTGCTCCGAAAATTTGCGTGCGGCGGCCCGGGGGGGGGGGGGGGCGCGTGGGGGAGGCGGTGTGAACGGGCCTCCCCAGGTGGCCGCCATCCAGCTGAGTTGCGCCCGCTCTTGCGGCTACAGCGTCTCGCTCACCATGTTGTTGAGTTGCTCCCACTCTTGCAGTGCAGCGATAGGCGCCTGCCACATGACTCTTAAAATGGCGGACGGCTCTTCGGTTTTGGGCCTGGTCCACTGAAATGGCCCTGGGACACCTTGGAACTCGGACGCTTGCCTGCTAGGGCTTGGGCTCCATTCTCGAAAAGCGTCCCCTCAGCCGTGAAGATTCTACAAAAGTCTTGGGGGCCCCCCGACTCCCGCAGGCTTCCGGTGGGGAGCGGCTGCCATGATTGCTCGCGGAATGACCACGACGGAGCCACGAGATGGTGGTGCTCTCATGCTGACGCCAGCTTCAGTCTGAATGATCCAGAAACAAGGTGGGGCTTTCATCGTTTGGGAAAAAAAAATGTTCTAAACCAATGAAAAGTGTTATTTTTAGGTCATATGACCAAGCCTTCCATCTTTAGGAAACCAAAAGTAAAATTATCCAATGAAAAGTTTTATAAACAAGTCACATGACCTGTTATGCGGCATAGGGCTACAAAAAGCGTAGAAAATCCGTTGGCACGTGAGGCGGCGTCAGTAGCGGACCGATGTGCGAATAGGCCGAAGGCAGCACAACGCGCTGAGATCCGGATTGCACCGAGGTGGTGTCAAGCAAATTGCCGCACTGGTGTGGCCATCCTACAATGCTGTGCCGAAAGACGGCGTGTTCAGCTGAGTTCCGGTCACTCTTCCGGCACAGTGACTCGAACGCGCCGAGATCCGGATGGCACCGAGGTGGTGTCCAGCAAGTTGCAGCACTGGTGTGGCCATCCTACAATGCTGCGCCGAAAGTCGGCGTGGGGTGCCCCGTTGGCTTATGAGGTGATGTCAGTAGTGGACCGATGTGTGAATAGGTCGGAACCAGCACAAGGCGCCAAGATCCGAATGGCAAGTCCTGGATGTTGAGTGCCTCAGTTGAGATTTCTGAGCAGTGTTTGTAAGACTGTCTGAAGCTTATGTGCACCTGCTGCAGCTTCACTATTGCCCTGGTGTGGCCAAAGGTCGCACATGACATAGGCGGCCGGCTCCCGAGGTCCGGCGGAACTTTTTTCCTTTTCCTTTCTGCTTCTTTTCCTACAATCCGTTTCATCTGAAGACACGACCAGGTCCCTGAATGTGTGCAGGGGGACGCTATTGATTGAATGAAAATGGCGGCTTGACACAAAGCTGACTCAAGCGTTGCTGTTGATGCTATACAGACAAAAATTGGTTTTCAGTTTGTACATTCTTCAGGATTTTTTTTTCTATCCAAGTCTGATTGACAGTTTGTAGAAAAATGGCTTCAGATTTTCCACATACTACTCTCTTCAACATTCTTCCTAAATGTAACAATGTGAAACTCACTAGGAGAACGGCTGTTTCTGTTTCCTTTCAAAATGCTGCCAACAATATTTTCTGAATGGAAGACACCATCTTGTAGCATAAAGGGCCGAAAGGGGTTCTGGTCTGGCCGATGGTTGGTGGAGACATTTTGACTATATCTTGGACCTGCCCGGCCTCGCACAAAATGGCGCCGGTATAAATGGGACTCGTAACTCCTTGCCCGCAAATGTATATCTAGAAAATGTTATTGTAAGTGGCCCTGTCGTATTTTAATTACAAAATGTACGTCCACCGATTCCGCAACTGTTAGACACCTTTGTTCTTGCAACCTAATGGCCCGCTCGTTACGTTCCTCTACAGTGTAAATGTCTCCTCATCATATACGATTTCAGTTTGCTCCGTGGCCGGCCCACGTGGTTATAGGCCCGTATTTGTATACTGATATTTTCAAAATAAAGGTTTTTAAAACAAAACACGGTAGTAGTATTTACATTGGTAAAGTTTTTACTTTTAGTCACTGTTTTCGAATCAGTAAAAGGCAAGTGAAATAAAGCAGTCCAATTACATGACGGATAAAAGGTATAATATGTAGGAACGCAGTGAAGATAAATGGTCAAGGGCAGTTGTGTTTTTCATTTCTGCAACATAAAGTGATCGATAAGAATCTGATAATCAGGCGTATCGGCGACTAAGACAGCAGGCCGAGTCTCTTTTACTCAACGGCTCCGTCATGGAACGAAGAAACGCCCTTTTTCTCGAAAAAGGAATATATTTTACTTGCAGGACAGTTGTAAATTTTCCGGGAAAGTACATTAGCCTGGAATATTATAACATATATGTTTTTAAAAAAATAATGTTCGAAAACAATAAAAAGCGTAATTTTTAGGTCATATGACCAAGCTTTTCATCATTAAAATAACAAAAGCAAAATGAACCAATGAAAAGTTTTATTAACAAGTCACATGACCTGTTATGCTTACGTTACGCGCTGCGCGCCGCGCCTCGGATCACTTCCGGGTGCGCTAACGCGGCGTGTCATATAACGCATTACGCGACAACGTAGGTCAAGAATATAGTCAAAATGTCTCCACCAACCAGCGTTCGGAACACAACCCCTTTCAGCAGTCCAAAAAGTTCTGTTAAATGACAACAGAGGGGACAGGCAAGAAGAACCATCAGTCAAAGAGGGGAGGGCAAGTTCTTCTCTTCCGGGTCATGTTGGGGCGCTACCGGAACTGATCGAATTGGTAGTCTAAAGTGTTTCTGGATGTTTCAGACTAAAGCTGGCGTCAGCATGAGAGCACTACCATCTCGTAGCTCCGTCGTGGCCATTCCACGAGCAATCATGGCAGCCGCTCCCCACCAGAAGCCTGCTGGAGTCGGAGGCCCCCAAGACTTTTGTAGAATCTTCACGGCTGAGGGGACGCTTTCGAGAATGGGACCCAAGCCCTATCAGGGAAGCGTCCGAGTTCAAAGGTGTCCCAGGGCCATTTTAGTGGACCAGGTCCAAAACCGAAGAGCCGGCCGCCATTTTGAGAGTCCTGTGGCAGCCGCCTATCGCTGCACCGCAAGAGCGGGAGCAACTCAACTACATGATGAGCGAGACGCTGTAGTCGCAAGAGCGGGCGGTAAACAGCAGAATGGCGGAAGAGGCACAGTGTAGCAAAAGCGGGCGGAATGGCAACTGAAACGGTAAAGGGGCGCCCCACTACAGCGTGTCTTCAGGTCAAACGGATTGTGGGACAAGGTCCAGAATAGAAGAGTCATCAAAAGGCAAAAAGTTCCGCCGGACCCCGGGAGCCGGCCGCCTATGTCGGGGGCGATCTCAGGCTACACCGGTGCTATAAGACTTGGGGAGGGTGTCGGAGCCAAGCGTCTTCTCCGAGTCCATGGCCATCACACCGCCCCTCAGGGGCCTCCGTCAAGCTGTTTAGGAAGGTAACATATCACATTGTTTTCTAATGCAGTCAGGTCCACAAACGACACTCACTTACTTTGAGAATAGTGAAGCTGCAGTAGGTGGAAATAAGCTTCAGACAGTGTTACAAGCACTGCTCAGAACTCTTAACTATGGCACCCAACATCCAGAACTTATGCCATTTGAGAATGGCAGTGACATTGAAGCAACTCAGGGACCAAAACCATTAACGTACTTTCACGTATGAAAAACTTACTTGGGGAGGGGGCAGGAGCGAAGCGCCCCCTCCCAGTCCGCGCCACCACACCGTATGTTGAAAATCTGAAGCCATCGTTCTACAAAGTCAACCAACCTTGGATTGAAAAATCTAGAAAAATGTACAAACTGAAAACCAGTTTTGGTCTGCATAGCATCAGTAGCAACGCTTGCTATCAGAGTGCATGAGTTTCATGCTCGATCGATTGAGCTAGCCGGATCGGGCAATAAAAAGTATAAAATAGTTATGTAAATAGTTATTTAATAAAATGTTTTACCCTGTTTCTTTGCTGGTGTGTTGTCTATATTTTTAATATTTGCATAGGGTTTGTCGTTATTTTGGGCGGGGTGGGTGACGGAGTCGAGCTGTCTTGCAGCCCTCATGGTGTGGAGCTCAGTTCATCCCACTATTTTCGTATTTCTCATGAAGGGTTGTTCCTAATATTTCTATTTTAGCGAGGTCAAAAAGAGATCCAATTAGTGGCCTACTGATTTTGCTCGATTACTTTTATTTTTTTACACGATTTTTCACTATCTGCAAAGACTAAACAGAGTATTGCGACTTTGTGCTTGTTTGTAAATAGAGAATGATCCAAAGAGAACCAATTCTAAAACAGTAAATGCTTGGATAACAATCAATCAAATGGAGAGACAAGCAGGCACGACGGATTACAACGGGGGCAAAGGCCTGCGTTAACTACCGTTCACTATCTGCAAAGAGAGAGTACTACTAAGAGAAAAGAGGGGAAGGGGGGGGGCAGCGTTCAAAGCACATCAGCGTGCATAAATACGAAAATGTTTTTATCTATCACGTACTTGACATTTTAAAGCTTTTCATATTTGCTATTAAAAAACCAATGAAATTCACAGAAAAAACCATAGGTTATAGTGGATATATAGTTAGGAATTTGCATTTACAAAACCTTGAAAATTCAATGAAAAAACCATTGGTTTTAGGCCATATATAGTTAGGGATTTGCATTTACAAAACCTTTTTTTACTCGCATAAAACCATTGAAATTCCATATATAGTTATAAGCGCTAACTATATATCGCGCACCCGCAATCCACTGCTGATGATGTCACATATTACATCATTCATGACATGGTTAGTGACATCACTGATGACATCACTGATGACATCTCAAATGACATCACTGATGACATCACTGAAAACATCTCATTTGACATGACTGATAACATCACTGATGATATCATTCATGTGATAATACCATGAACCTCTTCAGACTCTAATATAACCTTAGATACAATCAGTGTAAACAGACAGTCACAGACTGTCACTCATCCATGGAGTTACTCACACACCTAGTCAGTTATGCCAAAAATCAATCACACCTCCATTTTCTCAACTATACAGTTATACACACCTTACTTATTCAAACATATACTAACACATATTTACTTTACTCTCTTATACAATCCCTGATACAAGTTCACAATGATCCATACAGCCACTCACACATTCACTGGCTCTTATGCACAGTTATTTATATATGTCAACTCTCACATGTACTGTGTTTTACATATGTACTTACTTTGACATGTAGCACTGAGATATCCATTCATTCACCAATACACTCATGCACACAGTCAACCGCCCATACAGCTGTTTCCACATGCACTTTTGAACCCATACATCTAGTGAATCAACTGCTCACACATCTATGCACAGAGTCATACACCTCCCAGCCACCCACACACACACTCAGTCTCCCATACAAATACTTGGGCAACCAATCAATAACCCATATAGTTACTCATATAGCTACTGATCAACACATGCAGCAGTTTACAGAACAACAGACATAATGATGCACAAATTAAGACAGTTTAGTCACTAACCCATGCACTCAGTGAGACACATTTAATCACTCACTCATACAGTCAGATATGCACCTACTAAATCCTTCATCCAGACACTTATACATCCACTCATTCTTCAATATGTAAGACATATTTTAACTTTACAGAAACATACAGTCACTGGATGTTGTCATCAGTGATGTCATCAGTGATGTCATTTGAGATGTCATCAGTGATGTCACTAACCATGTCATGAATGATGTAATATGTGACATCATCAGCAGTGGATTGCGGGTGCGCGATATATAGTTAGCGCTTATAACTATATATGGAATTTCAATGGTTTTATGCGAGTAAAAAAAGGTTTTGTAAATGCAAATCCCTAACTATATATGGCCTAAAACCAATGGTTTTTTCATTGAATATATATATATATATATATATATATATATATATATATATATATATATATATATATATATATATATATATATATATATATTACCTACTGGCGATAGCCAGTAGGTATATATAGTTAGGATTTTTTCTCTATGGAACTTTTGAAAATTCTATGTCTAATAACTTTGGCGTTTGTGGACGGAATTGGCTGAAATTTTCAGGAAAATGGCACATTTTGTTTCTGAGCAGCCCCTGAAAATTTGGGGGGGGTTCGTCAAGGGGGGGCCGAGAAAAAAGGGGGGTCCCAAAACGCGTTTTTCCCATGTTAATTTCCATAGGGCGGTTGGCCTCACTTTTAGCCCGAACGGCTGAATGGATTTCCACGAAACTTGGCAAAATTGTAGGGACTGTTAGCCCGATGTGCCTTTGCTAGGTCTCAATATATGTGCTTCAGTGGATTTTGAGAAATTAACGTTTAAAACAAGATATATATCTGTAACAGCGCTCCGGGTAGCGCTCCGGTTCGCGAACTTTTCGCGTATCGGAACTTTGCGAAGCGAAGCTGATTGGCTCTCCGGTGTCTGTCAACATTCTAAACAGTCCGGAGCGGCCGCCATCTTGTCTCTCGGTAGGATCGAGAGACAAGAGGAGGCCAAAACAAACGGGGAAATGAAGGAAAGGGGGCAAGGTAGACCCCTTCTGACCCCCTAGGATTGATGAGGGGGATATTATAGAGCCACGCGGGGCCCAAAAAAAAAAAAAAAAAAAAATCCGATTTTTTCGCCGTAGAGACGCGTCTTGGTACGCGAACCGGGCAGCTAACCGGGCAGCTAACCGGGAAGCTAACCGGCAGTGTAACGGGAGTCTGAGGAGTAGCTGATTGGCTGTCAACATTGTAAACAGTCCGGAGCGGCCGCCATCTTGTCTCTCGGTAGGATCGAGAGACAAGAGGAGGCCAAAACAAAGGGGGCAATGAAGGAAAGAGGGCAAGGTAGACCCCTTCTGACCCCCTAGGATTGATGAGGGGGATATTATAAAGCCACGCGGGGCCAAAAAAAAAAAAAAATCCGATTTTTTTCGCCGTAGAGACGCGTCTTGGTACGCGAACCGGGCAGCTAACCGGGCAGCTAACCGGCAGTGTAACGGGAGTCTGAGGAGAAGCTGATTGGCTGTTATCATTGTAAACAGTCTGGAGCGGCCGCCATCTTGTCTCTCTGTGGGATCGAGAGACAAGAGGTGGAAAAAAAAAAAGGTGTAAATGAATGAAAGGGGTAAGGCAGACCCCTCCTGAACCCCTAGGATTGATGAGGGGGCTATTAAAGTTCCCTGCGGGGGGAAAAAAAATTGCGATTTTTCGTGGTAAAGGTGCTTCCTGGTTCGTTAACCGGGCAGTTAACCGGCAGCGTAACGGGAGTCCGACATATTGTGTTTTTTGAACGTTTGTGCACGTGTGGATTTTGTCTAATTAAGGTTAAAAAAATATATATATATCTTTAAGCGTGTTCTGGCGCGCTTACGTTTTGGGTTTGGTTTGCGCTGCAGAGACGATACGTCACGGTTATGCGATGCATCATGAGGCGTCTCACGGGCTACGTGATACGTCACTTAATAAAGAATATATTTTACAGCTATAGATATTAGCTTTTAAAAAACCAATGAAATTCACAGAAAAAACCATAGGTTATAGACCATATATAGTTAGGAATTTGCATTTACAAAACCTTGAAAATTCAATGAAAAAACCATAGGTTATAGACCATATATAGTTAGGGATTAGCATTTAAAAAACCTTATTTTATTTGCACAAAACCATTGAAATTCCATATATAGTTAGTTGCACTAACTATATATCGCGGACCCGCAATCCACTGCTAATGATGTCACATATTACATCATTCATGACATGGTCAGTGACATCACTGATGACATCACTGATGACATCTCAAATGACATCACTGATGACATCACTGACATCTCATTTGACATTACTGATTACATCACTGATGATATCATTTATGTGATAATACATCTTCAGACTCTAATATAACCATAGATACACTCAGTGTAAACAGGCACTCACAGACTGTCACACATCCATGGAGTTACTCACACACCTAGTCAGTCATGCAAAGAATCAATCACATCTCCATTTCCTCAACTATACAGTTATACACACCTTACTTATTCAAACATATACTAACACATATTTACTCTCTTATACAATCCTTGATACAAGTTCACAATGATTCATACAGCCACTCTCACATTCACTGGCTCTTATGTTCAGTTATTTATATATGTCAACTCTCACCTGGAGTGTGTTTTACATATGTACTTACTTTGACATGTAGCACTGAGATATCCATTCACTCACCAATATACTCATGCACACAGTCAACTGTCCATACAGCTGTTCCTACATGCACTTTTGAACCCATACACCTAGGGAATCAACTGCTCACACATCTATGCACAGAGTTATACACCTCCCAGCCACCTACACACATACTCAGTCTCCCATACAAATACTTGGGCAACCATTCAATAACCCATATAGTTTCTGATATAGCTACTGATTTAAACATGCAGCAGTTTACAGAACAACATAAATAATGATTGCCAAATTAAGACACTTTAATCACTAACCCATGCACTCAGTGAGACACATTTAATCATTCTCTCATACAGTCAGTCATGCACCTACTAAATCCTTCATCCAGACACTTATACATCCACTCATTCTTCAATATGTAAGACATATTTTAACTTTACAGAAACATACAGTCACTGGGTGTTGTCATCAGTGATGTCATCAGTGATGTCATTTGAGATGTCATCAGTGATGTCATCAGTGATGTCATTTGAGATGTCATCAGTGATGTCATCAGTGATGTCACTGACCATGTCATGAATGATGTAATATGTGACATCATTAGCAGTGGATTGCGGGTCCGCGATATATAGTTAGTGCAACTAACTATATATGGAATTTCAATGGTTTTGTGCAAATAAAATAAGGTTTTTTAAATGCTAATCCCTAACTATATATGGTCTATAACCTATGGTTTTTTCATTGAATATATATATATATATATATCACCACTATGTCCTATGGATGCCAAAATCCAAGATACTTTTTAATGCACCTAAACCCTTTAAAGAAATTTGACTTGATTCAGGACATTCCACCATGTGGTCTGTGAATCGGGGCCCTATAAACTCTAACCCTGCCTGCGGAACTGTTGCCAGTTGGCTGTAACAAATGTATGTATAGGCACGTATGCACAATCCTCTGTCACCAGGGGCTATTTTTGGATGTTGTTCGTTCTAGTTGCTGCCTTCCGTCCTGACTTTGTCTTGACGGTCCAACCACGCCATCGGTGGCCTGGCAGGAAGTCACCCATTACTGAGAGGCTGATGAAAGCTGCTGGAAGTCACCAATATACTCTTGCAGGTGCCCTTACAGCAGCAGAGCACACCCTAGCTAGTGGGAGAGGCCTTCAGTGGCCCACCCTAAGAGGTATAATTTGTCTTTAAAAGAAGGACATTTAAAGCTGGGATTTTGTGTTTATGTAGTCCCTGTGCCTAAGATTACGAGAATATAATTTCTTAGATTTTGCCAGTTTACAGGGACATTCAGGAGTTCATTGATTAAATTGATCGGTTTTGTATGGTCAGATTCAAAGTTAAAAGGTCTGTCATTGCAAAAAAATATTAGGGATGTATGATGTTAGCACACACACTTTTACCACGCATACCATTACCACACATTTTTTACAACGCGATACCTTTACAACGCATAGTGCTTTGGGTGCTGGATAGTGAATAGTTTAATTTACTATTCCAACACCAGTCCCCGTGGACACTAGGGAAGGTTATTGGATAGTAAATTAAAGTATTCACTAGCCATTCCCTAAGTCAGATCGCCTCAAAGCGCTATGCGTTGTAATGGTATGCGTTGTAACAGATGCGTGGTAATGGTAGTGCGTGCTAAAGGATGCGTGCTAAAGGTTGTATACCAAATGTTAGAGCATGATAGATAGATAGATAGATAGATAGATAGATAGATAGATAGATAGATAGATAGATAGATAGATAGATAGATAGATAGATATTCACTGGAAAAACCAAAGGTTAAAGTGACGTTCTATTTAGGTGAATTTTCAATTTTCAGTGCCAATGTAAAGTTTTAAACAAAAAACACGGAAATTCATCAGTTAAAGTTATCTCTAGTAACTATAACTTGTGATTTAAGGTAAATACAACTTGCCCCCCCCCCCCGACATGCACAGTCTTGTTATCAAAGATGTCATTTCAGATGTTGCAGTGATGTTATCAATGATGCTATAGAACATGACATAAATGATGTAATATGGGAGGTCATTAGCAGAGCATGACAAGGGAGCAAGTATCCTAACCTGACCCCTTATATTATTTTTACTACTGGAGTCCAGTAATGGCTGCTGCACCATTTTCTAAGAGGGAGAGCACTGCCGAAGCAAGGTGGCTAAAGAAAAAAAAACCTCCCTGGTCCAATCAGAACACTCTATTTTTTTCAATTGGGTTCTAGGTTGAACCCAGCCGTCCAGATGTCAAATATTTTAGAGCTACATATCTCAAAAACGACTGAATGAATTTATACCAAATCGCAAAAAGCTTGCTTTCTGGACCAGACAAAATTGGCATAATTCCGATCAAGAGTTTTTGCAGTAGTGCTTCCTAAAAAATGTCTATGGAAATTGCATGCGGATTCTGTGTTTTGGGAACCCCCCTTTTCTCAGCTCCCACTTGACTGATCACCCCAAAACTGTCCATGTACAAGCTAGGCAAAAGAAAGCACTTTAAAAAAAAGTTTTGTGAAGATTCGTCAAACTGCGCCAGTTATCAGCAAAACAAAAAAGGCATTGCCTTTGGAAACGCTGGCCTAACTATAAATACACAATGGCGACAACCACTGGGTATTATGTAAATTATATATATATTAAGAGTATAGGTATGGTTTTAACATATATAAACTAATATTACAACAATGCTTTGGAATAGTTTGTACCTAAAGCTTACTCTGCATAATAATTAATGAGGGGGTGAACACCTCAGAGGGGGGAGTAACCCACCGCTGCTGCTAGGACTACCCACTTTCATGATTGATGCAGGCAGGGGAGCAGGAGAGGGAAGTTGGCCTATCGTTAAACCAGGAGACCCCCGCCCAGAGAGGCCTGTAAGGCACCCGCAAAGTCACTCATTGGCGCATACTCAACATGTAAGCACCTGGAGCCATATGTATCAAAGTCCTCATTTGCGATTCTCAAATAGCGATTTTTTGCAAATCGCTATTTGAGAATCGCAAAATGCTATGTATGTAGGATTTGCAATACATTTTGCGAATCCTACATATTACTTAAATGCGAATCTCAAATTGCGATTCGCAATTAAGGAATACCTCCCTATTCATTCCTATGGGCGTATAGGCCCATAGGAATGAATGGGAAGACATTCTCAATTTGAGATTAGCAATTCGAGAATCGCAAATTGAGAATGCAATTTCAAGGGTGCACGGGTGTCAAAAGGACATCCTGTTGCACCCCTGAAATAAGTATGGGTGCACATGTGTTGCACATACATGCCCTAAGGGCATGTATGTGCTTCACATTAAACTTTGAAAAATGCAAAAAAGTGCATTTTTCAGAGAAATCGCAAATTACCACCAACTTCAAGTTGGTCTAATTTGCGATTCCTTAAGGCCAAATTGCACTTTTTTGGTGCTTCTTACATTGCATTTAAGGAATCGCAAAATTTGTGATTCCTTAAATGCAATCGCAAAATAAGGAAATGCAAATTTTGCGATTCCTTATTTTGCACACAGATTTGCCTCATACATACCACTAAGCAAAATTGCGATCGCAAATGCCGAAATTCTATGAATTTTGGCATTTGCTATCGCAATTTTGCTTGATACATATGGCCCTTGGTCTCTTAATGTTGACCTCAAGGCCTTGTCCTCATAGTCAACACGATCCTGGTGTGACACTAAGGGAGCAGCCATATTCTCAGGTTTCAGGATGTTTTAGGATCTACGAACAGAGTACCTTGCTCATCGTGGAAGGCGCACTGTCAGCAATCGACAGAGTAATCTTCATGCATTGAGACCAACATGGACGGGGAGAGTAGCAATGTCGTTATCAACCAGGGATTTGCTTTTTTGTACCCTCTGAGGCATTCCTTCTCCGCAAGCTCAAGGAACAACACATCCTTTATCCCAAAAAATGGTCTTGCTGGGGTGTCTCTCTATTTTGTGTGCAGGGATGCCTTACTGTACCTGCAGAGGTCAGGCAGCTGTGACGTTTGCTACAGCAGTTGCGGCTTTTTAGGTCGAGCCTAGACGAAAGCAAAAGCGAAGCTTTTGCTGTCTAGGGCTCGACAACTTATGTTATCACTCTGGGGGGAATGTGGACAGCAGCCTGACACGCGCTTCTCCTGCCGGAGATTTGACCTCGTGGGCGCGCTTTGGCGCCTTGGCTGCTTGTTGCGCTTTCATTCATGTGTAACATGCGTGTGTCAGTTTCACTTTCATTTATGTGTCATCACAGGGGCTGGCGTCAACAACGCAGAAAAGGCTTGAAGAAAACGTGCTCGCACTCTACAGCCCCCGAAGCCACACCGCATGTGAGGATTCCAAGTGCGGCTCGTGCACAAGCGTACTAAATCGCACTGTGCCTGCCTGTACGCCACGTACACCTGAAACGAACTCCAGCGCACTGTGTCCCCACCTCCCGGGGCTGCGCCATACCGCACAAGGGAAGCCGCCCGCTCCGTGCTGCACTGCTGCCCCGGGGATCCTGCCTGCCTCGGAGTTGAAGCAAGTTTTGGAATCTTTTAGAAATTGTTAAGGTTTGTGTGGGATTTCAATGCCTTCAGAGTGGAGTCTCTCTGACTGTCTCTCGCTGTGAATGGCACTATGGGAACAGCGTTCAGTGCTGGTTCGAAACATGATTGGGGGTGTCAATTTAGAGTGTCGTGGAGGACTTTTCCGCGAGGGTCTGACTCGCGCGGTCTCTCTCTGAGGGTCTCTCGCCTTTGATAGTTAAGCGGAAAGTGTTCTGCAGTGGGCTGAAACATGACTGGAGGGTTGTTTAGAGGCGAGCCCGTTTGTGTGTGTGTTGGGGGTGGAGGGGTCTGATCTCGCTGTTAGAGTGGGGAGTCTCTTGCTGGGGGTCTCTCGCTTGGAGAGTCTCTTGCTTGGGGTGGTTTACTGAAAAGTGGGCTGTCTCTTCGGAGTTAAAAGGTTTGGGAGTTCTGTTAGCAGAGGTGCGTGTTCATACAGGGTAGCAATCATGGGGTGGCTGTGTGTCTCGTGTTCTGTCTTAGGGGGGTCTCTTACCTTGCACATCCAAGGCCAGCTTCTTCCAGATGGGGCGAATTTCTGGCAGTGCCCGCACCAGGACGCGTAGAACTCGGCGAACCAGGCACTGCTGGAGTTGAGCAGGGGGTGGCGGGCCGAGTCCGAGCCCAGGATGACCAGCGGGTCCTCCCGGGAGTACATGCCGGCCCAGCCGGGGGCCCACAGGGCCCAGAGCAGCCACAGCACACGCATCTCGGGCATCATTCTGCGGGGAGTAGCGCTGCAGGGCCGGCCCAGCTGGGGAGAAGAATTGGAGCAGGCGGAGCGTGGGCGGGGCGAGGGAGGACGCGCCCCGGGAGGGACCTGCCGCGAGGAGGGAGGGAGCGCGAGCCTGAGTGACAGGAGCGCTGCAGGGCCGGCCAGGGAGAAGACATGGAGTGGGCGGGGCGAGGGAGGACGCGCCCCGGGAGGGACCTGCCGCGAGGAGGGAGAGAGGGCGGAGGAGCGCGAGCCTGAGTGACAGGGCGGGGGAGCGCGAACCTGAGTGACAGGCCGCGTTACAGGCTCAGAGGCAGGAGCGCTGGTGGTTGAGGCCAGATGACGAGCACACGGGCACTGGCAAAAAAGTCAAACAAATATAGACAGAGTCAACTGGATGCAAACAAAGTCCATGTTTACTCTACTGCCGTCGCCGGGGTGGAAGCGTCAAGGGCTCCGTGGCACTTGTGATACCCGTTTTAAGATCTTTCAAAACAGAAGGGTGCGTGTGGGTTTTTGGGTATTTAAAAATCCCAGCTGAAATCCGACGAACACCTAACCATACTCGACTGAAAGCTCCTGTGCCAAACTTTTTACCAAATAATATATTTATTAGGGTGGTGTAATACCTCAAATACCCCTATTCTCTCCACCCACCCCTCTACACAGGATGCGCCCCTGCAGTTTGGCTACTGGGATTTTTAAAACAACACGTGTAATAGTGAAAAGTAGACTATCCGTCTGAATCTGCGTTGCGCCCACGTGTCTACATTGACCAAGCTAGGTATTCTGAAGCAAGGCTTGACTGAAAGTGACACACCTGACATTAGTTCACTTGAGGTAAAAAGCATTTCGCAATCAGTAAACTATATACTCTTTGGCTTTATGGTTTGATTTGTGTCTGCCAGTTTCTGTGCTATGGGTTTATTTATCTATGTTTAGCTGGGTCTGGTGGCTTGGTGGACTCGTGCATTCACTGTAGCGACCTGTGTTCGATCTCATGGTCACATGTTCAAATCCTGGTCGGTCTACTCAGCCTTTCATCCTTATGAGGTCGATAAATTGAGTACTATTGAGTTGGTAACAATAAGCATCTGTTATTCAGCTCCAAGATACCCTTGTGTGAATGTGTGCTTTTAAAATATACATGTTATGTTAAGTTACCACAGAGAGGCAGACCTCCTGGGACATGCTAAATCGAGTCTATGTTTTTGCTTTTGAATTCTGAGGCCTGTAGATCCTATTATATCATCGTGAGTACAAAGAAGGCAAAGCAAAGAACTTGATTTAATATGCTTAGAAACATGATAGATCAGATGAGGCATTATGTGGCTTTAAAGTTTTTCTCCCTGTGATCTATAAAATTACTGCGCGTTTCAGGCATCCATTCTAGTACACCTTCTTATTTAGGGTTAGCCTAGACAGCAATAGCACGGTCTCTTTGAGAAATTATACACTTTGTGGGGGTACGGCCATTGATTTTGTATTTGTTACTTCAATTGTCCTTTAAAAAGGCCTGCTTGCCAGTGTTTAATCTTTCCTTTTTGTCCCTACTTGGTGTCATTTGTTTTCTCCAACAGAGAAGTGGCAAACTACTGGTATTTTTCCACTTTGGTGATTATCTGTTCGTTTTGTGGCACAATTTTGTTTCTTAGTTTCCTACTCATGTTTGGCAAAGCTTCCCTTTCATTTGCAGAGCATTTTATCTCAGGGCACTGCTGTTTATTTGAAAACAGGCCTGTAAATCTTGCTCTTACCTTGTAACATTTGCAGAGCATGCGAAGAACTTTCTATTTCCTCTTCCCTTACCCAGGACATGCTATAACATTTTCACATAAAAACTACTTTTAGCTGATTACATTTAAGTAGATATTTGTTTCTACAATTTGCTCTTTTTAAACATTTTGTTTAGACAATAAACTCTCATGTTTTAGCAATGGGAAGAATGACTGCTAATGAATGTGTTATGCCTGTCTCATTTCATGAAAACTGAATACGACTAAATGCTTCCAAACTTAACGGCCATAGCTGTTTATAAGGCAAGAAACAGGTTTTTGTCGTGTCGATCAGAAAATGGCGCTCCCGTGTGTAACGTAACTTTATGTTCTTAAGTAACTTATATGACGGTGCCACAGAAAGGAGGAGAACCTCTAACCTCCCATTTGGACCAAGATCCATATATCATTGTTACAACATAGATCTGTGCACACGCCAACTTATGGCAGTATAAATACTGTAAGTAATCACAACATGAAAGCAACACAAATAACATATGCAGCCGAAGCCTCGATGGAAGAGTTTCTTCAAATCTGTTTTATTCACATCGCCCAGCCTGGCTGGGCGATGTGAATTGTGTTGCTTTCATGTTGTGATTACTAATTCACGTAAATACAACACACATTGCATTAAAAATGTTATAGGTGTCACATTTGCGAAAGTTATAACTATTGGCATTGTAAATGAAAAAACTATTAATTTTGCTGGTTTCAAAAACAAAACATAAATAAAAAATGTGTAATTTAAAATACCAATAGCTCAAACTTTCCTAATGCGAGACCTATTGCATTGCAAATGCTTGTTTTTAAATGTCTGCACGCATCAGGAGAATGATGGAAGGAGAACAGCAGTCTTAATAAGTTTTATCCTAGGATTTTGATGCATTTTGTGATGAATTTGTATGGGGTGCTTTTATGATTTTCATGCGATGATCGAATAAAGATATTTGATTTGTTACAACAGGCGTACGTACAAGTTACAGGAGCTTGAGGCCGTATTTACTTGTTTCTTTAAGCATAGATTGGAGCTCAAATTAAAGCAGGGGTGAGCGCCTCCGTGAGATTCATATGAATACTGGTTTCATCTAAAAGAGGATCCCCTCCAACTCACCCTTTGTAAATACAACAAAAAATCTGCACTCCGACTGTGGACAGCGTATGGCTAATCAGGCCAAGAACAGGAAATTCGTATTTTTTTTAATATACTTCTAAAGTTCAATTATTACCCAAAATGGAGCCCTGGCGCTGCAAACTAGCAAATATCAGATGGAACCATGCAATAGGAATCAAAGAGTGAAAAGCCAGGTCTTCAGGGCTTTCCGAGATATTAAGAGGTCCTTCATGGAGCAAAGGACTCACTGGAGAGGGCTCAAAAGGCGACAAGCCTGAACAGAAAGAGACCTCCCTCCTGATCAAACCCACTTGAATTTAGAGGGAGTACGCATGTCAGCATCCACAGAAGGAGGTAGATCGGATGGTAATGACTGGATTTATTTTGAAGACCTAGAGGTCCTTTCTGCTGAATGCAAAGTGATTTGAAAATGAACTTTTTTGGCACAGGAAGCCAGTGTGGTTTATGTCCAGCTTCGGTAAGTGATGATCAATAGGGTAGTGACAAAGCTAGCTTCGCTGCAGTTGTCTAGATCCTATATCAACATTTGATCAGGTAGTCAGGAGATCCCAAAAATATAAAATCCTGCAATCTAACCTGCTCAAGTACTGGTTGTACCATCAGAGTTTGAAATGAGTAGGCAGCAGCGGGAGAATCTACCACAGGGGTTTTTAATAGTGAAAAGCAACTGGAAGACAACTGATTGACTTGACTCCCTAAAGAGTGATCGCTGTCAAATGCAGTGTCGGCAGCAGCCAATCAAAACCGGTAGGGTGGTGGCAGTGGTGGGTGGGGTGGGGGGAGAGGAGGGGTTGGGAAATAAAAATAGTGATAATTAAAATCAGTTCAGTTCTTTTTTTGATAATCAATTTTATTGAAATTTTAAGAACATTCAAATTTATCTGTAGCAAATCAAGTATCATAGTTAAAACACATCTTTTCATAAACCATCGACAAAGGCAAAGGTGACCCCCCCCCCGAGTGGGTGTGGTAATCCCCAGACAATGCAACTGTACAATAAGACTTGGGTCTTCACACTGGTACTAAACCGAGCCATTTGCCCCACACTTTACAAAATAGTTCCAGGCACCCCCGGGCCTCGAAGAGAGATTCCTCGTGTACGCCACACCAATACACCCCCCTACTCCATCTCCGCATAGATGGTGCCATCTGCGACCATAGCGCAGCTAAGTCTCTTTTTTCCACCGCCACAACTGTCCCCAGGAAACGCTTGTCTGCCCTGGAGCCATCCAGACCATCGAACACCCCCAACAACAAGCGCCTCGGGTCATGGGGGACCACCTACCCCAGGGCCAGCGTGAGCTAGTGTTCCACTCCCTTCCAGAACGGCGCTAGGGCCGGGCATTGCCACACCATGTGGTAGAAATCTGCTGGAGTAGAAGCGCAGCGCGCACATGCCGGGGAGGACCTCATGCTGGCTCGGAAGAGACGTGCCGGGGTAAGGTACGCCGTGTGGAGGTAGTAAAGTTGGACCAGGCGTAACCTAGAGGATGTAGTCAGGGTTCTAGGTGCCATAAGGGCATCCCACCAGTCCGCCTCTTTTAAAGGATCCACCCACCCCTCCCAACGCTCCCGAAGCCGTTACAGGTAGGCAGGACCGTTGTTCACCAGGAATCTGTATATTCGGGAACCCCCCCCACCCCCACTCCCCGGGTTCCCCATCATCACCTGAGCCTCCAGGGGGCTGAAATCTGGGAGAGAGGTGGGGGCTGGAATGTGTGCGCGGAGCGCATGTCGGAGTTGTAGGTATTTATAGAATTGGGAGTGAAGAAAGGCATGATGTTGTTGTAGGTCAGCAAAGGATCAGATGTGGTCTCCCACCCACACGTCTCCAAGCAGCGAGACCCCCACAAGATCCCAGCGACGGAACCCCCTCAAGGATGAGACCTCCCTCAACCAAGCCCCATTCCACAACTGCGTCTGTCTAGTGAGCCTCCGGTCCCATTGCACATGTCGGAGGGCTGTACGCCAGGCCACGAGCATCGTCCTAGTGACTGGGGGCAGGGCCTGCGGCACTGGGCAACCGTACAAGTACCCCTGAATCTGTGCGAAGTCCATTGCGCTGAGCTCCACCCGGTAAGCTGGGTCGGACCAGCCACACGCAAACCAATCGTGGATCACAATGAGTCTCGTGGCCAAGTAGTAGAGGTGGAGATTAGTAACCCCCATACCTCCGTCAAAGGGGGGAATACGACAGTGTGCCAGGGACATTCACGACCGCCCAGCCCCCCACAGAAACCGATTGAGTGTACCGTCCAGTTCCCAGAACCAGCTACCTATCAGTTCAGTTCTTAATTCTTTATTTTGGTTGGTGTACCATAAAAGAACATACACATATATATACAGACTGTACAAAACAGATAAAAAGGCTGAAAATCATGATAAAAGCAGTTATGAGTTAAAAAGACCATTTGGTTTGAAACAGTGAGAAAATCAGTCACTAAGAAGTGGAGAAGTGTGGCTCATTGGTTAGAGCAGGCAGACCCTGTAGCAGAGGTCAGACCCGGGACCAGGGTTCAATTCCCGACGCGGCAGGGTCTTGAGCTCAAATGTCCACGGACTCGATAATTCTCACTTCGGTGCCTGACCTAATCATGGGTTCACACTCTGCAACTCTGGGCATTAAGTTTGCTTAATCTCCACAACGGCCCCCTGCGGCGGGATGCCTGGCTTTCACCTTGGGGATGCCCTGTAGGGGCTATCTCACAGGGAAAAGCCAGGACGGGTTCCCAAGGCAAGCGCTTAGAGACCCCTGGGTGATAAGCGCTATATAAATCCAATATACAATACAATACTAAGGGGTCAGCGTTTCTACTTTAAGAAATGTTATCCACATTTGAAATAATAATCCACATTTTGTAAGGCGCACGATCACCCGTAAGGGTCTCAATGCGCTGGGGGCCGTCGGAAGATTAGCAAGCTATTGCCCAGAGTCACATGGTGCTGGGCTAATCTGCCGCCGGTGCCGGGGATCGAACCGTGATCCCCCGATTCTGGAGTCAGTCGCCCTAGCCGCGGCGCCACACCTCTTCCCTTCGGTGCCCACCAAATAGCACTTAGAATACGGGATACAGCGTAAACAATTTGGAGGTCAGTATTGTATTTTAGGAGCCTGAATGCTTCTTTGCAATGTCGTGTACCAAGATTCCTACACAATTGGATCAACCATCTGTGTCTGGTTTTCTGATATCCCGGGCAAAAGAAGAATACATGGAGTTCAGTCTCCTCTCCCGAATGCAAGCTGGACACCCCAGGAAATCACTTACCTGCTGCTCTGCTTTGCTCCTGCTGCCAGCCGCCTTGTTGCTTCTCCTCCGGAAGGGGATGGGTCTGGAGGCACAGGCTCCCCGTCCAATCCAGACGTTGCTCTAATAGCATGAGAGCAGCCTCTGGATTGGTCTGAGCAGCTTGGTTAGCCGCTCTGACGGTACCTGGGAGCCTGTGGGGTTTCTCCAGCCGGGTAGGAGAAACATAAGTGCGCATGTGTGTTTCACCGGCCTGAGACAGCCGGCCAAACAGACATGCGCACCTATAAGTGCGCAGCAATCCTCCCTGTCCCGCTCCTCCTGTAGGACGTAAGCAGCTCAGACAGCGATAAACAAAACTATAATAACAATGTGTTATTATCGTTTAATTTATCATCTGCTGGTAGTGGGGCCATGCTCCTCCGCCATTACAGAGGAGCCGCCCTTGTCAAACCAAAATCTCAAATTTCTTATTGCAGATGTGGCAGATGAGGTCAAAGGCCAAAAGCTTAGTGGAAAATGACGGAGTAACTATCCTGTAGAACAACAGAGACCATCAGTGTTGTGTTTATAATACGTGTGTCCCTCTTGGGACACCCTACCCTGTGTGTTTGCAGTGTCCCTGCGAGGACACCGTACCAGCAGTGAGGTCACCAGCTGATAAATGTCAGAAGTGACAGTTACCAGCTGATCGCCGATCTGACTGCAGCTGCGCTCCACGTCTGTAGGAGCATCGTTTTGGCCTGAGAATAAAGAAGTTATGAACTTATAAATGGCTAGTAATTCTTAACAATCAGTTTTGTCTGCATTGAATTTCAGCACACTCAGGGATGACGCCATTTTTTTTTGCTGTGGGAGGGGCCGCGTGCCATTTTCTGCCACGCCTTACTTTTCAGATATTCGGGCCCTAGGAGAGTTCAGCTCAAACTTGTAAAGTGGACACTGGAAACTACATATCCCAGAATGCAAATGGCTGAGGAGCTAGAAATGCCTGAAGGTGCCACGCGTGGCGCAGGGATACCCGTAAGCCGCACCACTGCACATTAAAGTGTCCAGTCCAGTATACGGGGAAAAACGATGGAGGTCTCTGGCAATTAGGTTGCCCACCTCCATTCAGGTCATTACAGCTTCCAGTCATCGGCCTTCATGTGATAACCTAATGCATTCTGGGAGTTGTAGTCTTATTATGCTTCCACTGAACTAATTAAACCAACAAACCTGAAGCAGGGAGTTTTCGACAGTCTTGTACACGGTCATACTGAGCGTCTGACGGTCGTGAGCAGACACAACACAGCAACCCTGAGATACAAAGGTGCACGGGCGTCTGAGACGTGTGCACTTAACCCGATGTACACTGGAAACTCCCTGGATGTTTGTCGGCGCTGGGATCCCAGCCAATCAGCATTCGCGGCTGCCTTCTGTCAACAAATGCTGGAGACCGGTTCCGAGAAGATTAACCAAATCTTATACAAAGCAGCACATGAGGGAAACTGTGGAGTAAGATTCCGACAGGCGCTTGCTCCAGCCTCCCCCTCCCCCAAGACCTCTTAACTCCCAGCAGTCACTGCAAGCAACAGAAAACACATATCATCAGGCGCTGACAAGTGACCTTCCTCAAACAGTGACTGGACCACCCGAAGCTTATTTCACAGACGAGTGGTTACAGCGCCTACGTATATTTACTACTAACATCAAATAATGAATGTGCGGCGACTCCAGTTGCCACAAATTTCGGAAATATGAGTTTAGGGACTAAACACCACACCCCTGAAATCTGCTCTTGGTACATTTCCGCGGGTCCATCTTGCCATATTTTATTGGAGTGAAAAGTGCCCGGTAATTACTGTAACACATGTGGCTTTTGGGGCAGTCAGCAGGTTATTCCTCAACATGTTGGACTTGGCGCTATTTATCGCAGTACAGACCGGGCCACTTGTAATGAGGGTCTGAGAAGTGGCTCTCTGGTGACTTCATTTTTCAATATCTTGAGGATTAAAATGCGTTGTGCTGAAAAGCTGGTCCAGGCACACTCATCGTGCAAAGGTCGCAGGGTCACAGTTCACTGTGGACATTACAAATCTTCTATGCACCGTACAGCAGTGAACTGACCTGCGGGATTATACAGACATTGTTCGGGCAACCATAGATGTGAGAACCTGAATGCAAAGATGCTAATTACTGGTGAAAAACGGAGTGCTTATGTGATCTGGAAGGGCCACGAAGCGCTAGATCAATAACAAACATGCAGTGGCTACTCAACAATCGAGAAAGTGCGTTGGGGGAAAGCGCTAGATACATGACACCAATACAATACAATGAATTCTTAGCATTTCGTGGAGGGGTCTGTAAGTCACACCGTGGAGATGTGTAACCCCTACACTCGCGCTGCCCCGCACCAAAGGGCAGCCCCCCCTCCCCCCCTCCCCTCAGGAGCCAGTGTCAGCCCTGCAGGTCCGAGTCTAAACCCACCTCAAATTCAGGTGCCATGCGGAGTCCACACACACCAGCACCACAGCGATGCGAGGAGCCCGTTGGCTGCCCCAACCCCTCCAGAACATTGGAACCACCAGCCTCCATGCAGAAGCGCCACGAAGAATGACCAATGCCACAGCACCCCCAAACACTGTTGGGGACCGGACTCAGATCCAGCAGGACTTGAACTGTCTGAAAGGCAGTGGGCCCACCCAACCCCCCCCTCCCACCCCCCCACCCCCCTGCTTTTACCAAATATTACATGCGCCGAACCCAGGAGAACCGTCTCCTGTTCCCACCAGGCATGGCATACCTGCCCACTAGCTGGCTGGCCTGGGTGCTGGTATCCCGGTGGTGCCAGCCCTCCAGCCCCAGCATTTCCACGGGTCCCTTCATCGAACAAACACGGGCGTAAGCAAAGCGCTCTGCGCTATTCACCAAAGGAAACACAAGGAGGTGATGGACGGAGCGCTGAAACTCTTCAGACACTCACACCCAGTCATGGATCTGCGTTGAATCCATCACCGTTCTTTAGCCCACTCTGCCACCCCAGTTCAGACATGGCTATATGCAAATCAGTCTGACCCTGTGCCTCATGGGAACAGTCCAGCCCGAACTGCCAAGCCATGTCTTCCCTGGACCGGAAACAAGCTTCCGAGGACCGGGTTCTGGGTAACACCCTTCAGCAGCCGGGCTAACTTGAACAAGTAGCAAAGCGACCCACGTCTGGGCATACCCTGCCAACTGGGGTGGCATGGTGAGCAAAAGAATAATGGATTTAACCCAGATGACTTGACTGGGGGTGAATGTATGATTTAATCAGCATTCCTTCCATCATTTGTTTGCTTAGCACTTTTCGCCCTAAGTGGGATGGGTATTCCCCAACGTGGGTCTCTTGCTCACTGTGCCACTGGATTCAAGCTATCCTGGCTGATGAGGGTGTTACCCAGAAACCGGTCCCAGGAAGCTTGTTTCCGGTCCAGGGAGGACCTGGCTGGGCAGTTCGGTCTGGATTGTTCCCATGGGGTACAGGGTCAAGACTGATTTGCATATAGCTGGGTCTGAACTGGTGTGAATGGTGAGCAAAAGAATGATGGATTTAACCCAGATGTATGTCATTACAACGCATGCTTTTACAACGTATGCCATTACGACGCAACTTTTACAACGCAAGTCGTTACAACGACTTGCGTTGGGGGGTGCTGGATAGTGAATAGTTTAATTTACTTTTCCAACTCCAGTCCCCGTGGATAGTAGGGAAGGTGTTGGATAGTAATTAAACTATTCCCTATCCTAGAGCGCCCTCCAGCGCAATTCGTTGTAATGACTTGCGTTGTAAAAGTTGTGTCGTAATGGTAGTGCATGGTAAAAGTTGCGTTATAAAGGATGTTTCCCTTTAACCCAGATGTCTTGACTGGGGGTGAATGTTTTGCTTTGTTCTGTATGCCGTCCATCAATTGTGTGTCTTTTGCAAGCTCTAGAGCCCGCACCGGAGGCCACCCGCTCTTAAATGGGTCAAATCTCGTGCTCTTAAATGGGTCACAGCCCCTCCTGCCACAACAGTTCTGTCACCAACAACCTCACAACCTAACCTTCAGCCACGCCGTAAACTCCCCCCACCACCAACACGCATTAATTAGCCACATTAACTGCCGGGGGTCGCACTTGTGTCCAGTCTAGGCTTTCCGATCCACCAAGACTCTGTGCTCCTGTGCACACATCCATCACACACGATCTGTAAGTGTGAACCTCATTCCAACAAAGTGCCTGCTCTGGCATTTATCCTTCAACAGTGGATGAAATAAGCTGTGAAATGGAGTTACAAGCTCAGTAAAGCGCCCAGACGCGTGAAAAGGAAGCATTGTGCGCTATAATAAGTGCAAACACCGCCAGTTGGGCTCCCGCTCAGCCCGCCTGTGCCCTTGTTCGACCCCTGTCCCCTCTCCACCTCCTGATCACCCCCTGTGCAGGCCTTGTTGGCCCGTCGCCCACAGGCGCTGGATTGCGCCCACTCATGGCTCGTCCGCTCGCACTTCCGTGAAGGCCCCGGCCTGCGAGTGAAGCGGGGGCGGCGCTGAGACTGAGCCGGGCTGCTGTTCTGGCCCCGGACCCATCCCCCGCCGAGCCCGGACTGAAGAATACAACAGACGACTCGAGTCTGCAGAGAAGACAGCAGCAGGACCGCCATCCGCGTGAAGACTGGGGAGCGGCGCCCACCCAGAGCAAGGCGGGCCCACCACCAACAGAGCCAGGACTCACCAGAGCGAGAGCCAGGACCCACCAGGACCCACCAGAGCCAGGAACCCACTAGAGCCTCCTGCAGTCTGGCGCGAGGCCACAATGACTCCCACAAAGACTCCAATATTCAACACAACTTTCAATAAATCAACAACACATCAAACATGTCTAGAGCGCTGCAAATCACATATGAGGGTCTCGAGGCGCTGGGTGGAGATACTTATACAAACAGCCAGGTCTTCACGTCTCTTCTGGATTGCTGGAGTGACGGTGCGACCCTGAGGGGCAGGGGTGGTAGGTCCAAGCCTTGGCTGACAGGTGCGTCCTCCGCTGTCGGCTGTCTGCACAGACAAGCCACAGTTTCTAGAAGAGTTTCGTGCCCTTCCATGAGGACTTGGGTACGAGCGAAGGCGAAGAACTGTAGGTCCCTTGACTTTCTGAGAAACCGGCATCAGAAAGTCTAAGAAGCGCACATTAAGAATGAGGGCCTAATCTAGCGATGCTGCGCCAAGACCCGAGCTGTTCTTCTGAACGAAGGCCAAGTCAGTTCCCGACTTTCACTCCTGTAGGGATTTAATGAAGGCATCGTTTCCAAGAATTTTGTCAAATACAATTACAGAACAGACCTATGAATTGAGCGTATTCTGCATATGACTGAACCCCTAAACCAGTCAAACTCATCAAATTAAGTACATGTTGAACCCTGAGGCACCCCATCCGAGCCCTCAATTCTAGGAGCCAAGATCCTCTCACACCCGACCTGGGGAGCCGAGTCTGAGGCGTGACTATGTTAAGCAACGAGATTTCCAATGATGTGTAAGTTGTGTGTTGACTCTGGAGCAAAATTGCTCAAAGCAGCCCCCTCCCTTCATCTCAGGCTGTCACTCTCTTTCCATCCACCCATCCACCCGTTCTCCTTACCTCTCTTCTCTCTGATCACCTTCTCTCTACTTTTCCCCTCCCTCCTTCTCTTTCTCTCTCTCTTGAAGCATCTCTGTGCCTGCTGCAATCCGCGTCAGGGAGCTGGGAAAGTGCCAGAGGCGCCGGGAGAGGCATTTGGTTTTCAAACCGCGGCCTCCAGAGACTCCAGCCTCCCAGGGAAATGCCCAGTGGAATAAAAGGCCCGTCCGGCCCTGGCAGCGATTACCTTCTTCATGTTGTCTTCTAGAAGAGCAGCTTCTGCCATAAGACGGAAGCAGGCTCGGTTGTATGGTATAAAACATTTTTTTGCACGTAATTCATGATTTCTTTGATCAATTCGGTACCCGCTTCTCTGAATAGGGCCAATAATGGTTTTGGTCCAAAGCAGCCAGCACAATTCTTCCCTGTAGAGGTGGGGTTCCATCATCTGGGCTTCAGTGCCCTTCTTCTTCAATAGCTCCACCTGGTCAGGTGATCTTCTCCTCAACACAAGTTCCGGAAGTGATGAGATGACGATTCTCCGGGTGGTATTTATGCCCTGAACTTTCCCACTCACCACTACAGCTAAATTGTGACACTACACCAGTTAGGACCTCCCACCAACAGTGTGTCCCTTCACCACCAAGAATCTGTCTACTAAGCATCAGCACCAGGCCCCAAAACACAAGAACTGGGCCCCCTGACCAGCAGACCTGGGACTCACTACACACCAGGGTTAGGTCCTACCCTCACCAGTCCTCGCCACCAGACTAGGTGCGTTCACCAGCAGCCAGGCTCACAACACCTGGATGACACTGAAATGACCAGGGAGGCTCCTTAGTACCGCAGTCAGAAACACAAACTACCAATAACTGGGTGCCACCCCTCCCAATCCAATCAGCCCTACAAAGGAAACAGAGGGGGGCAGTGGTGATACAGAGGGGGTGCTCTGTCCTTACTTCACCCAAGGGTCTCATTGTGCACGGGTGCCTATCACCAGTGACAACGGTGGCCTTGCACATGCCGCCACATTCACCAGGAGAGGTTGCATCTTTGAGTAGGTGCTGACAGGGTAAATGATGCTCAGAGCAGCCTGAGATACAGCCCTGCTGTCCTCAGCAGGACTCAGAGGCCTGGATACATCGGGCACAGCTCAGGTAAGTGTTTAAAGCCAGATCTAAGTCGCTAAAACTACAGATTGGTCTTAGTAATGTCTGCCTGTGAGAATGGCCGCAAGTATTTTGTTCATAAAAGGTAGAGTATCCAGGCATGAGTATGAGGTGAACTTCAAGGATTTGAGGCAAAAAGGCTACTTTCTTTCGTTTTTTTGGAATTTGTTTCTTTGAATCACTTAGGCTCACGCACTCCTCCATGTCACAGCTGCGTTTCCACTGAGTCCCTCTGTTTAGCTCCGCGTCGACACTCGCGCTTCCCCTTTTCGGGCCGCGAGACTCCTCATTACAGAAAGGATTGCAAAAGCATGGAGGGGCTTGTTGTCTGCATGCTGACCATGTCCTGGGATGATGCTTCAGGGTAGTAGGCGAGGGAGCGAGAGCATGTCTAGGCGGCCTGGTGGTATTGTGGTCCAGGGGTGTCTGTGGGATGGGTTGAATGGCTGCACTTTTGAGGGGGCTTGCAGCAGTCCTCAAGCAGCAGCCCCCCCACCCGAGCACAGATTCCTTCTTGTTAACTCTGCTTCCCTCCTCCCTCACGCCGCAGGACTGGAACAGGTTCCAATGGCAGTCAAGCGTCCGACAGGAGACCACCAAGTTTCACTGAGCCGTTTAGGGTAAGAGCCCTGTTTCAAGATGTCATGGACCCTTAGACGCTAGCACAGAGCACAGAGAGCGCACAGGGAGCAAGCGTCAACTTAGGCCCCCTGTGAACAGAGAGAGAAAATGGGATACATCTTAGGTGGAGGCTATCTGGCAAGAAACCATTGCAACACCCATACTTGTGAAACCGAGAGTCATGGAACCCCTCAGAGACGTTTCTGCACCCCATCAGAGAACAACCTCCAAGACACCCACAGGTCCATTTCAGGAGGGCCAAGGGCTTCTAGGGTGGCCTGGCAAATAGTATAGATTTAGGTTGCCCCCCTTTGTATGTCTAGTGTCTGCTCCGTTACCTTACGAGGAGAGGGCGGTGGCTGACTCTCCTCTCATTAGAACAGTTTCTCCACCAATCAGAAGATTGTCATCGCTGCTCAACTCTTAAACAGGTCCTTGGTTTTAGATGAGTAATTGCACCTACTCTGCATGGTCCACCTGCTGCCCACGCTTCTGGAAACAATGAGTTGGGAAATTGTTTGTTACAACTCTCTTTGTCCTCAGCAAACACTTCAGCTATTGCCAACAGGATAACGAAGGACGGCAGCTCGTTTCCACAAGCTGCGAGGCAAGGGCATGCGTACACCATCATATCTTCACAACAGGGTGCTTCACTACAGGTGCAACCTTGAATGTCTGCTGCTGGTGGGGGTGGCATGGTCAAGCACTGACCCTCAGGTAAGATGAGAGAGCCAAAGGTACCCTTTACTTATGGCTGCAGCCCCAAGCACTGTCTCAACTAACTACCCAAGTGCCACACCTAACCAAAAATATATTGAAAACCCAACTTCCATCCCTCTTTGGATGGAGATGGTGGGCTGATCAAAAGGGTATGTTCCACTGTCTCGTATGTTCCACTGTCTCAGGTGCGAACTGGTAAGATCTGTCTGACAAACCTGTATGTCCATTCAACCCAGGGGAAATCTCCACCGGAGCCTGCAATGTTTTCATGATTAGAGTTCTGTAACCGGGGGACAGCAGAGCTAGCTGAGGTCTGAGGTATCCGTGGGTGCAACTCTGCAAGCCCGACTAGCATATGTGTAATCGTGTGGGGTCTACTGAAGCGATTGGGCAGAAACCCTACGCCAAAACACTGCAACAATATCACCCAGTGCACAGAACACAATCTGCAGCAGAGGCACGGCTATGGCCACCAGCTTTATCCCCTCACAAACACGTGTTCACAATAGTGGGAGAAAGCACACAACCTTCGAATTAGACATCTACAAAGCATATTGTAAGGAGTCTAGTTTATATCAGAGACAATCAAGCTTGAAAGAATCTGCACACTCAACACTAATTCATTTAACTGAAAAAACAATGAGATTACAGTTAAGAATACATTTGTCTGGGAATAAACGGTTATAAGGAATTCCAGTGCATTTGCTTTTTGTCTCTGCAGCACAGGATGCAAAGCATATGTTCCAATGCATTGTGAGGTAATCTGGGTGACCGGAGAAAACTGGCAACTCAGAATGGGAAGAAATCTATTCAATGTGATCCCCTTAGTTTCCAGGAACTCCAACCAGATAAGACCATACTGTTGTCAGCTAAATCGGCCACGTCACTTCCAGTTTTTCACATTAAGTATCGTTATGACACTGTGTAATAAACATGTGGTTTCACCATCATGCCTGCTTTTCACTGAGTCATTATGTTTCATTTCACTTTTTCATTTCTTCCCTTTTTAAATTCATGCTGTTCTTGTCATTTCCGTCTGTTGTATGTCCCTAATAATCTTCCTTGCACCTTCCACAACTGCCCCCTTTGAGAGTTGGGTAAATTTTGAATGGAGCTTTAAAGTTTCATCGCTCCCCATGTTGATGGTTCCGTGCTGAAATACCGACACTTCTCTCCTTTTTAGGTCTGATGTGCAATGGTGTGTGTGCCCTTCATGCCAAACAATATAGCCTCGTTCAGACATTGGCATACTTGGCTATGGATCCTTCAGCCATTGGCACGAGACACCGAGTCACATCTTGGAACAGCCCATTGGAGTATTTTAGTATCATCTTTCTTCTGTTCTCCGTTTGGGTGTATGTATCCTGTCTACTTAGGAATATGCATGAGGGACAATTTTATATTTGAAAAATAGAGTCTGTCATCACACGTTTAGCTCTTTATTCCTCCCATGTGTTGTATACACAAGGCAATTTTTCTTGTACTGTAGGAGGCATTTATTTTATTACCATTGTCAGACGTATTAGTTCAAGCGTCAAACCTGTTGGCTTTGCCAAGGCTTGTTTTCCTTTTCAGCCAGGGGCACCTAATTGTACCTTCTCCCAGTTTCCACTCAGTACCTTTTTATGCCATTGCCAATGACTGTTTGCTATTCAAAAATGTATTTCCCCCCATCAGGTGCAGCATATTCCTCCTTTTCCTGCCTTCATCTCCCTTTGCGACACAGTCCCTCAATCAGATTCCCTCTGTCTCTTTCCTACGTCCGAGGCCACCATAAAATGTTGGCTTCATTCATCGGTTTCTCTGGGTCTATGTTGTGTTACATTCATTATTTATGTTATGTGGATTTGTAGGGCGTGGCTTATCATCCATGAGGGTACCCAGGCGCTTAGTAGGGCATGCCTGAGGGGGGAGAAGGTGATCCTGCCCGTTTCGCCTGGAAGAGTCATGCCTTGAGGTTCCTTCAGAAGCCCATGAGGGAGGAGGAGGTTCCGAGGCGTTCCTGGTCTTGGATGCGAGGTATGAGAAGGAGTGTCCTCCGCTTCTTGTCTTTTTGATTAATCCATACACATCTGTAGCAGCCTTAGAACCTCTTCAAATTCGTGCTGTTAGATCCTTCGTTTCAGGTGGTCGTTTTTATGCCTTTATTAAAAATACCCACCCAATTAGTTTGGGTACGGAAGCCAAACCCAGTGACAGTAGTCCCACGTGCCAACAAGGTTTGGATGTATGGATGCAACTGGAACCGAACACCCTTCTTTACTAGCACTAAGGTTTACTAGAAGAAACCCTGGATCACCTTCATTAGGCTTTGTCTGAGCAGCAAGACACTCCAAAGAGAAAAACCTGCAGTGGTGTCTTCAAAAAAGGGCCTTCCCTATGATGTGGTCCTGGAGAGCCTCTGTACTCGTGGAATAGGTGGAGTTTTCGTGAGGTCAGTCACCACAGCTGATGAGCGGTGTTTTCGGTGCTGATTCTGTAGTCTTCCCAGAATGTTTTGCCCTCCATATTCGGGTGCTAGCCTCATTAGGACTCGTTCTGCAGAGCCAAAGCTATTTACATGCAGATCTCTGCAGCTGACAAAAGGACCATGATGGCCTCCCAGTAAATGATCAGTTAACTAGTTCTACCCGACAGAAGGCTTCATCTCGCTCAGAAACATCTCGGCTACCTCAGGTAGGACGTTCCCTAGCATGCGAAGCGGGCTGCCCACACTGATGAGACCTGTGTTTATTGTGCTTAAGGACATTTCTTCTACAATCCTTAGATCAGAGATGTTAGCGACGCGTTAGGACAGCTCCACAGGGCACAACACAATCTCTTCATTGGTAAAATACACCAAACACCTCCCTTCGCCTCCCTTCCTAGGCTTCTTCTGAGATCAAGGGAGCTATGGTTGGGTTGTTTAAGGCGGAAGACTAGTTTGTCATTGCAGATACCCCCAGAACAATCCTAAGTGTCCATAAAATGCTCCCCAATTTACCAACATTGTGTTTCCTGTTCCTACTTAAGTACTTTATGTCAAAGAAATCACACAGGTGTGGCTCGTTTGTCAAGGCCACACTTTCTCCAAACCTTATGTCCAACCCTTTCTAACAAGCAGGGTCCATCTCCACAACCAGAAAGATGTCCGTATCTTCTAGTTACACTAGTCGAAGGCCCCAGAGGCAAGGGGAGAAGGTTGGTCTTGGGGAGACACGTGGATGAACAGATGGAGGACATAGAAAGCCATCCACACCTATCGGCCTGGTTGGACTCCGCTCATGACACCCCCTCCTTACTGTTTTTCTATAGAAGTCCTCTGAAGTTGGGCAGAGAGAAATTATCACTACTGGCCACCTGCATGAAGAGATTCTATCCCCTACTGCTCAGAGGGTGCATTTATATCACAAGTAAAAGCTAGCAAGAAAAATGATCAAATGCTGCATCTCTCATAATAGAAAAATTGTAACTGAACTCTGTTTTCAGAGGTGTTTTAGGTCTAATGGCCAAACCCAGGCTTCTCCAACGAGTAGCTCGTGAGCTACTGGCAGCTCTCCAGTGTGCAGCCCGGCCAGATAAATTAAATTAGAAACTCTTCTTGGTTGAATTATTGCACTTATACCAAAACTGAAAAAAAATGTGTATTTGAGATGAAAATGTGTGCATTTTCAGAACTCATAAGCTGATGTTTGGCGAAAAATAGATTGAATTTTAACCGGATATTTGAGTGATAAAGGATGTGACACATTACTATTATTATTATTACCTGGGTGCTAGGAGCGCTGCTGCTATGGCTGCCATGTAGAGGAGGCATTGCCAATTGGCAGGGCCTCCTTCACATTACAGCCGGCAACCCTGCCCGATGCCCTGGGTGATCACGGCTAGTTATCCTGCTTAGGGTGACCGCTCATGTCATCTTGTAAGACGTGGGCACTTTTACAACACCAATATTTGTAGCTCGGGATAGTCAGTGTGTTCTTACTACAGAAAACACTGGAGACCCCTGGTCCTAAACGTTTCATGCTGTGCAAGGTCTGCTTTGCTCTTCCCCATGAAACAAAACAAGCTTTGCTAATGCAGCCCTCGAACCTTTCAGCTCCCAAAACCATCAGTCGAGGTGTTCCTTCGGGTCCATACTATCACCCTCCTTTTTAAATATTTTAAGGCATATTATGGCCCAGCTGCTGCATCAATCAGTCTTTTGAGGGGCCCTAAAAAATATCTACCTTAAGTAGAAAGGGAGCCTTCACTGGGTTCAGCTGCATAGTGGAACCCTCTTTACGGCAATTTCTACAGTATATAAAGCAGTTTACGCGCACTCGCCTGGTTTCATGGCCAAGAAGTTTCTCTGGCATCGATCCACCAGAAAATTGAGATTTGATCAGAGTTATCTACTTCAAATTCCCAAAACATGGACCAGCGGTTATGGAGATAAAGCATTTTCAGAGCCGCAGAAAAAGTCTTGAAGCCATTACCGGTTTCCTTTCGTAACCAACCCTCCCTCGCCAGTTTGAGGAGGGCTTTGAAAACCTCTTTTTAATCAGTAACCGACCCTGCCAAGAAAGTTATTTTTAGCGCCAAGAAACCAATTTCGGAGAATCATGCCCGCTTTTAAATATTAATAAAAATCCAAGATGAACTCTGCAGACAACACTAGTGTTATTGTCCAGGACAAATGCCACATTATGTAAGTAGACTTTGCACGTTGAACACGTGGCATCAGTGTTTGCAGGGGAGTTGGCCTGGTGATAAAATAACAGGTTGCCACGGGTTACTGGCAAGGAACCTCCTGAACACTGGTGGGGCTCAGTCGTTCTTGTAGTCAAATTAGGTTTTCTGGCTGGCTTATGTTTACGCAGGACTGGTCTCGCTGTTAATCCAAGCGACTCCAGGCTAGTGTGATCTTGGGCATGCAGCAATATGTAAATACGAATTTAGAACGAAAAGTGCAACACGTTTCTACCTCAAAGTGCCCACGGCAGGGACCACTGTACAGCCGCCACTCTGGAAAGAGCCGGGTCCTTCCTTCCAGATCCCGGTTAGGTGGTCTCAGGAGTGTCTTCAGGCTGCCGTCCTCACTGCTTTCCTGCCTCGCCAGGCACGTATCCGCCTCGCTGTAAATATCAACCCACTCGCCCTTGTCCAAAAGCACCCCATGTCCCGAAGCACGCCCACCCTTGTGGGGAAGGGGGTAAGAGCGCTACAGCAAAACCGCTCTATCAATTGCCCCAGAGCGCTGAAGCTGCTTGTAAATATGCCATAACTGCACAAATCAGAGAAGGGGTTTGTTACCCATAACTGCTGCTAAAGCGGACAGAGCGCCTAGAGTAATTCAGTCGCAGCGCTTGTGCACTGCAAACTGCCATATTATAATCTCTTTCAGAAACTAAAAGGTTGCAAATCAAAAGACATGGAATTCCATAATGAGACAATGGCAGGACGCAGAGCCTGCTCTGTGTACACATTTTACTTACAACATCTTTCCCACTTTGAGCAACGCCCTTAGGTATGAAATGATGGTATGAAATGAAACGAGGAAGGCAGGGTTTTATGGGAGGGGGGTGGTGGGGGGAGTTGGTCCAAACTCATCTTACACTGAGAAGCTTAGATGATTGTAGTCAGTCACTGGCCCACTCGACTGATACCCACGGCCTAATTTGAGCCGGTGGGGGCCACCAACATTTATTTTTCCTCTTTAGACATTAACTGAGAACAGAGAAAAAAACACACACAAATTAGAAAGACAAAAGGAAGAGAAAAACACACCAGCAGAGCTGCGTCTGATAGCAACAATTCACTGAATGTCAAAGAATAGGATGTGCTCAATTTAACCAATGCTTGTTTCAATGGAGGCTGCATTTCTTTCCCCAGCTGCCCTGCCATCTGCAAGTGCTGGTCCATCTTTAGGAGTGTCAGAGAGCACGAAGAGTGTTCTCTCTCTGGTCCCAGATCTCATCCTTGGAGACCAGAAGTTAACTTCTCCAGCTATCGAGATCACACCACAGGTGCAGATAAAAAGCTGCTATTCGTACATACAAGGGCAGCCGTCCTCTCCAGTAGGCCCTTCGCTTGGCTTACTTTCTACAGGCCAATGGAAAGATGCGATTGATGTCAAAGATGTCATAAGGGAAGACAACAGAGCAGTGGCTCTTAATCTGGGGTCCGGGGACCCCCCCGGAGTCCACAAAGCCTACTCAGGGGGGCAGTGACTGCTTAGAACATTAAATGGTATTAACAGATTCATAAAGTGTATATGAATAAAAAAGCAAAATTGAAAATAACTAAACATTCAGTAAATGTGAAGGCATTTGAAACTGAGGGCTAAAAATAAAGTTAGTATCCTCATACTGATTGGTGGGAACAGTGCAGGTGCATTAAACAGAACATAGCATGGACCAGGAGCGGCCTCGATTGAATGTAGAAATGCTTCAACCTTTCAAGTAAAATGAACATTTAGATTTTTCTCATATATTTGTTTGTGACTTAATAAATATTTAATAAAAGTGTATTTGTTTGATGAAAACATGGTTTCTGTAAATTTTCTGTATTGTTTCGCCATTCAGATCATCAGAAATGCTTGGCCGGTCCGGGTTCCTGGGTTCTAATAATGATTCAGCGTGGGTCACCAGGTTCCAGTAATGATCAAGTGGGTGTCCACAGAAGTCAAAAGGTTAAGAACCATTGCCACATCCGGGGCAGTGAAATGACAGTGATTCATGTGAAACCGAGTCAACTAACACAAAATTATGCTGCAATAAGAGCTAGTTACATTTTTTGGGGATGTTGGTTTTTTTTCCTTTCATATATCGATTTTTTTTACAATAGATGAACAAATCAATATCACAAATATATAATTATTTTATGACAAATTGAGTGTATTTCTTTAAAAAATTTGAGCGGTGAAGATATTAAACCAGAAGTTCTACGCTTTAAAGGTTTACACCAAGGTGTTAATTTGTAATCTAATTAAACAAAGTAGCACCAGAAATATATTTAGTTATATGCTGACTTTACAGCGTGTTAGTAATAAGGCTGGTTAGTCTGATCCATAATATGTTATTTAACAATGTATAGGATATATTAACGTATAAGATTCAAGTTAGACTAAGACCACCAACAAATAGGGTGTAAGCTTGAGAAAGAAGGGTGAATTCCCAGTGTACGTAACTGCATCAGTTTCAGTACGTGGCTACCACTCCAGGAGGCACAGTTAGTAAATCAACACTGCTAAACCACAAGAGGAAATGAACAAATACAAATTATTGTGCCCCGCCTTGGACAGTCTAAAATCTTAATGTTCACCAGAGAAGAGGTTGTCATAGTTTTACACCATGCAGCAGCTCAAGTACCTTATATTACATTAAAGCAACCTTTCTTACATAGAAAGGCTCCCTTTATATTAAAATCAACTTTGTCCTGGAAGATGCACAGACCAGCCACTGCCCAGGTCCCTACTCGAGCAGTTTGTGGTGCATGCTACTGGGTGTCGACTATCCCAGGGAGAAAGCAGAGATACTGCCAATCAATAAGATGTAGGTAAGGTAGGCCACATAAGCATTGAAGAAAAACATGTTGAACACAAAAAAGAGCTGACACAAGACACACCCAACTACCAACAGAAGACTCATACACAGTTCAAATACATACTGAAGACTAACTAACAGACCAAAGTACTGAGGCAAGAGACGGGACCCTTAGACCAATCAACTGAAGGAACACCTACCCCTTGCTGCCCAAACTCTTGACCGGCACACAGATGAAACATAAGTTGAAGACCCAGCCACGAACCAACAAATAAAGGAAGGCCAAACCACAGATCAAATGTCAATGAAGGCTTGCCTACAATTCAAACTACTGAAGGAAGACGCAATTACAGACCAAACTACTGAAGGAAATGGCCTCCACATAACACTTTAAGAAAGGAAGATGAACCCACACACCAATCAAACATTGGCAGTTGCAATATGTCTGGCATTTAAGGATTGTTGTATGATAATGAGAAGCATTGCACAATTAATAACATGGGAACTTTTGTGGAAGAACTGTACAATAATATTGGTATAGGTTATAGGTCAGGTGACAGTCACTGTCAAGCCACACCTAAAATCTACGTAGGCTAATTACTTCCCTCCTTTCAACTGTGCTGATGCCAGAGGAAAATAACATACATTATCTAAGACACTTTAACAGCATTATAATGTCAGGTGTGTGCCTCTGAAAGTTCAAGCTCAGGCAGCTGGATAAATAAACAAAATTATCACAGCTGTGTGGAGGGCAAGCACTGTTTGAGGAATCACACGCCGTCTGCCCAATCAAAATGTACTCTTGGATCCAGACATGTGGGCGAGCCAAAGCCCCTCTCCTGGTGATTCTCACATAATTGGTTGGCAATAACTGTGCGGTCAAGCCGGACCATAAAAACAGGCTAAAAGGTAGGTCCGCCCATGTATCAAAATACTGACGGGAAAACCAACCTAAAGCAAAATTTTAAGGGATACTTATCCCCAGACCAAAGAATTGAGGAGAGGCTCACCCGTTGTACTGAACTACCGAAGGAAGACATGCTCACAGGCGAGAACAAAACATCTTAAGGACAACCAACCAAAGAAACACTGAAGGGAGAAAAGCAGGCAGATCACAAGAAGCCACTGAGGGAAGAAGCCCTTACCTGCACTGCCACCGGGTCGGAGGGGTCCACGGCGACGGCCAGGCTGGAATCAGTGTCGATGACCAGGTAACTGTAGTTGTCAGACAGCACAGGAATGGGTACCACTTTCACCCCTACAACAACAAGCCAAAGAGAAAATGGCAACAGTCAACATTTAACCCAAACCACTCAATAAAAAGCTTGACTTATGGGTGTTCATTTTTACTGCTGGTCACCAGTGCTAAACTGGCATTAGTGCAAATTTAAATCCCTAGCTCTCCCCTCGCCACCTTCATGCCTAAATGAGAACAGAGATAATTGACGAATAAAGCATAGATTAAAGGGCTCTGTAGCATAGATTAGAAGGACATTGAATGTCAGCAAGGACTTCTATACCATATAGACGTTTTTATACATAAAGACTAAAAGTTCCCATATGTTATTTTTTTGGCAGCTGCAGCGTTTTCTTCTAGTCCTGAAGAGCTTCAAGTGCTGTCATTCTGTTTTTGCTGCGGCAACAAATGATGCACAGACTGCTGAATGAATCAAACATTCAACCACAGTCAAGAGATCTGGGTTAAATCCATAATTCTTTTGGTCACTCCACCACCCCAGTTCAGACCCAGCCCTATTCAAACCCATCTTGACCCTGTGCCTAATGGGAACAGTCCAGCCCGAACTGCAAAGCCGGATTCTCCGTGGACCAGAAACAAGTATCTGGGGACCGGTTTCAGGGTGACACCCCTCAACAGCCAGGCTAGCTTGAATCCAGCGGCGCAGCGAGCAAGGGCACCACACCTGGGCATACCCATCCCACTCAGAGTGAGACGTGCTACGGAAGCAAAGGATAGACTGCTGAAGGAATCCAACCTTCGGCCCAAGTCTTTCAGTTTTTGTCTCACTGGTTCCTCAGTCTAGGACAGCCATCTGCTTGGACATGCTGTTCACTAGACCTGGACATGGGGAAAGGGATTATCCCAATGGGCTGAGGCTGCTGTGGTGACCATGTTGTCACCTAGTTCTCTATAGCGTTGCTCTCTAGTTCTGGTCTGGGACATAGGGTCAATATAACTTAAGGTAACTGTTAACAATTTCCCTCCTGTGGCGGGTGTGGGTTACAATTATAATAGAGACGTACATTTCACACTGCTGGCCCAGTGTGGCTGGAGGGAAAACTTAGTGAGAATCACATCCACTTCAAAATCCCAAAGGGCTCAGGTGGGCCCTCCTCTTAGAGGGCAGAACTTGTCACAGTTCCTGTACTCAGGAAGTACCTAACAGAGCAAAGGGCAGGGGTGGTGTGCAGAAACTGTTAGACTTAGAAAATATGAAGACATAACAGAATTCACCACATAGAGTGACAGGCTACCATGACAAGAAGGTGTTTGCCCTGTACGCCCTGCGATCCGACTAAAAGTACCACTATCACTCCACTATGAATAAATATAATATAATGTGTTTTAGGAAACATATGAATAGTGTCACAAAATGGCTGGGACGATGCCTTGAGACAACTAGGTCAAGCAGCATAGTAGAGAAAAAACAACAACAAAAAATCAATGCGCGACTCAGAACATTTACAACAAAATCAGAGGCATAACGCAGGTCCCTGCAGAGCTGGTGGTCCACAACCCTTCAAGAGGTCCCCAAGCATCATGGAACCCCCATTCAGTCCCAGCTCATCAAACATCTGTGAGACATGGTACACTCAGAGGCCCTCTTCATATTTTGCAGGGGGCCGGCAGTGCTTAATTTGAGCCAGTGGTTGCTGGCGGAGGCCACCGGCACTCATTTTTAAGAACCGGAACTTATTTTTCTGCATCAAACTTTGACCATGAAGAAGAGAAAAAATAATAAAAACGGAAAGATGGAGGGAGAGAAAGACTAAAAAAAGTCACAAAGGGAGAAAGGAGGAACATGCAAGAGTGAGATAAAGGGGCAGAGACTGTCATGTAGTGGGTTAAAGAGGCACAAGGTGAAATAAAGACTATGCAGGCTTGAAACTGAGACATCAACATTGCATAGCACCGGCCGCGGCTTCTGAGCAGTGCTTAGGGCACCGGCACTCATTCTTTTACAAACTAAGCACTGGGGCCCCATCAATTTGCACCATGCCCCTGTAAAAAAAAGATCATATGGCACATAAAGTTAAAGTTAAAGGTTTTATAAAGCGCTCGTAGAATAGCATTGTAGGACACCGCCGGACCCAGTTAGTACGTGAAGCAGGCTGGCTCTTACCACTGAACACCATGGGGTGGGCTACGGAGTGTCCTTGAGGGTATCTTTGGCGGGCTCTCCTCATTTGACGCCGGTGGAACAAGTACCCCAGCTGTGTCCGACTGTAGAGGTTGTACCTGGGGAGACAAGAAAGGGACAAGATGAGTGAAGGCTGACAGGTTTTTACATATATTTATTTATTTCTCAGCAAAATGCACGTTTCCGCATGAAATGCTATCTAAAAGAACACTGTCAAAACACATAACATATGCAGTATTTTAAGGTGCACACACACGCACACACACACACATATATATATAGAATAGAGAGTCGATGGATGGAATATCATGAAGGAACAATGCCTGTCAGCCTGAGGGTGCTCTTCACTCAAACTTTTTGCCGTGCCTCTCCTGTTTTTGCTCAATTGGTTTTTGTTGACTTTAGGACTCTGTGCACTTTCCCACTGCTAACCAGTGCTAACGTGCTTGCATTCTCACCTTTAAACATGTTGAAATTGGCATAAATCCAATTGGCACATTTAATTTGCTTGTAAGTTCCTGGTAATATGGTAACTTCTCATTTTATAGTTCCCCTTTCCTGTTTTTCCTCTTTTAATTTTACTTTTGAGGCTCCCCAGGCAGGGCTAAAGGGTTACATGTCGCTCATTACATAAGCAGCACGCTGCATAACCCATGGCGACTTCCTCTAAATCTTGTAACCAGTATGGCACGCTCTTGCCCATAGTGCATCATTGTTTTACTATTCCAAGATGGCCGACAAGTTAGCTCTAAACAGGGTGGCCATGCTAGAACTTCAAAACTACAATATACTATGCAGAACACCACTGCAAGATGGACGCCCACTGCTATGTCTAGTTTTGTTACCGCAAGTATATTCCGCCGCTGCTTAGGCAGCAGCAGGTTTTCTTTTGCCTACTTGCATTCTATGGATTTATCCTGCATATTTTGTGGCGTTTGTGTGCATTTTATTGTGGTTGCGTTAGAGGGTGAATGCAATGACGAGTCAGTATCTGCATGCATGGGTGCATAAATGCATGTACAATGACTGTTTGAGTGCCTAAACCCATTAGCAAGATATTTTTGGCATTGCCAATGCTGATGAATGACAGGTGAGCGATAGGCCGGAGGTTGATACGGTCTAGTGTATGTTTTTTTAGAAGCTAAAGGATCTGGCCTGTCCCGAGAGCTTCGGGAACAATACCTTGAGTGAGGAAGGCATTGACAATGGTGAGTAAGGGTGAAAGATCGTCCCCAGAAAGAGCTTGGGTGAAGGATTAAGGTAAGACATCCTTCTTCAAAAGAAATGGCTTCAAGGGAGTAGAGCATTCCATGAGATCTGCAAGGGACGGGGCTTTGAAGGTTAATGCGACTGAAAAGGTATGGGCGAGATACCTTACGAAGACAAATGAGCGCAGTCAGTGACATCAAGGGTAGGATGATAGCAAAGTATCAAGGTGAGGGTGATAACGGCATTGAACGCTGTTGAGAGTTCGTAGAACGAGAACAGGTGACAGGTGCTTATGATGGGCTGAGGCTATGAGGTCCAGATGTTGTCTCCTTTAGGCAGGCTGCAGGGTCGGTCAACGTGCCCGACTGTACGCCTCAGGCCGAGACCCCTACTAAAGAGTTTGGAGAGCTTTGCCCCTAGTGGTCTTGCACACTCTCTCACACATGCACACAGGTATACACACTGCCCGCGACTCAATCCTAACGCTTTCCCACCCTTAATTTCGCTCATACTTCTTTTCTTTGCATTCCCCCTTTCTCTCTCTTCCCTATGCTCTATGCTCTCTCACTCCATTTTGTCCCCTCACTCTGTGCCTGTTTTCCTCCCTCTCTCAGGCACTGCTGTGCTTGAACACCCCTCGTCTCTACTCTTCCATGTAGCACCAGTCGTTCCTGTCCCAGGAGCTCTTCTCAGCAGCCCCTGCTCGCGATACCCTTCCCACAATCCTCTATAAAAGGTTCCGCTCAGCAATGCTGGATAATAGCTAATTTGTTGATATTCACATCACGTGGCCAGTCATGTATCTTCAAAGCACTGTAATTAAAGGTAGTCATTTCTCCACCAATGGCATTCTTCGTTTTATCCAGTGAAGAAGATTAATTGGCCAAGATGATATCCTTTAAGCTCCTCACTCACGCACAAAAGGCACTCCACAAGACCGGCCCAGCCTACCTCAACAGACGGCCAACCACCAGCTACGCTCAGTCGACCTCGCACTCAACACCATCCGAAGAACAACCACCTGTGGGAGATCCTTCCCCCATCTTCCCGCCAAGCCCTGGAACACCCTCCCACTGAACCTACGACAGACCCAAGACCTGCTGACCTTCAGGAGGATACTAAAGACCTGGCTGTTTGACCAGTAGCGCCCCTGATCCGCCCCCAACCCTCCCTCAGCGCTTTGAGACCCTCATGGGTATGTAGTGCGCTTTACAAGTGATTGATTGATTAAAGCAGCCCTCAGAGGATTCAAACCTGGCATGGTGCCACAGCTAGAACACTAAGAAGGGCGGGTCTGGTGGCTCAGTGGACTAATGCGTCCACTGTAGAGACCTGTGTTTGACCTCATGGTCACAGGCTCAAATCCCGGCAGGTCCACTCAGCCTTTCATCCTTCTGAGGTGAATAAAATGAGTACCATTTTATTGGGTAGCAATAAACATCTGTTATTCAGCGCCAAGATATCCTTCTGGGTAAACGTGTACAAATACATGTTATTTTATTAACCCAGCCAAGTATATCAAAAAGCAGTATTTGGTATATTGATGATACCTCCCTTCGACTTTAAAGGACGACATAATACCCGACTGGAAGTCAGGCATCCTGAAAGGGCAGCTACCATCGGTGGAACAAGGAGACGGGGTTTAAATCATGGCTTCCCAGTTGGCCAAAATCTTGCGGCCCGAGCAAATCAAGGAACCTTCCTGGGCCTCAGCTGCCCTACCTGCAAATGTTGGTTGCACTTATTTGTAATTATTAAACCAGCAAGAGCATTCTACAATAAACGGTGCACATAGCAACGAGATAAGGGTACAGAGGGAAGTGCCCGATTGCACTTATGCAGGGTAGCCGATACATGGGTAGGCGAATGAAGATTGTAATTGCATTTATATAGCGCTTACTACCCCGGACGAGGCGTCAATGATGAAAAGACAATTGCAAGGATATGTTTTGCACAGGTAACACCTATGTACATATTCACATTACCATGTTGCTGGACTGAGACAGAATGACGTAGAATGGGAGGGCCAGATATGGTGATCTGTAGTAGCTTCAGATATGGCGAGGCGACCTGGAGAATAGCCTCGGGGGCAAGAAGTGGGCGACTACACTCAGATGGGTAGTGATCACGCTGCAACAGGAGAGTCCAGAAGGGTAAAAGATCGATCGATCTACATAAGGAAATGAGGTTTGGGAGTAACTAGGAGGTCTGGACTCAAACACAAGCTTTAGCGAGGAGCTAGCGGATCACGGCTTACGAAGAGGTCACCTCATAGCTTTAAGAACTAGGATCAAGAGTTCGAACAGAGCCTTGTTTCTGGTTGAGAGCTACTGGGCCTGGTGACAAGAGGGTGCAGTTTTGGGGTATGTATACAAAGGTTGCACAGGGTTTGTGTGCCAAAGTTTAGAACCGTGTCTAGTGGAGAGGAGGCATGGAGATGAAGACGGACCATGAGTCAGTTGCAGAAGGGGACTTTGCTTAGGGCAGAGGTCTTCAAAATATTTCGCTTAGGGGAGCTCAGAGCAAAATAATTTGAGGTTGAGCCCGCCTTCAAAACTTTATGGTAAGACTCGGGAGAGCGGGAGTGGCAGAGCTGAGCGCAGGGGGCGGGTCCAATGAGATCGTTCAGGGGTACTCTTTTGTATCTCAAACTCTGCACTAAATGCGAGAATTATAAAAGAGAAATCACGTCAGACAAAATACAACAACAACAAAAACACTAGCACATATAATTGGGGTGTTAAGAGCCCCTCACACTCCTGTGGCTGACGAGTAACATGAAAGAGGGCACTTGCTGCTGAGCAGAGGTTTTGGACCAGGGCCGGACTGGCCATAGCAGGCACCAGGCAATCCCCCTGTGCGCCGCACGGGTGGTGGCCGGTTTTGGGCCCCTGGGGGCCGTTTTTGTTACAGGGCCGTTTTTGCAGCATAGCGAAATATCGTCCCTGTACCAAAATCGGCTGAAAACTGGCCCTGGCAAAGAGCTCGGCGGCCCCTCCAAAGCCCCCCTCCCTCCCCACTCGGGAAAGGGGGGGTGGGGGTGAGGGGGGTCGTTGGAGGTGCAGCCAAGCTCTTTGCCAGGGCCAGTTTACTGCCGATTTTGGTACAGGGACGATTTTGCAGCTATGCAGCAAAAACGGCCCCCAGGGGCCCAAAACCGGCCCCAGTCAGGGATCGAGCAGGTTGTTGTGAGAAAGAGGACGAGGAGGGGGAATACAACAGAATGACGTGCTTGAGAGGAAGAGAACTGAGAAACCTGGGAAGCAGTCTGAGGAAAGCCCACCCACCATAAGAATCACTTTATAGAGAAACTGAAATAAGCAGATATAACTACCTCACACATCACTCAGCCTAGGCTTTTACGGGAGGCTCGCAGCTGTCTGAACATCTGGAGCTGCTTCTTTCTGGCTGCAAAAGAGTCTGGCAACTCTGTAGGGACTTTATCAGACTCACATAACTCGGCACTCCAGCCACTCGCGCCTCATCGACTACAATCACTCCACAGATACGCGCTTTGGGGTTATAAGGCCAAAGTTTTAATAACATTTTCAAAACACCCCCTGCAGGTGGGACAGTAACATTTTGATGCACATGAATGAAAACAAAGCAATCTTACTATAGGAGTCCGACATTCTCCGTCTTACCTTAGGAGGGGAGGTTTGGCCGCTTGACAGATTTAGGCTTAACTTACTACCATGTTAACTATAGGTCAGTTGGCTCCGCCGACCGGGGTCTGCAAGTGCCAGGTCCTAAATCGCAGCCTGTGCCCCTTTTACCCTCCAGAGGCTGTATAATATATTGTGCCCAGGGGTGCTCAGGGCATGCGCCCGCATTGTGTGCCCCAGTGGCACTTTGGTATTACAGAAGGAGCTGCAGACGCGTGTGTGCCCCCCCTGGCATACAGATAGCCCTGGTGCATTGTCATGAGAGGGTGTGTCCTCATTTGCATGGCTCCATGCAAATGAGGGAATCCCTTTGCCTCTCCACCCACGTCGTATAATCGACGCAGGCACCGAGGAAAACATGCCCCTAGGAGGCAAACTAACAGTATGCAGCAACAAAAAGGAGGTGCACTTTCAGTGCGACTCCTAAGGGCAGCCCTCTGGAGGGGAGTAAGAGTGTCACAGGGATCCCCCTGGAGATGGATGAAGTTTCTCACTGCACCCGCCTGCAAGAGGATCTCTCGCCCCTCTTCAAAGTGCAGGCAGCATGCCGCCTGCGCGGTGAAACATGGAACAGCTTTGAAGCCGCCGCTCCGCATTTCACTTGAATAAGCTGCCCTGATGGTATCGTTAGCTGCCCTGGCGCAAGGCATTCTTTAAATACGGCACACTGTCCCTGCTTTCGCTCGATACAGTTTCAAAGGTTCACCGTTGTACAAACAGGGAAAGTGTGCCGTATACATAATACGGCCCCTGGTCCCCTCACCATACCCCCCCTCCCACCCATTTTCATATATGCCAACATTTTGAAATTAGAATAAGGAAGATTTAGATTTAAAAAAAAAAAAGAAAAATTGGGGGACATGATGTTCCCCTTGAGAAACACTGAAGAAAAGGCAAACGGAAAAGGGAGACAGCTGAAATAAAGCAATTTTTGGCTTTAAAAAAAATCAGGAGTCCCCGGTCTGAATCGGGTCTGTTGGCAAAATATGAACGTCATCAAAGGCCTCTGAGGGGCATTGTTACTGTCCTGCTGCCCTGTCATTGACAGAGGGGCCTGCAACATACACCCTCTCTCCCTGTCAATGTCAGGGTGGGTTGGGCTCTTTCGGCGTGTCAGGGTGGGTTTGGCTCTTTCGGCGTGGCAACTGACCCAGTTGTTTCTCGGGGTAGTTTATGTCACCCTGAAGCACCCCATGAGTCTTTTCGAAAGTTGTGAGGGCGATCTCCCTTGTTGATCTGTCCGTGCCTTCCATGCCCTCTGAGATTCCTTCTTCCCAGGCTTTCTCCATAGTTGACGCCCTTTCTTCCTCCACCCCGACTCGGTCTAAGAGCGAAGGCGCCATGCCCGGACTAGCCTTCCTGCCACCCTTGCATTTCCCAGGTAGGCCGCTGGCTAGTGTATGTGATTGTGGTACTTGAAGTACTTTTTCCTTTGTTTTTTCCCTGTTAATATTTTAATTATATTTTTTATGTATCATTAGCCCTTTATGCTCATTTGAAGGTATATGATTAATGATCATGATTAGTTTCATTTTGAAACAAGCATTGGAAATGCAATAGGTCTCGCATTAGGAAAGTTCGAGCGATTGGTATTGTAAATGACACTTTTTTTTATTTGTGTTGGTTTTAAAAATAGCAAAATTAATAGCTTTGTCAGTTACAATGTCAATAGTATTAACTTTCGCAAATGTGACACCTATAGCATTTGTAATGCAATGTGTGTTGTCTTTACGTGACTTAGATGTATTGATATTACAAATAACAATGGCTTGTAATTTATAATGGCAATAGCTTAAACGGTTGTAAATAACTTTTGTGAGGATTATGTTCAGTGTATTTTATTGTGACGAAAATCCAAGAACATTGCATTTGCACCTACACACACACAGAGCCACACACATGCATATAGATGTGGTGATGGTGGATCTGGGGGATGTGGTGGTGGTGGAAGTGGTGGTGGTGGTGATTGTGGATGTGGTGGTGATGGTGGTGGATCTGGTGATGGATGTGGTGGTGGTGATGGTGGTGGATCTGGTGATGGATGTGGTGGTGGTGATGGATGTGGTGGTGATGGATGTGGTGGTGGTGGTGGTGGATGTGGTGGTGGTGATTGTGGATGTGGTGGTGGATGTGGAGGTGGTGGATGTGGATGTGGAGGTGGTGGTGGTGGATGTGGAGGTGGTGTATGTGGTGGTGGTGGATGTGGTGGATGTGGAGGTGGTGGTGGATGTGGTGGTGGTGTGCATGGTGGTGGTGGATGTGGTGGTGGATGTGGTGGTGGTGGTGGTGGTGATGGATGTGGTGGTGATGGATGTGGTGGTGGTGGTGGATGTGGTGGTGGTGATTGTGGATGTGGTGGTGGGTGTGGAGGTAGTGGATGTGGAGGTGGTGGAGGTGGTGGATGTGGAGGTGGTGGAGGTGGTGGTGGATGTGGAGGTGGTGGTGGATGTGGTGGTGGTGGATGGGGTGGTGGTGGATGGGGTGGTGGTGGATGTGGTGGTGGTGGTGGATGTGGTGGTGGATGTGGTGGTGGATGTGGAGGTGGTGGTGGATGTGGTGGATGTGGGGTTGGTGGATGTGGGGTTGGTGGATGTGGGGGTGGTGGATGTGGTGGATGTGGAGGTGGTGGATGTGCGTGGTGGTGGTGTGCGTGGTGGTGGTGTGCGTGGTGGTGGTGTGTGTGTGGTGGTGTGTGTGGTGGTGGTGTGCTTGGTGGTGGTGTGCGTGGTGGTGTGCGTGGTGGTGTGCGTGGTGGATGTGGTGGTGGTGGAGGTGGTGGTGGTGGATGTGGTGGTGGTGGATGTGGTGGTGGTGGATGTGGAGGTGGTGGATGTGGAGGATGTGGTGGTGGTGGATGTGGAGGTGGTGTGCATGGTGGTGATGGATGTGGTGGTGGATGTGGTGGTGGTGGAGGTGATGGATGTGGTGGTGGTGGAGGTGTTGGATGTGGAGGTGTTGGATGTGGAGGTGGTGTATGTGGAGGTGGTGGATGTGATGGTGGTGGTGGTGGATGTGATGGTGGTGGTGGATGTGATGGTGGTGGTGGATGTGGTGGTGGTGGTGGATGTGGTGGTGGTGGTGGAAGTGGTGGTGGTGGTGGTGGATGTGGTGGTGGTGGTGGTGGATGTGGTGGTGGTGGTGGATGTGGTGGTGGATGTGGTGGTGGATGTGGTGGTGGATGTGGTGGTGGATGTGGTGGTGGATGTGGTGGTGGATGTGGTGGTGGTGGAGGTGTTGGATGTGGAGGTGTTGGATGTGGAGGTGTTGGATGTGGAGGTGTTGGATGTGGAGGTGTTGGATGTGGAGGTGGTGTATGTGGAGGTGGTGGATGTGATGGTGGTGGTGGTGGATGTGATGGTGGTGGTGGATGTGATGGTGGTGGTGGATGTGATGGTGGTGGTGGATGTGGTGGTGGTGGTGGATGTGGTGGTGGTGGTGGAAGTGGTGGTGGTGGTGGTGGATGTGGTGGTGGTGGTGGATGTGGTGGTGGATGTGGTGGTGGATGTGGTGGTGGATGTGGTGGTGGATGTGGTGGTGGTGGGTGTGCGTGGTGGTGGTGGATGTGGAGGTGGATGTGGTGGTGGATGTGGTGGTGGATGTGGTGGTGGATGTGGTGGTGGTGGAGGTGTTGGATGTGGAGGTGTTGGATGTGGAGGTGTTGGATGTGGAGGTGGTGTATGTGGAGGTGTTGGATGTGGAGGTGGTGTATGTGGAGGTGGTGGATGTGATGGTGGTGGTGGTGGATGTGATGGTGGTGGTGGATGTGATGGTGGTGGTGGATGTGATGGTGGTGGTGGATGTGGTGGTGGTGGTGGATGTGGTGGTGGTGGTGGAAGTGGTGGTGGTGGTGGTGGATGTGGTGGTGGTGGTGGATGTGGTGGTGGATGTGGTGGTGGATGTGGTGGTGGATGTGGTGGTGGATGTGGTGGTGGTGGGTGTGCGTGGTGGTGGTGGATGTGGAGGTGGTGGATGTGGAGGTGGTGGATGTGGAGGTGGTGGATGTGGAGGTGGTGGATGTGGAGGTGGTGGATTTGGTGGTGGTGGATGTGGTGGTGGTGGATGTGGTGGTGGTGGTGGTGGATGTGGTGGTGGTGGTGGTGGATGTGGTGGTGGTGGTGGATGTGGTGGTGGTGGTGGATGTGGTGGTGGTGGTGGTGGAGGATGTGGTGGTGGATGTGGTGGTGGTGGTGGATGTGGTGGTGGTGGATGTGGTGGTGGTGGATGTGGTGGATGTGGTGGTGGTGGATGTGGTAGTGGTGGATGTGGTAGTGGTGGATGTGGTAGTGGTGGATGTGGTGGTGGTGGAGGTGGTGGTGGTGGATGTGGTGGTGGATGTGGTGGTGGTGGTGGATGTGGTGGTGGTGGTGGATGTGGTGGTGGTGGTGGATGTGGTGGTGGTGGATGTGGTGGTGGTGGATGTGGCGGTGGTGGATGTGGCGGTGGTGGATGTGGCGGTGGTGGATGTGGTGGTGGTGGTGGTGGTGGATGTGGTGGTGGTGGATGTGGTGGTGGTGGTGGATGTGGTGGAGGTGTTGGATGTGGAGGTGTTGGATGTGGAGGTGGTGGATGTGGAGGTGGTGGATGTGGTGGTGGTGTGCGTGGTGGTGGTGTGCGTGGTGGTGGTGTGCGTGGTGGTGGTGGATGTGGAGGTGGTGGATGTGGAGGTGGTGGATTAGGTGGTGGTGGATGTGGTGGTGGAGGTGGTGGATGTGGAGGTGGTGGATGTAGAGATGGTGGATGTGGTGGTGGTGGATGTGGAGGTGGTGGATGTGGTGGTGGTGGATGTGGAGGTGGTGGATGTGGTGGTGGTAGGGGTGGTGGATGTGGTGGTGGTGGTGGATGTGGTGGTGGTGGTGGTGGATGTGGTGGTGGTGGTGTGCGTGGTGGTGGTGGTGGATGTGGAGGTGGTGGATGTGGAGGTGGTGGATGTGGAGGTGGTGGATGTGGTGGATGTGGAGGTGGTGGATGTGGAGGTGGTGGATGTGGTCGTGGTGGTGGAATCTGCTGTGCGGCAGACAATATTTCTCTACCTCCCCTGCGTTCCCACACATGCAGTGGTCAGCGCCTTGCCAGAAGTCGTGCTCGGCTGGATACAGTTCATCAGAAGCTCGCAGTCATATTTCTCTGAATCCAGCTGCTGACTGTACAGGTCTATAATTCCCACACCATTTTTGGACACAATAAGTCTCAGAGGTGTCTGGGTTGGTGACTGCACTTTGCATGGCTCAGGAATACTGCCATGATTCACTGGGGCTGAGACTCCAACCAGAAAACGTATATTTATCCATCAATATATATCTTTATATAGCGATAGATTTTTTTCACCTTTTGTTTGTTTATACCACTCAGCGAGCAACACAGAGACTTATGCGAACATTGCGAAGGAGTTTACACAAGTAAACACAGCAGCACAGAGGCTTCTGTGTACTTTGTAAGTTAATATACACCAGTAAACCACGAACGATAAGAGGTCAGGTAAAGAAACAAGACGGAGAGAAGGCAGAGAAGGGGGGGGAGGAGAAATGCGACACGGCGGGCAGGGGAGGGGGCGGAGCGGGGAGAGGGTGTGAAGCAGCAGGTGCCTTTGAAGTGAAGCTAAGCTTCACTTCAAAGATGTGGGAGGAGCGCGGCTAACACAGCAACCACTGTAAAGTTGTGTTCTCCTGCATATCCTGAATTGACAACCTGCAGTGTGAGACAGTTGTATGTATGTCAGAGTATAGCTTTACTTTTCTTAACTCCATCTACTCGCCTTGACAATATACATGTTGTCAAAATAAGCAGATGTGCAATCAAGCTTATTCCTCGGAAATTGTCTATTTATGCATACTTTAAGGATGTGGTAGTCAACAATATTTGTTCGATACTCTTGTAGGTTTTTGACAGAATCTCGATATTATATAATAACCTCTGCGAGATCCTCCTGTGCCCAGGACAAGGTAGTGGGAGCACACTGTGCCGACAATATGTTTTGGAATAAAGCAATTAAGAGAGAGAGAAAGGGTGTTGGACGAGATATGAGGGTAAAAAGGAGAATGTCAAGGAAGCAGGATTGCAGCACCCAAAACTGCCTGTCTCGAAGAAAACAGCCGCAGTTTACCTGCTTTTTTAATAACAAAAAAAGCACCATGATGTGAACTTTTTATTTGTGTCTTAAAATGTCAAGCTCTGGTTACAAAAGCATGATGGAAAAACTTCTATTAAGCCCCATCTATCACCAAAGCTGTAAGCGCCTTATCACAGGGCTCCTGTTAGTTTCCTGACAGGTCAAAATGGAATCTGCTGTGCGGCAGACAATATTTCTCTACCTCCCCTGCGTTCCCACACATGCAGTGGTCAGCGCCTTGCCAGAAGTCATGCTCGGCTGGATACAGTTCATCAGAAGCTCGCAGTCATATTTCTCTGAATCCAGCTGCTGACTGTACAGGTCTATAATTCCCACACCATTTTTGGACACAATAAGTCTCAGAGGTGTCTGGGTTGGTGACTGCACGTTGCATGGCTCAGGAATACTGCCATGATTCACTGGGGCTGAGACTCCAACCAGAAAACGTATATTTATCCATCAATATAGATCTTTATATAGCGATAGATTGTTTTCACCTTTTGTTTGTTTATACCACTCAGCGAGCAACACAGAGACTTATGCGAACATTGCGAAGGAGTTTACACAAGTAAACACAGCAGCACAGAGGCTTCTGTGTACTTTGTAAGTTAATATACACCAGTAAACCACGAACGATAAGAGGTCAGGTAAAGAAACAAGACGGAGGGAAGGCAGAGAAGGGGGGGGGGAGAAATGCGACATGGCGGGCAGGGGAGGGGGCGGAGCGGGGAGAGGGTGTTAAGCAGCAGGGGCCTTTGAAGTGAAGCTAAGCTTCACTTCAAAGGTGTGGGAGGAGTGCGGCTGAGGGAACAGACAGCGATTTGGTGCTGTGCACGCGCATTGACCTAAAAGCCACGGGCACAGCACCAAATCGCCAAGTTGGGAAAAGTCTATTTAAGCCCCTATAGAGCTTCGCCAGCTATGCGCATGCGCACAGCAGGCGAGCCCTAAAAACGTAATAAAGAATTGAGATACAAAAAATAATAAAGACTGGCTGCCCTGATGTAAACATGCCGCTCACGCCCCCAATTTACTCATGGCTCCTTCGCTGCATGGTGAGGCTAGTTTGAAAACTCTGGCCAGGCTGGTACGCACAGAGTCCCGCCAAGTAGGGCGCACCGCAGGGTAGACTAACAAACTTCAGTGCTGCTGTACGCATCACTGACCTAAAACGTGTTATTCACGCATAATTACTAGCGCCTACACGTGGGTCATGGGGTAAACAGCCTTTAGTGCGCAGCTGCTACTGCACGCTTGCGATGTTACAACGCATACCATTAATATGCAAGTTGTTACATCGCAAGCTTTGTTACAACGCATACGTTGCAATGGTATGCGTTAATGAACTTTAAAAATAAACAATCCATGTCGTTGTGAGGAAACTTAGGCTGTTTGCTCACAACAACGTGCACCGCCCCTCAGAGATGATGTGAAGAAGGTCCCAGGAGGAGAGAGGAACCACAAAGAGAGTGAGGTAAGGGGGCTGTAGTGTGTTTTTGTAGTGTAGGGTGTCGTGCTGGGGGTACTGTTTACGGGTTGTGCATAGTGGTGTAGTGTAGTTGTCGTGCTGGGGGTAGTGTATTAGGGTTTACGGTAGTGTTGTGGTGTATGTGTAGTGTTTAAGGGTTGAGAGTAGTGTTGTGGTGTGGTGTATGTGTAGTGTAGGGGGTCGTGCTGGGGGTAGTGTATTAAGGTTTAGGGTAGTGTGGTATATGTGTAGTGTAGGGTTGTGATTTAGGGAAGTGTTGGGGTCGTGCTGGGTAGTGAATGAGTGTAGGGATAGGAGTGGGGGTTTAGGGGTGGTCATGCTGGGGGTAGTTATTTAGGATTTAGGGTAGTGTAGTGGTGTTAGGGTAGTGTAGTGGTGTTTGTGTAGTGTAGGGTGTTGTGTTGGGGTAGTGTGTTAGGGTTTAGTTTATTTTATTTAACAATTACTAAAAATGGTCCATGTACACTAACTAGTGGTATGCGACTTAATGGTCTGCGCTTTAAAAGACATTTCATATATTTTTCATGCAATTGCGAAGTAATGGTAATCGCAGTAAAAATATGCGTACTAATGGCATTTGCGATGTAAAAACATCGCACCGAAAGCATGCGTTGTAATGGCATGCTAAGTATCGTCGTACGTGTGGGTCGAGGCACTGAAGGTGACTAAGGGTGTTGTGTTCCGGAAAGCATCCCTTCAGAAGACACACAAGCCACCACTCATTATGAAATATATACTCTGAAAGCACCTGTTTTGTAAGTGCACTAAATATTTCTGCAGCAGCTTCTCTCATACTGTGTGTTATAACATTTTTAAAATAATGACCTACATATTCAAGGTGCTTTCTGTTACATGCTGGGACCTCGAAGCACTATAAATGCACAAGCCCACCAACCAGAATTGAATCCAGAGACCCTGTTCTCACATAAAGACATCTGCAGGGATTGCATTAACCAACTGAGGTTTCGGAATCCAAAAGAGTGAACTTCCTACTAAGTTGCCCTTGCACTCTGGGTCGAGGCGCTGCAGCTCTGGGGTTAAGTAAACAGCAGCCAGACACTCGCTGTACTGCCTCAGGGAGCTAGAATGAGTCGGGCTCAGGTCGAGGAGAGGTGACTGCTCGCTGTGGACTCGGCCTGGGCCCGGCTAAGTTGTTTACCTTGAACATAATTGCCAGTCTTACTGCTCCAGTGACGTCGATTTGTTTCTTTCCTGCAGTCAGCGAGGTGAGACTCGGGGCTGCAGCTGGGACTGTGCACCGAGTGAGCCGCCTCTGGCTGCCGGGGTACGGGAGGGTTGTGTGTGGGTGTTCAGGATGGAGTCAAAGGATTAAGGCACTCTGACCTTCACACAGAAGGACAGTGACGCGCGTGTGACGTGTGCCGGGGGAGCTCAGTACAGCTTCTGGGTCTCATCGAGCCTGCAGGGGAGACCTGTCCAAGGAGGGGTCGCGGAGCGGACATGAAACGTACCAAGCAGCAGACACCACCAGAAGGAGCCCCGGGCCGTATTACAGAAAGTGCTTAGTTGGTGCAACAGGCGTTTGCGCCCACTTTGCGCGTCCCTGTGGCACTTTGGTATTACAAAAGAGACCGCAGACGCTTGTGCGGCCACTGCTGTAATACCGATAGTGCTCACGCACATAAAGCGCCAGCGCTCTCTGCAGGGGGCATTCCCTCATTTACATGGGGGCGAGCCCCATGCAAATGAGGGAATCCCTTTGCCTCTGCACCCGAGCGGTATTACAGACACGGGCGCAGAGGTAAAGAGGCTCTCAGGGGCGCACCCACAAAGTGCCCTGTGCGTGCGCCCCCTGAGAGAAGCCCTCTGGCGGTGGAAAGGGTGTCCCATGGACCGCCCAGACAGCTGCAGTCACTTACTGCACCCACATGCAAGGGGGTCTCTAATCCCCTTTAAAAGTCCCGTCAGGTTGAGGTGGCCGCCTGCACAGTGAAATACGGAGCGTTTTTTCACCGATTGCGCTGCCCAGGGCAGCGCGAGTTTGCGGCTACACTGTGGCAGCGCATTCATCATAATACGGCGCATTTTCATTGATTGTCTAGTATGTAATGCGGCTCCTGGTGCGTGGGCAGCACCTACATTTGCGTCTATTGCTAATAAAACGCTGGCGGTGCTTGCCACACCCTGCACTGCACATAACCTCCCTGGTGAGTGGTGCACTATACAAAACACACATAACAACAAGGGATACTGGGAAAGGGAGGTGGAAATCCATCCTGAGTCTCCTCAGTAAAAATTCCAGTGGGTTCATGCGCCTGCTGCGGAGGTGCGTAAACAGCTGACCGATGGTTTGAATCCCTTCACTACCGTGTGCTGGGAACCCGAGGAAGGGAGGAGGAAGCCGATCCTGCATCTCCTAAGCAGAAAGCTTAATAGCTCCATGCGCCTGCTGCAGAGGCGCATAAACTGCTGACCATGGCTTTGAATCCCAGCAAGGCCGCCCTATCAATGGGTCTACCTACCCGTGCACCTCTCTGAAATAATGGTAATGCCTAAATATTCAAGTTACTTTGGTCTGAGTATATTTACGCAATATAAAGGAAGATCACTAGCCCTCCCATATACCTGGTAATATTCAATTCACACACTAGTTTCAGAATTAAAACATTTTCAATTCTAAATAATGGCAAAATGATTATTACTTCTTAATCTATACTACTAAGAAGCACTGGCAACACCAATAAAGCTGGCTTCTTTTAGGCATACTTACATTATCTAGACATATCATACAATAATGAAACCGCAAACTCACAGAAAAGCACTCCAACTGTGGTCATTGATTTGATTTATTCACATGAAAATGTCACTCAAAGTGCCAAAAATTTGACATAGAATGTCACTCATTCGCCAACTGAAACCATAGAAATGCCAGAAGTAAGCAATCTGACACACACATGCACAGCTATACACACACATGCTATACACACACATGCACAGCACGCATACAAGGTGCCTGCGCTGGATTTTGGGACCCCCTGCCCCCCAATCCTTCACGTAACAACTGAGGGGGGTCACAGGTCGGACGCACCACCACACAACAAATACATTCCGTCATTTATGGGTTCATTTTGGAAGATGAGCCCCGGGAGATGTTCAGATGTAGAAACGTCCCAGAGGGATGACGTCACTGTGTTTTAATGCAGGTCGCAAAATGATGACGCGCTGTGAAGTTTAAGATGTGAGGGAAGGCCTTGCACAATGCAGGGGAAGAGTGAACTGTGCATCGAAAGATGGTGCAAAAGATTGACCCACCTTCTCACCGTGTGCAGCCAAAATTAAACAAGCCGTACCCAGCTCAGAAGAAACAATCATGGTCAGTAAATTCAAATAAAAGATTAACCTAAAGTCTCAAAGTAAATAATAAACTCGGAGCGACAACAACGTAAGTCTCTCAGCTCTACCGTGAAAATATTTGATCAAGAAACAGCACATCAGGACATACAATGTGCTACTGCCCTGACTTCTGGGTGTTAATATCACGGATTAGCAAAGGACACAACCCAGTCCTCATTCAGAGGACTCACGAGCTAGAGAGTCTGCGTTGGAATGGATTTGTTTTGCTTTGAAAATGCACTGCTATGAACAATAAACAACAAGGGTGTCTTTTAAGCTAAAACCGATGTTTGTTGCGAGCTTTAGAAACCGCACAGGTATTTGGCAACAGTAGTTAAGGACAGACGTCTCGTGCACAGCTGCAATGCTCTCTCGTGCTACTTTCAAAACCTGTAACCAGTCCTGGATTTCCAGTTAATTCCACTTTGCATATTGGGATTTTTTTCGATCAAAGTGACAATGTAAAAACTGAACCTACAAGTTCCAGAATGCAACACGCTGTGGATACGTCAGAGGTGTCACTCTGCCAGCTCTTGGTTTCTTGGCTCCTGGCATGGCCGGGGAGATAAGCAGGTGGCGCACAGGTGAGCAGCAGGACATAGTCTTCAAACGCTTTGCATGTTGACAAAAGCAGGCCTCTCCCTACTATGTAAACACAAGCTGCGAGTCCATGCTTGCAAAGTGCTGATGGATTAAAAAAAGAAGGTAGAGAGACAAAGCTGAGATGATGCTGCAGATGTGAAGGATTTGGTAAGAAGCAGGACTAGAGACATCGCTGACGTTTATAACTTGGTGAGTGCAGGGAAAGTGATCCTCCATACTGCCTCGCACTGTGTCCATCACAGGGAAACTAAAACTGGAGTGCCTGTCTGGACAGAGGCTTCACATGTGTGCAGAACACATTACTTAGTAGCGTCTGAACGACAAACTGCATTGTCAGCAAGCCATGAATTCCCATGTAGCAGCGAGACACGGTGGCCATCATGGACTCATGGGTATAACATGACCAGCATATCTGAGCCACCGCCTCTCATTCCACGTACCCGCCAGACAACTCCACTCTGCCCAACTGGCCCTAGCCACCATCCCACAAGACTAGAGCCGGAGGAAGATCCTTCTCCTACCTCACCGAAAAAACCTGGAACACCCTGCCTCTCCAGCAGGCGCGCAACGCCCATTGGGCTAAATGGGCTTCAGCCCCCCCCCCCCCCCCCCCGTCGTCGTCTTCAGCCTGTGCGGCTGATTTACATGCACTATAAAACCGAAAGTAAGCAAACTGTTTTTCCCCCGTTTAATTTTTTTAAGGCTGCACATCGTAGCTTTTTTTATTAATGGGTGCTTTAGCATGGCATCTGAGAATTCGATTTTAATTACCACTTCCGAGAGGCCCAGTTTCAGCAAACCTCCCTGCCCCTCACTTTGTTTTCTTGGAAATGGGCTGCCACGGAGGCGCTATCCTTCCCTGAAGGCAGGGATTTCACCTAAGCAATTTTGATGTGCCGTGCAGCATGGGGTGGGAGTGGGAAGATGTGCACAGCAGGGGGATTTGACTCCTGCAGGATTTCCTTTACAAAAGAAAAGTGTCACTGGCGCTGGCCATCCCTTTCCCCCTGCTGTGCACATCTTACAACTCCCAGCACCAAGAGTCCTGTAGTGTGTGCTTGGGTTTTGTGACTGACTTTTCAAGTGAGGCACTGCCTGCCCTCGGCATTTTGGACACTGCTTCTCGAGGAACATATCAACCTAATTTTTCTCAGCAGCCGTCCTTACTTATAGCCAGTCTGTACTTTGGAGCGTCGTTAGATTTGGTGCGCCTCATTTTGTTTTTGGTAGGACAAAAGGATGAGTGGCTGTGCCGGTAATCAAGCTTATGATGTGGCGAGTGACCTGCCGCTATGCGCACAGTACATCTCAGGTTTACACGCATGATCAGTTTCTAACTGAACACAATGAATGGGCGCGCCAAATGAGTGCTGCTCCTTGCATCCTATGGCCCCTTCATTGATTAGAAGTAGTTATTGGGGTGGAGAGGGGCTATGAATGTGCGTAAGCAGGAATATAGTGCCTAGTGGGTTTTGGCACTGTGACAGTGCTCGTGCTGGCTATGAAAGTAGCACATTGAGGTAGGGAGCATGGAGGCACCTACAGTTGGTGCCTGGAGTGGAGCTGTCACTTGAAGCATGCTAAAGTGGCCCAACTTCTAATAGGAAGTCGCTAGCAGCCGTGCGTAAGGCAACTCTTTAATTTAATGCCCGACTAGTTCTTTCTATGATCAATCCGTTTTTATCATTTTTAACAAACTTGCCACTGAACTGCCTTACTTGGTTGGAAATAACACGTTCAGCCCTGGTACTCCACGATCCTTCCGCATCAATGGGTGTAGGTGTTTCGTTTCAGTTTCTGCACTCCAGTGCTCTAGGGTCATATGGTGAAGTGAGAGCAGAGATCCTGTGTTAAGGATGATGGCTGTGAAGTTGTGCGACACCTGGGGTGTCCTGAGCTTACACCACAAGTGTGATGGAGCTGATGGCCAGGGGCGCGTGGTTGGCCCCAGTTCAGCTGAGTGGGCTTGGGGCAGTGATACTACGGGTATCTGCCCCGAATCAGCTGAGTGGGCCGGACAGTGGTGCCATAGATGGGTGGTACTTGCCTGTGATGCTGTTACAAAGAAGATTGTAGCCTCATTTCCAGCAAGGGGCCTTGAGATAGTGGTGCCCCTGGCATGTCTTTACAAGAGATGTGAAACAGAAGAAGGCCTCCTTATCTGCTGAGTGGCCCCGGCCAGTGGTGCCACGGGTGGAGGAGTCCCTGTCTGTGATGTCGATTGAAGAATATGGGGGCCATTTCTAATACATCCAGTCAACGGGTAGGTTGATCTTTCTAAATTAGTCTGCACGACTTTGACAACAGATGATGGCCAAATATGTCTACCACGTCCTAAGTTTGGATCGGTGGTATGTGTATTTCAGACAGGTTCCCAAGTTTATTTGTGGATTTTTTGTTTATTTACACGTTTTTCTTCGATTCATCATCTATCTCAATAAAGACCGATAAAACCTGCCAATCTTAAGCATTCACTGTGCTGTAATTCATGTGTTATGCCATCATAATACACATTTTAAGATGCCTCTTGCAAGTAACCGGCTGTTCTTTGTAAGAATTTCCTCCATCTGAAGCCAGGCCCCAATATGTTAAGTGATTTATAACACCAGGCCTGTACCCAGGCCATGGGGCTAGCTTAAGATAACTATTTTTTCTTAGTTTCATTTCATTATTTATTTACTATGCAAATAGGCATGTGTGGTCTCATTTTGGTATTCTTTTCATTCTATAGTATTATTTGACTATTTGTTAAACATGGACGTTCACTCGCTAGGAGCCTCTTGGCGCTATAGATATGAAACTGATAGCAGATTCAGCTTGGTGGAAGGAATTACAGTGTGAAAATACAGGTTTTTAGATGTTCCCGTTATTTCAGGTGGGATAGTGGTCTGAGTTTATTAAATGCAACTTCATTCTACTTATATTACCTTCCTTATGCATATATATACCTTCCATGTACTTATGCATCTTTGTATTTATTACTTTGCTTCTAATTCAGCATGTCCAATGCACTACCCTAGAGCTCACTCTATATCTCTCGCAATATATCCTCTAGCTCCCCTCTGACTCATCTCAAACCTCACTCTGCTACTCTCTTCAATGCACTGCCCTATTTCTAACCCTATACCTCTATCAATATATCCTCTACCTCCACGCTTTTGTTCATCCCAAGCCCCATACTCTTTGCTCCTCTAACCCTCCTTGCATAATCTCAAACCTCTTTTACTATTTAGATCTCCCAAACAAGCCTTTCTAAACCCTTTCCTCTGGCTCTTCCCACTCCACTTTACTCATCCCAAATCCCTCCTACTGCTATGAACCCCTCCAAAAAAAGAAATTCTAGACCCTTCCTTCTTCTATCCCGCCACTATTCCTTTTCAATACAAATAACAGATTAAAATCTCCACCTCTCAAATGACTTTAATATTTTACTATACTAATTCCCCACTAATCCTGTTTGGGTTCCGGAGTAGCGTGCTACCGCCAACAAGCGCTTCAACACCTCATCAGGGTTAGCAAGCGCTATATAAATGCAAACCTTTTCCCTCTTCTATCCCTCCACTATCCTTCTCAATCCAAATAACAAACTAACATATTCACCCCTCAAATTAATTTCGTATATCACTATACTAATTCATCACTAATTCTCTATGGGCTCCAGAGTAGTGTGCTACTGATCAAAAAAGCGCTCCGACGCCTCGTCAGTGGTAGTAAGCACTTACAAATGCAATTACATTTGGAGCTGCACCAGCTGAAGAGGTGAGGATTGGAACTGTGTGACAGGGATATAATTACCAAGTTCTGTGTTTTTCGAAGTACACATTGCCTGGTATTTGACCTGCCTTTAGAAGAACAGCAAATGTAACACAATATTATCAAAATGTAAATGCTTTATCATTTCTCATGACCCTCTAAATTCCAACATGGTTATTTTGGGGGTGCTGCAGCACAGAAATCCCCACCCCTATTTCCACTGCCTATACATTAAAGCACCATGCTTTAATGACTTCACTGCCAATAAATAAATGTTAGTTAGTGCTATAGTTTGTAACACTGCAAATAGGCACATTGCAAAATCTGAAATTCCTTGTGTCTTTGAGGGGTGGATAAGTACATGACACGTGTCCAGAGTCCCTTTTTTGGGTGAATTACATCTTTGACCAGTCTTGGTTTTTCAGAGAGGAGCATGTTGTTCTGAGCTCTTTTGAACCTGTTTCGTGAGCATTTCATTAGAAAAAAGGGTGTCATTTCAACCATTTAAATAATATCATTGTGTGACAATATAAAGCATTTGAGTGGCACTTTATTGCAAGATGAACAAATCCTTTGTCTGTTATTATATAAATGTTTGACATTACCCTCTGTTCTCCAATTTAATTCTTATAAAACTAATTATTGTCTAGTTTCGAATACAGAATTTGTCACTTCTTTTTCTCAGCTTGGCCTGAACATTACCCGATCCTGATTATCTGCCATTTTAGCCCTGCCCCATTGATTAACATATTAGCCACGCCCCTTTGTTCGCCATGTTAGCCCCCCCCAAAGTTAAGACCTAGTTGCGCCCCTGCTCTCCAGCAATCCCTGTCGCAGACCCCATTCAGGAAGATCTCAAGACCTGGCTCTTCGACTGATCCCCAGCGACCAGACGGATCAGCAGCCCCGCCCCCAACTCACCATCAAGACCCTATCGGGTGAGTAGCAGCACTTTACAAACGGACTGACTGATGGAACTTCCCTCGCGACCCATGGCGACTCTTGTTGGGCAATCAAGACGCTTTGTTGCTGCAGCCAGGACACTGCTACGTGGATCTATGATGATCTCTTAAGAACTGTTGCGTTCCCCTGAAGTTGTTTTGAAGGACATTGGGAACACAGAAAAGCAGTCCGAAAGCGGAGTTATGTTGCGAAAACAAACTTTAAAGAATTTTGAGCATTTAGCTTGAACTTCCCTAAAGGCTGTACAATTGTTTTACACTTCAGGTTATCCAGTGAACACAACAAGAAGAATTGTCAGGCCAGAATTAATTTGCACTTGCAATGTATGTATGAGAATGTATAAGGTATTCACAATTTCACAAATGCGTATAAGAGTTGCCCACTTAGGAATCACAGGATAATATTGTTTGCAAATAACTTCTGCAATGAAGAGTCCTGTAGAAACTGTACACAGAGCGCGCGCACTGACTGAGCTTGAGGAAGTCACGCTATTCATAGAGAGAAGTGTTTATAAACATAAATGCAAGATACTGATCTCATGGATGTTTAGTTTCTGGACTAACACGTTCCCATCAAAGCGCAGAGAGTTGGTTACACAGAGATATCACCAAGGTATATCAACAGTTAAATTCAGGACTGGTTATGTCCTGTTACTGAAGAGATCGCTCACGGTCTTCAGACAACCCACTACGCCCTATGCCTTGCAGACCTCAATCCACAGCAGAAAGGACAAGTCTGTGTAATGTAGCATGCTCCCCAGCCCGGGTACTCGCCAGACTATGCCACACACAAAGCTCAGTACAACACATCTTTATTCTTCCGTGTGTAACTGCACACTAAACATTATAAACATGCCTTCAGTTCACTACGCTCTAATGCTTACATCACACTTCTACTGAGTCCACCAGAAGCCACAAAGGTCCCACCGCTACATACTCATGCAACGCTACAGTGGGTGTCTCTGCAGTGGTGTAAGGATAATTGAGGGGGCACCCCTGCAAGGTACGTGGAGGGGCCCCCTCAGGAGCTCTCTGGCCGAAGTGCTGTGCTGTTGGGCCCCCTGGAGCTTGGGGGCCCGCACAGCAGGGGCTGTGGGGGGCTGTGTTACTCCCTTGTGTCTCTGTTTTCTCTCTTATCTCATTCCCCTTTCCGTGTTTTGCCATTGAATCTCCCATTTTTGTGTAAGTGGTTGTTGGTGCCGATGGTAGGAGACGGAAAAATGCATCACTCCCGTTGGAACTCAAGAACAAGGTCCGTGCTCTTGGATAGGATTTAACATTATTGTAAGAATAGTGACAGCGGTAGCATGTAATATTCAATTGGGGTGCAGAAAGACAGGAGCAATACAAGATGGGGGAGGGTATTGGAGGTTATCACCCCGAATGGGAATTCAGTGATCTTATCAGGGGCTGCTGCTCCTCAGGAGCGTCGCCCCGTCTGCTGTGAGCGGGGCTGCTCCTCCTCAGGAGCGTCGCCTGTCTGCTGTGAGCGGGGCTGCTCCTCCTCAGGAGCGTCGCCCCGTCTGCTGTGAGCGGGGCTGCTGCTCCTCAGGAGCGTCGCCCCGTCTGCTGTGAGCGGGGCTGCTCCTCCTCAGGAGCGTCACCCCGTCTGCTGTGAGCGGGGCTGCTCCTCCTCAGTAGCGTCGCCCCGTCTGCTGTGAGCGGGGCTGCTCCTCCTCAGGAGCGTCGCCCCGTCTGCTGTGAGCGCAGCAGGCAAACACAAATAAATAAAACGGCATGTCAATGCCATTTTATTTATTTGCCACCGCATTGCCTCGCACTGTGTGCAGCGCAAGGGTCGTGCGGGGCTGAATCCTGCAAATGTAGGATGACAGCACTGGTCTACAGTGAGCACGTCGGAGTGGCCACCCGTCTTGCGACAGCCGGCCCGACATGTTCACCGTAGACCCAACACTCCAAAGGCTGGCCAACAGCCTGGGGGTTGCTGGCACAGGCTCCCAGCCTCAAAATGAGCGCTGGGTGAGCCTGCTCCCACCAATCCTAGAGCTGCTTTCACAGCATGAGAGCAGCTCCAGGACTGGAGGGAGTTGCATTCCGCATGCTGGAAGGAAGTCTTTTCTTTTTCTGCTTGTGGAAAGCTAACAGAAGTGCCGCACCGATCGTGCTCCCGAGTTTATGGTGAGTCCAGCGCCTTCGCGCCCCACTATTTTTTACTTACAGTAGTTGCCACTGGATCTTATCTTGTGACCTTACAGAGGTCAAAGAATTCACAGTGTGCACACTGAAGGGAGCATGAGGAGTGCATGGGTGCAGGTAGAACAGCAGCAAAAGGGAACTCGTGGTCTAGCTGTGTACAATGTTAGTGAGGCTTCACCTGGAGTACTTGATGACAGTACAGAGGCCTGTCCGATGGGAGGACCCGACATGCTGTATCCGTGCTGGTACTGGTGGGGCCCATGAGACTGAAAATACCCAGATATTTAATTAAAAACATACTAAACTAATGAGGAACTAAAGCCAAGTATGAAAACACTTGTGGCCACAGGTGAAGATCAGTGAGGAAAGGAGAAAGACAGCCGAAGCTGAAGTCCCTCAGCCAGCACAGTGTCCTCGAGGGCACTTCAAGATGGCGGCACAGGATGAGGCCAGACCTACGGCAAGCCAGAGGGGGCTCTGCAGCAGGAGCAAGAAGCGCGACTCAACCCGACCTACGGCAAGCCAGAGGTGGGCCTGCCTGCTGCAGGAGCAAGAAGCGCGACTCGACCAGACCTACGGCAAGCCAGAGGTGGGCCTGCTGCAGGAGCAAGAAGCGCGACTCGACCCGACCTACCGCAAACCAGAGGTGGGCCTGCAGTAGGAGCAAGAAGTGTGACTCGACCCGACCTACGGCAAGCTAGAGGTGGGCCTGCTGCAGGAGCAAGAAGCGTGACTCGACCCGACCTACGGCAAGCCAGAAGTGGACCTTCAGCAGGAGCAAGAAGCGTGACTCGACCCGAACTACGGCAAGCCAGAGGTGGGCCTGCCTGCTGGAGGAGCAGGAAGCGTGACTCGACCGGACCTACGGCAAGCCAGAGGTGGGCCTGCTGCAGGAGCAAGAAGCGTGACTCGACCCGACCTTCGGCAAGCCAGAGGTGGGCCTGCTGCAGGAGAAAGAAGCGCAACTCGACCCCACCTACGGCAAGCCAGAGGTGGGCCTGCAGCACGAGCAAGAAGCGTGACTCGACCCGAACTACGGCAAGTCAGAGGTGGGCCTGATGCAGGAGCAAGAAGCGTGACTCGACCCGACCTACGGTAAGCCAGAGGTGGGCCTGCCTGCTGCAGGAGCAAGAAGCGGGACTCGACATGACCTACGGCAAGCCAGAGGTGGGCCTGCTGCAGGAGCAAGAAGCGTGACTCGACCCGACCTACGGCAAGCCCGAGGTGGGCCGGCAGCAGGAGTAAGAAACGTGACTAGACCCGAACTACGGCAAGCCAGAGGTGGGCCTGCTGCAGGAGCAAGAAGCGTGACTCGACCCGACCTACGGCAAGCCAGAGGTGGGCCTGCCTGCTGCAGGAGCAAGAAGCGTGACTCGACCGGACCTACGGCAAGCCAGAGGTGGGCCTGCTGCAGGAGCAAGAAGCGTGACTCGACCCGCCACGGCAAACCAGAGGTGGGTCTGCTGCAGGAGCAAGAAGCGCGACTCGACCCGACCTACGGCAAGCCAGAGGTGGGCCTGCCTGCTGCAGGAGCAATAAGCGCGACTCGACACGACCTACGGCAAGCCAGAGGTGGGCCTGCCTGCTGCAGGAGCAAGAAGGGTGACTCGACCCGACCTACGGCAAGCCAGAGGTGGGCCTGCAGCAGGAGCAAGAAGCGTGACTCGACCCGAACTACGGCAAGCCAGAGGTGGGCCTGCTGCAGGAGCAAGAAGCGCGACTCTACCCGACCTACGGCAAGCCAGAGGTGGGCCTGCTGCAGGAGCAAGAAGCGCGACTCGACCCGACCTACAGCAAGCCAGAGGTGGGCCTGCAGTAGGAGCAAGAAGCGTGACTCGACCCGACCTACGGCAAGCTAGAGGTGGGCCTGCAGCAGGAGCAAGAAGCGTGACTCGACCCGACCTACGGCAAGCCAGAGTTGGGCCTGCAGCAGGAGCAAGAAGCGTGACTCGACCCAACCTACGGCAAGCCAGAGGTGGGCCTGCTGCAGGAGCAAGAAGCGTGACTCGACCCGACCTACGGCAAGCCAGAGGTGGGCCTGCAGCAGGAGCAAGAAGCGTGACTCGACCCGAACTACGGCAAGCCAGAGGTGGGCCTGCAGTAGGAGCAAGAAGCGTGACTCGACCCGACCTACGGCAAGCCAGAGGTGGGCCTGCAGTAGGAGCAAGAAGCGTGACTCGACCCGACCTACGGCAAGCCAGAGGTGGGACTGCAGTAGGAGCAAGAAGCCTGACTCGACCCGACCTACGGCAAGCCAGAGGTGGGCCTGCAGTAGGAGCAAGAAGCGTGACTCGACCCGACCTACGGCAAGCCAGAGGTGGCTCAGCTGCAGGAGCAAGAAGCGTGACTCGACCTGACCTACGGCAAGCCAGAGATGGGCCTGCTGCAGGAGCAAGAAGCGCGACTCGACCCGACCTACGGCAAGCCAGAGGTGGCTCAGCTGCAGGAGCAAGAAGCGTGACTCGACCCGACCTACGGCAAGCCAGAGGTGGGCCTGCAGTAGGAGCAAGAAGCGCGACTCAACACGACCTACGGCAAGCCAGAGGTGGGCCTGCCTGCTGCAGGAGCAAGAAGCGTGACTCGACCCGACCTACGGCAAGCCAGAGGTTGTGGAAAATTAATACGGTTTGGTGAACATTATCTGCGCCATCTTCCCTTTGCCCCGATGCCACACTCTTTGTCGCACACACCCACCACTTTAGCTGCCTTGATCAGAACCACCCTCTGCACACCCCTGACCCCCAGCACGGCTCTTCACCCTCACAAGCACCCCCACGCACTGATCACTCCCGCTCTCACATGCCTTGCGCATAAGCGGCAGCCATTTTGAGCACCATGGCCCCTCTGCCCCTCGCTGATAGCCAGCGCGTCTCTCACTCTCTCTTAGCCCCGCAGGCATCCCCCGCATGCTGACAACCCCCTCGCTCTCATATGCCTCGGGTCATAAACCCCTCTTCAGCGCAGCTCTGCCTCGGAATCCCATCCTGTTCCCAGCGCGACACCTCCTTCATCCCTTTCATGGTCCCAAGTCCTTTGATACAAACCCCTTTTTCCTGTGTGCCCGTTTGTCTCCCTTGTTCCCAGGCCGCCACCTGGCCCTGCAGATACTGTTTATTACCCCCCGTACAGTAGGAAGCTTCCCCCTATCAAAAGACCCTCGAGTCAATCGAACACCCTTCACCCCATGAGATCCGATCAACTCCACACATTCCGTGAATCGGCGGAATGTCCAGCTGCGCGATAAACATCACCTGTTGTGACCGGGGTGGGGATTTCAACTGTAAACGTGTGGGAACGGGCTTGAAGCGGGGATTCCTAGGATGCCTTTCCGTACATCAAAAAACTGACAAGTATATGTTTCATGTAATAAAGCAATAAACCTGTGTATAAGAGGCCAGGCCTCAGAGATGCGGTTAGAGCACCTCGTGACGATACTTGCTGTCCGAATTGATGTGTTCTCCTCCGGAGAGAATAAACCCACGTTTCCTGCCTTTCAGTCTCCAGCGCCTGCTTCTTCATTGATTAATATTTTGCGGGTAATAGAGGCGACACCGCCGGGCAACACAAAAGGGTCTTTGGTCACTGGTTGTCTAGCCACCCTTTTACAAATTGGCATCCCAAACGTGGGGCCCATCAGCGACTCGTGGATCCAGTGGGAGAGGTCCTGACGACAGAGTGAATGACTGCAACGATCGGGAGGTACCCTGTCCGATAGACCCTCGTCTGGCAGCCGATCAACCGAACTTCACTGGTTCCGAACAGACCTCTCTCGAGTGATCTACGGTCCTGACTGGGAACCATCAGGAGTGCAGCGAAGATTACGAAGAAAAGAGGACGATCGGGCGCTGGATTCGGAAGACAAGAAACTGTCCATGCGGTCCGGGTAAGGTCGTGTAGACACGACGAATTAAGAAATTGTTTGATTGATTGAAAAAAATACTAGTATTACTCTTTGTTAATTTATTTGGAGTTTCGCTGTCGGCAAACGGAGAAACAACCGGCTCTCCCTTTGCAAACAGTGAAGGATAGGTACGCACCCGTCGTACTTATCTTTCTCCCCCACTGATTAATTCCCCCCCCCCATTGATTAACTGTTACGGATTATTTTCTGGAGATTCTCTGTCTGTAAACAGGAAAGAATAGGTTCCCTCTTTGCAGATAGTGAAAGGGTAGGTGACGCAGACCTTTTTGCGGGCCTACTTATTCTCCCCATTGACCATTTTTTTGATTGATATTGGTTCTTGAGGTATTCACTGCCTGCAAACAACGTAGAATAGAAATATTCTGTCTAGTCTTTGCACACAGTGATAAGATAGGTAGTGCTGACTATTGTCCCCATTGTGACCCGTCATGCCTGTCTTCTCCCCACTGATTGGTAGCTGGTTCAGCCCGGACCGTTTATTAGAGGTGGACCATCTAGCTCCACTGGAAGGCACCCCTAATAAAGAAATGTTCACAAAGTATGGATTAATTACCATAGCCTATAGTAAGCTATGGCACAAGTATACCAAAGCAAATCAAGAGAAACAGTGGCCACTGGTAGGATCCTTCGATCTTGACAAAATAGAAACGTTAGAAATAACCCTTCGTAGTAGCAAGACCACGCCTATTATGCTCGACAGTCTCGGTATGTGGCGCAAAGAAGCAATGCAACGAAAGGAAAGAGACGAAGTCAGAGTAGGTAAAGAAACGCGACAGGCGACCTTCCAAGCGTCTGGTAGGCCAAAGGAAGGGGCAGCGACGACACAGTTCCAAGGATTAGACACAAAAAGGGAACAGCGTAAAGGGACGTACCGACAGGTCAACCCCGAGACACAACGACCCGAAAGTAACCCCCCGACACTACGCGTAGGACGAACAGACTTAAGGCAAAACCAATGTGCTTTTTGTAAAAGACTCGGGCACTGGAAAGCCCAATGCCCGACTCTACGGAACATAGGTAAGAGCAGAGGGCCGACAGAAATAACAGGCCGGCAGAAAGGGAAAAGGCGCGAGACAAAGACGAATCAGACTAACACGGACAGGACAGATAGAACTACAACGTTTGATTATGCCCGATGGCACAGATTTCGTCAGACCGATTTCAACGACATGTTTGAGTTCTGGGACTGATTACTCTCTGCCCCCCCCCCCCCCAATCTGAAAAACAAAAGCAATTACAGGCCTGCATAGACAACCCCCATGCAGGAAATCTGTGCTTGTGGATACCCCGCCCCCATTACCCAGGCATAAATACCTACCCCCACTGTAATGAGGTTCTCGTAGTAAAAGGATTCAAGGAAGCCAAGTCTCTGTTATATAATTTAAGATTTAATTACAATAAAGATAACACACAACCAACGATAAATAGGAAAACTAGTAAAACATTCTGTAAAGCAAAACCGTACTAATAGGAGCAATACAATACGTATTTCACCCACTCCGGAAGTTCCCAAAATGCAACAGGTCACCGGTCACGCCCATCCGGAAGGTGAAACACTCAGCACGTGTGGGGCGGGGTCCTGCCGACAGCCAGCAATCACGGAGGTCGCCGGTGGGATGCCCAGAAGGCACCATGGGCCCGGCACGTCCCATCCTCTTCTCCCATATGGTCTAGCGGTTGAGATTCCTGGTTTTCTCCGCCGAGGCCCAGGCCACGAGTAGGGAGGGGGCGGATGCAGATGACCCCCTCCCTCGCATTTTCTGGTCCGGCCATCACGACTATCTCCGCTGAAAATTGACCCAGGGTGGGCTGGGAGAGGGAGGCGACGCGGACGAGCCACCCTCACCTCCCCAGGTGCAGGTTTCCCAGCCCCGGCCCGGCGCAGAAATCCTCCAGCCGGGCGACGGATATACCTGCGCAGCACAGAACATACAATGTCCGACGGACCTATTTCCGCAGCACAGAACATACAATGTCCGACGGACCTATTTCCGCAGCACAGAACATGCAATGTCCGACGGGCATACTTGCGCAGCACCGGACATACAATGGTCCTCCAGAGTACTCGCAGAGTCAGGGGTGTAGGGTGGTCATCATGTACACCCCTGATTCGAAGGAACGGCGTGGGGTGCACTGGGAGAGGGAGGCGATGCGAACGAGCCTCCCTCACCTCCCCGGGTAGAGGCGCCACAGCTGCACCCTAGCACCCCGAGCCAAATGTCCTGCTCCAACGGCACAGTGTTCCATTTTTTCGCCCCAAAGAAGTCTCTACCACTCTTGAAGACACGACGAAGGGCGGCTGCTGCAGGGTCTCAAAATGGCGTCTGGGCCCCCTGGAAGGCGGGTCTAGGCCGCTGGAGTAACTTTGTCCGGTATTGCAACTCGGGCGCTTGCCTGCCTGGGCACGAGCCCCCACCTCCGACAACATCCCCACAGCTTTGAAGATTCTACCAGAGTCCTAGGAGCCCTCGGCCCCTACAGGCTTCCGGTGGGGAACAACTGCCTTGATCACTAATGAAATGACCACGACATAGCCACAAGATGGTGGTGCTCTCGTGTCAGCACCAGCTTCAGTCTGAATCATCCAAAAATATTGTGGGCTAACGAATTCGAGTAAGTTCCGGCTGAACCTCAACGTGACCCGGTAGGGAAGATTCTACCTCCCTCCCCTTTTGATTGACGGTCCACATTACCAGCCCCTCTGTTAGCACAGGTTTTTGAACTGCCGAAAGGGACTCTGGTGCAACCAACCCGGCATCGCCCAAAATGGCGCCGGTATCAATAGGAACTTACGAATACCGCGTGGTGTTCTTTAGCTAACAAGACTTGATGTTCTGAGATATGTATGTGAACCTTTGTACACTTGACGAAAAAGGGAGGAGGGTTCACTTGGCGAACATTTGAAAGGATCCCGTTAAAATGTTGATTTCAATGTACGATTTATTATGATATTTATTGTAACCGATACATAACGTAGCTTATGACGCACGCCCACGGTATACATCTAGAAATGTGATTGCAATTAGTCTGACTGTGTTTCAATTTATGAAATAAATACCCTCTAATCCCTCAATTATTAATAGACATTTTTAGTTTCTTGCAAATAACTAAGTAGACGTTTTTCAATGTTTTTAAAATGCTGCAAAATAGCCCCCTACTGTATGTGCTTCAGCCATCGCTGTGTCCGGCCAAATACGATTGCACCCACATATTTACCTACTGAACGATTATGCAAATAAAGGTTTTCCAAACTGTGAACAGGTATCGCATACTTTTGTAAATGTGGGAATTGGCGGGAGGGCTAATTCTGTGCGCAACCGTTTTGCTCTCTTTTTAAGGTTATTAGAAAATGGTTGTTTGGCCCCGGATTGATGATCGAATCTAAGGTATGATACGCTGCCTCCAAATATGCGACTAGGCTCAGGAACTAACGCATGAAGAAGGACCTCGACTTCTGAGTACGGGTAAAGTGAAGCGGTGTGATAAAGGTATGATGCTCGAAGTTACTAAGGGACAGGGTTGGCCGAAGAACTGATATGCCTTAGAACATCACAGCGTTGGGAATGATTTAAGGATCCCGATAGCTAGATACATCTACAAACCAGATACCTCGCGCTAGGCGCCTCTGATTTCTTTTTAGCGTTTCCCTACACACGATCTATAATGCCACCCTCGGACCCCCCCATGAACAACCTATCACACTGCCCGCCCCCCTTGACTTCAGAAACCAAGACCCTAGGGATTATATCCCGAGGAGATAAGACGAGTATGTGGTAAGTAAAGAACTTTCGTGCCCGTACATTTGATATGCTCGAATGTTGTTCCCCCTCCCTTTCTTCCTTTTTCTCCCTCTACAGGTTACATTGGAATCACGACTAGGGTATAGTAAAGATCTGGAGCCACGCCATGTCTGATACATGAAGTGGACCTACACTGCAAGATGGCACCTAAAGACACCCAACTCAATGCATGTCCTTAATGTACCCGGCCTAATGCTCTTCCGTCCCAAACTGCATGCTTTCTACATTCTAACACAAACCCAAAATGTCTCATGTTGGGTAATGCACTGAATAGCCTAAATAGTACACGGCCACTCTCCATGTCACACGTGTACTATTTAGCCTATTGTTGATCTCTCTCTCTCTCTCTATCTGTCTCTCTCTATCTTTTTTCTTCTCTCTCTCTCTCTCTCTCCTCCACACTTTCACTCTTCCTAGCGACTGGCACCTAATTGGCGAACCACTACCCCTGGTGCGCCACCTGATTGGCTCCAAAATACCACAAGTATTTGCACAAATTTGTCTTAAATAAAAATTACATCGATACCACGTTACTACCTCTCCTTTTCTGCTAAATATTGATGAAACCTAGATTGGCCGAAAAGAAAGGGACAGGTAAGACGACTAAGGTTCCCTAATCTGACCCATATTGAGGGAACTACTTGTCAGTGGCATCCATGATAAAAATGTCTCTGGTAAACGCGACCTTCCCCGTCCCGAAATTATCTCAATACCCAAACAGTAAAAGTGATCGAGACATCCCCGTTTTCCCAAAATGCCCCAAGTTTTGTATCAGCTGCCTTGGACGAGAGTTTGAAAAATGCCCCTTGCCCCAGTTCGCTATATTCCTAGTTGTTTCCCATTAGACCTCGCTCACCCCAAGGATGAGTTGAATAGTCATCGCAAGCCCCGAGTTTTTTTTTAATAAAGTAGCCAGGTTGTAAGAAACTATGTAGAATTTAGAATAATGTTTGCGAAGTTAGAATTAAGTCAAAAATGAAAGAACTTGTTGCAAGTAAACCCTGTTGAAAGTAAACTGTTTAGCCGAAAGATAGGATGCATTGATATAATGAAAAATCGTTTAGCCTATGTTCATTCCTCAGAAAGATACCTATCAGACCATGGTGAATAGCACGTTGCACTTTTTCGTAAAATACAAAGCCCTGAAGAACGGCATAAGCTTCATAGGACTCGTACTAGGAAAGTGGGTCTCTGTCAGAAGAATTGACATGACTGTGATAAAATGCAATGAATAAGTATCAGACTTCGTTCCACGCCAATGAATGTAATACCAACAAAACGCCAAAGAAATAGTAACGAAGGAAAGCTGTAGGGAACCCAACAAACCTATCATCAATTATTTATACGTTGGCTTCAAAAAACCTCAATGTAACGGATGCTTACCCAGTTGCTTAGTGTTGGGAGAGAAATAGATTTATGTGATTACCTTCCTCTGCAAAATCTCTAAAGACTGTCTTTTCAAACTCATTTAAGGGTACCACTGTCGGAGGAGAAAGAGACCGGATGTGGGAGCACGCGGCCTGACTGCAGATCGTGGAACATCAGTGACATTGGCCAAGGCGAGACCGCAGCAGTAAGGAGTCGCAGGACGAGGCACTGTTTCTGACAGAATAAAAGGAAAGGGCTGACCTGAGGCCCCTGCTTTATGATCGACATGTGCCGAAAAGTCCCCGCTCTCTGAACCTGGTTATGGACCCGCCTGTCTAAAATTTTCCGTCCCCCTGGTCTGTTCCCGATCTGGCCCTGCTCCATCCCCTCCTCCTCCGACCTACCATAAGGAACTACTCACACACCCCCCTCCCTCCACCTGAACTTTCAAAATCCTCTAAATCCTACTGTACCATCCAGAGAAGGGTATTTCCTGCGTCAAAAGGGAGGGAGCTCCGACTAAGTAGACCACGAACTGTGTTAAATCTCAGAACGGTGACCTTAACACCACCAAGGGTCGCCCCAAAGAGAAGCTAAACGAAGTCTGTGGTTCTGCCCGCTACCGAGCACCTTGAAGATGATGGAAGCAACAGGAAATACCCACTACAGAGACCCAAGGGCAGACAGACTCCACAACTCAAAGACAATTGCACTCTTCATCACAATCCTTTTCTGTCTCCCTCTAATGACCACACTCTGGATTATGAAAGAGAATGCACCTGCTCCAAAACCGTAACGCATTTCTCCCACGAGGTCTGGCGAAACAAAACAAAGACACACTCCTGCCCGCAGACCTCCAACGGCTCAACCCACATGGACATTCCTACTAAAGAACGAATTGTAATGCAGGTGCTCAACAGTGCCAACAGAAGACGACAAAGAATGCTGAGAACTCACTAATAATGGTCCACGACCATAAGACACTGGAAACCCTGATTATTGTTTTTACTATGTCTCATTTCTCTCCCAACCACCATTGAATTGACTATGCTCCAACCGAGTACAAAAAGAACTTACTTACGTGGTAACCTATCAGTTCCTATTCCAAATGACTATAAGCATCTATGATCTGTACCCAACGCTCTCACTACATAATTTATGTCTGATATTGCATTACTATGACTTTCCTGCAACGAGCTTAACGATGAGCCCGCCCACTATGATGAAAAGATTTTTAAATGTGATGTTTATGTACAGTTCCTTCCCCTGGGTTATCACTTCCTTACTTATGACCACCACAGTAGACATAGATAGGAAATAGGCCAGCAAGATGTCTTAGAAATGTTAAAGGGAGGACTGTGGAAAATTAATACGGTTTGGTGAACATTATCTGCGCCATCTTCCCTTTGCCCCGATGCCACACTCTTTGTCGCGCACACCCACCACTTTAGCTGCCTTGATCAGAACCACCCTCTGCACACCCCTGACCCCCAGCACGGCTCTTCACCCTCACAAGCACCCCCGCGCACTGATCACTCCTGCTCTCACATGCCTTGCGCGTAAGCGGCAGCCATTTTGAGCACCATGGCCCCTCTGCCCCTCGCTGATAGCCAGCGCGTCTCTCACTCTCTCTTAGCCCCGCAGGCATCCCCCGCATGCTGACAACCCCCTCGCTCTCATATGCCTCGGGTCATAAACCCCTCTTCAGCGCAGCTCTGCCTCAGAATCCCATCCTGTTCCCAGCGCGACACCTCCTTCATCCCTTTCATGGTCCCAAGTCCTTTGATACAAACCCCTTTTTCCTGTGTGCCCGGTTGTCTCCCTTGTTCCCAGGCCGCCACCTGGCCCTGCAGATACTGTTTATTACCCCCCGTACAGTAGGAAGCTTCCCCCTATCAAAAGACCCTCGAGTCAATCGAACACCCTTCACCCCATGAGATCCGATCAACTCCACACATTCCGTGAATCGGCGGAATGTCCAGCTGCGCGATAAACATCACCTGTTGTGACCGGGGTGGGGATTTCAACTGTAAACGTGTGGGAACGGGCTTGAAGCGGGGATTCCTAGGATGCCTTTCCGTACATCAAAGTACTGACAAGTATATGTTTCATGTAATAAAGCAATAAACCTGTGTATAAGAGGCCAGGCCTCAGAGATGCGGTTAGAGCACCTCGTGACGATACTTGCTGTCCGAAATGATGTGTTCTCCTCCGGAGAGAATAAACCCACGTTTCCTGCCTTTCAGTCTCCAGCGCCTGCTTCTTCATTGATTAATATTTTGCGGGTAATAGAGGCGACACCGCCGGGCAACACAAAAGGGTCTTTGGTCACTGGTTGTCTAGCCACCCTTTTACAAGGTGGGCCTGCAGCAGGAGCAAGAAGCGTGACTCGACCTGACCTACGGCAAGCCAGAGGTGGGCCTGCAGTAGGAGCAAGAAGCGTGACTCAACCCGACCTACGGCAAGCCAGAGGTAGGCCTGCAGCAGGAGCAAGAAGCGTGACTCGACCCGAACTACGGCAAGCCAGAGGTGGGCCTGCAGTAGGAGCAAGAAGCGTGACTCGACCCGACCTACGGCAAGCCAGAGGTGGGCCTGCAGTAGGAGCAAGAAGCGTGACTCGACCCGACCTACGGCAAGCCAGAGGTGGGCCTGCAGTAGGAGCAAGAAGCGTGACTCGACCCGACCTACGGCAAGCCAGAGGTGGGCCTGCTGCAGGAGCAAGAAGCGTGACTCGACCCGACCTACGGCAAGGCAGAGGTGGGCCTGCAGCAGGAGCAAGAAGCGTGACTCGACCCGAACTACGGCAAGCCAGAGGTGGGCCTGCAGCAGGAGCAAGAAGCGTGACTCGACCCAACCTACGGCAAGCCAGAGGTGGGCCTGCAGCAGGAACAAGAAGCGTGACTCGACCCGAACTACGGCAAGCCAGGAGATGGCTCAGCTGCAGGAGCAAGAAGCGTGACTCGACCTGACCTACGGCAAGCCAGAGGTGGGCCTGCTGCAGGAGCAAGAAGCGTGACTCGACCCGACCTACGGCTAGCCAGAGGTGGGCCTGCAGTAGGAGCAAGAAGCGTGACTCGACCTGACCTACGGCAAGCCAGAGGTGGGCCTGCTGCAGGAGCAAGAAGCGTGACTCGACCCGACCTACGGCAAGCCAGAGGTGGGCCTGCTGCAGGAGCAAGAAGCGTGACTCGACCCGACCTACGGCAAGCCAGTGGTGGGCCTGCAGCAGGAGCAAGAAGCGTGACTCGACCCGAACTACGGCAAGCCAGAGGTGGGCCTGCTGCAGGAGCAAGAAGCGTGACTCGACCCGACCTACGGCAAGCCAGTGGTGGGCCTGCAGCAGGAGCAAGAAGCTCGCCTCTGGGGAAACTCGGAGAGCGGTCTTAGAGCGGGATGTGAGCAACAAGTAAATTCGGTGCTTGCTGGATTATACGAGAGACGTCACTGCTTGCGTCAACATACTACCAGGGAACCCATGGGCTCGGATCTCTCTTTAGACAAATCACAGGCACAGACTGATCGCGGTGCAATATCCTTGGGCAAGCACGAGAACAAGATGAAATCGAGTCGGAGACCTTGAAAAAAAAACATGCCGATAGACTATCAAATTCAGGTGCATTGATTTTGTTGAAATGATCATTACTGATGAGATTGCAACTAAAATTTCAGACATGGAGCTGGCGGGCTATGTTCAGGCTCTGTTACGTCACAATATTCTGGTGATTTATGGATTATGTTATGTGTATTTGTAAGGCGCAATATCACCCTCGAGGGTATCCTGGCATCAATGGATGTGAAACAGAGCCTGGCTGTACCCACAGGATATTCTCAGTTTCCAGACACGCAAAAATACTTACGCCCAACGTGCTAAATTTATAGATAAAACATTATATAATGAAAGCAGACAGATGTCAAGATGCAATTCACTCACTGTAAAACTGAAAATAATGCCTACTCTTCCAGGGTTTATCGGTATCCACCCTCAACAAGAGGACAAACTTCAAAGAAATCACAGATTATTTTAAAAAGTTCAATATCCCACAAGCATGAAGTTTCCTCTTTCTCATATTGTTTTAAGCTCCTGTACAGTTGAGGCGCAAGAAGATGCAAACATGTCCTTAATTTAACAAGCTCCCAAAAAGGCGATGAAGCTGAGAGGACATAGAAATGGACAACCTGTCTCAAAGACAGCCAGCGGTGGATCAAGCAGAGAAAGGGGAGCGGACAGACAGACGCCTGAGGCAGAACAAAGGAGTCGCGGCTTGATGAAGGACCCTCTGATGAGGGTTGAAGGGGCTGTCAGGTTCAGATCTAGGTGTCCTCACTGACACGTGTCCTGGAGACCACTGAACACGCAGGCCCTGGAGTTTTCACAGAACTAAATGCAGTGAAAGCGTTTTCTGTCTTATTTGATTTGAAGTGGATTTTGTTTTGAAGTTACTTTTGTTTGTGTTATATGGTCTCTCAGCTGATTATTTAATTGTTTTACATGTTCTAGTTAGGGCACCGTGACGTATTAGGTATTCGATCACTGCACGCTGCAATTGGTTGTTGCACCGTGTGCTGTGTCCTGTGGGGGTGACGTGTCGATCACAAATCAATAGAAGAGTCCCGGACCCAGGGGCACCGCCTTGCCTGCTATGGTGAAGCTGGTCACTGGAGGTTAGGAGTTAATGTAGGCCTTATCGAGGTCACCCGTTAGATATACTACCCTGAATGGACAGGGCCGTAACTCTCCAATTAAAGGAAACGCTTTACACAAATGGCTAGGCACGATAGATGTGGAAGAAATGATGCTCTAGGAAACACAGCTGAAGGCAGAGGACGCATTACGCCTAAACTTATAAATGTACCCAAAGCAATTGTATTATAAAACACCTCCCAAGACTGTAGGAAGGGTATTCTCTATGATCTTGAGGAGACTTGTCAAGAAAGGAGGGATACATACAACGGAGCGGGTCAGAGGCAAATTGCAAGTGGATTCTCCAAGGTCCTGTTTTGACAGAAAGGAAAAGTTTTACTCAGACCAGTTTATAGTGAATTTCGCTGACGGATCCGTGGTTTTGTGCGAGGGTCCAATTGTGAGTTGTACAATGCATGTGATTGTGCTCACACATGTACATTCCAGCGAACACAACAAATTCTTTAATATAAGGTTTTTTTTCTCTCGAACTTTTATATAGCGCCAACTTTGAACCGATGTAGAATGAGCGTCAATCACGTAGGTTGGACCACTGGTCCAGTGTTAACACGCACCTGGATGTCAGGCACCTAGCATCACGGATACTACACTGGGTGTAGGAGACAACTACTACGGATCTCACACGTAGGATGATGGTCAAGCATCTATGGTGGACCACTGGTCCAGTGCTAACACACAGCTGGATGATAGACACCTAGCATGGTGAATACTACAAATGGCCCACCGGTCCAGCGCTACCACGCACCTGGATACAAGGCTCAGAGGAGGAGGAAACAGCTCAATGATTAACTTCAAGGACGAATACTATTCTGGCTGGAGGAGACAACTCCTGTAAATGTCCCACACAGGAGCAAATTCCTTTAGTGGCAAGTGTCTGCCTTTACACAGGCAACGTGTGGAACACAGGGATAGCCGTACCTAACGGGGAAGGAAGGGATCGGAGGCACATATAGGGCCACAACTGCAGGCCAACTCTCACTAATAAGAACCAGCACCGAAGCGTTGTAAGGTTCAACGCAGGACATTTGTTCTACCTGCTGAAAAACTGTCCTTGTTAAATGCACCAAAACAAACTCACTTCCCCTTTGATTTAAAGTACTGTTATTAATTAGGTCAACTACCTTTATTATGTAGAAAATAGGCACGTGATTTTTAGTAGGTAAATAAGTTGTAAATGTTCTACAACTAGTTTATTGGTGTTTTGGTTTAGTTCTTCCACATACAGAAGGCCTCTCCAGGGCACAAATAACAAGATAACATGGTCACAAAACCTCTTGATGTGACATCTAGATAGAAATGTACACTGTAAATTACATATTTACGTGCAAAAAGAATGTACCTTTGTAACTCGGCTATGACTGCACACACAAGGGTTCTATGAGGCTGATGAAGTAACTCTTTCACGCATTAGCCAAGACAATTAATCGCCCATCTGTGTTTTTAGTAAGCCTAAGTGGCAAATTCCGTTCCGCTCGCAGAATTTGCGGAATTTGGGTAATTTTGCATTCCGTGGAATTGCCAAAAATTCTGTGGTCCGCGGCTATGCGGAATTTTTGGCTTGTTCGCGCTTTCAAAGTGCGTGTTTGCGAGATATTTCTCCTGTACACGCAAACAGCGTTCGCGAACAGGAAAAAAGCATTGAGAACGGGCAGAACAAGAAATTCCGCGTGTTCGCATAGATTTTTACTATTTCGCTGAGCTTTGCGCTGCGCAACTACGCAAATTCCGCCCACCCCTAGTTTTTAGGACTGTTACCTGCTGTTGGGGTTCAGGGAGTGGGGAGGACAAATTGGGTGTTCTGCGCTGGTTGCTTGGTGCAACCCAAAATGATTAAAGGTGTGTGCCTTGCTCCCGGTTCTAGAGCCAGGGATGGGCGATCATTTATGGGTTTATCTCATGGACCACTGGACACGCGAGTCAGGACACTCAGCATCCTGCCTCCATGGCCCTGCTAATATGACTTCAGGGTCACCAGACACTTGGTGAGTTTGGCTCCCATACATATGAAGGTATAATAAGCTAAGGAATTAATCCTACATTGTCTGGATGAGACAACTGCTGGAACTCTTGAATGACCCTGGCACGATCCCTCCATCTTTCAAGTAGAGAGAGGTGCGTGAAAAGGCAGAGCTCTTCCTTCCCAAACAGTGCTTTCTTCAAACCTTCCTATAGCTAAACCTTCGCAGAGGTCCCAGAATTTAAAGTGCGAATAAGACAATCTGCAAAAGTAGGCTTTCAGGACAAAATCTAAAATTCACTTTCAGGACGAATTCTCTCAAGAACAAAAAAGTTTTCACGGGAAAAGTATGCAAAGTTTTACAAAGTTTGAAAAACTTTGCAACCATAGCTAACTTTTATGAACTTACATGATCTGCATTACATTACCCTGAACCTAAAACAAGAAGTCTGCCCTGGAACCCTTTCTCCACACACACTTCCTCTATACACGAGAAGTTTCACCACTGGGCGGGAATCCATGCAGGGAGGGGGCAGGGCCCTTGTGGAGCAACACAGAATGGGCAAAACCCTCTGATGCCCCCCCCCCCCCCGGCCCTGTGATCCCGCTTGACGGTCTGGCGCTCACACAGCGCCTGTCCGTATAACTTGTGCTTATGTTGTGCTCTATCACACAAGCCTGAAAGCGCTTTAATATCGGGTGAAATGACATCCGTGTAAATAAGCCTCGGTGGTGCTCAGTTTGTGGACGGAGGAATAGTGAGAGGCCGAGGGAACCGCCGAGATTCATCCCGAGGTGACCCTCAGCTCACACCCCAATCAATCTCTGCAGTAGCTGCATTATTCCACTGAGCTACAATGTTGATTTCCACTGCACAAAAAAGCAGGAGGCCGCAGGATATTAATCACCTCGAGACCACGTGACACAGACGCACAGGCCCACTTCAATAATCTGCCTTAATGATCTCGGGGAGCGCAGCTGCCTCGCGCCCCCCACGGGACCGTCCCTGCAGCTCACACGAGGCGTCCGCGCGCATGCAAAGCCGCTGGGATCGGAGGCTGCGGTCGCTCAGCTTGGGCACTTTTAATTACCGCCGTTTGCTCATTACAGTGCTGCCCCCTGGGGAGGGAGGCCGCTGGGGCAACCATGGATGTATATGAAATGTCAGCTCCTGGCAACAGGACTCCCATCCAGCCCTAGAAGGATTTGCAGGGGAGAGGGGGGAGGGGGGAGACCCTCGTGGACATTAGAACAATGTCCTACAGACAGCATCTGTCTGTGGTCCAAGCACCTCTTGTGGAACATACCAACAACTCAGTGGGCTTCAGAGCCAGCCCTCTGCTTCCCATTGGTAGGCTTTATTGTCACTCTTGTTTGCTTCCTTCTTATTAAACAGCGTCACTTCCTCTTCTGCTGCTTGTCCCGCCTCTGGAGTGTAGTTCCTTTACCATTATTTTGATTGGATGACTTGTATCCTTCCACTGCTCCAATTCAGAAACAACTTTTATTTTCTTTAAGCTCTCCATGAGAGCTCCTGTGTTTTCTTTGTCTCTCCCTTGGGCGCTTCCCCTGCTGTCAACATCCCCCCCCACATACACACACACTAGCGTCCTCTGTGTTGCTCCCTCCTACCTCCTAGTGGTCCACTGCTTCTCTCACGCTTCCTGCTTTTGTTTAAGATTTCTTTCCCTCCTCCCCTCAAGTGCCTCCATCACTCCCAGTTGTCGTCCCCCCACACCTTCAATTCTTTCCCAAGTGCTCCCCTGTGGCCCCACGCCCCTCCTGTCCTCCATGACACTTTTTAAAAAATATTTTTATTTTTTATTTTTTTGGGCAGGCATGGCAACTGCTATTTGCTGCCGGGCCACTTCTGTTTTTTTTTTTTTTTTTTTTTTTTAGAAATGCACTCTTGTGTATGTTTAAATTCAAGATCTGTTGGTGTTGGCTTAGCCAATGCTTTTTTTTAACATGAAATGCTATATCACAAACTGGGGCAGGGTATAAGGTTGAGGTTTGAGGGACGTTCCTCACATGTGTTCACATTGATAAGGTGCTATGTGTACAGCTTGTGAGCGGTGATGCAAGACGGACAGTAGCCAGACATGGATGTACTTCTTCCAAAGGCTTGCTAGTAGGTTATGGAGGCGTTCACGACTGAGCAATAGGAGACGGGATTCCAGATTTGGTATCCCCAACTTTGTGTACCTCAGGAATACAACCTCCTGTTTAGGACTCACAGGCAGCTCTAGCTGTTTGGAAGACATCAATTCTACAACAAAAAGTACAAAAGAAAATACTGAAAGATAAAGAACTTTGGGGCTGTCCCCTTCAGTCATTGACTCATGGGTTTTCCATGGTATTCCATTTCTTTCATGGACTGTTTAAAGCTCTGGTAATGTGTGGGTGATTGCATTGCTCCACCTGTATTCCTATTAGGTTTTGGTGTTAGCCTATCAAGTAATACATCACCTTGTTAGACCGGTGATGCAACATGACCTGTCGCGTGTAATTGAGACCCAGTGTTTATTCTTTGATGCATTTACTTTGCAGTCATGACAACATTTTAATTGTTGGTTTATGATACCTAGGTTTAGGAAAATGCTTGCTGTTTGGATGCCTTAGCCTGTCATATAGACATGGTGCTATTCACTAATCAACCTGGAACACTCATTTGTCTTACCTTGCTTTCATAATAACACGTTGTATTTATAGCTTTTTTTGTTCACAGAGTAAAGATAGGCATCCAAACAGGATTTCCTAAAGATGCAATCAAAATATCGACTCCTGATCAAAAATACTTGCAATTCAAGATGTTGCTATATATAGTTTTGAAATTCAACATTTACAATTAAACATGGTCTTCTGACTCCTTTTCAGAGCACTCTTTTTCCAAGGCACAGCTCAATTGTGGACCGCGGCTTAACTGTGGACTGCGGCGAAACAGCAGCCCTCATCCTCCTGGACCGGTTGTCCGCCTTCGACACAGTTTCCCACCACATCTTGATCAACAGACTTCTCAACATCAGAATCCGGGGAGATACACTCAAATGGATCGCTGCACTACCTCACCACAAGAACCCAGAGAATCGGTCTCTCACCGTTCACATCGAAACCCAAGATCATCTACATCCCCCAAAGATCGTCCCTCAGCCTCACACCCTTCAACACATACATGACCCCCCTGGCCAACACCATCAGATCGCACTGACTCAAAATTATCTCCTATGCGGACGACACGCCGCTCATCCGCTCGCTGTCAGAAAAACCCGCCGCCACCAGAGCCAACTTCCACAGATGTATGATGAACGTTGCAGACTGTATGAAGGAAAACGGTCTCAAACTCGACACGGACAAGATTACCTGCTTCTACACCCAACGCACGCTGCGCAAGATCTTCAGGAGGGTCCCAGTCAACATCAGAAGGACCGTGACACAGGCTCTCGATACCAGCAGGCTGCACTACGGGAACACACTCTACGTAGGAATCACTGTACGCCCCCAAAGAGACGACAGAAAATACAAAACTCGCAGCAAGACTCATCCTCGACCTCCCCAGACGAACTCACATAAAACCGCACCTCAAGAAGCGACACTGGCTCCCGATCCAGAACAGATGCCATTTCGAAATGCTGACCCACGCATACAAAGCATGCTGACCCGCGCATGCACAAAGGAGCAACACACCTCAGCAAACGAATGACCTTCCACCCACCAACCAGACAATTGCGATCTGCCTCCCCCTCCCCTGCAAAATGCCCCCCCCACCCCACCCCATTATCCTACCCTACCCATCTCCCCTCCCAATCCACCGAAGCAAGAGCGGGGAACTCTCCTTCTCTGCCATCAATCCAAAGGCCTGGGACGCCCTTCCCCTACACCTGAAGACCACCTCATCACTCCAGGAAATAAGGAGGGGGCTCAAGACCTGGCTTGTAAAACAACTACAAGCATCACACACACAATCCCCAATATTGCCAAGCCCCTCCCCCCCCCCACCCCCCTCACCCCCCCAAAAAAAGCATGATATACTGGATTTGCCAGCTCTTGTTTTTCTGGTAGTTCCACCTTGCCTCTTCCAGTCCAAACATGGCCCAGCTCTCACCACCCACACTTGAAAATACAGAAACAACACTCTCCAGCGGATAGGGATCCACCGAGTCTGCAGCTTCCCGCCTTCCCCGGTCTCATGTATTGTGCACCGCCTCCACCCAGCCCCTCTGACTCCGGGGGCGCATCACACAGTGAGCACTGAGCATGGTGACTTAAGACAGGGGCCGTATCACAAAGCGAGTGACGTGCTATTTAAGGCTGGGCGGAATTCACATAAAGTGAGCAATGAACCTGCTAATTTAGGACAGGGCCCTGGCACATTAAATGACCAATGAACCTGCTACTTTAAGAGCAATGCACCTGCGCCTGTCTGTCACAGGTCTGGGCAGAGGCCAAAAACAACATAGACAATCCCCAAAGACAACAAATATGTACACACACTCTGGTCACCCATTACCACCCCCACAAATATGCTCTAAGACTAATACTAATGGGATAAAAGGCGTTACCGCCAAGGACGTATATTGGGGCCGGTGAAATAATGCCGAGTCATCCTCCCTGTGCACTTCCATCTGCGGGGACGAGCTCTGCCAACCAGATCACGAGGAGGCCCGGCCTCGTGTCTCCCCGGGAGCACTCTTACATGGGCCCAGCACCCCAGACCCCCCCTAACCCCCCACCGCCTCCCCTCACGCCACCCATCCAGACCTGAGAGCAGCTGTGAGATGCTCAGGGAGCCCCACCATTTTCTGCGGGGGAGGGGGCATCATTGTGGGGTACACCACTTCTCGAGGTACAAGGACTCGTCTAGCATGGGGGCGGGGGGTAAGAGGGAGTAATGCTGCCTGCAAGGGCAGTGCTCGCGCCACAGTATGCTGGCGGCTGTCATTCATAACATCCGGGTTGGTGTTTCCGTCCATCCTGCTACCACGCGGAAAGTGTACATTAAGAGTATTTAAAGCGCACGACTCAACTTCCGTGTCACCAAATTTAGAAGCGTGTCTCAACTGGGCCAAACAATGGCGCTGGGCTACATTTGCCATCCAGTAGTTTAAAAAACACATAAACACTTTTTTTTTAACTGTAGCACTTATTACCACATCCCTTTTGCTAATCACGGAAAATAGCCGGTGACGTTATCAGTCAATGGCTCTCACTCTATCCACCTTTGAAAGATAGTGAGCCAAGTCAACACCAGGGCAGTGGAACTTTGGACGAACAGCAGCAGGTGCACGACCCCACTGAACTATATTACAGGGATTAAAAACCACTATCGGCAGGTTAAGAACCAGGAACTAATTCATCAATCTATTTTAATGAGATATGAGAGGATCTGTCAACTCGGCTGCACGTGGATTAGTGCAGCGGGATCATCAATCCACTGAGCTATTTTACCAAGACTTGACCCTGTGGTTTGTAGACGGCAGCTAGATAGATTTCTGCAGCAGGTGCACGGACGTCCTCAGCTGCCTTAAATGTGTGTCCGGCGTTTTGTTCGTAGATCGTTGCGACAGGCACATTATCCCAAAGCGCTATCGTGCCCTGGACTGGCCTAGCCCTACCCTGGCATAGAACACAATGGACTCTTCCAGAACAATGGGCGCCGCCGCGTGCGCGGGCAGAGCGGGCACCCCATTGTCAAAAACACAGAGAGGGGAAGAGCAACAATGGCCATCCGCAGCAATGCACCCTGGGAACAGAAGCGGAGTGACCCTGGGGTGCCTTCCCGGGCTTTCCGCCCAAAGAGGGGGCCACCAGCTGCAAAGAGGCAGCCAGCGGTAAACGATGCCCAGAGAGATGGTAAGGGCTGGACTGAGCGCCCACGCTGTCTGGAACTGCTGCAGGGCCAACTCAACATTACATCCTTATTCTGGGCACCAGCGACCTGGCTAATGAGAACAGCAAATAACCAGATGTCAAGAAACATTCAGACTGTTAGTTATAATCAATCATTAACCCTATTTAGCCACACACCGAGCTTCACACACTGATGAATGAAAAGGATACAGCAAAGACACCTTTCAAGGGCTGGTTCAATTGGGTGACATACCTCAGGGGCGCTGGGAGCATCGCACTGCTCCCCCTGAAGGCCAGCTGCTAGGGCAGTGGTTCCCAAACTTTTCTGACCCGTGGCTCCCTTGACCTAATTGGCAGTTGGCCGTGGCTCCCCACCATTTTTTTACCCGCGCACTGGGGTGCTGCGGCGCACCCTTTGGGAACCACTGGTCTACATAAAGAATCAAGCCTAGACGTGATGAAGAATTCAGAGAGTCGCCATCACTGTCATAAATCTAAATTTGCAATCACAAAGATCTTATAAAGTACATCTCAATGCATACATAGAGTAGTATAAAGCACTCCCACTAAAAGTAACCAGGCTAGAGAAAGGCTCGAGGAGCTCTGTGGCGTTACAAGAAGTTTACGTGAGGTGGGCTCTGATCATGGGTATCCGCAGAAATGTTTTCGGTGGGGGGTGGCAGGGGGGGGGCAAATTTTTAACTTCATCACCATCCCCCTTGCACCCTTTCCCCCTCTGCCTTACACCCTTCTCCCCCTCCGCCCTGCACCCTGCTCTCCCTTCCCCTTGTACCCTTCTCCCCTCTGCCTTGCACCCTTCTCCCCTCTGCATTGCACCCTTCTCCCCTCTGCCTTGCACCCTTCTCCTCTTTGCCTTGCACCCTTCTCTTCTCTGCCTTGCACCCTTCTCCCCTCTGCCTTGCACCCTTCTCCCCTCTGCCTTGCACCCTTCTCCCCTTGCCTTGCACCCTTCTCCCCTCTGCCTGCACCATTCTCCCCACTGCCTTGTACCCTTCTCCTCTCTGCCTTGCACCCTTCTTTTCTCTGCCTTGCACCCTTCTCCTCTCTGGCTGGCACCTTTCTCCCCTCTGCCTTGCACCCTTCTCCCCTCTGCCTTGCACCCTTCTCCCCTCTGCCTTGCACCCTCCCTTCTCCCCTCTGCCTTGCACCCTTCTCCCCTCTGCCTTGCACCCTTCTCTCCTCTCACTCTCTCCTCCAAGCAGCAGTCACAAGTGACAATCCCTCAACAAGGAGTGAGGCAAAGACAGAAGCTGGCAGAGTGCGGCTGCATCAGGGCATAAGGCACCCACCCAACTATCTCCACCAGGCCTCTCACCCTGCACACACCCAATGCTCTCTACCAAGCCCCTGAACCTGCACCCACCCAACGCTCTCCACCAGGCCCCCCACCCTGCACCCACCCACCCAACACTCTCCACCAGGCCCATGAGACTGCACCCACCCAATGCTCTCCACCAGGCCCCCTACCCACCCAACGCTCTCCACCAGGCCCCTGACCCCGCACCCACCCACCCAACACTCTCCACCAGGCCCCTGAGCCTGCACCCACCCAATGCTCTCCACCAGGCCCCCCACCCTGCACCCACCCACCGCTCTCCACCAGGCCCCTGACCCCGCACCCACCCAACGCTCTCCACCAGACCTCTGACCCTGCACCCACCCTACGCTCTCCACCAGGCCCCTAACCCTGAACCCACCCACCCAACGCTCCCCACCAGGCCTCTCACCCTGCACCCACCCACCCAACGCTCGCCACCAGGCCCCTGACCTACCCACCCAACGCTCTCCACCAGGCCCCTGACCCTGCACCCACCCACCCAACGCTCCCCACCAGGCCCCTGACCCACCCACCCAATGCTCTCCAAAAGGACCTGAGCTGACCTGCATCCACCCACCCAATGGAGGTTAAAGACAGTCATTTTATGTGTATCTGTGCTCCCAGAGAGAACACTGGGATACCGCCACAGGTTTATTAAGCCGCGCACGAACACCCTCTCTCTCTCCCAATCATTAAATTATACCACCATTTAAAGAATCCAAAATATATGTCATCAATAATGTGATTTTTCTGCTTGATAATGGACTTGGTACAACGTTGCCCATGAATTTGAAAAAGCCGTCATAATAGGAACGTCGTGAATGTCATTTGACAGTTGAAAAGTTTTACCCTTTTTCTGTGTTTTGGTCGGATGGATTTTTTTTTTTTTTGCAGATTTATATAGCGCAAACTCAACCTGAAGAGCACCAGTCACGTTACACAAGGATACATTCATGTATTCTGTTTTTGTAGGCGCTGGGAGATTAAGTGATTTGCCCAGAATGACACAGGATTCTGAGCTGACGTTGAGGGTCGAAGCCGGTTCCCCAGCTCCAAAATTGGCAGCTCGCAGTTTCATTACATTTTGAGGATAATTATATATTTTTGTTCAGACCCACATCCTGCACAGCGGCACGGCGCCCCTGGCTTCCCTTCACGACACACCAGGGTGCCGCAGTGCACACTTTGGGAACCACAGATGTATTACATAGATATTAAGAGTGTACTCCCTGGACAAGTCCTGAGCATGGGTAGAGGAGGGGAGGAGATGGAGCTTGAGGTCAGAGCTACCACTTTGGAACTGAGGAATCAGGTTTGATTCTGGTTTTGGCTCAACATCCTGTGATCCTGGGCAAATCACTTAATCTCTCCGGGCCTTATTTATGAAGGTCTTGCGCCGCCAGTGCGTCACTTTTAAAATGGGAAAAAGTGACGCACCAGTGGCGCAAGGCCTTCATAAATGAGGCCCACCGTATCTAAAAAAGTAACATGTCGTTGTGAAATGTCATTGGTGCTCATATAAAGCACTCCAATATGTTTGGGTTGGGTTTGCTCTATATCAAAATTGAGGGGGGAAAAATGAAAACATTAGTTTAATTTAATCTTTCAATGCTATTTGCATCTAAATAACCGGAGGTGCTCATGACTCCACAAGGAGCATGACCCCCTCCTGTGCTGCAACACCTTCCTTTCTGCCACTGACCAGCATCTCTTTCACAGCTCATCAGCAGCTGAAAGAGTTAATTGCCTTTTTTAATGGTTAGAACTGCCAGGCGCCGAAATGCGGGATTATGGGCATCATCTTTTGCCTTTGAGTAAGAAGTGCCTGGATCTGTAGCCGAGTCCTGTGTGCGCTGTTTGTGCAAAAATCTGTGCTTAGCATAGTGTGCCGCCGACTTGCATTTTGGTGTTTCCGTCATTGCATCCAGATATTTGATACAAGTAACATCATACCTACAACAAGTAAGGGCTATTGGCTTTATCAATGGTTATTAGTTGCAGAAGATAAACAAGCTGCAGCTATGACTTCTATATAATATTGACAAAGCTTCCAATTAAATCCTTTGTGACTCTACCACAATGTTGCTGCTCCTGAGTTTCAGAAAGAGAAGGGAAATCCAGAAAGAAAATGGCTCTAAAAGGATTTCCCTTCCCCCACAACGCTCCCCTGGCATGACGTCATGCTGTAACTTCTCTACTACTGAGAAGTGAGCAGTGTGAGCAGTGCACATCCATGTTCCTGGTGCGGTCTCGAAACGGGTCTCTATCTGGCTTTGTTTTGCGCCCTGGCACTTTTTTCCGGACTGCAGTGACAGCAAACAGCGGTCATTGCAGTCCGGGGAAAAAAACGGACTGCCTGTGTCAGGGTTCAAAACAGAGCCTGATAGAGACCCGTTTCGAGGCCCCCTGAAAAAAACTGCCGGTGCTCAGACCCCTTGAGACCCGGCCCACTTAAAGCCCTGCACCTACCTGTAATCATGACATCAGCCAAGCTTGACTAGTTCCATCAGCCAAGCTTGACTAGTACCATCAGCCAAGCTTGACTAGTACCATCAGCCCAGCTTATTAGTACCACCATTAGTACCACCAGCCAAGCTTGACTAGTACCACCAGCCAAGCTTGACTAGTACCATCAGCCAAGCTTGACTAGTACCACCAGCCAAGCTTGACTAGTACCATCAGCCAAGCTTGACTAGTACCATCAGCCAAGCTTGATTGGTACCATCAGCCAAGCTTGACTAGTACCATCAGCCAAGCTTGACTAGTACCATCAGCCAAGCTTGACTAGTACCATCAGCCAAGCTTGACTAGTACCATCAGCCAAGCTTGACTAGTACCATCAGCCAAGCTTGACTAGTACCATCAGCCCAGCTTGACTAGTACAATCAGCCCAGCTTGACTAGTACCATCAGCCCAGCTTGACTAGTACCATCAGCCCAGCTTGACTAGTACCATCAGCCAAGCTTGACTAGTACCATCAGCCAAGCTTGACTAGTACCATCAGCCAAGCTTGACTAGTACCATCAGCCCAGCTTGACTAGTACCATCAGCCCAGCTTGACTAGTACCATCAGTCCAGCTTGACTAGTACCACCAGCCAAGCTTGACTAGTACCATCAGCCAAGCTTGACTAGTACCATCAGCCAAGCTTGACTAGTACCCTGTAACAGTAAATAGAATGTACCTGTATGAAAAACTCAATAAAATACTTTGACTTGAAAAACAACGACTGGTGAACAAACAGTGAACACGTGTATTTGCAAGGTGATCCTCAGTTCATAGCACCACCCTAAGGCAAGAACAGAGCAGGCCAGGAGGTCACAAAGAAACTGTCTCAGACCCACACGTTAAGCAAGTATTGACAAGGTCAAAAGTTCTAGCTTTTGCTTTGTAAAAACATTTTATAAATTTCAACAAGAGACACAGATTAGGCAGCACATGTCATCACCGAGCAAGCTTCCCTGAACAAGCAGCAGAAATTCAAAACAAGCACAGTAAGGGGCAGGCAGCAGTAGTGCAAGGCTCCCTTACACAAACTGGAACAGCCTGTGCAATGCAGAACAGAGAAAGCTTAATTCACATACAGTAACTACACAGGGAGCAGTAGTGCAAGCTTCTCTTACAAACAACTGGAACAGCCTGTACTCTGCAGAATCGTGCAAGCTTCATTCACATACAGTAACCAGTAACAACACAGGGAGCAGTAGTGCAAGCCTCTCTTACAAACAACTGGAACAGCCTGTACTCTGCAGAATCGTGCAAGCTTCATTCACATACAGTAACCAGTAACAACACAGGCGGCAGCAGTAGTGCAAGGCTTCCTTACACAAACTGGAACAGCCTGTGTAATGCAGAACAGAGCAAGCTTAATTCACATACAGTAACTACACAGGGAGCAGTAGTGCAAGCTTCTCTTACAAACAACTGCAACAGCCTGTGCACTGCAGAACCGTGCGAGCTTCGCTCACATACAGTAACCAGTAACACAGGGAGCAGTAGTGCAAGCCTCTCTTACAAACAACTGGAACAGCCTGTACTCTGCAGAATCGTGCAAGCTTCATTCACATACAGTAACCAGTAACAACACAGGCGGCAGCAGTAGTGCAAGGCTTCCTTACACAAACTGGTGCAGCCTGTGTAATGCAGAACAGAGCAAGCTTAATTCACATACAGTAACTACACAGGGAGCAGTAGTGCAAGCTTCTCTTACAAACAACTGCAACAGCCTGTGCACTGCAGAACCGTGCGAGCTTCGCTCACATACAGTAACCAGTAACACAGGGAGCAGTAGTGCAAGCCTCTCTTACAAACAACTGGAACAGCCTGTACTCTGCAGAATCGTGCAAGCTTCGCTCACATAGAGTAACCGATCACAGCACAGGCAGCAGCAGTGCAAGCTTCCCTTAAATAAAACTGGTGCAACCTGTGCACTGCAGCAGCTCACATGTTTCACTCATACACATTAACGAGTCACAAGCATAGCCAGCAGCATTGCAGCCTCCCTTACACAAAACTGGAACAGCCTGTGCACTGCAGCAGTGCAAACCTCCCTTATATAAAACTGGAACAGCCTGTGCACTGCAGCAGCCAATCAAGCTTCACTCGTCCACAGTAACCTGTCACAGCCCCAGCGGCAGCAGCAGTGCAAACCTCTCTTACTCAAAACTGGAACAGCCTGTGCACTGCAGCTTACTCACAAGCTTCACTCGCGCACTAACCAGGTACAGCGCAGGCAGCATTAGTGCAAACCTCTCTTACTCAAAACTGGTACAGCCTGTGCACTGTAGCATCCTCACAACTTCACTCACGCACTAACCAGGTACAGCATAGGCAGAATTAGTGCAAACCTCTCTTACTCTAAAACTGGTACAGCCTGTGCACTGTAGCATCCTCACAAGCTTCACTCACGCACTAATTAATTGCAAGTTTATATAGCGCTAGGATCGACTCCCGGAGGAGTATCTCCGCGCTTCGACCGCTGCGAAACCCTTCCTGGCTTCCCTGAGAGATGGTCCCTTAATGGGTATCTCCAGGGTGAGACCAGGCATCCCCGGCGGTCTGGTGGGGCCGTTAGTGAAGATGAGGCAAGCTTATGCCCAGAGTTGCCGAGTGTGATCGCTGATCAGAGTGGGCACCGAGGCGAGAGAATTATCGAGTCCGCTGACCCTGGTCCAGAAACCTGCCGCGTCGGGAATCGAACTCTGGTCCCGGGCCGTCCTCTGCTCTCGGGTCTGCCGCCTCTAACCAGTGAGCCACACTACTGCACTTCCAGGTACAGCACAGGCAGCATTAGAGCAAACCTCCGTAACATAAAACTGGAACAGCCTGTGCACTGAAGCTTCCTCATACGCTTCACTCACACACTAACCAGCCCCAGGCCCCACTGCTGTGGATAACTAAGGCTGTTTTCTGTTTTTACAGATTTTTACAGATAAATACAGACAGAAAACCATTTATTATCCTGTTTGTATTTATTTTTAAATGTCGATAAAAAAGGAAATTGTTTTTTTTGTGATTCTGAATGCTGCCAATCATGACTGCCAAAAGCTGTGCAGATTGACGGGCAAGGGATTAAACAAATAAAGGAACTTTAGTAAAGAGCCTTAAACAGCAGTAGATTTGCACAATCTTGATACTAATATGTGCAAGTTTTCTTATAAGTGCATAGTTTATCATCCCTAGGGCCGGCCCTGTGTGCGCTCGTGTCCCCACACTTCAACAATACCCTTTTAGGAACTTCAAAAATACAAGAAAAGAAAAAAAACTCCAATCGCATGTGTCGGGATGGCCAAGAATATCTCAAACTGTATGGTGTTGACAGGCTGGAATGCGACTTCCGGCCTGAGAGGTTCTTCACTACTGGGTGACATCCGGTTGGATTCCTGTTCATTTGAGGCCTCTCGGGCGCTCATCTCTGCTCGGCCTTCTGTTTTGCTCTCCAAAATGAAAACCACAAAGCAGGACAATTCCCAGCTGCATCTCACCCGATTTCAATATTTTTGGCACGGAAATCATTGCACTTCAATTTTTGACTTCTACAAGGTTTTAGACTTCCCAAAAGTGAAATGACTTCCACAAATCTCGGCATTGGGTTTTACTTCCCCTTTCAAACGGTGTCTGGAGTTCTGCTCGTGTCACTGGAGAGGTGTCCGCCGCCCTGCCATGGGCACAGGCTCCGGACTCTAAACCAAGATGGACGCCACTCTACTTCCGGCGGAGGCTGGCGCAGCATGTCTTCACCGCGTCCCCCATGAACGCTCTTTCTGATGGTAATGAGCAACGCGGGGCACTCCGTGGCGAAGAAAGGGTGTGTGGCGCGCCCAACAAATACCTGCTGCCATCCAATCCCCTCAAAGGACTGAACTCTGAGCGAGAACAGACGGGCAGGAGACCCATGAGGGAGGTCACCAGGGTGGAGGGAGGACATCTGAGTGACAGGAGAGAGGCATGTGAACACCCAAGTAAGCTTGGCTGTATGAAGTGTGTCTCTAGAGCAAGGCATCATGGGATACCACACTCAGAGAGGCTAGGGCACAACAAAAGGAATTTGGTCCGAACAAAATGGTGTCAAATGCACAGGAGAACGACCACCTGCCAGCACAGGGGTAAAGCGGGCACAGAACTCGCCAATGCCGATGCCCTGAGAGCCACATCAGAGATGGGTGCACCGGCCCTGGATGGTACCCGAGCCCTAACGGACAACTCTCTTCCTATTAGGAAATAAGAAACGCAGAGGAGAAACCCCCAGTGGTAGATCCCCACCATACTAGGGATTTCACTGCCCCTACATTTTACACCGGACTCTTAGTATTGTGCAATAAATATTCTGTGTTCTAATGAGGCTAACACAGCACTTCTGTCCATTCTAAGCGCTATAAATAAGTGTCTTCCTAATCACTCCAGTTTAGTGGTGCAAGAGGAGGCTGTGATGATGCAGCAGCTTCGAACAGTAATAAGGACACCCTCGGTAGGTGCCAGAGCCCAATACACCCAAACATTGCCGCACACCTCCACGCAGGCCGGGCACAGCCTCGTGCCTGGCAGCGTGTTGGCATCACAGCACCAACCACGCTCATCATGTGATTATTGAATCATGTTGTGATGCCCTTAAATGCCCTTTGGGTGGGGCGGCTACAAAACATTTAATAATATACCATAATAAAGAGTAACAGATGAAGGGGCCCCTTTGGAGATTCCCCAACAGGGCGTGGCCTCGGAAGGGGCAGGAACAGAGCAGGGCAGGGCAGCTCTTTTCATAATCTGGTTCATTGCAGACACTGCTGGGGGGAGGCAGGGCACATGGCAAGAAGGGGCTTCTGCTACTCAACGTAGGGGACGACTACAACCCTGTCAGCACTTGCCTCTCAGTGGTAGCGATGGCGAGCAGCCAGAGGTGTCTCAGAGAGGTGGTGTGGAAGTGCTAAAGCTCAAAACACAGAGTGCAATAATCACTGTCCAACCCAGTGCTTTACTTTCAAGAAAAAAGCACTTTAATGCAGACTAGAACTAAATGCTACACACACAATATAGGCAAGATGCAATGTAGTGTCCCGGGTGCTGCGATACAGTGGCACCTCTATCTGATGCTTCCCCTCGTCTCTTCTTCTGGTCTAGTCAGTCCACCCCAGGGCAAAAATAATAGTGCAGTAAGTCTTAGGTGCAGTCCCCCTTGTATAGAACAGTGTGCGGAGTCTCACAGTTTACGCTAACGTTTCTCAGCGGGTGAGGCTGAGTTGCGCAGTCTGTGGTGGACTCAGTGCTTTCGGGTAGGTGCTCCGCTTCGCCTCGGTCGGTTCACTGTAGTAGGGTCTAGTCTGTGGCTGCAGGGCCTACGTGGCAGACGAGTCTTCGTCGGGGTAGCTGCTTCACACTTCTGATGGTTGTAGGCGGCGGACTCGCAGAGAGGGACGACAGTCCCAACAGAAGGCTGGATCACACCTGGTACAGGTGAGCAGGTGCTCTGCAAGGACTGCAGCCCCGCTCAGCTGGTCTTCAAGGGTGGTATGCCCATACACAGATCCATTTCAGCTGTAGAACAAGACCACTCACTCCTCTCTGGCAAGGGGGTTCGGTTCAGGACGCACTTCCACTGGCACAGTGGCTAAGGCCAAGACGCAATGTCTTCTGGCACAACAGTTAAGGTCAAACTGCAATCTCGTCTGGGCACAGATACGCACCACTCTTCTCCTGGCAAAACGACAGTACAGGCCACGCTGACGCAGATCACAGCTCCAATTGGGCGTCGATGATCTTCGAGTCGCGTCATCATGGTTCCCACCAGGAACTACAGGTGGAGAATCTGTTATCCACTGAAACGGGGTACACAGATAGATTTTTGCAGCCATCCTCTTCGGGCAGACCCCACTAGCACCAGGATCAAGCTGCCCCTTGCTCCTTGTGCACAGTCACTCTTCCTGCAGGGTTGGCAGCTCCTTCCTTCCCTCCCTCCCTCAGCAGGCAGGCTGACTTCTAGGAGCTTCTCAAGGGCAGGCTCAGATGATATCCCCCTCACCTCTAGGACGTTTGGTGTCAGACAGACACTAGATCTGCCTGCTCTGTAGTCCTCCGAGTACTCTGTGGAGCACTACCTCCTTGGCCATGACGCTGGAACTGGAACAACAAGTGGGGTAGCGGGGTATTAATCTTATACAATAAAAGCAGACCGGAAATGTGCATCCACTGTCTGCACTTACAGAACTGGTTTGAGGTGTTTTTTCTTTCAAGTGTCCTCTCCAGGATGTTTGAGACACAGACTTTGTGCAGAGTGGTGCTTCTCACAGCAGGGTTACCTCCAGTCTGGAGCATCCTCAACAGAGGCACAAGGAGGTGTGCACAGCCTGCTTCTAGCTCCCATCAGCCAAACTGAGACTGATCAGAGAAGGACAAATGCCTGGGCCTAAACTAAAGTTCCCACTTCATTTTACACTCCAGAGTTTTTTCATTATACCTGTTACCCGTACCATTCACCAAATGGCAGTGCTTCAGGAAGGCTCATCAGCAGCCCTTGGCGCAGCAAAATGGCTAACTTAACTCCTAAATGAGCTTGGTGTCCTGTTCTCTCACTTCAGTGTCTAGCTATCATTACTAGAGCTTCCGGAATTTGAGCATACACTTCCACTGTCTGGTAAAACAATCTCTCCTCCACTTTATGCAAAAGGCCTGCCAGGGATATCCACAATAGATCCCACAATACTCTATTAGTCTGGTTCACTCACACACACCATGTATGTACCACACTAGATATACACGTAAACACACCCAACACGATTTGGGATGTTTGCACTAGGAGTCAGGTAAGCGTATTGTGAGAAGTTGACCTGGTATATGATGTCCACTATTCTAGTGGGCACCCTGTATCAGTCCAAACAACCCTTATGGTGATGGTTGTAAAGTCAACCTTATAGACCAGCTATCCTAGTGGTAGCATGGACAAAGCAGTCTTAGGCTAAAACTTCAGAGAGCATGTGAAGCCAGCTGTTTTACCAATAATAATCCCTTGAATACCAAATGAAAGGACACCACACAAGGTACATATAATATATATATGTATTTATTACTAACAACCCCTCTACACTCTTTATGAGGTCAGAGTTCGAGATACAGCACAAGTTACTCAATAAGCATACTATAAGTTACACAAATACAATTCTGCCCTAGGGGCCTCACGAACCATATACTAAGTAAGTGGTATAAGAACCACTTCAGGAAAGGTGAATAGGCCTAGGGCCTAGGGAATCGCTGGGGCTACACTGAACAACCACAGGTTAGGAAGTAGGAGTCCCACAGGATGTGCGTGCAGTGTCTTTACACGCACGCAAGTTACCATAGACTTTCAATGGGAAAGTAAAAGTTACAAAGTAGTAGATTTCGGACACTTCCGGATGAACTACGGGAAAGCCCTGTTAAACTAGGACACTTGGATAGTTAATACCCACGGGAGCACCGGAGTACTCAAGTTACCTCACCCAGGGAAGCTGGATGCATAGGTGTTCTTTCGTGCCAGGTTTTGTCGCTGAATCCTATGGAGAGCTGCCAGAAAGTGCTGCAAGCGACCAGGAGGAAAGTGTCCGGGTGGATCCAAGGATGGATCGGAGTCGAGAAGAACCTGAAAGTAGAGGGGACAGAGTCTGGGTCACTAGCCAGTGACCAGGAAGGAACCAGGCGATGTTGAGATGCAATCAGGTGAAGAAGTGAAGCTTGTCTCTGCAGCCACGTGGACCAGGAGGCGTCTAAGACGACCAGGAGCTGAAGTCGAGCTGTCCCACGACGGATCTAGCCGTTGGCGGTGTCGGTATCTGGATTGGACCCAACAAACCTTCAAATGCAATCCACGCAGGAAGGGAAGATTGGCTTCTGTTCAGACCAGCAAGGTCTGGGGAGCTTCTCCTTAGCAGGGAAGCTGGAGCAAGCCCGGAGCAACCAGGCAAGCGGTGTAGTTTCACAAGGAAGTCTTCAGAGGGGCCACTAGCCAACGGGCTAGCAACCACGAAGACGCATTGAGCTGAAATGCAGGCGCAGGCCCCACGCGGCACTCGTGGAGTGTGGAGGGCTGAGCTTCGGTGCAAATGCTGCTCGGTTCTGGGGCTTCTCAAACCCCAATGCACAACTTCGAGGGTACCTCAGGAGCTGCACAGGTAGCAAAAAGCAGGTAGTCCAGGATGTCTGGTCCCACGTCTCTCGTGTCCGCCACAGGTCTCAGCTTTGCTGTAGATGTGGGTCGGAGTCAGAGAAGTCTGGAAGTCCAGTTCCTGCGTCGCTGAGTATTCGTGTTCCGGCATGAGCGTCGACAAAGCAAACCGGCAAGTTACTGATGGTGCCTGTTTGCAAAGGGTGGTCACTCCTTGACCACGAGGGAGATGTCTTCAGTCTTCTAGTTGAAATGGAACGCCGAAGGTCCAAGAGTTCGTTTCGGAGTTTCTTTCCAGGATAATCTAATGTCTCTAGGCACAGCTCCTAACTTTATACTAAACTAAGGGGCTGGATTACCTGCTAGGTCCCTCCTATGGGTGGAACCTGGGAAGGGGGTGGTTACACCCCTTTCCCTTTGTTCAGTTTTGCGCCAGAGCTGGGGCTGGAGTGCCCCAGCAACTGGTATGAACCGGTCTATGCATGGAGCACCTTGTGTGCCCCAGGCAGTGTCTGGAAAAGCATCTTTCCATTGAACCCACCCTGCCCTAATCCACTACAGGCTGTCTGGGCAGGTGCTAGCACCTCCCTCGACAGGAAACCTATTGTCCAGGCCTCCCCTGCCGGAGTTTTGTCCAGCAGCAGGAGGTCAGATTCGTGTCTGTGGCAGCAGCATCCATTTTGTGATGCTGAGACTCTGTTTAACTTTAACCAGGTAAAGCCGTAACTACATGTCTTCTCCCTTTAGAAGGGTGGAATGCTACCCCCGCCGCCAGGACTGGCGGCGGAGGTAGTATTCCAAAGTGTTTGACACCTTACACGACATGTTTTGATAAAGCCAAACCAAAGTTAGCATTAACCGTGAGGATTATAATGCACTTCAGAGTATATGGTATGGCTATATCATAGAACAGCTATAAGGACATGGTTCCGAAAGCTGCAGACAGGCTCAGCTCATGCTAGAGCACCATCTCACATAAAACCAAGCACTCTGCCTTCAGGATTGTCAAGGCCTGCCATAGGAGTGACTTATAGGTATATATGTGTCTATATATAAGGGTAGATATAGGAATACAATATCTAAGCAAGGGGTGATTACACCACCTTGCCCAAGCTGAGTGTTCAGCCTTTGGTGTCAGTTTGGATGGCCAGCCAGGGATGGCACAATTCATGCTGCAGCCCCTGGTAGGCCTTGGATGCACCTATGCCTTGGAGCTCATTAGGTGGACCAATACCCAATTGGATATGTACCTAAAGTACATGGAGTCCATTTTACAGAGAGAACAGATAGCCTGGGGCCCTGAATAGCAGGATCCCAGGCCAACTAAGTCAGAAACCAGCTAAACACTAGGCAAAAAGTTGGGGTAACCATATAGTCAGATATCCACCTTCCTACACGTATAAAAATAGAACTTTACACAAGGCTTCCACTCCAGTAACACAGAAAAAAAGTTCTGGACAGAACTAGGGATTCACAAAACAAAGTATGCTGCCACCATCCCAGCTGGACAGGCCGTAGCGGGCACCATATGTTTTCCCGGTAGCCCGGAGGGTGGGGCCGGTTTTGGGCCGGTTTTGGACCAGTGGGTGACACGGATCAGTTTTGCAGCAGTGCTGCAACATTGTCCCCCCCCGTACCAAAAGCGGCAGAAGTGTCCCCCTTCCACAGTCGGTCAGATTTCACATCTAGGCCACAGGACAAGTACCTTACTCATGTCAAAGGACAGGCCTAGATCACTGCACACACACTTAGGTCAGTGTGATACTGTGGACAAAATAAATAGGCATTGAAAATGCAATAGGTCTCGCCTTCTCGTTAAATCCATTTGCTTTGCTAATGGTATTGTATAGCAAAGCAAAAGGCTTTAACGTAATGAAAGGCGAGATCTATTGCATTTTTAATGCTTGTTCTTATGGCGGCTGATTTCCATTTGCAGACGGAACCCTTTTATTCTATCCCATGAAGAACGAAAGGCGCCCCTCAAAATCTGAGTCAGGCAGTTCAGGCCTTAATGTGCATCAGTGCTTTCCAACAGGAACCTCATTGCAATTTCAGAATAACATTCGGCATTAACCTCAGGTTCGAAACACTTGCCCAGCTCCAACTGCAGCTCTCCTCCGGGGTTCCCATGCTGTCACCTTTATAAACAGACTCTGTTGGTATGGGCCACTGGTCTAGACGTACCAGTGAACCTAAGATTTACCCTCATTGACCTTTTAAGACCGGAATCGGCATGCACCGCCATAATACATGCAGGAAGTATAAAATTCAAACAAGCCTGATAATACAACAACAACAACAGACCGGTAGAGTGAGAATCGGCTGCTCTGACTTTTGACTTTTGCACTTACCAATCTTTCGAATTCACGACTATCTTGGTGATAATTATTGTGTTGCTTTACCACATAAAATGCAGCTAAAAAGCACTCCTATTTATAAAGCAGTTATGTTCTCGAAGTTGTTGGGTACAGGAGCACCCGTGGAATTTCCACTGCATCTTCCTACATAGAGCTCCTTCATTAGATCTGAAGGGAAGGTTTCATTGCGGTCAGCCCAGAAGAGCTGTACCTTGCTTGCACTGTTGGGATTTCATCTCTATAACCCTTTCCCTTTAGACAAGGCAAAGGAGAGCGCTCCACTCCTGAATGGTAAAGGTGGCCTATAGCAGAACCACTGGAAGTATGTGGCACTGGAAAGCCAAATTATACAAGAGGGTTGGCTAAATCACGCTGTCAGAAAAGGCAAATAATGCAGAAATAATGCTGTTATTTCTGCAGGCATTTCTGCACATGATATTGTCTTAAAGTTTCAATTTAATATTACGAATTGAACATTTGAATACAGCAAACAGCATAGGAAATGAGACCAGCCACCCTTTGCAAAGGGTCCCTCATTGAGCAAAGTCCCGTGTGTGAACCTGATTTACGTAACTTTCCACCTTTTTTGAGCCAGACGCCAATTTAATTGTGTGAAATCTGCGGCAGACCGTTGATTTTCGGGCAACTGCACTTAAACTGTAATTACGCAGATATTACCACAGCCTCACATATTTCAGCAGTCCAGACTATATACCGCCCAAATGGCAAGATGGCAGCAATCTTTAGTCAAGAGTATTTATCTTTAATGCGTTTACATGCAAAGATCCACTGTAGGATTATGTATTGTTCTTACGACTTTTAATCACGTGGAAAGGACCATGTCAGTGAATGGGCTCCCTTCCAAGTAATGGCCCAAAGGGGTGCAATTTTTGCGGACTTTCTGTTAATATGCGTTAAATCACACAGGATTGCAGACACTGACTTCCAAGAGCACTGGTACTCACAGTACGACCCGCCGATCATCTTCAGGGACCCTGGTAAATCAAGAGAGAAAGCTGTCCATTTCCGTAATTGGCAAATTCTGTTAACCGAGAAACATTGTTATGTGATTCTGGGCTTGGTTTCTAAAGTAAGTTCTGCTTGTTTTCTTCGAACAGCGCAGTCTGCTCATAGAACAAGCAGAATGAACTATAGAAACAAGCGCAGCTGCCAGTATACTGGAGGAGCAGGGAACCGGCAGGGAAGCAGCATTGTGACGTGTGAAGCAAGCTTGCGAGGAGGAGGGGGCTTAAGCGGTCACCAGTGTGAAAAAATATAGTGCGTCTGTCTCCCGCCGTGAGTAAAGCATCCAGTCCCCGCATGTACATCTTCTGTCCAGCCGCTGCCGGTAGTGGGAGTACCGGCCGGGCGGTGACGTGGCGAGGGGGAGGGGCAGGGTGGGATGAAGTGATGTATGGATTACAGACTTTAACAGGTAAGTAAACCTATAAATAAATACAACGAATTTTGTTGCATGCACTGCATAACCAAATGTGATGCAGTGTGCACAACGAAATTCGTTTTATTTATTTATGTTTACTTACCTGTTAAAGTCCGTAATCCATACATTACTACCCGCCACCCTGCCCCTCCCCACATCACCGCCCGGCCAGTACTCCCACTACCGGCTGCGGCTGCTTCTGTCTGCATGCACATCTTCTGTTCGTCCGCGCGCACATATGGAATTCGTATTGATTCCAAAAGGCTGTCGCATGGCGAGGGTAGCGCATGCGCGCTGCTAACGCCAGGCGAGACCTATTAACAAGGGTACCAGATACACATAGTTGGGCACTTAGAGCATGGGCACAGCACATGGAACAGTCCAGTCCCACTAAGCAATTACACCCAATTATATCCACCTTAAAGAATGCCCCTAAGCTCCTGCCGGGATCTAGTCCAGTCTTGTGATTCCAGTTGAGACGGTAGGTCTCATCTCTTACCACTAAAACAGGCCACACTACCCTTTTCCACCCATACGTACCCCTTCCTACCAAACATGCCAGTAGAAAGTCCTAATGCTACCTCTTTGCTAACTTGCATACCTACCCTATTAGACTCCTGGAGAACATCGACGTTGGTCCCCATATTTAAAAAAGGGGACCGAAACAGTCCATTGTGCTATAGGCCGATCTCCCTCCTGGACTCGCTCGGGAAGATGGCAGGGCGAATACTTCTCGATCGACTCCAGGAGTGGGCCACAGACCATAGCATCATTTCAGATATACAATATGGTTTTCGGGAGGGGCTAGGAACAGTTGACCAGGGCTTAAATCTGTCCCTATTGGCGGGTAAATACGTGGAAGCTAAGGGGTCCTCCCTTCACATGGTCTATGTTGACCTCTCCGCAGCGTTTGATTGCGTGGAACACTCAACGCTGTGGAGTATCATCTTGAAAATGGGAGTTCCCCCTCCAATTGTGGACTTTCTTCGAGAACTGTATACAGGTACTACAGGTAGGGTAAGATTCGGGGTGAGAGGCGAGCTCACGGATACTTTTAGGGTGGAAAAGGGGGTCAGACAGGGATGTGTACTGGCCCCCTTTTTATTCACCCTTTATACTAATGGCTTAGAGGCTGCCATGCTTCAAGGCAGTAAAGACCTTCCTTTAATAGCTCGTCGGCAGATACCAGCGCTTTTATATGCCGACGATGCTGTCATTTTAGCAAGAACACCAATCGAACTACAACTGGCCTTAAACAGATACTGTGCCTTCATGGCGAGTCTAAATTTGAAATTAAATGCAAAGAAAACCTACACTATGCATGCGGGGGGGGGAAGAAATGTAAAAAATCGGAGATTGTTTGTACAGGGTGAACAACTGGACAGGTCTACAACCTATCCCTATTTAGGGATTGTCATTGATGAAAAATTTAAATGGAACCCAGCTATTAACGCAAGGAAGCTTTCATTCTTGCGAGAGACAACTTCGTTAAAAATGTTTTCACAAAGACTGGGGCAGCGACCATCAAAAGAACTGTTACAAATATATAACGCAAAATGTGTAAGCACGGCAACATATGGGGCGGGGATATGGGGCTTTGTAAATGTGGATGTAATACAAAAAGTCGAGAACTCCTTTTTGAGATACTTGCTGGCGGTACCTAAAAGCTGTTCCACCTATGCCTGCCACACAGAGTTGGGCATTGATTATATTACAGACATCATAAAATTACAACCAGTAATGTTGTGGCGTCGAATATGGGTCACTGAGCAATGCCAACTAACTAGGGCGATCATCCAAGATATCTTGACACTTGATCACTGCAAGAAAATTAAATGGTTATCCTATGTTAAAGCGCTACTAACAGATTTAGGATACAGGAAGTTTTTTGATCATCCGTTACTGATAAATGAAATCTCAAAAAAGGATCTAAAAAGAGAGTGTCTTGTACACCTGCGCCAGTTACGATTACTATCTGAGATTCACAAACCATCTGTTCAACATTCTTTATTAGCGCAGACTGTGTTTACCATTGAACCCTATTTGAACTCTAGTTTAACACAATATGAAAAATTGTTGCTCACCCGCTTTAGATTTGATTTGTTCCATTTACTGGTTGCATTTCCAAAGCAAAATGTCTGGTCATCCACATTTCCCATGTGTCCGTGTGACCTAGTGTCCCCACAAACAACGATAAATACAATCTTATTTTGTAAATTTTTTACCGAACCACGCAAACGCTGGATACTGCCCATTTTGAAAATCTGGGGACTTCGACAGTGCCGTCCTGCATATTTGGCACTTCAGTATCTAGAAAATGAAAACTATGCTAAAGCGATTGTATGCTTTCTCAAATTTTGTATCCGTCATCGTAGGAACCTTTGAGTACGAACTATATATTAGTTCTGCACAAATGAAAGAATGCCAGATAATAGGAAAACTGTATGTTATGATAAGGTCGAAAAATACATAAACTGAGACGTCTTTTTTAATTGCTTTTTTAACAAATGTATTTTTATACTGGATTTTAACCCTTGTAAATTTGGTAATTTGCTTTTTGTGAACTTTTATGGTGTTTCTTTTTAAACTACCGAATAAAGTTATTATTGAATTGAATTGAAGTGATGTATGGATTACGGACTTTAACAGGTAAGTAAACCTATAAATAAATACAACGAATTTTGTTGCATGCACTGCATAACCAAATGCGATGCAGTGTGCACAACGAAATTCGTTTTATTTATTTATGTTTACTTACCTGTTAAAGTCCGTAATCCATACATTACTACCCGCCACCCTGCCCCTCCCCACATCACCGCCCGGCCAGTACTCCCACTACCGGCTGCGGCTGCTTCTGTCTGCATGCACATCTTCTGTTCGTCCGCGCGCACATATGGAATTCGTATTGATTCCAAAAGGCTGTCGCATGGCGAGGGTAGCGCATGCGCGCTGCTAACGCCAGGCGAGACCTATTAACAAGGGTACCAGATACACATAGTTGGGCACTTAGAGCATGGGCACAGCACATGGAACAGTCCAGTCCCACTAAGCAATTACACCCAATTATATCCACCTTAAAGAATCCCCCTAAGCTCCTGCCGGGGTCTAGTCCAGTCTTGTGATTCCAGTTGAGACGGTAGGTCTCATCTCTTACCACTAAAACAGGCCACACTACCCTTTTCCACCCATACGTACCCCTTCCTACCAAACATGCCAGTAGAAAGTCCTCATGACAGCTCTTTGCTAACTTGCATACCTACCCTTTTTTGGGTAGGTAGGTTGTGTGCTTGTGAAGTTGTTCTTGGTGCCAGAAAATGCTAATTAAACCACATTATGAGCTGTCTTCTTTCCAGACACAGGACAGACCTGTCGTGCACTCCATATTTTGCTTTTGCACACTGTTTAATCACCATAGTTTTCCCATCCCAAACAGCTATAATTAATTAATTTATGCTGCCATTACACAACTCAACGGTACACAATGTATCGACATCAGAGAGATGAACATCTGAGCAGGGCCATCTCTTGACCTGACAGATTCCAGAAGCGGGTGTTTAACTCGCCTAGCCATCCTGGTAGCGTATTCCAGCACAGTCTGATGTTACTAGGATACCACAGGATTTACAGGGGATAGAACAGCAAATTCATCGGACGAGCGGAGCCGAGCGCCATAAGCCCCAAGGAGCCAATGAAAGAATGGTCATGCAAATATCAGAAAAGTCAACTTATTTGCATTTACAAATGCTTCGGTTTAATTTATTGGATCCACCAGTTCTTTAGATATATTTAGAAAGATTAATGACGAGTGATCCAAAAAGCAATTCCATTTTAATGAGCACTATTTAAACGGCCAATAATGTTGTGTCTTTAGAACCACGTGCAAGTGAGGCATTTGTCTTTATGCAGTTCTAGGCGCTTTATAGTTTGACAGTCAAGAAAACGGAGACAAAGAGAAGCGGAGTGGTTCACCAGGATCACACCATGTGGTAAGTGGGGAGCCGGGATCAGCGCAGACTGCCCCTGGGCGGCATCGCCTCCTCGCCCCTGCTCTGCACAGAACAATGCTTAGCCCTGCCTGGTCTTTCAAGAGCTAAATCAGTCACCACCCTCAGTACAGAGGACAATGCACCACACAAGCTTAACATGACAACCACGGACACTCTCCAAGAGTCCCTCAAACCGGCCACGGTGCAGCCACAAAGAGGGAGGGGCGGGCGAATGAACAAATAAAGCAACACAGAAAACTGCCCTCAGTAAAAAAACACCAGGGTATAAAAATAAGCGCGAGCACCGGGTTTTCATGGCCGAGCCTGACTTAAGCTTAAGCTTAAGTATTTTAGAGGCAGAAACACATCAGCAAGAAAGACAACGAGGTCAGAGGTCACCTGCAGCTTGTTAACAACGTAGAGGTCTACTGTGGCCTTATCTGCAGACACAACCTCGCTCGTTTCTGCTGCATTTAAACTGTGACGTCAATGAGGGCAGTTCAGGGACATATACACACGGCCTCGGTTCAGACCCGTACTGCCCCCCCTTAGCACGGCGCTAAAGAAGGGGGAGGGGCAGTCCTCACGGTGCTGGGTTCAGCTCGCCAGTGCAGTGGGACAGTGGGCGTCTCGAGACCCCTGACCCGAGCCTTCCGCCCACCTGTCCAGCTAGCTGGCAGTAGGCAATACTCAAAAATTGCTCAAGCGTTTATCTGAACTCCAGTTGAAATCTTAATATTGGTCTCTAAAAACCAAACCTCAAAAACTGACCATTCCAGAAGAAAAGCAAGAACAAAACACCTCCAAAAACGTGGTTCCCAAAGTTATCCATCAGCACAACCTGCGTTACACCTGTAAGCCACAAAAGAATGAATTATTAGCGTGAATGTGAACTGACACCAGGTTTAACAACTTCAAAGTAGAAATATCAAAATGTGCATTGCACCCAGGACACCACTAAGATTTCAACATTTTGCATCTCAAAAAATGTGCGCGCGGCCTTGAGTGTGGAGCGCAGTCTGTCCCTCTCCCGAGGCCCGTCACCTCGTTCTGTCACTCCGAGTCACCCTCACAACGTCCGTCCCCAAAGTCTGTCAGTCTGGGTCGCTGTTCCGGGGCAGACACCTGCAGAGATGTCAGGCACAGTTATGAGGCGCCGCCATCTCTGAGCACTCCCAGGGCGCCAGGGATGGGGCCACTGCGCCACACCTCTGCGCCTGGCGCAGTCAACAACAGAAACATCTAACGCAGAAAAAGGCACTTCGAGGAGCTAGACCAGCGCTGACACACAAATCATGCACTTGGTTCATTCCCCTTACAGACTCATCTAACCATCAAATGGGCCAACTGCAGGAGGTCCGGTGTTCCTGCACCCCATTCCTGCACCCCAAAATACCATACACGGGAATATCCGCCCGATTGTTCTGAGAGTGGAATCACACCTGGGAAAACCATTGACGACGCAGACCTAGGAGGCCGAGTCACCACAGACGGGCCCCCAACTGACTCCTGTCAACACTACTGTGGAGGGGAGGTGGGGTATGGAACGCACACCCGCAGGCCGAGAGCCTTCCCTGCCCCCACCGACACCTTCCCCACCTTACGGCCATGGCACACCAGAGCCCACTTTCACCAGATGCCCAAGAGCCGGAGTCTGGAAAAACCCGTGCTTTTCGGCCGGTAATTCTTGTGTCCTGTTGTGAAAGAGGCTGCGAGGGGAAGTATGAGGGTAGTTTCACAGACATGTTAGAGGTGAGCGAACCAACACATTAACAGCTAGGAGGGCCGAGCCGGAGACCAGCCAAGGGTCTGGCAAGGATCGTGGAGCCCGTGCAAGAGCCGGGCTCTGACATTTTTTTTTGCAAATCATAGAACAAACCATGTAAAATATGATAAAGTCTCTTCAAAGTTAAAAAAAAAGTCAATTTCTTTAACACGTGGTAGCCTTAACATCAATAGGGCACATTATAGCACTGACCTGAGAAGTACTTATTAAAAGTGATATTTTTGTACAACTGGTATTCTGAACTCAAATATTCAAAAGTACTTTCATACGTGGTAATGAAGAACAAAAAAGTTTTGGTGAAATAAAATATTTGCCCAAGATCACACCATTTAAGCAGGGAAGCTGTGATGTATCCAAGTTTCCTCTTTTCACTCCAATAAATGGCTGATGGTCTTTTCTTAGACTTTGTTTTTACCTCTTGGTGGTTTTCTGCAGTTTTTTTAAGCACTAACTTGGAGCGCATTAACAAGAGCAACAGGTACCTTGGGTCACATCCATTGTGTATAGGCAGTTTTTAAATAGAGCACAAAGTCGACCCAAAGGTAATGGAGGGCTTTACATGAGCAACAGTGACATTACACAAGGTCACTTGCATTGCTTATAGACATAGGGAGATTATGTGATATGCCCAGCATCACATGGTGTTCAGCCGAAGCCAGACTCGAACCTGGTTCCCAAGTTCTATAGTCTGCAGCTGTGTCTGTAACACTACATCCCAGGTAGAGGGTTGGAGGCAGAAACCTCTTCAACATATGCAAACAAAAGTCACTTTTTAGGAGAGCCCAAGTCTTTGATGGTGGTCTGAACATATTTTTGCACTCACAACCCTTTACAAGGGTTGAGTTCAAAGGTTTACTTGGAGGGACAAGGGTAGCTGCAAACTCAACGGGCTATGGTTGAAATCCAGCCTCTGGAAGCCCGGGATCGTCCAGGTGTGCAGTAGACAAGTAGCTACCGGTGGCCAAATATCCCACAAGTCCCATGCAGGGCACAAGTCGTAAAAAAAGAAGTGGGGTGCTGCTGTCACTGGAAGTGACGTCACAACAGGAAGTGACGTCTCGAAAGGTGCCAAGCTCCTCTTCCCAGAGGGTGAAGTCCAGCTGTTTGGCAGGGGGGACGGCGTCCTCCTGGTAAAATAAGTGAGGGGACGCCGTCTATGTGGTACCCCGACTCGAGCCCTGGTCCCAAGAGACCCGATTCATGTAGGAATAGGGTCAGATTTAGGGCATGGAATATACAAGAGGTATAATCTTATGCCTTTTTGTTCACTAATGAGGATGACTTAATAGGCGAGGACACTATATGAATTAAGAAAAGGGAGGGCCCCTCCAACTGAAAACAGGACCTGGCTGGGAACCCAAAGCAGCCCTGCCAATTTTCTCGGACCAGCCCCTGGGGAAGCACTGCCTGGGGCCCAGAGGATGAAAACGCCTGCTTGCGTTATCGGGGGCCAATATTGCAGCACTACTGCAAAACCGGCGCCCACCCTTCCAGCCTCCCAGGAAAATGCCCGATACGGCCAGTCCGGCCCGACCATAGATTAGGTGAGTTAGTTCTGAAGAATAACCACGGGTGTGCTCAGACACATAAGGGCAAGAACCATGTCAACTTTTTAGGGGAATACAGGAGGACATCATGTCCCATCATATTCCTACTTCGTTTATTTTTAAATTTTAACAGTGATCTTTTCAATAAAGTATTTTTAAGGAATACCCTAGTAAAATGTTATATTTTTGAGTGGCCCAATCTACACATCTAGTCAGCATTGGGCCTCTGAGACATCTCCGGAGAAGGGTGCCCTTTTAGGGGCCCGTAGGGCACTGCAGCGCCACCCCAACGAGGAGCTGATGCTGTGGAAATTGAAGAAATTGATGTACATAAACAGCATTCATTTCCCTTCTTCTCCCACTCCTCTCCCTGTGAGCACCATGAATACCGTAAACTATTGACCGTATCACTCTGCCAGTAAGAGCCCATACCTATATGCATATGCACAGCCATTCTAGGCACCATGGCCTTTTACCCATTGGAATCCCCGGCTTCCCTCCTGCGCGTATCTTACCCCCCCCCTCTCTCATGCATAGACCATGAAACCCTCTCCCTCTGCGCGACCCTGCTGTGAAAGGCAACTCTCCTGCTTGACCCGCACAAAACCCCCCCCATTCCCTCTTGAAGAGGCATCCTTCGCCTTAGCTGACATAGCCCTCCCCAGCTGCACCTGACTGCCCCCGCTCTCTCATGTACGGGTCATAAGATCTCTCTCTCTCTATGTGACTCTGTCCCCGTGTCCACCCTGGCTCCCCCTCCCTTCTCCTCACATGGACAAGCCGTAAACCTTCTTCTTCTGCAAGACCCTGTCCTTGAGAGCCACGGCCGCGCCTGACCAACACCTCCTTTCCTTCCATGAATGCCCCTCTGTTGGCAAGCCTTCCCTCCGCGCTCGATTGTCCACGCAGCATGAATACCACTCCTTTGATGACCCCTTCCCCCGAGTCCGGCTGACCACACATGTCCGAGGCCATCGCCTAAGCCAGGAGATACCATTTACTGCCCTTATTGTATGAAGTCACTCCTCTTCAAAGGACCCACTATTGATCCTAGCCACCCCACCCCCTGGGCTATGATCAGGCGCACACATCCTAAACAGTTGACGGAACACTCAGCTGCGTGATTGCCCTCCCCTCTTATCAGCAGGTCAAGGGTCCCTATTGTGAACGCATGTGGGATAGGATTGACACGAGGATTATAGGGATGTCTTTCCTTTGCGTCACACTGTCCTGATTGTACTATCAAGTGTTTTGTAAGGTATAAAAGAAAGAGTCTCAGCTCACTTGTTAGAGCACCTCCTGAAAGACACTGTGTTTCGTGTCCGAAATGACTGGCTCTCCTCATGAGAATTAAAACTCTGTTCTTGATTCCTGCTTCCAGCGCCCGTCTCTTTATTTGGTAACTGTTCAACATGGGAACTAAGAGGCGGTTTGCGCCAGCGGCCTGGGCATCGGTAGTAATCTGGGCTCATGTTCCACAATTGGCGTCCCAACGCGGGGTCCATCAGTGACATAAGGTCCGGTAAGAGAGATCCAGACGAAGAAGTGAACATCTAAAATGATCGGAGTATACCTGCCTTGAGAGGGCCCTAGCCCGGCTGCCGATCAAAAGAACTTCGCCAATTCTGAACGGACCTCTCTTGAGTGACCTATTGTCCTGACTGGAATCCCACAGGAATGCTACATGGAGTAAGAGAACGATCGGGCGCTGGAGGAGGAAGTCGAAGAACTGTCCGTATGGTCCGGTCCGGGTAAGATTAAGTAGGGTGTTTTTACGCCTGATTGGTAGGGTGGTTCTATCCACCTGATTGATTGATTGATTGTATTGGAATCGGTATTTGTATACTGATATTGTTGGTATTGGTTCATTTAGCTTTGAAGGCTACTTGACATATTGGTTCTCTTCTGGAGAACGAGACATTCTCTGTTTGCAAACAGCGGCGAATAGGAACGTCGTCCCTCTTTGCAGATCGAGAAGGGTAGGTAATGCAGACTTTTGTCCCCGTTGTAATCCGTCATGCCTACCTTTCTCCCCACTGATTGTTTGAAATCGATTAATAATCGATTGTTGCTCTTTGAGATCTTCCCTGTCTACAAACTGAGACGAGTAGAAATATTCTGTCTTCCTTTCTGGATAGCGAAGGGCAGGTAATGCAGACGTTTGTCCCCGTTGTAATCCGTCATGCCTGTTTTTCTCCCCACTGATTGGTTGGTTGCCTGGACATTGTTGTTCCAGGAATTGTTTCGTTTGAGGTATTTTCTACTTGCAAACAACGTGGAATAGAAATATTCTGTCTAGTCTTTGCAAGTAGTGAAGGGTAGGTTATGCCCCTTTGTGAATTCGTCAGTCCTACCCACTCCCCACTGTTTGGTTATTTGGGGGGTAGCTCGCATGGTCCGCCCAGGAGACTACCCTTATGGAGGACATATGCTCCCCGCTCATGGGCCATTTAGTGGAAGTAGACCATCTGGTCCGTCCAGGAGGCTACCCTAGTAAGTGGAAGTACATCGCTCGGTCTGTCCAGGATGATACCCTAATGAAGGAATATATGTTCCCCTTTTTGATCGATAATCTAGTTCCACCCCGGACCATTTATTGGAGGGAACTCGTCTGGCCCGTCCAGAAGTACCCCCCTAGTGAAAAGGACACATAAAAATATGAAGTGATCACCGTTCCCTACTAACAGAAAGCTTTAGCTCGAAACACGCTAAGGAAGAGAAAGAAAAATAAAAAGAAATCAGGCTAAGTCAGTAACCCCCTGATGAGCTTTTGACTTCACTAAAAATAAGAAACATTAGAAATAGTTCGTAATAAGAAATATAAAATGGCGAAAAGTTTGACAGCAAAAAAAAAATAGCCACGAGGTAGCTAGGCTTTACTGCCTATTCCTGCTCCCAACATGTCTGCCTCATTGCCCGCCACGCCCAAAATAACGGTCACATGAAATAGAAACAATTCAATAGGTACCTACCCCCATTCCGGAAGCTCCCGAAGTGCAACAGGTCCGCGGTTACGCCCATCCGGAAGGCGAGGCCTCGAGGCACGAGGGGCTCGCCTGGCCGCGGTCAGTAGGAGATGATGTTGGGCAGGCGGTCCAAAGAACGACAGGGACCTCTCCATCCCTCCTCTTCTGCCGCCCTGCAGGCCACGGGGAGAGAGGGGGCTGTCTTGCCTCGGCCACCGACCACCCCTCTCTCTCACCCGATCCGGCTTTCGTCGAAGGCCGAAGCCAAAGCGAGGATGGCGGCATTTCTTTGTGCTATAATGGCCGCAACTACACCCAACGCCTGACAGTTGCAGGTAGTCCCGCCACATGCCATCGCCTGCATAGTTACAGGTAGTCCCGCCACATGTCCACCCCTGGAGAGTTGGAGGTAGTCCCGCCACCTGTCAAAAAGGAAGGGGGGGGGCTGTCTTGCCTCAGCCGCCGACCACCCCCCCCCCCCCCCCCCCCATCTTCAATAGCCAGCACGGCCAACATCGAAGCGACGGAGCCGAGGAACGGTGCGGGGTCGCTGGAAGGGGGAGGTGACGCGAACGAGCCTCCCCCACCTCCCTCCAGGTGGAGGCTTCCAGCGACACCCCAATGCTCTTATTTAAAGAGGGTCAACATCAAAAAGCGGTCTTTTGCCCAGGACGGGCACGCACCCCATGCCTTCTCTCCTCAACCTTGAAGATTCTATGAGAGCCGGGGGGCACCCCGATCCCTCCGCATGGGCGCCCCCGCCCCCCCCCCCTCACTGGGAACCACGACATCGGTGCAACTCCTGCCGGCGCCAGCCTCGGATGGGAAATGGCTAAAATGCAGCCACGGCACAGACTTGTTCAGTTCCGGTGGAACACCAGAATGACCCGGTAGGAAAATTGTTGCCGCCCTCCCCACTCTTTGACTAATGGTCCATATTGTTAGAACTGTTAACCACATGATTCAGAACTTTTTGACCTTCCAACGGAAGGTTCTGGTCCAACCACGAGTCATTGGAGATATTCTGACTGTGCTGGAACTCGCCTGACCCCACCCAAAATGGCGCCGACACAAAATGAGACTTTTTGAATAAACTTTGTTGCACCCTGGCCACGCAGCTTTTTGCCCCGAGATATGTATGTAGTTTTCTTGGATAATGAAAGTAGATACGAAGGATATTGAGTATGTGCTTGGACAATGAACTGACTTAGGGTGGGTACTGATTATGATTTGGAAAATGAATTGGTGTAATTTAGGTAATGAATGAACATTGGATAATGAATTTATGAATTTATTAAAGATAAATTACTGACATGCACCATGCTTGCTCTGTAGGGAGGTTTAATACGATCTTATTGCACTGCTGCACTTTATGCAATGAACTGCCACCAACTTCGTTCTTCTTATGTACAGTTTCAATCTGCTTCGTAGCCGGCCCACTGAGTTGTAGGCCTGTATTTGTACCTCAACACTTTTTTTATTAAAAGTATTTTGAAAAAGAAAGCATGGTTGTAGCAGTTGCGTTAATGAGTTTTGGATATCTTACTACTATGAACGACGAATAAGTATGATGAAAGATGTAGATAAAAAAGGATCAGATATTTAGCAGCTACATTATGTGTCACAGGCAGCCAGAAAAGTGTTTTAGACACCCTTAAAACGACACCACAGAAATGCCACCTGACCGTCACCCTTGCACCCGACAAAGAGGGTTACGACCAAGTAACTCATGTAGATACGCAGATCGTCAATGATTATCTACCTGACATTACTGGTCCCTCTGGGCTTAAACGCCGAGATGGTAAAGAAATGCAGTACGTGGAGATAGGTCGAGTATGTGGTAGGTAAAAACATTTTCGGACTACTGCATGCTGATGTACTTTGAATGCTGCCCCCCACCCCTTCTTTTCCCTCCCTTCTGCAGGTCACGTCGGAACGTCGGCTGAAATATGGGACAGCGATGGTCGAACCACCGACGAAAAGGGAAGGAGGGAATATGTGCATAGTCCTCATAACGATAAGTTTTTAAAAGACGTAGACTTAAACAGGACTGTTCCTCCTTAGAACATAGCGACTGGGAGGATGGACTGACATAGAAACTGGACAGGTAATGAATGACGAAAAAATTGACTAGAAATGACGCGTTAATTAATGTAACTGGACGATTGACTAGGTAGGGAAAGGACAAAGAAAAAATATACGGGTAAGGGTTACCACGACACCACCCGTCTGGGAAGTTAGAAATGTTGCTGATGTTCAAAATGCACTGCCCCTTTCTCACACTCTTATAGATATAGCCAAGCTGTCCGACTGTTCTCCCGATCAATACTTGCCGTTGCCTCAGCCTGGAGAACTTCCCACCAAAGGAAGGAACTGAAAAATGGTTTAAGATCCAACCATGGGTAAAAAGCGCGACCAGGTTAATTTCTGACCGACCAACCGAGGTGTAAGTATTGGCAATTGAGAACACTCACAGAGATGACGGGCGAGAAAGAAAAGGAGGGAAGGGTAAAAAGAGCTAAGCACTTAGATAAATAGGATAGTAAAGATACGTAGGATATAAAACAGATCTGGTTGGCTAACAATTGTTTCCTGTCTTGTCGTGAATGTCTTATATATGTGTAATGCATGTGCCGTCTTCCCTGTCTGAGTTTGTGTGTGTGTAATGTACGGATTTATGTCTTCCCTCTGTCTGTATTTGCGTGTTACCTGACCTTTGCTGTTCTGTGTTGTGAGCGCACTAAATGACCTATTTTCGTACACGTCTCTCTCTCTCTCTCTCTCTCTCTCTCTCTCTCTCTCTCTCTAACCCCTTATCTCTCTCTCTCTCTCTCTCTCTCCCTCTCTCTCTACATGTCATACGTGTACCGAATGGCTCGTTTAGATTGCGGACGACTCTCACTCTCTATGAGAGTCTCCCTATTTTCTCTCCCTCTTTGTGGTAAAATTGTGCCCCACCGGCACCAGTCTGATTTGAGACATATTGAACGCGAAGGTGTTCAGCGAAATTGACCAAAACTAAAAAGATTGTATCTCGCCATATTACTGCCTCTCCTTTCTGCAAAATGAATGAACTTGAATTGGCTGAGAAGGAAAGGACAGGTAAGACGACTAAAGTCCCCCAAAAATGTGGCCATTTATAGGGGAACTGTATGTCAATGGCACCTTATGTCTGTTCTTCAGAGACGAACGCCAACGTCTAGATTGACCCCCAATGCCCAGATTGCCCCACCCCCCCCTTTTCGCACCCAAGCGCGAGTGCCCGAAGCATCCCCGCCCCATTTTGAGAGACCCCAGTTGCTGTCCCGGATATAAACATGATGACCATGAGTAACTATTGACCCTCGAGAAAAGCTTGTTTTGCCTGACTCTCGATGATGGCACCCCCGCCCTGTTTGAAAAGGTTAGCCAGTCCTGAAGGGAAATGCTCCGTAATGTTGAATATGATGAAATGCACAGTTGATGGGAATATCATTTATCCTCACTTGAGTCATAAATAGGACGATGAATAAACATACCATGAACTCAGTAGGAATGCTGACACATGCACTGCTTGGTAATAAACCTCTGACTGTGACCAATGAGCGTATCTCCCAAATGCATAGAATTGAGGGAGGAATTCACATGTGTAGATATCTTCTTCTGCCATTTCTCTAAAACATTGTCTTGTACCTATTCAAAGATTCACGATCACCGAAGGAGATGGGTCAGATATGACGTACAGCCTGACTGCAGATCTTGGGACACGTGTGACCTCGACCAAAGGCGGAGCTGCAGAGCAACAAGATACAGGACGAGACCGCAATTTCAACGTGGAAAATGAAAAATGACGGGCCGCCTTGAAGCCCTCCGTCTGCTAACCCACGTGTGCCTGGAGTCTCCGTCCCCCTTCTTTGGGCCCGATTGATGGGCCTGCCTGCTTGTTATCCTTTGCTCCCTTGGTCCCTTTTGTGCGTCCCAGGAACTCTGACCCAACTCCGCTCTCTCTCCTATCGACTATTTGAACCACACTCACCCTCTTTTCCACGTGACTTTTTGCCAAAAGGAAGAACTGCATTCATATGGGAATAGGGTGTTGCCACGGAAATATAGGCGCCGAGCATAAGGCGCCGCCAAACGGATTGTTTAGGGAACAGGACTGTGGTCTAACAGCAGAGGACTGACCGCACCCTGCAACGCGTGAGGATAGAACAGAGCTGGACCTATAGCTCCACCGCCGGTGCTCAACAGCGCCAACGAAAGTACTCGGACTAGAGCCTACCAGTGATGGCTCACTGATAAAAAGACACTGTGACGAAGAAATCTTGTGTATTGAACTGAATTCCGCTCTCAACTACCTGGTCAAAACTGTTCATTGGTCACATTTTTAAGTCAGAAATATTTATGCTGTGTAGTGCGCTAATTGTCAGGAACACAACGAAATGCAATTTCCTATGTGCTGCATTCTGCCCATCACCTCAACTGTCTATGATTGTACGCCAAATGTTAGTATCGACAAAATGCTAATTCATCCACGATGCCTGTCTACCCCATCAATTACAAAAATGACTGCTGTAATGTAAAAAGGGGCGACTGTGGAAATTGAAGAAATTGATGTACATAAACAGCATTCATTTCCCTTCTTCTCCCACTCCTCTCCCTGTGAGCACCATGAATACCGTAAACTATTGACCGTATCACTCTGCCAGTAAGAGCCCATACCTATATGCATATGCACAGCCATTCTAGGCACCATGTCCTTTTACCCATTGGAATCCCCGGCTTCCCTCCTGCGCGTATCTTACCCCCCCCCCTCTCTCATGCATAGACCATGAAACCCTCTCCCTCTGCGCGACCCTGCTGTGAAAGGCAACTCTCCTGCTTGACCCGCACAAAACCCCCCCCATTCCCTCTTGAAGAGGCATCCTTCGCCTTAGCTGACATAGCCCTCCCCAGCTGCACCTGACTGCCCCCGCTCTCTCATGTACGGGTCATAAGATCTCTCTCTCTCTATGTGACTCTGTCCCCGTGTCCACCCTGGCTCCCCCTCCCTTCTCCTCACATGGACAAGCCGTAAACCTTCTTCTTCTGCAAGACCCTGTCCTTGAGAGCCACGGCCGCGCCTGACCAACACCTCCTTTCCTTCCATGAATGCCCCTCTGTTGACAAGCCTTCCCTCCGCGCTCGATTGTCCACGCAGCATGAATTCCACTCCTTTGATGACCCCTTCCCCCGAGTCCGGCTGACCACACATGTCCGAGGCCATCGCCTAAGCCAGGAGATACCATTTACTGCCCTTATTGTATGAAGTCACTCCTCTTCAAAGGACCCACTATTGATCCTAGCCACCCCACCCCCTGGGCTATGATCAGGCGCACACATCCTAAACAGTTGACGGAACACTCAGCTGCGTGATTGCCCTCCCCTCTTATCAGCAGGTCAAGGGTCCCTATTGTGAACGCATGTGGGATAGGATTGACACGAGGATTATAGGGATGTCTTTCCTTTGCGTCACACTGTCCTGATTGTACTATCAAGTGTTTTGTAAGGTATAAAAGAAAGAGTCTCAGCTCACTTGTTAGAGCACCTCCTGAAAGACACCGTGTTTCGTGTCCGAAATGACTGGCTCTCCTCATGAGAATTAAAACTCTGTTCTTGATTCCTGCTTCCAGCGCCCGTCTCTTTATTTGGTAACTGTTCAACATGGGAACTAAGAGGCGGTTTGCGCCAGCGGCCTGGGCATCGGTAGTAATCTGGGCTCATGTTCCACAGTGCATTGATAGAGCGTGACACCCTTAGGCGTGGGTGAGGAGGGCTCTTGCTCCGATATCCTCAATTTCCCTTCTGGCCTCAGATTTGCTAGGTAACAAGATTGGTGTTAACCATAACTCTTTGTAGGAACAGCACACTGCATGTTGGTGGTTATCTATGGATGTGGGAGTGTATCTGCTGGGCCGTGATTAGCCCCAGTCCCTCTCACTCTATTGTTGGCCCTGTTAAACCACCAGTAAAGCACGGTCCGAGGTTCTCTGGCCTGATCAACATGCATCATAAATAGTGGATTTAATCAGGCAGCCCAAAATATGGGAGCTCTGAGGCTGGTGATACAGACTGTTTATCAGATAGTTAACTACAATGTTATTTGGGAAGGCCACTTCCACGGTGACCAATCAGAAAGTACATAATCCTGGATTCCAAATATACAGATGTGAAGTTTGCTTGGAATGGAACTGAAAACCAGGATTGAGGCACAACAGCTCCCTTTAGCAACGCTCTGGTCTCAAGACAACCCTGTGCTCTCCTTCACCAGAACTAAAGGCCCACAAAGGTGGCTCGGGAACAAACTCTGGTCTAAACCTAGGCTCTCAACTTGCGTTTCTACAAAACCATCATGTTAAACTGTGCAAAAGCTGGGATCAGACTACTAAAGGACAAAGAAAATCCAATCACATCACAGAGGCTGGCCACCTACATGTCCTCAACTCCGCCTTGAGGTACACTCGCCTACTACGTATCCGCACTGTCACCCATGCACTCGTATGTGGTACACTTGACTTCAACCTGTCTACAGCCACGACTAATTGGAACTGTATCAGAGGCAGGAAGAACAAGTGCGATGGACACACAGGTCTTGATAACGGCCCCGTGGATATCCAATAACGGCCCGCTGGACATCTAGGTCATGATAATGGCCCGGCAGACATCCAGGGCAGATAACGGCCCGGCAGACATCCAGGTCATGATAACAGCCCGGCAGACATCCAGCGTGCCACAGAGGGCAAGGCTTCTCCAGACTGACAGAGGGAGTGAAGGCAAAAAACACTCCCAAATGAACTTTGTTGGGGTGTTTGACCTCAGCAAGGAGTTCTGTGCCCATAGAGACAACACAGGTTGATGAAAAACAAAGAGTAATCCTAATGGGGCTATGCGATGTGAGCGGATGAAGGGACTTTAATATAGGTTTACTTCGTCACAGTCATTTTCTCTTCCTCTGTCGCTTTTATAGGAGAAGGGCTGGTACAGGCCACAGGAGACAAAGTTGTTACAATAAACGTAGATAATGAAGAAGGCCCATACATGTCAATGGACGCCTTGGTAGAAAGTCTTGTGCAGATGTGCAGATTAAAGAAGAAATACAGGCCTAAGCTATCTGCCACAGTGGAATAGAAGAGCAACACAGCATGGAGTCAGGAATCAAGGGAAGGGAAGCAGACACGAGTTTAAGAAGAAAAGAGAATTATAACTAGACATAGTAGGTATAGAAAGTTACATGGCCGCTGTGTGTGTATATACACACAGCTAACATGTGCACAATAATGGCATTCCTTAGACATGTGATTTGCTGTTTTAATAGAAAGCAGGACTTTTAATTAGTGATGGGCTTACACAGATGTGTTATCAAAAATGCAAACACGTGACGTATGTACACTTTGTAAAAAACAAATAAAAGAAACTGGCTGCCTCTTGTAAGCTAAGACTCAGATTCCAGATCTGCAGAACTGACTGACCACCATGGGAGGCAGATCCTTCTCATACCTGGCTGCTAAAACATGGAACTCACTCCCCACTTACCTTCGCCTTACCCAGAACCACCTAGCATTCAGAAAGCAACTTAAAACGTGGATATTTGACAAGTAATCCTCCTCCCCTTTCTAAGCGCCTTGAAACCCTCTGGGTATGTAGTGCGCTATATAAATTCTCTGACTTGACTGACTGACTTGACATATGCTTGTATTGGCCTTTACACTATAATGCCAGCCTAGGTCACGACGTCTTTTCTTTCATTCTACAACATTGTGAAGAGACCCTCATTTGAGATCAACAGTACAGCCCGTCTCTGGAAAAATCAAGCAAACAAGCAGTATGAATAGAGAGAGCACTGAACATGGGAGTCAGTGGTAAGTGGTCTCTCCTGTAAGAACTGATTATAAGCAGTCAGAAAGCTCCGCCCCTCGGGCTATGCACACGGTCCATTCCCTTTGCACCTAACAACATCTGCCAACTCCACTGCTGCAGAAGACATTCCCCAAGTCACCAATGTCTCTTTTCAGCAAGGAATATACTCAATTAACCAAAAGCCAGCCATTATAACCCCTCTCTGGAAAATAAGATCGGGTACAGTTCTAAACACTCCATCGATATCCCTGCGCTCTCTCAAGGCTCGTCCCGCATCTATACTATTCAACATATACATTCAACCCCTAACCGATGTAATGTCGGTCTTGAATTTGATGAGAAACTTTCAATTTTAATAGATCTCCATCAAGACAGTCCTGATTCCACATCCATTTGCTCATGCTGGCTGCAACTAAAACCTGGAGAAACAAAGGGAAACATTCAGCTAAATATAGACAAAAGTACAACAGTTCCTAATAAAGCACATTATCTTGTTTAGGACATCTCCCAAATCTATCCAAAGCTTGGCATTCCTCAAAGGATCCTCCTCATTCAAGATGTAGATCTTGATGGACGGGTTACTCCCTCACAACAGAGTCAGATGTAGCAACCACCAAAATATAAACACCATTATAGCCTATTTCGCCAGATGGGATATCCAACCCAGTTATGACAGAGTAACCTGTCCGCCAAGATCTAATCAGGCCCCTAGTCGATGATGTTCAGCCGACGCCAGACTCAAACCTGGTTCCAAGTTCTATAGTCGGCAGCTGTGTCTGTAACACTACATCCCAGGTAGAAGGTTAAAGGCAGAAGCCACATGAAAGCGCAGCTCGTTATGGGCTCGAGGTTCCAATAGGACTTCGAGCTGAGCCAGAGCCAGGCTTCAGGCTCGAGTCCGGCTCACCCACCGCTACAACATAAGCAAACCAAAGTCACTTTTTAGGAGAGCCCAAGTCTTTGATCGAGGGTTAGGGACTGCGCTCTCCAGAGGGTTAGGGACTGCGCTCTCCAGAGGGTTAGGGACTGCGCTCTCCAGAGGGTTAGGGACTGCGCTCTCCAGAGGGTTAGTACTGCGCTCTACAGAGGGTTAGGGACTGCGCTCTACAGAGGGTTAGGGACTGCGCTCTACAGAGGGTTAGGGACTGCGCTCTACAGAGGGTTAGGGACTGCGCTCTACAGAGGGTTAGGGACTGCGCTCTACAGAGGGTTAGGGACTGCGCTCTCCAGAGGGTTCGATACTGCGCTCTCCAGAGGGTTAGGGACTACGCTCTCCAGAGGGTTAAGGACTGCGCTCTCCAGAGGTTTAGGGACTGCGCTCTCCAGAGGGTTAGGGACTGCGCTCTCCAGAGGGTTAGGGACTGCGCTCTCCAGAAGGTTAGGGACTGCGCTCTCCAGAAGGTTGGGTACTACGCTCTACAGAGGGTTAGGGACTGCGCTCTTCATACTAACGCGGACCATGTTAATGTTAATGAGACTTGTTGAGCGTGCGAATACCCAAAGGTGTCTTTGCGCTATGAATGCAGTATTCACCACCCATGGGATCAGTTCTGGAATATCCATGTTTTTAAGTAATTTCTAAAAAATGGTGGGGAGGAAGTGCCTCCCCACCATCACATACTTACTTCACAATTTCCATCACACTGAGTCGCACATGCCCAGGCAGAGGACCCATTCATGACCCTAACAAATTTGCAGTCAGATTTGTGAAACCGAATGCATTCTGGGAGTTCTATTACTCGCTCCATGCATCTGATTCAACTGCACGTCGAGCAGCAGACTGCAATGACTTACAAAATATTTATTATTTTGGATAATAATTGTCACTAAAATAAGGGTACTATGTTTTCTTACTCACCTAGGTGGTGCTTTTTAATTAGTATAACTTTATACCTTTACATACCACTACTATTGTTGATACATGTCTTCATATTAGCTTATATATTTTTTTTTATTAATTTGGCTTGCAGCCCTGAGGAAGTTGGTAGGCATGAGATAAATGCCCAACGAAACACGTGTTGGCTGCAGTGGATGTTCTTTGAACCTTGTGAAATATTTGGAATGAACTATGATATCCAATAGACTTTTTGATTGAATTAAGGACAATTTGGATTGAACTTTGAAAACTTGGAAATTAAACACGGATCAAACGCACTTCAAGATTCGGGTGTCTGAATGTTCATTGGATGAGAACTGGGACTTTTGTTCTTATACCTGTGATTTAATAATTTTTTGATGAATACCACACTGTTTGTTTTTTGAATATAATAATTTGAATTAGACGGCTCGGCAGGAATTTAGAATTGACTTACAAAATATGCAGCCCATGACTGGGACACAGTGCTCCCCGTGACCCCGTGCCCTCTGGTAACTCTATTCTTTAATAGAGTGGGAACACTCTAGATGGCATATTCAGCTCAAAGAGGCCAAAACAAAGGTGGAATCTACACAAGGGACCATGGAGAGGACACTTCTGTTCATCTGCGTGATTGAACTCCTCACCACATGCATCAGACAGAACAGGAACATCAGAGGTGTGATAGCCCCAGGAAGCAACGGAAAGGGCGAAGTGAAGTGTTCCCTCTACATGGACGACGTCTCAGTCTTCTGAGCGGACGGACCATCTATGAGAGAACTGGAGAGGACTTGTATCGAGTTTGGAAAGGCGTCAGGAGGGAAGATCAACAGCACCAAGTCGGAAACCCTACTCTTTGGACACTGGACCCCCACCTAAGACCCACTGCCATTCCCCATCAAGCAGGACTTCCTGAAGATTCTTGGAATCTGGTTTGGCGGAGAACGTGCAGCGGAGAAGACATGGGAAATGAGACTGGCGATGACAAGGCAGAAGCTGGAACTCTGGAGCCTCCGGAAGCTGACAATCGAAGGGAAGTCTTTGGTCCTGCGGAACGAGACCCTGACAGTGCTCCAGTACGTTGCCCAAGTGTGGCCTTTGCAGACCCGCACACCCAGGCCCATCACGAGAATGATCTTGTACTTCATCTGGAGCTCAAAGACGGACAGGGTGAAGAGGGCAGTGATGTTCAAGACCCATGCCAAGAGAGGCAAGGGAGAGCCAGACATCGCCATCATCCTGAGGGGAATCTTGGTGTGCCACTGCATGAGGAGCACCCTGAGGACCAAAGACGAGAGCCACGTCGGCTTTCTGATGGCACGATTCTTCCTGTTGCCAACGTGGAGGCGCCTCGCTTGGTCAGAGTGGTGAGCGCCATCCTGTACAACTGGGAGACCCCATCGTTCTACAAGTAAGTGGAGAAGTTTGTGAAGGAGTTCAGGCTCGAGATGGCCGCCCCTGCCACATGGACCCCGAAGCTTGTCCAACGCCAGATAAGAGCAAAGGACATCAGCGAACCGATCGGCACCCTCCCCTCTGCCACAGCGGATCACATGTGGGGAAACTTTGCATCCAAGAGCCTGACCAACCAGCACAAAGACATCGCCTAGATGGCCATCCAAGGAGGACTGCGAGTGAGCCTTCATGCACGCAGAGGACTCAGCCGATACAAGTCCTGCCCAAGAGGGTGCATTGCGGACGAGATGACATACCATCTCTTCTGGGAGTGCGTGTACGCACAGGACCTGCTGAAGGCCCTAGGCACAGAGATTAAGGCCTGGATACCTACGTCCTGCATCACCGCAGACTCTGATGTATGGTTTGTTCCCAGAGACACACGCACTGAGCGACCTCCAGAACTGCTGGAGGGTCCTGTGCTGTTTTAAAGATGTTCTTCTGTTTTCCAGAAACCGTCTGGTAAAAGGGAAGAAGGAGACATTGACCCTGGCGTGCCATAAAATGAGCTTGGCCTTGCTGCTTGGGAGCCCATACCCAGTGGTGTTTATTCATAAGATGATCCACAGCCTCCTGCGCGACTACGCAGTACTGTACGGGTCAGATGAAGATGGCGACGACTGATGACCCAAAGGGCTTCCCTTGTGCCCTTGCACAGGGGTACCCTGGAGGGGCCACTATCCAGGTTTGTCCTTTTTTCTTTAACCCAGGACCCGGTTGGCGACAGGGGAGAGGGGAAGGCGGATAATGACAGGTGGAGTAAATGTAGTTATTTACTGTATGTATTTGACTAATGTGACCGTTTCCCTTCACAGGTAAAAGGTCAAAGGGATAGCTTGCGCACTTGTTGCCAAGTTTGTTACTAACGACTGACGAACAAATAGGGTGTTGTAGAAGGTGACGATTGATGTATCTAAACCAGAAACAGCGGCCGGACATGGTGAAAAAAAAACTGCAAGCACAATAAACTGGTGTGGTTAATTCGAAATTGAAATTAAACCATTTCAAAACGCTTTGCACAAAACCGCTGCCTGCTGTTAATGTTTTAATTTCTTCTGGACTTGGAAATTAAAATGTATTCACAACAACCTTAACTGAAACTTTTTTGGAACTATTTTCAAACTGTATTAAGTCCCTAAACAGGAAATGGCGTTGGAGAACAGGAAGTGCAGTGTGTAAGGTCTATTACAGTACCAATGCCTTCTGGATGGATAGGTAAAAAAACACTTTTAGATTGCAACTTTGATCTAAGAGATGTGTACAGTGCACTTCCTGTCCATTCTCAAATCATTTCCTGTTTCAGAAGGTTGGAGACAGTTCAAGCTACAGAAGTCAGACTATGCAAGAAAATACTTTAAACAATTTGAAATAAGCAAGGGGGAGACACATTTTACTGGTAAATCTGGAAGAATTTAAAATATCAGCAGTGAGGCCGCGCCCATTTCATGAAATTAATTGACAGCCGTGTGCTCGACAGATCACAAGTTCTAATCTAATTCCCAGTATTTAAAAAAACAAAAGTAGTTCCATTAAAATGTGTAACCCTGATAATATCTACAGCGCCGAGAGGCAGCTAGCTCGAGTGTGGCATGAAAAGTTACATAAAAACTGTACATTATCATTAATGAAACAAATCATCAGATTTTGACTGATAAGAAAGACAGCCTGCGTTTCCTGCAAGGTGATACCAGGGAGCCCCTGTTGTTGGATAACATGGGCCGTGCCCAATTCACAGGGGTGCAAAGCGCCCTGAAGGGTGAGTCTTAAGCGCCAGCCTGAGGATGGGCACAGCCACAGACAGCTGCCCCCCCCCCCCCCCCCCCCCCCCCCCTGCCGAGACCCAAGGATACAGAAAGGGTTAAGAGACCACCCGACGGGGGCCACCCTGCTTTTTGGACTGCAGGGCACCGCCATGGAGGGGGGGGAGGGGGGGGGGGGGCGCGACACGTACTACACTGCACCTACAATGCGAAATGACAGCACAAGCCAGGTACCAGCTCTTAAGAGTCAGAAGGGGATTTTACGATACGGTTCATGCTGACACGATGATGAACTGGTGATGTTCGGCGCCTGTGACATATGATCGGCGCGTGACCCCCTCGTGCGCACCACACACACAGCCGTGTGGATGGTAACACACCACCAGCACACAGCACTTCCGGCACCACACGTCTCGGGACCCCTCGGAGGAGGCCAGTTTAGACACGCCGTGCCCTCCAGCGCCTAACATCGCATCAGTACTGGTTACCTGCCGGTCTCGGAAACGCTCTGCCCGGGTCAGCCAGGGGCAGTTACCCTGGACAAAAAGAACAAGCAAACACCAATCCGTACACATTAAAGGAGCAAAGATTTCTAGAAGGGTCAAACTCTTACTACTTTCACAAACCAACACAAACTATATTCTTGCACAGCGGCCCCACAACTGAAACGCCGACAAACCAACAACGTGATTCTCCCAGGATCACCCAATGTGCTCGTGTGTGAGCCGGGATACGAGACGGCTTCCAGGTTTAACAGACTGCATCTTAACAGCTGCAGCAGATCTAGCCCGTCCCTTTCACATGCGGTATATCAGAGGGACTCTCCTACAGGCTGTCTCTCACATAGGTGCCTTCTCATAAGGCCACCCCTAAAGGCTCACAAGTTGGATCAGCTAAGGGGGTGATATAGGCAGAAAACAGACAGCGTGAGACACAAGAAGAAAGTAAAGCAGCCGGTCTCTCACAGACAGTCTCACACAGCCACCCCCAACCCCAAAACAAATCCCCCCTGAAAAGCTCACACATGTATTCTGCTTACATGTTCGGGTTCCAGTTCGCACCCCAATCCGAGTCAATCTGTTTGCAGTGAATTCCAGGGTGCAGAGGTGTGCGCGTGGCCGCGAGTCAGAGGTTTTATCGGCCTCCTTAGTGAGATGCGCCTAGAAGGCCACGCCTCAGAGCGAGGGTGTGCGCTTTAGCGGCAACGCCTCAGCAAAGGGATGGCCTTCCGTCCACGCGCCTCAGTCAGCAGTGGCCTCCCTTCACAAGCCGCAGTGAGTAAGTGCCTTTGATCCCCATGTGTCAGTGAGTAGGTGGCCCCAGGAGCCTTCACTTCACTGAGGAGGCGGCATTAGCCCTGCTCAGTCAGGATCCAGCGGTAGGAAGCCCAGCCTCAGAGAGGAGACAGACGTCAGGATCCAGATTTCCTGAGGAACCATAGGAGTCACACCTCACGAGGAAACAAAAGTAGGACCCTCCGCCTCAGCGCCACGGGGTTTGCGTGTGAAGATGCTTCCAATCTGCCTCCTTGTAAGATGCACCGAAAAGGCCGTGCCTCAGTGAGGTACAACCACTGCACCCCACATCAGAGCAGACCCCACACCTCAACACCACTGGAGGCTCACACTTCAGCGAGGACACACCTCTGGCACCCAATGCCTCAGTGAGACGTCCCTTCTGACTACATACGCCAGTGAAGGGATGCCCCTGTGGCTTCATACCCAGTAAGGGGGCCATGGAACCTTTATTTCACAGGAACAGCCATGTCTCAGTGAATAAATGGCTAAATGAACCTGTGAATCAGTGAGAGAACAGATTCTCACATGAACTTGCGAATCAGTGGGACAACCTCATAGATTCTCAGATGAACCTGTGAATCAGTGAGACTACAACATAGATTCTCAGATGAACCTGTGAATCAGCGGGACTACAACATACATTCTCACATGAATCTGTGGATCAGTGAGACTACAACATAGATTCTCACATGAACCTGTGAATCAGTGAGACTACTACATATTCTCAGATGAACCTGTGAATCAGTGAGACTACACCATAGAGTCTCACATGAACCTGTGAATCAGTGAGACTACAACATAGATTCTCAGATGAGCCTGTGAATCAGTGGGACAACATCACAGATTCTCAGATGAACCTGTGAATCAGTGGGACAACATCACAGATTCTCAGATGAACCTGTGAATCAGTGAGACTACAACATAGATTCTCAGATGAACCTGTGAATCAGTGGGACAACATCACAGATTCTCAGATGAACCTGTGAATCAGCGGGACAACATCACAGATTCTCAGATGAACCTGTGAATCAGTGGTACAACATCACAGATTCTCAGATGAACCTGTGAATCAGTGAGACTACAACATAGATTCTCAGATGAACCTGTGAATCAGTGGGACAACATCACAGATTCTCAGATGAACCTGTGAATCAGTGGGACAACATCACAGATTCTCAGATGAACCTGTGAATCAGTGGGACAACATCACAGATTCTCACATGAACCTGTGAATCAGTGGGACAACCTCACAGATTCTCAGATGAACCTGTGAATCAGTGAGACTACATCATAGAAGATTCTCAGATGAACATGTGAATCAGTGAGACTACAACATAGATTCTCACATGAACCTGTGAATGAGTGAGACTACTACATATTCTCAGATGAACCCGTGAATAAGTGGGATTACAACTTAGATTCTCACATGAACCTGTGAATCAGTGGGATTACAATTTAGATTCTCACATGAACCTGTGAATCAGTGAGACTACAAGATAGATTCTCAGATGAACCTGTGAATCAGTGGGACTACATCACAGATTCTCACATGAACCTGTGAATCAGCGGGACAACATCACAGATTCTCAGATGAACCTGTGAATCAGTGGGATTACAACTTAGATTCTCACATGAACCTGTGAATCAGTGAGACTACAACATAGATTCTCACATGAACCTGTGAATCAGTGGGACTACATCACAGATTCTCACATGAACCTGTGAATCAGTGGGATTACAATTTAGATTCTCACATGAACCTGTGAATCAGTGGGATTACAATTTAGATTCTCACATGAACCTGTGAATCAGTGAGACTACAACATAGATTCTCACATGAACCTGTGAATCAGTGAGACTACAACATAGATTCTCACATGAACCTGTGAATCAGTGGGATTACAATTTAGATTCTTACACTGCAGAGAGGCTATTCCTTTCAACCAAACACTGTTCAGGGAAAGGGTCTTTTGCCCCGAGGCCACAGTAAAGAGATGTCCATAACGCCAGTGCCTGTGTGGAGACTTTTTACACCCTCATGGGTCAGTAAGGGGACACCCTGTGAATCCAGTGAGGTGCTGCACTTGGGACGCCATGCTTTAGTGCGGGGACTTCTTGAGACTCTTCGATTGATGGAGGAGATGGGCTTTGGCTTGGATCAGTCACTGAAGAGAGGCTGGGGGTGAACTCCTTTAGCACGGAAACACATGAAGACCCTCCCTCCTCCGTGAGGAGATAGATATCTCGGACAGTATGGAGACAGCGATAAGACTGCCCACCTCAGTGACAAGACAGCCTGGGGACTCAACACATGAGTGAGACAACATCCCTGGTACCCTACTCTTCAGTGAGCAGACAACCTTAACACCTCATGCCTCAGGAATTCCATGTCTCAGAAATGAGCTGTTGCAGGAGCCAAAGGTATCGGTGGAGATACCTTGAGAGCAGCCGCCTCAGGAAAGAAGGAGACTTGGGAGCCTTCCCTCAGTGAAGACAAGCTGGCAGCATCGGCCTTCGGCCCGTATGTACAGCGGCTAGCAAGGAAAAGTGGTGGAGCAGCGCCGTGAGCAAAAAAAAATAATAATACGGGAGAGGATGTAGCCTTACAAGTTCAAGTTTAACATTTGTATAGCGCACTAATCACCCAGAGAGTCTCAAGGCGCTTGAGGGATGGGTGTATTTTAATTATCAAATATCCAAGTTTTTAGTAGTTTTCTGAAGGAGAGGTGGTTCTGTGTAAGACGGAGGTGGGTGGGGAGAGAATTCCAGGTCTTGGCCGCTAAGGAGGAGAAGGATCTTCCCCCCATGGTGGATCAGTGGATGCGCGGAATTGTGGCGAGGGCTTGATTGGACGATCGTAGTTGGCAGGTGGCGGTGTAAAAGGACAGGCGCGTGTTGAGGCATTCGGGTCCTAGGTCGTAGAGGGCTTTGTGTGCGTGGGTGAGAAGACGGAACGTTATTCTCTTGTTGACGGGGAGCCAGTAGAGGTCTTTCAGGTGACTGGAAATGTGAGCTTGGCGGGGGATGTCTAGTATGAGTCTGGCTGATGCGTTTTGGATGCGTTGGAGTTTTTTCTGTAGTTTGGCTGTGGTTCCGGCGTAAAGGGTGTTTCCATAGTCCAGTCGGCTTGCGACCAGTGCGTGGGTGACCGTCTTTCTTGTTTCGGTGGGGATCCAACGGAAGATTTTTTTGAGCATACGTAGGATGTTGAAGCATGATGATGGCACGGCGTTGACTTGTCTGGTCATCGAGAGGGAGGAGTCCAGGATGAAGCCCAGGTTACGTGTGTGGTCCGTTGGTATGGGTGCGTTTCCCAGGGCCGGTGGCCACCATGAGTCGTCCCAGGCGGAGGGGGATGAACCTAAGATGAGGACTTCCGTTTTGTCCGAGTTCAGTTTTAAACGGCTGTTCTTCATCCATTCGGCTACTTCTTTCATCCCTTCGTGTAGGTTGGTTTTTTGGCGGTGTTTGGGTCTTAGGTGAGGGAGAGGATCAGGAGGGTGCCGACTTTGAAGCTGGGGAACCAGGTTTGAGTCTTGGCAACGACGCTCAATGTCCTGTGTTTCTGGGCAAATCACTTAATCGCCCTGTGATTAACAAAAAAAATGAATGTGTCCATCTGTAACGAAACTGGTGCTCATGTAAAGCGTTCTGATACCGGAGGTCTTCGGATGTACTTTGTGCTATATAAAACTTCTCCCCCCTCCCCCCCCAAAAAAAATGTTACCTGCCACACTCTTCAGCTCCCGAACCCCCTTGCACACAATTTTCTCAGAGTCCCCTGCGAATCCAGATGCTGTTCTCATGCTGGTATTACCCATCATGAGAGAAGAGCTGGGATTGGGCGCCTGCAGGCTGGTTTCACACTCCAGCAGGGACTGGGAGCCTGAGCTCCTGAACCCTGCTGATATCTCCATGCACCAGCCTGGAGATATTTAAAGTGCGCATGTCGGTTTCGCCATCCTAAGATGGTCAGCCAAACCGATACGTACACTTAGAGTGCCCTGTGCCCACCACTCCTCCTGCTGTTGCTGATGCCACCCCCCATCCCCCCCTTTTCCCCAATGCAGAACTTGGCTGCGGCTCCTACAAGTAAAAACAAAGATAATAAAGCAGTTTTATTAATTGCTTTATTATCATTTTATTTGACATGTTTTGGTCTGCAGGTTCCAGTAGTGGGTGATGCTCCTCCGCCATTATGGAGGAGCCGCCACTGCGTTTACTCCCACACATCTTCCCACAGGCACAGAATTGACCCTGGATGAGGATATGTCCTTTGGACCCTGGCACACACCTTAGTGACGATGATGCATTAGTGCCTCAGCAGGGAGACAGATTTAAGTGAAGATAGGACCTCGAGTCTCAGTGTTGAGACAATGACACACCCCAGACTCAGTGAGAGGACGCACTTCAGAGCCAAGGACTCCGTTAGACACACGTGGTGGCTTCGCTCCAGTGGTCAGACGGGCTTTGAGAGCCGGGCCGCAGAGACCCTCGGGGGAGTCCACCTTGAGTCACTCACTGTACAGCCTCTTTCAGTCCCGAGATCTCCAGAAGGACACACATTTGACAGCTCCTCACAGAGGAGGTGTCTGCGGATGCCATGAGACCGCTTTTATGAATCGATACAAAAGGGGATGATGGAAGGAGCATTTGAGCCAATCAAACACTCACCCCCAGTCAACTGATCTGGGTTTAATCCATCACCATTCTTTAGCTCACTCAGCCACCCCAGTTCAGACATGGCCATATGCAAATCAGTCTGACCCTGTGCCTCATGGGAACAGTCCAGCCCGAACTGCCAAGCCATGTCTTCCCTGGACCGGAAACAAGCATCCTGGGACCCGTTTCGGAATCATAATCCTCATCAGCCAGGCTATCTTGAAAACAGTGACCAAGTGAGCAAGGGACTCACGTCTGAGCATACCCTGCCAACTTAGGGCGAACAAAGCGATACAAAAGGGGATGATGGACGGAGCGTTTGAGCAAATCAAACACTCACCCCCAGTCAACTGATCTGGGTTTAATCCATCACCATTCTTTAGCTCACTCAGCCACCCCAGTTCAGACATGGCCATATGCAAATCAGTCTGACTCTGTGCCTCATGGGAACAGTCCAGCCCGAACTGCCAAGCCAGGTCTTCCCTGGACCAGAAACAAGCATCCTGGGACCGGTTTCGGAATCATAATCCTCATCAGCCAGGCTATCTTGAATCCAGTGGCCAAGTGAGCAAGGGACTCACGTCTGAGCATACCCTGCCAATTTAGGGCGAACAAAGCGACACAAAAGGGGATGATGGCAGTTATACATAAGCTACACGAGCACTCACACTTGGCCTACATCTAATTCACGATTGGCTTACTAAAGCTCACTGGGCTTCTCTCTATAACATTGTCACAATATTTACAACAATATTTTATTCAAATCCATTCTTTTTTATTCAATTCAATTTATCAAAAGTTTAAAACGATTTTTTATATAAGTACAAAAAACACATGACTTTCTATAATTTTTGTTTTTTCACATACAGTGTCATTATTTGAAATTCATCATCTCAGCATTGAAACATTTGAACATTTTCAATTGATATGCATTCTGTACATAATTCGCAAAAGATAAACCAATATAATGATCCACCTAAGCAGCACAACTGCCTCACATCACATCACACCCTAATCTAGCATGCTCATACATACACTCATCCTTCACCCAGCTATGGTGGCATGCACCTTTAAATCATGACTGAGAATCCTTCTTTGTTTATTCATGATTGTGTTACCAGCTGAATGTCCATAGCGTCGACACACGTTTCGGTGGGTAAATTGATTCAAAGGCCACCTTCTTCAGGAGCTCCCTTTGGCTGTTTAATTCCTAACAGGGGGAGCTGGGGTATCCGTAACGGATTGTTCTGAAATCACAATCCCGGTTACAATCTGATGCGCAGCCTGGAAACTTTTTCTCAGAATTGAGGATTCTTTTTGTTCCTGATAAGTCCATTTCATTTGTGTGTCATCATTATTTGGTCTTTATGTGGTTAGGTACTTTTGGTCCAACCTCGTCGTGCTTAGCAATCAATGCGCTTGGATTCGTTTTACCGCCTCATAGGAATGAGGGCGTAAACTTTACTGCGGATAGTGTTAGTGTTTCGTTATGTCTCTGGTCTCCCACATTATTCATCAGAAAAAGCCATTTTTATCTGCGGCACAGGACGTGATTTATTTTTTAAGCGGGTGTGCTTGAAGCTTTGTGCTTATAAATTGATTAAAAAAATAATGATGAAATATTGAGTCTGTTCTAAGGCGAATGCCATTAGTCTCAATGAGGGCATTGGTAGCTTCCAAAGATGGCGCCTGCAGGTGCACTATTTTTCTGTCTTGATGCAGAAGTTCAGTCTCTTGGCCTTGTCATCCCTTAATTATTCAGCAGACCTCTACACCTTTCGTTAGCGTCACAATACGTAGATAAAGGATCTCGCGCTCTGCTCCTTACAGTCGACTAGTACATGAATAATAGAGGGCAAGTGTAGGCACCCGATGGTCCAGCCGCGTAGCTAGGGGGGGCGGGGGGGGGGGCGGTCCGCCCCAGGCGGCACCTTTTGCTGGGCGGCACCTTTTTTAAGGCGGCCACGCGAGCCGGTGTTCTGACTGTCTGCCGAGGCCCGTTGCGGCCGCGGCAGCCTCTGTAACTGTAGGGCGGCGGCTGCGCTCATTATGATCATTATCAGTCACTTCATTTCCCAGCCATCTGAAGTAAAGTTAGTTAGCACTAACCAGCACCTGAGCACGGACAATTTCTTATGGGGCAATGCATGTAAATATAGAAATACTGTAAACTTGCCACTGGATAACGCCCCCCCACCTCTCAGCCTCGCTCACTAGTCCTCCAGGGCCGTCAATCCAGTGGTAGCGTGCGCGGCGCGCACGAGCGCAACCAATGACGGCCCTGTAAGGACATATTTGTCCAGCCCTCGCCGCACTGTAGCAGTGTGACGCATTACTCAATCAGTGCCCCACGTCGTGTCGAGGAGTCGGAGGAGTGCGTAGAGACCATTCTCTTCTTCTTGCCTGGCCTGGCTGCGCACTTGACGGAACAACTATAAAATATTTCATTTCAAGGTGAGCTGGTCTGAGTGTGACCGTCCGTCCAATGACCAATTATCATTGCACCCGACGGCACCAAGAAGAAGGTGTGCGTGTGCCTTACATGCATCCAGGCTGTCTCGGGACTTCATCACCTCATTTTAGATGATGTGTTTAATGCTGACGAACAAAGTGTCGTTCAGGCTCAACACCGAGTTGCAGATAAAAGGGAGGTTGTGGCAGCAGCAGACACACATCGTTAAAATGGGCCCGGGCCAAGATAGCAGTGCCACTTGTCGATTCTTGTGCTTCGGAGATACGTTGAGCCCGCAAGCAGAGAGGGAAACAGAGAGAGAGAGAGAATATGACATCGTTGAGCATATATCCTCTGAGCAGGAACATTGCACTTTTTGTCTTTGAAAAATCATGCATCTGTGTCAATGTTTAAACATATTTTTAGTCTTGTGAAGGCGGTTTTGAAGGCATTTGTGCTGAACTGACTGTGACGAAAAATGTAGCCACATATTTTGGCGTCGATCGAACTTGCTTACTTCTCAGCAGGAGGGCAGGCCTCAGAGAAACGAAGTACAGCAGTAAGGACGTGGGGCCTAACCTGTACTTTTCTTGACTCGGTTTCACCTCGTGGTGCATGCTTAATATACTGCTGAAACACATGTATTTAACATGATCACCACAAGAAAATATAAATAGATCACAACTGAGAAATCCCACACCCGTGTTTAGCACTTCAAAGTCGAACCCCTGCAGAGATCTACAAACGTATAGGACGAGGACCACGTTGCTGCTCAACTGATCTCTGTGAGGGCTTCCACCATATCCTCCACCCGAGAGGCAGCAATACCCCTTGTGCAACATCCCTGAACCCTTCAGGAAGTGCAATTTCTGCCAGGGGGTGAGCAAGAGCAATAGTGGAGCGAATCCATTTTCTAATGAATAGTGCTACAGTTGTGTGTGCACCGTGCACGTTGGTGAATATGAATGTGTGCCTGGCATAGGGAGTTTCTTCGGGCTGTTACTGTAACCGTTTCTCCACTCCAAAGGTACATCACGCTCCGTTTAATTCCAAAGCTGCTAATTAATTAAAAGGTACCTTTCGAGCGACCGTCTCTGACTGCATTGTGCATTCTTTTACTGTACCACGAGGTGCTGAAATCCCCCTTCAGAGGGCGGCGGGCGCGTGCCGTGCCGCTCCACCAGGGCATGCCCTAATGATAGGCGCCTCACCAGGGAACTGCAGGCCGCAGCCCAGCCGCCCCTCCTCGTTCTGGTGGTGCCTGGTACCTGTTCGCTGCTGGCAGCCATCTATGGCTCCTGTGGGCTTGGTCCAGCCAGAGGGGCAAGGACACTCTTACTTACCTGTTCCAACAAGCACCCAGACTCGTTTTGCACTCTGCCGTTAGTTAGATTTTGGATCTATGTGCACTTCTAAAACCCATGTTACTGGCTGCTGAATTCCCCTTGGACGACCTGCAAGGAAAAAACGATATAAAATAAATGATAGTGACACTATTGCATGCGTGTGCAAGCCATGTTGCCAAGTTGAGTACCAGCCACTGCTGCTTAGTTTTGCCAAGTCCTGTTGAGGTGGGAGACTGGAGGCTTCCATGTCGCTTCGGCAGCAGCAAGACCTGGTTTGCTGGTTGTAGTGGTGGCGTTGTAAGGGTGAGGAGATGCATTAATGTTGTGCTAGCTTAGTTGGGGCTACTCATTTTCATAGATTCTTGGATTTCAGGGAGGATGGATGGAGGCTTCCAGTTTGGTAATCAGACCTCCACTGGTTGCTGGAGGCTTGGCTCCAGAGTTTTTCCTACTCAAGTGTGGTTTGAGTGACTGTTCAGTTCTCAAGACCTCGCCGCGGCTCGACTGTATGATTGTTCTGGTTCGGCCCTTGTTCCAGGACCTTATATGCGGATTTGCAGTGCTTGTCTCTGGTGACTGTGGGGCTTCTGGCAGTAGAGGGACAGAGCTCAGCTTTGTAATCCAATCCAACAGAAGGAAAACTACCTTTTCTTATGACGAGTTAGAGAGCGTCAGCGTTTGCTAACATAAGGGCTCAAAGTGCCTGAGTGATAGCTACAACTGCTTCCTGTAACCTGCTACATTTTCTGTGTGTCCGGTCTTATGGTATGACACAGAAGCATCACACAATCACACACTCTCATGGTTATTGTAGATTACAAGAGCTTGAATACTATTGTGATAGTTAAGAGATAGTTAGGGAGAGAACCAATGGTCTGTTAGTTACTTTAGTTTTAGAGAGGGGTGATACAGAACTAATTTTGGATCGACCTCTATATACGAACGCTGTGAAGTATGTGATACTTTTCTGGTGAAGGTTCTTCTAGAAAAATAAACCAGGGCATGAGTTGTCAAGGAAGACTCAGTCTCAGAATTAATAAAGTTCTTTCTTATAAGGGTAATTAAATGCTTGATATTAACTTACACTGGGATCAGTAGTTGCATGAAACATTTCCAATATCCTGGTAGCACCAGTCATCCAAAAGTATTTTGTGTTCTTTTAAAGCTCACTTGTGTATGTACATGTGCTGCCAGTATTGATACCCTGGGATGGTTTGTAATTTGACCTGTTATCATCCTTCCTCAGTTGTGCAGTGTTGGACAGTTACTTCACCGGGTGGCAGTGTGATGCTGGGGCTCAGTGGTGGACTTTCCTGGAAGTTAGTGGAGTGGTGGGGTAGGTGTGTGGTACTCTGAGCTGGGAGTCAGGTGGCAGTGTAACGGGGATAGTGTGGTTGTCAGAGGTGAAGTGGTTGTAATGTGAGTGGGTGCTGCTGCTTGTGAGATGACAAGGTAATAGAAAGAGATTATGTAGTGGAGTGATGGGGCATCGTAGTTTGGTAGTGACAGATGGTAATGTGGGTCTCTCAGGTGGTATTGCTATGGTATTGCTGATAGCGCTGTGGTGGAATAGAGGAAGGTGGTATTGTTAGACCAGTTTTACTGCAGTCGGGGTTCGCAGGGCATTTATTTTGCGACTGTGCCATGCTGTAATGTGGTTGGATTATATTGTTGCTAAATTTCCTGTCTCCGCGCCAGAGAAGGGCTTAAAGTGATGGAGTTATGTGCATTGTAATTTTGAAATACTTTAGCCGGAGTTAATCCTTGGCAAAGGGAGCTCTAGGTATTACTAATAGTACAGGCTTTGTGTGCTGAGTTGGTGCGCTTTTTATTTTGCACAGATAATTATTTAGGATGTTAGACGACCACCAATACAAGGCAGTCTCTGGCACTCATTCAAAAGTCTGATGGAAGGCAATGCTCATGTTGATTTTGTGAATGGGTGTTCTTCGGCTCTGATTGACAGTGTGAAACGTGTCTGACTGAACGTCACGTGGCGTATGTGGCTGCTCTAAGAACAAAATAGATTGATGCATATGCCCTTTTATATATCACACTTTTTGTCAACAATATCTGATGGCAACGAATCTTCAGTCGCCAAAGAGAGACATATTTTGCGCACCTCTTTCTCTGGCTCTTTAGTGACTCTGATGTTGTTGGATGCTGTCTTTTTTGGAAGACTGCGGTGGGATGGGTGGGTTTCGGTTCATGTCTCATCGCTTTCGCCCTTGGCTCTTTTGTCCATTTGCTTTGATGCCCAGTATGGATGTTAAATCTCTGTGGCTGAGCCACTGACACATGACCTGAGGACATATGAATTTCCAAGAACAATGACGTTACTAGGGGTTTAACATATAGATGCACTGAGCAGGCAGCTTAGTTTTAGTTTTTTATTTATTTACAAAGAGGTTAGCCTAGAGCTGCAGTGCCAGGTGCGTTAAGTTGTATGAGAGAGGAGAGAGGAGTGAGTGCGGTGCACAGCATTGATGACATTGATTAATTACACACACTGTGGAGACATTTTAGATTTAATGTATGCGGCAGGTCGCATAGTGCGCTCAGTAGCTCCAGAAGTTAGTTACAAAGATGGACAGCCCTACAAATGTTTTACTGTTGTTTCTAGAGCATTATTTTGCACAAAAGACCGCCACAATTTAAAAAGGACATCTAGTTTCCATGATGTAAATGCTTGTTCTACTCTCAATGAAGAGTCACTCAAAGTGCGACGAATTGTACATTAGAATGCCACGCATAACACACACATGAACAAGTCACTCACAGATGATACACAGTAGGAAGCGTTCTACTGTGTACATTGTTGTTTTGAGTAGTTCCAACGTCAGTTGGTAAAGAGCAGCCTCAAAGTGCATAGCTGCCAAGCTTTCAGATTGCTAGGTGTGATATTTTCATGATTTTATTGTAATCATGAGTCCGCAGCCACAGACATTTGCACCAGTTTTAGTCCTTTTAGAGTGTCTCATTGCTGATTGCTCAAATGGGTGCATGTAACTTGCTTGATCGAGGTAACTGTTAGCAGCAATACTACGTGTCTCTCCTCGGACACTCAGACATCTTTCAAGTGCTCACCGTCCTTTTTCCCCAGCAATACCCCGCCGCCCCCCAAGGGGCGGCAATCTGAGGGGTAGCCCCGGGCGCCACAAGCTCTAGCTACGCCCCTGCGATGGTCATGGGTATAGTTACTAGTAGGATAGTGGCTAGAAGGCTAGGAAGCCCCAATAATGTCCATTTAGAGGTTTGTGCAGGTCTGACACTTCTTTGGAAGCGGCAGGTGGAAAGTAGGAGCAAAGATAATGCTAACTGGTGCTCATGTAGACCTTTGAGTGGAGTTCGCACTAAATAAGCGCAAAATAAAACTGCAAGGAATTTGTGTGTGTCTACAGAACAAAATGCAGGTTACTGCAATAGGAAATAGTGGTGCATGTATTTATAGGGCTATGAGGCCCCAGGCTCTGAAATGCAGATATGAATTACAAACAGGGCTCCCAGTTTTCAGTTTTTACTGATTTATACAGATAAACGCAGACAGAAAACCTAAATATTATCTGGTCTGTATTTATTTTAAAATCCAGAAAAATATGGACAATAGGCCTTCTTTCGATTTTTTTCTACTGTGAAACAGGAGTGCCTGGTCAGTAGGTGTACAGATTGAGAGGTAGGGGAGATGAAAAAACACAATAGATTGACTAATTAAGCTTAATTAACGGCAGATCTACAGTTATTCATGCTATTGTAGATTATACGATTGCACTGCCTACTGCTGAAACCTTTTGGACATTCAAATGCAAGTATACATTTATCAGTTAAATAAATGTGGGAAAATAACCATCGCAGCTTTATATATGCAGAAAACACAAAATAAAAAGGGCTAAATACAGAAAAAATATGCATAAAATAAATATGGATAAATACAGACGGAAATGTCGAACAAATAAATACCATAAAACCCAAAGCCCTAATTACAAACAGTAATGCAATGTTCAGAAATAAGAATAAAACACATTAATACAACGAATTGTGTCTGTGAGGGAAAGCAAGAGGGGGGGGGGTGTCCTTGTAGCTGGTTGTAAGACAGGGAGCTTTCAGAGGTTTTTAGTGATTTCCTATCTTGGACACTGAAACAACTCACACCCACATACAGCTCAAACAAGGAGACAAGAAAGACCCCTGGGCCCCAGCGTTTTCACAGGTAATATTTTATAGTGGGTGTTTAAAGCAGGAAACTGACCAGACACACTATAACTGAACACTGCAAGCAAAGGGGTGTGCCAGGAGGTTGTGGTATCTGCAAGTAGTTGACATTCCAAAGTTTAAGCATTACAGGTTTGCTTTTTGTTTTGTTATTTTTAAAGGTGAGGACGGAAAAGAGCATTTGGCTTTCTGAGATCACGCAGAGGAGTAATAGAAGCGGAGGTTGACAAGCACAGATCTGCTAGGAAAGGAAGCAGAAAAACAAAGCGTCCCCAGAAGAGGAGGTTGTCACGAGGTGGAAGAAGGTGGAGAAAGAGCCAATGGAGCAAGGGTGTGCGGGCGCAAAAACGTTCAAACCTCTACCCACACACAAGCAATAGAAAAGCATCAGACATGCTGCTAAGGTCGTCTGGGAGGCTTGGACCACTAATGGACCGAAACACGAACATACCAAAACCGGGCAGAGCGTAATATGTTTGGAGGGGGTGTAGGAAAAAAAATGCACAAAGACGTACAATTTTTTTTTTTACCAACATAGTATTTCCAGCACAAACATGGTAGCAATTGCAAGAAACGACGCAGTTAAAGTCCATCAAAGAATATTTTTGAAAAGACAAATACGCACAAAGGCAACCTTACATTAGAGGGAGAGGATGTGGCGCACGGTCAGACTAGGAAGCTGGGTATCCATGTTCGAGTCTTGGCATTGGCTAAACATCCAGTGATTCCGGGCAAATCGGTTAATCACTTCGTGACCATGGACAGCACCTGGATACACTCATGGGTAGTCCCGCTATATAAATCTACTAATTAATTTAAATTGAACAAAAGAAAAAACTAACAGCGACCTCAGAAGGTTGTTGGCGCAGACCGGCAGTGTTGTGGGAAGGGTGAGGGAGTGGGGGGTAAGGAACAGGTAGATTAAGTGACGGGACAAGCTGAAATACTGAAGACAGGCAAACCGCATGGCAAATGTAGCAGCAGCGATCGTTTCATGCATGAAGTAAACAAAACAGAACACTTAACACGAGCAGAGGGAGACCAACAAAACAGAGTGCACTCTCAAAGTATCCTAAATAACCTGAAGAGTAAGTGCACATGAAACAGGGGCAGTCCTCATGGGAGGATACAAAAGTCCAAAAGGAGGGACTACCAAGCATATTCACTAAACAAAAGCCAACATTTACAAAGGACAGGATGAGAAACCAATGAAAAAGATAGGCGGTGCTTGAAGCCCATATTGTAGATACAGCATGTCTCGAAGAGACAACATGCATGCCCTGCCTAGGCGAGCTCAAAACAGGGAAACAATTTAATATTTAATGCACAAGCTCTTTAAAATCCATCCTGTATGGCTGCCTGCACGGGCGGCAGACCTTCCATTCTGAGAGTGTTCGGTTATCACCTCTGGGAATTGAGTTCTTGGCAGACTTCATGTCCTGAAGTGCACAAGAAGCTGTGTTGTGGGGAGAAGGGAACCAATGTTGGCCTATGGTGGAGTAGGTTCATGACTGGAATGGATACAGGATGAGTCCCTCATCAAATTCTATATGTAAAAGTTCATTATCACCCCTGGTGTGGTCTTTCTGGAGGAACCTTTATACCTAAGGACTCGGGCGATGGTAGTGGGGGCACATAAGTGTCTGTTCTAGCCAAATGTTTTTACTCAACCTCGCAGTTCCTAGAATGGGGGGGGGGGAGATGGACCTATGCCACGGGACCAAGTCCGCTGCCCAGGGACATCTCTCAGAGAGTGTCAGGGAGCCCGGCAGCTACGTCTCTTACCTGGGTTCAGGTCTGTGTAACAACAGGCCTTGCTTGGCCCAAGGTAGTAGTGTATGCCGTGTAGGGAAGATCGGTTTGAGAAGCCAACCACAAATTATAATTTGCATATTAATTCAGGATTGCTATCTTCCAAGCACAGTACTGTATATAATTATTGCACATTGTGTAACATTTAATTATCGAGGTTGAAATGTTTTTCTTTAGACTGTGGAGAATAAATAGGGCTCATGGTGTTTTTCTCATGCTATAAATACTGTGTTGTGTCATGTCTTGTTTGATCCTTGCACCGAGTCCTCTTCGTCCTTCCAACATGTCCCTCCTCCTCCTGTAGCTTCAGTCAGTCACTTCAAAGGTATAGAGCATACATTATTTATATAAATAAATGATGCATGTGTTGCAACCCGCTGGTATCACTGCTTCAGTGACTCCTGTTTCCTGCAGGTCAGGGTAACGGGGTGTCCATCTCTGGGGCTTCTGGGCTCCAGAAGTCCACATTTCCGCGAACACTGTACTTTTCCAACTTGCTCCCGAGTATCCGGTCGCCCATCCCAACCAAACTCTGTTCTCTCTGCTTTGTTTTCCATCCTGTGCCAAGCACCGAAGCGCTTTGAAGCAACCTAGGATGGGAGCCTTTTACTCGACACAAGCCATGGCCAACATATTTAAATACACGTATACTTTCCTGCCTGCATATTTCACAAAACGTTGTCGAGAATTCGTTTTTTTCATCTCCTTTCCACCTTATCCTTCCAGTCTTTAGTGTGCACCTCCGAGGCCACTAAAAATCTCAAAGAGATTGTCTTCTTGTTTGACAGGCTTTGCTTTTTCCTTTTCTTTCACTCTCCTACATGGCTTCCATCCATCACTTTACACCTGCAAGGTCACTTTCCTGACCTCTAGGCGGGCGTTACTTTGCTCTTCATGTAGCAAGGGGAGGGGGGCTCGTTTGCTTGTTGCTTTTAAGCTAAAATAATGGTTTAACACATAGATAACCTTATTCACATTCGTCTACATTTCGCCTCCTCTATCCAGGTAAGTAGGACATATATATAGCGCTATATATAAATGGAGTGCTTCTAGCCACTGCGGTGTGAATTCGCAGCATATGGTTTACAACAAGATCAGGACTGGCTTAAGGAAAGAATGGCTCTTTTGGTGAAAGGACTTAATTAAAGATGGTGGGTGGTCCTCCGATGGGACGATGGAGGAGGAGGCCTTTGTCTCTGGTGGCTCTGGAGGCTTAGCGCTTCTCCCCCTGGAGATTCAGGCGGGTGGTGTGCTCCAGAGACAAGAAGTCCCTGGATTGGTCATTTCATGCGTGGTAGAGGGGGCTGCAGCGGGCTTACCTCTTGAGGGAGTCCCGCTGGGTGCAAAGAGGAGGGGCCGCAGAAGAGGCAGAGAAGCCCCCGCTGGGCTCCAAGTTGGTGAGCACACATGTAGGGCACACAGTGAAGAGCACGCATGTAGGGCACACGGTGAAGAGCACGCATGTAGGGCCCACGGTGAAGAGCACACGGTGACGAGCATGCATGTAGGGCCCACGGTGAAGAGCACGCATGTAGAGCACACAGTGAAGAGCACGCATGTAAGGTCCACGGTGAAGAGCTCGCATGTAGGGCCCACGGTGAAGAGCTCGCATGTAGGGCCCGCGGTGAAGAGCTCGCATGTAGGGCACACAGTGAAGAGCATGTGCTGAAGAGCACGCATGTAGGGCCCGCGGTGAAGAGCACGCATGTTGGGCCCACAGTGAAGAGTACGCATGTAGAGCCCACGGTGAAGAGCACACATGTAGAGCCCACGGTGAAGAGCACGCATGTAGGGCCCACAGTGAAGAGCACACATGTAGGGACCACAGTGAAGAGCACGCATGTAGAGCCCACGGTGAAGAGCACGCATGTAGGGTCCACAGTGAAGAGCACAAATGTAGGGACCACAGTTAAGAACACACATGTAGGGACCACAGTGAAGAGCACGCATGTAGAGCCCACGGTGAAGAGCACCCATGTAGGGACCACAGTGAAGAGTACACATGTAGGGACCACAGTTAAGAGCACACATGTAGAGCCCACGGTGAAGAGCACGCATGTAGAGCCCACGGTGAAGAGCACGCATGTAGGGACCACAGTGAAGAGCACCCATGTAGGGACCACGGTGAAGAGCACACATGTAGAGCCCACGGTGAAGAGCACGCATGTAGAGCCCACGGTGAAGAGCACGCATGTAGAGCACACAGTGAAGAGCACGCATGTAAGGTCCACGGTGAAGAGCTCGCATGTAGGGCCCACGGTGAAGAGCACACATGTAGGGCCCACGGTGAAGAGCAGGCATGTTGAGCCCATGGTGAAGAGCACACATGTAGGGCACACAGTGAAGAGCACTCGGTGAAGAGCATGCATGTAGGGCACACGGTGATGAGCACACATGTAGGGACCACAGTGAAGTGCACGCATGTAGGGCCCACGGTGAAGAGCACACATGTACAGCCCACGGTGAAGAGCACACATGTAGGGCCCACGGTGAAGAGCACACATGTAGAGCCCCCGGTGAAGAGCACGCATGTAGAGCCCACGGTGAAGAGCACACATGTAGGGCCCACGGTGAAGAGCAGGCATGTAGAGCCCACGGTGAAGAGCACACATGTAGAGCCCACGGTGAAGAGCACGCATGTAGAGCACACAGTGAAGAGCACGCATGTAAGGTCCACGGTGAAGAGCTCGCATGTAGGGCCCACGGTGAAGAGCACACATGTAGGGCCCACGGTGAAGAGCAGGCATGTTGAGCCCATGGTGAAGAGCACACATGTAGGGCACACAGTGAAGAGCACGCATGTAAGGTCCACGGTGAAGAGCTCGCATGTAGGGCCCACGGTGAAGAGCACACATGTAGGGCCCACGGTGAAGAGCAGGCATGTTGAGCCCATGGTGAAGAGCACACATGTAGGGCACACAGTGAAGAGCACTCGGTGAAGAGCATACATGTAGGGACCACGGTGAAGAGCTCGCATGTAGAGCCCATGGTGAAGAGCACACATGTAGGGCCCATGGTGAAGAGCACACATGTAGAGCCCACAGTGAAGAGCACCCATGTAGGGACCACGGTGAAGAGCACACATGTAGAGCCCACGGTGAAGAGCACGCATGTAGAGCCCACGGTGAAGAGCACGCATGTAGAGCACACAGTGAAGAGCACGCATGTAAGGTCCACGGTGAAGAGCTCGCATGTAGGGCCCACGGTGAAGAGCACACATGTAGGGCCCACGGTGAAGAGCACACATGTAGGGCCCACGGTGAAGAGCAGGCATGTTGAGCCCATGGTGAAGAGCACACATGTAGGGCACACAGTGAAGAGCACTCGGTGAAGAGCATGCATGTAGGGCACACGGTGATGAGCACACATGTAGGGACCACAGTGAAGTGCACGCATGTAGGGCCCACGGTGAAGAGCACACATGTACAGCCCACGGTGAAGAGCACACATGTAGGGCCCACGGTGAAGAGCACACATGTAGAGCCCACGGTGAAGAGCACGCATGTAGAGCCCACGGTGAAGAGCACACATGTAGGGCCCACGGTGAAGAGCAGGCATGTAGAGCCCACGGTGAAGAGCACACATGTAGAGCCCACGGTGAAGAGCACGCATGTAGAGCACACAGTGAAGAGCACGCATGTAAGGTCCACGGTGAAGAGCTCGCATGTAGGGCCCACGGTGAAGAGCACACATGTAGGGCCCACGGTGAAGAGCAGGCATGTTGAGCCCATGGTGAAGAGCACACATGTAGGGCACACAGTGAAGAGCACGCATGTAAGGTCCACGGTGAAGAGCTCGCATGTAGGGCCCACGGTGAAGAGCACACATGTAGGGCCCACGGTGAAGAGCAGGCATGTTGAGCCCATGGTGAAGAGCACACATGTAGGGCACACAGTGAAGAGCACTCGGTGAAGAGCATACATGTAGGGACCACGGTGAAGAGCTCGCATGTAGGGCCCATGGTGAAGAGCATCTCCATCATGGGGGGAGGGGTCAGAGTGGGAGCACGAGGCTGCTCTCAGGGCCTGTGGTAGCACAGCGGGGCAGACTACCGGCCGCAAGGGACCATTCAGGTTAACACACGTGCAACAGGGTCAGAGAAGCAGCAGGAAGCACCGGATGGCATTCTAAAGAGCCCCATGAATCTAAAACAGGCAGCAGAACACCGGAGGCAGACCGAAGGGAGAGTAACAAAAAGTACATATTTAAAGGAGGGTGCGCTTATTAGGTCAGCCTGCGATATTAAACTTTGGGGGTGTGGCTGGCCTCAGCTACAGTGAAGGGGAAGGGGGTGATCAGCAGGAGGGCGGGACATTGCTCTTAGAGGCTTGGCAAGCAGGCGTGCGAGCAGCTGTGGGCGACGGCGACCCATGAGGGTCATATCGGCCCCATGGGAGGAGAAAGACGCTAGTTGGGTACCAGAGGGATGGAGCGGGTCAAGGGGGTAAGGTCAAAGGCCCCAGAGAAAAAGGGAGTGGAAGAGGGGAGTGGTCAGGGTCAAGTTGCAGCGGCTGCCCTTCCAGACAGGCCAAAGGACCCCCCCACCCCCAGGTTGGAGGGATTTAGCGGACAACATAGGGAGAAACTGGGCTTTCGGGACCAGGGTTTTGCCGCAGCATCCAGTCAGGTCTGAGATGGCCTGTGCAGGGTGCTCAAAGTGAGTGGCCTGCGGTGGCCCTGTCGACGTTGTGGGAGCACCCCTCCAAGAGCACCAAAGCGAAAGAGGTTAACATTTATTGGGGTGCTTGTGATGGTGCTGTTGGGGAGAGGAATGGTGCGGTGGTTATGGTGGAACATGGGAGGAGCCGGGGATTAGCCTTAGGAACTGGATTATGAAGAAGAGCTTGATGAATTGGTGGACAGAGAAATACCCGGTTGGGTTAAAAAACAAGCATTTTCAGTGCAATAGGTCTCGCATCTGCGAGCGTTTAAGCTATTGGCATTGTAAATGACAATACCTTTTATTTATGTTTTTTTTCAAAATCAACACATATATAACAGGCATCATTATTCTTAATGCCAAGAGCTCAAACTCTCGCAAAAGCGAGAGCACTTTAATGTTGGCCGCGCTCCTTTTATTAAGACGCTGCTCGCATATTCAGGTTACAGTGAGCAGCGTCTAAACAAATGGGTGGCCAACATTAAGGTGAAAGCACGTATGGTGCTTTCACCCAAAGTGATTAAAAAAAAAAATTCAAAAGCTTCTGTAGCGCGGCTGAAAGCGGACCGCACCGTAGATTAAATAATTAAATAAGTGTAACCGCTAAAGTTATATCGGACAGCGCCATATATTAATAATTAAATAAGTGCACCCGCTATAGTTCAAGCGGACCGCGCTGTAATTTGAATAAAAACATTACTATTAAAATAAAAGCCAATGGGTGTTACAATGTTGTGGGTGGAATAGGGGAAGAGCATTAAAGAAAATAGTGCGCACAAACTTATATAGCAGACCATGTAACAACACCAGTAAAAAGTCCAGTCGTTATGGGAGGTAACAAATGCAGAGAAGGCGGTACCAAGGAGGGACTAACAAGCCTAATAACGGCTCAGAAGCCAGCGTTTACGAAGGACAATGACACAAGCCAATTAAAAAATACCCCATTACTGTATGCCCCGCAGAGCAGCGCATGCACTGCCTAGCCTCGAACTAAAAAGGCAACTTGCCCCAAACAAGAGGGGCCGAGTGGGAAAAAAGTACGGGGAGAGACATTTAATGATACAGGCATAACTGAAGTCATGTTACAGGACACAGAGAATAGGAATGGGTGGCGAAAGGATGGTTGTAGGGGACAACAAGGATTTGAGAAGAAGAGACGTGAGACGACATGCAAGTGGGTGTAAATAGTAGCACTCTTATGGGGTGAGCATAGAGGGGAAAATAGCAGCAGAGGGGGTGGGCAGAAAACGTGCTATTACTGCTGGGGCGGGCACAGTTCTGGAAGCAAATGTTCTCGAAAATTCTCAGAATGTGCACAATTCAGTGGGAGCAGGGAATACTGTGGAAATTGAACAAGAAAAGTTCAAAGAGGACAATAAGAGGTCACAGGCTGCAAGAGTGACCGAGCGGGAAATGGTGTAGGAAGCGCCTAGTGAAGCTGGTAAAGAGGATCCTAGAGAATCAGATTCAAGATAAAGATTCCCCCAAAAAACAGGTACAGATGAAGCAGGAGGAGAATGACAGCACCAATAGGAAGCTGCCTCACATGGGCATAACTATGACAAAAGGAGCCCATTCATCAAATGCTCCCAACCAGAGAACTTGGAAAGGGGACTTTGTAGGTGTTTTTAAGCTGTTGTATAGGGAGGTGCAAGTTAAAAAGGAAGAGGTGTGGAAGCTAGCTAGTAGGCCACAGGTACCTGTTACAGCAGATACATGGACTTCAGTTTTTTTATTTATGTATGCATTAACTATGAAAAATACCCACAAAAGGTGGTAGCAATAGATAAATACATGGAGATAATGAGAAATGCCCAAATGGATTTTTGTGGCTCTGCGTGGTACAGGTATGTTGTAAGTGGAAGGACCCAGGAACCAGGTTTTTAGTTTCCCCCAGGTATTTTTACTCAGACCGGGTCTTAACAACTTATGGTTTGGATCAACAAGGGTGAAATGAGACACTTCAGAAAAACTGCTCTCCAGCCTTTCTCTGCTCCCAGGTCGTCGGTTCTTGTGTAGGGATGGTTTCTTCCCCCCATACGGCCAGTCTCAGCTCATCGAAACCCTCAGACAAATCCAGAAGGACCACGTGAGTAAAGCATATCCTCCTTTAGGACTATTATATACGTGCTACCACCACCTGTTTCGTGCCAGTGACAGTCACCCTCCACATGGCTTCCCCGTGGCGCTTTCCCGTATAAAGTTGTGCAAGACCTCTCAAGGTGACTAAAACCCCTTTCAGTCAACACACCACCTCGACCACTGTTAATGCCCCCGGCACTTGCTCCTGGCCACGACCCATCTCCAGGGCCATGCCTAAGGTATCTGGGGTGTCCTCGCCTCTCTCCTGGCCACCAGGCTTGCTCACGGTTGGTTGGGGCTCTTGAGGCCCCCTTCAGCTACCACCCTCCTACTGTTTGCAGAAGCCGACTGCTTCGTCACCTTCGCCGGTCCAATGTCACCGGGATTCCCCTGGTCTAGCTGCTTCCCACTTGCCACTGTCTGTCCACCGCAGTTGCTTTTCTCCTACCATCCTTCTCCTCCTCTATGCTGCCATTCATCTCGTACTTCCCTAATTCAACGGCAAAGCTGGGTGGCGTTCCTACTGGCTCTGCCCCAGCAAGACTAGCCTTTTGGATACCGTAGCGTCGGGACTATCGCTGGCAGCCATGTTGGATCCCTGAACGGATCCTGTTCCTACATACATGGTATGATGAGGAATTTCAGGCTAGATGGAAAAATCATGAAGGGAACTGGATAAAGAGTTGTGGCTGCAGATCCAGGAGACCGGCCCGCCACTACACACAGGTAGTGGGTTACCAGCACTGTATTGGCCTTTCAGGGGTGCCCCACCCTGGGAGTGGTGGGTTTTGAAGGCAGGGAGCGGGTGCTCAGCTCAGGGGCATGCTTGAGATTCAACAGCTGTTACTGCAACAGAAACATTTACAGGTACAAACATGAATGCTCACATTGCGGAGGTAAACATGACATTATGCAATGTTTGGGAGAGTCGACAGTGCCAGTCCCAGGGCCACAGAGAGGGGGGCAGGGACAGACTTCTAGTCTGTCTAAAAATGCTTCTAATCCTATCAAGTTGTAGGTGCTTGAAGAGTGGCTGGCTTACTATCACTAGAGGGATGTTGCAGTGCTACTGGCTCGGGGGTGTAAAGAAAGTTATAGAATATACTATCAGGGGGCCAAATTGAAATATTATGCGGACAGCCTAAAATCTGCAAAAGAGATGCCACATACTGTCAAAGATCTGGAAAGAAGTTGAAGAGGAAAGGATGACAGGTCCATTTCCTGATTGGCCGATGACTAATTTGATGGTTTCCCCTTCGGCCGTGATACCCAAGAAAGTAGCCGGTTGATTCAGGAGGATTAGTCGCCTGTACTGGCCGGAGGGGCAATCGGTTAATGATTTACCTACAAAGGAATTTGAAATGGTTTAATTTGCATCTGTGGATGTGTTTTTCAGCCTGATATGAGTTATCGACCTGATGCAGAATTGGCTAAATTCGATATTAAATCATCTTATAGGTTATTATCTGTACATCCATTGGACTTTTAACTGCTCAGTATCTTCTTTGAGGGCCAGTTCTTTATGTACAGGACGCTGCTCACGGCCTATTGAGTAAGTCACAATGGGGTGACCCAGTATCCCTCAGAACCTGGGCAATATCATGAAGTATACAAATGGTTCTTTTGGGTTTGTCTTATTCCTTCAAATTGTTCTGACTTTTCAGCACTTTATTCATTTTCAAACGAGTTAATCCAACCAAAAAGAACTGCCAATAACACCATCTAGGGTATATCAAAGTACTTTTATAAATTGATTTAATTTATAAATGCCCAAATTTCAAAATTTACACGGCTGTAATCAGTACATGTCGGCGCATCATATGTGAAGAAGGTGACGTTTTTAGTGCTCAGTGATATTCATGCAAGTGTGAAATACGCAAAGGTGACTTGGGATATGGTGGAGGAAAGGGAAGGGGAAAATTGGCCAGTGATACAACGTTTTACAGTAAGTTCACGGCCAATTGGGCATGAAAGGATCACAAATTATCGGAATGGTTTTCTTTTTGTAGGACAACCACAGATTGGAGCGTGGGAGAGGACGTCAAGGGAATTTGAGAGGATGACGCAATATCTAGACGTGCAAACAAAAGGGGGGATTGCTGCACTGTTCCTGAAAAGAGATGAGGAAGTAGGGGAGGTTTTACCTGGCGTGACCAAGGGTGTTCCAATGATACCCTGGGGCATCCATTATGTTGAATGTAGTTGCCTCACACACCCCGAAGAGTGTCATGCTTCATCATCGGCAGTTGCTCCTCGTCGGGGAGGCGGTGCAACCCCCGACGGGCTCACCTCAAAGAGGGGCTCTTTGGCGGAGATCTTTTTTCCAACAGCCTTATGGTGAAGTGGGGGTATGTGGGCAGGATGGTGTATTCCTGTGGTAAGATAGTTAAAATGTAGCAAGGGGTACCGGAATGAACTTTATTCTGGGGGTCCCCTGGCTGCGGTTAAAAGGTGGGGCTAGCTTCCTAGGTGTGGTTTAGGTTGTGTGACCCTAGAAGAGGCTAGAAGTGAATGTGGTCAACATGTTTCTCGCTAAGGGTTGATTACCCGCGATTCTTCAGGACCAAAGTGAAAAGAAAGAAAAACAACAACATGCTAGTATCATATGTGTTGTGTTTGTTACCTTAGTGGATCCTCCTATGCCTATACATAGAGAAGGGATAAGGAAACAGCAATTATATTCAGTACAGATATGCAAGTCACAACATTGCCAGGGAAAGTAAAAATACTGACATGCTGGTGGTACTGGGAGTGATTTTACACATCCACCGCATGCCAAGTGTATTGAGCGTGCAATGTACAAGGTGAAGAGCACACGCAATAACTGAATCTGTGACTGGGACTGTGATTAGTGAAGGTGGTGGCTAAAAACATTGGTATAGAAATTTCTTGTTAAAAATGCAGCAGTCTTAAAGTGATCACCTGCCTATAATGTGTCGAGTACTAGGCAGGTCTCTTGTGCAGACACCAAATGGAAACGTTGCTAGACGTAGTAACAAACTCCCACTGTGACCTGTAACACGTTTATAAAAACACATATTTAGTTCCCTACTCACCTATCGGTCATACGCTAGGGGCCACATGAGGGATCGGCGGGACAGTACAACAGAGCTGAGCCCTTAGTGTGTGGCTAGAGTAGGGGTAGAAAAAGCGCGTCCCTGCATTAATACAGGTGGGCTGCACAAAACCAAGTAATTGGTATGGGATGAGGGTCTCTATGCCCACCCTCTATTTAGCGCTAACGCAATATCTAGGCGTGCCATTAGCCCCTGCGAAAACCGAAGGGTCAGATCCCAACCTTACGTTTCTGGGTACTGAAATAGACACAGCGGCAATGGAGGCAAGGTTGCTGGCTGCTAATTTGAGGAGTTAACAAACCTACTGGAAGAGGCTGTTTCAGCAAAAATATTAGAAAGAAGACAGGTGCAAAGGCTGTTGGGCCATCTGAACTTTGCCTGCAGAGGTGTAAGAGCAGGGAGGTCCTATTGGAACCAGGTCTGGGGCTAGTCTTCCAATTCAGAGAGTATGCATTTTGGCAGTCATTAGAGGTTATTTCCAAGTGGTTAATGTTCCTACAAAATTTCAATGGCGTGACCTTGAGATCCCTAGACCACAAATGTATGTGGACAATTCGATACCAGGTGGTGTTCTGAACGTTGGCCTTTGGCTTGGAGGCAACAAGGCTGTATCCTTCTCTTACTGGTGGCATTGTTTTTGACGGGAGATGGAATGGTGAAAAAAAAAAAGAGTTTTCAATATGGACAATCAGACTGTGGGGTATCTGGTCAATGCCCAAAAAGTAAAAGACATTCGCTTGTTACAGAAGTTAATTCTAGGTTGCTCAGAGTTCAATATTCTGTTCTAAGTGAAGCATGTGTGATCTATAACGCTGCGGATGCTTTGTCACGTTCACAGTGAAGGAGAGTTTGTGGACTCACTCTGGGAATGGATTCACAGAAGAGGGTGATCCCATTAGCGATCTGGGTCCTAGGAGATTAAGAATTGTTGACCTGGTCAAGAAGTTCTTAGCACCGTCAAAGAGAAGAGCATACAAGAAGACTTTATTTTGGGAGAGATAAGGAGAAGGAACAAGAATTAACTTTCAGATCACGGTTTTACGATTGCCAGGAAGTTGGCTGGGGTGGGTTTCGATAGCAAGATGTTTTGGGCTTATGAGCCTACAGCAAGTGAATTGTGTGGCCCATGTTACAAGGATGGGCAAGAGAAAGGTGCAGTAGACAGCGAGGGAGAGACCCCCTAATCAGCGGTACTGCTGAATTTAATATTACAGAGTTTGGATCAGATATGTTTTTCCGCATTTGGAAAGCTTTGTATGCTGTGGTTACTTTTCTGAGCCTTCATGATGTCTGAAGTGTTGGGTAAAAACACTTTTCTGGGAATCATGCTTGAGAAGGTACACATTTAAGTAGGGTCTTTGAAGCTTGGGTCAAAGAAGGATTCGACTGGGACGGTAGTGACGCCGAAGAGATTCAGTGGTGCCCTTTGAACGGTGGAGGGTTGCTTACGTTTCAAATAGCTGGATGGGTTTATGTCGGATATGATTTTCCACCATCGGGGTGGCAAGTGTCATCTTTCCAGCTATTTCAGTATTGCGTAAGGCACTATTTCAGCTGGGTTGAGATCCACCGAATTGCGGGACTCAATCTTTTCACATTGGAGCTGCTTCTGAGGCACACAGGCTGGGTTTCAGGGTTCAGGACATCAGGAGATTGAAGAGATGGAGAACAAACTGCTGTTGGGGTTGCATACACAACTTTGATTATAACTGGCAAGGCATTATTAACATAATTAGTGGATCATTGGGTATCCGTTTATTAGATGGGCGGAGAAGCATTCTATGAAGAGTCGGTGTTGGACTCGGCCTCACGTCTGAATTCTTTTATGCAAATGGTGGGTTAGGAGTGCTATGGAAAGGAACCAAATATTACCTTTGGTGTCGAAGTTAGCAGCTGCAAGGGCGCGCAATGCCGTTTTGCTGGTACATTGAGAGAACAACTAGGTTTAGATTTTGATGGTTTTGAAGCTGAATTTGTTAACAATTGCGAGTTTGTGGTCAGGGACACACATTATATGGACTGAACTTATTCCGCAAAGGGTTTGAAGACAGGCAAGAAACACAATGCAGAAGAGAAAGCGAGGCAAAAGGTAAATAGGGACATGAGATCCTTTTGCGAGAGGGAAGGCATGGCCGTTTTACAACACAAGAATATTTTAGAAGACGACTTTTTGTTCTTTCTAAAATATGGTGTCCATCTCTCCTTTTTAGCAAATGAAGACTGTTTGATGGACATTAGAGAGTTACAAGCTAAGACACAGTCAGTCTGCTTATAAAGCTCGTGGGGGGGGGGGGGGGGGGGGGACTTGGGGCGACCAGCAGTGGGTCAGGGTCATCCTTTGCAGCAGTTTTGGCGACACCCGATAAGCAGCAGCAGTGTGTGTGTGTGTGTGTGTGTGTGTGTGTGTGGGGGGAGGGGGACAAAAAAAACACCTGGTTACATCATTCCTTGTGGCACGAGGACAAAAGGCTTGAGTGTCACCGGTGAATTTAGAGGATGGAACACATGAAGGCAATGTTTAGGGCAGGTTAGACGGATGGTGGTTGGAAGGATGTTTGGGGGGAGTGGAAGGAGGGGTTGGTTGACTGGGGAAGTCTGTAATGGTTGTGGTGGAAAGTGATAGGTTATTATATTGTATTAGTGAGGTGGAGATGTTATTATTGTAATGTTTTGAGACCAACTGCAAAATAAAGCAGCCTTTTGCTCTTATCGTATGGATCCTCGTTGCGTTCCATCTTGCCCGAGGAGTTTCTCAGGGAGGTACTGCAGCGCTGCACCAATGTAACATGGTTTATATATGCTTTCCACAGGCATGGTCCCATTGAGTGGCGATCACATTGAGCGTTGATCTTGTTCAAAGAACTAATGATCAATATAGCTGCAACTTTAAGTGCTCTGTATAAGAGTTCAGAGGTCCAAAGATATCTACCTTGAGTGAAATTATATCCCGAAGTTACTGGCTGCGAACAACACCCACTTCCCACTGAAGTGGTCGTATTCGGTAGCCATCTTGGATGAGGAACCAGCAAGTGTGTATCCGACATCTTATGTGGCCTCTGGAAGAGCTTCCAGTGAGCCATGCATTGTACTATGTCTGCAAGGACCCTGCTCTGAAGGTGATCATGTCTGCCTTATGTGAAGGTAGTAGTGATCTTAGAGAGGCACAATCACGGCTCATGATTTGAGCTTCAAGCCTGTTGCTGAAATATTGACAGGTAGATGCATGCAAGATGTCTCAGAAGAGACGTGGAGAATGGGAAACAGTGCTTACATCGCATGCGGTACAACGCAATCGTTACAAAGACTGCGTTGATACCATTCGTTTTAACGACTTGTTGTAGGGGGCGTACTAAACTGAAGAATAGCATAATTTACTATTCCAAAACCTTCCCTACTGTTGCGCACACTGGAGTTCGAATAGTAAATTATACTATTCCTAAGGCCAGTGCGCCCCCGACAGCAAGTCATTGAAACGACTTACCTTGAAATGGTTCGCGTTGTAACAACGCGGTTGTTGAAACGACCACATGGTAATCGCATGCGTTGGACTGCATGCGATATAATGACATATTTGCAGAGAACAGATCTTTTTCCCGCAATGCTAGCCACACCACTTGTTTGTAACACACAAGATCTGACCATGGCCTGGCTTGTAACAGAACTGCGTTTTCTACTGGATTCTCTTCCAAGACATTCAGGAACATTCCTGCCTCCCAACAACTTAATATGACCCATGCCCTTAAAGTTAGAGTATCCCAACTACCGCTGATAATCTGAGCATCTGTGCATGAACTATGAAAGGTCAGAGGACCAACTCTTGAAGCAGAATTAGAGTATTTTAGATTGGTTGGGAGTTTGCTCCATATGTATCAACACATTTCCCCATAGACACAGAATGGGCAAAACCCTTTGATACATCTGGCCCTTTGAAAAGGATAATTATAAGCATTCTATAAAGACTACCTGTCCTACTACCAAGTCATCAAACTGTGTTATTGCTAACAATGTATAATGAATGGATATATTTCTGTTTGCAAAAAAGTTTAATAAAAATATTTGAAACACAAAAAAGCGACCACCGTCATGCAGCGGAGTAAGACATTTATCCGACTAGGACATCACCAAGATCATTCCACCTGTAGGTCGGCACAATACTGACGCACATGTACAACATCCAACAAAAAGAACAGAGAAATCTTCCGGCCAATGCTTTATAAGAAAGAAGAAGTGGGCAGATGCAGCCAAGTGAAAGGCATGTACATGATGAAAAAACCCAACAGCACTGCAGTAATAAGCCCATAAGACCGAGGTAATAAGTCCACAGCACTGCAGTAATATGGCCATAGTCAGGCTTCGGAAAATCTATTCACTTACTTGCAATTGCAAGTAAAATATTATCAGATTGAGCTATTTTTAGCACCTACCAGTCCCATCTGGCAAGAAAACTTAGACTAGAAAGAAATGGTTGTTCTGTTCAATCAGAAAGTGAATGAGCAATAAAGATGCCATTAAATCTTGTTTTTATCTGAACACATTTGCTGTCTGTTCAAGGAAAGTGGTCAAATGTCAGTTTGTCTTTTAATTAATTGCTACTTGGAAAATTTGGTTTATTTTTTCTCTCTTACTAGAGTTACAGGTTTTGTCAAGTGAGCGGTCTGAAAATGTCAGTTATTTTTCTCTAACCTATAGCATTTAAATAAATAGCATGTAAATGAATATTACAAACATTTCAAAATATATCAGGAAATACAAAATCAATTTTTTTCGTAAATAAGAACTGAAATGCAAACAAAGATTTAAATAGGAGCAAACCAGAACACGTTACTAGGTGATGTGAAAATGATGCATATTTGCAGACACTATTTCCAAACATTATTGTTTGTACACTGTATAGTTTTATCAGCAAGGCTGCGGGTCAGTTGGAAAGTTTGTGGCCATTTCAATGTAAAATCTGCGGATTACAAATGACAGTGTGCTACCACTTCATGCTTTAGTTATTTATTTATTACATGTGATAGTTTTTAAACATGATCTGAGAAACATTCCTGCCCCCGCCCCGAAGAAAATGCGGTTAATGAACCAAGAGGCAAGTCAGGGGTCATGTGTATCTTATATGTAGCTACATTTCTATTATATATGGAAAGAAAGTTTAGTCCATTAAATCTAACAAAGGAGTTTTTTGTACAGCAGACATGCTTGACTCGAACACTTGAAGGTGCTCTCCTATGTGATATTGAAGAAAATGGCGGCTCAATGAATTAAAATATTTGCCCCCGATCACAGCATTTGAAACCAGTTTATGGGTCAAGAGCATTATAATTAGGTTTAGTAGATTATTTAAGTCACTAGACCTGCAGGTCTAGTAACATTTTTATGATTTTTGTGGCCTGTCATAACACTGAGGTAATAGGCCCATAGCATTGCGGTAAGGAGCCCATAGCACTGCGGGAATATGCCCATAGCACTGCGGGAATATGCCCATAGCACTGCGGGAATATGCCCATCGCACTGCGAGAATAGGGCCACAGCACTGCAGCAATCACCCATCTATCTGAGGCAATTTGCCCAGAGCACTGCGGTAATAAGCCTATAGCGCTGCAGTAATAAGCACATGTAACTGAGGTAATAAGCCCATAGCACTGCAGTAATATGCCCATAGCACTGCGGGAATATGCCCATAGCACTGCAGTAATATGCCCATAGCACTGTGGGAATATGCCCATAGCACTGCGGGAATATGCCCATCGCACTGTGGGAATAGGGCCACAGCACTGCGGCAATCACCCATCTATCTGAGGCAATTTGCCCAGAGCACTGCTGTAATAAGCCCATAGCACTGCAGTAATAAGCCCATGTAACTGATGTAATAAGACCATCTCACTGAGGTAATACCCCATAGCACTGCAGTACTATGCCCATAGCACTGCGGTAAAGAGCTCATAACACTGCGGTAAAGAGCCCATAACACTGCAGGAATATGCCTCCATGTCCGAGGTTGTAGGAAAGTAGGATCTGCTTCTTAAGGTTACCCCCACTTTTTGCTTGATGTTGCAGTGTTTTTGACTAGTCTGACTGGGATCCTGCTAATCAGGACCCCAGTCTGTCTGTTTTCTCCTTTAAATTGTTATGCATGTACTTTGGTACACTCCAGATTGGATACTGGGGTACCCTTAACAGTCCCTAGTATATGGTCCCCATGTACCCAGGGCATAGGTACCCCAGAGGCCTCCCATGGGCTGAAGCATGAATTATGCAACCCATGAGAGGCCATGCAAAATGGAACTACAGGTCTTCTTCTGCAACCTGTGTAAGCTGATGCTTGCACCACTTACTTTAGATATAGGTTCACTATATCTATAGGTCACTACACTAAAAACTTATAAGTCACCCCTATAGCAGGCCTTAACAATCCTGAAGGCAGGGTGCTGGGTTTTATGTGAGAGGGAGCTCCTGCAGGAGCAGGGCCCCTCTGCAGCCTTCGGAGACCATTCTCCCGGGTTGTGTGTGACTCAGCCGGACATATAGGTAGAGGTGCATTATAACCTTACAGTGAATGCTATCTGAAAAACGGCTGCATAGAAACATACTGTGTTTGGTATAAAACACCTTCGAATCATACCCCCACACCGGTCACCGGTGTGGGAGGTATGATTCCACCCTTCTGGAGCGAGCTTCGTGGGTTCAGCCGTCCCAACCAGGTCAGCGCAAAATGGATGCTGCTGTCCAGAGACCCATTTCTGCCCTCCTGCTGCTGAGCCAAGCTCGAGCAGAGGAGGGCAGCACAATATGCATCCTGTCACAAGGAGGTGTGACCACCTCTGAGATAGGATTTAGTGTATTGGCGCTGGGTGGGAGCACTCTGAGAGTGCCTGAAAGCCTGCACCTGGGGCACATTTGGTGTCCCTGTGCATAGTCCAGCTCAAATCAGTTCTGGGAGCCGTTGGCTCCTGCTCGGGCGCGTAACTGGACAAAAGACATGGATGTAACAACCCCTCTTTCATGACCCTCCACCCTGGGTACATAAGGGCTTACCTGACTGTAGCTCTTTAGATTTTATGTGGACAAGATTCTACAAGAAGAAACCACTGGTTTTTGACGGTCTGGAGACTCTGGACTTTGCTGAACTTCGACTGGGCCGGACTTAGTCTCCCTCTCCATCCAAAGCTTTGTCTGTGCCCTTGCTCCATACAGGTGCTATGCAGGACCTGTGGTGTACTAAGGACAACCGAAGAATCTCCCTAGGGGTGAAGGAATAACTCCCCTCTATTAGTAGGCACCTCAAAGCAACTGACCGGTCTGCATCTCCAGAGCTCCTGCGGACTCAGAAGACTCCAGAAACACAGAAGGTGGGTTTCGAACGTCCCTGAGGTTGATCTGCCCTCTCTACAAGTTTGAGGTCAGTATCCCTCGTGGGGACTGCATTACCCGAACCCCTGTGCAACGCGTCTATTTGCAAGTACATATGCTTGTTGACGATTCCCAAGCTTGTGCATTGGACTCCATGTAGTCCTGACCCTGAGCAGTATTTTCACCACAGAACTCCAGCCTCCTTGCACCGAGTGCTCCATGGGCTGGTATTTTGCGATCTTGCTCGAGGTCCCCTCGTGACACCTGGTCATTCGGCCTGTGGGTCCTCCTGAGGGTCATCTTGAATTCTGTTGGGCTTTCCTAGGTGCTCCAGACGTGCCATGACTCCCCATTGCTTGGGGAGTTCCCTGGACCTTGCTGGTCCACACTGTAACCTGCTTAACCTTCCTGCATGGGTTGCTTTTGCCAAGGCTAGTTGGTTCTCCAGCCAGACACCGACCCCTCAGCACTCGAAATCCTTTGTGGGACAGCTCGCATCTGGCTCCAATTCGTCGTTGACGTCTCCTGGTCCTCGTGGCTGCAGAGTCAAGCATTCCTTCTTCGCACCTGAAATCGGTAGGCATTCGTCTCCCAAGCCCCTGGTCAGTCTGAAGTGACCCAGACTCTGTCCCCTCTGCTTTCAGGTTCCTTTCTTCAAGAATCCATTTTTGGACTCCACCAGATCCTTTTCACTTTCAAAGCCTTCCATAGAGAAAGATGGTGGTTTCCGACGCCACTCAACCCTATGCACCCGGCTCCTTGGTGATAGGTAACTCTGGTACTTCGGTATCCACAAGTGGGGTGGCTCTGCAACCTCTTAAGTTCTGAAGGGTTTCCTCGAAGTCCTCCTAGAAGGGTCCTTAAACTGTAAAACAACAACTGTGACTTCCCCATAGAATTGTACGGAGCCAGCGGTTGTTAGCACACTGCACCCGTCCTCCGTGGGGTCCCTATCTACTAACTTTGGGTGGTTCCTTGGGGTCCCAGTGATTCTACGTGCTCCAGACCCTGTCTTGACCCGAGTCGTGGTTGTTATACCAATATTTTAGTATATGGTTTGGTCTCCCCGCCAGGAGGCCACTGTGTATTGTGCTACTGTAACGGGGTGGGTGCGGAAACCCGGGAGGACTGGTGGACACCTGACTTTGTTTCCCCTCCTTCCCTCCAGTCGGACTGGGACAGCCGTCCCCTGCGTGCAATCGACGATGGACATGAAAGACACGGCGCCTTTAACTGGGATTCCCTAGAGAACGAGGCCACACCCCCACATGACGTCAGCAGTGTCCGTATGGACAAAGGAGCGGAAGCCCTGTATTATGGGTGTGTCGACACCCAGGAAGGAGGAGGCGAGGACGCGGAGGAGAGACGCGAGACGGACAGCGTGGACGGAGACGGAAGCGGACCTACCGAAGACGGAGCGGGAGTGCCAGGAGGCCAACGACCCGGTGAATCGCCATGCCACACTCCAGAGGGAGGAGTGTGGCTGGACAAGGTACGTCGCCGTTGGGCGGCTTGGGTTGGGCGTAAGGGGCACAGCGAGTGACAGGGTGTTTAGCTCTCCTTCCGTTCTACCCTACCACTTCTCCGACCCTCCCCCCCCCCTGTTTACCCTACCTTCTGTTCCTCACTATCGAGCAAAACACTGAGCACTAGAGTGTGTTGTCTACACAGGTGACCCTTCACAACCCCTGGGTTCCCCGGTGATTGTAAAAGTATCAGAGCCCTGTTCTGACGGCTTCCCTCTTGCCTTTTCTTTTCCGAGCTGGCTGTACCCCAAAGTGTCTCTGGACGTCGCCGCCTGAAGAGGATTAGCTGTCCCAAACAACTCCAACAAAAGTCAAGACGGACCGAGCAGAGTTTGCCCGTGAACGTTTAACCCTACGCACCAGAAAGACCTTTATAAAAATAAAACCTTCCCTGCGTAGACATAGTGTCCAGCCTGTTCTTGAGGAAGCTGCTAGTAGTATTGAATACACCCCCACTCCCACGCTACAACTACTTACAACTATTCTATTGATCTTGTATTGTGTGCTCTGTGTTCTATCCTCGGGTAGAGGATACTAGAGAGTGTGATATTAATAAATACATATTTTTATATAACTACTGTGTGGTTCTCCTTTCATTTAATCAATTCAGGAGGTGATATTCTGGTAAATCAAGCTGCTTTACATTCCTTCAAGAATAAGCCTGACTGTTTAATATGTCTATTTTCTAAACCTTTGTAACATGTACGGTGCTGAATGTAACTTTCAAATACTATGTGTAATTGCTGTTTACCTGTCTGCCACAAAACTTTTGTTAGTAAAAACATTAAAAAAAAAAAAGGAATAAGCCTGAAGGCTGCTCTCCACAGCTACCACTAGGATAGCTTTCTAAAGGTTATCTTTGACCTCATACATCATGAGGGTTGTTTGGACTGGTGCAAGGTGGCCACTTTAATTAGTGGACAGCATATGCCAAGCCAACTTCTCACTGCGGAAATAAGCCCATAGAACTAAGGAAATACGCCCATAGAACTTAACAAGCCCACAGCACAGCTGTTATATGCCATATGACCGAGGTAATAAGTCCATAGAACTGCAGAAATATGCCCATAGCACTGCAGCAATAGGCCCATAGAACTGCGGTAACAAGCCCAGAGAACTGCGGTAACAAGCCCACAGCACTGTGGTAACAAACCCATAGAACTGCAGTACGAAGCCCACAGCACCGCGGTTACAAGCCCATAGCACTGTGGTAATAATCCCACAGCGCTGCGATAATAAGCCCATAGCACTGCGATGATAAATCCATAGCACTGCGGTAATGAGCCCATAGCACTGCGGTAATGAGCCCATAGCACTGCGGTAATAAGTCCATAGCACTGCGGTAATAAGTCCATAGCACTGCTGTAATGAGCCTATAGCACTGCGGTAATGAGCCCATAGCACTGCGGTAATAAGTCCACAGCACTGTGGCAGTAAATCCATATGACCGATGTGAGAAGTTGGCCTGGCATATGCTGTCCGCTATTCTAGTGGGCACCTTGCACCAGTCCAAACGACCCTCATTGATGGTGGGTTAAAGACAACCTTTATAGAAAAGTATCCTAGTGGTAGCTGTGGAGAGCAGCCTTCAGGCTAAGTCTTCAAAGGAATGTAAAGCAGCTTGTTTTACCAGTCTATAATCTCTTGAATGATCAATTGAAAGTACACCACACAAGGTATATATCAAATATATATGTATTTATTCTAAACACAACCTCTCTAGTCTCTTTACGAGGCTAGAGGCAAAAGTACAATACAAGAACTATAAATAGCACACAGTAAATAGCACAGTATACGTTTTGCCCTAGGGCCTCACAAACCATATACTAAAATAGTGGTATAAGAACCACGTGAGGGATAGAAGTTAGGCCTAGGGCCTGTAGAAACGCTGGGGCAACCAGGAACCACCCAAGGTAGGGACGCAGGAGACCCTCGGGGGACGTGTGCAGTGTCTAAACACAGACGCGAATCACTATTGACTTTCTATGGAAAACAAACAAGTTACAATTTTAAAGATTAAGGACACTTAGAGGTGAACTACGATGGAACCCTTTTAGACTTAGACACTTCGAGAGTCAAGACCCACGGGAGCACCGGAGTACTCCTGTTACCTTACCCAGGTGCATAGGTGTCTTTCGGTGTCGAGTTTCGTAGTCGATTCCAATGGAGAGCTGCGAAGAAGTGCTGCAGGCGACCAGAGGAAAAGTGTCCGGGTGGATCCAAGGGTGGATCGGAGATCTGAAGTACCTGAAAGCAGAGGGGACAGAGTCTGGGTCACTAGCCAGTGACCAGGATGGCGACAGGAAGATGCCAGCCGATGTCGGGTGCTTTCAAATGGAGGAGGTGAAGCTTGACTCTCCAGCCACGAGGACCAGAAGGCGTCGACGACGACCAGGAGCTGGATTCGAGCTGTCCCACGAAGGATGTCGAGTGCTGCAGGGTCGGAATGCGGATTGGACCCAACAAACCGTGGCAACAGCAACTCACGCAAGATGCAAAGATTGGCTTCGGTGCAGACCAGCAAGGTCTAAGGGACTCAACCTTTGGAGGGGAGTCAGAGCATGTCTAGAGCAACCAGGAAAGCTGAAGGAACAAAGGATTGTCCTTCATGGGGACCCACTAGCCAATGGACTAGAGATCGTGAAGGAGCCTCGGGCTACGGTGAAGAAAACGGGCCCACGGAACACTCGTGGACTGCAGGCCTCTCAGCTTCGGTGCAAAAGGTGCTCTTGGCAAGAGCAACAAATAGCCCAATGCACAACTTCGGGAAACTTCGGGAAGTAGGTGCAGTTGCAAAATTGCAGGATGTCCAGGAGTTCTGGTCCCACGTCTCTCATGATAGCTACAGGTCTCAGCTTTTCTGGAGACTTGTGTCATCCTCGGAGATGACTGGAAGTCCGTGTCCTGTGTCGCAGATTCTTCGGGATCTGGGGGAGCCTCGAAAATGCAGACCGGCAAGATGCTTCTTTGGTGCCTGTTTGAACAGGGAGGTCACTCCTTAACCTCAAGGGAGATTTCTTCCGTCTTCCAGTCGATATGGAACGTCGAAGGTGTAAGATTTATGTTTCAGAGTTTCGTCCAGGGTAATCTAAAGTCCTAGGGACTGAGTTCCTATACTTATACCAAGTTTAGGGGATGGACTAACTCTAGGGTCCCACCTATGGGAGGACCTGGGGAGGGGGTGGTTACACCCCTGCCCAATTGTCCAGTTTCGCGCCAGAGCTGGGGCTGAGTGCCCCAGCAACCGGTTTGAACAGGAAATGCATGGAGCACCTCGTGTGCCCCAGGCAGTGTCTGAAAAGCATTCACTGAATGCAACCCATCCTGCCCCAATACACTAAAGCCTGTCTGGGGAGGTGCTTGCACCTCCCTGGACATGAAACCTATTGTCCAGGCCTCCCCTGTCGCAGTTTCGTCCAGCAGCAGGAGGTCAGACTCGTGTCTGTGGCAGCAGGAACCATTTTGTGATGCTGAGGCTCTTTTACTCTTTAACCGGGTGTCCAAGTGTGTACATGTCTTCTCCCTCTAGAAGGGTGGAATTCTACCTCCGCAGCTAGAACTGGCGGGGTTGGGGGGTAGGATTCCAAAGGGGTTGACACCAAACATGACAAGTTTTGATAAAGCCAAACCAAAGTTAGCATTAACCGCGAGGATTCCGCACAGTAAACACCGTAGGCGGCGTTGAAGCGCGTGCTGCCTACTCTCATTGATGCCGGTGTACTGTGCGGAATCCCGAGGTGTGTGATATCCTCATTGGGCAACCTTTGTTTTCGATGTTATAGCTGCTCGTCCGGCCCAAGGATATCCCGGCGCTGGCAAGGCGCTCCTGGGTGCTTGGACTACAAGCGCCCGTGTGGACCGAGGGAGCCTTTACCGCAGGAAGAGTGGGCTACATGAGAAGAGTGCTGTCATGCCCTTCACTCGAAAGAGTTTGTACAGTGAGACAGAAGCGGGAATGCCACTTGGAGAGAGAACTTACTGAGTCTTTGGGGGCAACATAAGGACTACCAGAACCATAATGCCTTTGTTGACGCCCACTGGGGCGGGACTCTATATTTGAAATAAAGCAGTGTTCTTCACGTTCCGCTTCATGCCTCATTACCTGCCAGTGATCAAGGGCTCGAGGGAGCCCGAAATGTGTATGGCGTTAAAGCGCGTGCTGCCTACTCTCATTGATGCCGCCTACTGTGTACTGTGCGGAATCCCGAGGTGTGTGATAACCTCATTGGGCAACCTTTGTTTTTGATATTTTGGGAGGCTGCCCTGGGGTGACATAGTACATGCTTCAGCCCCTGGTAGGCCTCTGGGGGACCTATGCCCTTGGTACCTAAGGTATCATATACAGGGACTCACAAGGGTAACCCAGCAACCAATCTGGTATGTACCTAAAGTACATGGTATCAATTTAGAGAGAGAACAGCTAGGCTGTGGTCCTGATAATGAGGCCCACAGCCAGACTAAAGTCAAAAAAACAGTGAAACACAGCAAAAAGTGGAGGTAACCATAGTAAGCAGACCCTACTCACCTACAACTGAGGTAATAAGCCATCAGACTGCGGTAATAAGCCATCTCACTGCGGTAATGAGACACAGCACCACAGTCACGTGCCCAAAGCACCACTGAAAACAATGCAATGACGAACCTCGAATTAGGCCAACCAAAGACTGCAAATAGCCAAGAGCCTGCAGGAAAAAGCTCATAGCACCGTGAAACCCCTGGCACCGTGGTGGAGGAACTAACAGCCTCCACTAAGAGCCTAGTACTGGGTAGCTGAGGGCAGTAGCGTCACCTGACCGCAGTGATCCGTGCCCTCTCTGGCCCCAGCTCCAAGGGCCGCCTTTGAAAGCACCGATAATAAAGTTATGCAAACAGCCGATGGTTTCCGGCCTTTCACAAGGGTTGTGTGTGTTCACAGCAGCCTCTCACCACTGCGCGGGGACCGGGGTGATAACAGGAGGACCCTGCTCGTCACCCGACCCAGATCTATCCTTCCCTTGTGCGTCTGCAGGAGTGCCTGACCACCACGCGTCTGGAGCACCAACGCCGAGGACCATCACTGGAGTAAGACCCCTGGGCCAGCTGACAAACACAGGCACTCACCAGAGTAACACAGGCATCATCAGGGCCTGTCCACAACCATAGATACTCCATGGAGTAAGGCTCCTGGACCTGCCCACAACCACAGATACTCCATGGAGTGAGGCTCCTGGGACTGCCCACAACCACAGATACTCCATGGAGTGAGGCTCCTGGGCCTGTCCACAACCACAGATACTCCATGGAGTGAGGCTCCTGGGCCTGTCCACAACCACAGATACTCCATGGAGTGAGGCTCCTGGGCCTGTCCACAACCACAGATACCCCATGGAGTGAGGTTCCTGGACCTGCCCACAACCACAGATACTCCATGGAGTAAGGCTCCTGGGCCTGTCCACAACCACAGATACTCCATGGAGTATGGCTCCTAGGCCTGTCCACAACCACAGACACTCCATGGAGTAAGGCTCCTGGACCTGCCCACAACCACAGACACTCCATGGAGTAAGGCTCCTGGGCCTGCCTACAACCACAGATACTCCATGGAGTACGGCTCCTGGGCCTGTCCACAACCACAGATACTCCATGGAGTACGGCTCCTGGGCCTGCCCACAACCACAGATACTCCACGGAGTACGGCTCCTGGGCCTTCCCACAACCACAGATACTCCATGGAGTGAGGCGCCTGGGCCTGTCCACAACCACAGATGCTCCATGGAGTGAGGCTCCTGGGCCTGTCCACAACCACAGATACTCCATGGAGTATGGCTCCTCCCGGGCCTGCCCACAACCACAGATACTCCATGGAGTGAGGCTCCTGGGCCTGCCTACAACCACAGATACTCAATGGAGTAAGGCTCCTGTGCCTGCCCACAACCACAGATACCCCATGGAGTAAGGTTCCTGGACCTGCCCACAACCACAGATACTCCATGGAGTGAGGTTCCTGGGCCTGTGCACAACCACAGATACCCCATGGAGTGAGGCTCCTGGGCCTGTCCACAACCACAGATACCCCATGGAGTGAGGCTCCTGTGCCTGTCCACAACCACAGATACCCCATGGAGTGAGGCCCCTGGGCCTGTCCACAACCACAGATACCCCATGGAGTGAGGCTCCTGGGCCTGCCCACAACCACAGATACCCCATGGAGTGAGGCTCCTGGGCCTGCCCACAACCACAGATACTCCATGGAGTATGGCTCCTGGGCCTGTCCACAACCACAGATACTCCATGGAGTATGGCTCCTAGGCCTGTCCACAACCACAGATACTCCATGGAGTATGGCTCCTGGGCCTGTCTACAACCACAGATACCCCATGGAGTGAGGCTCCTGGACCTGCCCACAACCACAGATACTCCATGGAGTGAGGTTCCTGGGCCTGTCCACAACCACAGATACTCCATGGAGTATGGCTCCTAGGCCTGTCCACAACCACAGATACTCCATGGAGTATGGCTCCTGGGCCTGTCTACAACCACAGATACCCCATGGAGTGAGGCTCCTGGACCTGCCCACAACCACAGATACCCCATGGAGTGAGGCTCCTGGACCTGCCCACAACCACAGATACCCCATGGAGTGAGGCTCCTGGGCCTGTCCACAACCACAGATACCCCATGGAGTGAGGCCCCTGGGCCTGTCCACAACCACAGATACCCCATGGAGTGAGGCTCCTGGGCCTGCCCACAACCACAGATACCCCATGGAGTGAGGCTCCTGGGCCTGCCCACAACCACAGATACTCCATGGAGTACGGCTCCTGGGCCTGTCCACAACCACAGATACTCCATGGAGTGAGGCTCCTGGGCCTGTCCACAACCACAGATACTCCATGGAGTACGGCTCCTGGGCCTGTCCACAACCACAGATACTCCATGGAGTACGGCTCCTGGGCCTGTCCACAACCACAGATACTCCATGGAGTGAGGCTCCTGGGCCTGCCCACAACCACAGATACTCCATAGAGTAAGGCTCATAGGCCTGCCCTCAACCACAGATACTCCATGGAGTACGGCTCCTGGGCCTGTCCACAACCACAGATACTCCATGGAGTAAGGGTCCTGGGCCTGTCCACAAACACAGATACTCCATGGAGTATGGCTCCTGGGCCTGCCCACAACCACAGATACTCCATGGAGTATGGCTCCTGGGCCTACCCACAACCACAGATACCCCATGGAGTAAGGCTCCTGGGCCTGTCCACAACCACAGATACTCCATGGAGTAAGGGTCCTGGGCCAGCCGACAAACACAGATACTCCATGGAGTGAGGCTCCTGGGCCAGCCCACAACCACAGATGCTCCATGGAGTGAGGCTCCTGGGCCAGCCCACAACCACAGATACTCAATGGAGTAAGGCTCCTGGGCCAGCCCACAACCACAGATACTCCATGGAGTGAGGCTCCTGGGCCTGTCCACAACCACAGATACTCCATGGAGTGAGGCTCCTGGGCCAGTCCACAACCACAGATACTCCATGGAGTGAGGCTCCTGGGCCTGTCCACAACCACAGACACTCCATGGAGTAAGGCTTTTGGGCCTGTCCTCAACCACAGATACTCCATGGAGTAAGGCTCCTGGGCCTGCCCACAACCACAGATACTCCATGGAGTACGGCTCCTGGGCCTGCCCACAACCACAGATACTCAATGGAGTAAGGCTCCGGGGCCTGTCCACAACCACAGACACCCCATGGAGTGATGCTCCGGGGCCTGTCCACAACCACAGATGCTCCATGGAGTGAGGCTCCTGGGCCTGTCCACAACCACAGATGCTCCATGGAGTGAGGCTCCTGGGCCTGTCCACAACCACAGATGCTCCATGGAGTACGGCTCCTGGGCCTGCCTACAACCACAGATACTCCATGGAGTACGGCTCCTGGGCCTGTCCACAACCACAGATACTCCATGGAGTACGGCTCCTGGGCCTGTCCACAACCACAGATACTCCACGGAGTACGGCTCCTGGGCCTTCCCACAACCACAGATACTCCATGGAGTGAGGCGCCTGGGCCTGTCCACAACCACAGATGCTCCATGGAGTGAGGCTCCTGGGCCTGTCCACAACCACAGATACTCCATGGAGTATGGCTCCTCCCGGGCCTGCCCACAACCACAGATACTCCATGGAGTGAGGCTCCTGGGCCTGCCTACAACCACAGATACTCAATGGAGTAAGGCTCCTGGGCCTGTCCACAACCACAAATACCCCATGGAGTAAGGCTCCTGTGCCTGCCCACAACCACAGATACCCCATGGAGTAAGGTTCCTGGGCCTGCCCACAACCACAGATACCCCATGGAGTACGGCTCCTGGGCCTGCCCACAACCACAGATACTCCATGGAGTACGGCTACTGGGCCTGCCCACAACCACAGATACTCCATGGAGTATGGATCCTGGGCCGGCCCACAACCAGAGATACTCAATGGAGTGAGGCTCCTGGGCCTGTCCACAACCACAGATACTCCATGGAGTAAGGCTCCTGGGCCTGTCCTCAACCACAGATACCCCATGGAGTGAGCCTCCTGGGCCTGTCCACAACCACAGACACTCCATGGAGTAAGGCTTTTGGGCCTGTCCTCAACCACAGATACTCCATGGAGTAAGGCTCCTGGGCCTGTCCACAACCACAGATACTCCATGGAGTAAGGCTCATGGGCCTGTCCTCAACCACAGATACCCCATGGAGTGAGGCTCCTGGGCCTGTCCACAACCACAGACACTCCATGGAGTAAGGCTTTTGGGCCTGTCCTCAACCACAGATACTCCATGGAGTGAGGCTCCTGGGCCTGCCCACAACCACAGATACCCCATGGAGTATGGCCCCTGGGCCTGGCCACAACCACAGATACTCCATGGAGTGAGGCTCTTGGGCCTGTCCACAACCACAGATACTCCATGGAGTATGGATCCTGGGCCGGCCCACAACCACAGATACTCAATGGAGTACGGTTCCTAGAGTAATGCTGTGCTGCAGGTACTCCCTGGAATAAAGCTACACAACGGAAACCGACAAAGGGTAATGCTACACTATGGGAACTCCCTGGAATAGCGAAGCACCACGAGCACTCACCAGAGTAATGCTGCACTACATGAAAGCCCTAGAGTAATGCTGCACCACAGGCACACACTGGAGTAATGCTGCACCACAGGCACACACTGGAGTAATGCTGCACCACAGGCACACAATGGAGTAATGCTGCACCACAGGCACACAATGGAGTAATGCTGCACCATGGGCACACACTGGAGTAATGCTGCACCACAGGCACACAATGGAGTAATGCTGCACCACGGGCACTCACTGGAGTAATGCTGCACCACAGGCACACAATGGAGTAATGCTGCACCACAGGCACACACTGGAGTAATGCTGCACCACAGGCACACACTGGAGTAATGCTGCACCACGGGCACTCACTGGAGTAATGCTGCACCACGGGCACTCACTGGAGTAATGCTGCACCACGGGCACTCACTGGAGTAATGCTGCACCACGGGCACACACTGGAGTAATGCTGCACCACAGGCACACACTGGAGTAATGCTGCACCACAGAGACACACTGGAGTAATGCTGCACCACAGGCACACACCAGAGTAATGGTGCACCCCAGGCACACACCAGAGTAATGGTGCACCACAGGCACACACCAGAGTAATGGTGCACCACAGGCACACACCAGAGTAATGGTGCACCACAGGCACACACTGGAGTAATGCTGCACCACGGGCACACACTGGAGTAATGCTGCACCACGGGCACACACTGGAGTAATGCTGCACCACGGGCACACACTGGAGTAATGCTGCACCACAGGTACACACTGGAGTAATGCTGCATCACAGGCACACACTGGAGAAATGCTGCATCGCAGGCACACACTGGAGTAATGCTGCACCACGGGCACTCACTGGAGTAATGCTGCACCACGGGCACTCACTGGAGTAATGCTGCACCACGGGCACTCACTGGAGTAATGCTGCACCACGGGCACACACTGGAGTAATGCTTCACCACAGGCACACACTGGAGTAATGCTGCACCACGGGCACTCACTGGAGTAATGCTGCACCACGGGCACTCACTGGAGTAATGCTGCATCACGGGCACACACTGGAATAATGCTGCACCACAGGCACACACTGGAGTAATGCTGCACCACAGGCACACGCACCACAGGCACACACTGGAGTAATGCTGCACCACAGGCCCAAACTGGAGTAATGCTGCACCACAGGCACACACTGGAGTAATGCTGCACCACTGGCAACACTGGAGTAATGCTGCACCACAGGCGCACACTCGAGAAATGCTGCACCACTGGCACACACTGGAGTAATGCTGCACCACTGGCACACACTGGAGTAATGCTGCACCACAGGCACACACTGGAGTAATGCTGCACCACTGGCACACACTGGAGTAATGCTGCACCACAGGCGCACACTGGAGTAATGCTGCACCACAGGCGCACACTCGAGTAATGCTGCACCACAGGCACACACTGGAGTAATGCTGCACCACAGAGACACACTGGAGTAATGCTGCACCACAGGCACACACCAGAGTAATGGTGCACCACAGGCACACACCAGAGTAATGGTGCACCACAGGCACACACCAGAGTAATGGTGCACCACAGGCACACACTGGAGTAATGCTGCACCACGGGCACACACTGGAGTAATGCTGCACCACGGGCACACACTGGAGTAATGCTGCACCACAGGTACACACTGGAGTAATGCTGCATCACAGGCACACACTGGAGAAATGCTGCATCGCAGGCACACACTGGAGTAATGCTGCACCACGGGCACTCACTGGAGTAATGCTGCACCACGGGCACTCACTGGAGTAATGCTGCACCACGGGCACACACTGGAGTAATGCTGCACCACAGGTACACACTGGAGTAATGCTGCATCACAGGCACACACTGGAGAAATGCTGCATCGCAGGCACACACTGGAGTAATGCTGCACCACAGGCACACACTGGAGTAATGCTGCATCACAGGCACACACTGGAGTAATGCTGCACCACGGGCACTCACTGGAGTAATGCTGCACCACGGGCACACACTGGAGTAATGCTGCACCACAGGTACACACTGGAGTAATGCTGCATCACAGGCACACACTGGAGAAATGCTGCATCGCAGGCACACACTGGAGTAATGCTGCATCACAGGCACACACTGGAGTAATGCTGCACCACAGGCACACACTGGAGTAATGCTGCACCACAGGCACACACACCACAGGCACACACTGGAGTAATGCTGCACCACAGGCGCACACTCGAGTAATGCTGCACCACAGGTACACACTGGAGTAATGCTCTGGACATACTAGCTCTTTTGCTGCGGCTTAAGATTCTGAATAATGTTACTGGCTCCTATGCTGGGGTTTAAGATTCTGAATATTGTTACTAGCTCCTATGCTGGGGGTTTAAGATTCTGAATAATGTTACTAGCTCCTATGCTGGGTCTTAAGATTCTGAATAATGTTACTAGCTTCTATGCTGGGTATTTAGATTCTAAATAATGTTACTAGCTCCTATGCTGGGTCTTAAGATTCTGAATAATGTTACTAGCTCCTATGCTGGGTCTTAAGATTCTGAATAATGTTACTAGCTCCTATGCTGGGTCTTAAGATTCTGAATAATGTCACTGGCTCCTATCCTTGGGCTTAAGAATCTGAATAATGTTACCAGCTCCTATGCTGGGGCTTAAGATTCTGAATAATGTTACTAGCTCCTATGCTGGGGCTTAAGATTCTGAGTAATGTTACTAGCTCCTATGCTGGGGTTTAAGATTCTGAATAATGTTACCAGCTCCTATGCAGGGGCTTAAGATTCTGAATAATGTTACTAGCTCCTATGCTGGGTCTTAAGATTCTGAATAATGTTACTAGCTCCTATGCTGGGTCTTAAGATTCTGAATAATGTTACTAGCTTCTATGCTGGGTATTTAGATTCTAAATAATGTTACTAGCTCCTATGCTGGGTCTTAAGATTCTGAATAATGTTACTAGCTCCTATCCTTGGGCTTAAGATTCTGAATAATGTTACTAGCTCCTATGCTGGGGCTTAAGATTCTGAATAATGTTACTAGCTCCTATGCTGGGGCTTAAGATTCTGAGTAATGTTACTAGCTCCTATGCTGGGGTTTAAGATTCTGAATAATGTTACCAGCTCCTATGCAGGGGCTTAAGATTCTGAATAATGTTACTAGCTCCTATGCTGGGGCTTAAGATTCTGAATAATGTTACTAGCTCCTATGCAGGGGCTTAAGATTCTGAATAATGTTACTAGCTCCTTTGCTGCGGCTTAAGATTCTGAATAATGTTACTAGCTCCTATGCTGGGGCTTAAGATTCTGAATAATGTTACTAGCTCCTATGCTGGGGCTTAAGATTCTGAATAATGTTACTAGCTCCTATGCTGGGGCTTAGGATTCTGAATGTTGTTACTAGCTCCTATGCTGGGGCTTAAGATTCTGAATAATGTTACTAGCTCCTATGCTGGGGCTTAAGATTCTGAATAATGTTACTAGCTCCTATGCAGGGGCTTAAGATTCTGAATAATGTTACTAGCTCCTTTGCTGCGGCTTAAGATTCTGAATAATGTTACTAGCTCCTATGCTGGGGCTTAAGATTCTGAATAATGTTACTAGCTCCTATGCTGGGGCTTAAGATTCTGAATAATGTTACTAGCTCCTATGCTGGGGCTTAAGATTCTGAATAATGTTACTAGCTCCTATGCTGGGGCTTAGGATTCTGAATGTTGTTACTAGCTCCTATGCTGGGGCTTAAGATTCCGAATAACGTTACCTGCTTCTGCAGCAATTAATGCAAATTTGCGCCTTATAAATTGGTACTTTTAATTTGTAAAATCAGCAGGGCTGGCTTTGAAAATGCAAGCTCCTTTGTGGCGTCATGCATCCCCGCGAGTAGCGTTGAGACAAAATTACTCACCCCAGGACACTATGCCATTGTGGCCTGGGTGAAACCCCCCAAGGTTTCCTGCTGAGCTGTCTGTACTACTCTTCGACTCAATCAGATAAGACGCGTGCGGCAGGGACAGTCAAGGAGAGGCCGCATCCTTGGAAAGAAAGAGGTCCATCACCCCTGACGGCTGAGGCTGAAAGCCCGATATGAAACCACTGTCCTGTTGACTTTGAGCTTGCACTTCCAACCAATGGCATTGCTTTTGGTCTCCTGCTTCTGATCTGTAATAATAATAATAAGAGAGATCTATAGAGCGCCTGGTTACTCCCACTGGTGTGTCCCCGCGCTATGGTGAGAGGCAGCCCCAAAGTGCTAGAGAGCGAAAGCAGAGATTAAGAATGCCCTAAATCCACACGAAAAAAAGGTGATTTTCAAGTCCTTCCTAAACTTGGTTTCCGCTGCCTCCAGCCTAAGACTCAATGGCAGTTTGTTCCAGTTTTGAGGGGCAGGCGACGGAACGATCTGCCACCCATCCTGGACTTCAATATCTTTGGGACCGTCATCAGACCCGATCCACAGGATCTCAGTTGCCTAGTGGGCAGATAACGAGAGACCAAGTCCGCCAGGTATGCAGGGCCCTTACCTTGGGAGATGCGGTGGCGCACACAGAGTGCCTTAAACTTCACCCTCTCTCTGATAGGGAGCCAATGAAGCGACACCAGAGCCTTCGTCGTAGACGCCATTCTAGGTAACATGAGAACCAGCCTAGTCGCGGCATTCGCACACATTGGAGCCCATTTAGACACGCCCCGGCGCACCCAGGTACAGTAAATTGCCGTAGTCCAGGCGGGAAGTTACAAGTGCGTGCACCATAGACTTCCTGGCAGGTACCGGCAGCAGGTCCAAGGTCGTATTAAGGTTTTTTAGGACCCCAAAACAGGTACCGGCCACCCGAGACCCGTCTGATCTTATGCATATTTTCGCTTGTTTTTAGTGAAATAAGCATCAAAATATCCACTTCTGCAGTCGGACTGAACTTGAACTTTAACCTCAATTGAATTCTGCAGATGTCCGGCCTCCAAAACTTTTTATGAATATTAAACCCTTCAGAGAGCCGGTGCTTGTTTTTATAATGGAGCATGCGACTCGACTAGTGTTTGTGAATTCAGTGGGTTTCTTTGGTGATAACTGGAGACAAGCACCCCCGAGCGTCATAAATAACGTGGCTGGGACACTTTAACTGCTCACTCCACTGAAACGCTGTCTTTCATCTGCCTCGTCTGCCTGGCTGAATATCCCCTGGTCCCAGACCGGCCAGCGAGAGCTGAGGGGGTGAAACGGGAGCTCTGGGCTTCAAAAGGACATCCTTAACAGCCAAATTCATGCCAGTTCCCAAACTGTGTGCTTGGTGCGAGGGTCTCCTGGCACGTTTTGATGACGCACTGGGGGGCCGCGGCGCATAGATTGGGAAGCACTTTATGCGGTTAATTGGGAAACTAAAACATGCACGTTCTTTGAATGCAGGGATCGTAGCAAAGACGATCATATATGCACATTACACACACACACAACGCAGCTTGTTGTCTGGTGCTTGCGTTGCACGCACGCCTGTGCACAAACAAGGTGCAGAATGCGCACTACTGCACCCTTGCTCTGCGCACAAGCCCACGAAAAAACCATGTTAACAACTACATGCACGCCTCACGTGCTCTATGCACTGGAGACGCAGCCCCTATGGACTGCCTGGAATATTAACATAATTACACCGAGCTGCGGATAATTAGCGCGCTGCCAGTCAGGGCACTGTCCTCGGAAGATGGCAGCCTGGATCGGTCAGCATTTGAACCCGTGCCCCAGGGGTATACAGAGATGTCTACAGTAGACATGTTCACGCAGAGGCCAGTTCAATTCATTGCATGGGAGCCTATCCATACAGCACCTCCAATCACTTTATGGCACTCATGCACCTGCCTATGGGTAGAGGTCATGTATTTATGTGTGTGTGTGTATATATATATATATATATATATATATATATATATATATATATATATATATATATATATATATATATATATATATATATATATGTGTTTATAGCACAAACCTGGCCTAAAGGCAAGGGAGCACTGCACAGACTCAAAGACAGGCATAACGTGAGCGAGAGACAGGAGAGGTATCCGGGGTGAGGACTATTGATGCAGTGTTCTGAAAAGTGGGCCTTTTTAATCTTTTCCTAAACTAAAGGAGCTTTGGGGGGGGATGGGTTCTGATGGATAAAGGGATGTAGTTTCAGATCCTGCGTGCATAGAGGAAAAGGGCTGATGTCTGGTATTTTTCTTTTTTTCTTTTCTTAGTCTGCAGTCCAATAGTGTCCCAGCTGTGTGTGTGCCAGAACCACCAGGGAAAGACAAGCAGGGGTTCTGGTTCTGATGGCTTTGTAAATGATGCGGTGAGGTCTGAGGATGGTGCGGCTGGCATTGAGAGCCAAGGGCAGATGAGGTGAGGGGGGATGCGATCATAATTCTTCAGGACAGGGATGAGACGTGCATAATTAGCTGTGTCTGGTGGCGCAGTGGACAAATGCAGCCATTGTAGGGGCCTGTGTTCGACCTCATAGTCACAGGTTCGAATCCTGGCGGGCTCACTCAGCCTTTCATCCATCTGTGGTCGATAAAATGAGTACCATTGAGTTGGGTAACAATATACACCTGTTATTCAGCGCCGTGAGACTTTAGGGTGATACCTGTGCTATACAAAAGTACGTGTTATGTTATATTGAGGAGTGTAAAGTGTCTTTACTCGAGGCCAGCGTGGAGTCTGAGAAACCATGGAGCTTTACGTTTCCATCTTGCAAAAGTGAGAGAACAAGAACTTGAACAGTTCTGAGATAAACCTTTTTACTTTATGGAGTAGAGAACTGGTACCAGGGTGTCTTTTATTTATTTGACAATGTGTTACTCGAGGGCGAGAATGGTGTCCAGGGTGAGCCCAAGTGACTTGGCATTCGGTGAAAGTTGGGATTCGAGGCGGTCAAAGTTCATTTGATTGCTCCAGGTTTGTACTGTATCTTGAAGCTGTTCTTGGCAAACAGCAGGAATTCTGCCTTGGTTGGGGTGATCCTCAGCTGGGTGCAGCCGGGTCCGGGTGAGGTGCAGGCAGTGTTTGAGGCAGTGGATGTCCTGCACAGAGGAGATCACTACCCTACTAATAACCCCTGCCCTGCCGATGCTACTTGGTATACTCTTATTATTGATTCTGCTTCAGAAAGGATTATTGACCTGCCAGATCACTGGTATTGTTAGGTTGTTTTATTGATGTTACATGTGGTAAAACTCCAGCGCTGTTGAAGCAGTTTACTGAAGTGTCACAAGGATACCCTGGAATGGGTTTGCATCGGTCGAATCAAGCTTAAAGCGTCTTCTTTCTTTGTAAAGTATGCCCTGATGATTCAGACTTACTTTCAATAACTTATGTGCAACTAAACGCAACTGACCCTTGCAAGGCACTCTGATGCCCTTTGGGGCCTCGTACATGCCAACATAAACATTTTAAATAAATAAATCGATTATCATCAACATTAATTTTCTTTCGATTCAATGGACCATAAAAGTGCACAGTGCAGAAAAACATTATAAATGCATAAAGAGATACTAAAGACAGATCACATCCAAATACCGATGCACAGTAAAAAAAAGAAATAAAATCCTGCAATAGAGCAACAATTGACAAATGTTGCCCCCTGATTAGGACCAAGACCAGGAGGCAAAAACCTCAATGAGAGAAATCTTATGTCACCCAAAACGTGTGTATAATTTACATTCTTTCATAACTTAAGTCTCCGTTTCGGGTTTTAAAAGCCAATAAATTCATCTAAGAAATAAAAGCACATACGTCAAATATGTACACATTAGGGTCCAGCTTGAAATAAGAAGCTAATTAGTTAAAAAGGAAGATCTTAAAATAGGATTGGTCGCTTTCTTGATCCCCTGCACAGAGTATCGAAATCAACACAGGCCATGTCTTCATCACCAAAGAAGCCCCTCTATTCTGATCAATGTGAGAGGTCCATCCCTTATCCTAGGAACATTTTCCTAACACGCCATAAGGAAAAGAGATATCTCGATACCGTGAACACTATCGCGTGGTGGAGCTCGTATTTCAGTATTCTTAGGGCCTCTAGGTGGTTGGGATCCCTAGGTTCCTGCAAGTCTGTACTATGCACTTTTGTCTCACTCTTATACATGCCGGACAAAAGAGCACGTGTGCTTCGGTGACTTCTGCTGCGCCACAGAAGGGACAATCCTAATCGATTATCCTTTGATGGGTCTTGGTAAAGATTGATTAGCTGATGGCAATATCATCTGGAGAAGCCCATGCGGTAAGGGCCAGGGATTGGTGAAGCTGGCTCCTCAGTGGAGACCCTGACCACTGCTATACCCTGCAGAGACTGACTGCTGCGCACGAGGGGCCCACTACTGCGCATTGCACCGGCTCCTGCTCTGCCCTGCACACACTCCTGCAGTGTCACTCATACATGACTGTGCACAATACACTTGTAACTCCATTATATCCCGCGGCGCACCGGTGTTAAAGCACCAACATGCTCTCGCTGGGTCAGGTTGCACAGAGATGACAGGACATAATTATAAGTGTGACAGACTCATGAGAAAACCTGTTGGGCCAGTACTGTCACCACAAGTCTAAGAGCAATGAAAGCGAAGAACTGCCAAGCTGCAGGGCTAAGGAAGCAGTAAACAGTGCGGAGCCCTGGGAACCGCACACCCCTGTGGGGCCGATGGGACTAGCCACCCCCAAGACTCAGGGAGCAGATTACCCATTGAGACACAATGGACCAGCCATCTACAAGATTCCGGGATCCAACCACACCTGCAGGGAGAATGGGCCACCCACCCTCCCCCCACAGCTCACCCCTGGAGAACCAATGAGATCACCCCCTACCCAGCTCAGGGAGTCAGCCACCCCCTGGGAGTGCATTCTTTAGGTTTCATAAGCCAGAAAAGACATCCTTCCTCCCCATGAATCCACATGTATTGCTCCTAAACCCAAATTACTTATAAAGCATCTCACACTAATAAGCACCAACTGCCTCAAGCTAAACATTGACAAGAGGCACATTGTGATCTTCGGCAGAAACATGCCGCAGTAGGACTCCACGCGGTGGCCTGCGGAAATCAGACCCACTCTTCTCAGAGAACTCAAGCCAAGAACCTCTGGACAGTCACCGACAACCAATTCAAATGAACGGCCAAGAGAACGCAGTCTCTGTCTCCTGCTTCGACGCACTAAAGAACACTCACAAAACCATCCACCGAACCCTCGTCACCAACAAACGGGACTACAACAAAGCACTGTGTACTGGTATCAACACTCAATTGACCAGATGACGCCAGACCACACAGAACTCAGCAGCCAGACTCACCCTCAACCTGCCACCACGAACGAATATCAACCCGCACCTCTTAGAATTCCACTGGCTCCCCATGCACCAACAAGACCTCTCCAAACTCGCACACACATTCAAAGCCTTACACGACATAGACCCTGCATACCTCAACCATCACATCAGCTTCAAAAACTTACCAGACACCTGCGCTCGGCCGGACCCCTACTCCCACACATGCCCCACATACGCAGCACCAGGACTAGCAGTCGTGCTTTCTTCTACCTAGCTTGTAGGGTTAGGAATGACGTGCCCCTGCACACCAGGGCCACCTCCTCAGTTCCGGAGTTCCACAAGAAGCTGATGGCCTGGCTCTCCACCTCGGCCAGGCAACGGCTCGGCCCAGATGCTCATCTATAAGGGCCTCAATAGCCTTCCGGGAGAATTGAGCGCTCTACAAATACACAGAACATACCAAACAGGGCAAAACCTGTTTATGTTTGTTTAACCAACCAAAAACCACAACCTTTCCCCCAGGTAACAAACTAATTTTCTGAGCAATCACAACAACATATCCAATCCAACCAAATACACAAAAGTCTGAAAAAAATACATACAGCTTTACTATTTGTCATGTAACTCTTTTTAACTTCTTACTTGAATGCATCAATCTCTGATATTTATGTACTGCTGCTGTTTAGAAACTGTACTTCTTTTTATCCAAATACAATAAAATATTTGACAGACAAAAATTCATTCATTTAAAATTTCATACGCATAAAAACACAAATACACAGACAACATATACGAAGCAAAGGGGAGAGTTTTCAAGAAGATCTAATTAGTAATTTACAATAAGATCACTCCTACTTTTTGTGTCACTGGATCTCTAGAACATTCAATAACATATAAATGTACGATCAGAAACACAGACTGGGCGGCCGCATTTGTCGTTTGATAAAAGGGGTTACGGTGTAGTACCCCAATATTGAGAGGCAACTGGAGAGAAGTACCTTTCAACTGCCATGAAGAGTGGATTATGAAGAGTTGAGATATTCCACAACTGCAATCTCACAGTTGAAGGAAAATACCACTGTGAAGGCCCATTGACCAAAGGAACTTATTTAAGCAATTCCCTGAGCAACATCGTTATGATGGTGACCACAGACGATAGTCTGGCGAGATCACAGGCACAAGAAGGAAGCCTCGACTACTAGAAAGTGCAGAGACTGGAGATGCAGAAAGTGATATACTGGGACATGCCGGTCCTGGGACAACTGTGAATGAGATATCATTTTGGAGGAAATATGCATATGTAAGTCCTGAAGAAGGAGGTATTTACATGTCAGTGTCACCGAAACGCGTCAACGGAATTAAAAGCACAACCTATAGTGCATGAATGATATCTATATATTATTGAATGTACTCCTACAGATCCACTGTAAATGTAAATTGATACTTGTATAGCGCTCACCCGCAAGGGTCTCAAGGCGCTTGTACGAATACCGCTGTGGAACCCATCCTGGCTTTCCCTGTGAGGCGTCCACTCCTGGGCACCCCCAAGGTGGAGGCCGGGCATCCTTAGCGTTGTGGGGGCCGTTGTGGAGATTAAGCAAGCTCACTGGTTAGAGGCGGCATACCCGAGAGCAGAGGACGGCCCGGGACCAGGGTTCGATTCCCGGCGCGGCAGGTTTCTGGACCAGGGTCAGCGGACTCGATAATTCTCTCGCCTCGGTGCCCACTCTGATCAGCGATCACACTCGGCAACTCTGGGCATTAGCTTGCCTCATCTTCACTAACGGCCCCACCAGACCGCCGGGGATGCCTGGTCTCACCCTGGAGATACCCATTAAGGGACCATCTCTCAGGGAAGCCAGGAAGGGTTTCGCAGCGGTCGAAGCGCCTTGGGACCCTACGGGTAAGTAGTGCGCTATATAAATGCCTATACATTTACATACATACATTGCCCAGAGTTGCAGAGTGGGACTCCATGATTGGAATAGGCACCGAGGCGAGAATTATCAGGTCCGTGGAATTTTGAGCCCAAGACCCACCGAGGCGGGGAATTGAACCCTGGTCCCGGGCTAGACTTCTGCATCAGGGTCTGCCGCTCTAACCATTGAGCAGGATGAGTGCTATCATTTGAAAACAAACATTATTAAAGCTGTGTATATTTTTTCATACTTGTGTGGTACTTGGCTGGATTGGATGTGCTGTTGTGATTGACGAGGAGCGACTACTCGGAAAATAAGGTTTTTATCTGGGGGAAAGTTTGTGGTTTGTAGTACCCTCTCCCCTTGGTTTGAGGGCTATAGCTCGTCGTTCTGGTCTATTATTGTTGAACACCCTTGAGAGGCATCTGTATATCAAAATCACATTTCAATGGACACATTCTATATCGATTACGACATTGTTATCGATTTTTTAATGCTAAAAAAACAGGTGTGTGTTATTAAAATATTTCAAAAATCAGTGCTAGGCGAGGTGTAATAATTCTATTAGAAATATATCGAAAAGCAAGAGCTCTTTGCTGCACGCGCCGCACCACCTTCCCCAGCACGTAATTAATTACACCCCAATCTAAAAGGTGCACGAGAGCAGGCTGGACCGCCGTGGCAGAGATCAGGTGTAATCCTGAGGGCCAAGTACGGCTGGGCCGACTCAGACTTTCATCCCTTCACTGTCGATAAAACAAATGCCACTCGGGGAGCACGAGCTGCGCAGAGGGATCGCTGAGTTCACGCTCGGTTCAATCAGTCACGGGGTTTGTCTGTGAGTTCTGGTCACTGTAATTTTGTAACAATTCCCGGGTTACAAGGGAGCTGAGAAAGAAGCGAAGTGGGAGGCCTGCTCCCTTCAACCGCAGGGGTGGCCCCTGAGTCACAGAGCCGAAGGGGTCCGGGTCAGATGCTCCAGCCCGGCTCCTGCCACGCGCTGGGTGTAAAGTGGAGCTCTGGGCACTGTTATTAGGAGTGGGTTGTGAAGGACAGCCCTGCCGCCAGCCAGGGCCAAGCAAGCCCATGTATGTGACCACCAGAAACATGCGTGCCAAGCAAGAGCCCTGCAGGAAATGTATGTGCCACAGATATAAGAAACTGGAAATATTCAACATAGTGTACCTGCCAGAGAGAAAGGGAATATACCCTCCTTAAACCCTGTGCCAGGTGAAATACCACCCAATAAATATCTGAAGATGATGAACTTGCCAATCAGCTGCCAATAATGGCAATAGGGTTCTCTTGCTCGACATGCCAGGGCGCTGCCAGTAAGAGGAGGGCGCAGTTACAACCCTTGCTCACAGTTAAATGACCACCGTACCTCGTGCCTGCCCAAGAGCCTGCCGTGGTGAATTCCACGCGAACATGTGATGCATCTTCGTGACCCAGTGGAGAGGGGGCGGCGGGGGGTGGGGGGTGGAGAGTGGATGGTTCATTGAAGACATTATGAGGGACACACGTACAGGACCCTGCACCCGGACCCTGTCAAAATATAGTTTCCTACATCCACACACTTGTCACCAGACTACCGAAAGCGCTGCGATGCCATACTGATGGGAACGGAGCGCTATCCAAATGCTAATGTCAATGCATGCTGCCAGTTTCCCCTATACCAGGAAGGACTCTGGCACGAGGCAGGGCCGTCGCGCGCAGATAAGAAAGTGCACCCATTACACAAGTGCCTCCTCCCACCTGCCGGCCTGTGTCGCAAGATTGCACGAGTGGCCGCACTGGAGGCAGTGCTCCCTGTGCACTGCAGACAGCCTCCCTTGCCTGTGCATGCCCCGTTCTGCATTCACCTCATCTGCCTCAGCCGTGCCCGGCCTCGCACCCCATCCCTTCCCCGGGACACAGGTCATGGAGCCACCAGGCGCGTGGCACATCGCTGTGCACGAACCCACTCCTTTGTGTAACAACTCCCAGCGCTGCTGTCCGCCTGTCTGCACGCATAATTTGCTCGTAAAGGGTGATCTGCCCTTTCCTCGTCAGCGTTCACTTTATTACTGATTATTTCAGCCCCTCCCGCCACCTCGTGTGCATGAACCGCTGCATGTACATAGCAACTGCGCACCCCACAGTCCTAGTGCCGCCTATGCAATTAGTGCACACTGAGCTCTTCATTTGACAGAGTGCCCCTTCCGTGTGCGTTCACAATGATTATCACTGCGTGCACAGCGCCCCCTTCATTGGGCACTGGTTTAGCCTATACTAATTCATGCATATATTGTGCATAGACAGCTCCCTTGTGACTGGTGGGGCCTTTACTTGAGCAGGGTCCTTGCCTTCCTCCTGCATGCCACCGTGTCTGTGCAATCACATACTCACAAATAAATACACTTCTGGTTGTGTGTGCATACTCCCCTTCTTATGCATTTGACAAATATTTCCCCACCCTTCTTCAAGCGCCTTGAGACCCTCTGGGTATGTAGCGCGCTATATAAATTTATTGACTTGACTTGACTTGCTTCCACCTCACTGCTGAGTTGTGTCCCCATGCGTCCCCTTGCAAGTGCTTTCACGGTCACCTTTCTTGCACCCTTATTCTGCACAGGCCCATTTTCTTACTAATGGACCCACCACTTCAGCATGAATGCTTCCTCCTCGTGCATGCCCCCCTTCTTATGCCACTCTTGATTGTGCAACGTCCCCCATGCTCCCATGGAATATGCTCCCTTGCACATGCTTTCGTCTTTCTTTGCACGACCCCTTTACTTTGCACAGCCCTCCTTTTCATCTGAATGTCACCTTCTTATGCATGCACCCTTTCCCTTATGCATGCCTCCCTGTTCTTCTGCCATACATCACCCCACCGTGCATTGATCACACCTCCTTCTGCTTGCTTTCCCGCTCATGTGCATAGGCTGCCCCTTCTCGCACCCCTCCCTTGTGCATTTCCATCCCTGTGCCCCAGCTCCCCTCTAAATTGCGCCCCCGTTCTTGAACAGGGCCCCCTCCCTCGTTCTCCAGCCCGCTCCCCACAGATCACTCACGCCAGCCGGAAGAGCAGCCTCTTCGGAGGGGCCATGAACCCCAGGGGCGGGCGGCGGCCCCTGCCCGAGCCCCGCAGGCAGAGCAGTAGCAGCCCGCAGCAGCAGCAGCAGGCAGCGGTCGCAGCCACCAGCAGCGGCATCTCAGCACCCTGGGGCGGAGCCTGCGCGTGCTGCTGTGACACGCCTCCGTGATCTATGACAAGGGAAAGGGGCGGGACTCTGAGCACCGAAGCCAATCCCCTCATGGGACTGAGCGATGTCAGCGAACCCGAATCACAGCAACATGCTCCCTTTACCTCTATGACATCATAGAGGGGGCGGGTACATATACATACACATGGGTCTTACTCCACAAGAAGGCGTGGCTTTACCTCAACAGTACCACCGGCAGGGGGGGCGTGGACGAGTCGTGGACTCAAGACCAAAGCTGGGGGCGTGGTCTAAACTCCAAATACCAGGAAGAGGGCACGCCTCCCTTGTACCGTGGACAGCGATGTAGGGCGGAGCAAGTAGGCTGGAGCGGGAAATTATGTGTACAGCTGCCACGCCCACTCACCCTCGGTTGGCCGGCCAAGAGGCACAAGCTGACCATTCGCAGGCCAGCTGCCCGCTTGGGGGCGGAGTCTCGTTGTTGGGCAGGTTCCAAAGGCGAAAGGTGACCCCTGGTGCGCACAATGGGGAAGTGCAGAGGTATGTGCCCTCCTGCTAACATTGACGTTTTCTGCTAATTGAGATCAATAAAAATCATCACGAGGTACTATGATTAGTGTTGTATGCCTTTACGTGGGTGATACTTAATAATTATGGAATAAGTGTAATATGTGATTGTAGCATCGTGCTACAAATAAATACAGACACTGCTTGGTAGTTGACTGGAGCTTTATTACACACTTCCAGTATCTTCCCTGTCCCTTCTCTAACTGACCCTCATCCTGTCCTGACCCCTCCTCTTCCCCTCAGCCCACCTAGCTCCGCCCACCCCACCTACTAGACTGTCAACTGTATTACATCTCCCCCTTTCTTAATAAAACAAAACAGACAAACCAGGCTTCAGTCCATCTCTACAATGAGTCTCTTTGGTGGCTGAATGTCACAACGTGGTCTCAAAGACATGGTCCCAGTAGACGCACTTGGTGAGGGCCCATCTTGCTGACCTGTGTTTTCCACGTGACCATGGTCAGATTCTGCAAGAGCAGGAGTGCTGGTCGGGCTCGTCACCGGCTTCTTCATGTCTTGAGGACACCTCTTGAAGTGAGAAACATTTCTGGTAATTTGACGGTGTTCAGATTCCGCAGTCAGCATGGTGCCCTTTTGTTGGGTAACCAGCAGTGGCTCATCACGAAAACGACAATCAGTCTTTTTCTGTTGCTCCTGTTTGACGAGCACATGATCTCCCTCATGCAAGGATGGCGATCTCGCTCTCCTTTTGACGTCGGCGTATGCCTTCATTTTTCTTTGTTGTGTCTGTCGGTCACGGCCATTTCTTGGTGATTGTGACTTGGCAATACCTCTTGCAGGGCTCCTTCCCATGTCGGGATGCGATTTCTCATTGTCCGCCCTAGCATGAGGGTCGCGGGGCATTGCCCTGTAGTTGAGTGAGGAGTCGTCCTGTACGCCCTGAGAACTTCATTCAGGGCAGCCTGCAGCTCCCTCTTCTCAGCTGTCGCTTGCTGGAAGGTCCTTTTGATGGTAGCCATGAACCTTTCGACTGTGCCGTTGGCTTGTGGCCAGACTGGTGTAACTTTTCTGTGCTTGAAGTCCATGTGCTTTGCAAATGCACTAAATTTGTGTCCATTAAATGGGGGCCCATTGTCCGTTTTAACCTCTCTGGGAACACCCCAGGTTGCAAATACCTCGTCAAGCACCTTGAGTGTGCAGGAGGCACTGGTGGACGGCACTATTTGGGCGATAGGAAATCTGGAGTACTCGTCGATTATAGCAACCACATACTACCAGATTGAAGCGGTCCATAAAAGTCCATGGCAACTTCTTGCCACACTCCGCTGGGCAGGGTGGTCATTTGCAGTGGTGCCGGAGGGTTGCTTTTGCTGGTCAACTGACAGAGATGACAGTCTTTCAATGTATCTTCTACCATTTGGTCAAGAGAAGGAAACCAGACACGTTCTCTTAACGCGCGCTTGGTGGATACTACTCCTCTGTGGCCTTCATGGGCCAGATTGACAACTCCCTGCCTTAATTGACTAGGAATGACGAGTCGATGATCTCTAAGAATGACTCCGTCAGTGGTGTCCGACAGTTCATCGCAGACCTGCTGGAATGCTTGTATCTCTTTCCGGATTATGAGGTCGGTGTCCTCTTCCTGCGGGTTATATCTCCATCTGTTGGTTTGAATCCAGTGGAGTACCATTTGCAGGATGGTGTCTTGGGCGGTGACCTCCCGGATGACATCCATGGGAATGGCAGGTGGCAATGCCTGGTCAGCCACAAAGTGGATATACTCCTCAGCGATCAATGGTTTAGATTCTGAAGACGGCTGAGGGTGGCGGGACATGTAGTCAGCCGGGTTCTCCACCTTCCCCGGTTTGTGAACAATCGTGAAAGTGTGCTCCTGAAGCCTGAGACCCCATCTCGCAATTCTCGGAAGCATCTTGGATTTCGGATTGCCATAGATGGTGACTAGCACCTGATGATCCGTGATCAGGGTAAAATGTTTGCCATAAATGAAAACATGAAAGTGTTCGCATGCCCACACCACGGCAAGACTCTCCTTCTCTGGCTGCAAGTACTTCTTCTCAGGATCAGAGAGGCTGCGGCTGGCATAGGCAACAATCCACCTTTGGTCAGAGTCATTATCATATTGAGCCAAGATGGCCCCTAAGCCAACGGGGCTGGCGTCGACTGTGATCTCAGTCTTCCGTTGGGGGTTGAAGTACGAGAGGCTGTCAGCTGATTCCACAGCACGCTTGATGTCTTTGAAAGCTCGCTCGCACCCAGGGGTCCAGTCGAACGGTCGACCCAGTTTGGTGAGAGCCCGAAGGGGGTGACTGATGGTCGCATAGTCACGGATGTAGCGGGCACAGTAGCTGGCCATCCCCAAGAAGGATCTCAAGTCATTGACATCTTGCGGGCTCTTGGTGTTGTTCAGAGTCGCAATTTTGTCCGGATCCGGCTTCATGCCCTCATCTGAGAAGATGTGGCCAAAGAATTTCAGGGTGGCTTGGTGAAACTCACATTTCTCCTTATTCAACGTCAGGTTTGCCTCCAACAGGGCATGACAGACACGGTCGAGAGCGATGTCGTGCTCGCGAACATCGGATCCATAGACCAGGATGTCGTCGCTATAGTTCAAGGTGTTGGGGATATGTTGGATGATTTGCCGGATCGCCTCCTGAAAGATCTCAGCGGCAGAAGAGACACCAAAACTCAGCCGTTTGTACCTATAAAGTCCTAGGTGAGTTGCAAACGTGGTGATATAGCGAGAGTCGGTGTCTAACTCAAGTTGGTGATAGCCCTTGTTCAAATCCACCTTTGAGAATACTTTAGCGCCATTCAGCGTGGCAATCATGTCGCTCAAATGCTGTCCAGGGTGTCGCTCCCTTTCAATCGCAGTGTTCGGCAGGCGCATGTCAACGCATAGTCTCACCTTGTTGGGAGTCCCTTTCTTAGGTACGATAACCACTGGGGACACCCAGGGAGTCGGGCCATCCGTCTGCTCTATGATATCCGCTGACAAAAGTTCCTGCAGCTCGTCCTCGACGGCACTTTGCAGATGAAATGGAACACGTCGTGAGTGCTGCGCGACAGGTTTGATCCGTTCGTTGATGTGCAGATGGATTTGACACCCTTTCAGCTTGCCTAGGCCTTGAAACAGCTTGGGAAACTTGCTGATGCAGTCTGGATTGTCATTGACTTTGAACAGGATTTCCACTAGGCGAAGACGCTCTGCAGTGGGGAGACTGAGTAGGCAGTCGGCTTCAGGGCCCTTGATGACGTGTATCACTGCCGGTAAGGAGATGTTGTCATGCGTGAGAGTCGTGTGGAATTTGCCCAGCAGACAAGGAAGTGGTTTTTTGGACATCCACGTGAAGACACGGACTGGTGCATAAGTCAATGGAGGCTTCGGAATCATTTTCTCGTGTTCCGTAACTGGAATGTAGTTCAGCGAAGCCCCGCTGTCCATTACGAATTTGGTGTCATGATTCTCCACTTTTATGTCTAGGCGTGGATACCTTTTGAGTTGGTCAGGATCAGCGATCATGTTTACATATTCCACAGTGTAAGCCGAGTCCCTGGAGGATGATGATCTCGACTCACGAGATGGAGATCTGCGTTCCCAATGCGATCTGCGTGACTCTCGGCTGGAATGCGATGAGTTTGGGGACCGCACGGGCTCTCCTTGAATGGGCCGGAAGTGGTGTTTTCTTGTGTCTGAGCGAGACGATCTCGTTGTTTTCACCTCGCCTTTCCTTGTGGTAGTCCCCACACATTGCTTCGAAGTGGTTCGATCGCCCACATTTCCGGCATCGCTGGCCCATAGCTGGACAGGAGTCTATATGAGGATAATCATATCCACATTGGTAACATCGTCTAGTCCTTTCTGGTTTCCGATCTCTTCGCCCTGGTTCTTTTCTTCTGTATTCCGGGCGTCGTTGGTGTGATGATTGTCTTAGTCTCCATTGCTTCTCTTGTGAATACTTTCGTCCGCTACGGTGTTGTTCCTGAACGCGGTGTACTTTCTCATGACTCACACTGTGTCCCGTTTCAATGGTGGCGGCGTGTTCTTCCGCTTGGTCATATAGGCGAGTCATCTCCTCAATCTCTTCTAACTCATGGGGTTTTCTTAGCAGCCGCCTTCTGAGCGTTTCTGAGTGGCAGCCGGTTATGATTTGCGACTTGATGGCAGCATCAGGCGAGAAGGTTTCGAACTCACAGTGTCTCGACAGCCGTCATAGCCGGGTGATGAATGCACTCATCGCTTCCTCTTTTCCCTGACGTGCCTGATGGAATGTATGGCGTTCATAGTCCACGTTTCTTTTATGAAGAAACTTCTTATTTAATGCCTCACGTACCTTGTCATAAGTATCAGCATCCGCAGGTGGAATGTCCTTAATCATTTTGCTCACTTCTCGACCTGCTAGGTTGCGGAGGGCAATTAGCTTTTCCTTATCTGCCATTACTTTGGACCCCTCGATGTAGTCTTCAAAGTCTTCCAGCCGTTCTTGCCACTTGGGGCCCATGCTCCCTCCGGTGGTCACGGTCAGGGGTTCTGGCGCTCGCAGGTGTGTTCCTCCCTTGACTTCATTTCGCGGTGGTGAATTGGCTGGGGTCGTCATTGTGTCGCTGTGTCCTTATTTATCCTCACCAATGCTTGTGTTTTTTTTTCTATTCGCCAATGCTTGTTTATTTGCTCTTTTCAATGCTTGTTTGTTTCTTTTCGCCAATGCTTGTTGGTTTCTACTCGCCAATGCTTGTTTGTTTGCTCTTGACAGTGCTTGTTTCTTTCTATTAGCCAATGCTTGTTTATTTGCTCTTATCAATGCTTGTTTGTTTTCAATCGCCAATGCTTGTTAATTTGCTCTTGACAGTGCTTATTTCTTTCTATTAGCCAATGCTTGTTTATTTGCTCTCATCAATGCTTGTTTCTGCTGGGTGCCTGACTTCAAAATGGCCGCTCTGCAACAATCAAGGGTCCTGTCCTGAAAAGTGCCTGACTTCAAGATGGCCGCCATCACTGCAGGCACACACGAGGCTTTCTCTCCAGGTTCATTCTCCTCCAATTCACTCAGGACTCACCGGCGGTCGACTTCTAGGGCAGTCCACACCAGGATTCACTCTTCTTCAGCCACTGCGACCATCGGGTGAGGTTGGGGTGGGCTCCCAGTTCACTTTCTAAGTTCCCGCTCTTCTGCGCCGATAGCGTGCCAAAGCTCACGCATCGGGCGTGAGGTTTTCCGACCTCTGACGGCACCCGGGCTCCACTTCTAGCGCGCTCAGCGGCGCTTGCCAGCAGCACTTCACGGACGATGTCCACTGCTCTGGGGGCACTTCTTCTTCGTTCTTGGGTGCAACACAGGGTCGGAGTGGGCTCCCGATCTCTGTACACGTACCACTCACCCAGGGCACACGCTTCCAGCGTGAGACGCGTTTCAACGCAATCAGCTTCTTTGCTGTCAAGCGATTCAGCGCTCGTTTCTGCGGCCCCTCTCGGCTCCCTCACAGTCTCTGGAGGGGCAGGGTCACCGGCTGCTGGCCTCGTCTTTTCAGGCGGCAGCGTGGCTCCACTCGGCAGTGTTTTCCTCATCGCTGCCTGGGACAGGGTGTTCTCTCAGGGTGTTGCAAGCGGTGAGTTTAGCATCCCACCCTCGCCGCCAGTTGTAGCATTGTGCTACAAATAAATACAGACACTGCTTGGTAGTTGACTGGAGCTTTATTACACACTTCCAGTATCTTCCCTGTCCCTACTCTAACTGACCCTCATCCTGTCCTGACCCCTCCTCTTCCCCTCAGCCCACCTAGCTCCGCCCACCCCAGCTACTAGACTGTCAACTGTATTACAGTGATATTGTTATGTCTTATTATTATTTTCCCCTCCTACATCGTCCTTTCAACACGGATTCTGAGCTGGTGTCAGATATTGCTAACCTAGCCAACGAGGACTCCGTATGTAAAATAAAACCAGACAAGAGTGCCAACCATGCTCGCGATGCAAACATCTATAAACGTAAATGTTACCGCTGTGGTAGCAGTAACCACTTAGCCAACAATCCCAGTTGCCAAGCAAGAAGTCACGCGAGAAAGGGGGTTGGGGCTTAATTTAATAATACATTTTAAAACTTACCTGCCCGCTGGCCGGTCCCGTGTTTCACGCTTTCTCGGCACCTGCTCCTGCTCTCCTGCCTTCGGCAGGAGCAGAAAGCAGACAGCCTCCTCCCCTCCTCGAAGCAAAGCACAACACTTCAATGGAATTGGTGGGGACACAGCCCAGCCAGGGGATTACGGGAAGGACATTTTCTCCATGTAGGTCAAGTCAAGTCAAATGAACTTTATTCGGATTGTAAAACATCCATAAAAGTACAGCATAAAATTCATCAATAATATAAAACACAGGTTCCATCCCACATGTACAGACTCATAACAACGTACAATTTAATCATGTGCAAAAATACAATTCTTAGTGCAAAAATATGCATTGTGCAAAAAGCAAAAGTGCAAAGAATAAGCATAGTGCAAGTGTTTCAGTCAATTAGCAGAGAGGCACGTGATCGTACAGCTGCTTTAAGAAAGCTGCTCACTCTGAGGATGGCTTCATCAGTCTTTAACATTAAAATATCGTTAAAAGCTAGATTAAAATCAGTCAGAGCATTTTTCCTACAATACGGCATTATAAAGTGCAAAGTGTGCATTCTGTAAAAACCGCAAAAGAAAATAAAATGGAGCAAACTTTGTGTACCACCGAGATTACAAGGACATTTTATGCTTTCCACACATTTGTTAAAACTTAACGGAAAACAAAGTAGATTTATAATGCTTCCGTCTCTGAATCGGAATAGCAGACTCCTATTCCATCTGCCTAATTTTAAGCGTAGATAACTCTGAGGCGGGGCAGATGGTTTCTCACATGGCTCCATAAAGGCGATATATCTGATTGTAGAAGATTTTGTCAGGTCACGCCTTAGCCTTTCCTTGCGGTAACTGTCAAAAAGAGCCCTTTTTGTTAAGTTCTTATGTGTTTGATCGATCAGTTGTGGGGATGTAAAAAGGTGACCCAGGCCCACACTTGATAAACTGTTTTCTACAGCCCTAAACCAGGGTATACAGTTAGCCTTATCACATTTTAAGCAATCCCTGATGATATCACTTGACAGGGAAGCAGCGGAATTGCACCAAATTTTTATCCAAAACAGTGCAGGTCTAGATCTTATAAAATCTTCAATGTAGGGGAGGTTAAGCTCCCTATGACAAATGTAATTTGGTGCACTTATGACCCCCCCTAGAATCTTTCGACAAAATCTATTTTCTTCGGACTGTAATTGTGTGCTGTTGGAATAACCCCATATCTCGGCACCATAGGTGCCCACAGACAGACATTGTGTTCTGTAGATTTGTAAAAGTGACACAATCACGTCTGCTTGTTTGGGTTGGCGAAGGGAGGTTAAAGAATTAATAGCCTTGCTCATTTTATTCCTACCCAGGGCGACATGGGGTTGCCAGGAGCCAGTGTTGGAAAATAGCAGACTGAGATATGGGAAAGTGCAGGTGCATTTTAAAATATCGTCCCCTGATTGAATATGGCTTATTTTGTATCTTTTCGGGCCGCAAGACATTATGAATGATTTTTTAAAATTAGTACAAAGGCCCAGGTCTGCCATGAATTTAACAAAGCCAGAGATTAAGATTCGCAAGGCATTAGGGGTGCGGTCTATAAGGACCGCATCATCCGCATAGAGCAATGCGGGAACTGAATTGCCGTTGACTTGCGGAACATCATTAGTTAATTTGCTCAGACAGATGCTTAGATCATTTATATACAGAATAAAAAGTAGGGGGGCCAGGACACAACCTTGTCTGACCCCCCTACCAATTAAAATATCATTGGAGACTTCGCCATCATTATTTATGCGAACACGGGCTTTCAAATCGCTATGAAGGTATGCCAGAAAATAAACTAAAGATTCATCTAAACCATAAGTTAACAAAACTGACCATAAACGAGAACGATTAACAAAATCAAACGCAGAACTTAAATCCATAAAACCAAAATATATGGGTTATTTTTTGGCAATCGTATATTTAGCCATAAGTAGGTTAAGGTTCAAACACTGTTCCACCGTGCCCACTTTACTCCTGAGCCCTAGCTGGCAGGGATGTAAGATGGTATGTTCTTCTGCCCAAATGCTTATTCTATTAAAAAGAACCCTGCCTAAAACTTTTAGGGTATTATCAATTAATGATATTGGGCGATAACAGCCGGGGTCAAGTCTATCGCCTTTTTTAAATATGGGCACGATGGTGCTACAAGACCATGTTGTCGGCACAACAGTGGTGGATAGGTTATTAAAGACATTGCATAACAAGGGTGCCCAGAAGTCAGGTTCGCATTTAATTTGATCGATGGATAAGCCATCTGGGCCGGGAGCTTTGTTACCAGCGCTTTCAGTGATTACATCCTCAACTTCAGACAACAGAATATTTAATGGCTGTATAACAGGGATAGTTATAATTGGGTTGCCAGTCGCAGGGGCGTCATAGATCTTAGAAAAATGGTCAACCCACGCATCCCCTGTGATGTTACAATTAATGGGACAGATGTTAGAGCCCAATGACCTGAGATTCTTGACGGCCCTCCAGAATCCTCCAGTGTCTCGTAGGGCTGCGGTGCGGACAAGGGGATCTTTTAATAGTTCGTCTGATCTGGTTTTTAAACAGAATTTATATCTGAGTCTCAAAGTCCTTACCAGAGACGGGTCTCGTGGTACTGCAGTAAGGGCAGCCCTGAGTTCCCGGTTGGCTTTGGAGCAAGCGGTGTCGAACCACCTAGGATTATTATTAGTGTGGGCTGGAATTGGTTTAGAAATTTCTCCTTTTATTGCCTTGCATAACTCACAAAAAGAGTTGACAATGTCAGGCCCCATGTTGGTGGTTGATAGGCATACTGAAACTAGAGTAGAATGTTTTTTAATGACACTAGCCAAGACTCCTTGGTTGTCTATCCCCCTCCAAGCCACCCTTAACCTGTCTGTTGATGCTGTTAAGTTTTTTGCCCCAATCTCTATTTTGTTTATTGATGTTTTGATAGATTTGAGGCAAATTAAAATTGGATAGTGGTCGCTATATGGGGATATGATGACCTTAGATTTCAAAAGGAGATCCTCAAGGACAGATGAAATAAAAACATAATCAATAGTGGTAGAGCTCCCACGGCTGATGTACGTAGGGGCAGGTACGTAAATCACACCCATATCCAGTTTCTCCATAGCATCAACTAAGTCACGTGTTGCTAACAGGTCTACTAGTTCCTCACCTCTCCTACAAGGCATGGAGCTATGGTAAATGTGTGCGTTAAAATCGCCTCCTAGGCAAATGCCATCAAAGCTACCATATTTTTGACCATCAACTACTTCATCAATAAATGTAAACAAATCCAGAAAATTAATATTAGGATGAGTTGTAAAATCATTATTGTAAAAAATTAATAAAGCATAACTTTAACCGTCCATGATAGTTCAAAGCCATAAAATTTTTGTTGTTGGTTGGCAATAGTTCGGTTTTGACACCAGCTGTAATTTTCACCCAAATTGATAAGCCTCCACTAGGGCGACCAGTGGGCGGAGATGGAACAATCAAGTTATGGCAGCTATATCCCTCAAGAAGTAAAGATCTTGTACACCAGGTTTCCTGCAGCATTAGGACATCAAAGCTTGTTACCCAATCAATCCAAGACTTTGTGTTCATTTTGGCATTGAGGCCAGCAATGTTCCAACTCAAAACGGAAAGTTCATCCAGGTCCATAATAGGGGTTTGGCCAGGGGCGCCCTTTTTGAGGCAAGATGACATCCTACACCTGTCTGGGGAATTCAACGATGATGCACTAGGACAGATGGGGAGAATGCCAGCAGGGGCCTCATTGTTGGTGTGGTCATTAGCTGGGGTATAAGAGAGAGTATCTAGTGGTCAATCCAAACTCCATGTGTCTGCCAGTGCGGAGAATCTGTTAAAAAGTGGGAAAGGCGACTGTGCTGGAAAAGGTTGGAAGGGATGAGCGGCAGAGAAGGCTTGCATAGGTGGGGGCCTGTAAAAATAACCCAAGGGCAAGAGGGTGACGACAGTTGAAGGTCCGGTGTTAGTGCTATTATGATTGAGTATGTATTTAGCAGTGCCAGGATGCCTAAAATTTAGGACGATGCAGTCCCCATTAAAATCTTTGCGTAGGGGACCAATCCAACTCAAACGACGGGCAGACAAAATTTCGTTCCTGATGTCATAGCCTACCCCCTTGTGTTTGGTCAGCCAATCAATGCACTTGTTGTTCAACTGGACCCAGGATTCCCCCTGTCCTTCTTTAAGAGGTGGGACACCTGCCAATACTAAGACGTAAGGGCAGGCGTCAGGTGGTAAATGGAGGGTGGATTCTTGAGATTTTCTGGGTCTATTAACTATTGGTTGGGCGTTCTTGGCATTATTGCTATTTTGTACCACATGATTTACAGAGGGGATGGTTGTGTTATGACCCTCCTGTCTTGTGCTGTTAGAGGTGATAGTAGGGTTAGATAAGCCTACGACTGCAGGAGGGATTGGCTTCGCTTTAGTAGCAGATTTAGTCTGCCCTGAGTTAGTGGGCCGGGGCGTGTTATTGGCAGTTGGGGTACTGCTAGCAGGTTTGGGAGCCTCCTTCGTGCTGCTACTGCTGGTACTGGGCGCACTACACAAAATAACCTTACTAACAGACTCCAGGTCCTTCAAAAGGCGATCGCCCCTAAGCTGGTCAAGGCTAATCACCCCTTTCCTTTTAACCTCTTCCTTTTTAACAATTTTTTAAAATTTATCTAACCTTTTAAAAACGATATTAAATTGCTTTATCATTTGACATTCTAATTGTATAAAAACAGTATCAACGATTGTCTCTATCAAATTCCCATTGGGCTTGGGTTGAATAATACTGTCAGTCAGAAACTCAGTCTGTGTGCCCAAGGAATTGTGATCATCACTGGGAATGATTATGGGCGGGGCTAGTGCATCAGGTTGAAGTGTATCGGTGATGTCAATTTGGTCCTCAGTTCGTTGTTGTTGCCCTCTGGTCCACATACTCTGTGGAGTGGGCTGATTCTTATTGCGGACGGGTTGCTTCCTTTTATTGACAATCGATTTCAAGGGGCCCCTTTTCCTTTTACCCTCGCCAGCTTTATTGTTCGTAGGCGTGGGCGGGGGTGGGGTGGTGAGCTGTACGGCACAGCCAAGCTGTGAGTCAATGGTTATGACCGGGCTGCTCTCCCCAGGCTGCCGTTCCAATGATGTTAATGTAATAGAAGGTTTTATGATGGTAATTACAGGAGATAGCGGAAGGTTGTTAGGAGGGCTTGCTTGTGGTGAGTGTAAAACAGTGTTGTTATAACCCAGTGACATCCTCCTTTCAGTATTGGCTATTTCCTCCTGAACCAGTGTTAAAGCATTTTCGAGTAGGCATTCAAAGGAGGGAGGAGTGTTGGGAGAAGACGTGGGAGCAGGCACCGTAGACGTGTTATTACGCTTCCCCATGTTGGATTGTACCCCCGCTCACCTCTTGGTGTAGATGTTCGGGCTATGGCCCAGCCCAGCCTCCTCTGGCCTCTGCCCGGGCTTCGCCCCGGGCGTCCCGCGAGACGGAAGTGATGCCGCTTTTAATCGCCTCCTGGCGCTGAGCGGTAACGCGGCAGACCGCACAGCACTCTGGGGGATGTAGTCTGCTACACGCTCGTCTCTACCTGCTGCCGCGCTCCGGCTGGTCAATGAGCGTCGGTCAGCGGGAGACAAGCGGGTGAATTACATGCAGCGTCAACTGCAGGCTCCGTGGTTCCGTGGTTCCCCAAAGCTTGCTCAGGGTGCAAATGGCAATGGCGGCGTCAGGCAGCAAAAGGTTTCTCCCTCTTCAAGGAAGTGATGCCGCTTTTAATCGCCTCCTGGCGCTGAGCGGTAACGCGGCAGACCGCACAGCACTCTGGGGGATGTAGTCTGCTACACGCTCGTCTCTACCTGCTGCCGCGCTCCGGCTGGTCAATGAGCGTCGGTCAGTGGGAGACAAGCGGGTGAATTACATGCAGCGTCAACTGCAGGCTCCGTGGTTCCGTGGTTCCCCAAAGCTTGCTCAGGGTGCAAATGGCAATGGCGGCGTCAGGCAGCAAAAGGCCCACCCCAGCTACTAGACTGTCAACTGTATTACAGTGATATTGTTATGTCTTATTATTATTTTCCCCTCCTACATCGTCCTTTCAACACGGATTCTGAGCTGGTGTCAGATATTGCTAACCTGGCCAACGAGGACTCCGTATGTAAAATAAAACCAGACAAGAGTGCCAACCATGCTCGCGATGCAAACATCTATAAACGTAAATGTTACGGCTGTGGTAGCAGTAACCACTTAGCCAACAATCCCAGTTGCCAAGCAAGCAGTCACGCGGGAAAGGGGGTTGGGGCTTAATTTAATAATACATTTTAAAACTTACCTGCCCGCTGGCCGGTCCCGTGTTTCACGCTTTCTCGGCACCTGCTCCTGCTCTCCTACCTCCGGCAGGAGCAGAAAGCAGATAGCCTCCTCCCCTCCTCTAAGCAAAGCACAACGCTTCAATGGAATTGGTGGGGACACAGCCCAGCCAGGGGATTACGGGAAGGACATTTTCTCCATGTAGGCTGCATTGCACCTGCACATAGAAAGGGCAGAGTGTGCATGACTGGTTTGGGTGCGGGCCGACCAAACAGTCATTGTGCCCTCACGAATGGGTATACCTCTCCTCCCTTGATCGTAGAGCGGCCCACCCGCCCTCAACTAAACATAAAATGGAAATATCGGGAAGTTATAACCATTTTATGTTTCTGCTTCTCGCACTGCAAGAAAAAAGTGGGGCGACGCTCCTCCACCCTAGTGGAGGAGCCACCCCTGCAAGCCAGGTCCTCTACTTGCAGGAAATGTAATAAAAAAGGTCACTTAGCTAGTGGGTGTCAGAGTCTCTCTAAGAAACGAGCTGGTATAGATTATTCCAAAGATGTATAGTCTCAATCTGAAAAGAAAATAATTTCCCAAGTACAGGAGTACAAATGGATCAATCAAATTAAGTACCCTGAATGCGAGATTGATCTGGATGGCAAACATATTAAAATGTTCGCAGATTTATGCTCTTCGTTCACCATATCAACATTTCTAATTTTTGCAAAGATAGAAATCTATTACCTGCCAAAATTAACCCTAGCGGTTACATGAAGGATCCTGTATAGAGGTATGGTTAAAACCTGTATTACGTCCAAGGACCGGTCATACCAAGGAAAGGTCTATGCAGTCAAAGAAGGGTTGAACCTTTTTGGCTGGCAGCACCAGAAAGAATTAGGGATTAAACTTGACCCTAACAGTCCAGGACAGGTTCTGACCATTGAGATGTGCAAACAAATTTCTGAGGTATTCATATCTAAGTTAGGCCTTCTTAAAAATTTCCAACATGAAATCAAATTGGAACCCAATGCCAAACCTGTTGTTCATAAAACCAGACCCAGACCACACCTGATGTGGGAACTACTCAAAAAAGAATTGTCCAGATTAAAGGATTTGGGGATCATCCAGCATGTGGATTCCTCTGAGTGGGTTTCCCCAGTAGTTATCACTAAGAAAGCACACAGAGAAGATATTAGATTATGCATTGACCTCAGAGACCTTAATGACAGTATCCTAATTGAAAGACACCCATTACCTCGCATTAATGAAATCCTAAGTACCATGTGGAAGCAACCTGCTTCAGCTTCTTAGACCTTTTAATGGCGTACCATCAAGTTGAGTTACACCCGGACTTGAAGGGAATTGACTGCTTTTACCACACCCTAATGTTCAATTATGTCCTGCAGGATGCTGTTTGGAATAGCCTCAGCGGCTGCAGTGTTTAAAAAAATTAAGCAACACATTCTAGAGGGTATACCCAAAACGTTTTACTTCCAAGATGACATTTTAATAAACAGTGCCACCACTAAGGAGCATAAAACATCTCTGATGCAGGTTCTCTCCAAATTCAAAGAGGCAGGTCTAACCTTAAAGGAAGAAAAATGCCAAATAGGTGTAGGTGCTGTCAATTATCTAGGGCACACCATTCCGAAGTATGGCTTCAACCCCAAAATTAGCCATTTTAACGTATTAGACAAGGCACTTGCTTCCACATCCAAACAAGAACTCCTATTCTGCTTATTCCTCGCGGAATATATGGCGAAATATGTTAACAACTTTGCAGACTTAACAAGCAATCTCCAAGATGTGACAAAAACCATGCACCATTTAATTGGCAAGAAGAGCACCTATTATCATTTGAGAAAAGAAAAAATGCTATTCTCTCTGCGACGTACTTAGACAATTTCGACCCATGCAGGAAAACCATTCTTACACACATGATTTTTTACTTACATATCAGCTTTATCTGATCTTGTACAGTGTATGGGAAGGTTTAAATGTCTCATTCTCTTTTTTATATTTGAGACCTATTCATGCTTTTGATATTGTGTATTTATCTTGTTTTTTGTTCTTTCCTCCTTGCCTCACACCTGTGACTGTTGTACTTTTTTACAGAAATCACGATGAGAACTGAGTTTAATGACAGTTTTTATATACAAAAGAAACCTTAAGCAGTAGTGTAGATAATTTGCAAGCTGCTCTTTACAACCAATTTCTTAATTGCCAGTTGTAATCTTTTCTCATGAATTTGAGCTTCATCAAGCTCATCAAACTCAAGGCAGCATAACTTACTTAAAAACTCTTGATTGAGTAAGAAACAACACACGTCCACTTCATGAAAATAACCCAAATATATATTATAGCCTAATAGCCTATGCGTGAGGGCTTTACCAGTTGTTAAAGGCCCAGAACTCGATTTATAGGCCTGATCCACAGGTGAAGCCCTTCAACAAGTTTAAGGGATTTTATCAAGTAGTATAACCTTAGGCAGAAGGGGTTTAAGGCTATTAGAACATTCCACCCACTAAGGGTAGAATGTTCTAAATTAAAAAGAGAGAAACAAAATGACAAACATTGGAATGTTGGAACAGAAGGCTGATATCGCCATCAGGAGTCCGGAGCTACTCCATTGTCTTCAGTGTAACTCTCAACATTCCATTGTTCAAATATGGAGTAAACTTAAAACATATTGTTAATCCAATACGTGACCCTGTCACTTTTTGGGGAACGTAGACCACATGTCTGGTTTTACACAAACCCTCAGAATTGCCTATGGTCCATGGGCGTCCGCAGAAATGTTTTCAGGGGGGGGCAAAAATGTAACTTCAGTGTTTGAGGATCTAATCTCCGTTTGCTTTTTTAAATGTTTAAGCTCATATTTATTTTGTTACTAAAATATTAAACATTACTTCTGAACTGAGTTTCCCAGCTTCATGCAGTTTTGCACAACTAGACTATTGCAATGCAATATGTGAGAACATGAGGCTGGGAAACTCGGTTCAGAAGTAATGATTAATATTTACAAATAAAAAATAAACACGAGCTAAACAGTTTAGGCTAAAAAAAAAGCTAACGAATCTAATAGTAGATTTTTTTTGCTCAGATGTGGGTGGTAGCCTTCAAGGCCCGTAAAAGGCAGACGGCCCATTGCCATTCTTTATGCAGTGATCAGCAGCAGATAGAATGACAATGGGCCCGCCCACAGTCTGCTCGAGGTCGGGGAGGGGCTGCTGCAGCCTCTAGATTTCAAAGAAGTGCGAGAGGCCCCAAGTGAGAGGACGTTTAAACTCCTGGGGCTTCGCGCAGAGAAACAGCACAGCCTGCTGTAGTTGTGAAAATTAGGGATAAAAGGAATGTTGATGGCCTACCTGCTCGGAACACATGGGGTCTGCTACAGCAATGTGCGCTGCCTAAGCGATAATATCACATTGTCACTGGGCCAGCACCGGATAGACCGGCGACCCAGGGGGGGCAAGCGCACCCCCTTGCCCCCCCTGCGGACGCCCATGCTATGGTCTCTTCTTTTGGTTTTCACTCCATTTTTTCCCCTGTGTTAGTGCATTCACCATATTGCTGTTATCAACACAAGCTTCCACACTTTCATGTTAAAAAGAGAAATTATCACCTGTCAACAAACTTTCACTCGTGCTTTTAATATCACCAGACAACATGAACCAGTCATAGCTTTACTTTCCTGATAATACCAGCCTCTGTATGTTGTAGCTGTAGGAACGTGTCCCTTTTTGTCATGGTCACCCCCACTTTTTGCCACTGGTACTGACATTTTTTGACTGACGTGCACTTGGTCCCTGCTAAGCGGGCCCAGGTGCCAGAGCTCTTTCCCTAAGGACACAGTGAAATAGTCTAATTGTGATACAGTTGGCACACACTTTAACACGCCTGTACCCTAAGGGCTGCAGCATATGTTATCCCACCCTAGGGACCCCATACAAATTACATACAGGCTGTCATTGCAGGCTGCGTGACTTGGTGCAAACCATGTGTGAAAACATGACAAGGCACACTCAATGTGTGCCATACCCAAGTCACTGCATATAATATGTATAAGTCACCCCTGCAGGATGCCTTATAGCCCTAAGGCCTGGGCCGGACAGGCAGTAGCGGGCACCGGGCAATTCCCCGGTGTGCCTCACGGGTCGGGGGCCATTTTTGTTACAGGGCCTTTATTGCGGCCTAGCTGCAAAATCGGCCCAGTAACAACATCGGCCGAAAACCGGCCCTGGGAAAGAGCTCGGCGGCTGGGCACTTTGCCAGGGCCAGTTATGGTTCCCAGACCGGCCCTGCCTAAGGCATGGTGCATTATATTACATGTGAGGACATATGTGCATGAGCAAATATGACCCTGTGTTGTCTAGTTCAATTACCAGATATACAAGTGAATAGTGAAGCCATCTTAAGTATATGTACTGGGCACTCGTTCCCCAGCTACACGATGGCTTTCTTGAAACCTATGGTGTTAGGTATCAAAAACCTTGTCTTAATACATCTGTATTGTTGTCAGTACTAGATTTATTATGACATGCTCCCAGAGTGCACCTTAGAGGTGCCCCCTGAAAAAAGTACCGATATCTAGTGTGCTGGCTGACTGTGGAATGTCCACAGTAAAACACCCAGGGGCATAAGTACGAGAAAATGTCAGAGAGCGTAGCTGCGTTAAACTTGGCAGCGCCGCGCTCCGACATTTTCAAAATGCGGGGATGCGCCATATTCATAAGATTGTGGTGCACATCTGTGTTTTCCCCAGAGCTGGTGCTAAATTCAGCGACCAAGCGCCAATGCAGGCCCCCTTGCACAATGCCTGTGTTGCAGGGAATGATTGTTTATGTGCAGGAAGGCGTCCCTTCCTGCACATAAACAATCACTATTGGTGATTTGTTACTTCTATGCGTGCTGCAGAGTGCAGCACACATAGAAGTTGCAATTCATCATTATTTAATGCTTGTTTATGTGCAGGAAGGAACACCATTGTGCACCTAAGCAATCATTAATGGCATTTTGCTCTTTCTATGTGTGCTGCAAAATGCACCACCTAGAAAAGCCAAAACCAGGAGAAATAAAAGTGTTTCTCCTCGTATTGCCTTTCTATTGCCTGTCCTTGCATGGCATTCATTTTTTGCCCTTTCTCAGTTTTACACCTCCTAGTAAATGTGCCTCCTTTTGGAATGCCCACAGCAACACCCATTGCATGCCCCTTTCACGCTTAGTGATGCGTGTAAAGTGGCCATATTTACAAGGCGCTGTTAAGCCACAAAAGTTGGCTTAAGAGCGCTTTGTAAATATGTAGAAGGGCATATCGCCACCAGGACGTTGCTAAAAGTAATGTTCTGGTGGCGATATTGCCTTATAAATATACACTCCATTGTACACTCCTTTCACTCTTAGTGATGCGTGTAAAGGGGCCGCAGTTACATGGAGGCGTTAAGTCACAAGAAGTGGCTTAAGACCACTTTGTAAAAATGGAGAAGGGCATATGGCCATCAGAACGTTGCTAAAAGTGACATTCTGCTGGCAATATCCCCTTGTAAATATGCCCCAAAGGCTAGAGAACGGCGGAGCACCATCTACCCTAGCACAAAACCCTGCCTGACTACTGCTCTCCCGATAATCACCAACTCGTCCAGAAGCGGAACAGCTCCTCCAAATCCTTGGAGGTCTGTCCAGCAGTTCCTCGACCCCGCAGCATCTCTCTTGGAGAGGAGGAGCCACTCCCCTGCACCAGTAGGCACTGACTGCCGCTGCCCGGTACACCAGTCTGTAGAGCCCTGGACTACCAAAGGAGCAGCACCCCAGCATGAGGCCTTCATGCTTCAGAAGATCATATCCGCCTCCCTGCCAAGTTTGGAGACGCCAGGACCCCCAGGAGCTGCCTTTCCCCAATTCCCCAAGGTACCCTAGCCAGTTGCAAGCACCAGGGCTTGTTTGTGTTCAGTCAGAACACCACCACTGCCAAAACGTGCCTGCATGTCAAGGGACTCAGAGAGAGGTCAGCCCCACATGGGAGTGGCCCTGCTGTGTTTCTTTTCCCTCTTCTGCTGATACACCAAGAACCGCGAGAGCCTCTAACTCATCTACCTGTCGGACAAAACCCCTCTGCTCCGGAGCTCCCCAGCCCAGGTTTACATAAACTGACAGTGTCCCTGTGGTCCTGATACCCTCAAGAGCCGACCCATCCCCCCTTGATTCTTCTCGACTGGTCCTCCACTCCCAGCCTTTTTCTTACAGGTACTTTTCCCATTGACAGTAACTAGTAGCGTTCGAGGCTACCGCCACGTAAAGCACCTCTGCATGTAAACTTGAACTCTTGGTGCTTTCTTGGACCTTGGCCTCTACTTACCTTAAGTCTAGAAGAACAATCCTGTAAGTAGTCTGTAAGTGTACCTTTCCAGTGAATGTTTCTCCCATAGGATAATATTACCGCATTTGAGGCTCATGCCTTCGATATTACAGTTCTTTTCAACTGTTTTTACCTCTAAAATGCAATAACGTCTAAAGTAGTTACCTGATTTTGCTTATAATGGTGTCTAAAGTTATATTAAAAAAATTATTTTTCTAAATTGTTCTCGAGTTTCTTCTTGAGTGTGTGCCTCGTTTATTGACTCAGTGTGTACAACAGATGCTTAACATTACCCTCTAATAAGCCTAAACTGCTCGCCTACAATACCACAAACTCCATACTCTCCGGCGCTGACATGCCACAAATGTAACAATCCAAATAACTGACTAACATATCCACCACACAAATGACATTCATATTTTCACTATAGTAATTCACCACTAATCCTTTATGGGTTCAGCAGTAGCGTGCTACTTGCCGAAAAAGTGCTTTGATGCCTCGTCAGGGGTAGTAAGCGATATATAAATGCAAATACAATACAATTCAATGTCAAAGTGCATTTCAAGCAGTATTTTGAAATAAATTGGTTAAAATGACTGTGAGAAAGTGGCTCTATATATACTGGACCAGAATAAGGTACAGTGTGTGTAGAGTCCACAAACCCCAGAGGTATAACAGAGGTTAAAGTCAGGACTGACCTTACTCTCAAAAGTGGTGGCTTGGTCGAGCAGTAAGGCAGTACCAGAGGACAGTGTAAAGCATTTGTTGAACACACTCAGTCAGCAAAAGGTTTCACACACTCAAGGACTGAACTCCAGGCCAATTGCTTTTATATCAACAGATGTAGTTGTTTTATTTTTAGAACCAACAGGTATGAAAATATACTTTTCTCGATATGAGTACTCTCATGTAATTACTTTGTAAAGAGGCAATACACTTTGTGAACACAATAGATACAGGGGTTGCAGTAGTCAACACAATCCTAAACACACTGTAGCATTGAGCTCAATTGGTTTTCATCATATATGTACAGTTGATTACTTTGTAGATTACTTTGGTAGTTCCAGGACTGGTTCCTAGGTTTAGTCCTGGGGTCTAAGCTGAAAAAAATTTAGGTAAATCGTTTTAGTTATGGTAGTGATTTTTCAGGAATATAAAGCTGTTTTAAAAGTTCACACTTAGAAACTTTTCAATGAAAAACTGGCAATGTTATCCAATGGGAGAAAGTTCAGGTTGTAGGTAAAGTAATTAATTAATTAATTGTGTGCTTATATAGCGCAGGAATCACTCCCGAAGGGGTACCTCCGCGCTTCGACCGCTGCGAAACCCTTCCTGGCTTCCCTGAGAGATGGTTCCTTAATGGGTATCTCCAGGGTGAGACCAGGCATCCCCGGCGGTCTGGTGGGGCCGTTAGTGAAGATGAGGCAAGCTAGTGCCCAGAGTTGCCGAGTGTGATCGCTGATCAGAGTGGGCACCGAGGCGAGAGAATTATCAAGTCCGCTGACCCTGGTCCAGAAACCTGCCGCGCCGGGAATCGAACCCTGGTCCCGGGCCGTCCTCTGCTCTCGGGTCTGCCGCCTCTAACCAGTGAGCCACACTACTTCATAAGATCTCATTACTTTTGTAATCCAGTACTGCGCTCCTGGGTCCAGCACTGGGTCCTCAACTTAAAACAGGTGAGTAATTGCATTTCAGTATTTCGCATGATTTTTACAGAATATTTCAAATTTTCAAAAGTCGACACTTAAAAGAAATTTCATAGAAAAGCAGACAATGGATTCCTATGGAGTAAATACAGATTACTAGTAAACCCGTTAAGGATTAGTTTTGCGGTTCAGTACTGGGCTACAAGGTACAGTACTGGCTTCTCCCCTGATCACAGGTGAGTACTTCGGAAATCGGGTGATTTTATATGAATATTTTTAGTTTCCAAAACTTCACACTTAGAAGATTTTTTGAGTCAAACCAGTCAATGTTATCCAAAGGCAGGTAAGTGAGGTATCTGTTTCCAGGTGAGTACTTGGCTGGTGAAGTTAGGGTTCTGGGCATAGACTCAGGGGTCCCCCAGGGTCAGGTAAGTACAGTTGGTTCACCCCCAACAGCACAGGGGCGGCCAGGTGCAGAGGTAGTTAGGGCCAATTTTATCCAATGAGGGAGAGGGGGCCTCCAGTTGGTGGCTGCTGGCTAGCAGGCCACGCAGCTGTGGGAGCTGGGCTCCTGGTTATTCGCTCAGGGCAATTGGGGAAGTAGGATAGGGTACAGGTTGCACTGCCAGGGGCACTCGGGTGGCTGGGAGCAGGGTGCTTTTGAGCCGTCGGGCGCTCAATGTTATTCAATGAGGAACTTGAAAAGGGAACAAAGGCTGCAGGCTCGGGGACGAAGGATCTTCTGGAGCGACCAACGCTTCGAGGGGTAAGTTGGGATATTGGAGGGTAGGTAGGTACCCAGGAGTTGGGCACTGGGGGCCGTGGGGCGCCGGGTGCAGGGGAGTCTTTTGAGGTCGGGAAATCTTACCCCCTGCTGGTCGCGGTCGGAGGGGCCTCTGTCCTGAGGCTGCAGGCGTCGTCGGGGTCGTCGAGGAGGGTCTTTGGGCACTGGGCTTTGGGTCCCAGTCACCGGGGGGACGTCCTCGTGGTCCTGGATCACTCGGGCACAGGTCGGGCTCAGCGGGTGCGGAGTGGGATGGTCCGGAGCTTCCTGGCTGGCACCAGGGGTGTTGTTGCAGCAGAGCCTCTGCTGATGGGAGTCCCAGGCTTTAAGAGGGTCAAGGCAGGCAGGTCCTCTGGGTGTCCCAAGGTTGCTGTCCGCAGGAGTTGGTGGGATTAGGCAGCAGCAGGTTCCAGGATCGACAGGCCGTTGGGGCTGGGGCCAAGTCAGTTGTTGTCATCCTGTTGTTAGCAGCTGCACAGCGAGTCTTCTTCTTCTTGATCATCTTTCTTCTTTTCTTATCGGGGTCTGAGGAAGGAAGGTTCAGGGAGCCCCTAAATACTGAATTTAGGGGTGTTACAGGTAGGGCAAGGACAGGGACAATAGGTCCCTGTCCTGGGGTGGATACACCCCTTAGCCTGCTCCTCTCCTGTGCGAGGGGGGTAGGAGCCTAGCTGTGATTGGGCAGGGCTCCCCATCTTTAAGATGGCCAGAGCCCGGGGTCGTGCTTCACCTCGTCTCCCCCACCTGAGGGGTGGGGTTGGCACAGGCTGGCACACCCCCCTTCCTGACGTAGTTCTTCCCGCCAGTCTTCCCGCCAGAGTGGGGGTCAGGAATGGTGGGGGCCAGTTGCTGGGTACAGCAAATGGTCTGGAGAAGCTCACAGAGGCGGCATGCATTTGAAGTTTCCCCCTGCCCATCCTGGGGGAGGAGACCTAGCACCTCGCCCAGGATGTGCATTGTTGCAGGCCCAGGAGAACGGGGAGCTCTCCACCCAGGGGTCCAGCAACATGTCTGCTGTGTGGCAGCCTCTGCAGCCACTCAGCCCAGACGTGGATTGTAGGCTAGGTTTCCAGGGGGCATATCTAAGATGCCCTCTGGTGCATTTTAAATTAAATCCCACACTGGCATCAGTGCAGGTTTAATGTGCTGAGAAGTTTGATACCAAACTTGTCAGTCTTCAGTGTAGCCATTATGGTGCTGTGGAGTTTGTAATGACAACCTCCCAGCACCATGTACTCGTAATGGCATCACTGCACTTACAGTGCCCAGGAATGGCCCTGGGTACTGTAGGGGCACAGGGCTCATGCACATATGCCCACACCTCTGGCATCATAGGGCACCCAGCTAAAGGGGTGACTGAAGTATGCCAGGGCAGTGGGTTCTGTGGGCATGGCACACAGGGATGTGTGCCACATCGACTCTTTGTTTGGTTCTGTACTTAGACACTCAGCCTGCAAAGGCAGTGTGTGGGTGCCAGGGTACAGGGCCCTTAAGGGTGGCACAATAAGTGCTGCAGCCCTCAGGGGTCTTCTCTGGTCACTATGCCCTGGGTACCTAGGGTACCATTTACTAGGGGCTGACAGGTGGCCAGAGATGTCAATTGGGTTTAGTTGTAACACAGTTTTAGGGAAGGAACACAGGTCATGGGTACCTGGTTGGTAGTCGCCCAGGGCACACTCAGTCAAAGCACATCAGCAGGCAGAAAAAAGTTGGGGCACACCAATGCAAGAAAGATGGCACTTTCTCACAATGACTAATGCAACTTTTGCAGCTTAACACAGTGGTTAGGGTTAACTTTACTAGTAACGTATTTATTTGTACCCAAACAAACCCTTTTTAGCAAAATTAGGACATCAAAGACTGGGAAAAAATATAACTTTCTAACCTGCACCATGCTGCTTACATCTAGCGCTTTGATGACAGTTCATAGCTCACAGCGCTAGATAATGATTGTAACTTATGAAATGCACAGTAACAAAAGGATCTTTGTGACAAAAGAAGCCTTCCACCTCACTGCACATGAAAAACTGTTCCGTAATCTGCATGGTACATGTTCTTTGCAGCAGGCATGTTAACCCTCTGCGCTACCTAAGATGAGTCAAAACTGACACTAGACCAAACTCCTGATCTTTCTCCAGCAGGTAAATTAATCACCAGAGTTACCTTGGCACTTTTATTGTTGCCTGAAAACTGTTGGATATACAAGGAACTCTGCAGTGCTTTTGAAGCTACAAAACCACCCCCCCACACTCTTCCAGCATCCCCGTACGACCTGTCCAGCCTTGATGTAGGTGTAATATTATTTTCTGCAGCATGACGCTCTTTCACTAAGGTAATTTTTCACATTGAGGGAATGTGATGTGAGCACACTTGTAATACAAATATAACATCACAAACACTTATTCAGAATTTAAATATTCTGTACCTTCACTGCAATTCTGTTTTGCTGAACTTTGTACATGAAATTTCTATTATACAGGCCTAGATGTGGCAGCAGACTGGGTAATTAGGATGAACATATTCGCAGATAGCGCATCTGTCTTTATCAGAAAACTGTATTGATCCTTGATGAATGCAACAATCGGTGCCTGTCGCAGTGCAAAGGCTGGGAGTAATCGTACGGTTTTGTTCTATGCCCGTCCCTAGCTCGTTGTGAACAGTAAGTGAATTCTGCATAACCAATCCACCTTTCCAGCTGTGGCAACCCCGGGTCCCTAAATACAGCAGAGCCTTACCCCCACCACTGGGAAGAAAGAACAAGACGTGATGGTGACGTTGCAAGTACGTCTCCTCTCCTCTCGTCTCGTATCACTCTCTCGTGTGACCTGCAGCTTTGGTGGCAGGTGTATTGCGCGGAGAGCAGACCGCTGGGAAATGATGGTCCCACCGGCTACTGTACATGCAGTTTACACTGCACAAATGCGGAGAACACAATACAGTCGCACCCGCCCTGTCCCACCCTGTGCTCCACCCTGTAGACCACGAGTTGGCGCACTCAGCATGCATTCACCATGTGTAATATCGTGAACGTGCGCACAAGCGTATACCTATAAAACGGACTGGTCCCAGGCCCAGTAAGTTAGTCAGTGAGTACACTGACACTAACAAAGGGATTTCCCCACAAGCGTCATGAGATAATCTCTAGTGTCTCTTACTTTCTCTGCTTGGCATTCTAGACCAGAGGATTCTTTTAGTGTTTACTTTGTACCTGAGTACCTGTTTGTTTACTAGAAGTGCCAGTACTCTCCAATTAAAAGTATTACATCTGTCTTGAGAAGTGCCAGTACTCTCCCTCTCAAAATAAAAAGTGCCAGTACTCCATACCGGACAGTACCTGACCATATAATGCACTGATAATAATGCAATTTTACAATCATTTTTTTAAAATTTGTTTTAATTGCAGAATTAGAAACCCGTTCACAATATAGATCAACCAGTACACTCAGGGCGTCACAATGCATAGACAAAGTAATCATAACTTCGTACACAGCCAATTAGCCCACAACCCGGGGGCCGGGCGGCACATCAATTCATATGCCCAGCAAAAGCGCCACAGTGGTTACCCCAGAGGGGTGTCTAGTCAATGACATGCAATTTTACTATCATTTTATTTTTCTGTACTGGCTCAATTCTAGGTGTGTAGCAGGACAGGGTTGGGCTATCCAGAGCGGGGGTGGAGTGGTGGGCACTCTCTTAAGTGCACAGGACTGTTTGGCCGGCCGTCTTGGGCCGGCCAAGCAGTCAGGTGCACTTAGCTTGTTCTCCACCCAACTGTATTGCTCAGCCTGGGTAGACAACATGCACCACCTCCCACTCCCTGCCCTAGTGCCAAACCATGCTGGTGGCAGCAGCGTCATGATTGGCTAGGTGAGTCTGGGAGCCTGTGTGCTTCCTGCTTCAGGAGTCATTTGACATGTAAAATAAGTGCAGGTGCTGAGCACCGGAAACCACCAACACAAATTAAGCACTGGATAAGTGGGAGGAGCTGGGACAAGTTTTACGTACACTTGAATAGGCTGAGTCCTGTCTCCACACATGGGCTGCATACCTTCTGTAGTTTGTCTGGAGTCAGGGCCAGAAAGGCAGGTCACCTGTGCACTTCAAAGCCATGCCTCCAGTAGTGGGTCCTCACTTCAAAGGTACAACGGCGTACAAAAGAAGAAACTCGGATCCCCACTCTTCGGAAGGACTGTTGTGCTGCTGAAAGGACTACCACTCTACAGGACTGCTGCTTTAAGAGAAATGCAGCTTGATTTCAGCGCCCTTGAACCACACCTTGGATCCAGGACCTGACCACCAAGTGGTGCCTCTCAGGTTCCGAACCCTTGGTGTGGCTCAAGAGCACTGAAAACAAGCTTTGGGATCTTCGCGTCTGTGAACTGGCCTATCCGTAACTAGACCTCGCCCCTCGCATGGCCCGACTCTTCGCACTGCAGCATCAACTGCTCTCGGGGACTGCCGCGTGAAGCTCCAGCAACGCCCATCTACGATGCTGACCTGCTCTTCGCAGACAACCTCTCACAACCCTCTCCTTGCTCCTCGTGATCCTCCTCAACGTGAACGGGACTCTTGGTACGAATGAGAAGGTAAACTTCAGCAGGCCTAATCTAGTGACTGTATGTGACAAGTGCTCCATCGCAGTCGGCCTGAAAGTATGGTTTTGCCTCGTTCCAACATCCCTGGTTGGTGCTTTATTCTTTTTGGCGCTATTTCTCAGTTTAATCTTTAAAAATTCATAACTTGGGTGCTACAGATTGGATGTTTGTTGTTTTGGTCTCTTTTTTCTAACCTAGGGGCCGATTAGGATTGCGGTGATTCCGCATCCTCCAGGCCGGCGGAATCACCGCAGCAGTGCCTTCAAAGACCCCCGCCAGGATGGCTGGGGGGTCATCGACGGACGGGAAAACCGTCCGCCGCTTTTTCCGCCGCGGTTGCCTTCCGACCGTTGCAGAAAAGCTGTAATATGGTGGTGGTGTCTATCAGACACCGCCAGCCATATTAGGATTGGGCAGGAAACATGCTTTACCACGGCAGATTTTCCACTGTGGAAAAGCATTTGGTCTTGTGAGTTTGGGGGCCAGGGTGTCAGGGGGTGGGGGGTGCACATGGGGGGTACCTATGGTACCCCCCTGCATTTACATGAACAAAGCGGCAGGCACCGCGCAGTGCCTGCTGCTTTGTGCATGTAAATGCAATACATGCATTTTTAACCTTGCGGTAGGTGCTGCTTCAAGCAGCACCCGCCGCAAGGTTCAAGATACGAGATGTGACCGCCAGGGTCACGGTCACATCCTAATTGCACCGGAGGGACCACCGCTGCCCCTGCGGACGGTCCCTCCACCTCGGGGGTGCCATCCTAATGGGCTCCCTAGTGTGGGATCCTTTCTGTGTGGTGTTTTCAATGTGTTACTGTTTGATGTGCTGCACAAATACCTTATACATTGCCCCTGTGCTAAGCCTGACTGCTCTGTGCGAGAGTACCAGGGGGTGAAGCACAGGAGTTTGCTTGTGCCGTACCTTGACAACCTTGTGGTTGCTACTTGACCAGGGCTCACACCCCAGTCAACCAGTATCCCAATTTCTCACACTGATGCAGAGAAACAAATGCTTTTTTTCCTTCCATTTAAACATTGTCATGAAACCATTTAGGGAATAAAAGAAAGGCTGAGGGAGTTTCAGGGGGGCATGGATAAATAATAGTTAATTTTAGGTAAAACTAGCATATTTATGGCGTCCAACCGTCCCCACCAGATTACAAATAGAGGGCACATTGTTCAGAGAGTGCAAGTAGTTTGTGTTTAACTGTAGCCACATTGACCTGGGTGGTAACAAAACATAACAGCACACGATTACCCAAAGGTGTCCTGGATAACTGAATAACAGATGTTTATTGTTACCCAGCTCAATGGTACTCATTTTATCGACCTCAAATGGATGAAAGGCTGAGTAGATGCATTAGTCCACTGAGCCACCAGACCCGGCTGGTATCATGTACAGAAGAGGAATATCTAATTCCTAAACACTTCAAAATCGTAGGACTCATGTTAACCCCTTCACTGCTGGCCCGTTTCCGCCCCCGTGCGGTAAACAAACGAACAGGGGCGGGCCATGACGAACCCCAGCCGTCATCAGCACACGAGCACCGTAGTGCATGACGGCTGGGGTTCGTCATCAGCATGGAAGGGGTTAAACCCAAATCCTTCAGCATCTCATTATGACAAGGCTTGTTTAAGGGAAGCACTTCTAACCTATCTATATTTAATTTGTAACCAGATATCAACAAAAGTTCTCTCAATAAAGCAAACAAGTCTGGGGTTGTATGGGGTCAGGGACAAATAGAAAGACATCATCAGCAGATGCATTGAAATTAACTAACAGTATCATTGAGTTGGAAACCTAGGAACTTCCTTCAGCATCGTATTTCTTCTAAAAATAGATCCAAAGACAAGATGAATAATAAGCGAGAGAGAGGACATCCTTGGCAGACACTTCTGTGCAATTGAAAATAAAGAGATTGTTGAACATTAACATAGATGGAAGTATTTGGTGAGGAGTGAAGTAAAGCAATATATTTTAATTTCAGGCTCAAATCCATGCCATCTCAGTTCAGTTAACATACAATTCCAATTAAACTGTTAAATGCTTTCTCTGCATCTAGGTTAATGGCAGCAAAGGGAAGGGAATATTTAGAGGCTAACTGAATAATGTTCAAGAAGTTTCTAGAAGTGTCAGTAATATTGCAGCCTTTAACGAAACCAAATTGTTCCACGCTGATACGGTCGGGTACTTTGAGATGCAAAGACAAACTTTTTGATAAGATCTTACAGTCCTTGTTAATGAGCAAGATGGGTCTGTAGCTCCCTCATTGGGTTGAATAGAAGCTTTATCTAAATGTGCAATTTTGCAGGACAAATTATTTTTGCATACTAATGATTTATATCATGAATATAGTCGTATGCATCAAATTATTAACGTTGCAATTGAATCAATTTTATTTAGAGGTTTAGAATGTAGTTTACTTACGCCACATGTTTTAGAGGCACTATTTTATTAATATGGCTGCTGTTTTGGTGTTCTGTTCATCTTGCCCCTGCTCATTACCCTTCCCAATCAATATCACCCTCGTGTGTCTTCTCTCCCCACAGTCTTTCTAGAGCACAGGACAGTGTGACACAATTTGTTATTTTCCTTAGAGAACATGTGTTGTGAATTAAACTTTCTTTGTGTACTGAATGTATCATTCGGAATGACCCATCGGCTGGAATTCCTGATGTAGCGGGTCTGCTAGCATACACTGGCGTATGTGTGAGTCTTTGTTTGAAAATATTTCATATTGTGTTGTACATCTGTAGACTGCATTGTTGTTGAGGAAGCTGATGAGTTTTCCTTTTCCTTAGAAATGGGTTAGTCTTATATATATGACGATTATTATTCTGATTTGCTCAAGATGTGCTATCAGTAGTCACGCCATGCTGAATTTGCATTTGTTGCCTATTAACTTTTAGAACATGGAAATGTTGGGAGCTCCATTGATAACAATGGAGTGCTCCGGGCTTCTAATGGCCGGTGTCGCGCCAACATTCCAATGTTGTCGTTCACAGCTGTTGCTGTGAACAAAGGCCTCACAGAGCCCGAGGAGATTTCGCTCCACTCAGGCTCCGCGAGGCATTTGTTTTATTTCTTAGAACAGTCTGCCCTCTAGTGGCAGAATGTTCTAATAGCCTTATAACCCTTTGTAGCTGGGCTTGACCTGTTTTAAACTTCAGGTCCCTTTTTAAAGGGTCTTTAATGGCAGGTATAAGCCTATACTAATAACATATGTAGACAAATCCCTGGGTTTGGGGGTGTAGCAGATGACTTTTCCTTTGCCTCCAGGGATGCTGTCTGTTTCATTTATGATTTTTGTTGCCTATTGGAACTTAGAATTAATTCTGATTTGTGACTATGCAGTCTGCATTTATATTGCATTTCTCTCTATTGCCTATTTTGAGATTTTATAAGAAAACCCTTTAACTTTCATCAATCTAGAACTCAGTTATTAAGTGGTCCCAGTTATATATTTTATTTACTCTGCTAAATTGTTAGACATGATGTTGAGGAAGTTGGTGACTCATTGCTAGATCAAGTGTGAAGGAGCCAAGCCACCATAGGTGAATTTTGGGGTTATCGTACTATTAGGGTACAGTGAAATATTGAGAGTTGGCTCCCACCCTTCCATTCTTTGTCCTTCGATAACATAGAGATTTTTCCAACGTAACAAGTTGAGGTCCAGAAAACGTAGGTAAACGGTTAGCAATGAAACCTACTTTTTTTCATAAGCACCCATTTTCTCACTTCAATATCCTTCTTTCCAGCTTTGAACTTTCCCTAATGATATGCAACGAGAAAGCAAAAAATATTCCTTAGAAATGTTATGGTCAGATCAGTGTTGATTTTGTCTTGGAACAACATAATATAAGGCAAGGCACTCAACAATTCAGTCATTATTCTTTGAAATACAGCAGACTCCAAGCGAAACTGCGTTTTACGGAAGCAATAAAATCAAAAAGGAGTAATAAAGGTGGTGAGAGGTCTGCTATCATGAGGCAGCCTGATCTGAGACACGCGGAAGATAAAGGGAATTGATCGACTTGTATGTCGCAATTTAGATCTTTAAGTTTCACACATAACATTGCAGAACCATTGGTTCAACGTGCCAATTCAAGGGTGGGTGACTCATTCAGGTAAATTTACTTTCTGTATAATTCTGACCTTTAATAAATTCTCTAACTCAGTTTGAACTTTGTCCTTCAATATTAAGCGTAATTCCCACGCCTTGTGTAGCTTGGGTAAAGTATTTTTTAGGGTAATTCTGTGGGAAAAACCTCTTAATTTCCCTATTGTTTTCTTACGTATATTAAGGAAACTTCCTTTGTACAATTTTCCTAATGTTTTCACTTTCATCAGTCGTTGACACCTGCTCTGGACTACTTGGGTCTAAAAGAAAAAGTTACTTACCCGATGTAACAATCTTTCTGGTGGATACTGCATATTCCTCACCTGTAGAATCATCAGTTTCAGTTCAGTTTCATTAATTTACTTTGGAAAAATGCCATAAAAGTAGAATAATTCCAGATGTTAGGCTACATCTGGAAACCTCAATGCTCTAATGTTGCTGTTAGGGGATGCTAGCTTTGTATCAACGCCGGAAGGTGGCATCAGATGACATCACCACAGCCATATAGCACCCACCCTGGCACAACATCGTCAGCTTCCACCCATTATTTCCCTGCTGTTGAAGCAAGTGGATGGAGCAACATTTGGGATTTTATTTGGGATCTTATTAACTCTCCCTATAACATAACCATCAAACAGTGAGGTAGGAAGATTAGTCAGGAGTCTCCACATAGATAGAGAATCCACCAGAATGATCTTTGCCGCAGGTAAGTAACTTTTTCTTCTAATGGATACTTCTACCTGCAGGTTCCTCACATGGAGAATAGATTCCAAAGCAATACCCTGCCGAAGAGGAGGGTTGATGGATGGTTAGACAAGGAAACTCTGCAGGACGGATTTGGCGAAGTGGCTGTCCCTATGCATTTCAGAATCCAAGCAGTAATGCTTGGCAAAGGTGTGTAGGGACACCAAGGTTGCTGCTTTGCAAATCTGTGCTATTGGAACTGCTTTGGAAAACGCAGAAGTGCTCGATTTGGCTCTCGTGGAATGGGCCTGATCCCTTCCAGATGTTCCTTCTTGGCCAGAGCAAAACAAGTCAAAGCAGAGGATGCTCCTCCTGGACAAGTTTCTTTTCTGCATCACTTTGCCTTTTTAACACCACAGAAGGCCACGAAGAGCTGGCCATCCAGTACAAGGTTCTTGGTTTGATCCAGATAGTAGTGACTGCCCAACCTGTACAGCCATCCCTCCTCCTTTGTTGGATGGGGCAGAGGATAAAATAATGGAAGGGTGATGGATTGATTGCAGTGAAAGGGAGTCACCACTTTTGGCAGGAAAACAGTTTTCATTCTCAATACCAGTTTCTAGGGATAAAAGTTGGAGAAAGGTGGGCGAGAACTGAGAGCATGCAAATGGTTCATTTGGCTGAGGTTATTCCCACTTAAAATACTGTGTTTGAAGTCAACATCCTTAAAGGATAACTATGCGGTGGCTCACACAAAGTACTGATTAGAAGACTTAAAACTATGATACCACTGGGGCACAACAAAAGGAGTTGGAGGATACAAATTTGTCATACTGTTTAGAAAACGTATTACCAATGGGTACTTGAACAAGGAGGCTGGTCTGGAAGATAGAGAGACACTGACAACGCAGCCATATACCCCTTCAACAGCAAGTAGTGCACATCCCCACTGGGAAAGCGAAAGTGCAAACTGCAAGACCCAGGACAACTTACCCTGCAGGGGGTCTACATGTTATTAATGTACCTAGCAGCAAAGTTGCTCCATCTTCCAGACTCGGTGGAGGGTCACTGACAATATGACATCCACCACCTCCGGTGCAGCTGGAGGGAGATCATATGTACCAGCTCAATCCCAGACATGAAGGTAGCTGCCTTGGAGATTGGGGTGCAGCACCATTCCCCCCAACTGAGAGACAAGGTACAGTCTCAATGGCAGCTTGAATGGGGAATATATACAAAAGCGCCTATGGTCAGCTTCCTCTTGGCCAATCTAGGGTGATGAGAATGACTTGGGCCCAATTTTGGCATATCTTGCTCAGAAACCAAGGACTCAAGGGTATGGGAAAGTGCATAGTGCAGCTGAAAGTTCCACTACAACTCAATCATATCCAAGGAGCCCTTCGACGGATAACGGAGGGCTCAGAACTACTGGCATTGAGCATTTTCCGAGGAGCTGAATACATTCAATTGAGGAGAACCACACAGGGCAAAGATGTCCTGGAGTAGCTCCGGTAGGAGACTCCACTCATAATCAACAAGATAACTCTGGCTCAGGCTATCGGCTCTGACATTCATACACTCTGACAGATGATTGGCTGTCAACAAGATCTTTGACGGTGTACCCAGGACCATAGAGTCTCAATGATTCCAGTAAAGGAGGTGGGAGCCTACTCCCCCTTGTTGACGTACCACACTGCTGTCAAGTTATGTATCAAGATCGGGGAATGACCGACCTTGAATGAAACGGGGGAAAGGAATAGAGTCCCAGGCGAACTGCCCTCATTTCCAAAGGTTTTATATGTAGAACCTGTTCTTCTGTAGACCAGACACCTCTGGTCTCCAGATGAGCTCTGCACCTTGAGGTGGACTCATCCATCACTACCCTAGCCAGGGATGTAAAAGGAGCAAAGGCCATCCCGCAATTTTGGTTCATCTCATTCCCCAACCAAGCCCCTTCTGCTGCAGTGCTGGGGGAGTTTACAATGGAGTCGAACAGGTCTCCCCTACACTATAGCCACTGCATGCGGAGGCACCACTGCAAGGCCATCAGGTGCTAAAGTGCATACGTGACTAGGAGAGTGCAGGAAGCTAGCTGATCCAGGTATCTCAGACTTTAAGTACTGGAATTTGTATGAAATGTTGAAAAAAGAAACCTTCTCTTGAATGTTGGCAATCCTCTGTGGTGGAGGTAAGACGTGGAAAAGAATTCTGTCCAGCAATAATCCTATGAACTGGAGTCACTGAGAGGGCATGCAGATGGCAAGACACCACCTTCAGCGACCCAGATTTGATCAGCCAGTCATCTTGGAAAGGGCAAATTGGGAAACCCAACATTCTGAGAAGAGCCGCGACCAGTGCTATCACCGCTGTGAAGGCTTGAGGTGGCGATAAAGCCAAATGGGAGCACCACAAATTTGTAGTACGTAGAACCCACCACAAAGTAATAGTGATGTGACCAGAGGATCGGAATATGGAAGTATGGATCCTGCTGGTCCAGTAACACCGTCCAATCTCCAGGTTCCAACACCAGTAACACTTGAGCCAGGGTCAGCATCTGAACTTTTCTTTTTGAGGTAGAAGTTCAGTTCTCGGAGGTTGAGTATCGGACGGGGACTGTTACCCTTCTTGGGAACAAGGAAGCAACCAAATTAACATCCTTGGTTTCTTTCCTGCTCTGTCACTAGCTCCACAGTTCCTTTCCGTAGGAGTGCTGCCTGTTCTTGTTGCAGGATGGCTAGTTGATAAGAAGTGAGAGGGAAGACGTTTGGGAAGGGGGAATATAGGGTGGAACCGGAAGGATTGGAAGGGTGTAGCCTCTTTCTATGATTTAGAGGACCCACTAGTCCAAAGTAATGAGCTTCCAGGCCAGAAAGAAGGAGGACACTGCCCTCCAAAAAGCCCAGAGTGGGCTAGGTGAAGTGTACTAGGTCTGCTCGCCTGGTGGTGAGGGAGAGGAGGGTTGCTGGGTGGATCTTCTGCCCTTTTCTCTGGCTCTTCCCCTTTGCTGCTTGACCAGCAGGTTCTGCTGCTGGTGAGACTTGAGCTGGTAAGGTTGTGTTTTCTTGCCCACTTTACACCTTAATTTCTTCTGGAATGCTAAAGACAGAAGCGTCCCTGGGATTTGGGACAACATATGTAAAGTTCTTAATGTACACATATGAACATAACAATATATTTTCACAAGGAAACTGGTCAAAGGGTCTCAAGTTATATTTGACATATATGCCCAACTTATTTTTGATATGGGCTAAATTAAAGGAGAAACCATCATCATGTAAAAGACAAAACTGAACCAGATTAATCTAGATTATTCACCTAGAAAATGGATAAAAACACAATAGACATCTTGTATATCAGAGTCACTGGAGATGGGAGACCAATGGATTACAAATGTATTTACTAAACCCACAGATTGCAAGAAAATGCTCAATTATCAGTCTTTCCATCCTTGGCAATTTACCCTTCTCTTGAGATATAAGAATTAAATGTATCACATCAAAGCCTGAGGAGTTTGAGAAAGAAAAATTAATTTGCACAAAACATGTGCATGGATAGACAGGGTTGAAAAACGTTGCTTAATGAAAAATCTAAGACAGTCAAAGATTTCAATTTAATATTTGTGAGTGCAAACTAAAAATAATATATGACAATTATAGAAAAGGAACTGAGAGCAAATAACATAAAGGTTCAAAGTTTCACTTAAAGATTAATCACACCAGAGCGGGAATAAGAGTGTTTTCAGGTACACTATTTTGTCCTATTTTTTGAGGCAGGCCCTTTTTTGGCAGACTACCCTTTCTGCCCTCTGGCGCCAGTCTTAATCAACCTTCCATTCCACCAGTTGAGGACATCAAGCTCAATATTATACCATCTAAAGTGACCAAGTCTGGTGGAAGTTCTCAAGATGCTTTGGAAATGTCACTCATATTGTCAAACATTTGAAGAATAATATCCTCTTTCAGAAACATAAGTTTTTCCCACATTTTCCTTCAGACACTTTGTATTTTCTCACATATTTTGGCAACAGGACTTTAATTTAAGACACTACATATTTGTAATATACCTCTACAACTCACACTAGTTGCATTCAGTCTTTACCTTGTTTAGATAAAGTACTGTTCCCACTGAAAACTTTACTGGTAGTTACATTTTGCACCATATAACTTTTACAATATTAAATCAGACTTGCCTACAATAATATACTATTTCTATCTCATACATTCTCACATGTACACAATCTATGCTGAATATGTTTGTGGGCCTTTTACTACCCACTATGTTTTCTAAAATTATGTTTCTGTTTATAAGTAATTTGAGGAGCAGTAGCTTGGTGATGCATGTATAAGCGTAAAGTGTAGCAAAGCAGTTGGACTGCAGGAAACTAAAACCATAAAAATTAAGGCAATTCTCGCTAAGAATTGTTATAAATGGTAGGAATTCTGCAGTCTCAAAAATATTTGGTGGTAAAAAGAGGCCCTAGCAGGCTACAAAGTTAAATAATGCCAATTCATAGCAAAACAAGCATGGAGCTGCTACAGAAATGAATGCGTGGGATTATATCCTAATTCCCTCACTGAGACTAATAAAACTCCTGCGGCCACATGCATCAACGGTTCCGTTTGCGATTCCTAAATTGCGAAAATTAAGGAATCGCAATTTAGAAATCGCAAATGGCAATGCATGAAAAAATCGCAATTTTTTTGCGATTCGGTAATTTTCCTTAATTGCGATTCACAATTTGCGAATCGCAATTAAGGAAAACCCTTCCCATTGATTCCTATGGGCCAAGAGGCCCATAGGAATCAATGGGAAGGCATTCTCATTTTGCGAATTCGCAATTAAGGAATCGCAAAATGAGAATGCAATTTCAAGGGTGCAGGGGGGGTCCAAAGGCCCCCCCTGCACTATTGGAATGTCACGTAAGTACATTTTACTCACACACATGTCCCAAGGGCATGTGTGTGTGTAACATGTAAGTTTCAAAAATGCATTTATTTGCATTTTTGAAACTTTTCGCAAATTACCATGAAGGTTTACTTCATGGTAATTTTTCCCTTCAAAATTGCGAATTTGCAAATTAAAATTAATCATGCATAGCATTTATGAAATCGCAAAATTTACGATTCCTTAAATGCTATCGCAATTTGAGAAATCGCAAAAAATTGCGAATTCTTAAATTGCGATACATGAGAAATAAATGATGCATCCCAAAAAGTGATTTTGGAATCGCAAACGGACGAATTTTGCGATTCGCACCGTTTGCGATTCCAAAATCGCTTGATGCATGTGCCTGCTGGTTAAGCATACTAATATAGCACTGGACGATATCAAATAACAATTAAAGCAATAGAGGAGGAATTGGATAACTTACAAATAAATGAAGAACTACAAAAGTTAAATGCTGATACAGAGACAACTCTTGAGAAACATAAGGAAGAAGTGAAGGACAGGAAACAGATACATTTTTTTGCAAGACAAAGGCGACTATGATAAAGAAAAATATTTACTTTTGAAAAGAGATTTGACAATTCACATAGGAAAGGAATGTTAGATTAAACAATAACAGAAATGACAAGCAGAGTTTAGATTCCATCGGATATGGATTAAAGTGAGAAAGAAATAACTGAAAGCTCAAAAACATTTCTTGTACAAAATAAATAATCTTTTGTAGGTGAATGCGCCTTGTGCATCGACAACAACGGTAATGCAAGGGGGTCCATTAGGATGGCGGGCGGACTTTGCCCGCCCGCTAACCCCGTGCAAAACGGGACCACCCGCCATAGGAGCGGCGGTCCTGCCTTGGCAATTAGGATGCGCCCGCCACACTGGCGGGCGCATCCTGTATTTTTACCATTGCGGCAGGTGGTGATGAAATAGCCGCCCGCCGCAATGGTAAAAATCAAAGCACAACATGACAGGCACCGTGCGATGCTTACCATGTTGTACTTTGAAATGCGAGGGGGTACCATAGGTACCCCCCATGTGCACCCCCCACTCCCCCAGTCCCAGGGGGCCCGCAACGGGCCCCCGCAGGGAGTCTCCGCATGCCTTCTGTGGCGGCATTGCCGCCACGGAGAGGCATGTCTGAAAACCCATCATAATATGGCTGGCGGTGTCTAATAGACACTGCCACCATATTAAACATTTTCCTCCCCGGCCGCAAGGCAACCGGGGCGGAAAAGCGGCGGACGGTGTTTACGTCCACCGCGGTCCCCCCGCCATAGTAATATGGGGGGGAAATGGGTGGTGGGCGGGTATTAATGTTGGGCGGATCGCCACCGCCACCATGGCGGTGGCAATCTGCCCGACATCGTAATGGACCGCAAGGTGAGAGGCACCCTCGGGAAGCGGCGGAGAAGAGGCAGAGAACAAGGATGCACCAAAGAAAACAAATGAGGACAAAGGAGCAAGGGATACAAGACAACAAGCAAAAACATGAAAGGGAGATCATCAATAAATGAAATGGCGGTGATAAATCTCTCAAATTAAATCCTTACAGAGACAGATTAAACGTTTTAAAAAAGGGACTGAACTTTTGCCCCACAACACATATGAATTGAACACAAACTCGTAATGAACTCTACAAATTAATTCGCATTGTCAAATTAAAAAAAAGTTGCTGAGAAACAAACACACCAACTAACAGATAAAAAACCCACAGGTGAACCAAGACATATGTTAGCAGCTGAAAACAGAGTTACTTACGACTCTAATTGACCTGGAAGAGAACACCTTCAATGAAGAACATATAACATGCACAAACTCTTGAGTGGCAAAACCAAAAACCTACTATTACCACTTGGTAACAAAACAGATTTGTTTGGGGAGGTAGTAATGCAGAACCTCAACAAAGTTTAAAAAGAAAAAGCACAGTGGAACCTAACAAAGGAAGAAAACAAAAGCATTTTGCACCTTGAGCATGGATTAAACAATGGTAATAAAGCCAGCAGATAAGGGTAGAAATATCATCATCCTAAACAAAACTGATTATATAGAGGAGGCAAATCAGCAATTGTTACTAAAAACTCACACTTCTATCCTATTGAAGGAGTTAAAGGAGAAACTAGATGAATGGTTGGAAATGGATTTGTTTGATATGGATGAAAGAAGATATCTAAGTGTGGAATATCTGGTGAAAACAACAATTTACTTCTTGCCAAAAATTTATAAAAACCACCACAAACCACCAAGAAGACTTATAGCTTTGACTAAAGGATCCAAAGTCAAGTTAAATTGATTATTTTCTTGCACCAATGATGAAGCATTTCAGTACAATATTTAAAAGACACAGGTGGTCTTCTACAGCATTTAAAACCACACCCTGGTTAAGAGGCTAAAAACTCATCACAATGGATGTGATATTAGTTTACAGAAGCATCCACCATGAAATTGGAATACAAGCCCGTCAATACTTTTTTGGGGGAAAAGAAACATCCATCTAAAATACCATAACATGATGCTTATTGAAATTATACATGTATGCATCTACATTAACATCTGTGTATTAAAAAAACTAGTTTTTATACAGCCATGGGATTTTCATTTTCACAAAGTTATGAAATTTGACAATGGGTATCTGGGTAATTACTCCTGATCTGACCCCACAGGGGGCAGAAAGCACACTAGAGTCAGAAATGTTTTTTGTATTTAACATTGGGGTAAGGGCTGCCCAGCATAGGCATAGCTATACCCCCACTCCAATTAAGGGGCCGATTATGATGGCGGACGGACCTGAGTCCGTCCGCGACCATAGAGTAAGAGGGACCGTCCGCAGGGGCAGCGACGGTCCCTCCGTCCAAATTAGAATGTGACCGCCACCCTGGCGGTCACATCCTGTATCTTTAACATTGCGGCGGGTGCTGCTTGAAGCAGCACCCGCCGCCATGGTAAAAATGTAAGTTGTGCATTTGCAAGCACAAAGCGGCAGGCACCGCGCGGTGCCTGCTGCTTTGTTCACGCAAATGCAGGGGGGTACCATAGGTACCCCCCACGTGCATCCCCCACCCCCCCTTCACCCAGGGGGCCCACAACGGGCCCCCAAAGTGAAGTTCCGTATGATTTTTCACGGCGAAAAAGCCGCCGCGGAAAAGCATACATTTTACACCATCATAATATAGCTGGCGGTGTCTGATAGACACCGCCAGCCATGTAAATGCTTTTCCGCCGCAGTCGGAAGGCGACCGCGGCGGAAAAGCTGCGGACAGATTTCAAGACCCACCGCCATCCTAATATGGCGGTGGGTCTTACGAGGCTCAGCAGCGGTTTTCCCGCATCCTCCGGGCCGGCGGAAGCAGGAAAACCTCGATCCTAATGAGCCCCTAAATTTGGGAACAGTCCTTTTGTCCCCTGAGGGAGCACATGGGGGTAATTACTCCCGACCTACCCCTCCGAGAGGCAGAAAGCCCAGTAGATGCCATAAAATATTATTTTAAAACATATAGGGGTGTGGGATGCTCAGCATGGGCATTGCCATGCCCCATCCCAAGGCACTGGAACAACAGTCGTTCTGCCTCTCGGGGAGTAGAAGGGGGATTTAATCTTGATCTGCCCCTCTGGAGGGGGCAGAAAGCCCACTAGATGCCAGAAATGTGTTTTTTTTAAATATAGGGTAGGGGCTGCCCGGCATGGCAATGCGCACCCCCAAGTAAATAGGGAACAGTCTTTCTGCCCCCACCCCTCTCCCAAAGCTCACTAGACGCCAGACTAGGCGATGCGGAGAGCTCAAGGTAGGTGGCTTTATACATTTATTTATTTTATTTTCCCTACCCTGCTGAATGTCGACTTCCCCCAACCCCGCCTCTTCCCTGCCCCACCGCTCATACCGGTACCGGCCATGCCTGATCATTTCTTTATTTTTCAATTACAAGAAAATTGATTTTGAAGCAAGTGCAGGTTCATGCAATGCGATGCAAGTACTGGCGAAAGGTAGAAAACATCAAATCACTCATTTTTGCTTCTGGAGCACTAACCATAATTTACATGACAAAATCATGAGGGAAAACCAGTATATCAAATCATCAAATAGCAACAGAGGCTTAGTATTTTAACAGAGTAAAACTACGTTAGAACACATCACAATTCTTAAAATTATTATGGCAGCACCAAAAAAGTATTCATTTTGTTACTAAAAACTCATATCACCCTTTGTATCTGCTTCTTTTTGGAAACTTCAAAACCACAAATTCATTTTAATTAAGGCTCCCTGTTTTCTGTTTTTACTGTTTTTTACAGATAAATACAGACAGAAAACATTTATTTTCTTGTCTGTATTTAGTTTGAAATATGGCTAAAAACAGAAATTGGATTGCGTTTTGAGTAATTCTAAATACTGTCTGGCATGACTGCCAGGCCAAATGGTGTGTGGATAGATAGATACGTGGGTTAAAAAATAAAGGAATTTTAGTAATGAGGCTTTAACAGCAGTCAATATGCACAAGGTTGATAGTGAAATTTGCATTTTTTCATATAAGTGCAATAAATTATCTTCTGCGGGTGCTCACAGTACTGAAACCTGGCAGACCTTCAAGAATGAGTACATATTTATCAGTTAAATGAATGTAGAAATATGCTAAATTTAGATTACATTTTTCACAAAACCAAAATGGATAAATACAGATAAAACTAGCAAAAGATAAATATGGATAAATATAGATGGAAATGGCAGAAAAATAAATACCATAAAACCAGGAGCTCTAATTATAATTAAGGCTCCAAGTTTTCTGTTTTTACTGATTTTTCCAGATAAATGCAGACATACAATAATGTGTTTCCTGTCTGTATTTATTTCTAAAAGACGAAAAATACTGAAAATTGTGCTTCTAATGAGTGACTTTCCGTGCCTAGTCTGCTGTGTATTCCAAGACAACAAATGAGCAGGTAGACAGCAGGCGGATTTAAGAAACAAGTTAAGATATTTTTAAATACAGGCGTATGTTAAAATATATTTGCAATAAATTGCTAATATTTACCTGTGGTTGTAGTGTTTTGCTATATATGGCTCCTGAATTTGCTAAACATATGACAGGCACATATGAGTGTACGTTTATAAGTTAAATACATGTGGAAATGTACCATATTTGACTTCATTTTTTCCCAAACCACAAAATAAATATGGATAAATACTAATAAGATGGTCAAAAATTAAACATGGATAAATACAGACGGAAATGTAAAAAAAAATATATAAAACCAGGAGCCCTTATTATAATGCATTTCAATATTATAAACATAGTTTATACTTCTGGAGCCTTATCACCACAAAAGGCCAACAGGTATGCTTCCTGTAACCTTTCACCTTAACTGTACCACGAATTACACACCATGTAACAAGCCATTCTGTGACCTTCTCCACAAATTTCAGGGATCTAACTTACACAAGAAATATTATCCAAGAGAGAGGGCGCTCTCAGGTAGTAGTTGACTAGGGTGGAGCTCCCTGAATCCCCACTGGTGGAGAAGTGTGGCTCAATGGTTAGAGCAGCAGACCCTGATGCAGAGGCCTGGCCCTGGACCAGGATTCAATTCCCCGCCTTCGCGGGTCTTGGGCTCAAAAATTCCACAGACCTGATAATTCTCGCCTCGGTGCCTATTCCAATCATGGAGTCCCACTCTGCAACTCTGGGCAATAGCTTGCTTAATCTCCACAACGGCCCCCACAACGCTAAGGATGCCTGGCCTCCACCTTGGGGGTGCCCAGGAGTGGACGCCTCACAGGGAAAGCCAGGATGGGTTCCACAGCGGTATTCGTACAAGCGACTTGAGACCCTTGCGGGTGAGTAGTGCGCTATACAAGTATCAATTTACAATTTACATTTACACTGGTCAATGACTAAATGACTATTGTTTAATTAACGAGTCAATAGAGAAATCTATTCAGAACTAACATTTTATCATAAGTGATCCTACTCATCAGGGCTTTTAGGTGCTATCCGATGTTATGTATTGAAAGACAATTTCTAGTCTTATCAGCATTCCCAGGTCTATGAATCCTCTGTGCCCAGCTAAGCTCTGTGGTTAGTGCTCTTGATTCCAAGTCCCTGACAGACCTATTCAAGTTCAACTTAAATTGATTTATTGGTCATAGTTCTCTAGTTATTCCGCGATGTCTGAACAGGGTGCTAAGAGTATCTGCTTGCCAATAGGACATCATGGGGCTAATTTATCAGTACTTGCAAGTCACGCAGAGTGGTGCAAAGTCTTCATAAAGTATTTACCTTCCACTGCAAAACTTTTTTTTGTGCTGGAAAGTTGTCTTTTGTGCTGCTTTGTATCAAGGGATTGATCCATGGGCGGTACTTGAGCATTCACACTCTACCGTCCATGGTCTTTTTAGGCAAACCTAGATCTGCAAAGATTGACTGAACCCAGCTTGCTGTCAAAAAAAATATTTTAAAACTCCTTAATGCAAGCACGAAGTGAGAGAAATGTTTTGATTTCTCCAAATATTCACTCATTTCATGTGAACTGCACTGTACAGCACACATCCAATGTGTGAAATGATAAGAAAGTTGCCTAACCGTAGGATTTTGTACTGGAAGGATATCTTTCCCATACAAATGCTTTGCTAGACAGTTTGGTGCAAAGGTGTGTGTGTGTCACTTGGCAGCCTCTTTGAACATCAGCACAGGGAAGAGAGCAATAGTAGGCCATATTTAGTCAATATGGCTGTACGCTGCTAATGCCCCTCGTGCAGTGCAGCATACCAACTTCGATTAGTGCCCTGCGTTGTGATATTATTCTAATAAGTATACCTCGCTATGCGTAAAGTACTACCTAGCTACATTTTCAAAATATAATATTGTATTATAATTTCTTTTATAGAGTGCATACTACCCCTCAAGAGACACTGAAGCACTTTACGTTGAGCAGCACGCCGCTCCTGAATCCAAGGTCAGTGGTTAATTCAATGCTTGTTGGTTTTTGGGATTCGTTTTGTGCCCCCAAGGAAACCATTCTGTGCTTCTACTCTAGTATTTCCCTGGTATCTTTGTGAGTTCAAGCCAATGATTGGTGGATAGTAGACAGACTAGAGCAGGTTATCTATTGGTGGGCTGCAGGTGTACGGTGTCCAAAGGAGTTGAGGCCCTGGTCCATGAAATGAGGTGTGAGCACTTTGCAGAAATACAATAATAAAGGTTCAGACAAACAGGCATGCGATTAAGAGCAGGCTGCACTCAGAGAGAGGGGGTGTGCAGAGGATTGAAAGGAAGGAGAGGGTCATTTGAAAGAAAGGAGAAACAGCAATCAGACGTTTTATGTCAAAGTCGATTTTTCATGCAGGATTTTAGAGATAGAGTTGGAGGAGTCTTATGAGACAGCATGAAATCTGGTGATGCAAAACTGTGCATAGAAACATTATTGCATGTGAGACAGTGCTTTAACCCCTTCGCAGCGGCGGCTATTGCGCCGCAGCGCGAAGGGGGAGGCGGGGCCGCATGGCGCTCCCGTGCTTATGACGGAACCGCTCCATCACGGCCTGCGGGTGAGCTGTGCTTGTGACGGAATCGTTCCTTCACGGCCCGTCCGCTCTTTAGAACGTCAGCGCAGGCGCGGAATTCGCGATGCGCAGGCGCGGCGAGCGGGCCGTGACGGAACTATTCCGTCACCAGCACAGCCCACCGGGGGCTCGTGACGGAACTGTTCCGTCACGAGCATGGGAGGGGTTAATAGGTACTTTAAATGGGCGCTAGAGTCAAGCAAATGGTCTGTTTGCCGGTTGGTTCCTGCTACGCGACCGCTCAGCAAGGCCAGTTGATTAGCTCACAGCTCAGATGCAAAAATAAAGTAAAGGCTTGATGCATACACAGGGAAATAGCAAGAGGGTTAGGATGCACTGGAAGGAAGCAGTGACATCATGAGAAAATGTACAGCGGGCAAAAACGATAACATCGAAAAGGAGATTCTGTAAATGCTGGAGCAGATATCGTCTGTTGTCATCCTTAAAGTTTGTCTCAGAGTATTAATCACAAAATCACACAGTGTACTTTTCTGGAAGGTCTTGAGTTCATAGAAGCAGTCGATCATGGGTAAAATCTGGCCTTGATCTCAGATTCCCAAGTGTTTAATATGGGCGCCATTGTTTTATCTCCCTATGCTTGAGTGCTTTGATGCCCTCATTAACCAAGTTCCAGCAGTAGGTGGAGATAGTGTGAATGCGGTCAGTGCAGGACACGTACACAACTGAGGGGCAATTCAGGTACATTTTAATGTGTTTTCTCTAGAGTGGGCAAAATTTTACCTACATCAAGGCAAGCTTTTATTGATTCAGCTTCCCTTGCTAGCACCCTTAGGTTTAAATAAGGGCTGTAATGACGGCAGATTTGTATCTTCGATGGCCATACAAAAGGTAAGCACTCAAGAAGAGCCAACTCCATTTAGCATTTGAAAAACATAAATGGCAGTGGACTTTTCGAGTGCATCCCTTTTTGGACCCACATCACCCAACACCTGAGGAACCTCCACTGACTCCCCGTCCACAAAAGATGCCAATTCAAAACACTGGCATGCCTACAAGGCCCTCCGTGACCAAGGACTAGCGTACATGAACCACCGACTGAACTTCCACCAACCACCCAGATACCTTCGCTCTGCCTCCCTCGACCTTGCACAGACTCCACGCATCTGTTACAGCCACAACGGAGACCGATCCTTCTCCGACCTCGCTGCCAAGTCCTGGAATACCCTCTCCCTCCACCTCCGAACATCATCCTTGCTGACAGTCTTAAGGAAGAGACTCAAGTCCTGACTTTTCGATTAAGTCCAGCAACTCCGCACCTGGATACCCTCACGGGTATTTAGCTGTGTTATATAAGTACTGTTTGATTGATTGGTAGGATTATTTTTATATATGTTCAAGGGCATTGTAGGGCAGCTCAAGGCTGGGTTTAAAGCACCAATTTGATTGAAACTCTAGAATTTACACCTGTGTAGTAGAATGTAGCCATTGATGCGTATGATTTTAGGTTTAGATCTATCTTATATTGCAGTGCTTTATTTTAATTAGATCTTTTCTGTGCAGTTGTTGGTAATGTCAGTCAGTCAGATTCATCTATTGTTTTCACCAATCAGGCTCCGTTGCACTTAATTAACTGCAGTAATTTAAGTAGTGGAGGTGAAATGTGGTCGAGTTGTTAAATTACCCCTGTGGAACTGTTCTGCGTAACCCTGTCCCAATTTTTAAACCAGTGTCTGGCTGTGGTCATATCACTCCATCTTCAGGTGCCCTAATGCCACTTTCCTGCACATCCTCGTGGGAAACACGAAATGTTTGAGTCTGTTTACAATGGCGTGATCACGTTTTTTTGCTTGTAGTACAGTCGTTTACCATGTGTTTACAGAGAAAATGTTTAAGATTCTAATCCTTCAAAGATACAGCTTCAGAATTCTCACTAAAATACTCAGAGACACTTTATATGAAGATGTTAACGTGTTTATTGGCGTAGCCATTGCTATGACCAAAAATACTGGAGGTACAAGGCAGTTTAACAAACAGAAGGCCAGAGTGTCCACTCTCAAACTAATGCACACTCATGAGGATGCAGAGAAAATGCAGGTGTCCTCCATCCTTGTCCAAGTTTTAAACATGGAGTTTGCTTTGTAAGTACGTTTTGTTGCATCTTGAGCAGAGTTACACCTTCGTGTTTTCAAATTGCCTTTTACACCCTAGACTTCCTTGTATAGATCTTTGTGCTCCCTGCGTGTGAAAGGAGCCGAAGGCACGCCTCTTATTTCACAATCCGGATGACTACTGTCAATTGTCTGCAGCCAAGACCTGAATAAGCCTAACACACCCTATCCCTGTCTGTCCTGCTCTGCTTGTGGTTCAAAGCCTACTACAAAAAAGGCAGAGGATAATGGGCAAACTTGTATAGTTCATCATCTATATTTAAATTGTTTGGACTCTCCAAACCCGATGATGGTGTCTGTGGCTTTCTAGAGTCGGGATCTATACAGAAAGTCAAACAATTGGTGTCTAATATGATTACAGCTCTATTATCATCATACTTTTTCCCTTGGTCCTTAATGAAATATAGAATTCTCAGAGTCTGTGCTGGGTCCATGAAGGTAACAGTGGTGGGGGCGGGTGGGGGAGATTTTGAGGGACGACGCAGAGTGACAATTAAATATTTACTTTATTTTCCATCTGCATCGTCCCTCGAAATCCTCACCTACCCGCCCCCACCGCCCCACCGCTGTTACCTGCAAGGACCATGGCTGGACAAGTTTAACTCACGAGTACCAGTTTGGGAGTTGCGATGATTTCTTATGAGTTCTTTATTTCTTTTTAGCAATTGATAGTAATTGTCTAAGTGGCAGTCAATCAAGCCCTCATCCTTTCTTCTCTTTAAATATAGATAAGCATTTTTGTGGGGTATTGTTCTTCGAGTGTTTCTGCTATCAAGCTTAGTCACTTGCATCCTTGAGGAAGTTGTGCAGAAGTTGGTGAGACATGCTTCTAGGCAGGTTGTTCTTTGTGTATGTAGACAGTAGATAGGTGCCCCCTAGTGCTAAAACAATGATGCAATAATTATCACCAATAGAAGTTTTGAAATCAGCTTGACTCTATCACTTAAAATCAGATTAAAACAGTTTGAAAATTCAATAATTTTGTCTCCAAATGTTAGCTTGTCCTTGGCCTTAAATATTGTAACTTTGTCCACAAATGGCAGCTCTTTATATTTAAATATATAAACTCATTTTAGATCTAATCAACAACTTGTCATTTTCTGTAAATACCTGTCTTTCATTTTGAGTTGAATTTTAGCCATGTTTTCGGCCTCACTGCCCATTCACAGTCTCATTGTTCCTCTCCACTGTGTCAAAGGCCCAGACACTGATGTCTGATGCTAAAAAAGGCATCTGATTCCCAGGTTCAGAGTCCCTGCCCAGGTACAGTTTCAAATGTATGATGCGGTACCTGTATAGCAACTTCCTGGTTCTAAGTCACAAAACCAGGAACAACCGGTGAGACCACATTCAGTACTTATAATAAATCATTTTGTTTTGGAAACTATTCAGAATAGTACAATGAAGCAGGTAAGCACCTGTTGTTTAGGGAGTAATGCTCTTTGAAAGAGCTGTATATTCAGTTTCTTTCTGAATTGCCACTTGGTGGGGGCAGTTGTGAGGATGATGGGGATGTTATTCCACAACCCGGGTGTGTGAATGGAGAAGGCTTGCTTTACATGTCTTTCTTGTACAGCTAGCATTTCTATTCTTTTTTTTTTCTTTTCCTGGTATGGCATTGTCGCTATGAGGTGGTTAGTTTCTTGTGAGCTTTGCAGTGTATTCTTTTTGTGAAGGCCTTATAGGTAAGGCAAACGATCTTGAATATAATTAAGGGCTAAATAGGAGATGTGGTGTTTTCATTCTGCTTGGGGTTGACTTGGTGCCAGGGTGGTGTCATGGAGGCTGTTGCATTAATCAGTTTCACTTTTTTTTCAGGAGGGAAAGTTGGTACCAAGATACCTTGGTTTTCATTGTGATATGTTCTTTGATATGTGGTCTTTTTTAGGGTGAATTCTTTCAATTGCGTATTGCCTGTCAACAGGGCACTGAACCCATCAGATGCTGACGTAGGTCCCCTCATATAGTATTGCCAGCTTCTGATGCCCAGGTTCAGCCTGTCATCCCATTTTCATACCTCTCAACAGCATCTTTGTACAATCTCTAAATTCCAAGCATCTGAGTTGTATAACAGAAGCAGCCTCCAGAACCCAAGATCATCTTCAAAGGCCAAATACAGTCTCACTCTAAGCGCCATAGGCTCATATGCCATAGTACCACCATCAGATTCCATGATACGCCTCTGCGGCTCATGTACAGCCTCTGAACTCATGTACATTCTCGCTTTGCTGTGATTAAAAAACTCACCACCGCTGTTTCAAATTATCGCTGTTCGACTTCCCCAAGAAACAGATATAAAAGTAAGAGGGCTATAATTTATTCTGCATTTTGTCACTTTTAAGGAATGCGCATATGTCATTAGGAATGTATTGGTTGGAGTGTATATAATATGTCATTAGGAATCTAATGGTTGGAATGTACATATCTAACTAGGAATATATTGTTGGAATACACATATACATTAGGAATGTTTTGGTTAGAATGTACATAGGTCATTGGGACTGTATTGGTTTGAATGCATACATGCCATTAGGAATGTATTCATTGAAATTTACATATGTAATATATTGGTTAGAATGTACATATGGCATAAGGTATGTATTGGTTGGAATGTACATACGTAATTAAGAGTGTATTTGGTTGGAATGTACATATGACATTAGGAATGTATTGGTTTCAATATACATGTCATTAGTAATGCATTGGTTAGAATGTACATATATCATTAAAATGTATTGTTTGGAATGTACATGCGTACAAATGTCATTAGGAATGTATTGGTTGGAGTGTATATATGTAATTAGGAATATATTGGTTCGAATGTACATATGTACGAATTTCACTAAGAATGTATCGGTTGGAATCTGCATATGCAATTTTGAATGTATTTGTTCGAATGTGCATATGATATTCAGAATTAATTGGTTGGAAGGTAGATATGTTATTAGGAACGTACATATGCCATTAGTAATGTATTGGTTGTTATATATATGTCATTAGGAATGACAGTATTGGTTAGAATGTACATGCCATTAGGATGCATGGGATTGAATTGTAGAATGTTAGAATTAAGCTACTGCTGGCTGCCAGCTGGGCAGGTCTTGATTTTGCTGGTTATCTTTTTTCCTTTTATGAGTGAACCTTCATCTGAAGGACACTGTGGAAAGGTCATCTTTACAACAATAGGTCTTCAGATGTTATTGGCTGGCAAGGGTGCCAGTTCTCCATGGGCAGATGTTAATTAAAAGACTGATGCTAAAAGAAAATATCTCAAACTGGTTCTCTACAGCCAACACCAGCTGGTGCCAATGTGGTGCCAATTGTGTATGCCCTCTCAATTATATAATCCACTTTAATCAGTGCCTAGTAGTACTTAATCACAGCAGCAACAAGAACTGCAGGAGGATCTCCTGAAAGACCTCAAACATTGGGTGTAAAATGTCTTCTTACCCTCAAGAATTTCTGGAACAAAGCTACATACTGGACGCCTCAAAATCAGGATTCTGTGCCAACCACAGCACTGAGACCGTGCTGATTGCCACCACAGACGACATCAGAACGCTCCTCGACTGTGGAGAAACTGTGGCTTTGATACTGTTCGACCTCTCCGCTGTGTTTGACACCATCTCTCACAACAACCTCATCTATAGACTTTACAACATAGGCGTACAGCAAGACGTCCTTAGCTGGATTACCTTCTTCTTTACAGGATGCACACAGATCATTTGACTACCTCCCTTCACCGACATCATATGCGGTGTACCACAAGGATCATCCCTCAGCCCCACTCTGTTTAGCATATAAACGATCTCCTCTCGCAGGCGTAGTCAGATGCCATGACTCAACATAATTTCCTATGCAGATATCACCCAACTGATCCTTTCACTCACTGAGAACCCCTCCAGCGGCAATACCAACTTCTGCAACGCCATGACCAATGTAGATAAAAGAATGAGAGACAACTGTCTCCAACTCAACTCCACAAAACGGAAGTATTGATCTTTGGGAGGAACACCTCACATGGGACCACACCTGGTGGCCTGCAGGGTTCACTGACAAAACATCGACACCCAAAACATCCCATACCAGAATATCGATGACATAAATATAGATGTACAAAATATCATTTTTTATCCATATAAAATAAAATAATAAATATTAAATATATTAAATAATAAACTTAATTTTTAAAATAGATTTAATATACATTTTAACAAAAATACCAAACTTAACTTAAAAAAGTTAAAAACACATATATAATAATTATTATATATTTGTACTGTAAACAATTAATAAACTATTAATTTAAATGTATTTTATAATTTAAAAATATATACAAATGTAACAAATCAATATATATACACATATACCAATTACACAAGATTTTTGGTAAAAAAACATTCTATTATTAATTCAAACATTAAACTATTTAAAAATATTTAAACGTAAATATCCCACTCCAGTCAATGCAACAGTAGGGAAAGTGTTAGATAGTGGAGGGATTAAATGTACTATTCCCACTGCATTTAGTGAAACAGTACGGAAAGTATTGGATAGCGGAGGGGTAAAAATTACTACTCCCACTCCAGTCAGTGCAACAGTAGAGAAAGTGTTGGATAGTGGAGAGGGAAAAACTACTATTACCACTCCAGTCAGTGCAACAGTAGGGAAATCGTTGGACAGCGGAGGCGTAAAAATTACTATTCCTACTCCAATAAATGCAACAGTACGGAAAGTGTTGAATAGGGGAGGAGTAAAATTACTCTTCCCACTCCAATGCATGCAACAATAGGGAAAATGTTGAATAGTGGAGGGATAAAAATTACTATTCCCACTCCAGTCAGTGCAACAGTAAGGAAAGTGTTGGATAGCGGATAAGTAAAAATTACTATTCCCACTCCAATGCATGCAACAGTAGGGAAAGTGTTGGGTAGCGGAGTGGTAAATGTTACTATACCCACTTCAGTGAGTGTAACTGTAGGGAAAGTGTTGGATTGCAGAGGGATTAAAAATTACTATTCCCTCTACAGTCAATTCAAAATTAAAAACAAACAAAATATAAACAACAAAAAACATTTAAGAAACAAAATACATAATAAAAATATAAATATGATAACAATGTAAATATATTCAATATTATAATATGTATATATAGATATATTACAATGTTAAATACATGTCACAAATACCTATAAATGTTTTACTAAATACAATATAAAAATATTTTTCAAAGACATTTTGTTAGAAATCATTTATAAATGAAACCATTATCACATACATTTATTTTATTTACATCCTACCCTATAACCCCACACAATTCACAACCCACATCTAAATTAAAAATAAAATGTACTTCCATAATGAACATAATTAGTTATCATAAAATAAATATAAATTAAAAAACAAATTAAAACACATAAAAATTAACTCCCCACCCTTTACCCCTATAAACCCCACAACCCACACCTAAACGTAATTACAAAATTCTCATATTTAATTTTCAATTAATGAAATGATATTAACAACGAATTATTAATTAATTAAAAATAAATTACTTCCCACCCTTTTACCCCTATAAACCCCACAACCCACACCTAAAATAAATTAAACAATTTCCATATTTAATTTTCAATTAATAATAATTAACAACTATTAATTAATTAAAATAAATTACTACCCACCCCTTTACCCCTATAAACCCCACAACCCACACCTAAAATTAACTACACAATTTCAATTTTTGATTTTCAATTACTTAATTAATAATAAACAACTAATTATTAATTAATTAAAATAAATTACTTCCCACCCTTTACCCATATAAGCCCCACAACCTGCACTTAAAATTACTTACACAATTTCCATATTTAATTTTCTATTAATTAATTAATATTAATTAACAACAAATTAATAATTAATTAAAAATAAATTATTTCCCAAAATTAACACATAATATCGCAATTAAATAAATATTGATAAATTAAAAAAATTGCTACATTTATTATAATTAAAATACTTCCCACCCTATTCCCTATAAACCCACAAGCCGCTACGGAACTAAAAAACGCAAAATGTAAGTAAAATAAAATTGATAACTCCTAAAAATGTAGCACATATATTAAAAAACATATACAATACTTATACAAAAAAATTACATCACATACATTTAAAATATATACTAAAATACATAACACTAATTTTAAAAAATCGATATTTTAAACAACTATATTTTTGCAAACAATATTATTGACTTCTATATTTTTAAGAAATGATATTTCTTACTTCAAATCGATATTCTTGACCATGATATTCTTGCTGTCGATATTTCTCACTGATGATAATTAGAACTTGATATATTTCTGTAGTTCGAAATTTCCAACTCAATTTTTTGTCTGCACACCGACCAGAGGAAATAGTAAATACACCCACACCAACCGACCATGCATGCAACCGCGGCATCATACTCGACAAGCAACTGTCATGGTCAAATCAACGCAGTCACCTCAACCTGCTTCCACACACTTTGCATGCTCCGCAGAATTTTCAGATGGATGCCAACCAACGCCAGAAAGACCGTTAGTCAGGCCCTCGTCACCAACCGCCTCGACTATGGCAAAGCCCTCTACGCCAGGATCTCCTCCAGCACCTCAGAAGACTCCAGACCAGACAGAACGCTGAAGCCTGGTCCTCCCCAAACAAGTCCACATCGCCCCCCACCTGAAACACCTCCACTGGCTCCCCATCCAGAAGAGATGCCGGTTCAGTATCATCACACACTCCTACAAAGCCCTCCACGACCGAGGGACTGGCCTCCATCAACCATTGACTGAACTTCCACTAACGCGCTAGCCACCTGCACTCCTCTTCACTAGACCTTGCACACCCCCCGACATTTGTCTCAGTGGCAGCCCCTCCTTCTCCTACATCTCTGCCAAAACCTTCCCCTCCAGCTCTGTAGAGCCTCCTCGCTGGCAGACTTCAGAAAGAGACTAAAGACCTGGCTCTTCGATGGAGACACAGCGCCCACATACCCCTATGTGGGCGACTGACAGTAGGGCAGTAGGACCCTGTGGGTCCTCAGGCAGAGTGACCATGTCACCGGACACCAGATCCGGTGACGGGACAGGAAGGGGACAGACAATGATCAGGACAGAGACGTGGATGGACGTGGGGACGAGCAACTGCATGATGTAAGAATAAAGAAGTGTTAAACTAACCTGCGTCCTGTGTATGGTGTACACCCCTGCGCACAGCATGGACACGACAACTGGCGACGAGGGAAAGTGACGAACGACGCGTGGGTCACAGTGCGGAAAACAGATGGCTGGAGACACACCAGGAGCCCACCCTGGAAGTGCAGGAGACAAAAAGAAAGAATGCCCATTGAGCAGCGACGTGGGAGCACATCCCGGTGAAGACGAGCTCGGATGCGGTAAGCGCTGAGAAAAAAGGGGAGTGTGTTGAAGAGGCTGGCGCGAGCCGTCGCGAGAGCATCCAGAGCCTCGGCGGCCATATTTGAATGGGGCGAGTTGAGAGAATAGCACCGAGAACAGCAGTGGGCCGGCCCCAGCGAAAGGGGTGCAGAGATGCTGACTCTCCACTAGTGGTTGGCTGTGCTGTGGGGGAGATGTTGTGAACACGGCCAAGTGATCTCGTATGTCTGTGAAGAGGAATTACATTTGAAGTGGCGGCCATCTTATGAACAGGCAATGCGATTGTGACTGCGGAACTGCGCGAAAACGGTGGCGGCCATTTTGGATGAGGAAAGAAGGACAAACAGAATGGAGCGGCCATTTTAAGGCCAAATAACGTCGGAAAGGAAGGAAATGAAAAGAACATAAAGACAAACTAAGGAGACGAAATAAGGACGGAAAGAACAAAGTTCTGGAGCTTGCTAGCTGGAGAGGAGAGCCAGAGAAGTGACAGGGCAGCTGCAGGGTGCCGCAGTTTGAACTCAGCCAGCAAAGGACAGTTGTGGCAAGGGGTGTAGCTGCTACAAGAAGACTTTTATGATAAACATTTATGAATGGCACATTCAAGAAAAGAGCAGAGGGAAATAGCTGAGCAGACATTTCAAAGCCAGGCAAAGGGCAAATAAGAAGAATAGCATAAGACAAGGTGAATTAAGGAGAACGCGAACAATAAAAAAGGAATAGAGAAGAAATGACAGAAAGAAAACGAAAATAAGAATGGAAAAGGTCTGAAAAGAGAAAGAAAATAAAAGTTTGAGTGAAGAATAAAGGATAAATAAAGCGCATAAAAAGGGCGCACAAGTGAAAAAGGGCAACAAGAGAAAGAAAGAAGACAGTGCAATAAGAAAAAGGAAAACAATAAGTGAAAGGAAGAGAAAGGACATAAAGAAAAAGACAAATCGACAAAGAGAAAGAAGAAAAAGAAAGACAAAAGAAAGGAGCAGAAGAGAGTGGAAGAAGCCAGAGAAGGCTAAATAAAAGACAGAAAAGAGAAATAACACAGAAAAGAAAGGACATAAAGGAAAAAAGTAGAAAAGAAGAAAGAAGATAAAGAGAAAAGAAGAAAATAAAGAGGAAGAAAGAAGATAAAGAGATAAGAAGAAAATAAAGAGAAAAGAAGAAGAAAAGAAGAAAGAAGATAAAGAGATAAGAAGAAAATATAGAGAAAAGAAGAAAAAATATAAAGAGAAAAGAAGAAAATAAAGAGGAAGAAAGAAGATAAAGAGATAAGAAGAAAATAAAGAGAAAAGAAGAAGAAAGAAGATAAAGAGATAAGAAGAAAATATAGAGAAAAGAGAAAGGAAGAGAGAAAAGAGGATAAAGAGAAAGGACGAAAGGAAAGACATAAATATAAGAATAAAGTCGCAGGAAGGATGCAAATATAAGAAAACAAGGAAATAAAGAAGAAGAAGACTAGGAAAGCCCAGAAGAGGCCAAAAAAAAAGGGAAAAATAAAGAAGTAAAAATAAAGGAAAAGCCAGAGATAAGGCCAAATAGAAATAACAAAGAAAAGAGGGACAAAGATCACCAAAGAAACAGAAAAGAGAAAAGGAGAACATAGAAGAAAAGAAAACAAAAGGAAAGACACAAAGACAAAGGAAATAAAATGGGTAAAAAGGAGCAACGTGACAGGACTTTGGCGCAGGAGAAACAGCAACAAAAGGAAAGGACAAAGACATACAATGAGCAGAGCGGACAGGCGCCACCAAGGAAGATCAAGGCAAGAGACACTGCACGGCCAGGACCAAAGGTGGTGAGACAGAAAGAAACAAGGTCGATATTCAGACAACCGGTTCTCCAAAGATTCACTGGCGGTGACGAAAGTGAAAGGATCGATGATAATGGCTGTCTCCGACCGACAACAAACAACAAGGAAAAGATAGCATTTCAAGGAGCTAAAGGCGGATGAAAAAGAAATGGCAGCGGCAACTGCAGTCACATGGAAGGAGGAAGATAGAAGACAAGAAAGCGATGGAGACACTAGATCACGAAGGACATTCAGTAAATAACAGAGACTCATTGAAGAGATGTAGAGTGACAAGTTCTCTCTCTCTCTCTCTCTCTCTCTCTCTCTCTCTCTCTCTCTCTCTCTCTCTCTCTCTCTCTCTCTCTCATTCTTTCACCTTCATCAATATAACTGTGAATGAGGACTATGATAAATGTGTCACGAACATTTGTTTGCAACAAGGGGGGAGATGTCATGACGGAGAGGTTGGGATCCGACAGTGTGGGTGACTGACAGTAGGGCATTAGGACCCTGTGGGTCCTCAGGCAGAGTGACCAGGTCACCGGACACCAGATCCGGTGACGGGACAGGAAGGGGACAGACAATGATCAGGACAGAGACGTGGACGGACGTGGGGACGAGCAACTGCATGATGTAAGAATAAAGAAGTGTTAAACTAACCTGCGTCCTGTGTATGGTGTACACCCCTGCGCACAGCATGGACACGACACCCTAGGGGTGACAGTGTTGCGCTTTACAAATGCTGTCTGATTAAAGGCTGTAGAGGCTGGAGGCCTTCACAGACAGAGAGCATGCTTCATAGACTCCCAGTCCCAGCCACATGGTCCTCTAGCAGACATTGCTGCGGATCAGACTCTTTCTGCTGGAACTTGCAGTTTACTTCCAGCTCTGGAAGCCATCTTCAGTCCTATGAGACCACGCGCAAGTAGGGCACTCTTACAAATGCAAAGCGGCTAGCATCACAGGAGTTCAACCTTTGTTCCACAGCCGGAGGTTTTATTTGTAAATCCTGAAGCTTGTTTGGTGAAATCTGTAATCACTTAACAATAGTCATGTCTAGGTGCTGCCGTCTCCCACAGTTTGCAGCAGAGTGGCTGTCAGGAACCTCTTGTCAATTTAAAATTACTTACACAATTTCCATATTTAATTTTCAATTAATTCATTCATATTAATTAGCAACAAATTAATAATTAATAAAAATAAATTATTTCCCACAATTAACACTAGAAAATCACAATTAAATACTTTAAAAAAAGTCCTAAATGTATTATAATTAAATTACTTCTCACCCTATTCCCTCTTAACCCACAACCCGCTACGGAACTAAAAAACGCAAAATGTAGTTTAAATAAAATTGATAACTACTAAAAATGTAACACATGTATTAAAAAACATAAACAATACTTATAGAAAAAAATACATCACATACATTTCCTGACTGCCCTGCAAGTCTCAAGTCTGATATCATGTGAAGCCAAGATGGCTTCTGGAGAGACTTTGGGGGCTTAATTTTTCTCTTAATTCTACCTGTTAGCAATTGAAAGGTCTGACACCTGCATGCCAGGCGATGGACAGGGTGTCTGCAAGATGGCAATGCAGCACCAGAACTGCCCCCTCCCTGCCTCACTGGAGAGTACTCCTGTCACTCAGAGAAGGCAGATGTGTGGCATCTGGAAAGTATCAGAGAGCAGCAGGCCTGCGTCCAAAATGCTTTCCCAGAAAACTCAATTTAAACTTTTACTAAGGACTGAAAATAGAATAACACTGTGAACTTCCCCAGGATATTTTCAGACAAGGTTATAGAAAGATGAATATAGTGTACAGGGAGGCAAAAGGGTCTGGGGAGAAAAGAACGGATGGAGGTACCTCTACTCATATATATTTCACTCCCTCTCCCCCCCACTTCCATGGTCGTATTATCAGATTATCCTAAGTCAGCCACGTCACTCAATGTCATGATGGACTGCATACTCTGTCTCCAGGTCTGTACTTTTGTCTTACAACCCAATGCATTCTGGTTGTTGTAGTCCCCCTTTCGGCTGATCAGACTAACTCACCTGACCGCAGTGACTCGCAATTGATCATCCCCAGAATGATTTAAGCTAAGTGGCTTTAAGGAGTAAGGTGGCCACCCCACACCTGCCCTCCTTTTCTGAGAGAGAACTGAAACCACACATTTCTACCAGTACTCTGCATTCTGCATCAGCTTGCCTCTTTCAAGGGCCCTGCTCCAATCAATACTATATAGGTGGTCAGGCCTCTGAAGTCAAGTGGTTTGTAAATCAGCAATGCAAAACAGATACGATTACAGGATGACTCCATTACTGCTCGAACTTTTTTCCTGGATTGCTGCAAGATAGCTAAAAAGTTATGGTGTCCTACCAAAATGGCTGCCAGATAGGGCCAAACAGAAAAAGTCCAGACCTTGTTTACTGCCTACACAATAATGTGGTCTAGAATGCTGGCCCAACTTTGGATTAAATCAGAATCCAGGATGGATCATCGTTTCCGATGCTTCTGTTTTCCAACTAAGGATCTCCAATGAGGAATCGGAGACTGGCATACCCGCCCTGACATGCGATGGGAACAGGTGTGCTCCAAGCCGCCTTACCTTCTGCCCTCCTGCCCCAGCTGGACTGTATGTGTGCCGTCATGTACTCAGATTTCAGGTGGGTTGAAGCTGTGTGATTGTTTACTGGGTCAACACTCTGGCGACCAGGAAGTTCCCTCCCACATGTTATTGGATTTGCTGCTGACCACCATGTGCCTGGCTCTGATGCCCATGATGAGGGCTTCCATGCAGAGATCCATTTTGTGAAGACGTCCCCTTTGGATGTGGGACTGTCCTGTGCTGGAGTACATGGGAGATGGAGTCACCAAGAGGCAATACTGCAAATGTTCCGCTTGTGCTAAGGCGTGCCGCTGCAGTTTGACCTCAGTGCATCGGGGATACCTTAGCCCCAAAGGAAAAAGGTGGCTAAAAGAGTTTAAAATCTTTGTTACTGCCAAGGGGTTGAAGCAAGGCGGGTGCAAGGATCTCAAATGAGGAACCCCTCAAGGTGCTCTGACATCACAAGTGGTGGCCTCTTCCGCCTTCAGAACGGGTGTGGTGCTGGCTTGGCGGAGTGCAGGCGGCGCTTCCCTTGAGAATCTGATCTTCCGCATGGCGGTGGGTGTACAGCTCTGGGTTGTAGGTGTCACGGATAGGGGTGGAAAAGGTACAAGTCCATAAGAGCAACACAAGAAAGTGAGCCGTACCCCTCCCCATTCACCTTTTGAAACAAGCAAGGAAGCAGGGCCCAAGGCCAAGTCAATGAACCTGGGGAGTCTAGGGAGAAAGTGAATCTTCCAGTGAATCTCTGTCACCTGGAGAGAGTCAAACTTTCCAAAGGGAAGTTGTTCTCTCTCACAATCAGCATTCCGTCCAAGGAAGATGACGTGAAACTCCTAGTACTCACAGTCAGGTAAACAGAGTACCTTTCCTGGTAGCCATTAACTGTTTATAGATTGCTCCTCGAAGTTTATTTCCTGGATTGGAGAAAGATATCTGAAAAGTTTGGGCGTCCTACCAAAAAGGCTGCCAGATAGGGCCCTACAGAGAAAGTAAAGCACGTTGTAGAAGTAAAGAAAGTGCATGAAAACGGTAGTGGTTGGGATAGGGCCTCTAAAAAAATTAAAATAGAGGACTGACCGGAATCTGCAGGGGGGGGGAAAGATAGGAACAAAAGGTGTTTGAAGTATGGGAGAAACAAAAAGATCTGAGCAGGGGAAGAGAGGTGTGAAAAAGATGTAATAGTAGATAAAAATCCCTTAGAACTGTGTGGATAGAAAACACTGAAGTATCCAACCCATGTCATGTTGCGTCATTGAATTAATGGGCTTCTTGAGAGGAGGGGTGCAAACAGGAAGTAGACAGCACCTTCAGGACCTAAGTCAGGGGCGGCTGGTGACATTTGAAAGTGGTGAGGTGTAAACTAATTTGCCTATCGCACCGCAGCGATCGGGCGCAGCGAGCGAGCCCGAACCACCTTGCATCCATCCATACATCATTCATGCATCCACCCATCTATCCACCCACCCACCCTGCATCCATACATCATTCATTCATGCATCCACCCATCCATCCATCATGCATCCACCCATCATTCATACACCACCCACCCATCCTGCATCCATACATCATTCATTCATGCACCTACCCATCCACCCATCCATCCATCATGCATCCACCCATCATGCATGCATCCATGCATCCACCCATCCATCCACCCACCCACCCTGCATACATCATTCATTCATGCATCCACCCATCCATCCATCATGCATCCGCCCATCATGCATGCATCCATACATCATTCATGCATCCACCCATCCATCCACCCAAACATCCTGCATCCATACATCATTTATTCATGCACCCACCCATCCATCCATCCACCCATCCATCCATCATGCATCCACCCATCATGCATGCATCCATCCATACATCATTCATGCATCTACCCATCCATCCACCACCCATCCTGCATCCATACATCATTCATTCATGCACCCACCCATCCATCCATCCACCCACCCATCCATCCATCCACCCACCCATCCATCCATCATGCATCCACCCATCATGCATGCATCCATCCATACATCCATACATCATGCATGCATCCACCCATCATGCATGCATCCATGCATGCATCCATCCATACATCCATACATCATTCATGCATCCACCCATCCATCCACCCACCCAGCATCCATACATCATTCATTCATCCACCCATCCATCGATCATGCATCCACCCATCCATCCATCCACCCATCCATCATGCATCCACCCATCATGCAAGCATCCATCCATACATCATTCATGCATCCATCCATCCACCCATCCATCCATCATTCATGCACCCACCCATCCATCCATCATGCATCCACCCATCATGCATGCATCCATCCATACATCCATACATCATTCATGCATCCACCCATCATGCATGCATCCATGCATGCATCCATCCATACATCCATACATCATTCATGCATCCACCCATCCATCCACCCACCCACCCAGCATCCATACATCATTCATTCATCCACCCATCCATCCTTCATGCATCCGCCCATCATGCATGCATCCATCCATACATCATTCATGCATCCACCCATCCATCCACCCAACCATCCTGCATCCATACATCATTCATTCATGCATCCACCCATCCATTCATCCATCCACCCATCCATCCATCATGCATCCACCCATCATGCAAGCAGCCATCCATACATCATTCATGCATCCATCCATCCACCCATCCATCCATCATTCATGCACCCACCCATCCATCCATCATGCATGCATCCATCCATACATCCATACATCATTCATGCATCCACCCATCATGCATGCATCCATGCATGCATCCATCCATACATCATTCATGCATCCACCCATCCATCCACCCACTCAGCATCCATAAATCATTCATTCATCCACCCATCATGCATCCACCCATCATGCATGCATTTATCCATACATCATTTATGCATCCACCCATCCATCCACCCAACCATCCTGCATCCATACATCATTCATTCATGCACCCACCCATCCACCCATCCATCCACCCATCCATCCATCCATCATGCATCCACCCATCATGCAAACATCCATCCATACATCATTCATGCATCCATCCATCCACCCATCCATCCATCATTCATGCACCCACCCATCCATCCATCATGCATCCACCCATCATGCATGCATCCATCCATACATCCATACATCATTCATGCATCCACCCATCATGCATGCATCCATGCATCCATCCATACATCATTCATGCATCCACCCATCCATCCACCCACCCAGCATCCATACTTCATTCATTCATCCACCCATCCATCGATCATGCATCCACCCATCATGCATGCATCCATCCATACATCATTCATGCATCCACCCATCCATCCACCCACCCATCCTGCATCCATACATCATTCATTCATGCACCCACCCATCCATCCATCCACCCATCCATCCATCCATCATGCATCCACCCATCATGCATGCATCCATGCATCCATCCATACATCATTCATGCATCCATCCATCCATCAACCCATCATGCATCCACCCATCATGCATGCATCCACCCATCCATCCACCCATCCTGCATCCATACATCATTCATTCATGCATCCACCCATCCACCCACCCATCCATCATTCATGCATCCATCCACCCATCATGCATGCATCCATCCATGCACCCATCCACCCACCCATCCACCGAACAATCATGAATGCACCCACCCTGCATCCATCCATCATTCATGTATTTTTATGACCATATAAAAATAAATGATGGACTCTAACAAGCCTTTAGGATCGATGTTGAAGGATGTGCCAGTTTACATATTACATCACCCCTACCTTTTTATGCCGGAAACCTTCTACCGCCCATGTATTTGCCATCCTGTAAGCCCTAGGTATGTACTATACAAATTCACATACAAACTTACACCAACATGCATGCAATAATAAATGCATATATCATGCTATTCCGCCTCCACCGTTTGTTAACATTTTGAAATGTTATACCCTTAGTTCAAAGAGTACATTATATTTGTGGTGACAGTTGTTAACTCATTTTCTGGAAAATGTTTATAAAATGAAATCTGTTGAAGGCTGTTGTTGCAACTATCAAAAAAGAAATTCTGAGAATTTTTACATTTCCAAAACCCCATGCCGTGAAATAAACGGGTGACCTGGAATAGACGCACACATTTCTGCAGCAGATGCTTTAACACACTGAACTATCTCAAGTCATTTGTGCAAGCTAGTTTACTGGAACACCGAAAAACACACACTCTTACCTTGCTGCCGGTCCCGCACACGTCACAGGCTCACAGCGCCCCTGGCCAATCCTGGCGCCAGGGGCACAGGTACCCTCTCGCCCGCAGCACGCCCATTGGGGCTCCTGATGGGCATGCGCAACGCCGCCAAAACACAAGTGCGCATGCGTGGGCACGGGTAAATATTCACCCTCCGTCCCCACGCATGCGTACTTGTTTTGCCATCTGTACAATCATGTCAATGAATCAACATGACGCCCGCCCAGCGGTCTGACGTCATGTTGATTCATTGACATGATTGTCATGAGGGAGCTGCGGGCGGCGTCGGGCAGGGGGGGCTACGCCCCCACGCCCCAATGGACGAACCGCGCCAAACTGGTGCTGGCACAAAGTCTCAGATCCAGAAATGTTCTTTTTTAGAAGCAGTGTTTTTACTCTTTCATTACTTTTCTTGAAGCGGGGCTTGCTCTAGGTGACTTCCTCCTCAGGAGACAGTACTGCATGGGAGCAAGAGATAGGAACCGTCTGGACTTCCACTGGGCTGCCCGAGAGAGAGGTGCATCAGGACGGCCCGTCCCGCTTGAAGCAAAGACTCTTTGCCATGAACACCCCGCAGGCCACCAGATTCCTAATGAGCGCGTCGGCTGAGGAGGGCAGAGGGGCAGCTGAAACGACCTGCACGCCAGCTTGCACATCCAGCCAGCAGATCTTGCAGATGTGAGAGGCCTGGGTCAGTGCTTAATTTGTAAAAAATTAAGTGCAAGGGCCCAAAGTATTTTTTTGTGAGTCTAATGCACCTGGAGCCACCTCAGCTCCAACCACTGCTGCCAAGTGCTAGTGGCAGCCATACATACAAACGTGCTGGTTCTTTAAAAAGTACCATTGGGTAATTCTACTAAAAAAAATGTTTTAAATAGACACACAGCATGTACCGGTGTTTAGAAAAAGGTGCCAGTGCTGAGCACCGGCAAACACCAGCACAAATTAGGCACTGGCTTGGATCAAAGGAGTTACATCTTCAGAGGTTCCCGCTGGAAAGTATTGCCCTAGACTCTCTAGCAGGCAGGAGCCCCTACAGCACTCTATAGGAGGAGACATCATGCCCTACAGCTTAGCCAACATAGCAGTACCGGTGGCATCAGATATCTACCATATCACATGTTATTTCTCAGCCAATGGTTACGATTTCCGAATCCCAGGTTCAGGCGTTCAGCAAAAAGGATCCTTCTTGGTGGCCATCTTGGGGATCCCAGTGGCTGTGTATTCTTCCAGAATCAAGGTCTATGAGGTGACGCGATACAAAGGGAATCTTGGTAAAAGTCCAGTAAGCGTGTGGTCTCTTCCTGGGTTGTGTGTAACATGACAGCAGTAGCTCTGCATGTCCAGACTCCACCTTGCAATGTAGGTTGGCATCAAAGACTTGGGATTGCCAGAAAGTGGCTGGTGATCTTTCACAATAGTATCAACATTTTGTACAAGAATAGATGGAAGTATTTTCATGCCCACCCTTCTGCCAAACTCACCTTTTTTTGCTTGGAAGTGTACGCACTCGGGGTTGAATATACTCGTGCCTGTGCGTGCATGGATGTGGTCCAGGGATTCAGTACCTGGTTCATGTTGAGTCAATGTGGCACATAGACCCACCAGCCTACCCTCTAGTACAACTTCCATCTGGAATGTAAGTTCAAACTATCCTCTCACATTTACATCTTGTCAGCTCCACAACGCCTCTGAAGCCTCTTAAGCCTGTGTCTACCACTGGCCTTCCTTATGTGTATCTGGCACAGTAACTAGCCATGCCCAGGTAGAAAAAGCAAAGCACAGGGGCGGATTGGCACTGCGGGCACTCTGGCATGGTCCGAAGGGCCGGTGTCTCAGTGCCCTACCAGTCCACAGAGAGCGCTGACAGGGAGAGGAAAGCAGCTTCGCTGTGCGGCCGGCTGTTCAGCAATGTTCAGCTTTGGCTTCTCCTTGACCCCTTGTCCTGCCAGGCAATCACGCTGATGGTGGGTTGGTGAGGGGTGATTCTGTGCCAGAATCGACCTCCCAGGGGGCCAGGTGTTGCTCAGGCCTATGAGCCATTTTCACCTCGGCCCTCCTGGGGCCCATGCAGCTCAGAAACAGTGTTTGCATTTGACACCTCGTCCACAGCCCTTCTCTTCAGGGCATAGTGGGTGAGGAAGAATGGGTCTCACTGCGGGGGCCAGGTGATGTGGAGCACCATCTTCACCTTAGCCCCCCCCACTTCCATGGATGGCCCAGAAGCTGTGTTTTTGCTTTAGCCTCTCTCCTGCCACGCCATTGCCCTGAGGCAGTGAAGGGCTGGGGAGGGCTGAGTAATTTACAAATAGCTGGTACCTCGCTGTTTTCAGGTGCTCCTGTGCTATTTTCAGGTGCTCCTGCGCTGTTTTCAGGTGCTCCTGCGCTGGAGGGCTGGGGAATAATTTTTTTAAAGAAAGGGGCCTCGCTGTTTTCAGGTGCTCCTGCGCTGGAGGGCTGGGGAATAATTTTTTAAGAGAAAGGGGCCTCGCTGTTTCCAGATGCTCCTGCGCTGGAGGGCTGGGAATAATTTGGTAATAGAAAGGGGCCTCGCTGATTTTCAGGTGCTCATCTTGTAGGACATTATCACCTTGGCCCTGTGTCCCTCCCAAGAACAATATCCTTCCACTTATATTCCTTGTGTGTTTCATTAGAAGGGCTCGGCCGCGAATGTGGGCCACGCCCGTGAATGTGGGCCACGCCTCATGAATGTGGGCCCCGCCCCGCAAATGTGGGCCACGCCTCACGAATGTGGGCCACGCCCCGCGAATGTGGGCCACTTTTTTCGTCAGTGCCCGGGCCAAATTGTGATCCCAATCCGACCCTGGCAAAGCAAGCAACATTTGAGGGTACAGAAACAGATATAAGCTCTCACCTTCTCAGGGTTCAGTTTTCATGGCCTCATGAGAAAATGATAATAAAGAACTGGAATAACCCACTTACAGGGTCTCGGCGGCGGGGGGAGCGCCCAAATCTTCCATACCCTTCATACGTAGTAAAAGGAGACACAGGAGCCTTTGTCTGCAGGAGGAACCCAGATTTATTCAATAGCCCGGGCTATGGAACAGAGTCTCAAGCTAGTCAGAGACAAAACCCAGGAGGCTGCTACTTCACTCTGTAGCTTACATGCCTTTTATATGTTTCTTAGTATATTCATTTGGCTGTTATTCCATTATTCACTCAGGGCAGTGTTTGTTGTTGATTAGCTGGACCCAGGTGGTGTTTGTAGTTAGTGACCTGGTCAAGGCTTGGTACACAGAGAATTATCCACTCTATGCTTGTAGTTGTTGACCTGGTCAAGGCTTGGTGCACAGAGCATTGTCCGCTCTGCTTTGATCAGGGCTCTTTCTTTCAGGTGATTGTTCAACTGCCTGATCAAAGCCGGGTCTTTCAAGTCATTGTTTACCCACCCTGATTAGGAGCCAGAAGTCAGACCATTGTCCAGATAACCTGATCAGGATGTCAAGGATGTGTTATCAGGCTGGGAGCAGGAGAGGAAAGATGAGTCATTAACTTGGGGTGAGGGCCGTGTGGCTTTCTGATGAACTGCAGACGGGTGACAGTTCCTGGGCAGAAATGCAGGCCTACAAAAATGGATTTTTGTCGTACTGATAGAATTTTCCTTGTGCAAAAGAAAAATGACCAGGTGTGTCCTGTGAAGGTGTTTGCCACGAGATGGCAATGTTAAAAACCAATGGAGTCCTCTTAAAAATTATTGTTGATTGAAAAATACTTTTCCTCAATACCATAAGCTTCACAGCTGGCCTGCCAAGGTCCCATTTTTTTTTCTTTAGTGTGAAGGTAGCTTCTGCGAAGGGGTGAAAACTTTTACAAGTGTATGGTGATGTTTATACTTCATTTCACCAAACACCAGAATGTCATAGATGTAAAACACAGCTAGGGATACTGTAGATTGCTCTCCATATTTCCTTCTGAAAAACCTATAAATCTGTCCTCTTTTCACTCTCTCTCTCGCTCTTTTTCGCTATATATATATATATATATATATATATATATATATATATGTATACATATATATATATATATGTATACATATATATATATATATATATATATATATATATATATATATATATATATATATATATATATATATATATATATATATATATATATATATATATATATATATATATATATATATATATATATATATATATATATATATATATATATATATATATATATATATATATATATGTATATATGTAGGAGAGTAGGGTCTGCAATCCTATGATCACCCCAGATTTTTGCTTTTTGCTTCACTGGTTTACGACTTCCCTGGCTGTGGGCCTGCTAATCAGACCCACAGCCTAGCTGTTCTCTCACTAAATTGACACATGTATCTTAGGTGCATTTACCAATTGGTACTGGGCCACCTTATCAGTCCCTGTATCCAGGGCAAAGGTGTACCCAGGGCCTACCAGGGGCTGCAGCATGTATTATGCCACCCCTGGCAGGTCATCTAAATCTGACACAACTGGCTGCACGACAGCTGGGGCAAGGTGGTGTAATCACCCTTTGCTTTAGATATAGTATACCTATATCTAACCCTAAAATGGACACATGTATTCCTATCAGTCACTCCTATGGCAGGCCTTAACAGTCCTGAAGGCAGAGTGCTTGGAATTATGTGAGATGGTGCTCTAGCATGAGCCACCCTGCACCAGCGGGCACCATCTAAGCGCTTGCGGTTTGCTGCACGTCCATCCTCCGGATCAAGACTGACCAGCTCGACGAGACCCGGATTCCCTGGCACCTCTGACCTCTACCTGCATCATCAGCCACGCTGAGATTCGTGTGTGTGATGAGACCTGAAGGGACCGGCCATCTTCAAAACTGCACGACGCTTATCCAGCACGACCGCCGAGGGATCCTCGAGTGAGTGCTTTGGGGTTTGAGAAGCCCTACCCCTGAGCAGCTCCAGCACCGAAGTCCAGCCCCCCAGCATCCACGAGATCTGCGTGGGGCCCTTCTGCTCTTTGCTGCTCACCGCGTTGTCCGGCTACTTGACTGCTGGCTTGAGGCCCTCCTGACGATGAACCACGACACTTCCATCGCTGGTCTGGTTGCTCCAGACTGGCCCTTTCTCCCTTCCAAGAGAGGAGCACCCCGGACCCTACTGGTCCACTCCAGACGCCATTTTGAGTCCACCGCGTGGGCTTGCATTTGCCAAGAGTTGTTGCCCCAATCCTGGGTCCAGCATCGCCGACAGCAGATACCTTCGTGGGACAGCTCGCACCTCCATCCTGGTCGCCGACAACGCCTCCTGGTCCGAGAGACTGCAGAGCCCAGCGTCGCCCACTCACCTGGTCAAGGTGACTTCATCCGGTGCCATCCTGGTGCCCACCTTATCACTGGCTAGTGATTAAGAACTGAGTCCCCTCTGCTTTCAGGTCGTCTCCATCACCGGTCCAGGCTTGGATCACATCGAACTTCATCACTGGTCGCCTGCCAGCAACTTCTTCTTTCAGGCTCCATAGACTGTAACGAGGATTCCCGACGTCTTTTGAACCCTATACAGCCGCAGCCCCTGGGCTAGGTAACCTGAGCATTCAGGTGCTCCAACATAGGTTCACTATCTAAGTGTCCAGATCCTTTTTCGTTTTCAGCCTAACTAGACGGATTGGTCCGATATCTGTAACTTTACGAAATCTAGCATCCATAGACTTTGTCCCGCATCCCGCGTGAGAGTGCACACTCTGCACCCGATCCCCCTAGGCCTCCTGCTCCTAACCTGAAGGTTCAGTAGTGTAGTCCTAGCGATCCTAAAGCCTCTGGATCCAGTTACTTACCTGCTAGTATTTCGCATTCCACTTTTGTAGTATATGGTTTTCCGTGCCCCTCGGGCATTTGTGTAAACTGTGCAACTTAAAGTATTTTCTTAAGAGTTTTGTTATGTGCTTAGCTCCCTGACTCATAAAGAGTTCAGTGTAGACTTGTTATAAATAAATATCCTTTTATTTTCATAACAACTTGTGTGGTGTCCTTTCACTTGGTGTTCAAGGGGTATATGTGATGGTATAACAGCTGGCTTAACACGCCCTCTAGAGTTGAAATGAAATGAAAATAGATTTCTAAAGCGCATGGCTGCCCTTGAGCGTCCCAGCGCTAAATGTACACTCAGACGGAACTCCTCTGATCAACACTCTGAGATTTTAGTCGTTATGGGGGAAAATAAAAGTTTTCAGAGTTTTTCGAAATCTGGCCAAGCTGGGTTCTTTCCTCATTGCTGTTGGGAGGGAGTTCCACAGCTGGCCAGCATTTATTGAGAAACAACGTCCCCCAGTCCTTGCTCTTTTTGCTCTCGGGATTACCACCAGGTTCTCCTCGCCAGAGCGGAGCGTTCTTGATGATTTGTAGGAGCGGATCAGGTCTTTTAGGATCGGAGGACCTGTCCCTTGGAGGACTCTGAACACGGTACAGAGCGCTTTGAATTTCACTCTCGCTCTTATGGGCAGCCAATGGAGCGCTTTCAAGGCCGGTTTAGCTGATGCTCTTCTGGGTGTATTAGTCAGCAGTCTGGCAGCTGCATTCTGTGCCCTCTGGAGCACGTTCAGGGTGTACTCTGGCGCTGCTAGGAAGAGGGCGCTGTTGTAATCCAGTCTTGACAGAATAAGGCCCTGTACTAGTAATTTTCTGGATTCTGGGGGAAGAAGGGGCATGGCTTTCCGTATTAAACGGAGCAGACCGTAACAGCTCCCTGCAGTTTTTTTCGCCTGAGTGTGCATCGACAGTTCCGGTTCTAACCAGATGCCAAGACTTTTTATGGATTCTTTCGGGGTCAGGGGCTCCCCTAGACAAGAAGGCCACATACATTTGGGGAGGGAGGTACAGAGATTTCCCAGAAGCATCACCTCTGTTTTAGAGCCATTAAGCTTGAGTCTCGAGTCTGCCATCCATGCCATGATGTTGGTAAGGCAGGTGGCAAACTTTTCTCCGTGGCTCTCTGCGAGCGATAGCGAAACAATCAATTGGGTGTCATCCGCATACGTTGCGAGTTTCACTCCAACGGGTGCAACCTCCCCCTCCAGTGGGGCCATATAGACGTTAAAAAGTGTAGGGCTCAGCGATGAGCCCTGCGGGACACCACACTGAAGGGGGGTGGGCACTGATCTTCTATTGCCCTCGCACACTTGATACGTTCGCTCACTCAAGAAAGACGTCAGCCAGGTGAGCGCCAACTCTCTTACTCCCAGCTCTTCCAGCCGGTGGATCAAGATCTTGTGATCCACCGTGTCAAATGCGGCACTCAGATCCAGGAGGACCAGAGCTGCTGATCCTCCCGAATCTAAGATGCACCTGCCCTCTTCTACCATAGCAATCAGCGCCGAGTCAGTGCCCTGACCGTAAGCATGAGCGGATTTTGCGGATTGGCAATCCGCGAATTTTGCGGATTTGCGGATTCGCAATCCGCAAAATCCGCGAATTCCCGCGAATTTGCGGATTTTTTTTTTTTTGTGTTCGCCCGTGTTTCTGCCAGTTCGCGAGGGTTTTTACAATTTCGCAATTTGCGAACTTACCTGTCGGGTCGCAAGTTTTGCGAACTTGTTGTTTCTACGTGTCCAGCCTGTTTGGGACACTCTTCTTCATCACTGCCACTCTCTGTCACCACTGCCACTCTCTGACTACTCATGCCACCCTCTGGCCCACCCATGCCACCCTCTGTTTCATCACTACACCCTCTGGTTGTCCAGTGTACATTATTTTCGGCAAAGCAAAGCACACCTTCCCTGCCTCAAGTGACCTGAATTAATTTGGGGCTGATTAATGTGTCACAGAATATTTTTTTAGCTGGCACCTGCTTCCTTAGTGCGCCCTGATTAGTGATCTTTTGCACTTGCTAAGTGCTTTCATTGTTGCAAAATTAGTTACAACACCTGCCCTGCCCCAACTGACAATAATGAATTAGGGGCTGATTAATGGATTTTAACTTCCAGCCTGGCTCCTGCTTGTCTCCCTTAGCTGTAATTCAGGACCTTTGTGGCATATGTGTAACTATTCTGAGGTTCAGAGCAGGGTCACATAATAGTTTCAACTGGCAACTGAACTCTGGAGGGGCCCCTCAGGAAGCCCTACAGGAAATGGCTACTAATGATGTGCCTGAACTTTTGAACCTGGTAAGTAGTTACTTTCAGTTTTGCCAAGATCGTATTTCTGCAATTTCGCACTTATTCGCGGGGCGCGAACTCACGCTAACAGTGCGAGCAGTGCGAGCAAAATCCGCTGCTCGCGGATTTGCGGATTTTGCGGGAAATTCGCAAATCTCGCGGATTGCGGATTTCCCGAAAATCCGCAAAATCCGCGAGCGGAACGGATTTTCCGCCCACGCCTACCTGACCGGGCCGAAAGCCAGTTTGGGAGTGCCGCAGCAGCTCGTTGGTTTCCAAGAAGGACGAGAGCTGCCGGTTGACCCATTTCTCTGCGATTTTTCCCATCCCTGGCAGTAAGGAGATTGGCCGAAAGTTGGAAAAATCGGCGGGGTCAAGCCCAGCTTTTTTCAACAGGGCTTTTACTATGGCCCGCTTCCAACTGGGGGGGACCTGGCCAGAGGCGAAGGAAGCGTTAAGTAAATCTACTGCCGGTCCCGCTATGACATCCGTAAAATGCTTTAGGATGTGCATAGGCATAGGATCCATCGGTGAGCCACTTTTTTGCGCTGCCAGCTCTTTACAAAAAGCTTCCCTGGTAATCGGGACAAAGTTGTCCAGCACAGCTCTGTCGGCGGCCAAGCAGATCTCCCCTGAGACCAGTCTCTGTCGTGGCTTGGGGAGGCCGGCTATGATGTTTTGGATTTTATGGTCGAAAAACTGGGCCAGAAGATTGCAGCGATCCGAGCTCCCCTCTGGGAATCCTGAGGGCACTGGAACTTTGAGCAGCTCTTTGAGAATTTTATAAGTTTCACTCGAGGAATTGGCTGACGATTTTATCCTGTCTTCAAGGTAGGCCGCTTTGGTGGATTTGCGTGCCGCTTTATAAGTTCCCATGGCTGCCCTGTACTCTTCTTTGGTATTTACTGCCCAGTTTTTTCGCCAGTCCCGTTCTTTCTTTTTACATATTTTCCTCAGGAGACCTAACTCGGGGGTGAACCATGAGGATTTATGGGCCCCAGTCTTCCTATTAGCTATTTTCAGGGGAAGTACAGCATCTAAAGCCGTACCGAGCCAATCGCAAAAGGCATCGTCGGCTTCTAACGGGTCCCTACTAAGTACCGGGATGGTCTGTGTCAACTTGCAGGTTAGATCATTGATAGGGAGTTTCGACCATACCCTCACTGGTACTCGTGCTGTGGCTGCCGAAGGGGGTGGGGGAGCTGAGGCAAAACCCACTTGAAAAGGGATCAGGAAATGGTCGGTCCACGGGAGAGGCAGGGGCGGCGACGTGGAGAGAAGGGGAATGTTGGAAAACACCGTGTCCAATAAATGGCCCTTGACATGAGTGGGCTCCTGGTTATGTAGGATAATGTTCCCCAGCCCAAGTTCAGATCTTAGATCGTTCGCTACTTTATCCTCCGGTGAATCGAAATGGAGATTCAGATCTCCAAGCAGGAGGAAATTGGGTGCCGATGCTATCAGCATTGGGGCCTCTTCAAGCAGAGAATTTGCGAATTGTTTGATATTGCCCGGAGGTCGGTAGATCAGCAACCCCGACAACGAGTCGTTGGGGGACAGTTGGATCTTAAAGCTGCAACTTTCTGCGTCCGAAATGGACCCTTCATCGGCCCTACATGCCAATGTATCCTTATATATGATAGCCAGCCCACCCCCTCTACCCAACGGTCTGTGCAAACAAAAGATGCAGGATCCGGGGGGAAGGGCGTTCACCACGTCGAAATCAGAACTGTCCAATGTCCAAGTTTCCGACAGGAACAGAATATCTAACTTGTGATCTAAAATCAGGTGGTGGATATGTAAGGAATGCCTCGGTAGGGATCTACAATTCAGGAGAGCCAGCCGTAATGGTTCCCTGGGAGGGGGAGCATTCAGAGCCTCTTTGCTCCTATTGATGCAGAGGTCGCAGACTTTGAAAAGCGCATCCAACCTCAGTCCCCTTGGACAAAGGCAGGAGGCTTTGGGACATAGATGCATAAGTTGTTCTTGTGAGTATGTTAGGGGTACTCGCACTGCATTGGGCAGCGTATCTGGCCCTAGGTCCGTACTGGCCCGGATGGGCCCAGACGGGCTTGCCTCTGGCGCGCCTCCGGCGCGTCATCGGCGCGCCCGCTGCGCGGGCGAGTGAGTGCGGCCATTTATGAAGCGCGAGGGCCTGTGTTCGCCCTCGCACTAGAGCGCTAAGTGCCCTCTTCCCCTACCCAAGATGGCGGTTCCTTCCGGTTTTCCCTTGTCGGTAGCCCGAGGTAAATAGGAGCCCAGTAACGGCTCGAAAATGCCCCCAACAGCTTATTTAGTCATACGCTATGCTAAGCAGTGCATTAAAAGAGTAAACACAATTTTATAACAAACTTCAAATTAAGAGTTTAAAAAGCGTGATCGGCTCAGCAATGCCGTGTGGTGTTCGGCTTAACTCCCTGTGTGTGTCAGGGGAGGCGCCTTGGTGTACAGGGTGCGCGCAAGGCTCCTGCCTTGATTTATAGCGCGAGGGCCTGTGTTCGCCCTCGCACTAGAGCGCTAAGTGCCCTCTTCCCCTACCCAAGATGGCGGTTCCTTCCGGTTTTCCCTTGTCGGTAGCCAGAGGTAAATAGGAGCCCAGTTACGGCTCGAAAATGCCCCCAACAGCCTATTTAGTCATACGCTATGCTAAGCAGTGTATTAAAAGAGTAAACACAATTTTATAACAAACTTCAAATTAAGAGTTTAAAAAGCGTGATCGGCTCAGCAATGCCGTGTGGTGTTCGGCTTAACTCCCTGTGTGTGTCAGGGGAGCCGCCTTGGTGTACCCTTGGTTTAGCCTAAAGACTGCCTAAAGACTGCTCTTGTCCATGCTACTAGGATAGCTGGTCTATAAGGTTGACTTACAACCAATCATCAATAAGGGTTGTTTGGTATGATACAAAGTGATCACTAGAGTAGTGAGCACTATATATCAGGCCAACTTCTCACAATATATATATATATATACATATATTCCACTCCTTCCTGCTTCTCCAGGCACGGCACGCAGGACACAAAGACCACCACACAGCTCGTCCAGTACAACAGGTCAGTTTATTATCGCCTTAGTTCTCCTTCTGGCATGACGCGTTTCGGGTATTGATCACATAACGGTACACTGGTTTAATAGACCTTTAAGTACTCATTTTTTTCTCCTTTGCTGAGCACACCACGTGATTCATGAAAAGTGAAGATATACTTAAACATATAAGGCGAGTGGCTCTTTCATTTTTGTGAAGACAGCACATATGGACAATTAGATATTGTGATCAAATATATACTAACTATTCACATATAATTATAACTGCATGAATGCATATGCGGTAAACATGGACTGGATTTGAACAAATTTACAAGTATAAATTACTGCGGCATATGTTCTTTCAATCTATACAATTTGAATAATTTAAATACTTTTCAATAAATTATACATTTATCCATTATTTACACATAACCTCATTGTACAAAAAATATCTATGTACATATATATATATATATATACAACTCCATCATCTATATTTTGTAATATATATTGACATATAATACAAATAAGAATAAAAAACATGTTTTTGCAGCTTGAATGCTGCCAATATGTGCAAAACTATGCCACTATGTAAACCTGAATATTCTCATTTTACCAGCTCCCATGTTACTAGATACTCAGTTAAAGCCATTGTGCAAATTATCTGCCTAAATGCAGACGCATATGTGCAACTACGCATATTGTGCAAAATTTGATCTTATATCATAAATCCAAGTGCAGTAAACATTACTGAATAGAATTCATATTATACTTATGACAACTGAGCCCAGTTGTCAAGAAGAGCTCACTCAAGATTCTATATACAAACAAAGTGCTAAGTGCAATATAAGAAAATGAGCAAATGCAAAAAAGGATTTTTTGCATTCAAAAATGTGAATATATTTACAGTGAAGCTATATGCAGAGTTGGCAATTTCATTGTAGGTAATAATGATTTGTCAATAAAACGGTATAAGACAATGTTATATGTGGATCAGTTACATTATTCGCAGGGAGCATATTTCTTCTGTTCAATTTGCTCTCATATGGACAATGTCATCATTCTATATAAGTTCATCAAGTACACCAAATTTGACAAGTTTATCCATCCAATAGCAGGGCACTGTATACATCTTTTCCTTTCAGATCATATTTCCTATTATGTTCATATCTTCAGAAGTTTATAAAAAAAGGGGGAAATAGAAACAAACAGGTTGATCTAAAGAAATGTATGTAAATCCTCTGTGTTATTTAGACCTTGGGGAAACTTGCAGTTGAGATTCAAGATGTATTTGGTCTCTAACTGTCTATACATATATATATATGTATATATAGATTGACAAAGCCTGCTGCGCAGGTGATACACATCTCTCTCTTGTTGCGGGGTCGTGTGGGACCTGAGAAACAATAAATAAGCCAGATACCAACTCACCTGAGTACGTGCCTCTTCTTTGCTGAAGTTGGAGTGTTCTTGGGGAGATATATATATATATATATATACACACACACTGTACAACGATTTCCAAGAGTGAAGAAAATTCCATGACTCTCCGGGATGCTTCGTTACTTTATCTAGCAAAAAACGCCTCTACACTAACCCGTTTCGCCTTTCGGCTTGATCATGGTGTTGCATGAGGACTGCCTGTTCCGATTCCAAACACGTACAACCCTCAACAGTGAAAGAGGACTGGCTCAATACATATTACATAAACAGATCACCACAGTTCCCATCATCTAACTATTCAACAAGTGTTTCTAAATATAATAAGCGCAATGGAAATCTGTTACATAATGTACAGCTGTCATTTCACACAGTTCATTATGTGCAATATATTTATTGCACGTAATGGGTCTGCTATAAGCAGACCCGCTCTTTGAGGCCCAACTCGCAAAAGCTGTTCTGTACCCCTGGCTTTACGAAGGCTCGTCTAGGCGATAGGTCTTTCACGGTGGTGGCGGCCAAACTGTGGAACTCCCTGCCAAGCAACCTCCGTCCCATTGATTCCGAGCCTGTTTTTAGGAAAGCAGCTAAGACCTGGCTTTTCAGGTCAGAGTAGGGGTTTAGGGCTCTCTGCTCTGAGCTTCTTGTTAGCCTATTGCCTACTGCTAGAGCGCCGGGACACCTCTGTTTGAGGTAGCTGTTTTGCACTTTATAAATGTCGGTATCATTATTATTATTATTATTATTAATACCGAACAAATTCTGTATTTTTAACACCACATTCCAGCCCAAGTGGGCATTATATTGCACAGAAGCCAGTACGCACCAAACGCACTGTGACAAAAAAGGGAAATTGGTTCCTTTCTGTGGTTCCTAAATCAAAGCACGAAATACTTTATGGAGTAAGACACCAAAAACTTTTCTGACCTCAATGGTATATATCCTAACATGTCCCACAATTATTTCAAAAACATAATCTTCATTAAAATCATATTTATTAAAAACTTAATCAAAAGCAGCATAATATAGGCAACAGTTTTGCATATAAAAACACAATCACATTACATTGAAGTTCAACACATTTACATGTAAACAAACGCACTGTGAGACAAAATTTGTTATGCAAACATCAGTCTATTTACAACAAATTATTGAATAGTATGCTACACTGTATTTGATCTTTGATTTGTAAACAGCTGTTTTTACTCTTCACCGTTATATTTTAGTGATTGTCTCACTTATTAGTATCACGATGAAACTTCTCATAGAGTGGCTGAGCTGGCGAACACCACTGCTAAAATTGTGGTGTTCGTTTAGCTACTCCTCATGCCTCACTTGTACTTTCTACCTGTGTACACACACAGAAAAAAGAAAAAAATTATCAAAATTATAAATAATAATCTGATTAAATCACAACTATATATACAAATCATTCTTAAAAAAGCCACGTTCCAATTTAGATAGACAAACTCCAAAGGCATAAAATTAAATTAAATGTAATATTTCCAAAGAGCTGTAAACAGCTGCCACTTTCACTTCTCAAACGGTATTAACATACTAAACAGCCTCAATTATCACTGATTCGTGTATAATTTGTACATACTCCTTATGCTTTTAATTAATTGTTTTTTTACCCCTGATGTAAAGCAAATTCCTCACTAGAATTTAAACCTATGGGTATCAGTGTTTCAAAGTCTATAATACATTTGGACTCAGGAATCCTCAGTTGCCGTTCTCTATCACCTCCCCTTTCCTGCTGTTTGACTGAATCCAAACCCACAAAGGTTAATACCTTCTCAATTTGGCTGTGTATTTCCTTAAAATTACGAGCCACTGGGTAGTGTTCATCATTCCGCCTTAATGCTTGTTTGTGTTCCAGCACCCTCTTTTTGGCCTTGTGTATAATGCTACCTATATACTACTCCCCTCAAGGGCAAATAAGGCAGTAAATGCAAAACTCAGTATTAAAATCAAAGCTACCTTTGATTTAAAGTCCCTCTTAGTGCAATTACTACTATTTACACAAGCTTTACAGCGCATACAACACGTGAAGCCCCGTATGCTCCCCACTTGCTCCCCCATCCCTCTTGAGGTTACAAGATTGCGACTTAGATCATCTTTTAATGATCTACTTCTTCTGAATGTTATTTGGGGGGACTCATGTAAGTATTTTTCAAGTATGGGTCTGTTTTTAGAATGTGCCAGTTTTGATTTAACCAGTTTTTTCGTGTTAAATCAAGAAACCCTACATCTGAATTACTTTCATTCCTTGTTCTTTCCTATTCCTATCACATACAAGAGCACACTTTTCACTTCCCTCCTCCATTCTGGAGCAACCTCCTTAAAAACCAATTATATAACTATGTCTCAACTTATGTCTTCTATACAATGAATAAAATAGACAGTTTTGTTTAAATTCAGTGGGTATCAACATTTCCTTTTCATTTCCTTTTCTCAGTTGTCCGTTGTTCTTTAGCCTGGGATGCTCCCGGACAGCCATGCGCTTTACAAATCTTATTTCATTCATTCTTTCATTTCATTCTTTTTTGGGCAAGGTGCACTATGTTGTATATTGATTATTATATGCTTAATATGTTTTTGCATACAAACTAAAATTGGAAAAAGTGTCTTGATCTACTCCAAGATCGAAATCTGGCCAAAAGTCTTTAAGGGGTTTTAGTTACCAGTAACAAGATTTTGCAAGTTGAGACAAGGCATGCCTACAGTCTGCAGTTCAACCTGTCGCTGTAGTAAACCACCCTGACCACTTTACCCCTGTGCCCATCATCCTAAATTGGCTGTACATCGAAGCTGGGAATAACTTCAAATTGGTTTATATCACACCCAAGGTGATGCTTTCCGATTCACTGAAATATTGGTCGCAAAAACTGACTAGCTCCGGCCCTCTGGAGCCCGCACTCCACGCTTCCAGGACCCCAAGAAATGAATGACCACAGCAGATTTGTTCTCGAGGGGGTCCTGCGGTCTAGACCTTCATGCCTCCACATTAAGTACAAACCAAGCTTTCGAGCTATTCTAACATGACACGAATCATCTCCTCATCCAGTGATGGTTTCAAGAATGACCTGTAACATGAATATTCAAGTGTGAACACTAAGGTTTCGGTTATGCCAGAAAAATTGCCAAACTCACCAAAAAAGCCAATATGTCAATCAGTCTGTCGAATTGTGAGGCGTCGCTGCAGTACAGGGAATCACATACTGAACTGATGTCTGGGAGAGAAGCGATAAGAGTTCTCCAGGCAACAGAGGTCGCGCCTCTCATGCATGCAGATGTAATGCAGCAAGATGGGAACAAGTAATAACAAGCATTAGCAATGCAATCGGTCTCGCCTTTGGGACCTTATATGTATTTACCTATGCAGCACATTAGCCTGGGGGCTGAAACATCTACTGTTCTTTAATAATGGAGGGAAAGTAAGCACCAAACTGCGTGATACGCCAGGTATGGAAACACATGGAGAGAACTATTGCCTTTCAGAGGGAAATGGTATAGTCCAAAGCTCTGTTTAATATAAAATCAGGGCCTTCGGTGGTCATCTCACTGAAAATACAAGATTTGAAAAAATATTATTGTCTGCAGGTGCTCGTGGATGACAATTTCTATGGACTGGAATCTCAAGGATGCTAAAGTGATTCTGGTATTTTACTCACGTCTGCAGGTTGTTTTCTTTCAAAAAAAGTTAAATAGAGGCAGTTGCCAGAAAAAAAAGTCTCTCAGCAGAAAGCAATTCTGGTATTTTACTGACCTCTGCTGGCCGTTTTCTATAAAGAAAGTTTAATAGAGGCGGTTGAACAGACAAAAAAGTCCCTAAGCGGAAGCAGACAAGTCTGATCTCCAGAGCCCACAAAGTACATAGACATATAAATATATAATAAGTATATACTAAAGTATATACAAGAGGTCTCGAATGCTCGACGTAAAAAATGAAGTCTAACGGGGTTAGTAGGAGAGTAAGACTTCATGTTTACATCAAGTAAGTCAAGTGATTGCCAAATTAAGCTTGCAGAAAACTGATTCACTGTTTGACCCTCAGCATACCTTAGGGCTGACATTTGGAGATCCATACTTGCGGTGTCGGCACAAATGCCTCGTTCCTTAAAATGCTCAATGGGGCCCCCGGTGAAGCTTCATCTGAGAGTGTGGACACAGACCTAAAGGAGCTCTGGACGGGGACTCGGCCCTCGTCCCTCCATTGGCGAACATCACCCCTCCACTTCTGATGAGCTTTCCATCCCTACTGCACCATCAGACCTCCATAGAGGCACTTTATGAACTGGTAAGTGAAGGGGAGGGGAGGTCATTGTGTGTAATTGTCAACTCCAATGCTCGTGTTTCACATTGTGCAGCTTGGAATGAGGTGACGGCGACTGCCGGGCATGTGCTGGCTGTGGAAAAGAACAGATGTGCTCTGCGGAAATATACCTGCTGGGATTTATGATTTAAAAAAATATCTTGCTAACTGGAAGTTGTTCCAGCGTTGACTTGGAAGATGCGCCACTTCCACAGCTGTTCAATAAAAGCCACAAGTTCCTTTCGCGTCACTTTCCCCATGTTAAAAGTGACGCAAACGTGGTGCAAGAGACTTGTAAATCTGCCCCTAGGTGTGCGGCTTGTACCGGACACAAACCAATTTAAGCCCTACATTTACACCATATTCATTCCCCAGCCCCCCACCCCACCCCGCCCCCCCCAACCCCCGTAGTGTTTCCAGCCCGGGCTGAGACAGCTTCCCGGGCACACAAGCAGCCGCACCTGAGTACTTCACAGGTCTTTACAAGCCCATTTACTTGCTAACGAGGCTTTTTAGGTTTCGGCTACCGTCCCACTGCGTAAGCAGTGGGTGGGCGGAGCCGAAATCTTTTGTTAGTAGTAGGGGGGCCTGAACACGCCCCTCTTCTCCATTGGCTGGCCTCGTAAATGCTGGCCAGTCATTGGAGGAGAGGAGCGTCACTGAGTTCAGGGCCCGCCTTGACGCGATTCGGGGGCGTTTCCGTGTCTTTTTTTAAGTCCCGCCCTCTCCTCTTCCCATTGGCTGGAATTTTACCTTCCAGCCAATGGGAAGGGGAGAGGGCGAAAAACACGCCCCCGAATCTGCCGGCCGGGACACCCCCGTGACGTCATTCCCCGGGCCGCGCTGTGATTGGCTGCCGGCCCGGGACCTGACATGTTTTTCTTATTAGCAGTATTTCGTATTCATACCGGTTTTCATTGTGACTAAATGCAATATATATATTTTTTTTCCCGGATATTGCCCTTACAGTCCAGCAATCAATCAGAGAGGGGCAACCAAGGAAGACGGCACAATCGGAGCCTGGAAGTGTTTACTGCTATATAAATATATCTGAAATATATATACACAAACATATATATCATACTTCAGAATTTCATTTTGAAATCACCCACAAATATTACAGGACGGAGATGGGTTTCTGGTGGTAGAAAAGTATCCCGAAGCACGGGTGGTTCTGCGCTGAGGCTACCTGCGGAAGTATGCAGTGCTGATCATCAGCCGGTCGTCTGCAGAGCTGTGTCTTTGATGGAGCGGTCGCGGCCGGGCAGGGAGTTCCCCATCTTTTCAGACACATCTTTTCATTCGGAACCAGCAGACAGGTCACCCTGAGCCAGTGCCGAGGGTAACTAACTACGTCGCACAAAACGGCCAATTCCGTTTTTTTTCTTCTTAATTTTTGCTTCGAAGCTCCACATGAATTCGGCAGTCTGGCTATTTCCCGACCCTGATCTGCATGTTTGGAGCCGTCGAGCTGCACCTGTTCCCAGTGGCGTCACTAGGGGGGTGCGGACCGCACCGGGTGGCACCTTCACGTGGGGTGACACCGTGACACCGACCAAAATGCAAAATAATGGAACCCCGCGGACCAGCCTGCATGGCCCTTAACTAGGACATTTTTCATTCAATACGCACTTTCTTCCTTCGGCACTGCTCAACGCCTGGCCCAACCCTTGCAGTTACTTTAGTGCGTCAGAAATACGCTTTCAAGTGTGGGTGGGACTGGGACCTGAGTCTATAGGTGAAGGGCATGCAACGAAGCACCATGTTAGAACATGAGAGTATACTGCGGCGATAGGTCGGAAAATATAACAACGAGGGCTGAGTTTTCGAAGACATTAAAATGATACGAGAGGGATTCTTGTCAAGAAAAGAAGGTTGCCTTGACTTTAAAACAAAAGTCAGGGTGTTGTTTTTATGTATTAACATGCGCCGACATGCATCATTTTCTAATAATTAATTCTAGATAGACGTAAAGATTACCTTGCTCGTGTTTTTTTTGATAAATAGGTAAACTTCCGTTGTACATTTTAAGGTGATTATGTCTTGTGTGAGCCAGTCAAGATTGCCGCCGCATTCCCCTGAAGAAATGCCACCGGCGTCTCTTGTCCCTTTACAATGTCTACAACTGCTCTCTCTAGTGGCCCTATTAGTTCTTCTGTGACGCCATAACTAGGATTGTTTTTTCCAAATATTACATTTTGGACACAAGTGTGAGTTAAACTGATGTGTACCGGGGCCTGCAGCCTGTAGCTCGTGTTGGTTGTCACGCAAGCCATCGCTCGGTCTCTCGAGGGGCGTGCCCTCGGCTCCCATGATGCTGCACCGCGCCAGAGGCACCTCCGGTGTTTGAAAGCGGAGGGGGGAAATGGTGGTGCGACCTTCGGGCGGTGAGCCAGTAGAGGCCGAGGCGAGAGCCGGCGCGGAGACCCAGCAGCACCAGGACAGTACTAGGCCGCAGCCCGTGAGTCTCCATCCGTTGGGTGAGTGCAAGCGCCTGCCGGGGAGACCACGTTGGAGGTCCTAGGTAGGGTCAGTGGGAGTGGAGCAGTGAGGGTAAATAGTCTAGATATCCTAAAAGGCCGGGGGTGGAGACATGGTTTTAATGTTGGTGCAGGAGGTTTAAAGTCAATGGCTGTTAGCAGCCAGCTCCAAGTACAACCCCAACTCCAGACGATGGGAGGGTGCTGGAGTGGCCTGCTCCTCATACTCCTGTGCCAGAGCTGAGCCCCTGGGGGCCAAGGAGTGGAACCAGCGGCAGCGGGGCCCAAGGCCGAGACACAGCTCAGGAGAGGAGACTCACTGACGGAGGACGAGATCGAGCGCATCCTGGGGCAGGTGAGTCCTGCAGGGGGCGCTGTGGATTAAGATGGGGTTTCTGCAGGTATCGGGCCGAAAGGATGGAGGGCTGGGGTTCTGCGGCATTAGCAGAGCTTTGGAGGGGACCGTGACGCCGGAAAAAAGCTGAAAACACCCAAGAACTTCAGGTTTCTGGAAGTGGTTAGTTCTGAAAACCAACTTATAGTTCTTGAGGTCTCTGAGTCCTGATGCAGGTTCTTTAATACCTAGTTCTGGTACAGGTTCTTTGATTACGAGTCCTGGTGAAGGTTTTTTTTAATAATGAGTACTGGTTCAAGTACTTTGGTTCTGAGTCCTGGTGACAATTCTTTAATTCCGAGTCCTAATTCAGGTTCTTTGATTCATAGTCCAGGCTCTTTGATTCTGAGTCCAGGGTGCAGTTTCTTTGATTCCAAGTAGTAGACTACTCTCGAGCCCCCCTTCCCACCCCACAGGTGGCAGGAGTGGGTGTATTCAGAGCAGAGGCGGGCGTGGGGGGGGAGGAGGGGGTTTTCACTGTAGAGGGTCTCGCAGGGGCTCACTGCAGGGGATCCCCGCAGGGTCAAAATGTACCCCAGAACAGGTACAAGGACTGGGGAGTGCAGAGGTTGGGGCACAGGGAAAACTTAGAGGTACGGGGCACGGAGGAATGCGTAGGTATGAGACACAGGGGGATGCGGGGGTGACACCATGAGTTACCGCACTGGGTGACACCAACTGGCAGCGTTGCTAGTGGGAATGTTCGGTTGTGGACTTTCTTTATACATGTTTTCGCGTTGGTTTGAGTGGCAGTTTGGGATAAATAGAAGGTATAAACACATTCAAGGACAGCCGTGCTGTAGAAAGAAGACGCGAGGTTAGGAGAGCGCAGGAGGATAGATGAACAGTGACTGCCTGCGCCTGTCTACAGAGGATTCCCTGTCGACGCCACATTTTGCCCCTGCACCCTGTTTCTAGCCGTGGGTTTAGTTTTGGTTCTAACGCGGCCTCTTGTCTTCGGTTGTGTACACCCAGTGTCTGAAGAGAGGTACTGCGCTTTTGTGCTGCTTTTCGTGCTCTTTCTAGTAGGTTTCTGCAGTGGTTTATGTGGAAAAGACACCCGAATGCACGCACAGAGCGTGGCCGCTTTCTTTGGACCGGCATCCTAACAGCTGGAGGTGCTGGTGAGGTACCAGCAATTGAAGTACAAACGGCGCATTGAAACCTCCTGGAGTGAAGCTACCGGGAAACTGCCTGGAGCTTTCACAGAGGTTACAGACTGCAGAGGTCGGAGAGTCAAGAGGTGAAGGGGTGCAGACCTGAGGGTGGAGCCAGGAGGTAGGAGGAACGGACTAAGCTGATTTTTTTTAAATCAGATTAAACTAGCCATAATGCTTAATTGGTGCACAGGACTTTCTTTGAGATCAAGCATTTTGCTCTAGGTAATGGCCCAGGGCACCCAGTTGTGCGCCCTCCTCCATTGCTACAGGTAATATCTCCCTCCTCTTTGCTCCATTTGCCCCTCCCCATCGCTGTATGTGCTCTGATGCTAGGATGCATGCAATTTAGTCTCTCCAGTGATGGGTGCATTAGTGCGCAGAATATGTAAATCTGTGGGTTGGAAATCTTGCGGTTTCTGTCCGGTTGTCCAGTGTGAGATCACATGGAGTGCTAATGCTGCTCCTTGCCTTCTGTGCCGCTTGCTATTCTTCCCTTCATCCTGAACCCCAGCCTGGGCTCCTTTCTTCCACCCCTGACAACTTTCATTCCCACTCTGCAGATCCCACCCATTCCTTAACACCCACTCAGCCTTTTTACCTCATAACCTGTTGCCAGACCTCTTCACGTTCCACACACCTTTTCAATCTCTACTACTCATATTCCTGTACCTCCTTTATATTACCTAGTTACTTTGTATCTTCTTATCAGCCTTGGCTGGCTCTGTGTGTGTGTGTGTGTGCGTCTGGCTCTGTGTGTGTCTGTGCGGCTGGCTCTGTGTGTGTGTGTGTGTGCGGCTGGCTCTGTGTGTGTGTGTGTGCGGCTGGCTCTGTGTGTATGTGTGTGTGTGTGTGCGGCTGGCTCTGTGTGTGTGTGTGTGCGGTTGGCTCTGTGTGTGTGTGCGGTTGGCTCTGTGTGTGTGTGGCTGGCTCTGTGTGTGTGTGTGTGCGGCTGGCTCTGTGTGTGTGTGTGTGCGGCTGGCTCTGTGTGTGTGTGTGTGTGCGGCTGGCTCTGTGTGTGTGTGCGGCTGGCTGGCTCTGTGTGTGTGTGTGTGTGTGTGTGTGCGGCTGGCTCTGTGTGTGTGTGTGTGTGCGCGCGGCTGGCTCTGTGTATGTGTGTGTGTGTGCGGCTGGCTCTGTGTGTGTGTGTGCGGCTGGCTCTGTGTGTGTGTGTGCGGCTGGCTGGCTCTGTGTGTGTGTGTGCGGCTAGCTCTGTGTGTGTGTGCGGCTGGCTCTGTGTGTGTGTGTGTGTGTGTGTATTTATCTGTTTTCAAAACCAACACATAAATACAAATTTTGTCATTTACAATGCCAATAGCTCTAACTTTTCCAAAGGCGAAACCATTGCATTGTAAATGCTTGTTTTGGTTTTTCACCCCTTCTTGAGCCCCTGCATCCCCATTCTGACTATCACTGAAAGAATTACCCCCCCCCCTCCCCCCCCCCCCCCCGAAATTTTTGTTGCCTCCTGCCTCCTTACACTGAGCACTTGTAGGTGACTCAGCGTTATTCGACTTTTAACAAATCAAAAGTGAAACTACCTTAATTTCACCTCCTGTTTTTCGACTCCCCCTTCTTCTCTGTTATCAGATGTTGGCGAGTATATGTCTCCATGCCACCAGGATAATTTTGTTTACCTATTGTTGGTAATTCTGGGATGTGTAGTCTTGGCTTAAGATACACCTGTAAACAAGGATATGTGAATGGCAGACCAAGGCTTGGAAACGTGTGTCTGGGGGACGTGGAGTCATCTATTAACCCCTCCATAACTTTTTCAGTGTATGTTACTACTTTACATGCGCGCACTGCGCGTGGTATAGACAGACTGTATGGACCTTTGGGTCCCCGGGGGTATCAGAAGATAAACACAGCAGTGTGCGCGAGCTATAGGAGAGTGAGTCACCGCGCCACACCCCGGCTGCAAACAGTGGCTGCGGCTGCGGGGCTGGCCGCCAGAGGGCAGCGTTGTACCACAGGCTGCAGCGCCCCGTGGATCGTGCAGCGCCTGGAAGGAGGAGCAGCGCTGCCGGAGCGGGTCCGCCCTCCTCATCATCCTCCACCCCCCGCCCCCCTCCGGAGGCATCTGCGGGCAGGAGGGGCACCGGGGGCCAGGAGGCCAGACAGCAGCACAACACTGGGCGAGGAGGGAGCCCGGAGACAGGAGGGCCGGAGCGCAGGTGAGGAGGGAGCAGAGATGGTGGGGGCTTGTGTTTGGGGGGGCTCTTGTGTGGAGGGCGGTGGGCTCTGGGAGGGGCCGCTTGCACCGGGGACTGAAAAACAAACCCGAGTCTGGAGAGGGAGGAAAGTTTACCCCAGGCAGCCATTGTGTTTGTGTCCCAGCAGGGTGGGTGGTAAAGGGTGGCACTGGAGCAGGGAGGGCAGGCCCCGGGGGAAGGGGAGGGGGAGTGGGCCGAATGCATGGAGACGGTGGAATGTGGTGAGAGGGCGGCATGGCACAACAGTCGGGGGTGAGGGAGGGGAGACCGGGGGTGCACTCAGGGCCGGTCTTAGGGATTCTGGGGCCCTGGGCAAAAGGGAATCTGCGAGGCCCCTGAAATGTACGTAAGTGACACCTTCTGGGCTCGGGGAAGCTGCTTTGTGCAGACTCCACCTGGGCTGCAGCTCCTCCTCTCAGCCGCCAAAGCACCTCTTGTACAGAGGTGTGAGAATTGCTTGGGGGCTGAGTTAAACCTGTGTGGGCTAAAGTGCTGACAATGGGTGTCCTGCGGAGTCTCTGAATGGGCAGCCGGGGAGGTGTCCCCCTCCCCTAGGCCTTCCCACACCATCCCTTAGAGGCCCCAGGAGGGGGCCCCCCTCCCATGAGCTCAATTGTGAAGAGACGCATTTCTTTCACTCTGATCGGCAGGGGTACACGAGGACTGGTGGGGTGTTGGCATTGTGCGGGGCCCCATCCTGGCAGGCAGAGTGTGAGGCCCTGGGCAGCTGCCCACATTGGCCATGCCTAGCGCCGGCCCTGGGTGCACTGCAGGGGAGGTGGGACCTGGTGCAGAGAAGGGAGCAGGCGGCCGTGGAGGGGGAGGCGAGCGAAGAGGGGGCAGTGGAGACAGGGAGAGGCATGGGCACGTGGGGAGCATACCTGCCAGGGAGCCCCATGTTACGTGCGACCCTTTGAGCCACTGCTGACGTCATAGAAAACGCCACTTTGCACATACATAGACCTTACAGTGACACTACAAGTCCCAGAATGCATATTGGCGAGATGATTGAGACGAGAGACTATCGAGGGAGGCATGAGGATGGCAGAGAGTTAAGACTTGTGAATGAAGAGTTTTGGAACTGGATGTGGTGACTGGGAGGGACGCATGGGAGATGAAAGACTCGGGGGGGGGGGGGGGTTGAGGAAGATAGGGGATTGGCATGGGGTTAGGGAGGGAGACCTGCATGGAGGGAAGGGCACCGAAAAAGGCGAGAGGGCAAGGAGTAGAAGAAGGTGCCATGGGAAAGAAGGGAGGAGTGCACGCTGTGTAGGAAGGTGGCAGACATTTAAGGGTTGTGAATGGAATCCCCCGGGGGCGAAGGCGGGCAGATGAAGGCGCGAGGGAATCCATGAAAGGCAGGCGAGGGCTGCAGGCAGGGTCCCCAGGCAGGCAGGCAGGGACCCCAGACAGGCAGGGACCCCAGACAGGCAGGCAGGGACCCCAGGCAGGCAGGCAGGGACCCCAGGCAGGGACCCCAGACAGGCAGGCAGGCTGCGAGGGGGTGTGGGAGAGACCTGAAACATAAGGGTCTCATTGGCACCGCGGTGGAAGGGCCCGAGTTCACGCACCAGAACCCTGCAGGCCCTCCATAAATGTCACCCGTCTCTCATTATAATAAAAACAATCAATGACTTCTTTAGTTTTGAGCAGTTCGCATAGATGAGCATATATCTTGTTACAGCAAGGACACGCTCAAGTTCAAGTTCAAAAGACCTTTATTCGAATTTCATAAAATTCATAAAAGTACCGAATACAGCAAAAATACACATTTATATATAATTCAAACAAATGGTTAAAAAAAAGTTTATACAAATAACATTCCATATTGTCATAATAATTCATACAATAACTATACAAAAGATTTCATTTCATTATAATGTTTACACAGTAACATCATTAAGACTAGTTTCTGATTTCAGGGATTTTCAAGGACACGCTTATTATTGAGAAGAGTTTAATATTGTACTGTGTGGTTGTTTTTGGTAAATAAGCATTTGGGAAAGCCAGCGGGCCTGGTGTTAGCGGCAGAAATTGTGGATTCGTTAATAAGTGTTTAGGTTTTTAAATGTTTATTTTTAACATAAGTCCTCCTCTGCGTCACATCAATTCGCAAATGAGGGCGGCAATCTTGAAATGTTTTGGAATTAACTTTTACAGAATCCTTGAAGGCTGTCAGTCTACACCTGGGTGGCGAAGTGTCCGTCCCAAAGTAATAACATGTACCAATGGCCGCCCTTGCGTGTGCAGGCACACACGTAGGTGGTTTTAAATCTCATCAGTGGGAGCAGCACAGACCTCATACTCCCTTCTAGTGTGAAAAAGGTTGCTTTATTGAACTCGTGCACATCGCCTACATTCTACCCTAGGGCTTTGCGTTACAAAACTAGACCTCACTATGAATTACGTCACCTAATTTCCCCACCACTAAATTTAGCATCCTCTTTAACACCCTTATCTTGCAGCTGTAACTCCTACCCCAGCATTAAACCATCAACCTATGCAATGATAAACATTTTGCCCCACAGCTATTATCATCTAACTTGTAACCTTTGCTTCCTCCAGGTTTTACTTTATGATCACCCCCCCCCCCCCTGTCCTGCTTCCCCTATGTTAACAACCATCCTCTTAAGGTACAATAACCATGTCAACTGCAATGCCTACTAACACTCAGAAAAGGCTTATCCCCGGCCCCTTTTCTGACCCCCCCCCCTTCCTCACCACCCCCCCCCCCTACTGGGAACTTCCCCTATCGCTGACAGTACCTTACCGAAAGCCTCTGATCTGAATCAAATACGACTGTAACCCGTACACTGACAGATGCACCCCCCCCCCCCCAAAATAAATATTGTGCTTCAAAATTCAAATCTGGAGCTCTACCCTTCCAACCCTTTCTTCCCTACAAAAAACCCTCCTGTCCCTTTTTTTAATCCTACGCCCGGCCTTGTCAATGGCGGCCTGGTCACCCCTCTCCAACGCTTCCTTGGAACAAATTCCACCCACATAACTGATGTCCCTAACCACTGCCTCCTAATTTTCAAAAGCCCCTATTCTTCTCATTTAAAAATGAAAAGCCTTTACATACCACCAAATTGCCCCCCCAGCCCCTCCCCGGCAAATGCCAAAGGAAAATGTCAGAACACCTGCGTCTCCGCAATAACTGATTCAAACAAGGCTGACATTTATACCAACGCACACCGCCTTTTCTATACCATAGGACAGTAAAAAGCTGTCTGTTCAACCCAAGGTTACCACCTTTGCCGTTTATGTCACTCAACCCGTTTAACAAAGGAATGTCCCGTGGTCCAAGTGGATAAATCACTTGCATCCGGCATAGCTACAGCACCCGAAAAGAACACAAATGTAAGATACGCAATGGCAGCATCACAAACCCCTCCTGTTCACATATTGGCGGAAGCCGCTTGATGACCATCGGCCCAATGCCATAATCCTTTCCCGACCCTATCCTCTTTAAGCTGCTTCAGTGGCCGCTCCAATCCTAAATGAGTGTGTCCCAAATTCTTTTAGTTTTTCCTGTGCTTGTCAAAGCACGCTGCGTGACCCAAAGAAGCTGATGCACAGTCACCCAAGACCCATCCTGTGATGAAAAACCTTCCCTCTTGGTATCCCACTAACCTCCGACCACTTTGTCCCCCTCCCCCTTTGTCCTGGACACACTTCCTGGACAGAAAAGACCTGGAGTCTCACTTTCTTTCCAAGCCATCTTCTCATCTCCCCAATCCAACCCTGGAATACCTTTCCTACCCAGCAGCTCAGTTTTAGTTCCCTAAAAGCCCTGAAAAACACACATGACATGAGCGGCGAGACAAGGACCTCTTCCCTGCTGTTTGCATATCTGCGGAAGCACTGCTAAACGTTATTCAAGCAATTACCTAGAAAACGGCCCCGTGTGCAGTTCCGCTGGCTCCTTTCCCTAGACCACCCTTCTAACATTCTCTTATCCAGGTCCCCTGCCTCAGGTGTCTATCCCCATAACAGTTTGCCCATGAATACAATGCCGGCCAGTTCCCCGATATTGTGATCCTTGAACGACCGCTCTCTATCCATATGAGTATGTACTGTGCCACATCTTCCACCTGTCCTCCTTTATGTATCTCCCTTACGTAAAAGTACATCCCACCCCGTCCACCTCACTGTCATCCTCACAGACTCCATGTTTTGTAGCTGCCTGTGTGAAAACGATGGGTTTAGGCCCAGATCTATGTACTGGGGTGAATGTATGACATTGTTCTGCATTCTGTCCATCAACTGTTGTTTTTGCATTTGTCACCCCGAGTGGGACGGGCATGCCCAGACGTGGGTCCCGTGCTCTCCACACCATTGGAGTCTAGCTATCCTGGCTGATGACGGTTGATAGCCAGAAACCGGTCCTAGGATGCTTGTTTCCGGTCCAGGGAAGACATGGCTTGGCAGTTTGGGCTGAAATGTTCCCACCAGGCACAGGGTCATGGTTGATTTGCATATGGCCATGTCTGAGCTGGGGTGGTGTGGAGTGCAAAAAAAGCGATGGATTTAGGCCCAGATCTCTGTACTGGGGTGAATGTATGACATTGTTCTGCATTCTGTCCATCAACTGTTGTTTTTGCATTTGTGTGATACCAGCAGCTTGAACTGGCGTCAAGGTTGGCCTCCTCCGTGGATCCAGCTGCCCAACCAGTTTTGAAGTGTCCCAGGTCCGTCGTGATACTCCTGTAATGCGCTATAAACAAGTGCATTATTTGAACCCCCCTGTGCACCACTCCCCCGCCGCTCGACCACTTCTAAAGTAACCTCAAAATAATCCAGGCATGCAGACTCGTGCTCTAGCTCTTCCAGCCCTAATGGCCCATATCTTGTTAATCCAACCACCCCCCCCCCCTCCCCCCACCACCCCCAAACTTATGAACCGCTTACCAGCTCGGAAGGCAGACAGGGGGCCCAGATACGCCCTCCTGCCTGTGCCCCCAACCCGCTCCACCTATCACCTTTGCTTGATGTCCTAGAGGCTGCATTGACCTGTCCCAGCCGTTGCACGGCAGAGGCCACTCCAGACCTTTTTGACACAGTGTTGTCGCCGTCCAACAACGCCCTCTGGCTGGCCTCCCGAGACCCTGTCCTCTCTTCTCCTCTGGGTTTGTAAGACGCATAAGACTTTCCCAAGTCAGCATGTCACCCCTGACTCAGAGCTTGAAATACAAAATGCAAGTCTGGCGCTCTATCGTTAACTCCTTAACCCGCCGCGAATTCAGCTGCGGTGCAGGAGTTTTAATCAGTGGGCGGGGCTGCGTCGGCCAACGGACGTGCGCAGCACTAGTGAGGTAGTGCTTACGACGGCCGTTGTCGGACGCGCGCACAGAACGGGTTAAGCTCCCTGACCCTTACCCTACACCCTGCTCTGGCACCCGTACCCAGCTCCTCTCCTGCTCCCTGTGCCCTTCCCTACTCTGCACCTCTACTGCCTGGCATTACCCATCATCTCTTGCATCCTGTCTCCCCTTACCCACACCTCCTGATTGATAGCATTTCCGCACCTTGCCCCCCACCCCCTCCCCCCCGTCCTTGACCAGATCGGGTATAAGTCCTCACTGGAGGCTTCAAACACACCTCTCATCTTCCAGCACCGCATCCTCTCTACCCTCTTCCTCCGTGGCCAAGTCCCTAACAAATCACCCATCTCGGGTAAACCCATGGAATAGCAAATTCTATGTGGTTTAGGTCTGAAAAACTGTCCCACACAGCAATTCCCCATTTCATCGGGCTATAAACTCATAATTGCACGGTATTAGATCTAATTTTACTGCATCTGCATGCTAACGGTAAATTTGTTGTGCAGTAAATCTGCCCCCGTACTGGGCAGCTCGTAATTACGGCTAAAGTGGATCACCTTAAAATTCTATAAATGGAGCTGATATTATATAATATAATTAGCAATAATGTTAGTCGTAAGAGTTCAGGAAGTTTTCCCACGCTTAAACATGGAAACTTAGTCTATTTCCGGCTTTAAGTGTTATTCTTTCCATTGCTGTGACTTTGTAGATTTCTTTAATCCGTTTGTATGCTTAAAGTTGACTTACACTTTTCTATTTGAATACCCCTTGTAATAAATTTACCAAGCCATAATACCATGTGATGCTGAATGTTTCCGTTTTCCTGTAACCTATCCAAAATCATTTCCTTGTTATGTTGGTCTTTATGCCAGGCCTCCATTTCATTTTACCTCTGCAGTTCGAACCCTTCTGTCATTTCCTTTAGGCAGCCTACATTTAGTGGTGTAGATTATGATTTGTGAATGTTTAAGGCACATGATGAAATACTCGCATAGCCTGTGTGGCATTCATGTCATGCCATTGGATTGTGCGATATATACAGTAATATGTCATTAGCGGCGGTTGTGGCTTTCAATGAACTATATACTTGATATGTTATTAGAATGATAGATTTTGAGTAATAGGTGTTCTAATGAGAGCCAGAAACTTGGAGTCGAGAGGATGTATCTCTCCCCCCCCCCCACCTTTGTATCGTTATAAAGTTCAAAGTAGTCTCAGGTGACCCCTCTGGCTGTGACTCCCTTGATATGGTGACTAAGGTTCATGACACCTTTGATGAATTTTGGTTTGGGGAAATATCTCATTTTATTCAAAGCATTGCCATGGTATTTACATTTTGCAAGGTTTGTTAAGGTTGGTATCTGTCTCGTCCCTTGTGTTTTTTTTTCCTTGGCCACCTCCCTCGCGTATCCACGTATGCAAGGACCTCCTACGCTGCTCTTAAAATGTCGGTGAATTTTGGTGGTTGGTAGGGAGTCGGAAGGCATTCTGTGTAGAGATTGTGCGGTGTTAGTTTTAAAGTGTGTCCTGCTTTTCTGTAAGTCCTATATCACTATTTCAGCCTAAGGTGATAATGTGTAAGAACCACCTGAAGAAAGCCCCACAACACCCTGTCAAAGACCTTTCTGGCAACTGGACTTAAGGGTAGCCCCAGAAAAACATATTTTGTTTGCTTTTTTAATAGTGTTGCAAAGGAGTAGTTTCCTGTTTTTCCAGGAAGCTTCTCCCACTGAGTCGATAAGTGTGGAAGTAACTTTCAATGATGCCTGGCTCTATTTGTTGTGTATGTCTCAGCATCACCGTTTATCATTTTCTCAAATTGTTGGGAATTTGCTATATTTTTGGAATAGAACTGGAACAGCTACTGTTATCTGTGTAGTTTGAGGGAAGCGTCGTCTTTCAATGTTTTGTGGAATTTTGCATTAAGACTGTGTAGGTCAAGGGTTTAGTTTTCTGTCACTAATAGAACAGTCCAGATGACCTGTGGAATTGTCTGTCTTCTGTCTTATTCTGATGCTTCATTAGCATCTAGAAGCAGAAACTTGGTTTGATCCAATCACGTTTCAATGCCTTAGGTCAAAAGCATGGTATCTTCATAATACACTCTTTTATGTAGCAGTTCTTGTTGCTATAGCAGTTTTACTGTCCTGAAGAAGTCGTCGGCTACTCATGGAAGATTTTACTATAATTGTGTGGGATTTACAGGGTCTTTTTACTAAACTTTCCAAAATCATTTAGCCTTGTTAAATAAAGACAGCATTTTGAGCCAAAGCGTTATCTGGTTCTTTCTTTGTCCTTTTGCTGAGCATTTAATTGTACCTATGTTTTCTGCTTCTCTTGGAAGTACTTTAATTTTTTGCATCTCTTGCTTTGTTTTGGGCCGCTATAGTTATAATCTTACTTTTAATAGATGAAGTTCTAGTATCCTACAGGAATATTTTGTTTCTACAAGACGGTACATTCTTAGAATTAAGTTTATGCGTTTTTTGTTGCCGCTGCCGCCACCTCCCATCAGTACACCTGCCACACAGACGTAAGAAATCCCTGAGGAACTGGCTGACCTTCGACCTATTGTTCTACAACAACATTATACAGCCCATTTGACGTGTAAATACTTAAAGTACTCCGCGTACTCGTGCCAAATCTGCCACTCCGTACAGAGCAAAACTGTATGTCCCGGTTTTTATCAATACATTTTCTCCGATAATCTGAAAACTGGAGAAATCAAGCTCCTCCATTTAATAAAAAGGTAACAACAATCCATGAGACTTAAAGAATAGAGTCCCGTACTCTGGCCAGTAATATTGAAAGTCGTGTGGCATTCAAATTGGAGTATATTTACGGGAACCCCTTGGCGATTACCATTCTGGCTTCACACCTGAATGCATGAATGAATGAATAGAGCCTTGTATAGCACAACTTTGCCCGAAGGCGTCCAGGCGCTGAAGATGGAGAGAGAAAGCGGAGTGTGAAAAAGAGGAAGAATACCGGCTAGAGGTAGGCTTCCCTGAAGAGCCAGGTCTTCAAGGCCTTCCGGAACTGAGAAAGAGAGGATTGATCCCTAAATTCTGCAGGAAGGGCGTTCCATATCCTACCTGGCTACAGACCCAAAACTGCCATTCTGCGAATCAATCATCGCGACTCATCGTGTCATAGACGAAGAGGAATTCCACCTTCGCATCTCCTTGGAAAATGTATAGGATTGGGAGGGCAGATACAATGTAAGTGCCTTTGGTAGAAGGGCGGGGGGGGGGGGACATTTCTATTTAGAAGAGCTTGGTCAGATTATTAAAACCCTCAAACACTGTTAGAAATGAGCAACAGCATCCATGTTTGCGCTATAAATGTTCAGCGTCCTATCTACCCTCATCAAGGAGGGGATCCCGTATATAACATAGACCATTTATGTAAGCGCATGCCTGTAGTCGAATTGTTGTGTGGTGCATATGCCATTATTACTCAATCAAACCTGTGACGTACAGGTTGCACCACCCAGCTCAATCAGCCTGGGTTGTAGCTGCACGTATCTCTTGTAAACCATAATTACAAGATTATTACCTGTGCGCCTGCTCTTGTAAATGTGGCTTCCCAGAAATGTCTTGAACATTCTCTTCTCTCTCTGTCCTCGACTGATTAACGCTTGGTGCCTTATTCCAAATTGTGCGTTAATAACTGGTGTAAATACAAACAGTAAGAAATATCAGTTACACTAGGGATCTGGTTGGCCTTTGCACCCATATATGATTTTTGCAGTGAATAAAATAGATGAACATGCAAAAAAACACATTAAAAAAAACTAATTATGCTGACCATGTTACGACCAGCTACGGCTCAGTTTTGCCTACACATTTTCTCCAACTAAGATTGGGACCTTTAACCCCTTCCGTGCGGCCGCGATTTTCCCCGTGTGCGGCCGCCGGCAGAACACGGGCGGGCCATGACGAACCCCAGCCGTCATCAGCACACGAGCACCGTAGTGCATGACGGCTGGGGTTCGTCACCAGCATGGAAGGGGTTAATCTGCTAAAATTATGAACTGCGTAAGTGACTGGAGCTTGCCATGGCATAGGGTCCAATACATTTCCCATGACCTTGTGAGCCGCGTGGGGGACCTTGTACCTGACCGCGTTAAAGGTAGCATTGGTGGCATATTTGGTGATCAGTAGTAGGAGATGTCCTGCCTCCTGTCTTTAGATACATGAGATTGTTAAAGGTAGAGAAGGGGGTGCGAAGTGTACTTTGCGCTGAAGGCCAAAATTATGATCCTGAATGGAATCCCAGAGTGGCAAACTATGTGGGAGCGCTACTCATCACAATTGATTCCGTTTGTTGTATGTAGAAATACAAATGCATTATACAGTCTGCATATGAGGGGGAGGGCGTGTCCCTTTTGTGATTTATGGAGCGGCAATCTGGGCCCAGAATAAGCGTGATTGGATGGGTCAAACAGGAAGCAGTATCCTGATGGAAGCCATTGGCATTAGTAGTCATCCTTGTTAAAGCTGTTTGAATGGAGATTCCATTGAGTTTGGTAAAGTTTAGAATTCTGCAGGCAATTGTTCGTGTATTCTGTATTAGAACATTGGAACGTTGGGAGCTCCATTGAAAACAATGGAGTGTTCCGGGCTTATAATGGCTGGTATAAGCCCGGAGCTCCAACATTCCAATGTTTCTTTGTTCACCACTCTGGCTGTAAACAAAGGCGTCGGGGAGCCTGAGGGGATTCCAGTCCTCTTGCGCTCCCTTAACCTCATAGATGCTTGTAAACATCCCTCCCCAGTGCTGCGCTGTCCATTGGAACTAGTGCTGAATGGACGTCCAATGGTCGTGCGCAGCACTGGGGAGGTAGTGCTGCCGTCGGCCAGCGCCCCGACGCAGCACTTAAGGGGTTAAGGCTTTGTTTTATTTGTTAGAACATTCTACCCTCTAGTGGCAGAATGTTCTAATAGCCTTATAGCCCTTCGTAGCTGGGCTATACGGGTATTAAAGTCCCTCTCCCTTGTTAAAGGCCCTCGCCTCGGGCCTTTAACGCTGGAGAGCGCCTTTAATAGCCGGTATAGCCCTCTACGGCGGCCTATAAGGCTATAATATCATTAGAGCTAGTCCAGGCTGGCTTTGTCCTTGGTAGAGATAAGACCAACATCTCTGAGCTACTCCTAATCTGTAAAATGCTACCAGGTCTGCAGTGATGCTAAATAACTTTTCGGGTTCAAATGTCAAGCTAAATAGGTACTTAAGTGTGATAAATCCGTGGCTCGGGAGTAAGGCATGGGCTGTTTGAGGAATAAGGCATTGTATGCCTCATTTTTAACTGCTGCTTAGCCTCATAATCTAACATTAGATTGTTTGCATGTAGTGGATCCTAACTTGAAAATACTTTTCATGGTATTCTGTGTGGACGAAGTCTTTGTCGACTGTGTACAACCCATCATGAGACGTTGAACTTGTGATCTTGATGTGCACAGCTCTCTCTGCAGAGATCCAAGTGTGTTGTTCCAGTGTTGTTGGATGGTGTCCATAACCTGAATCCAGTGAACTCCGCTTACTGCTTTGTGGCAACATATCTGGTTATTGCTGTTTTAAGGATGCAAGGAGGACCCAGTTTGGCCACTACATCTTACATTTATAGCTTCAGATAGTCTTTCAGAATTAAGGTGTGTTATGGTTTGTTTAACCCAGTGGTTCTCAACATTTTGACTTCTGTTAACCCTCTCGCATGTAAATGCTTCCAGTTTGTATTTAAAAATATTTCACATAATCTTTTGAAGTGCCATCCTGATCATATTCAGTTTTAATTATTTATGGTATCATGCAAGTAAGGAGGTTTGTCGTGCGCTTCATTTAAAGTAGTACATTTGTACTGATGAGTTAAAGTATTTCCCCAATGTAATCTTTACTGGATCCTACATGCACGTTATTATTCTTTTAATTTTATTTGATTTTCTAAGTAGTCGCTGAACCCTTAAGTAGGCTGCGCGGATCCCTGAGTGTCTCTGTAACGCAAGTTAAAAGTCACTGGTTTAAAGTAAGTAAACTTTGAAATGAATTGGGGAAAAAATTAAAAAATCTTCAGGTGAAAGAATCCCTTTGACTAGAAGTGCGAAAGAAGGACCGGATGGTACCCGGATAGTAGTTTTGACCCAAAAACATTTACATTTATAATTTTAATGACCATAGTTCTCATGTGATCGATGGGCAGTTGCGTCAGCTGAAATAAGAAAGCGATCTTGGAGATTAATAATATATTGCATTGTGAGTGACTTGTCCTCGGCAGAGAGAAATGACTCAGAAGTGTCATTGACACCAAGAGATTGTAATTCAGCTCTCCTGGGCGGAAAATGCCTTCAGTTATTAATGACAACATCATCATTTCCAGGGCCAACTCTCCCCGTGTTGCTGCATCTCTCTTGCTCCTTCTTGTCTTACAACTTTTTCCGCCCTTTTTTTTTTTTGAGTGCCTTCTCCTTGCTTTTTCTCGTTTTCACTGCTTTCTCCTTGCTTCCCCTGCGCGTTTCTTTGAGTGCCTTCTTGCTTTCCCTCGTTTTCGTTGCTTTCTCAGCCCCATGTTTTCTGAGAGCTTTGTCCCTGCTTTTTCCCGTTTTTTGAGTGCCTTCTCCTTCCTTTCCCTCGTTTTCACTTCTTTTGCTTTTTATTCTTTTTGTTGTCTTCTCCCTGCTTTTCACTGCTTTTGCCTTGTTTTTTCCTGATTGCGACTGAATGAACAGATCATCACGAAGCACTGAGCAACTCCAGCTCCTTGAGATCCTCATGGGAAATTTGCCGCTCTTTATAAATCCTTGATAAATTGATTGATGGGTTCCCCCATCCCACCAAACTCTGGCCCCAGACCAGCAGCCCCCATACCAATCTCCTAAGAAACTCTTCAAACACACACTAAAGAAAAACACCACACCTGCAGGCCACTCCTCCCAGATTTCTTACAGCCCTATATCCTATGTCGGAATCCAAGTAAAAAGTGTAAATATTTGATTGCCCAGCTGTAGGACCGCGGTTTGACTTCTTTTGAGTTGCAGCAGTACAGGAAAGTACTTTTTGGGTTGTTTTTGCACCTGCTGACGCAACATCAGGGCCGCATACACACCACTGCTATTGTCCGCCCACTGGGACCTGTTGCCACTGGAACTCAATCAAAGTGGGATTCTGTGGCCTTTGATTCGAGGGCGTTCGACTGTAGCATGGTGGGCTTGTAGCCTCTTGCAAGAGGTAGGCTTCCGCATTTTCCTAAATGGCTCTAGGCTTTTTTTTTTAGCAATGAGTGGTCGGACTACGCTTCACACTCGGGATGGGTGGAAGTGGAACAAGCTCTCACGTCTGGGTGGTGGGGCTTCAATCCAATATCTGGGTGGTGGAAGCATTTCTTTTTATCTAGTTGTGGTGGAATGCAGAAAGTAGAGCCCGTTGAGGATGGTGTGGTTGGCAGTTACCTGGTCAGGGTCTGTGTAGCTTCTATAGCAAGCGTTGAAATAAATGTCTTGGCTACAACATCAGTCTTTCGTTCCCAAAATGGCAATGAGTGAATGGAAGCAATTTTGAAGTGGTGTGAGGAAGACTGCAGTAGGAGGGCAGCATTGCATGGCATTGTAAGAAAAATTGCCCCCGTCCACGGAGGTAATTGCTCCATAGTAGTCGATCCGTGTGCTGCTTGACACTAGTGTATTGCCTGGACGGGTTGTGCATGTTTGTACAATAGGTCAACCGCTGTGTTGAGGTGGGCCATGGACTCCATTGATTCAGGTACATGCGGCATTTATCCGGATCCACGATGCAATTCATGAGTGAGTGAGCGTACTGAGAGAGGCCAGTCTGCTTGTTTCTCTTTATCGATCCATTCAGCTCTCTGACGAACCTTCGAGTGTTGCTGTACTGTTCGCACAGAAGGAAGCTGAGCTTTTTCATTGGGCATGATTATTCCATCTTTTTTTGTGACACTTTACGTGCTGCTGTTCCACTGTTACGTGTTAAGTGTTCCTGGGGGGAGTATATGTTTGAAGAAAGAACTTAAGCGAGTCTATACCTACTTCAGCTAAACTTAGTCTCGCCAGAACCCAGTGGGTGATTATATGAACTTAGAGTACAGAATCATTACGCTATGCGGCCGCTATTTAAAGTAAATTTAATTTGCGTACTGTGTGTGTGTCTGAGTCTACTACAGTGACTACTTTTGTTTTGCCTTGTTGGTTGGAGGTTCACTGTCCCTAATGTCCGGTGTTCTCCCTCCTCAACCAATACCAGCCGATACTGGAGATCCCGCCGCTGAGTGGGAGATGGTGGGTTGATCTTTTCAACGCATATGTGGCGGTTCTGGAGGAAGGAGTGCACACCACAAACGCGGTTCTCTTTATTGAAACATTGTTTAGCAATAGGCTTAGGAAAATGTATGAACTTGCCGCCTTTGGCAAATACCACAGTCTTCAGTTTTTTTGAAGAGGCAATCACACAATTCCAAGATTGTTAAGGGGGAAAAGATCTATACTGTACTTTGGGGGTTACAATGTTATTCTGGGGGTCAGAGAGATAAGTATGTTGCCATCCTAAGAGCCAGGGTGATGACTTGGGATTTGAACAATTCATGTATGATAAAGTGTTTTGAGATCACTCTGATGACAACAGAGTCCAAAAGGGTGCAAGCAAGGCTGTGGGCAACAACGGGTGGGAGAAACGTCAAAAGGTTACCGTGTTCGAACAGTCAGTCAATAAAACTGGATTTGTAGAGCACGGCCTATCACCCCATGAGGGTAGCTAGGCGCGGAGGGCTGCTGCATCGGGAGGTTCCCTTGAATAGCCAGGTCTGGAGTCCCTTCGTGAACTCTGAAAGAGAGGGTGAGGTCCAACTAAACTAAGAGCAGGTAGGGTAGTAGTAGGTGCTGCAGTGGACTTGGGCACATGGAACATCATAATTGGTAGAAATTGTGTCCAGAGTTATGGCACAGAGCAGAGTTTTTAATTGCGGACATCTTTCCCTGAGTTTATTCATGGCACAGGATTGTCTGGGTTGAGAACATATGGGTTGACTTGGAGTTCAATAGTAGAACTGGAGGGATCATGCACGTGGCAGTGAAAAGAGAAAATATTTTGTTTGGCTGCGCAAGAAGAGCTTCGGATAAGATTTACTAATCCCTGTGCTAATCCTCTGGTTTATAAAGTGCATGGGTGTAGCCGTGATATGCACTGTCGCAGGCTCGAAGACGATGCTGATTTGGAGGAGAAATTTAGTAACTAAAGAGCCTCGGAAATGTTTTTCAAGGGTTTCAGCACTAAATTATGAATAAACAGCGTGACAAACCAGCGAGACAATTTATACAGAATGATCCCTGTTCTATAGGATTCTTCTTAAGGACATTTTGATCAATATATGTGAGAAAGCAATAATCAAACCTCTTGAAAGTACATATTGGTTGTCTCCAATTTTGATGTCTTTGAAAAGTTCAGGTGTGCTCGGGCTAGGATCTGATACCACCAAACTGAATAGGATAGTGAATTGAATCACTTCACGGTCTTCTTTACACTTGAAAAGCCTTATCTGTTTAAAGAACGCCATTTATGCTTGCCGGTGCAGTATTTCAAAAGTTTGTGCAAGATTCTGGAGGCTACGCCCAGCGCAGGCCGTCCACTATGATACTTTGGTATTTAGTGAAGATCAAAAGGTGCATGACCCAAGTTTGAGTATGCTGATAGCAGCCTTGCAGAGGGTTGGGTTGACTAATAAACATGACAGATAGCAACTTTGGAAGGCTGAAGTAGAATAACAAGGTCATTACATTTTCAAAAATGAGTTTCAAGACAAGGATGACTGTTGCAGCAGTAGTCAGAGCACCGAAACTGGAGTTGAAAGAGCAGGGGCGATCATTCTTGGGTCCCACCGAATTCTAATCTGTTATTGAGAACTGTGTGTCAAGAGTGGAACCCTTGCATAGATTACTGAAAAAAATGCAAAATTATTGTGCCACAGAGACCAACAAGAATGTTTTAATATGATTGCGGATGAAATTGAGCATACATCACTTCGAATGACTTTCTGGTGTTTGACCTTATGGTCAAGGGTTCAAATCCCAGCAGGTCCACTCAGCCTTTAATCCTTCTGATGTCGATAAAATGAGTACTTTTGAGTTGGGTAACAATAAACATCTGTTATTCAGCTCCCAGATCCCTACAAGAGAATGTGCGGCTTACAAATACACGTTCTGCTATGTGGAGGTGGGAAAGGTGTGTAGTTGCTGTAGATGCAAGGCGGTATGGATTAGGAGCTGCCTTGATGCAAAGGGGTGGTGGAGAGGAATGGATGGTATCTTAATCCTCAAGTGCTTTACCTCCTGCAAAGAAACGTTACTTGAACTCTAAGCTTGTGTTCAGTCAGCTAAAAAGGTTTTGAACTTGTGTTTGGGGATCCCGCTTTCTGATAAGACCAGACCGTAAGCCGGTAGTATGTTGGCACCGCATGGGCGGAGTGACCAAATTAGATATCCAGTTTGGCCCAGGGCCTCAAAATTGCAATCGTATTGCTAAAATGTGGAATATGTGCCTGGGAAAAGCAATATGCACGCTGATGGTCTCTTTAGGGTGCCATCAAACGTGGAAGAATTTTAAAAGAATGTTATTATCCAAGGATGAGTGAAAAAGTCAAATGAAGGTCAGACCCTGTGGGATGCAGAAAATAATGTAGTAAGGCATTGACAGAGAGGAGGGAGGGGGGAAGGGGTAAGGGGGAGGGGAGAGGGGGGAGGGAGGGAGGAAAGGGGGGGAAAGGGAAGCAGGTTTTCCAGTCTGTGCGGGTGATGGGGAATTCTTTAGTATGGGTGTTGGCAACAGGTTCCTCTAGCCTAGGGAGGATGGGGGGGCCTGGGCTAGTGTCCGGCTCTTGCTTTAGTGTCGCTTGTAAATTCATTAATGGCTCACAGGAAATGTGTATTTCAGCCCCTCGCGATTGCAGGGCCCCAACACGTGCGCTTTTAAAGATTAGCGCAGACTGTTATTCCAATGAATTGATATTTGCCTGATTTTTAAAAGTGCACCGCTTTGGAATGTCATTGCTAGGTTAGATGTTCGTATTGGATAGCCTCTTTATTTTATTTCTTATTAATCGGGTTTAGTTCACTATATTGAACATTGTCATCAATGCATGAGCTCAAAACGTCTCCTGTGACGTCACGTGGGCTGTACGCGCCAGTACAACCGTGCAAACATGCATCACACCTGGAGCCGCCTGCAAGGGATGAAGACACGGGGCTCCAGACTTGTGAACAGTGGTCCAAGTGCAGGAAGAAACGTATGGGAACTGTGATGCTCAGCACAGTGGGGGCGGGGTCAGTGAGTGTGGGGGCGGGGTCAGTGAGTGTGGGGGAGGGGTCAGTGAGTGTGGGGAGCAGGGTCAGATGCAGGGCTAAAAACAACAGCATATTATTTTATGGTCCTTTCACATGCATGTACCTGCGTATAAAATATATAAACTGCCCTTAAATGAAAAATAAATGCATCTTACATTTATCTGTGGAGAAATGCCATTTTCGTGTAGGAAATCTTGGTTGGTTAAAGTGATAACCTCAGATGCCTGTGGGTGTGACCGGACGGTCTCGGATTTGAATCCTGACCAGCGCACTGGGGAAATACTAATCACCTGTATTTATAGTGGTAAGAGGTCTAATCCTGTGACAGAAAGCACTATGAATATGTGTCATTAAGTTAAAACATATATTTCACACAGTGTAAACCTGCTGTTGCAAAGTGGGAAAAAAGATTGTTTAAATATTTACAGTGCTTTCAAAAGTTATGTTTTAGTAATAACTGTACCTAGTTTAAACCTTTTTTTAGAAGTTTACATTAAAAAGACAAATTCCATATTGTACCAGGCAGCCCTGTGATTCGCTTTTGATGATCCAATTGCACGGATTTCCATTTCTTTCATATTGCGGGCATCCGAGAGAAAGCTTGTCTGCTTTTTTTAGCTGCCTCTCCCTTTGCTTTACTTCACAGTGAAGTAGATGCTTCGCACGTTTCGTTTTGTATATACAAAAGTACGGGTACTGTTTTGATTAAATAAAGACAGGGAACGTGGTCCGTCCCCCCCCCCCCCCCGTCCCCAGCCCTCTTGGACCTCTGGTTCTTGGTGTGCGGTCATTCGGCGCCCATTCCCCCCTTTTTGTTTATTAATCTATCAACTAGGCAAAAAATAACTTTTTTTTTATTGGTTGGAGTAGAGAGATGGGCGAGCCAACAAATTAACAGGGAGAGGTGAGCCAAGGCCCATGCACGAGCCGAGCCCTGAAAACGGTTGCATCTAGAGCATGCCAATCATATACAAAATAATCAAGACTCTAAAAAAAATTATTTTTTAAATCTGCATTTTCTTTAACACGCAGAAGTGTTTCAACTTATGTTTGAATGCACTTTCACTACATTGAGAGGCACTTGTTTCAAGTGACAGTTTTTGAACATGAATTAAAAAAACATTTATGTCCCTCCACCCATTCCCTCCTCCCCATCCAGTCCCCACCAAGCCATTAGTCATGTGCACCTTATATGTGTCCTTGATTTATAAATGGAGCAACTTTACACTCTATTTAATTCAGGCATATGAGAAGTACTTGTATAGCACACACCCTACACTCCGGTATTTCAAAGTACTCGCAGATGCAATAAGGAATAGCGTTGAAATAAAATTTTTGCAAAAGGATCACACAGTTTGGTCCAGCAGGGAAGCTGGAAAAATTCCTAGTCTTTCTGATTTGACATTGTGCCAAGCCACTAGAGGGATATGTTTCCCTCTCCTTTTTTACGCAAAATATATATGTTTTCCTTTAATTCTTGGCATAGTCTAATAGAGAGTAGGCCGGCAAAAGCCCCATGAAAGCTCTGCTGGTTTTGGGTTCTTGGGGTGCAATAGGGCCCGAGCTGAGCTAGAACCTGGCTTGAGTAGTAAGTTGCTCGAGCATGGCTTGAGCGATCAGTGGCTCACCCACCTCTAGCTCAGGAGGTCGAAAGAGTGCCACAGCCCTGCCCCCTCCTTTCAGCCTGAGAGTAAATGTCAGTGTGTGCTTTAAAGTGAAACTTTCCCTTGAAGAATATTTGGTAGAATGGTGGCGGTCACCATTAGTTACCACTCTAAGCTGCTTGTGTCTTGGAGAGGTTCTAGGGGACGCCTCCATTCTGGTTTTACTGGTTCAGGGCAGGGCTTCTTATGTCACTCGCTGTGGCCACTGAACATTGGAGGCATTTAACTACTAGGCACACCCCGCGGGTTGGAAGATTCCAAGGAGCGCGCTCCCAGTGACGCACCTGTCCATTCTGTTCCATTGAAGGGGCTGTGTGAGCTGCAGGTTGAGGTGTTTCCCACGTGCACAGACGTCTGAGGTCAACAGAGTCACAACCAACCTCTTTGACAGACTTCTCACACCCACAGGGACGTTTCACCATGGACTCCCGCACTCAGGAAATAGCCTTAAAGTGCAAAAGGAGTATTGGCAGCCGCATCTCCCCCTGTAGAGTTTGAGTCTATGGTACTGTCGCCCTACAGTCACCATCTGTTACAGCCTCCATTTCTTTGTTTGTTTTTGGGCCGAGTTAGTCATTTGTATTGTGGCCTTCTCTGTGGTTGGCATCGCAAATGTTTGTTACTGTCGAGAGAAAGATCACCTGAGTAGTGGCTCACCGGAGAGGATGGTTACTTATGGTTTCTTCAACTAGGCAGGAGATAGCAGCAGAGGACCGGGTCTAGGATGACTCCGCGGGGTGATGAGTTGGTCCAGGGAGATAGGACTGTCAGACCCAAGATGGTGAAAGGAGGGCTGGTAGACCAGGGTGCTGAGAACAGGACTCTTGGGCTCAGGGTGGTGAGAGGCAGACTATTGGATCCTGGAATAAGTCTATTTGTCCAGAAAGTAATGCTCCTTCTGGGATGTGTGAGCAGGACCAGTGCTTGAGGCAGAAGAGAGACCGGTTGCCCAGGATAGCAGAGTCTGCCCGGTAGTTCGGGTCCTTTGAAAGTACATAAAACCTACGGTATGGAGGCGGTAGCAAGGCTTGGAAGTTGTGCACGCGGAGCAGATTATGTAGGGATGTTATGCCTTGGATGGTGGTATCTTTAGGGCAGAGATGTGGTTAGCAATGACCATTTTTAAAATATTTTGGTTAAAGCGAGGATCCTTCAATAGCAATGCCTGTGCGCTTACGGCCACCTCTTGAAAGTGGCCCATCACTAGAACCGCAATTCACACGGTGCTTCTGTGTCTCACATTATTTGACTTACTTCACACGATGACTGCTGAAGCGACTTAATCACAATCTGAACACTAAGGTCAGCTGAAAATCCCTCCACCAAACCAGCCAGTCTGAGGTTTTTATCCTCCCACAATGCCCGAGGTAGTGGAAGTGACATCACACCTCCTTTGAACATGATGACATCACAGGAAGTGACATAATGTGACCTTTCACCCTGGATCTTCCACTAAGTGGTGTTGCATGACCATAACATTGACGGCATTGATGACCTCACAATAATGTACATTGCTGGAGTTCCATAATAACTGCTTCATTAACATATTAACACATACAAATGTCTATTTCTGTTTCACTCTCACTCCTTGTGACTCATTCTTTCAGTTACACACACTGTTGCTCAGTGTCACTCAATCCCATTCATTCCCATTCACAGCTGCTAACACTTCCTCTACTCATTGTTACTCATACTCACTCCTCTACTCTCACTCACTTGCAGTCACTCTTACTCTCTTGCTCTCGCACTCACTCTGACTCAATCATACCCACGGCCACTCAGTCTCACTCATTCTCCTTCACACAAAAAGTCATACATCCAAACCCACATGCTCACACAAACACACCCGCACACACACACACACACACACACACAGGCACACACTGTCACAAAAACACAGTCTGACCCACAAGCATGTCAACAATAAACGTTTAAAAGTTACTTTTCTATTTACTCGGCTGCCAGCGAAGATCTGTTCCAGCTCCTGATGCACCTCTGTTTATCACAAATATTGAATAATAGACTATTATTCATTGTTAGTCGAATAAAAATGGGCTGCGCGTGTGCTCTTAGCACTGATTGTGCCACCTCTGAAGCCAGGGGTCGGAAGGAGCTAGCCTGGGGCTGCAGTAGCTAAATGCCATCTATGTATCCTCCCCACAGCATGAGGGGCAGCCCCCAAATGTCTGTGTTTGGGCGTGTTATTCTGCAGTGCCCTTACTCATTTGAGAGCAGAAGGTGCTCAGCCTGGTGGAGATCATGGTGGATCGGATGTGTGATGTTTTGGAGGTGGAAAAGTAGGGTGTGGTTCTGTGTTGTCTGTTACATGCTCTATGTTTACTTGTGTGCTTGTGTATGTGCATGGCTTGTGTATGTGTATGCTCATGAGTATGCGTGGCTTGTATATGTGCGTGCTCACAAGTGTGCACGTGGCTTGTGTGTGTGCACGTGGCTTGTGTGTGTGCACGTGGCTTGTGTGTGTGTGTGTGCACGTGGCTTGTGTGTGTGTGTGCACGTGGCTTGTGTGCGTGTGCACGTGGCTTGTGTGTGCACGTGGCTTGTGTGTGTGTATGCACGTGGCTTGTGTATGTGCGCGCAGCTTGTGTATGTGCGTGCTCATGTGCGTGTGTGGTTGTGGGTCGGTTTGGATATTCAGACCAGTTGTAAGTGAGGAGTGTCAAGTGGAGGCTTGAGAGAAGGATCATTTGTAAGTGGCTGTGAGTGAGCCTTTTTAGGGGATGGAAGCTGTTGAAAGGCTTTGCACCCCATTAAATATTTGTCAACAAGTATCACACCTTGAGCCCTACTGATGCCCAGTTTAAGTGTTTTATGAGCCACACTAGGAAGCCAAACATGAAAAGCATCTGTCTACGGACCGCTCTCCATACGCAGAAGTTCATTACCACCACTGACGCAAGCTCCCTGATGACGTTTTCTCACTTGTGCATATGTTTTATGAATCCCTGTGGATTCCTTGCGTCGCCTGCCCACACTTTAAATCGAAAAAATGGTGGCTGTCTGGGCAACGAAGCGGATGCCTTCTCCAGAGAGGATAAGCTGCTCCGCTGTTTGTGTTACCTTGAGTAGCTAGGCCCAGGGGGAAACTTAATGATATTTACCAACTATACCTTGAAGGTGTTTGTTCTACACTGTAGCATTACCTGCAGCACAGGATCCCGCATTCATTTAAATCATGAAGCTCTCGATTCTACGATGCAGCATCACCTGCGGCATAGGATCCTGCATCTATTTCAATCGTAAAGCTCTCAATTCTACGAAGCAGCATTAACTTTGGCATAGGATCCCGCATCCATTTAAATTTTAAAGCTCTCAATTCTACGAAGCAGCATTACCTTTGGCATAGGATCTTGCATCCATTTTAATTGTGAAACTCTTGATTCGATGGAGCAGCATTACCTTGGGCATAGGATCCCGTATCCATTTAAATCATAAAGCTCTCCATTCTACGAAGCAGCATTACCTTGGGCATAGGATCCCGCATCCATTTCAATCATAAAGCTCTCGATTCTACGAAGCAGCATTACCTTTGGCATAGGATCCCGCATCCATTTCAATCATAAAGCTCTCGATTCCACGAAGCAGCATTACCTTTGGCATAGGATCCCGCATCCATTTAAATCGTAAAGCTCTCGATTCCACGAAGCAGCATTACCTTTGGCATAGGATCCCGCATCCATTTCAATCGTGAAGCTTTCGATTCTACAATGCAGCATCACCTGCGGCATAGGATCCCCCATCCCTTTAAATCGTGAAGCTTTCGATTCTACGATGCAGCGTCACCGGCAGCTGAAGATGATGATAATAATAATAAAGAAACATTTATAAAGAGCGTAGCTACCCTGAGGCATCTCAGCACTGTCTACAGACACAGACCAAGAGAGCGACTTTGCTAGCCAGTGATTTTAAAACGCCACTTTTTTTAGTAATTTCGGGAAAGACGTGATTAGATTCCTGACGTATTTGGGGTGGAAGGGCATTCCATAGCCTAGCCGCATTGTTAGAAAAAGAGCGGCCTCCACTTCTTGCTTTCTTTATTTTTGGCACTGTGGCGAACAATACTTTCAATGAGCGAAGGCTTCTATTGGGATGGTAAGGGATAATTAAAGAACGGTTGATTGCTGATCCCTTTCCCCCGAACGCCTTATGGGTAATACGGAGTCCCTTTAATTTGACTCTCTCCGATATTGGAGGCGAGTGTAAGGTTTTCAAAGCCGGTTTGGCTGATTGCCGATAAGGGACGTCTATGAGCAAACGTGCTGCACAGTTCTGATTGATCTGGAGTCTGGCTGTAGTGGTTTTAGGTGCTCCTAGATAGAGTGCATTCCCATAGTCCATGCGTGAAAGACCCTGCCGTGTCCCGATCCTCTTATATCCCAAGCTCTCCTGTGCTCTATCGCCGCAATGAGCTGCCCTTTTGGCCAGAAGACCACAGGATGTCCTCGGTTATCAAAGCTTCGTGTTCTCTAGAGTTAGGATTTCACACGGATACCCAGCTGGTCCACTCAGGACCACTCTCCGACTTCTATATAGTCTGGGGAACGATTCTTCCCCAACCAGCCGCTGGAATGAAATTCCTCATAACTAGTATTAATGGGGGTCTTAACAACACAAGCAAATGTGCATAACTGTTAATCTATTTACACATCCGTGCCTTGAAGCAGGTTTTGTAGCTGTTGGTGGTGTTGAGTACAGTTGGGTACTTTATCAGTATGCAGCATATTGCGTTTTTAGCCGTAACCAAAAAGATGAGTTCTCTGCTGATATAGACATTATAGTGATGGTACATTGTCAGCTACTTCCTTAATAGTATTGTATTGTAACGTTTATGTAGCATCCACTATCCCTGTATGGAACACTGAGGCTCTTAATTACATGGGTACCGTGCAGCAACGTGTAGGGTGTGTGGTTGGAGGGTGTTGGCTTTGTTTTGATTCTATGTAGTGAGTGTTTTGATGTTGTCTGTGATGATCACTTAGATGTTGAAGCACTTTACGAAGAATGGCACGCTACTCCAGAACCCAAAGTTAGTGGTTAATCCACTGGTTATTGGGAGTCGAATGCAGAAAAGTTGATGGGCGGATGCTTGCAATTTGACTAACCACTAACTTGACTAACCATTCCAATCCACTGGTCTTTTACTCACCGACTTCGAAACCGCCATGTCCACCGGATCTGAGCGCGTGGCTGCTTTGGACGCGCGGGTCTAGGGAGAGTGGGAAAATACAAAAAATACGGAGTTGAAATTCTTTAGGTCATTATGTTGACACTAATGTATCAAATGTTTTTAAATGAAACTTTCTTCTCCTCTTTACTCAGTTGTATGTAAGTGTTGGTCTGTCCTTCACATTTCCATGTAGTGCTTAACTTTGGCATTTGCCGTCGCGCAAGGCCCTAGTGTTGAGCGTTTGGGTCTGGCCTAGAGTGATTTACAGGGACCAGACTAAGGTTAAGCGCAGTCTTGGCTTTGGGGACAGTAACCAAAGTGCAAAAGGACAGTCTATCCCTGTGTTTTACAAGCCACAGGAGGAACAAATTAAAACGGTGTACCCCTAATGTAACTGATCTGTGATTATTGCACAGTCCTAGCAGCTACCGAGTGATGCACTGAGCACGCCTAGGAGAAGGGGTGACAAGCTGGCTACATGGCTTCTCTCGAGCCCGTTCCTACCTCCCAGCGGTGCTCATTAGCTTCCGAGCTCATGGCGAGGTGTGTCCTCCTTTCAGGTATCACTTCCCTGGAGTCTGTTTCTTGAGGAAGTTAACATCCGGTGTAACCGAGGCAATGACGCTTGCATCCTACACATGCCCTGCCTAACCAGGGCGGCCTCCGTAAACGCACACGGCATGACTGGTACACCGAAGGTTACGCCCTAACCAGTGTTGAACCAGGAACACTACAGAAATGTCCCTACGCACAGATTGTGTCGTCACTGCCTGTCACGTGCCATAAACGGCACCCTAGACTGTCCCAGGGCCAGCTGGGATAAAATTCAAGAGATACATTAAAACATGAGGCTAACACTTATCACAGCAACGCATGTAAATTCATTTTTACTCCATACTTTACTTGTGTAATTGCTGCTGTAGTAACTCTGTAAAGCGCTCCGATACCTCCAGGCCAAGATTGCGCTATACAAAACTCGATAAATAAACATAAATGTTGCACATGGGACTAGTACAATTTAAGGCTTAATTCAGACTTGCTATATTTAAAAGAAGACAATATGAGAAAGTGAATTTAAATGGTGGAAAAGTTACTAGGTCCGTTAAATCCAGTGTAAACCGTGGCCCGCAGAAGAGTTCTCACATGTACAAAAGAAAGGAAGCAGACCGCCTTTAATAGTTTCAACAATGCCTTTTATGTTCCCCAAAAAAAGGTCAGCCTTCACTCTAGCAGTTGACGTTTCGATCTCGGTTGTTTGAAATCAGACCCGGTCGTCATCACGACTACATAACTAGAATTGACACCATTGATGGTGCCGCAGAAGCAGACAAAATTGGTGAATAAATCTAACGTTATATTTGAAGCATATTTCTTACTAGCACTGCAATGTGCAAACCAGGCGGTTACGCATACAACCATACACGTCAAGCGACAGGGTTGCAGTTGTAATGCAGGAGTCTGTGGTGGCTCCGACTGGGTATGTCCATGTTTTCCACGTCCTAACCTGGCAGTAACATTCCAACATACATGGGGTGACCTGTGACTGACTGCTCTTGGAGCTGTCGAGTCCTCCTCGAGGCAGGGTCTGCAGGTTTTCACCTGTGAGCTGGCTGGTAGGAGGTGTCTTGAGGTCAGTTTTGCCTGTAAAGCCTATGGTATAACCAGGGTGCACAGTTGTTAATCCTGCTACACATATGGAGTAACCAGGGCACCATCTATGACGAGCCGAACACACGTATGGGCTGAATAATTCACGTTCAGTACTTCCCCCAGTATTGTAAAACCAGGGGAAACGTTCCATTTTACGCTAAAACCTACATCTCAACTAGTGCGTCTTCAATATTCCGTATTCGAGAGCCACTGGTAAAGTCCAGAAAACGCGTGGTGTAACCAGGTCATCTTCAGAAATGTTAATAGATTCCCTTTGATACTCTGTAAAAACACTTAAACAATCAGTTTTCAAGCCAAATCTCACCCCCTCCGATATCCTGTTCTCTTAATCAAAAATAATACAGACACCACTGCGCATTAGTAGTAGTACGAATATAGCAATCTAAGCACTCTTGAGCCCCCCGCCCCATTGGGAACTAGGTGGGGGTATTGAAACCTAGGCGGCAATTATGGAGCCGGATGCGGAAGCCCAGCTTTGACTGGCCCCCGTCTACCAGCCATATGCCTGAGTCATGGCAGAGGTCCAACATCCAACCTCTGAGCAAAACAGGTCCTAAATGTGACCCCGCCAACTCTCGTCTGGCCGCCCTTTTAGACATGGAAGGGAAATTGTTTGGTAAACATCTACTGTCCTCTTTAAGGGAGTGGGCAAACGAAGCCAACCTGTGTCAATATTTCAAGCAGGCTTTTGGCCCAGGTGTGCCCCAGTAGATAACACCATGGCTCTGGTTCTTTTATTCAAGAATGTGATGCATCATGGAAGATCTCTGTAGACTATTCTGCAGCCTTTGACAAGGTAAATAGAAAGTGACTATGGTCTAAAGGACACCTTGCTGCATCTGATTATGGGCTACATACCGAAACATGGATATGAGTCCAACTTGCAGGCAATGCAGTTTCTCCTCTGGTCACAATTGGCAGCGGACCTAAACAAGGCTGTGTCCTTTCTCCACTACTCTTTTTACTACACATCGGCCAGTACATAATCCCAGTTTCCTCGCCACAAAATAGTCGAATTGTCTGATAGGTCATGTACCGACACTGAAGACCCTGCCATTTGCTTGCAAGCCTTCCCGGCTGGAAGGCTGCCGTCGTTAAAGCCCTTCTCAAAAAAACACTCCCGGATCCGTCGGACCTGGCAAACTACAGGCCAATCTCCCTTCTCCCCGGAATTAGCAAGATCGCGGAAAAACTAGTTAACAAAAAACTCTCCCATTTCCTGGAGTCTAACAACCTTCTTCGGAACTCTGACTGGATTCCGCCCTGGACAGGGCACAGACACCGCCCTCCTGGCTGTGGTAGAGGAGACCAGATGCATTCTGGATGCAGGAGGATCAGTGGCAGTGATCCTCCTGGACCTCAGTGCGGCCTTAGACACTGTCAACCACCAGGTCCTCATCCAACGACTTAATGACATCGGGGTGGTGGGAACTGCTTAGTCATGGCTCACGTCATTCCTAAGCTACCGCATCTTCCAGGTCTGGGAAAATAACACCCGCTCCACGGCGATTCCCCTCCAGTGCAGAGTACCGCAAGGTTCATCCCTTAGCCCAACTTTATTTAATGCCTACATGTTTCCCCTGGAGGAAGTGGTCGCCCCGTTTGGAGTAAAAAATCATTAGCTACGCCGATGACACCCAATTGGTAGTCCCACTATCCCAACCTAACCAAGGACCGTCCAATCTCCACACCTGCCTTTCTGAAATCTTTATCTGGGTGAATGAATCAGCCCTAAAACTCAATGGGTCCAAGACTGAGATCATGCTCCTTGGACATAAAGGGCCCACCCTTCCCCCAAACCTCTGGCCCACATGCCTGGGAGAGCCCTCCCGCTCCAAAAGAGGAGATCAAGAGCCTAGGGATCTGGATAGAAAAGGACCTGTCCTTCAAAACCCAAGCTAAAAAAACAGCCGAGATCTGCTTCGGCCTGCTCAGATCAGTCAGAAAAATTCTGCCCCTTCTCCCACAAATCTCCCGGAAACTGCTCATCCAAGGACTGATCCTTTCCAGATTGGATCATAGCAACGCCATCTTCCTGGGAGCACCTGAATCCACCCTCAACAAATTACAACAAATTCAGAACGCCGCAGCCCGGCTCCTCACGAACACCCCGGCTAAAACATCTGCCAAACCAGCTCTGAAACTACTGCACTGGCTTCCAATAAGAGAAAGGATAAAATTTAAATCCCTTTGTCTGGCGCATAAACTTCTACAGGACAAGGGCCCCCCCATCCTCAAAAACCTAATCACGCCCTACAAAGCCACAAGGCCTCTCCGTTCGGATCATGAACACCTTATCACAGTGCACAGAGCGAAAAAGGCACGCACAGGTGATCAACTATTCTCGGTGAACACGGCTAAACTGTGGTACACCCTACCTCTCAAACTCAGGAGCGAACCCTGCCATCTCCGCTTCAGAAAACCTTTGAAAACCCACCTCTTCCCCTGATCCCCTCTTCTTCCCTGGTCACCCCACTGAATCAGCTGTCTTGGTTTTAGCGCTGGGATGCTTCCGGGTTACTATGCGCTCTATAAAACCCACATTCATTCATTCATTCATTCATTCATTCATTCATTCAGTCAACTGAATGCTCCTAACAAATTCAATCATTTGAATGGACTTGCAATCAATATCCCAATAACCTTATTCTGGTCTTTGGGAAGCAGAAAAGGAAATGTAGTTGGAAGCTAGCCCTACAGTCAGCAGGAATTGCAGAATTCTTTGATTATCTGTGCTTTACTTTTGACACCAAATTATGTGCATCGCGGCATCGGGAATATTTTAAGTCCAAATCCATCATAACAATTAAAGCCCTGAAAAGATTCATCAAATTATATGGCGGTTGGGCCCTCAACCTCACAGTTAAAGTGCTAAACACCAAACTTATTCCAGTTTTGTCTTATGGCTCTCTAGCTCCAAATCCGAAGAACGTAGACAAAGTTGACAAAATTTGTATCGAGGCTTTAGATCTTTCCTCAACTTGCATACTGCTACACCTCTATCCATGATCCACCCCAATTTTAAATCTGCCATCAATGGCCTCCGTCTATCTCGGAAACTCAATTGCTTCTATGAATGAATGTGAATCTATAAGTAGCAACTCGATGAGGTTTGATCTTCCAAGAGAGAATGCAGAATTATCCTTCCTCTAGTCTATTATCCGAGAAAGATACAGAAGATACAGCCGCCTCACCCTCTATTGAAACACTACTGAAAATGATGTGATTATACCATCAGATAAGGTTTACAAGAGTAATTTTAGCTGAGAGATTTAACTAATATTTCAAGATACAAATTGGCGGAATATCTTCCGGAATTGTACTTTTCGCTTAGGGAGCCCTATATCGATTCAAACTTGGAAGCCAAAACCAATTAGAAAATTTGGAGGGTTTGCCTTTATATTTCGCTGAAACCGTTTGAGGGCTCCCGTAACATTTCTCACCCCGGTCGTTCCTGCAGGCATTGCAATCAGTTTGACGAATCACTGGAAGACATTTTATGTCTTTTGTTCGGAGTTGAATAACTTGAGAAACAAGTATTTGTTACTCTGTTACTTTGTTACTTTTAAAAAGCTTTCACTTTGAACTCTCAAGTAGTCACCAGGGGTTGATTCTCTTTTTTTTCAGTTCAGATAGTTTTTATTTTATGCAAAATGGAAAGAAAATAAACCAAGATCAAATAATAGTACAAAAACATGCAGTAGACTCCAGCAATCCTCAAGAAAGGTGAGTAAAATCAGCAACGGTATGGAACGGCATGTATGTACCTAACATAGACCGTGGTTGCAAGATGTTGTGCATTACGAGGCATGAATGATTGTGAAAGCAGAAGTGCTTGCAGTTGCCTGGTGAGTGACAAATCTAAGTACCCGAAATTCCAGACTGTCAAAACAGAGTACACTGCAAGAGCAAATCTGCTGGATCATGAGAAGGGGGCAAGAAAGAAAGAGAAACAAAAATAGAAAGAGACAGGGAGGAGACTGCTACGCTAATCATATGGTAGAACATCGGGCAAAGACCAGAGGGTTTTATTGGGCTGTGTTCTTCTGTACGTATTTATCGAGTGCGCCCCAAAGCAGTCTTCGGCCCGAGGAGCCGTAAAGATTAGAATATGGGTTATCCGCTTTTCTGACTGACCATGCATTTGATTAAATTCCACCACTTATCGAAGGCGCTGGTGGATGTTGATTTCCAGTCAGAAAGAACTGGTTTTGTGCCTAAGAATAGGAGGAGGTCTATTAACGATGAAATGTGGGGGTCTTTAACAGGTGCACAGGGATTGGCATGAAGCCCTGCCCCTAGGACAGGTGGTCAGAGAAGCAAATTCTATTGGGACATTTGTGATATGAAGTACCAGATCCTGGATTGTTGTCCAGAATGCACGTGTCAACTGCGTGTAAAAAAAACAAATAGTGTGGAAGACCCCCCCATCCCCCCCCCCACCCCACCGCCCACAGGTCTGCCCTTTACTGCCAGCCTATGGGTGAGCCCTTCAGTCTGAATTTGTGTCCTCTAACAGAGGTCCAGTATGCTTTATGAATAGACCAGAACCTAGCTTATGCTAAAGCCGGGGGAGGGGGAATTTTGGTATCAAAGGAGGATTTCCAGATCTTTTGCCAAGTTGTTTCACTAAAATGTAAAGTACTAGTGGATTAAGTGTGGGATTCCCATTTTCTGATAAATAATTTCAAAGATTGACCATTGTATGCGTCAAGGAGTTTATACAGGAGGGAAGCAGTGTTGCATCTCTTTTTAAGGGTAGTTATAAGGGTCAGGTGGTCCGGTTCGTGTTGGGGGGTGGGTGGGGGGGGGGAGGGGGGATCAGTTTACTCAGTACACCTTTGAGTCACAGAAATGTCTAAATCAATATTAGGTAGGTCAAAGATTGTTTGTCGAATGGAAAAGGGAATAGTTTTGGCTCTTGAATCCAGACTGTACCTGGTGCCCATCCCTTTGAGCCCATGTAACCCAGAATAACATCTTCCCATCAAGTTAAATCTGGCGGTTAAACCCTAGGGAGGCAGGGGTCCATCCATGTGATTGGTGTGTTAGGCGTTTATTGAGCAGGAGGAATGAGGTTGTAGTGGTTTAAAATTGGCTTGGAGTATTCCAACAGGAACGTAGACCTCTTGTGAATAGTGAGAATGGAGCTCATGGGTAAATGTTTTTATTGGTTTTATTATACATAGCAGTTTATATTCAAATGTAGCACAATATCTATCTGGGATTATCTATATATTGTATTTTTTTTATTTCACACAAGAATTTACTAAAAACAAAAAAGTGCTTGTCGTAATGCTCAGATTAAAGGAAATCATTAGTAAATGATGGTTAGTGACCTTAACCGCCCAGGATGCCATTCTGCAGTACCCCGATGAATGGCAAGTTGTATAACCAAGAGTTCACAATACAATTCCATAAACACAACTGGTGTGTTGTAGTTGTGACCATCCAAAACGTCTTGTTCCAATCCAATGCTTTTTAATTTGTACATTCAAAACTTGCTAGACCTTTGAATAGGAACACATGAAGATAGAGCGCACCGCAGTATGGAGCCTCACTGTAAGAATCAGGGTAAAAACACCCTTAATATACATATGTGCGATCAGTGGGAAAACCGCGAGGCTCCAGTAAGCCTGTCGGTTAACGTGATCACACAGATGTAAACAGGAAAAGTACTAAATCCGGCCTTGATAAGCCTATGCATGACCGACACATCCTTCCAGGAATCTTGCCGGAAAGTTTCTCATACTTCATATTTTCAATATCACCACTTATTTCAGCCTTGAGAGTATCTGTGGCGAAACACGTGTCGGCAGCCTGTCTGTATTTGGATGTTAAGAATTGATACAAAGAATGTGCAACATTGTGGAAGAAATAAATGACCCGGAGTTCAATAGCAGCCTCGCTTCACCACTTCATCAAATATGTTTGACATTATTGTGAACTTCTCAGAGTTTTTCGTTATTGTGCTTGAATCGTTGAACGCCGAATGTGGATCTCCTCTTCTGGCCTTTGCACCCCAGTTGGCAGGGTGCTCACACCAAGGGAGCACCAAACCTCACTTTGAAGTTTGATTTTCACATTGAATTCCCTGAAACGTTTGTACAAGCTTCGAATGTGTGGACATTTCAGCATAGTCGCCTCTAATTTGTGTAAATAACTTTACAGGGGCTCACCATTGAAATAGGTAGAAAACTGCATAGAGTTCAGTTAAAAACAATAAAATAGGTCAATAGTTCAGTGCTGTGTACCTTAAGTGGTTAATATTTTAAAACTGGTCAGAATTCCACTTACAACTTGGTTTCAAAGATAGTTTTTTTACAGAGTTACAGAGTGAACTTTGGGGTTCTTAGTTTCACTAGATGTAACGTTTGAGGTTAGATTTTTGCATCTCACTTTGGCGCGGAGTCTTATTTTTAGGGCTCGCCAACTAGACAACACTGCAGGAGTTTAAGGCGCACATATTGCATATCATTGTCTGTCTTTATTGCCACTGTATGGTTGCTTCTTTTTCTTGTTTGATCCTTGCTTGGAGCTTAGCCTCTTTACAAACCTTTTGATTGGCTGACTTGTATCTTTCCACTGCTCAAATTTTGGGAACTACTTTTTCTGTTTCATTCAGCACTCTCATGAGAGTGGATGTGTTTTCTAGGTCTCTCCCTCATGTGCTTGTCCCTCCCCCCACACTGTTGTTCCCCACCCATTCCAGCTTGTCTGTAAAAACAGAGCAACCTGTATGTTTTTGATGGGGTGTGATTGAAAATCGGACTTAAAGGGTTTATTTAGTTTTATCTCTGTATTCCATATATTATATGAATGCCCAAACTTTAGCACGCACAACCTTTTATGGCCTTGGGAGAAGGGCCATCTGCTGCACTCACTCGGCTGGTATCTGAGGTAGAAGGTGTACTTAGCATGATCCTTCTACTGGAGGGCCATACATTTGCTACCTGGACAACTACAGGCAGCCATTTCAGTGGCTATCTGGGGGTGACCGTGCTGAAATGGATTAGCGGCACATCTGAGCTCCTCCACAATCTGTTTGCAGCTGCTTTGCACAATGCTTGACGCGCTCCTGCACAAGCCTTTATTGACTGTCCGTGGAAAGGGATTTTACTCTTATTTGACTTTACTTTTCTACCTCGTACGATGCAGTAAGTAGATTTTAGTCCTTTCCCAAGGGTCCAGGTTGCCCACTTGTAATGTGTTTCAGACTTGAAGCAAATAGTCAACAAACCTCTTCTTTCACAAAGGGGCTCTGGCACCCAGGCACTATTTTAATGCCAAACAAATGACGCAAGTGTTAGTAAAGAACGTTGTGTACGGTTTGTGAACAGTAGGGAAAGAGTGAAGGATGAATTTCATAACAAAAAATATACCATTGCTTGTTATGGGGACTATGTTTCTGCTCTGCATTGTTAAAATGTCATGAAAGAGTATTCTGTATTCATTCGAAATGTGCCTTATCGCTCATGTGAATATGCAATTCCCGAGTAGCAAGCGCCGGAGCAATACATCAACATTTGTATATAAATCCACGTATCTCATGTTTTAATTTTTTCACTTTTTTGGTTGAAACGTTCGTGTTTTGAACAATGGAATTCACTTTGGAGCCCAGTAGACCTTGTTGAGATTGCTTTACTGCTGGTGTCTTGGTGGTGATAGTCTGGGCCGGACTGGCTGTAGGGGGCACTGGGCGTTTCCCCAGTGGGCCGGTTTTGACTCCTGAGGGCTCTTTCTGTTACCGTGGGTGGTTTTGAAGCATATGGCGTGATTGGGGCCAGAGGCGCGAGAGTGGACACGAGGAACAATGCAGGCAACACTAGGGGGCGTAGCGTGCTCAGTCACAAAGGGGGGGTGAGCTTCAGATTTTCTGACAATCACGCTGGCATATCATGTGTATCATTCTGTTGAGACGTGGGACACGAAGGGGGCTAATGGACCAGCGGAAAGGGAAAGGAGTGCGGATTGTGAGGGGTACTTAAAACACAGTATTTTGTAAAATAACCATGTTTTGAGACCTTCAAAACAGAGATGAGAATGTGTGGGTTGTTTTTTCGGTCCTGGGATGTCGACGACCTCCCTCCTGCTGCAGCTGACCTGGGCTCGACTCGATCACTCATTCTCCTTTCCAGACCTTGATGCAGAGCTCTGGGGACTTTGAGACTGGGCTCCGTTCCGCTCATGAGCCTCCCTTTCCCTGATCGTTGTCTGGAACTCCCTTGGTTCTGGTGGGGAGGCTTGAGGCGCAACGGGTTGTCCCCACCCCCACCCCCCTTTTCTCCGACACTGGGGATCCAAGATGGTTTCGTGGGCGACCCCTGGTCTTTGCTCGGCACTCCCGGTGGTCTCCCTGCGAGCTTGTGCCTCTGCGACCCAGGTGCTTCTGGCTTTCCCTCGGACCGGGATGTGCTCCATCACGCCGCCTTTCACTGCATATGATGTGGGTCCTGGTTGATCACTTATGGAGCTGTTGGAAATGGCTCCGGTTTTGCAGAGAGCTCCTGTTTCTTTCCTTGCAGTCGGTCGGACGCCGGTGCCCTGGGGCTTGGGACTTGCCTCCGCTCTGCTCGACCGTCTTTCTCTCCCTCCCCTTGGGATCTGATCCACACTCATCGCTTGCCACCTGACTTCCTCAGCGGCACCGCACGGAGAACTCCATTGCCACAGTTCCGATGCCATCAGGTTAGCCGCTGATGAATCAGACTGAGAACGAGACTCTTTACCACCACCCCCCCCCCCCATCAAGTCCTCTCTACTGCCTCCGACTTTGCCACTGATGCGTTTCCCACTGCCATCCCTCCTGGTTTGCCTCCCTCTAATGCGTGGATCAACATGGAGATTATATCCGTAGGTATGAAGAAACTATTCCTCTGGACTTTTGAGCGTCATTGCCACCCACCATTTTGGGTCCACCTCAAATGGTCGCTCCGGTCGCGCTCCGCCATCTTGCGACTTGGTCTCTACTGCTAGTCCCACTGACCCCCTCACAAACTATTATTGTTGTTGTTCTCTCCCTGAACATGGATACTCACATTGTTTTAAAATTGTTATTGATACCGCTGTCCCCCCCCCCATTTTCTCATGTTATGTCCTCCCCTGACCCCCCCCCCCCCCCCCCGATTTATTTGCATGTCTGCAAATACCATTACCCTTGCTTGCACACCGACTCCTCCGGGTTTTTGCCAGCTCCGATGACTGTTCCCCGTTGAGCCTGCTTATACCGGCCTGCCCTTTCTATGGCAGCTGAATCTCTCCCCACAGGTCCACATCCTCCCTTTACCTCCGCATTCATTTTTTCCCAATGTGTCCACGTCTTTCCTTCTCTGCCCACGCTCTTTTTTTGCTAACCCTTCATTTTAGACCTTGTTGGTGAACGGTTTTTCATCTATTTCCCCTCTTCCTTCTAGGTTTGCTGCTCCAGGGATATAGGTGCCTTATGGTCTCCTTGAACTGTGTCCTTTGCCAAAGCGCTCCCTCTCCCCTTGTTTGGGAGGGATCCAGCATTCTTGCCCCGGAGTCGGATTCCCCTCTGAGAGAGTCCACAGCGCTTGGGATTCACATAAAATTGGAAAAGGCCTTAATTGGCCTCCTTTAACCCCTCCCCTGCTGGTGACACAACCGCTCCGTCATCAGCCGCGGTCGCGCTGTGCTGATGACGGAGCTGCTCCGTCATGGCCCGCTCGGCACGGATTCCACGCCTGTGCTGAGCGTTCCATTAGGCGAGCGGGGCCGTGACAGAACCGCTCCGTCATGAGCACAGCGCGACCGCGGCTGGTGATGGAGCGGTTCTGTCACCAGCATGGGCGTGCCGCACGGCCCCCCGCCCCCTTAGCGCTGCGGCGGAATAGCTACCGCAGCGAAGGGGTTAAAGGTACCCCTTGCCAAAGTTCTCCTTCTCCCCTTGTTGGGGAGAGATCCTGCATTTCTGTCCTGGAGTCTCAGATAAACCTCTGAGAGAGTCCACAGTGTTTAGGGAATCTCATATAATTGGAGGTTTAGGAATGTTCCCATTCACCTTACATCGTGATAGGCCCCATCCCTGTAATTTTTGATGATCCATTTAAGCTGTTATCTTTACCCTTTGTTGTACTTCGGTCAACCGAGCAACCTCTGGCCGATGGAGTGACCCTACGTAGCTTTTCTGTAGCTTGGCTCAGGTACCCCCCCTGGACCGTCTCCTGCCCATCCATTCTTTTGACTCGGTCTCTCCTCTAGTCGCCCTTGCATTTCCCAACCCCTCCCTCTCCTCTTTCCTCCCTCACTCCTCACTTCCTCTAATTTCTCTCTCCCCTGCCTGCTTTTCCTCCCCCCACACCTAACCCATGCCTTTAAATAACTCGTATTTCTCCTTCATTTTTGATCCTGAAACTGTTGTGATTATGTAACTACGTTCTTGAAGCAACTGTACCTCGTTATGTAAAGCGCTCTGATACCCCCGGGTCTGCCAGCGCTATATAAAACTTTTCAAATAAATTAATAAAATATCATACCCGACTGAAAGCTCGAGTACCCAACTATTTATTAAATATTACATTTGTTAGATGGGTGCAACAGCCCCGAAGCCCCTGGTAACATCTGGTGTAATAGGTTGCTTTGTTAGATATTCCGATCACGAACCTAGATGCATAACTGGGTACTTCTACTACACGGTGTAACGAGGGCTCCGTCCTCATGATATTCAGGTTCGTAGAGCGCCCCACCACCCGGGAGGGTCTCCTGGCGCTGAGCAGGTGTGAGTCTAGGCACGCCTAGGGCCTGGTGGAAGTACTCAAAGCCAGGTCCGCGGCTTCTCGCGGAACCCAAGACGTGGGAGGAGGCTCTTGTGTGTAGTGGCAGGGCGTTTCACGCTTTAGGAGCGATGTAGGAGGAGGTGACCGCAAGATCTGGTTTTCATTAACACCCTAAAGATAGCGCACTGAACCAGAAGTTCTACTATGTTCCTAAGTATATTTGGCAACAGCGACTCATTATGGAATGGCCTTTACAGGTAGGAACTCACCTGGGCTCCTTCAGCCACGCCTCTAGTTAATGACATAAGCTGGACACCTTCTGGGAAGATCCTAAAAATACATCTTTCTTTCAGTAGTAATTCCAGTTCGCATTTAAAACATGCAGAGAAAACTTGGATACTTGAGTGTACGAACTGCACGGTGAAATCAAACCATGACACCCATCCCCCATCCCCACGCTCCACCCCCCACCTCCTCCCTCCCGCCCACCATGTGTGCACGCGAGGTCCTCGTCCTCTAAACTATGTCGGTGGCAAAATGGCTGCAGTGCTCATCAGGGTAAACAAAACAATCTCTAAGAGATTAATGTAATGCTTCTTTGGATGGGGTATCAGCGAGGTTGGTGTAGCAAGTCCAGTGGCACCGGGCCCCCAATCCTGAGGTGTCCACAGCACCCTGATTGTTGCAGTATTTTACGGGGGGCCCCTGGCACACTTGGTATGGTACTGGCTGTCTGTGATGGGTGAGGAGATAGAGGGTACTAATGCTTGCTGGGTGTGATTTCTTAGGGGCCAGTGAGAGAGTATTTGTGCGCGCGCGTATTTAATGTTTGTGCAGTTTCTTTTTAGAAGGGAGAGGGCCACAGCGGGGAGGAGGAGAGGCCATTGGCGTGAAGTGGGTAAAAAGCGGTCCATGGCTCTTTGTATCCTGGACATACACAGCTGATATCGGTTGTACATTTAACATATCGGTGGAAATACGGTGTCATATGTGAGACCGCAAGCTAAAGGCCTCAGCTGTACTAACAAACTGTTTACACCAAGAGCATTAAGGCAGGGTTAGGAATATTAATTAAGGGAACAGCATATGAAATCTTAATTAGCTGTTCTAATCAATGTGACAGTGTGTGGAGGTTGCGCAAAGCCTCCAAGGGATACCCTGCGCGCAAACTGAGCGTTTGCGACCGGGAGGACCATTTTGTGCCAGACAAGGCCGGGGGACCCTTTTTGTGCCACACCTGGAAGGGAGTACTGTGACCCTTTTGCGCCGGACAAGGCGCGCGGATTCCCTTTTTTGCGCCAGGCCTGGCACACAGAGTCCCTTTTGCGCCGGGCCTGGCGCACAGAGTCCCTCTTGCGCCAGCCAGGCACGCCGAGTCCCTTTTGCGTCGGGCCAGTCGCAGATCTGTTCCACACCATGATCCGAGTCTCCTCTATACCTGATGTATCATTTTTGCATGTCACAAATTTGTCCAGCTTACGACTTGTGCCTTTTATGTTTGATCATCTTTGCACCCATTTGCAAGGCTGCCCTGCTCCAGCGAGGGAAGGCTCGTGCCCCAAAGCATGGCCACACAACCAATTTCAGAGTCCCAGAGCAGCTTGAGGCGTGCCCGCGCTGTGTTATTGTCCACACCTGACTGCAAAGGCCGCCTCTAAAACTCTGGTGCTGTGCTGCGAAGTGACCTGGTTAGCACACCCGAAGCATCCTTCACATCATCCGTTTCGACTGAAACTCTTAACTTCCCCCTGCCTAGCAAAACACATGATTTCATTTAGGTTGAATGATGCCTGGTAGAGGCAGACGCCCGTGGGCTTCCGGCTTATAGGGGTTTACATCCCGCCCTTTGTTTACCATTGGTTGGTCTCACTGTCACTCAACTAACTTGCTTCCTTTTCAATCAGTTTGCTTGTCCTTAAATGTGGTTTTTGTGGGAGTGGGTGTTATTGTTTTCAATCGCGTTGTCATTTTGAAAGGTTGCTTTTTTTCACAATCGATATGAGGCTGCGGTTATGTGTGGTCCCACAGTGGCCAATTTAGGGACATCCTTCTGCAGGTCTCTTCAAAATAATTGACCTTATTTGTCTTAAAATTACTATACTTTTGAAATTACTGTTGACTGTAGTTTCTGAAATACTGGTCAGTCTATCTATGGGATGTCCCTATGTATGGTCATTGGGAATCGTTCTGGAATTCTTTTTAATAGGCGGTACTTTTGGACCTTGTTTTTAGGTATTCCCTTTCACCACACCTCAGTATTGTGCTACGCGGCAGTAGGTTGATATTTACCATTCGATGAGTCTGTGGTAGCCTTGTGATTGGCTTTAGATACACATGGCGATTGGTTCTTTGGGTTAAAACCATGGGTTCTGCTTTAGGATTGATTAATGGATTGCGTTTGGGAAGGCTCAAAGCATCGCAGTTTAGGTTAGAGGCTGAGCATAAAGGAGGAGGAAGGCGTGGTGACGTATGGATTGATGCTCTAATGAGGCTTTCTCAGGTGATAGCTATATATTGACTGATTATGAGTCCATCAAAAAGCTGCATTTTGGTAATGTCCAGCTGTCTGTTGTACAACTTGGAATAGACTTTGGGGTCAAACTCTGCAGTAGATCGCTAGACTGTGTTTTAATGCAGATCTGGGATCGTGCACAGGCCCTGAGATCAGTCGCAGAAGTTGGGATAGTTTTTTACGGCACTACATAAGATCAGTTTTTGTGCAGACCATGGGATTGCTTTAGTACACCCCTTGGGGTTGTGCGTTGGCATGGACCTGTTTAGCCCCTCTTGGACATTGTAGATATGGACTCGCTTCTAGGTTTGCACAATGTCAGCAGCAGCTCCGAAATCACCAGGTTTAGCCGGATCCTGACTAACATTACAAGCAGCTGAAATAAAAGGTAGATGGAAGACTGTCATTAAACAAGATGTCCTGAAACTAGCCCTCTGTCTATGAAGGGCATCTTTAAGCCAAGACTGCTGCGGCCCTACTGTTCAAGCAAGGGATGTGCATGACCTTAAACTATGCCCCAGATATAAGTTCGGGTCTAGGGTAGCGGTTATTGGCTCCTTAGTGCGCAAGCAGCTTCCACCACCTCGTGGGTTTGTAAATGTACGAGGCCTGGGCGGTGAACTCTGCTCCGTTAGCAGAGTTTTCTGCACTCTGTGCTCCGCCGAGTTCGTGTAGTGTAGAAAACTCCGCTCCATGTAGTGCAGCAGAGTTTTTTCCCCACTTGCGAACGATAAGTTGGCGAGCGCGAGCTGCAGCTCAGGCAGAATTTCTACCAGAGTGGCAGGAAGATCAGCGCGAATAGCAGTTCGCACTGCACTCCGCCACTTGCGGAACTCCACTGAGTTTTTTTTTTTTCACTTCGCGGGGTTCTGTGTAGCGAAACTCCACGAACTATGCCCAGGCCTGGAATGTACCTTGCAGAAGAGGATCGTCAGTCTGCACTGATACCAACGTATTCCACTTGGAGACAGTGGAGCAGACCTGTAGAGTGCGGGCCCGTGTATGCCAGGACAGCGCAGCTGCTCTCTCAAATCCACCAACACTCTGAAGGCGCTTTATTTATAGCGCAGAGGGATGAAAATTGGCAGACAGACTGAACCCTCGTATGTTTACTGCTGAATGACAAAGCCTGTTTAGATGTAGGAATTAAGATCGACACGGCTGTGATGGTGCAAGGAATTGTGGGAATGTAAATATTCCCCTCTCTGGTCTTGAGCTGAACGCAGTGCGGTCTTCTGTGGTGCAGCGCACTCCGGCCACGGTTCACCGAACTCCAGCCAAATGAGTTACTCATCAGGAAAGTTTAGCGCTCAGCTTTCGAACTGTGTGCAGTGTCCTTTCTGTTGGCTTGTTTGTTTATTTAAAGGCATTGGCGTGCACAGCCCATGGTAACCGCAGCAGGAATGCCTGCTCTTTACATGGGTGCAGCTGAACACAGCGGGCTCCATGCCCCGCCCCCTCCCCAAGTCTTAAATTTACTCCTGAAGGATTCCTCCCAGTGTTCGATTACATTTGTTTGGAGTTCAGAGTTGTTTTAAAGGATGGATTCCTTGGAAGCCTCGACAGTCACCGGCTCCAAGGGATGGTTCTGGAAGCCTTGGAGTTGCCATTGCGTCCAGCCAGGTCCACCTGCCAATCTGTACATGGGGTGCAATTACACCCCAGGATTTTTTTTTGTCCCCTTGGAAAACATTTTGCAATTTCTAGGGAAACATGTCTCGTCCACACCCTTATGAATTTTGGGAGTGTTCCCTTCTCATTTCCACGTTGTAAAAAACATATCTTCCAATGTGGGAAATGGGCAGAGCACATGTCTGTTACTACCTGTGTACATATGCGGGTCGTCCCTAGCTTGGCGGCTTTCCTTCCCGGATACCTCCATAGAGAGCGTTATAATTGAATCTTGACCCGTATAAAACCACGTTTTCAGAATACCAAAAGTGGCCTCGTGCTTTTAGCATCGGTTGCTCAACAGAGGGTTGCGGGCATCTTGGCGGAGGTGCTGCTGTCTGGAGCTTCTGTGAAATGAAACCTTGATTTTCATGTTCTCTTAGCGAAAAGAGGACACCCACTGCAAATTATAAGGCTGGATGAGGTGTCCATCTCATATAACTATAGTGTTTTCAAGAAATCAATGACCGCAACTTGAAAATCATTTATTTGTTGTTGTTTAGACGACTCTGTACTTCTGAGAGGGTCTTAAAACATGAGCTCAGTTGCGTAGGTTTACATTCTTCTTTTTATAGGTTTCACAGTACCGTACAAAGAACAAGTAAAAAACACGTGCGCCTGGGTGTCAGAATCCACCCACACAAGAATCTCTACAGAAAACCTGCACAGTAATCATGACTGTACAACACATCTCAGGATAACGAGTTCATGCTCACAATTAATGCTGTGGCATCACAGGACTACACCGGCGCTGGTCCATGGCGCCACATTTGTAGACCTTTCTAATGCCCTCTATGAGCCCTTATACCACTTCTTCAATTCTGGCGCATTGGTCCATACTGCTGATCCTCTCTGTAATCCAGGGTATTGGCTCATCCCGCCAGTGACTCGCTATATCTCTTTGCCATAGATATTAATTCTTAAAATAATATGATACCCCCTTATTTGTGGATAATGTGTATTTTGTCTATGCAAGTAGTCCACTTTAAGCCCTATGACATGGATTTGTGACAGGGTCTGTCTTTTACAGAGGCATTATGTATGGGATAAACTACCCCCTGTCTGACATTATAAGAATATTACAAGTCACCAAGGAGTTCCATGTAGATATACAGGAACCAGACAAAGGATGACTTCCTTTATAAGGTCACGGCATTCTGGGGTGACTTGTAGTGTCTTCATAATGTACGGCAGGAGAAAATGTTGGTCTTTATAATACATGTTCACAGCATCATCCATCCCAAAATCCTCTTAAAGCCTTGGTGTGTTGCTCTCTCATATGAAAGATCTAGGATGTTTGTGGACCTGCATGATAAAAGTAGAATCTCTAGTGCAAAATTGAACGTGCCAAAAGCAATTAGTAATTTGTCACAGAAAGATAATAGAATCAGTTTAATATGTCAGATATAAAAAATGCTGTAGGTCGCCATTTGTAGAGCATGAAGAGAGATTCTATCTTTCCGGTAATTACCTATAGCATGTACACAAAAACAAATAGTGCCATGACTCCTTTGTGCTTATCACTGTTCATATAGGAAAACCGACCCAAAGGCAGTTTTCCTTTTCATTGGTTAAGGTGCAGCTCTCAATTAGTTCCATGACCGGTCTTTCACCTTGGCTGTTGAGTTGACTCTGGCTACAGATATTGTGACATCAGAACTCAACTGTAATATGTTATTGCAGTTGAGTGGCTGTGTCATTTATTTATTACAGGCAAATAGATGCGTCACAAGTCGCTTGTAATAAGGAAATTAGAAACTGACTTGTATTATACAAAGATCTCAGGCTCCCGTGTTTTATAAATGTCCAGCACACTTTTTAGCCAATTGATGTTGTGGAACCTGATGGGTTCTGCTAGTAAGGCTCCCCTCGCCCCCCTCCCTCACCAGCCCCCCTCCCACCCCTTCCCCGGCAGCTTACCGCAAGTCTTACACCATGACTCCAGCCCTTGCTGCAACTACACCTGGCCCACATGACGGCTGCAGTCCACCTCACCTGCACCCATACACACCCACGAGTCAGTGGTTTTGGTTTCTGCCTCGTGTTTGTGATGGATCGTACACCTCTGGGAGAGTTGTACATCGCATAAGCCTGCATCCTGCATTTTTCAGGGTTATACAGGCAGAGTCTAACATTTGATTGGTCCTTTGTTGGCCTTTTGTGTGAAGCTCATACTTTGGAAGTCTTTCCTTTGAGGAAGGGTGCATGGAAATAGAATAAGTGTACATGGAGAGGAGAGCTCACATTTTACTTTGTGAGCAATTAAATTGGAATGGAATTAAGAATTTAAAGATGTCACTGAAAAAAACATTTGTTTGAAGTGTGTGTCTACCCATGCTGCCGCGCCCATTTAGGATTAAGCAAGTGGTATTACGCGTGAGCGGGGACCAGAGCAAAGGACACCTCATTTTTGTGTCTGGCTGGACAGCGCATCCTCATTATGATGTTACTAGTTCTTTAAGATATTCTTAGAGTGGTAATGCTCCGGAATTGGAAGCATAATGTGCCATACACACCGGTAATACTCTGGAAGTAAAAGCCTAGTGTACCATGGTATACACTGGTAATGCTCCGGAAATGGAAGCATAGTGTCCATGGTATACACACCGGTAATGCTCCGGAAGTGGAAGCGTAGTGTGCCATGGTATACACATGGGTAATGCTCCGGAAGTGGAAATCTAATGTGCCATGGTATACACATGGGTAATTCTCCGGGAGTGAAAGCGTAGTGTCCTTGGTATACACACCGGTAATGCTCCGGAAGTGGAAGCGTAGTGTGCCATGGTATACACATGGGTAATGCTCCGGAAGTGGAAATCTAATGTGCCATGGTATACACATGGGTAATTCTCCGGGAGTGAAAGCGTAGTGTCCTTGGTATACACACCGGTAATGCTCCGGAAGTGGAAGTGTAGTGTGCCATGGTATACACACCGGTCGTACTCCGGAATTAAAAGTCTAGTGTACCATGGTATACACTGGTAATGCTCCGGAATTGGAAGTGTAGTGTACCATGGTAAACACCTCGGTAATGTTCTAGAAGTGGAGCATTTCCAGTATTCGGAAGTGGAAGCTTAGTGTGCTATGGTATGCATTCCGGTAATGCTTCAGAAGCCTAGTATGCCATGGTAAACACACCGGTAATGCTCCTTAAGTGGAAACTTAATGTTCCATGATAAACACAACGGTAATAATCCAAAAATGGAAATGTAGTGTGCCGTGGTAAACACACCAGTAATGTTCCGAAAGTGGAAACATAATGGCCATATTACACACACCGGTAATGCTCCATAAAAAGAAGCGTAGGGTGCCATTATATACACTCCTGTAATGCTCTGGAAGTGGAAGCCTAGTGTCCTTGGTATACACACAGGCAATGCTCCAGAAGTAAAAGCCTAGTGTGCATTAGTACACACTAGTAATGCTCCGGAACTGGAAGCGTAGTGTGCCATGGTAAATTTACCGGTAATGCTCCGGAAGTGGAAGCCTAGTGTGCCATGGTATACACACTCTGATTTCTTGTTCATAATTTCTTCTTACCACATATTCTGTTTCAGAAGACCAACTCGGGAGCCAGTGTCTGCTCTCTGCTCCATTTCTTTCCAGCTGGGATCGGGGCTGTTCAAGGGTTGGGCGGTTCTCTCTGTGTATTTTTGTTCTGTGAATGGTCCGCTTTATCTCTGCTTGTTTGTCGTTTTCCTGGCGTTGTTCTTGGATGGCCGTTGTGTGCATTAGAAGTGGGTATCACGTGTGCCTGTAGCCGTGATGTTCCGTTTAGATAACCTTTTAGGGGTGTATGTGTCACTCCATGTCCTCCACTGTTTGAGGCTATATTTGTCTTCCTTTGTAATAATAGCAGTGATAATCGCCATCATAAGTAATTCTTCTGTTTGATAAATAAGTTTCCCACGCCTCGTCGTTTCCTGTGACGCGTCTGCGTGCTAATACTAAGAGTTAAGCAGGTCACACGGTTTGTCGAGTCACCATATTCTAGGTTCCCTTGCTGTGCACTATTCTGCCATTTACGAGTTCAGCTTGGAAAAGCTCCTTGTGCTGAGTGAGGGGTTCTCTGCGCGTTCACCATGACAGAACTCTGATGAGCCGCTCCCGAAGCCCACAGGGCTGCACCGCTCGATTCTTTATTCAAGATCATGAACTCTTAAGATGTTCAAATCTAAATTTATTGTTTAGTTAATTAAAACCATAACAATCATTTATCACAATAAAACGTAAAACACGATAAATAAAGAATGGATTATCGAGGGAAGATTAACAATGTTAAAACCATGAGGCTGATGGCGATTGGAGCAGCCGGCTTCATTATCAGCGATGCTTAAAGGTTTAAACCGGAAATAGGAGTGTCATCTCAGTTTGAGTCTTTTTTTGAGTGTCTCTTTATCAAATCCTTGTGGCAGGGAGGATGGTATGGTTATTTGATTTACCAGTCTAGTTGTTCTGTCCCTCCGACTGGCTCGTGCAGGCAGAGATAATAGGCTCGACTATAAGGAAATGTGATGCGTTTAAAATCTGTGCAAGTTCCTCAGTGTTTGAAGCGGATTGGAACCCAGGTCTTTTAATTATTATTATTATTATTATTATTATTATTATTATTATTATTATTATTATGTTTCTTATATAGCGCCTGAATCGACCCCCGAAGGGGTATCTCCGCGCTTGCCTTGGGAACCCGTCCTGGCTTTTCCCTGTGAGATAGCCCCTACTGGGCATCCCCAAGGTGAAAGCCAGGCATCCCGCCGCGGGGGGGGGGAGCTGTTGTGGAGATTAAGCAAGCTTAATGCCCAGAGTTGCAGAGTGTGAACCCATGATTAGGTCAGGCACCGAAGCGAGAATTATCGAGTCCATGGACATTTGAGCTCAAGACCCTGCCGCGTCGGGAATTGAACCCTGGTCCCGGGTCTGACCTCTGCTTCAGGGTCTGTCTGCTCTTAACCACTGAGCCACACTTCTGGTTGGCAATCGGCATGGGTAAGCTCGTTCGAACAGGCAGGTTTAGGAAAGTGCCAACTCCAAGTGCGCCAGTCCTGCTGGGCACTGTCATAGGGCTCCGTGGAGGATTTTGTGCAGTTATCCGCTCCCACCAATGGTGATCCAGACTCTCGTAGTATTCTGCCTGCTTCCGCTGAGAATTTACCGACCTGCCCTAGGTCTTTTGGAGTGACAGACGTATATATGAATAGTAGTGCTTCCTGGCATGATCTTATCTCGTGTTGCATAAGGATGGGCTGCAAATACCTACGTCTCTGTTATGGTAAGCTTGCGCAGTAGCATGCGATGTGGGCAGCTGGTTCGGAGTGGTAATTGCACAGTCTACATTGCTCCTGTGACAGTGCGCAGTTGTTCCAGTGGGCCCTGTACTCCCGAATGGGTGTAGTCAGTAGCCTCGTTAGAGGTCCACGAGATAGTTTTGACAATAGTACACAAATAAAATAGACTTTTTGAATGAATTTCAATGACTGGAGAAAATATCAAATGGTAAGCATCATCTACGCTACATACAGTAAATTTTTAAAAGAAAGGTGTTGCTAGAAAACAACGCTGATAGTGCAAAGCAGTTCAAATACACAATACACGATTGATACCAAGTGTAGCATTATCAGCGGTCACAGACTCCATCCTTAACCCGCGTACTTTAGCAGTTAAGCATCTCATGGGGAGTATAGTTAGTATTAACAACATCAAGAAACCATGGACTCCAGGGTCCAGGTTCCAGGTCCGATATCTTGGTGGTTTCTTCACAATACATGATGCAATTATTACACAGACTTTTCCTGGAGCATAATTAAAGTTCCTATAAAACACACACTTGTTTCTGCATTTCAAAATTTTCTGTGCACATAAAACGCCGTAATTTTCCCTTTTTGCTCCAGAGTCCCCATCGTACAACCGCTGCCAGGCCTTGTACACAAGCAAACGGAACAGAATGCTACACCAAGCAAACATTCCTTCCAGTCACAGATCTGGGTTTAATCCATCATTTGTTTGCTCACCACCCCACTTTTGGAACCAGCGATATGCAAATCAGTCTTGACCCTGTTCCCCATGGGGACAGTCCACCTAGACTGCCAGCTAGGTCCTCCCTGGACCGGAAACAAGCATCCTGGGACCAGTTCGGGGAATCCCTCCATATCAGCCAGGCTAGCTTGAATCCAGTGGCACAGTGAGCACGGGTCTGACGTCTGGGCATACCCTGCCAATTTAGGGCGAAAGCAAAAAGAACAGAAGATGGGCGGAATGCTGAACCAATCAAACCATTCACCTCCCAGTCACTGATCTGGGTTTACTCGTTTTTAGGTTTTGCCTCGCCAAAAAGATGCGCTCTGCGCATCTTTTTCGGCGCAGGCGAAAACCTGATGAGAACTGTAGTGTGCTTTGGCTCGGCCCTCGTCATTCATTGGCTGGCTCCGTAAATGGAGCCTAGCCATTGGATGAGGGGCCTGTCCGTCAATGCCGGACCAGACACGGGGGCGTTCCCGACATTCTTTGGCTTTTGCCGACGTCACGCGACGTCAGGCGAAAGCCGGGAACGCCCCCGAATCTGGTCCGCCATTGAAGGCACCCGGAAGAAGTCCAGGTGAGTGCTTGCTTTTTTAAATGCTTGTTTGCCGGTTCCCACCCCCTCTCCCGCTCTCCGTGTCTCCCCGGCCCCGTTCCCGCCCCCTACCGCTGCCTCGGCTCCCGTTCCCGCCCCCCTCCCGTTCGTGTACTCTCCCGCCCCCCTCGTTCTCTCCCGCCCCCCTCCCCACCCCCTCCCGGGTTCAACCACGGCATTAGGAACATCTCCGCCCCCTCCCGTGTTGCTGAGTAGCCTTACAATTACCAGGCAGGATAAGGGTAGCAAAGACCCAATGTCCGATATTCCGTGTCTAAGGGCCTGCTATAGAGATTGGAGGGACCGTAACAAACAGTGAGTCCCAGTTAAACTGCCACCGGGGCCGACAGGACCCCACTGGCATCCTGCAGCACTGCAGGCAGGGCCCAGGGTCCTCGAGGTTAGCATTGATCGGGTCTTGAGACTGCGGACAGCAGTGCGGCAGCGATAGTGTGTTCTCCTGCTAAGAGCTATCTAAGAATGACTTAGCATTAGAGGCCTTGCGGGCATTTGTTAGCCATTTAGGGAAATCTCTGTAATCAGAGAGATGTTTTTGCTAACTTGTCCCCGGCCGTCCTCCAGTAACTGGCGTTAAATATGCGGCATTACCTCTAATACCCTGCTCGGGGGCTCTTCAAAGCTCCGAGCGCCCGCCACTGATGTGCTGCAAAAGAACCAGTCATTGGTGTAAAAGGCAGACCAGAGCTTTCCTCATATTAAGGTGACAAGGCCGCCGTTGTCTGCATATGACATCGATCAGTTGCTGCAGGCTCGTGGTTTCAAGCATTGATTAGCTATCCTCACACTGTCGGCCTAGGCCGGAGGTGTATATATCCGCTGGGGCCTGATTTACCAAAGGCTGACTTTGTTTAATTCCGTTTTCTGGCCTATTCGCTATGCAGTGTTCTTCAATTAACTAGCTCAGCGAGTAGAACTGCAGCCTCGACGCAGGTCCCGGGCACTTGCGTTTGTAGAAAGGAGTTGAGGAGCGGCAATTACCAGAACCTGAGGGAAATCTCGACGAAGAGAAGGGAAGTCATTAACGGGCTGCACGGGCCTGCGCTTTAAATGCAGCTTTCCTCTGGCATGTTTCGAGAAACAGTCATGGTGTCTAGAAAATTAACACTTTGTACAAACTCCTTCCACAGTAACACATGTACACTTTGATGTTTGTTGGACAACTGAGAGATGTTATCTCATTTTTTCTTTTTAAATACACGAAAAAAGCTGTTTTATCAGAAGAGCTCAGCTTCTTGAAAAGCCATCCTTCTCTAAGCAAAATTGTCCGATGGATGTCAACGTTTCCCGCCCCCCTCGTCTTCTCCCGCCCCCTTCCCGCCGTTCGTGTACTCTCCCGCCTCCCTCGTCCTCTCCCGCCCCCCTCCCGTTCGTGTACTCTCCCGCCCCCCTCGTTCTCTCCCGCCCCCCTCCCGCCGTTCGTGTACTCTCCCGCCCCTCTCCCCACCCCCTCCAAAAACCCTGTTATCTTGACTGGTGGACGCCCACTATCCTCTACCTCGAAGTCAGTCCCTTCGAGGCACTTGTATAAGGTCCATGCTTCTGTAGAGAGTCCTACTTATACTGACAGACACCTCTTCCGAGCGCCACGAAGTCCATCCCTTTAGGTCTGCTTACGACTACTGGCGAACAGGAAGAGCGGGGGAGCCCGAGGGTTTGTATTGCGGCGGTACGGCCGTGGAGATGGCATAAGGGCAGGAACAGATTGCCATAATCTGGAAAGGTTGAAGCAGTGCAGAACATAGTGGAATACCAGAGGACAGAGTGCGGAGCCTAAAGGAAGTGACTGCACTAGCGGGTGTGGCAGAGAAAAGGGGTGAGCTCCATAAGGCCTGTGGTCTCTCATAGACTTTTCCAGCTGCGCTCGCAGACACCTGCTGCGCGCGCCTCACTTCCTTACGGTGCCTTCACGGCACTATAATATCCTGACCAGTCCGCAGCCTTTTTTTTAGCCGGATCACACCCCTGCCCCCTCCCCCCGCCCCCTCCCCCCCCCCCCCTCACTCCGGAACGCTCTAAACCCCTGCGCTCACCCTTCTAACCCCAGAATGCCTAAATCCCCTCTCTTACCTATACCAGTCCAGCTGCACCCGCTCACTCTCGCTCCTGTAGCGCCCAGAAGCCTCTCGATTTCTTGAACCGTTTAATCCTCTCCCGCTCACCCATCCGCTGCAGTCCCTGAAAGACATTCTCCAGCGTCGCATTCCACCCACAGCGCCTAGAAGCCCCTCGCTTCTCTTACTTGTCCCAGTCCAGTCCCACTTGCTCACAGTCATCCCCAACGCCTCGAGCTCCTCTAACCCGCACCATCCCGTTCCTCCCCCGCTCACCCACCCCAACACCTGCAGTCCCTGGAAGATCTGTCCACACTCTGAGATCAGCTCTGTCCACAGTCGGCCTCCGAGGTCAGCTCTGTCCTCACTCCTCCACCTTGCTGAGCTCTGTCCACTGCTGAAAGCGGGGCGCGCGTTGTCCACCCTTCGCCAGTGGATCTGTCCTGTGCACTCCTCTGGGATCCGGTGGTACAGTCCTCCGCCCCTCCGTGTAAAGTTGGATGTGTCTTTGCTCTCGGTCGCAGATCTTTTGGCCACGCCCCTTTCCCACGTGCTCCGTGGATGCCTCACTGGTGTCTGTTCGGATCTGGTCGTGATTGGGTCTCGCTGTGATCTGGGACCAGTTGTTTCTTTCTTTCTACGCCGTGATCCGTCGCTCCCGATGTCCTGCTCGCCGTCCTTTCGATGCTATCCTATTGGGATCCGGCTCCCGTCAGCATTTTCATTTGGATCAATTATCCTACTCCGCTGGGATCTGTTCCTCCACCCTTGTTCAGTTCAAATATATTTCTCTTTTTCCTATAAGATCTATTCCTCTTACTCCTCTGGGGTCTGTCCCTCTTATTCCCCCGTGGGATCTGTTGCTCTCACACCACAGGGATCAGCCCCACCCCCTCTTCTTCCAGTGGGATCTGTCAGGGTGCTCCTTGCTTCGCCCGTTACTTCTTCGGACCTGTGGGTGTCTGTGCTGCCAGGGTCTGTGTAAGTCACGCCAAGGGTCCTCCTGTCGCCTAGAAGCCCCCGCAAGGTTTGCAGCGCTCAGGGAGCCGTTTCCTTCCCTCCTTTTGAAGTTGCCGTTCGCATTGAATCCCGGCTGCACTCTCTGCGCTCCGGTGGCAGGGAAGGTAGTGCGAGGCTGGATCGGACCCAGAGTGTGAGCCGGGGTGCGGGGACAGCAGCGCACGTGCCGGCAGCACTCAGAAGTGACATCCACAGGACTTATACTCAAAATACTGACGAGCACTGGCTGAGCAGTGGACCCCCGAGGCAGGTGTGTCTCAAAAGCTGGTGCCTCCTTCCTTGTCTTGTGCGCACCGCACTGACACTGCAGGGTGTGTCCTTGCTAAGGTGCAGTGCAGCTAATCTGTGAGGAGCCTGCTGCCACTCTCACCTCTGCAGCAGAGCCTCGGCTTGCAGTGTGTGTGTAAGGGCAGTGTGGGAGCTCAAGGTATGTGCGGATGGACCTCACACCCCGCAGCAAGTGTTGGCAGTGTGCGTCATTGTGGAGAGAAAGGAATTGCACAGGAGCTGGTGGTGTTCGTATGGGGCGTACCCCTACTGCCCGAGTGTGTGGAAGGGAGAGTGTGAGGGCGGACAGTGTGTGATGAGACCGCACAGCTGCAGGCGCTGGACGTCTGTGTGTGGATGTGCGTGGAGTACAGTGTGTGGGGGCAGGCAGGGCACGTGCTGAGACACTTCTGTAGGAGGTGGCGGTGTGTGACTGTGCAGGGGGAGGGGAGGGCTGCCAGTGTGCGTGACATTGCGCGGGAGGTGCGTGACAGAGTGGTGAGAGCGGGCAGGGTGCGTGCTGACTGTCCAGCGGACACCTCCTCAGTCTCCACAGACACCCCCTCAGATTCTGCAGACACCTCCTCAGTCTCCGCAGAGCCTCCTTAGTGACATTTCTGGTAACAAACTAGGAAAAAACAGTTTGACAGAAATGCATCTTCTCCGTTAGGGATTCCAGGACCAACACTTGGGTGTCTGTGGGTGATGCCCCGTGTTGCCATTCTCTTGCTAAGCGTGGTGGTTGTGTACTGCTTTAAGCTTGGCGCATGCAGGAAGTAAGGCACTTTGTGGTGTGTATGTAGTTTGAGGGCAGAGAGTTGTAATATACCTTGCGTGCAACATCTAACTGGCTCCAGAATGCTCTCTCCCCTGACCTTCGGTGTACCGTGAAGGGCCGGCGCGAACTGGACCTCTAAGTTCCCCTCTAGTCACGCTCCCGCCATTGCTTGTTTCGACCTTTTAAAATGTGGCATCGATGATGCACTTAGCACGATCGCCGTGAGCGGCAGCGCCTGGGGCCTTAGTCCTTATGACGTTTATTTGTCGAGGTGAATATAAAAATATTGTCTTTGGAGTTTTTTGCTTTCGGCGCGAGTTACCTCCATCAGTCAGGCGGTACATGAAAGACCCAGGCATATTTGCCATGGTGTGGACAGGGTTGCCCAAAAGCTTAGCGATGCTGGACGCCCCTCCCCTTTCCGATTTCCCGGCTTGGAGTTAAAACCTTGTTGGCGGCCGACCCTCCCCCACTTAATGCTGGACATGCCGTGCGTTCTGGCCAGATCCCTTCACTGTTGCTCCTTTTTACTTCAAAAACATATGCATCCCAATCCCCTTAAACAGCCTTTTTTGCATTTTCGTATTTTTGTCTAGGAGTAGACCCCACCCCACCGTGACTTGCTACCACCTCTGCGTGCTCCCGACCCCCCAACCCCCCTCCACCCCTGTATTCCTTCACTTTCCTTGCACCCCCGCAGTCCGGGACACCCTCACCCCACCGGCGCACACCCTGCCCCCATCCCCCCATGTCCTTCAGACATCTGAGCCCCCAGCTCCAAGCATAGCCCCCCGTCTTGTCACGCCACATCCTCTGCTCCTGAGCCCCAGCCCCGTCTCCGCAACCCTCAACGAGCCTCTAACCATTCGCCAGAGCCCCCCCCTTTTCCGACCACCCGTTAATGTCAGCAACAGAAAACCTGTAAATTGGACTGCAGTCTAGATTAGAAGTGGATGCTACAAACTGGCCGAATACAATATACTAACTGAGAATGTGTGGCATGCTAGTGAAAATCAAATAAAGAAAACATAACACAGCGTGCTAACCGAAATGCACTATTCTGTAGTTTTGTCAAAAAACAAGTGTTGCGAGTAGCCAACTCAAAGGTATGCTTTCTTTGAAATCTAAAGGAACTAAGGAAAAATGCCCTCAGTTTTGTAAAGCGCCGACTTTCATCTTGCAATCACGTAGTAAATAAAGTCAGTTACTAACGGCAGCCCGCGTTGAACACCATCCGACATGTGAAGGGTATAGAGTGAACGGTCCTAGGTAGTTTACTAATTCGGAAGCAGTTTCGTTCAACTTGCAGAAAGTCGCGTTGTATTTCACCAGCACATCCAGGTTACACATGGGGTGCACACGCCCTCCGTACATGCCTTTCTTACACTGCTAACTCTGAAGTGATCCTTTGAACTTCACACAATCTGATCTGTCATGTGCACTTTCGTTGTACTATATATAAAGTATTCTGGTACCCAATCTTTTCCTTAACTGAGAACGTAATTTGTGCACTCCTCCACCCATCTCCTGCCATCCTGTCTCCCTCCGTTCCCAGCATGCCCACCCCGAAATGCAAACGTACTCCTCCGCATTACTCTTGCCACTGTCCTAACCGCCGCCAATACACCCTTCCTGAAAACCATTCTTCGGACTTTAATTTGTTGTTCATTGCGCTCTCACTGCCGGGAGGAGGAGTGGGATCTTGGGTGGTAAATAAAATAAATATTGCACCAATTAATCCGGAAGCATTGTTTGGAGGGTACGTGTAAAAATACTGTAAAACGTAAGATTAAAGTCGGATGCGGTTTCCGATAGTAATGACTCATTGTAGCAAGCCGACTAGCAATCGTGATGGGCGTGTGAGGCCATTGAAAAGGAGCGCTGCATTTACTTCCGCCTTAGTAACACGTTGGACGGTGACGTCTTCTTAAAGCCCCAGCCATGTACTGGTGTCCATCCCCGTTGTATTGAAAAACGTGTTGCTATAGCTCGTCAAGTTTACTGTGTATGAAGTGGCATGTTTTCGATGTGTTATGTCTTAAATCACTTTTAAAAGCTCGAACTCCGTCCAGATCGTGGGTTCTGGTAGCAAGGTGAATGTAATGCATTTTGGTCCAGTAGCCCCAGCACCATTTTGGTCACTTTGTATCACATCTTAATGCCAAACAATACCAGGCGCACACACGGAGCATGCGTAATAACACATTATAATCTTACACATGACGTGTCATTTTGACAAAATTACTCATTTTAAGTACCTTATACTTGGGGGGGGCTTTGTGTGGCTGTGTGTGTGGGGGGCTTTGTGTGGCTGTGTGTGTGGGGGCTCTGTGTGGCTGTGTGTGTGGGGGGCTCTGTGTGGCTGTGTGTGTGGGGGGCTCTGTGTGGGTGTGTGTGTGGGGGGGGCTCTGTGTGTGTTTGGGGGGGCCTCTCCGTGGGTGTTTGTGTGTGTCATTTGCGAGATAAAGCTAGTGGCATTGTAAATGACAATGCCATTTATTTATGTTAAAAAAACATAAATAAAAATAATGTCAAGAGCAATGCCAATAGCTCTAACTTTAACAAAGGCAAAACCATTGCATTGTAAATGCTTGTTTTTTTTGCTCGCCATGGGAGGACCTGGCCTGGTGGTTCGGTCTGGACTGTTCCCATGAGGCTCGGGGTCAAGGCTGATTTTGCATATGGCTGTGTCTAACCTGTAATGGCGGGGCGTGCAAAACAACCAATGGATTTAACCCAGATCTGTGACCGGGGATGTTGGTTTGATATGTTAATCATTCTGCCCATCATCTGTTCTTTTTAGGCCTTACACATAAGTACTAATCTGCTCACATTCTAATTTAATTGCTTGTACTGCAGCAAGTGTATTGAAATCTGAAATGGCATAATTTCGGGAATATTCAATCTTCAGTTTTGTTTAAAAAAGTTTTATAAAGAAAACTTTAGCCCATTGGCTTGAGATGTAGTTTTACTAGAACTATTTAATATGTGCTCCTTTTCATTCAAGTTACCAGATAAACATTTCCCCAGATAGGGGCAAGGCTTCACTACTTCCAGCTTCTCGTTACCAAGGTGCCAATGGTAACTGCAGTGTTTATCCTAAATGTATTTTCCTTAAAAATCAAAACTTTACTTTTGAAAACATGAATAAAAAAATGGAATCAACTAACTGGTGGAAAAAAGGCAACCGGTTGTTGAGGCCCTTGGAGTTGAATCAAAGATAACAAAGTCATCAGCGTACAGTAAAACACCGCAGATGATGTGGTCCTACTCTCCGGGGATCCCCCTTCCTGTCAATAGGCAGCTGAAGCAGGGCAGAGATCTACAGGGAATTTGTTTCATTGCTGCCATTCAACGGGAATTACTAACCTTTCCACCTAATGTACCTGGCTTGCAGTGCCACTGGAGGCCAGCTTTATATTTAGGACATATTGCACGCTACTAAATTTAAGTAGGTGCTGATGTCTAAATGTTTTCTGTGCTGACTGCTCAGGTGTTACTTGTGTTCTTGAGCCTCCATTTTGTTGCGCGAGCCTTCATCAGGAGGACAGACAGCGGCAGCCAGCTTTGCACAGGGGTGGAGCTTCTCCCCCCCTGTCTTCCCCACCCCCACAATATAATCAGTTTCACACTTGGGTGAGCTAAAATCCTTACCTAGTAAGTTCACATCATGGTAGGGTCCCTGCCGTTTGACACGAAGAAAGGGCTATGAAGTTAGGTCTCGGGTGTCTAATGAAAGACTCGTTCCTGGCTGTGGAGTGTCCGATGCTACGCTGTCGTGACCAGAGAAAGTAGTGCTTAGGTTCAGGCAGAGCGGGTGATCGGCGCTTGAGCTCTCTGTCTCACCATTTCTCACCCTTGTGCATAGAGGCAAGAGCAGTGGTAATCTTTTTTCACTATTTAGTTGGCTCATGTCCAACATCTGCCCGTTTTTCTCAAATCTATTGTAAAGTGCAAACTATGTATTCGTATTAAAGTGACCAATGCATAAATACATCAAAAGCATCTAATTGACAGCCAAACCAACGATGGGATTCGATACCACAGTAATGGACAACCTCTTACTTAGAGTGGCTAGTGCATTTATGAAAAAACCCTTCTGTCCCCCCTGCCCCCCCCCAGACTTGCTTCCAATCTTGGCAAACCTATCTGCAAGAGTACTGATTCCAGTGCCCGCTAGTGAACGGTCAGAGCAGTAATTACCTTGTGCACACTTTATGCGTCTTAACCACTGGGCCATTGGGTATTTGGCTACGCCAAACCAAAGCCACTACGCTGCTTGTATCACTAGTCTGAACTCCTTCGTGTACTTGCTGGTGTCCAGATCTCTGCAGAGTGGCACAATCCACTTGTTCTGGAGATGGTGAAAAGAGGGACAAAAGGACATCACATGGGTTAATGATTCCAACCCCCTCGGTATGCAGGACGCAGACTTCGGCAATGCCCTTCTCAAGCAATTTGCTGCTCATGGCTTTAGTGGGTAGAGATCCATACCTAAATTGCAAATACAACTTCCTTACCAGTGGGGGACGGATGTCCTCAATTGCGTGCTCGTACTGCGCTCAGGGTTTGAAATCAATGAAAGCTAATGAATGCTTTCCTTTGCAGGTCATCACATTTTCTACTGTGGCCCAATCACAATAGTTTGCTTTTATATTGGCTCTTGGAATTGTACACAATTTCTCTGGGGTGGACATGTATTTTTTTTATTTTTTTTATTTTATGTAGTTTTATGTAGCGCTAACTTGACCCGAAGGTATCTGGTATCAGAGCGCTTTACATAGCATCAGTTACTTATACGAGGACACATTCATTTTTGTTGGGCACCGGGAGATTGTGATTTGCCCAGAATCACAGGATGTTCAGGGTCATTGCCGAGACTCGAACCCGGTTCCCCCAGATTCGAGGTCGACCGCCCTAGCCGTTAGGCCAACTCCTCTCCCTTATGTATTTTTCTTGGCCCGATTTCTGAAGTGGATCCTTGACTGTTCGAAACCAGGGAATTTTTTTTCAGACACACTAGGAGGCCACGAGGTCTTTAAGGACCACCCAATAAATTGTAGAGCTGGGGTAGACCAACATTGATGCCACAAAAAAATGAGGAGTCTATACTTGCTTTTTATGAGAGATGCTTCTTTGGGCCAGGTATAGATAAAGAGGGGCCAATGGAGGACCCGCCGGGAGATTCAATAAAGATCTTATCAACCTGTGCTCCACTAAAGTAAGGCTCTGCGTATTCGTGCAACCCCAAAACTCTGCCCCATCCATGACCGACCCCAGAACCTTGATTCTGTCGCTCTCGAGGGCTGGGGCCGCACTTCTAGACGCCTGATCACATTAAAGACCTGTTGTCTTTGCCAATCCTTAATGCAGGTTGGTGTTTTCTCACGTGTTTCCACCTTGGGCACCGTCGGCGTGTGGCTGCTGAGCGTGGGGAGTTGGGGATAATGTGGTGGTTGGTAGTGTCTGGTCTCTCTTGGGGTGGGGTGGGGGTGTGTGATCTGCGAGGTCCCCTCTTTTCTTACTGCAATCCTCACAAGTCCCGGTTCGGTTCTTCCTCCTCTCTCGCCCTTACTGCTGCTCTTCCCTCCGGTTCTGGGCTCGTGATGCTGGTAATCCCGGCTGCTCTCGCTTCTCTTTACCTAATCTCGGTTCACTCGCTTCCCTTTCTTGCTCCCACATTCGTGTTTCATCAATGTGAGCTTCCGGTCTCTTGCTGGCATCACCCCCATATCTTGCACAGTTTGGCCCACACCACGACCGCACCGCCCAATCCCCTGCCCCCATCCCACCCCGTTAACCCCCACCGACCCAGCAGCGGTTTCTACTTTGTTCTCCGCTTCCCTCCTCCTCAATCTCGGTTCCACTCTCCTCTGCTACCCCCATAGTGTGTGGCGCACTACTATCCGCACCTACGGCCTCCTTTCTGCTCTATTTTACCCCCCCCTCATAGTTTCTCCGGTTTGATAGGTTTGCTCTGCCTCTCGAGGGCCATAAGAAATAGTAATATTGTTATTTAGAGCGCTTAGAAAGGCTAAACGTGCTGTATTTAGCGCTATTAAAGTACACGTTTCTATCGCCCTATTCATGCTCCTAATCTGTGCCTTGAAAATGAGTTGTTTTAACTCTATCCGTGACCGCACCCCTTCCTCTAAACATTGGATCTTCTGCGGCCGAGCCTCTGAGAGCAGCTGGTGATGGCCCGGCCCTGGCCCTTTCTGTATTATGTGGCTGTTTTCCATAAACAAATGACTATCATATCAGCCTGAAACGCAGCGCCCACAGCTGCCTTTTCAGTAGAATGTTATAAATGCATCATACTGCTGAGCAGATACTTTGTGCACTCTGTATTTCATGTCCTGCATGTCTTCCTGGCCTGCCTCTGCAAGGCTTGCAGGGCTGGGGAGCAGTCAGTCACACTGTGTTGCCCCGTGTCAGGTCCCGCACCAGCACTCCGTCCTGAAATATAGGCCAACAGCTCTTAAAGTGCTGAGACTCCGGAGCCCACGCTTTTAATGGTGATGGTACTGGTGGTGGTACTGGTACGACTGGTGGTGGTGGTACTGATGGTGGTGGTACTGATGGTGGTGGTACTGATGGTGGTGGTACTGATGGTGGTAGTACTGAGGGTGGTGGTACTGAGGGTGGTGGTACTGATGGTGGTGGTACTATTGGTGGTGGTACTATTGGTGGTGGTACTAGTGGTGGTGGTACTAGTGGTGGTGGTACTGGTCGTCGTGGTACTGGTCGTGGTGGTATTGGTGGTGGTATTGGCGGTGGTGGTATTGGTGGTGGTGGTACTGGTGGTGGTGGTACTGGTGGTACAGGTACGACTGGTGGTGGTGGTACTGATGGTGGTGGTACTAGTGGTCGTGGTACTGGTCGTCGTGGTACTGGTCGTCGTGGTACTGGTCGTCATGGTACTGGTTGTCGTGGTACTGGTCGTCGTGGTACTGGTCGTGGTGGTGGTATTGGCGGTGGTGGTACTGGTGGTACAGGTACGACTGGTGGTACTGATGGTGGTGGTGGTGGTACTGGTGGTGGTGGTGGTACTAGTGGTGGTGGTACTAGTGGTGGTGGTACTGGTCGTCGTGGTACTGGTCGTGGTGGTATTGGTGGTTGTACTAGTGGTGGTCCCGTCTGAACAAAGGTGCGCAGCCGCTTTTAAAGTGAAAGCGCAGAATAGGGTGCTTTTACAAATAAAAACATTTGTTTCTCAAGTTGACAACTGCTTTTTAGGTCTCGCCTGTCGATGCGCATGCGCATCGAGCAAGGCGAGAGTATTGCGAGTTATCCACTCTTTATCTACACTGCAAGGAATCGTGGCGATTCCTTGCAGTGCCCGTGACTTTTAAGGTCAATGCGCATGCGCATTAAGCTTATGCGCATGCGCATTGACCTTAAAAGTCACGGGCGCGTGCATGTCCGTCTTTTTTTTTACCCGCTCCGCCCCCTCCCGCCGTGTCGCCTTGCCTACTCTCTTCCACAGCCTCCCCCAGCTCCGCCCCCCCACTACTAGCGGCCGTGCCTCCCCTACTCTCCTCCCCCCTCCTCCTCTCCTCCCTTGTTGACTTTCCTGGGCAGGGCGTAACGCAGCTCTCTTCGTTCACCAATTTGAAATGCAATTGGTTTTGTTTCGAAGATAGCGTCTTCCCAGCTCATCAGTACTTTTGCAGATGGCTTTCCTCGAGATATGCAGCTGTCCTGGTAAGTGTGGCAGTTTCCGGTTTGCTCGGGAATGGTGTCGCCACCTTTGTGCCTCCCCTACTCTCCTCCCCCCTCCTCCTCTCCTCCCTTGTTGACTTTCCTGGGCAGGGCGTAACGCAGCTCTCTTCGTTCACCAATTTGAAATGCAATTGGTTTTGTTTCGAAGATAGCGTCTTCCCAGCTCATCAGTACTTTTGCAGATGGCTTTCCTCGAGATATGCAGCTGTCCTGGTAAGTGTGGCAGTTTCCGGTTTGCTCGGGAATGGTGTTGCCACCTTTAGTCAAATTGAGTGCACTAACCGTGTCGCCTCCATGTTAACTTTTTCCTATGAGTTTTTACACTCGTCACGTTCCTTCAGGCAGTCTCCTCATTTCCTCTTACCGACTAATTTTACTTCCGTGTACCGACCTTGTGGCGATACAAATGTTTGTACATGATTTTACCTCCAGTTTGCAAAAGGAGATAGAACAAATGCTCGTTACCTGGCAAGGGAGGTATGTGCATTCAGTTTTTGGTTCTAATTCTACCAGTACTTTCAATTTTTTTCCCTCTGCTTTGTACAGTTGAGTATCTTTCGGTTTCAAAATTCTGTTGTCTGCCATGGGAAACCCTGTCCACTAAGTCAGACACTGCAGGGAAGGAAAGAAAGCTTATTTTTTTGTGCTGCAATTATATTCTGTGTGAGTTCTACAATCTGTACCAGGCAGTCTCCTCATTTCCTCTTACCGACTAATTTTACTTCCGTGTACCGACCTTGTGGCGATACAAATGTTTGTACATGATTTTACCTCCAGTTTGCAAAAGGAGATAGAACAAATGCTCGTTACCTGGCAAGGGAGGTATGTGCATTCAGTTTTTGGTTCTAATTCTACCAGTACTTTCAATTTTTTTCCCTCTGCTTTGTACAGTTGAGTATCTTTCGGTTTCAAAATTCTGTTGTCTGCCATGGGAAACCCTGTCCACTAAGTCAGACACTGCAGGGAAGGAAAGAAAGCTTATTTTTTTGTGCTGCAATTATATTCTGTGTGAGTTCTACAATCTGTACCAGGCAGTCTCCTCATTTCCTCTTACCGACTAATTTTACTTCCGTGTACCGACCTTGTGGCGATACAAATGTTTGTACATGATTTTACCTCCAGTTTGCAAAAGGAGATAGAACAAATGCTCGTTACCTGGCAAGGGAGGTATGTGCATTCAGTTTTTGGTTCTAATTCTACCAGTACTTTCTGTCCTGGTAAGTGTGGCAGTTTCCGGTTTGCTCGGGAATGGTGTCGCCACCTTTAGTCAAATTGAGTGCACTAACCGTGTCGCCTCCATGTTAACTTTTTCCTATGAGTTTTTACACTCGTCACGTTCATTCAGGCAGTCTCCTCATTTCCTCTTACCGACTAATTTTACTTCCGTGTACCGACCTTGTGGCGATACAAATGTTTGTACATGATTTTACCTCCAGTTTGCAAAAGGAGATAGAACAAATGCTCGTTACCTGGCAAGGGAGGTATGTGCATTCAGTTTTTGGTTCTAATTCTACCAGTACTTTCAATTTTTTTCCCTCTGCTTTGTACAGTTGAGTATCTTTCGGTTTCAAAATTCTGTTGTCTGCCATGGGAAACCCTGTCCACTAAGTCAGACACTGCAGGGAAGGAAAGAAAGCTTATTTTTTTGTGCTGCAATTATATTCTGTGTGAGTTCTACAATCTGTACCAACACTACGTTATGTTAATCTGTTGGCTTTATTCCATTTATTAAATTGATAGATCCCTCCTTGCAGCCATGATGCCGTTCAGCTGGTCGCTTTTGTTAGTGTTACTGGTATAATCTTTCCTCTTACACATCTATAGATGTATCTGAAATAATGCTACTTTTTCAGTTATTCTTATTTTGTTATATGGTATATCTCTCCCCCACCCACCCCCATCCAATATCTGTCAAGTGCTGCTTTCCACCAGTTGACCAGTTCAATCAATCAATCAATCAGTGACACTTATAAAGCGCGCTACATACCCGTGGGGTCTCAAGGCGCTGGGGGGGGGGGAGCCGCTACTGCTCGAACAGCCAGGTCTTCAGCTTCTTCCTGAAGGAGAGGTGGTCTTGGGTCAGGCGCAGGTCGGTCGGGAGGGAGTTCCAGGTCTTGGCGGCCAGGTGGGAGAAGGACCTTCCTCCTGTAGTCGCTCTTCGGATGCGGGGGACGGCGGCGAGGGCGTGGTTGGCTGATCGGAGGTGGCGTTTGGGAGCATAGAAGTTGACTCGGCTGTTGAGGTAGCTCGGGCCTTGGTCGTGTAGGGCTTTGTGTGCGTGGGTGAGGAGGCGGAAGGTGATTCTTTTGTTGACGGGGAAGGAGCTGAAGCCTGCCTTAGAATGTTGTGAAAGGTATTTCTGTGAGGCTTGGAGGCAGCTTGGAATTGCGGAGAGTGGAGACTCTAAATAAAGGCTCTTCAATTCTTCTCCTGTGTGCAAGTGTCTTTGTAACACTGGTTTTATGCACCACTGGTACAGCATTAGGTTTCGGTTTGATTTTATGCTGAAAATCCTTAAGCAATCCTGAGCTTTCTGTGAACACCAGGGAACTTGTCACATATTGTTTCTCCTGTGGTTGATTTGTTTATGGCATAGACCTGTTCAGGGTTATTAGAGTCTAGTTTTGTCCCAAATTCTTTTTGATGTTGCCATCCACGGAGGTTGAAACCCCCTTCTACGACATTACACCCTCACCCACCCTCACTCACCCTCACTCACCCTCACTCACCCTCAACCCCTCACTCACTCACCCTCAACCCCTCACTCACTCACCCTCACTCACCCTCACCCTCACTCACCCTCAACCCCTCACTCACCCTCACTCACCCTCAACCCCTCACCTCACTCACCCTCACTCACCCTCACTCACCCTCAACCCCTCACCTCACTCACCCTCACTCACCCTCACTCACCCTCACTCACCCTCACTCACCCTCACTCACCCTCACTCACCCTCACTCACCCTCACTCACCCTCACTCACCCTCACGCACCCTCACTCACTCACCCTCACGCACCCTCACTCACTCTCACTCACCCTCACTCACCCTCACTCACCCTCACTCACCCTCACTCACCCTCACCCTCACTCACCCTCAACCCCTCACCTCACTCACCCTCAACCCCTCACCCACCCTCAACCCCTCACCCACCCTCAACCCCTCACCCTCACTCACCCTCAACCCCTCACTCACCCTCACTCACCCTCACCACCTCAGCCTCACCCTCACTCACCCTCAACCCCTCACCCTCACTCACCCTCACTCACCCTCAACCCCTCACCCTCACTCACCCTCACTCACCCTCAACCCCTCACCCTCACTCACCCTCACTCACCCTCAACCTCATGCTAAAGATTTACAAAAAAACCCATAAACAATTCTAAAAGCACTAACTCTAATGCTGCGAGACCTATTGCATTTCTAATGCTTGTTTTTTTTTTTAATAAAAGCCCCCAATTCTGCGCTTTGACTTTAATATTGAGGAGCTACCACCATCTCTGTCGATAAGGCACACCATTTGTGTTGCCCAACAGACCTGTTGCCCAGTAAGTACATTAGTCTAGGATCTCCGGGTCGACCATAGAGCCCCACCACTTGCTGAAAAGGCTAAACCAAAAATATTTGTTAGGGAACATGAAAGGTCCAGGAGTTTGCCTGGCAACCTGGTCAAGTGATGCCTAAATATTTCTTGGGATCTCTGAACATGTTTGACCTGACTGTAGACATTTTAGAGTCCACCTCTGGTGTGACTACTACATTCACCTTAAGGGAAGGCTTAGGGCATTTACTTTGAGGCGGTTTCTCAACAGTTGTCAGTAGGCTTTCTGATCCTTAACTGCAAGTATGTTGAGGTGACAATGTCCGCTTGGTGGATCGAGGATGTATAATATCCTGTGTATCAAAAATAAGCCCTTCGAGAGGTATTGGTAGACATTGAGGGGTCTGACTCTTCACTTTGGCCTCGGTCTTCATTACTCCTCTTCTGACCCAGAGGGCTCATATCTGCGATCCTTGTCTTTTGAGGTCTTGGAATCAGAGCTGTGCAATCCCTGCTTATTGGGTGTATCCTCGTGTACAGAGGTAGGAGACTGGTCTCCTCCATCTGATTCCTGCTCTGTGCCGGAGAAGAGGAGAATAGGCACTTTGTGGCAAACAACTAGATTTTGCACCAAAAAGGCTTGTTTTGTTTACTCAAAGGCGTCTTCCGCATCAGTGTGACTGTTTTTTGCGTTAGACTTTGAGCAAGGAACCCTTTCTTGAATATGCGCATTGGGATCTTGTGAGCCACTCTGCCCCTTCTGCTCTGGTGGTCCCAAGTGGTCATTCGTAGGCAACCTTGTATGTTTGTCTGTGTGGTGGTGTAGAGGTGTTGGAGCTTGGGAAACTGCTTTGTCTCCGGTGTCCTGAACCGTGCAACCAATAACTTGGCTGAAATTCTCCATCATCGTAGAGGTGGCCTATGGTCCATCCTGGGATATTTATCCACAGACGGACTGGGTAATGAAAGGCCACAGATGGAACCTGTTTGAGCCTGAAAGTACTCTGTAAAAGTCAAGCCCTTACCACAAAATGGTGGTTGTAAACTCTTCCTCACTGAAAGAGGCTTGCGCGCCTCATTGCCCCACCCCCTTCCCTCACCAGCGAATCAGCAGATCCTAACTGCCACGAGGATGGATGTAACCCTCTGACGTGAGTGTAGCTGTCCTTGATCGTGCAAGAAATATAAAGTCAAAATGTTAAGTAGGGCAATCATGCATAAAACACAATTCCGTAACCTTACATAATCCACACTAAATCCAAAAGAAAACATTGAAGAAAACAAATTCAATATTGACTTACCAGGGCTGCTGAGCAGCAAAGGAAGAGGGCAAGATGGCGGCCATGGACTACCATGTGTGATCCCATGGTTACATGACAAGGCCTTGTTTGGTTAGCGGTGTTTGTAGTTCAGACTCGTGTGACATGTAATCTGTTTTTACTGCTGTTTGAGTAAAGAAAGAGAGCGATCGTAATGCTCGCCTCCGCTCCTGCCATAGAATTAATTAAGCTCCTTCATCAGCAGCTCATTAAAAGTACTCGTTCACACGTAAAAAGGTTGTTCTCAAACTGTCTGGCGGCGGCCCCTCCTCCTTTGTTTACTGAGCCATGATAAATTCCCAGCACACACACACTTCCTTCTAGATTGCAAACATGACCATCTTGGCGGGTAAGTTAGCCATACGTCTGGACCAGAAACTCACAATGAAAGAGCAAGTTACAACCACCGTGGGCTCATGCTTCCATATGTTAAGCCTCCTACGCAGGGTATTTCCCTTTCTCCCGATGCCCGTACGAAAAACACTCATACAAGCACTGGTGGTAAGCCGCCTGGACTACTGTAATGCCCTTTTGATTTCAGCTACTGAGTATTCTTTAAATAGACTTCAGGTAGTTCAAAACACTGCGGCTCGTCTTCCCTCAAACTCTACTGCCAGATCAGCCCGTCTCTCGCAATTACAGTGTTTACGCTGGCTTCCAGTACGCAAGCAAATTAGATTTAAGATATGTTGCATTGTACACAAAGCACTAAACGGTAAAGGTCCGGGTTATCTAGCAGAAAAACATAGTCAATACCATCCACTCGGATCTCTTTGCTCAGGGGCAAAATCCTTGCTCCGCGTTTTAAGAAATCTTGCTTGGGTGGGAAAGCATTCTTCCACTTAGCCCCCTATTACTGGAATCAGCTTCCTATTCATCTCCGGAAATGCCCATAATACCTTTATTTAGACAGCTCCTTAAAACAGAGCTTTTATAAAATACCCGCTTCTAACTGCTGAACCTCTGTAGCGCGGAGATACCCCTTTGGGGGTGATTCAGGCGCTTTACAAGTCAATAAAATAAATCCCCCAAAAAACTTGGACCTTCACATTTAGGCTACCACTGCTTAACCTGAGTAAACTATCAATATTTGTATCTCATTCCTCCGAAACTATTTAAAGACCCCTTAATGAAATGGACTGTGGAAGCACTTTTATTCTACATAAATACGACCCTACGTAATGCGAGAAATTACCTGATGAAAACAGAGCTCCAAAGACATCCTGCGACTCTGGTTTCTGTTAAACATACCACCAGCAGTACAGGTGAAAACACCACAAACCACCTCTGTTCCACTAATGTCATCGCGCGACAGCATCAAAGTTCAAACCTTGACAGGAGCAGGTCACTGCATTAAAACTCCAGGAGGTGTGTGTCTGAAGGAAACCTCATCACTTCTCGGTCACACAACTTCCACGCCACTCCTCTACAAAAAAAAATGGCACAATCCGGATTGAACAACCAAAATTCAAACTAGCTCACCTATGATTTTATCCCCTTAAAAATTGGGGATTCGATTTTTTTCCAATCCAAAAAGACCGTAGTCTCTTGACAACTGATGCAAATGCCACAGGGCCTGTGTTCAAACTAAAATCCCTTCCTGACACCAAAACAGTTGCAGATTCCATAACCGCAAGTGCATGGTGGCGCCCTTACAAGACGAAAGGAACACCCACAAACCGAGCGAATTGAAATGGTGGGAGAGTCTGCCTGCGAACTGATGATCGAAGACACCAAATACCTCAGTGGGCCTGAGAAAGCTTTAACTGTTGAAAAAAGACCCTTAATATTGCCACTAGTATTATGAATCTAGAAATTCAAGTGCCTTCTGAAAATTGTTTCCTCGCCAATTCTACCACCGGGATGGAGATCCTGCTCACAGCAGATTTCTACATATTTGCCAAGACTAGGGCAGGAAGGTCTTGCGATGAAAGAACAATTACACCCTCTAAGAGCCTAAACTGCTCGCAGATCATCACAGAAGAAGAGGGTACATTGAATCACAACCAAGAGGTGTATTTTGGATAGCACATCCATCATAATGGCGTATCGCCTGCCCGCCATGAGTCTACGTTAAGAAAACCGTTCCGGGCGCCATCTTGCATGCAGTTTTGAAGGCAAGTAGGATCTATCATATTAGTAGATTTTGTTTCTGAATTGATGCTATACAAACTAAATTTGCATGAGAATTTATAGTCCACACCATTAAGCGAGGCTTTGTCCAGCTCGTGCACAGACCTACTCAGCGGGCCACAAACAAGTTTTTTCATAGTGGAAGATATTGCCCGAGTTTTAAAAATATTGGTGAGAAATCCCCCAAAAAATCCCCACCACGACCTCAAACCACGTGGTTAAGAACCCTCAAAAATACCTGTGAAGCGAGAACTTCAACACATTCCAGTTCACCCGTTAGTTGGGAATCTGCACAACATTTAACCCATGTGTTAAGCGATGAAAGCACTACACATTCTAGTTCTAAGCAAGGAAGTCTAGCCTCGCTAGACATTCTAACTCTACGCAAGGAAATATACCCGTGCTAGACGTTCTAGCTCAACACATGGAAATCTAACAGTACTAGACATTCTAACTCTTCGGAAGGAAATCTAACCTAAATCTAGAATAAAACCTGCAGACCAGTCCTTTAATTAAAAAAAAAGGCTGTCATTAAAAGACCTAGGACACTAAACCGCCCAGAGCGGAAATTCGGGGAGGTAGGAGAAAAAACACTGCGCCTAATCAATCTGAACGGTATCAGAAAGTAATGTAGAAACCAAACAAAGACTTTTACGATAAAATACTTACCGAAACATTACTGCAAACGAGATCAGGCCATCATTGTGCAACAACAGTGAAAGTTTAAAGTCTCTTCAAAATTCAAAATAGTGTATTTCGTAACATGTAGAAGCGTTTAACCGTAGTACATTAGATATCACTGCATTGAGAGGCATTTATTAAAAGTGATAGCTTTCAAATATGAAATTAGAAACATTCATACCTCTTCCATACCCCCTACTCTCCCACTCCCTCCCATCCTACCCCCCCCCCCCCCCCCCCCCACAACAATGCTATTACTAGGGCAGGGGGCAAGTCATTTGTCATGCTCACCCGGTGAGTGGCCTGGGGTGTTATTAAATATGAACAACATTATGGTCTATTAAAAAACACAAGAGAAGGTTTTGTGCAGCGCACATCCTGAACTCTTGCATTTCATGTGTCATAAAATTGAAGAAAAAGGAGGCAAAGTGAAATGAAACAATTGCCTGGGATCACACAATTTAGTTATGTGGTGAAACCGAGATTGATCCCAGTTTGTCTGATTTTACATTCTGCAGTTTGAGCTCTGGTTTTCTGATTTCACATTGTGCAGTTCTTTCCTTCTCTTGTTTTGCATCAAGTTATCGCTTTGCATTCATCTCATTGTGCAGGACTCTAGCGCCGGGGTGGCAGACAGACACTTTTTACAAGAGAGGGACAGGGAGCCGAGGTATAAGGCCCTGCACACTGGCTCCCGAAGAGGCTATGTTTGAAGGGGGTGTGCAGTCCCTGGCTGGGCGTGGGGGAACCGGGAGGTCTTTCTTCGTGATGCCCTCACACACCCCGGAGCATGTCATGCTACATCATTAGTCGTTTGCTCCTCGTCAGGCCGGCGCTGCAATGCCTGACCCGCTCCCGTAAACGGGGCTCTTTATCGGGGATCTTTTTGAAGAAGCCGTTAGGTGCGTGCGGGTGTGAGGGTTGGGTAGTGTACAGGAAAGTGAATTAAAAATAGGTCCGGGCAGTCCTTCTTAGGTCAAGCTTAATAGTTTAGGTAGCTCGAGCCTGGTTAAAAGCGGTGCAAGTACCCTTATGTAGAAATAATGTTCCTAAAGGGCTACCAAGGTGAAGTTGGTCAACATGTTTCTGAAGAAGTAATAATAATAATATAATATAATAATAAGGGTAGCTTATAAAGCGCATGGTTACGCCAAAGCGTGTCCCCGCGCTGCAACTGAAGAACTCTGAGCGAGGTGGAGACCAGTGATCCGTTATCTGGAGAACAGGTGTGTTTTTAGGTTCTTGCGGAAGCTGGATTCGGATGGATCCAGACGGAGATGGAGAGGGAGGGAATTCCAGCTTTTCGCTGCCAGATAGCGGAAAGAGCGTCCGCCCATACGGGCTCTTTTTACCCTAGGAACCTGAAGTAGGCCCTCATATGAGGAGCGCAGCTCGCGTGCAGGTGTATACCTTGTCACTAAGTTCTGGAGTGGAATAGGAGATTTCTTAGCCAGGATGCGGTGGCATGTACAGAGGGCTTTGAATTCCACTCTGCTTCTTACTGGCAACCAGTGGAGGGTTTTGAGAGCGGCTTTGGTTTCTGATCGTTTAGGGATTTTTAGGATGAGACGGGCTGCCGCGTTCTGTATTACCTGAAGGCGATTCATGGCTTTGCAGGTGGTACCCAGGTAAAGTAGGTTGCCGTAGTCTAGGCGTGATGTCACAAGGGCGTGTACCAGTGTTTTCCGTGCTGACATAGGAAGGAGGTCAAGAACCTTCCTTATGGTTTTTAGGACACCAAAACAGACGCCTGCAACTCGGTCTATTTGGGGTCCAAAAGATAGGTCAGCGTCGAGCCATACGCCTAGGTTTTTTACTCCCTGGCGAGGTATGGGAGCTTCATCCAGACATGGAGGCCACCACGCCGATGACCAAACAGATGGGTTCCCCCCCACAACGAGCACCTCGGTCTTGTTGCCGTTTAACTTAAGGCAGTTAGTGGACATCCAGGCTGCAAGTTCTTGCATGCAGTTCCTGAAACTGTCCATCGCAAGACCGGGTGCACGCGATAGGGAGATAACCAGCTGCGTGTCATCGGCGTATGACACGATGCTCAATCCGTGACTCACGGCAATTGAAGCCACTGGCGAGACATAGAGATTAAACAAGGTTGGGCTCAGGGACGAACCCTGAGGGACTCCCTGGCCCAAACCTATGTCTCTCGAGTAGTGGTCGCCCTGACGAACCTGGAAGCTTCTCCCTGTCAGGAAGGATTGTAACCATTGGAGTGCAGCTTCGGATATACCTCCGTTGTTCAGACACTGTAGCAAGTTGTCGTGCGCCACAGTGTCGAACGCTGCACTCAGGTCCAGTAGGATGAGGGCCATGGTGTGTCCCTCATCTACCCCCTGACGTAGGGTCTCAACTGCAGTAAGCAGTGCGGACTCTGTAGAGTGGCGGGGGCGGAATCCGAACTGGGTGTCGTGCAATAAGGCAGCCTTTTCCACGAAGTCCATTAGTTGTTTATTGACCGTTTTTTCAGCCACCTTGGCTAGGTAGGGCAGGAGTGAAATTGGGCGGAGATTGTCAAGTTTCTCAAAACTGATGGTAGGTTTCTTCCTGAGGGGCAGAACAACCGCCTTTTTCCAATCCCTAGGTACTGTCTTGGTGGTAAAAGATACATCGAGTACATGTCTAATGTATGGTTCTAGTACCCTTAGACTATCCGTCAGGCGTTTGGGTGTGGTAGGGTCTCTCGGAGAGCCCGACTGCACCGACCTGCAGATTTTTAGAAGATCTTCCGTGGGAGGGGTAGTAAAGTTGGTAAGTCTAGGTTTATCCCCCCACTCCCTAGGGCTTTCAACGAAGTCTGCCCCGGTTTTGGACTGCGTAGGGAATGCTGAGTAGATTTTTGTTATTTTATCTGAGAAAAAATCTGCAATTTTGTCACACAATTCTGGCGAGCAGTCATCGGGGGCAATAGCTGGGTTTCCGCTTGAAAGAGTTTTATAGAGTGAAAACAGCTCTTTCGTCGAGTTACCAGCCTCACTGATCCTATTCGTAAAGTATGCTGTTTTTGTCTTTCTGATTAGTCCATGGTAGGTTCGTCTCTCGGTTAGATAATTCTTTCTGGTTTCTTCAGAGAGAGTCTTGCGCCATTCTCTTTCGGTTCTTTTTAGTGCAGTTTTCTGAACTCTTAGTTCAGCGTTGAACCACGGGGCAGTTTTGTTTATGCGTCCCCCAGATTTGTTTTTTTGCAAAGGGGCTGTGCAGTCTAGTGCCTGATTAATGCGTGAGCAGAGGTTAGCATTGGCTGTGTCAGCATCCTTCCCTCCTGGGCTTCCTCCTTTCATTAATTCAGCACAGAATTTGGACTGAGAGAATGTAGCCCATTTCCGTTTGAGGTGGTACATAGCTGGTGACTGTGGGGGTCTACTTCCAGGGATTCGTATGGAAAAAGGGACCAAATAGTGGTCCGACCATGGGATGGGAATTGGGGTCATAGCTTCCGCTTCCCCCCAGTTGACAAATATGGGGTCCAGCAGATGACCCTGTTGGTGGGTAGGGCCTCTAACAATTTGGGTAAGTTGGAGGGCTTTCAGTGCCTGGCCAAAATTCTTACTGACGTGGTCTGAGGGGTTATCAAGATGAAGATTGAGATCCCCGAGTACCAGAAACTTGTCAGTGCACAGTACGGTTTTCATGATTCCTTCAACCAAACTCTCCTCGAACCTGGCTATGGGGCCTGGGGGTCTGTAAATTAGTATCCCCTTTAGCGTGTAGTTATTATTCACTTTGATAGTGAAGCTCCCTGCTTCACTGTCCAGGATGGGAGAGCTATCTAGCTGGCATCGTAGGTTTTCACGGGCTATAATTGCGATTCCGCCTCCTCTGCCTGTGGATCTATCCAGTCTATGTATTGTATACCCTCCTGGAGTTGCCTCAAGGGCGTAGGGTGTAGACTCATTATCTAGCCATGTCTCTGTTAGAAAGACAAGATCCCATTGGTTCTCAGTGATTAGATCATATAGGTCTAGCCTGTGTTTTCTCAGTGAGCGAGCGTTAAGCAGTCCGCATTGTATGGTATAGTTCGTGTTGGTTGTATTCTTACCATGGTCGAATGAGAAGTGACAGTGTTCGCAACCCATATCGTTTTCCACGCATAGACTATGCTTGCAGGAATCGTCGATTTTGTGGCAAGCGTTCAGTAGATCCTGCTTGCTCCACCGTATGTGACCATCTGGAGGAGCAGGGGTTGTGGCCCTGGACCGCGTACGACCGCGGACGGGCGCAGACGGGCTTGCCTTAGGCGCGCCTTCGGCGCGCAGACGGCGCTCCCGCTGCGCTCGTCCGCTGCGCTTGCGTGGGAAGCACATTTGAGGAGAGGAAGGGTGGGCGTGGCCTAACGGGTGGGCGTGGCCTCGCGCTGGCGATGGCGGCCGTGAAGTGCTCTGCAAGGAACAGCGCTAAAATCCGCTGTAAGTGCTTGCAGGAGACCAACATGAAGTGCCAACATTAATGTTGAAGTGCCAACATTAACTCTAATGGGTCAGTTGGCACTTCATCAGGACCGGAATAACTAAATGTGAATAGTGCACTACCGTCTGGTATTATAAGTCTGACCCGCGTCCTGAGCTAGGGTAGGACGAATGCAAGTCGGCTGCCTACACCTCTCCCGGAGTAACGAAGTGCTCTGCTTCCCCCTCAACCTTAGGCTTCGTGTCTAGGGGTCTACAATACTCCCCAATACAGCACTGCTAGGGTACTCCATTCCACATCTGGTAATTAGCTCACAGAATTATAATACCAGACGGTCAAGTCAAGTCAGTAGATTTATATAGCGCGCTACATACCCAGAGGGTCTCAAGGCGCTTGAAGAGGGGTGGGGAATTACTTCTCGAATATCCAGGTTTTAAGTTGCTTTCTGAATGCTAGGTGGTTTTGAGTGAGGCGAAGGTGCATGGGAAGTGAGTTCCAAGTTTTGGCCGCTAGGTAGGAGAATGATCTACCTCCCATGGTGGTTTTGCTGACGCGGGGAACAGCAGCGAGGGCTTGGTTGGAAGAGCGCAGCTGGCAGGGGGGGGGGGTGTAGAAGGAAAGACGTGTATTGAGGCAATCGGGTCCAAGTTCGTAAAGAGCTTTGTGTGCGTGGGTGAGGAGGCGGAAAGTTATCCTCTTATTGATGGGGAGCCAGTGAAGGTTTTTCAGGTGACCAGAAATGTGTTCTTTACGCGGGATGTCTAATATGAGTCTGGCTGATGCGTTCTGGATGCGTTGGAGTTTTTTCTGAAGTTTTGCGGTGGTGCCGGCGTAAAGGGTGTTTGCGTAGTCCAGGCGGCTTGTAACCAGTGCGTGGGTGACCGTTTTTCTAGTTTCGGTGGGGATCCAGCGAAATGTTTTTTTGAGCATGCGTAGAATGTTGAAGCAAGATGCAGAGACGGCGTTGACTTGTCTGGTCATCGAGAGTGAGGAGTCCAGGATGACGCCTAGGTTCCGTGCGTGATCCTTCGGGATGGGTGCTTTTCCAAGGGCCTCTGGCCACCAAGAGTCGTCCCAGGCGGAGGGGGAGGTACCTAAGATAAGGACTTCTGTTTTGTCTGAATTCAGTTTCAGACGGCTATTCTTCATCCATTCGGCTACCTCTTTCATTCCTTCATGTTTGTTGTTTTTGGCGATGTTTGGGTCTTTGGTGAGTGAGAGGATCAGTTGAGTGTCATCAGCGTAGGAGATGATGTTGAGGTTGTGTTGGCGAGCGATGGTCGCGAGGGGGCTCATGTATACGTTGAAGAGGGTGGGGCTGAGTGAAGATCCTTGTGGTACGCCGCAGATGACTTCTGTGGCCTCTGACTTGAATGGTGGGAGGCGTACTCTCTGAGTTCTTCCGGCAAGGAATGAGGTGATCCATTCCAGTGCTTTTCCTTGGATTCCGATGTTTCTGAGCCGTTGTAACAGGGTGTTATGACAGACTGTGTCGAAGGCTGCGGAGAGGTCGAGGAGGATTAGGGCGACTGTATCTCCATTGTCCAGTAGAGTACGGATGTCGTCTGTTGCTGCGATGAGTGCGGTCTCAGTACTGTGTTTGGCTCGGAAGCCGGACTGTGAGGAGTCGAGGGATTTGTTGGCTTCGAGGAAGGCGGCGGTAGCTGGTTAGTCACAGTTCCTTTAGACCTGTGACTAACCAGCTTCTACCCTGGCAACTCGAACAGTGCCACAGTGAGTTGTACGATATTGGCTCCTTTCACACTGTCACCCTGGGAGGAGCCAATGCCTCACGGTTGCAGACAATGTACGGTGTACGGGTTTCCACCTCATTCTGTGGAGGTTGAGTACATGCCTGCCAACTTACAAGTTAATGCCCCATGTCAGGAGGGGGTGGGGCTGGGCCTCCTGCTGAGAGCTACCTAAGATATTATAAACACAGTGGTCCAGAACAAGGACAATAAGAGCAAGGAAATAAATATAGACTTAGAATCATTTCTATATTGTGCTATCCAGCCGGACAGAATCCATTTTAATATTTCAAATGCGTAGCAACCAATAAAGTGGGGACACAATCCTGCATCCAGCAAGATATACACATAGCAAAACGAAGAAAAGGCTCAGGCAAAGCTTAATGCTTGGGCAAAATACACTAATTAAGCAAGCATAAATGTAGAGACACCATTACACATGAGCAATAATGACTAATATTGCTTTATGGTGTTCAGAGTCCACGACGTTTCGATCCCATAAGAGCGATTGTGGGATCATCATCAGGACATTTTATTACATGCCTGAGTGAATGCCATCTGCAATCATGGTAAAAAACGGGGGTGGGAGATGCGGATAGGCTAGCCAGCGTGTCGATCCGGTTAAAAGGTGGCAACTGCAGTGAGTTGCATGCAGACATACTTATTGAAGAGATCCTAAGAGGCACTGCCCCTCACCAAGGCCACCCACCCCGTCCCTCTCCCAGAAAAATAAAAGCAAAGGGTCATTGAGGCAGACGCCGATGTCCTGAGGTATTTTCACACCTCCTAATGGACATCGGCTACTTACAGCCTCCATATTTTGCTGAAAATCCACTGTTTACAGTGGATTTTCAGCTTGTTTTTCTTTCCACCGTCTGATTTTGACTTCTGACCGCGTGAAGGGAGCCGAAATCATGTGACACATGGTGGCACCAGGTGAGTTGCCAGTTATGTGAGTACAGCTGATGTCCACTGGGGTTCTGCAACCTGCCCAGGACAGAAGTAGTAGCCTTTGAAGCCTCGGTTTGTGACTTTTTAGGTCTCGCTCTAGACTGCGCGTGTGCGCTGTCTCGAAGCGAGACTGTTGTATCTACAGCTGTAGGCTTCGGCCCACCCACAGGCTTCCCATTGGCTGGCACTATCGTCACTCCATTTGTCTTTCTGCTTATTTGTTAAGGGCATGCATACGTCATGCCTTTTACTTAGTTTAGCCCTCCCCAAGCGATCGGCCCTACTTCTTTTTAACAATACGCATGGCCAATTTAGTGTATTGTTTCAGCACTACTTTTTTTGGAAGCGAGATTAGTGGCGTTTCAAATGGCAGCCATGCCCTCCATACCCCGGTCCGCATCCGGTCTTCATTAATTTCAACATTCATATGACTTGCACACGACCCCGCGCTCCAGCTCCCAGCCTGGCAGCTGAGGCAGCACATAGGTGCACTTGCACTTTGGGTGTGTGCAGAAGTTGCAATGGAGTCCAACTGCAATTCCTCCTTGATATGGCCACCGCACACCGTCTATGCTATGCAGGCTGCAACTTCTTCCACCACAGACTCATACTGGCCAGGCTAAACGGAATGCCCTTGAAAATTCATAGTATCGTGGCCAAAGAGGAGAGCCCGGGCATACAAGGTACAACAGCAGGGGCAACAGACAGAAGCATGTGCTGCCGAGGGCGTGGAGAGTGGGCTCAGTTAAAGTTGTTTTTGTTAGCGGCAATTAATATATTATGCGCAGTGTTTTACATATACTAAGTTTCTGCCTAGTACAAACCTTGTGGAACAAACAAAAACATGCTTATGCGTGGTGGTAGTAGTTCACACCGCAACTTTTAACAAAATGGAATTGTGATGTTTGCTATGCTCTAAGTTTCTTGTTTAAATGTGCTGCTTCAGTCTACTTAGATTAAACTGTTTGCCTGTCTTGTAAGCTTTATATTCTGTTTTCAATCATCGTGTGCCAAGAAGCTGCATTCACGGCGTAGCTGGTCTAATTTACTCCTCTCAAAATCTTTAATATTTTTGAGTATTTACACACTGCAACATTCACCAGATATTTTAAACGCCTTAACTTGTCAGTCGGTGTGCTAGCTTTAACATGTGAAATGCGTACTGTGTTCTTCTGGTAAAAAATAGCTTTGCCCAGATTTTATTTTTTGACCAGCCTAAGCTTTAGTGTTTGTTGTTACAAAATGCTCTTTTGTGTTCCTTAATATGTCTGCTTTGATTGTGGATTTCTATCCCGCTCTGCACACTTTTATTTTTACTTTAAAGAGTTGTCTAGATGAAAAGTCCATTAGCGACGCAGCCTTTATTTACCAGCGATAATCGAACATGTAAAGCTGCAGTTCCAGTTAGCAAGCAGTAACCTTGTTAACTAGGGCTAACATAACTCTAGTACCCAGCACCAAACCCCTCAGGGCTTTGCTCCTCCTCGCTGTCCATACTGTGCTCCAGCTTGCATAGTTTGTGTGCTGTTGAGCCGGGCACCATCCCCATGAATCATCATATGAATTATTCTGCTGCCATGCAAGAACATGTGCACATTTACTAGTGGGCAGTGCCCTGAGCTGTATACAGTGGTTCCATTTTAAGGACCTCATTCAGCTGCTGTCTCTGATGGATGGGAACTCACAGCACAGTCATTTCTTTCATTTCATTCAACACCACAGATCCACGCTACACAATTAAACTCCACACATTACCCTTCCACACCACATTTCGACAACAAGAATCCACATAATTCAACTCAGCAGCACAATTAAGCAACACACCACTTACATACAATACACACCACAGAATTCCACATCATACCACAAAATTCAATAGCACTCCACATAAACTACGCAACACACCACTCCACAAAATACCAATTTGCATAATTACACTCCATAACACATAATTCCACTTCACATAGTCCCAGTACACACTGTACCACATAGTTGCTATTTACATATTTCCACTGCACACTATGCCACATAACAAATGCTTGCTTTTTTATTTTTCTACTGGCGTCAGAACTGCTTACGGTCAGTGACCTGCACTCAGTGGGCAAAGCTCCTCAGAACTACATTCATGGCTGGGTGGGTAATGGGCTCAAGTCTCCGCCCCCTACACAAGCCCCGCCCCTCCGATTACATGGTGATTTATTGTTTAGGTGGTGGTGTTGGCAGGTCTGCAGTGTTGTCCAATACATCATTTCCTCTGCTGAGGTACGTATAGACCTGCTTGCTTCTCTGCACCAGGGCTCTGTGCCCCTGTTTTCCTTTTAAACAGTTTGTAAATCCCCCATGCCTCAAAATCCCATTGCAGACACCAATGAACCCATCCATTTGTTCCCTCTGCGCCTCTCTCAAACTGGTTTAACATTGAAACCTCGATAAGCTAACCAGTGAACTGAACGTGCACGCGAGGAGCTGCCTCTTGTGCATGATGGTGGTCTGCGTTTAGCCCACCCAAAGCACGGACATTGGTGGGGCGAGTCTGAGCGCCCTCTACTGCAGCCAATCAGCAGCCTTGGACCCAGCGCTGGGTAGGACAAAGCTGATTGGATCCCATCAGCTGGGACTTCGTGAGGTGAAGGGATCTGCTGCATTCTCTCGTCGGGGGCCATAGCTCCTTGTGACGTCACTCTCCCCAGGCGTTATTGCACTTCTTTATGGCCTTTCTCATCTGCAGTATTGTACCGGTTTTACTTTCTTCAGGAGCGAGCTCTACCTTATGCATTCATTCGATGACCCCTTTCCCTCATTCAAACCTCTCAGATGAACACATTTGTATATCTGTAGCGGCCATAGATGGCACAGTGCTACGAAGCAGGCCTTCATCCAGCATTCCGCGCTGCACGTGGATGAAATGCCGAGCTCAGCGCCTCATTAGTGAGGTCTGGCGGGAAGAGCTGAATGGAACCCTGTTTCGCTCGCGTGAGGTTTATTTATAGGCCCCGGATGAAGTCCTGGTCGCCAGGGTGTTTTTTTGCACGCCCATGCCGGGTAGAGTCGGCGCCAAGCTCAGGCGGGGCCGCAGCCTCTGCCTGGAGATGACGATTACTAATAAAATGTGTCATTTACGCAGCACTTTCTACAACTGTTCGGTTCTTTTCACTACAAGGTAACGCGGTGATATTACCTAACGTAATAATGCTTTCTCAAGTGTGGAAAGGATGAAAGTCCGAGTCAGTCCAGATGTGAACCTGTGGCAGCTGGATGCTCACAGATTTCTTCCGTGCACCTGGCGACATTCGCACTTCGCAGCTGTAATCTGGGGTTTCACGCCAGCCCAGCGGGGTGCGTGCAAAGTTCTGCATTAGACGCTCAACTCCCGGAGCCATTTAGTGTGAGTGGGTGATGGAATTAATGACGCACTCGGTACCCACGCCCACTTCTAGGCGCTTGCTAAGGAATAGAAGGCGGTGCTCTCACCTATTTCAGCATGGTTTCCGAGGGACTCTGTTAAATGTCCGCATGGAGTTTTCAAGAGTGGGTCTGAAAAGCCAGCAGGGCTGGGTAGAGTCAGTCATGTGTTACCAGGGCTGATGAAGCCCAGCCTGATCTCTGCAGTGTCCATTCGTGGGTTAATAATACGAAGGTGACTTCCTGTGAAATGTGAAGGCCAAGACACAGCTAGGATGGAAGGTTTGTAGACGCGCGAGTGGTGTGCTTCTCTGGAGTAAACGCAGATGTATAATACAAGTCAGGACCTTTGGCTTTGTCAGTGGTTGTTAGTTGCATAAGATAAATAAGCAGCAACTATGGCTTGTATATAATATTGAAAAAGCTTCCACTTAAAGCCCTGGTGACACCTCGACGATGTTGCTGCTCCGGAGTTTCAAAACGAGAAGGGAAATCCAGAGAGAAAATGACTCTGAAGAATTTCCCTTCCCCTACAACGCTCACCTGGCATGACGTCATGCCATATCTTCTCCACTAGTGAGAATGTCCGCATGCGCACACCGATGTGCCTGCTGTCACAGCAGGGGGGGGGGGCGGGGCGAGAAGAGGGGCGTGGGGGGCGGAAGGAGCGCGTGTGCCAGGGCAAAAAACAGAGCCCGATAGAGAGATATAGACCTGTTTCAGCACCAGTGAGACCCGGCCCACTTAAAGCCCTGAGTAAACGCAAGAGTAATGTATGTGATGAAGTAAACACCACGGGTGTTGTACTCTTTCTATGTTTAGTCGCTTGCACTGCCACCTGTACTGTGCCTGCTCTTGAGAGGAGGAACCCTGCCCTGTTGCTCTGCACGCTTCCTGTTCTGCGTGTGATGAACGCAGGCACTGCCCTGTCTGCTTAGTACCTTTTCGGTATGTGTGAGGTCAGTCGACGTTTCGATCCCTTGCTCCCAGGTAAGTGGGATCATCATCAGGACTAGTTTTAATTACAATTGCCTGGTATATGTCGGGGGTGCCAGATATCAGGCGTGGGGTGGCCTGTACTCGGACAAATCGGTTGTTCAAACCACTGCGTTAAGTGTCTGATCTTCACATCTAGCGGTCCTTGGAAGAGTGTCCATGGTCCGTATGGGTTTCAAGTGGTTGGTGTAGCCGTTCGGCCGCGCCAGTAAACGGTATAAGCCGAAACGGAGCTCTAAGGGGTCTTCTTGCAGTGTGCTCGGTATCAATCTAAGGTCCTCAGCACGAGGACTGTTTTGAAACAGTGCCACAAACTAACCATTGAGTGATAATATTGTGGATACTGTTTGGGAGAGCTTGCTTTACTATATTTCAAGTGTAAGCCCCCGTGGCTCAAAATTATTGCCTGAATATTTTGTACCCTTCCTTTTGTTGGGTACAGGATTGTGCCCATGTATAATTGTGTGTGCTTCTATTCTGTTTATTTTATACTCCACGATTGACGAAAATAAAAATTCCTTGTCTGGCTGGGCATTGGAAATACATATATAGAACTCATTATTGTAATCTTCAGTGGCATGATCGCGCCAGGCACAGTAAACCGGGGGTTGGCTAGCAACCGGAACGCGTCGATCACGGTACGTCCTCGCTCTCCCCGAACCAGTTAATACTGGCCGGGAGAAGCACAGCGATCTTACTTTTACAAGGAGACCCGGCAGAGACATACGGCAAAGGAATACCCGGCACTTCTTCTTATAACCTGATCAGACCAGGTAAGCGCTGCTTGCTCACTCCTGTTCTTGTTGCATGGGAGTGGCTTTAACCCCTTCACCGCAGCGGCTATTCCGCCGCAGTGCTAAGGGGGTGGGGGGCCGCGCGGCAGTCTTGTGCTCGTGACGGAACCGCTCCGTCACGGCACGCGGGTGAGCTGTGCTTGTGACGGAACGGTTCTGTCACGGCCCCGCCCGCGCTAGAGAACGTTAGCGCAGGCGTGGAATTCACGCCGCGGGGGCCGTGACGGAACCGTTCCGTCACCAGCACAGCCCACCCGAGGCTTGTGACGTAACGGTTCCGTCACGAGCATGGGAGGTGTTAAACGAACTTCAAGCCCGTAAACGATAGAAATACCATCACTTTGGAAACCCTCAAAGATGAGTGTCTTACATTAGCGCCTGATGGGAGTAGCTGTATACTAACTTTTCACGACAGAAATACTGTCTTGATATCGTAGCAGATGGGTGTCTTACAATAGCGCTAGTCTTACATATGTGTAGCTGTACATAAGAGACTTTGGGAATGTCTTTTCTAGTGATAATTAGCATAGCATAACCCGCTAGTGTTCCTTGTTGATGCATTCATACTCTTTATACCATTAGCAGATGAGTGTCTCAGAACGGCACAAGAGTTTCCATAGGATTTAATTTAGGATGGAAAAGTACATACATGTTACCACACCCTAGTAATAAGTAGGCGCGGCATAGGGTGTTGTGAATTCACTAATGGAGGGCATTTCTCTCCCATAGATTGACCCCATACTGAAATCGACCGATTTATTTCGATTTTTGAAGCTTGCTATACCATCATTGTGACAGTAGGTGAGTGATGAGCAAGAATGTGGCATCACTTCAAATTACAATTAAATATGGCACAGACGGGTCATTAATTGGATTACCCGCTTTCTTTTAGAACTACATGTTGAGGAATTCTAATCCCTGACCTCCTTACAAGACGAGGGAACCGTTCAACATCCTGGGAGGACCCGCCCTGGGCGCCCAGAAGTGAGTTAACCTCTTTTCTTGCTTAAGCCACACGCCTACAACAATAAAATCCTATCCTGACCCTAATTCCAATCTTGTCCAAACAGGCAGCCCACCAGACCCCACCTTCCCTGCCCCACAGTCCTGATGAAGACCCGTGGTGACCTACAAATAGGGCCATAACTGGGTTGAAACGTCGACGGAAAATATTTGGATCAGCCTTAGAGCCTCTGTGGAACAGCCAACGGATGTGGCCCACAGTAGAAATTACTGAATGAAGATTTGACTGACCAAAACCTCCCCTCCCTTTCACACTGTATATTAGTCACGATTCTATCACTGCACGATACATCACTGAGCACTTGAACTTCACTGTTCTCACAACTGATTTGCTGTTCAAATTATTTAAACTGGTTTTTTTTCAATGCAAATAGGGCATTTGTGAATGCAAATAATTCATATAAAATAACCTGAGTTACCCGATATGGTTTTGATTTGTTTATTTAATTAATTAATTAATTTATTTATTTTATTTTGAACGTTTTATATAGCGCGAACAAGATCTTCGCAGATATCAGAGCGCTTTACATAGGAGAGGTGCAGATATACACAGATACATCTATAGTGTTAAAAGTACAGTGAAATGATATCATAAACAATCAAGTAGTCAATTTCAAGGTCAAACAAAAGCAAAGGGTTCGAACAAGTAGTACAGATGGGCACTGAGTCTTTGAAGTTGATCCCCAGTAGTGGTTCAAGTGCATTTAGCCATGAGGATCGCTTTTACTTCTTTCTTGAAAAGTATGGTAGATGGGATGAGTCTGATTTCAGGGGGGAGTGAGTTCCAAATCCTGGGAGCCATTCCTGAGAAAGAGCGTTTGTAGGTTTTTTCTTTGCGGAATCTTTTAGGCTTTAGCAAAAGATTGTTTGTGCCTCTAGTGTTTCTGGATCCTCCAGAAATCGTCAGCTTCTGAGCGAGGTATCTAGGTGAGCTAAGGTGGACAGCCTTGTGTGTCAAACAAGCGATTTTCAGGTGTATCCTGGCTTCAAAAGGCAGCCAGTTCAGGGATTTGAAGTCCGGGGAAATGTGTGAGTGTTTTTTTGATCCAGTGATAAGTCTCGCTGCGGCGTTTAAAGAGGCTCTTATGGGTGCCGTAGTAGCTAGGGGGAGACCGCAGAGGGTGGTGCTGCCGTATTCTATTCGAGGTATGACAAGTGATTGTACCGCAGTTTGGAAGTCTTTGGCTGGAAGGAAGGGTTTAAGTTTCCTAAGGGTGTTGATTTGGTAATTTGCTCCCTTAGTTGCTTTGTTGATGTGTTCCTGCATGCTGAGATTGGTGTCGAGTGTTATGCCCAAGGATTTCGCTGAGTCCACGATGGTGGGTTGAACATTGAGTGCCGTTAGGTGTTTAAGCCACATTTGTGCGGTAGTGATCTTCGCGGGAGGTGAGATCAAAAGGAACTCTGTTTTGAGGGCATTAAGTTTGAGATGATTAGCGGCCAGCCAGGATTGGGTGCTACTGATCGTTGAGTTCAAGAGCGTGATTGAAGTTTGAGATAAAGTTGGGTGTCATCAGCATACATGTGGAAGTGTACATTGGATTCTTGTAGCAAGGTGGTGAGAGGTTCCATAACTAGGTTGAACAAAGTTGGGGATAGGGAGGATCCTTGTGGTACGCCTAGCGATACAGGTCTTGGCGCGGACATCAGGTTGTTGCTCTTGAATTTCTGCGACCTTTTATGCAGAAAGGACGTGAACCATTTGAGCACAGTTCCAGATAGGCCCATTCTTGTGTTTAATAGTTTGAGTAAATTCTCATGTTTGACGGTGTCAAATGCGGAGGAGAGATCAAGGAGGATGAGGAGGCAGGTATCGTTATGATCTAGGATTTGGAGGGCGTCATCGATTATGTGAGTCATAGCAGTTTCAGTACTGTGATTTGCTCTGAAGCCTGATTGATGAGAGTTGAGAAGATCAAACTGAGTAATGTGTTTAGACAATTGTATTTGTACGCATTTTTCTAGCAGTTTGGCAAGAGTCGGAATGTTGGTGATGGGGCGGTAGTTGTTGAGGTCTGAGGGGTCGGCTGTAGGTTTCTTTAGCAAGGGTGTGACTTGTCCAACTTTGAGGAAGTCGGGAATGGACCCTTGTTGAAGTGAGCTGTTAATGATTTTAGTCCAGAGTGGAAGGAGTGACGGGGTAAGGACTTTGACAGCGTTAGCAGGAAGGGGGACCGTGAGGTGATTGGAAGGTTTCAGAGTGCTGAGCAGTTTGCCAATTTCTTCTCCCGTGTAGGTGACAAAGGTTGACCAGGTGGCATTGTTTTTTGGTTTAGTTGGTGCTATGCAGTGGGGTTTGGGGTAGCGGCTTGCATCCATGAGTAGATCATTCTTTATGTTGTCGGTTTTTTGGATAAAGAAAGAGGCGAAGTCTTCGCAGGAGGGAGCTTCACCCATAGTGTTGAGAGGTTAGGGGTGTTCTTTGGATTGCGTTCGGATAAGCTCAAACAGCTTTCTCGGACGATTTTTGGCTAGGTCAAGCTGACGGCTGAAGAAGACTGATTTTGAGCGTTTTATTTTCCTGAAGTAGGCATTTCTCTTTTTCTTCAGGGTTTTTAGGTTCAGTGCAGAGGGAGCTGATCTCCAGGTGCGCTCTGCCATTCGCATGGCGCGTCTGTCGTCATTGAGACTCCCGTCGTACCAGGGATTGGAGATTTTTGCGGAGGCTTTTTTTAGCTGCAAGGGTGCGACTTCATTAATTATTGAGGACATAGTGTTGAGATAGTGATCAGTCAAGGATTGGACGTCCTTAACGCCAGTAGGAGGAAGTAGTGAGTTGCAGCTGTTGGGGGGCAGAGAGTTTGAGTTTAGTTTTTTCATGTCTCTTTTCCAGATTTTGGGCCTGGCGGATTGAACAGGGTTAAATTTAACTTTTTCATTGATGAAGAATGTGATAATATGATGGTCTGACCAGTCACAGGGTTGGATAGATTCGAGTTGGATAGAGGCTTCTTTGGAGATGATAAGGTCGAGGATAGAGCCTTTCTTGTGAGTTGGACTATTGCAGATTTGAGTGAGGTCAAGGGCGTTAAGGAAATTCTTCAGACCTTTTACCACCGCATCATTATGATCGTTCCAGTGGAGGTTGAAGTCACCAAGGTATATTTGTGTGAGTTGTCGCCCGGAGTTGGTTGAGATCATATCCATGATTTGCTGGGAGAAGGTAAGGTTGTCGCCGGGTGGGTGATAAACGCCGTGAAGAGTGCAAATCGGTTTGCCCTCACTGATAATATCGAGGCAGATGTATTCACAGGAGGTTGGGGAGGGTAGGGAGGGGGAAGTTACTTTCAGGACATAGAGGTTGCGCCTGTGTATACATGCGATTCCGCCACCTTTTTTATTGCCAGTCCTGTCAAGTCTAGTAATGTGGTAGTTGGGGGGAACCAGAATGTCCATTATAGGTGTAGAAGATTCTGTTAGCCATGTTTCAGTCAAGATGATTAAGTCAAGATCCAGTTTTAGGATGAGATCGGCGATAGCGAAGGAGTGTTTTGCGGCTGATCTGCAGTTGAGGAGAGTGCATTTGAGACGGGGTGTGTCGAGGGTGGAAGGGGGTTCTAGAGCGAGGGGGACTTTACTCAGGTTACTATGGATAGCTATTCTGTTCAGTGTGGGGGGTCTAAGGGGATTGGAGTGAATCGTAGGAATGGCAGTGAGAGTGTTGGGTGTATTGCTATGGGGAGCTGGGTCGTAGGAGCGGAGGAGGGCGATTGTATCGAGGTCCGAGAGAGGATTACAGGAGCGATGGGGGCGGTTTTCGCGGTTGTGAACAGGGATTGTGGTCCAGTGCGGTGGGAGTCGAGTGCGAGAGTTCGCCACCCGGGTGGAGGTCCAGTTGGGAGGGGAGGTGATGGTGGAGGCGCGTACGGGCTGTCTGGGATGTGTGCTGAGTAATTGTTTGATGATGTGAATGTCTTGTTTGATCTGGTGGAGGGTGTTGGGTGAGGGGTGACTGGAGTGTGATAGGCAGAGTAGTTGTTGTTTGATGATGTGCATGTCTTCTTTGAGCTGGAGGAGGGAGGTCGAAGTGCAGTCCAGTGTGGGAGATGTGTTGTCAAACGATCAAAATCAGGCTTCTTTAGCCAACAGCTGGACCAAGCAAAAAACCGACCAAGAAAACTGTTCGAGCTAGTCAAAACCCAAACCAAGACGCAGCCTCCACAACCTAACAGCTCAGCAAAGGATATTCCAAGTTGCGAAGACTTCTCTGCTTTCTTCAAGCAAAAGACCGACAACATAAGGAATGATCTCATCAACGACGTAAGTCGATACTCCTGCTCCGTAGGCATAACTAACACTCAACCTAAAAACAACGCTTCATGGACGTCCTTTGTCACCTACACTGAAGAATCAATTCAGAAGCTGCTCGGCAACCTGAAACCCGCCAATCACCTCACAGACCCCCTACCTGCCAACGCTGTTAAAGCCCTCACCCCCATGCTCCTCCCACTCTGGACTAAAATCATCAACTGTTCCTTGCAACAAGGAGTCATCCCAGACTCCCTCAAAATAGGGCAGGTCACGCCTATACTCAAGAAACCCACAGCCGACCCGGCCGACCTAAACAATTACCGACCTATCACCAATATCCCCACTCTGGCCAAATTGCTAGAAAAATGTGTACAACTCCAACTGACAAAACACATTGAGCAGTTCGACCTCCTCAACCCTCACCAATCAGGATTCAGAGCAAAACATAGCACGGAAACGGCTATGACACACATAATTGATGACGCCCTCGAAATCCTTGATCACAACGAGTCCTGCCTCCTCATCCTCCTTGACCTCTCCTCCGCATTTGATACGGTCAAACACGAGAATCTACTGGAGCTGTTAAACAACAGAATGGGCATATCTGGGACGGTTCTCAAATGGTTCACTTCCTTTCTGCACAACCGGTCTCAGAAGTTCAAGATCAACAATGCATTGTCCTCTCCTGTGCCCGTAACACTAGGCGTCCCACAAGGCTCCTCCCTATCGCCCACACTGTTCAACCTCGTCATGGAACCACTCACCACCTTGCTTCAAGCATCAAATGTACACTTCCATATGTACGCAGATGACACTCAGCGCTCTACCTCAAACTTCAATCCCCTGAAGACATCAAACTTCTGAATGCCACACTAAGAAACACTCAAGCATGGCTGGCCGACAATCACCTTAAACTAAATGCTCTGAAAACTGAGTTCCTTCTGATCTCGCCTCCTGCGAAAAAGGCCATCACCCAAACCTGGCTCAATCATCTAACCGCACTAAATGTCCACCCCACCATCGTGGACTCGGCGAAATCCCTTGGCATCACACTTGACTCCAATCTCGACATGCAGCAGCATATTAGCAAAGCAACCAAGGGTGCCAACTTCCAAATCAACACGCTGAGAAAACTCAAACCCTTCCTACCACCCAAGGACTTCCGAACTGTTGTACAAGCCCTAGTCATTCCTCGCATAGACTACGGAATTGTGGCTCTCAGCGGGCTCCCCCTAACAACAACGGCGCCCCTACGAGCCTCCTTGAACGCGGCCGCAAGGCTCATCACTGGTTCAAGAAAACACTCGCACATATCCCCTGACCTAAAAGCCCTGAACTGGCTGCCGTTTGAAGCCAGAGTACAGCTGAAAATTGCCTGTATGACACATTCGGCCGTACACCACAAGGCACCCAACTACCTCACTCACAAACTGACTATATCAGGAGGCTCAAGATCCAACAGAAGCACAAAGAATCTCCTCCTGAAACCTCGCAGATTTCGGAAGGAAAAAACATACAAACGCTCCTTCTCAGGAATGGCACCCAGGATCTGGAATGCACTCCCGCCAGAAACTAGGCTTATCCCCTCCTCTGTACTTTTCAAGAAAGAGGTAAAAGCCATCCTTATGGCTAGGTTCACCTGAACCCTATTGCTACTGGATCAATGACAGTACAGGGCTCCTAGTCTACCGGCTACCTGATTGCTTATCTATATTAGACTCTTATACGACTGCTACTGGACTAAAATCATAGCACGGATGCCTTAATATTTGTTTCCAGAGTGTTACTAGGGATGTACACTGTGACTGAGTGCCCTACTAACTTGCAATCCATTCACTACTGCCTATTATTCCGTTCTCAACAGTGTGTTTACTCACCCTCTGGGGTGCTATAATCTTACTCGAATCGTCATTGCACGGCCTCAATATTATTGCTTCTAGATTGTTATTAGTGTGCATACTCTTGTGCAAGTACTACCCTACTTTGCAACTCACTCCCTACCGTATATTACACTGTTTTCAAAAGTTTGTTTTCCTACCTACTGTTTCTGTAAAGCGCTCTGATATCTGCAAAGATCTTGTTCGCGCTATATAAAACTCTAAATAAATAAATAAATGGGAGGGTCGGGCGTTGTGTTGGGGGTGGGGATGGGAGGGTCGGGCGTGGGTGACAACGGGGAGATGTTGGAGGTGTGGTTGAGGGTATTGGTGGTAGGCGGAGAGTGCAGGGTGGAGGATGGGCGTTTATTAGTGGTGAAGGGGGCGCATGTACGGTAGTGAGGGGTGAGAGTGGGGGGGGAGGCGGGATTGTATGTGGTTCTTTGTTGAGGAGTCGTAGTTGAAGAGATAGGGGTGGTGTGTTCTGCGTGGTTGGTTAATGAGTGGAGGTGAGGGCTGAGAATGTGGGGGGATAAAGGGTGGGGTTTATCTGTGAGCTTGTCGATCAGATGCTTAGCTTGATTAGGCGGGATGTGGGTGGGGGCTGTGATGTCATGGGTGAAAAGAATGGGAATGTGGGCTGGTGTATGGGGGGAGGGGGTACGGCTGGTGTATGTGGGGCCAAGATCAATGTCAGTGATTGAGGGGTGTGGGGTAGCAGCAGTGGATGGGAGCATGGCTAAGGTGCCGGTGGTATAGGAGAAGTGCGTGTCGTTTTGGGGCTGCGCTAGATTAGCAGCGTTGTTGGTATGGGAAGTGGTGTCAGGGGTGAGCGGAATGGTTGTGGTATGAGTGGGGGTCAAGATGTTGGTGGGGGGGGGGGGGGGGGTGCGGCTGGTGTGTGAGGGGGAGAGGTCTGAGTCTGTGAATGAGGAATGGCTTTGTGGCTCGGATTGACCAGTTTGGAAAGAAATGAAACGTTAACTATTGCGTAGAATGTGGTAAGAAGCTTGTTTTGAACCCGACAGGACCACTATTGTTATACCTTAACATTGCCCAGGTTCTGAGGGATACTGGGTTACCCCATTGTGTTTTACTATAGAAGTGTGCGTGTTAATCTTGCACTGCTGCCTCTTGTGCAGCTCCTCCTGTTTCAAGTGTGGAGAAAGCTTGCACCAATTCTTTGCATGTTGTGAGGTACGCTTGCACGGCTGTACTCGTGCACAAGGAAGGACTGCATTGCTTCTGCTTGTGGGGTACATCCGTGTGTCTGTCCATTCCTGCTCTTTGTGCGGTACATTCTCTCACACTGCTCCCATCTCTGCTGTAAGTGTGGGTCTGCAGTGCTGCTACTGATGCAGTTTGTCATCTCTGTGTGAAAGGAAAGCTTGCATTGCTGCATGCCCCATTAATTACTGAATTTTTGCGGAAGTCGGGACTCTTGCACTGCTGTTGCCTGAGTTCTACTAGTGTTTTTTAGGTCGAGACTAGAGCAGGGCGTATGCGCTGCTTGCAAGACTTTTAGTAAGGGGCATCAGAAAGCTCACCACATGCTCATGCGTGTGTTTTGTTTTTCTCACAGGCTATTGAACTTTGCTTGCGTCTTTCTAAGAAAGACAGCACGCAATTTGGCAAAGGCGGGTGCATGTCCCGCCTTTGCTCCGCCCGGTTACCCGCATGGGCCATATCTATTTTGAATTATCGTGCACAGATGCATGCGCGATAATGCAAAACAGATGTCTTGCTGTGGTGCGCCGCACCACTTGCGTGCCTGTGTGCCCTTCTCTCTCCTCCTACCCGCTCGTTCCCCGGCCCTCTCTCTTCACCTGCCTCGCAGTCCTGACTCTCTCAAACCACTCCTCGGTGTCTCAGCCTGTCTTCCACTGTTGCTTCAGGGCCGGTCCGTTTTCCTATTCTCTGTAACTTTCCTTTCTCTATCTGTGTGCCGACCCCCGACCCTGACTCTCTCTTGCCCACTCGTGTGCTCTGGGTCTCCTCTTCCCCTCAGGGACCGCTCAGTGAGCAACCTCTGCTGCGCATGCGCTCTGCCTTGTCTTACCTTTCACTCCCGTCCCAACAACAGCAATTATTGGCCCGCTCTCTCCAGTTTCTTCTGCCTACTTCCCATCACACACATTCTCTCTCTTTCTCTCCAAACTCCTGTCTCCCCTCATTTCCCCCACCCCATCTCCATCTCCCTGGTCGCAGGTGCAGCCACCTGTCTCGGCGGCTTGCGCTTTGCCCCGTGTGCAGGGCTCTGGCTATTGGCTCCCTCCTCGCCTGACCTCTGCCGCCCGCGGGATGCCGGGCATTGTCGGGGTCCACTCCTGATTCCCTGTGCGGTGGGCGCTGCGGGCAGGTGCCTGGTGGGTGGTGGGTTCTGAAGTGGCAGGGCGCGCACCGAGGTGGTATTTCCTGGAGACAAGCGCCCCGAGTAGGTTTTGCGGGTGAATATTGGTGGGTACTGAAGTTCGATGCCTTACTAGAGGTGGGCTGTTGGTAGTTGTTGGGTCCTCAAAAAGGTGACCTGCCCTTGTCTTGAAGGCAGGTGTCCTATGCCGGCCCTTCCTTGATCTTGGTGCTCTGGGCTGCTGGATCCTGGATGCTGGTGTCCTAAGCTGCGAGGTCCTAGAGGAGGGAGATATGGTTGGTGCAGAAGGCGGGTTCCTTCCTATGCATGAGCGCTGCAGGAAGGTTTCTTGCACCAGTCCTGTCCTTCTGCAGCACAGTCTCCCGTTCTCTGTTCCAGTATTGACGCGCTGCTCCCGTTTTGCCTGAGCTCCACGGGCTGCTCTCCTCTGCCTCTGCCCGGTGCAGCCCCTTTTTCCCGGCCGGTACTGGCTGGCTGCTCCCGTCCCCCCAGAGCCTGTCTGCGTATCTGTACATATATGGGATTAACGTGTGTGAGTGTGCGCATGTCATTACATAACTCATTTTAACCCCTTCGATGCTGATGACGAGCTGAGCTCGTCATCAGCCACGGGTGATGTGTGCGGATGACGAGCTGAGCTCGTCATGTAACGCGGTTTTCAGAAAAAAGCCGCACAGCGCAAAAATCACCGCAGCAGCGATGCGGTTAACTAAATCAATCGGTGTGTATGAATGTATATGCACATATGAATGATGTATATTTTATAGATGAAGGATAAACCCGTGTATGTTTGCCATTGCATAATTGATGAAATCGATTTCAACCAGTGTATGTGCACATACATAGATGTTTACGCACAAGCTGTACTTTCTGTGAGTGAGAGGTCAGACTGTAGACTCGCAGATCGGAGCCGAGTGCGCTCATTTCGAGGGACAGGATCAAGAAGCAGAGCAGTCCACGTTCATCCCAGAGGGGAGGCCACGTCAGAACAGACTAACGCTTTAGTACTGTGGGCAGGCGGTGCCACTAGCAAATTATGGGAAAAAGTGATGGATACAATGCCTGAGTTAATCTCAGCGTGGTTCTCCTTCAGGTGCATTCTAGTCCATTTTTTTGTGTTTTGCCCAACATGCCACTGTAGTCTCTTTTGTGCTACATAGCTAAACACTTATAAGGTCACAAAGGCGAGACCTATTGGCTATGCCAATGCTTGTTTTCTTTTCTGAGAGATGCGTGTAGTTGTGACAGAACTATTTTGTGCAGGGAGGGCTTGCACTACTGCGGCTTGAGCTGTAACTGGTCTGTGTGAGGGACATGTGCACCACAGCCGCCTGTGCAGCTTGTGTTTGTAATTTACTGGAAGGTTTCCTGGCGGGTGTGTCTGGCTGCTCTGAGGCCTGCTCTCCACCCACAGCATCAGAGGAAACAAGCTGCTAATTGGGGCCTGGCAAAAGGAAGGTCAAACAGGGGACAAGTGGATGGGCGGACCCTCAAGGCTTGGTGCTGGAGCCGGTGTCTGCCACTGGGCCCCTCAATCCAGTTCAGGTTTCCCTTTGTTGGTGCAAACGGTGTATTATTGTGTTTTGTGTACTGAAATTGCTCACTGTGAGGAATGTTTTATTGCTGTGCTGCTTCTGGGAGGCTGTTAGTGTGATTGGGGGGGAGGGGGATGTTGAGAGAGGGTTTTTATATTGTTTTTTCATCTGTATAGCTCTTAATTATTCCTTGATCTTATGAAAATGTCAAAATGATAATACATTCCGTTTATTATACAGAAGTCTCTGGGTGGCTAGCTGGTTGACGGGAAACTGTCTCCAGCTCAATGCCACTAAAACGGAGGTAATGGTTGTCGGAAGGTGAGTGGAGTTGTGGGGTGACCAATGGTGGCCACCAGAGTTGGGACCTACCCCGACCCCGGTGTCGGAGTTGAAAAATCTGGGGGTCTGGCTGGACGCTGGCCTCTCTTTTGTGGGACACACTAAAAGAACAGCAGCCTGTTGCTTCGGCCTGTTGAGAGGCTTAAGACCTGTGCTCAAATTTTTTGATGCACCAACCAGACAGCTGGTAATCCAGGCTACTATCATCTCTCGCCTGGATTACGCTAGCTCTCTTCTGGTCGGGGCTAACCAGGCCGAGCTTACTCGTCTGCAACGGGTTCAAAATGCGGCAGCCAGAGCGATTGTTGGCCTGCCCAGATTTTGCCCGGTGGCGAGTGTTCTCCGCTCCCTACACTGGCTCCCAGTGAGGAAACGTATTCTCTTTAAGGTCCTTTGTTTGACCTTTAAAATCCTGAGAGGTATAGGCCCCGACATTCTGTCCAGCTGTATCTCCTTCTATGTTCCTGCACGCGCCCTCCGCTCTCAAGGTCAGGCCTTTGCTGTAGTCCCAAGATTTAGGCTCAGCCGGATGGGAGGTCGCTCCTTCAGAGTAAAAGCTGCACTTGCTTGGAATTCTCTTCCGGTTGATATCCGGTTGCTGGAGGACCTCATGACCTTCCGTAAAGCAATAAAAACGTATCTGTTTTAACTGTTCCTTTTAGTCTTCTTTTTCCTGTTGTGTTATGTTCTCCTTGTCTATGCGCCAGGACGCTCCTTGGCTGGAGTAGCTGTGCGCACAATAAAAAACTTTAACATAACAAATCTTAGCGATGACATGCGTTACTATAATTTGCTCAGTGGAGGGCTTCAATTCTCAGATTGCATTAAGTTGTCACATGAAAGCGGAGAACGGTGTCCGCGATGACTTGAAGTGAGGGGGCACCCTACCCAGTGCAGAACAGTAGTGTACAATCTCCTGACTTTTCAACATGGTTCATTCCTACCACCAGATGTAAGCGAAGCCACACCTGACTTCGAGATACTCTGGTTAACCCCAGAAAAAGATGAGCCTGCCGTTTGCACAATCAAAAACAAATATATTTTTTTGTTTCAAATTACACTACAACAGCTTTACTACAACAGGTGCCTGGCAATGTCATGTTATTTGATGTGAATTTGTAGAGCGCCGCTAATCACCCGTGGGGGTATCCAGGAGCCGAGTAGAGCTGGCCTTAGGGGTTGAGTTGCTGTGCACCCTGCCAGTGGAATCTTGCCTCTTACTTCAGTGCGCCTCTGGTGAGGCTAGCTGGTGGAGACTAGGGTTTGCTGTGCAGTCTGGTTCTTGAAGATCTCTTTTCTGTTTTAAAAATGAAATATTTGCCATGTGTTTTTGGAGGAGATGTGGTCTTGTGGTGCATTTCTGGCCCCTCAATTCAGGACACAAGAGTTACAAACACTGCTTCCTCCCTTGCGTAAACTGTGTGATCCTGGACAACCTACTTTTCTGAGTCTCGTTCTCATTTCATTGTAAACGTGGTGTGAGAAGACTAACCCGTATCGGTGCCAAGTACACAGCAAGATATTTTTTTGTGTGACAGTTGCCAAGACTGGTTACCAGGTGATTCAGAATGGCCAGGCCTTTTGTATTTACAACTGAATGTCAGATTTTAATATATTTCCTTACTGTGTGTAGTTTCTTGTTTTACGGGAAGCGATGCGGGTCTATTTTTAGATTACCTTCTTTGCCATGTAAAATTGCTGGCTAGAGAGCTTTGTTTTGGCTGTGCTAGAAAGTGAAAGCAATGTTTTCTTAGATACTTTTTAGATCTCGCCTAGGCAGCGCTTACCCGGTCTCTTCGAGACATGCTGTATCTAGAATATGGGCTTGAAAAAAAGTCCATCTTTTTCATTGGTTCCTGTTGCCGTCCTTTAGAAATGTTGGCTTTTCATTGGTGAATACACTAAGTAGTCCCTTCTTTTAGAATTTTGTAACCTTTCCTGATGGCTGCTCCTCTTACATGTGTTCTTACTGTTCAGGTTCTTCATAGTTAGAGAGAACTTTTATTTTTAGTTGGCCCGCCTCTTTGCTTGTTAAATGTTTACTTGTGCAGTGAAACTTCTGTCGCATCTTTTGCTTGCAGACCCTTTTTCTCCTGTGCCTCCCCCTTACCCTCCCACAACACTGCTTCGGGTGCTTCAAATCCTTTAATCTATCCCGTGCTTACCCACTCACACAACGTTGCTCACAGGCCCTCACCACCTTGAGCGTTATGCCTGGCAGGGGATCTGGCGTGTTCTGGAAACCAATTTCTGTAGATAGGACCTGGTAGAGCAGAAAGGAAAAAAGAGACAAAAAACTCATCCTCCACGACCATCAGAGATAAATGTTATGCATTTCATGGTAAAGCGCTACTGAATATTTTTTATTTTTACATAATATTTAAACAAATATCCTTCTAAATATGTAAGAACAAATTATACCTGATCAAGCAGGAGAGGGGGACCTAGGGCCCGCATATTTTATCCCAGTGATTTCAAGATTTCAAGATGTATTTTCAGTGGTCGGTCGCAACTTTTTAAAATGACATGTCATTTATAACTTGTACAGTTGTTTACAAATATGCCAACAACATTTACTATCGCTTATGTATGATTTCTCAGTAACTCTAGCTAAAAGAAGCATCCTGCTAAAAACAGTGCTTTGTGTTAAGCTGAAACAAACGAGGGGCAGAAAGCCGCTCTATAATGGGCTATCTAACAACTTTTGTCATTTATACCCTGGCTGAGAGTAGGTGTCAAAAAGGAAGGAACTTCAAATATTATTCAAAAACCCCACCCCTATTTCTAATAATCACACTGTGGATACTTGCACACATTTGTAAGGTCTGCCTGACCAGAATAGTATGTTTGGCAATCATGTATTTGATTGCATTTTGACAACGGTAAATAGAACTTACTTGCAATGTTTAAGTAAGTCCAGACATATTTAAATATTGCCAGTTTAATAGAAAAATTGTGAAAAATTTGAGCGGCCCGATTTTTATTTTGCACCTTGGGGGGGGGGGGGGCTGCATTAAAGGTTGAAGACCTCTAGAACACTAGAGGCTGAGGTAACGTATTTCACAGTAGTTTTTTTACATGTTGAAACAGTGCGATAGGCAGTTGTACTTTACAGACTGGGGCAAGGTCCTTGCTAATGGTGCTTATCCGCATGGGCAATGTTATGTTATGGGGTATTTATACAGCGCACAGCTACTCCGAAGAGTGTCCCGGCTCTGACGCACCAAAAGACCCCCTGAGAGAGAAAAAAAAAAGAGGAGGAAAGACTGCACTGAAAAACTGCGATTTATTAATGGAACGACCAGGTTTTTAATTGGCGCCTGAAATTAAGAAGCTTGTGCTCTAGTTTAAGACTGAGAGGAAGGGAGTTCCATATTTTCTCCGACTACCACCTGAAAGGATCTACCACCCTTTCTGACCCGGAGAATTTTGGTATCACCAGCAGATGTTGTCGATCTCCACGTCCTCGCCAGAAAATAAGGCATGATCCTCTGTCGAATGTACTGTGCCCCACTATTATGTAAGGCCTTAAAGGCCAGCACAAGGGCCTTGAAGAATATCCTATCTTTCATGGGGAGCCAGTAAAGCGGTCCTACCAGCATAATAACTCTCGCGGCTGCATGTTGGACCACCTGAAGACGGCTTAGTAGGTAATTCGGAATTCCCAAATACAAAACATTTGCGTAGTCCAGCCTAGATAAAATAAGGGCTTGGACCATGGTTTGCCTAGGCGACTGAGGGAGCAGAGGCAGGAAATTTCGCATCATCTTCAGTAGTCCGGAACACGTACCTACCACAGATTGCACCTGCACCTTCATGGGCAGAGATGAGTCAAGCCTGACTCCCAGATTTTTAACAGTAGTGAATGGGCATGCAGGAGGTGTCTGAGTCTGGGACCACCAATTTCGCTATTTATCTTCAGGCGTCGGTCCAAATTTTTTTTTTCCGTTTTAGCTGAATTGCAGGATAATTGGTTCTGGCACAACCAATCAAATACCTTGGTATGGCATAAGAGGATAGCATGCTCATTTAGCTGCTCATCTTTCTCAGCCGTAAACAGCAGCTGTGAGTCATCGGCGTAGGTTATCATTTTTGCTCTATATTCCTCCACCCGGGGTGCTAAAGGGGCCATATAGATATTAAAAAGGGTGGGACTCAATACTGATCCCTGAGGCATCCCTTCAGTTGGGGAATATCCGCAGAGAAAGGAGGCGACCACACCGTTTGTCGATGATCCTCGAGAAAGGAAGAGAAACACCTAAAAACCGTACCGCCGATACCGCACTCCCTCAACCTCTGTAAAAGCCTGTCGTGGGGTACAGTATCAAACGCCGCCAAGAGGTCCAACAGTATCAAAACTGCCTTGCCGCCTCTATCAAGTGTGGCTCTGATCGTTTCTGGTATCTCCAGTAAAGCCTTTTCAGTACTGTAATTAGTTCTAAAACCCAATTGACTGGGATGGAGAGCATTAGTGGATTCAATAAAATTAGTAAGGACCGAATTCACATACTTTTCCAAAGTTTTAGCAAAAAAACGAAGCAATGTTATGGGACTATAGTTACTTACTACTGTGGGATTGTTCGAAGGTTTCTTTAAAAGCGGGAGGCTCTTACCCTGTTTCCAGCTCCCTGGAACCCTGCCGTCTGACAGAGACATATTCAAAACTTGATTTGCCGCGGGGTTCAGAACGTCCGCCACTGACCCCATTATCTTTGCGGGACAAGGGTCCGATGGTGACCCAGATTTAAGCACTTTCATAATACTAAGAGAGGTCTCCATATGAATAGGAGGGAAATCCGCCAGTATTTCCTTTTTTAAGTCAACAGTCCATTCTGGCGACATATCATGGTTTAAATCCGTGTATTTCACAAATGAGTCTTGTATCCGTTCAGTAGATTTTTATTTCGATGATTAAAAACCATCATAAAAATACATGATACAAAATCATCAATAGCATTACATTTCTGAACCGTACAGTGTTAAAAACAGGATTGATATAATTACAAAAGCATTAAATACAGCCTAAGTCAGCCCCTGGTATCTCTTAATTTAACAGCAATTTTGAAAAAACTCATGATAGAACACAAAATGCATATGTCAGTAGCTTCCTGCAGAAATGATAGGGCAGATTTGGCGTGACACAGTTTTGACTCTTTTAAAATATTTACAAGAAATCTACGACGGGGGGTACGATAAAATGAATATAATAATACAAAATGGAGGGTGTCCTGCGAAGACCTATTGTCGCAGCCACAGGCACCCTTCTGCTCATTTGTTAGGGTAAAACCAGATGGGTAAGCTAAAATATTAGGTAACAAATTGAGCCTAAAACGACACATTAAAAATCTATCTTGCTGATTATACATTAAAAATAAATATGGTTCCATACCCTCTCCATTGCTGACTAAAGAGTGTGTAATTACAGATGTTTTTGTAGAGTCAAGTTGTTTCCTGCTCAAATCATATTTGCCCAGTAGCAGTTTGTGGATCCGATATTTACAAGAAGGGTCGATCAAAGACTGATCAGTGAATAATGTTTGATGGTCTATGCACCCTAGGGTTTCTTTGACATAATTAAGCCAGGGGATTTGTAGCCACCTATCTCTCTGGAGGCAATCTTTAATTATTTGCCTACTAAGCTCTGCTTCTGGGTTTACCCAGATTCGGAGCCAGGTCAAAATGGGTCTCACTTTTATCTGGTCAGTAATATATGGGATACCAAGTTCCGTATGTACAATCGCTGCTGGGATGCACGTTGGTGTCTTCAGCATCTTAAGTCTTGTATCAATTTTGTATTCTCAAAGAAAAATTTCGCCACCTGACTCGTCCATTCGAACGAGGGAATAAAAGGACTCTTAGTGACATTAGGAGAGACCAAGTCCTTCGCAATTTTGAATAATTTGCGGCTTCTATTTCTGGCTGACTCGATTCTATTAGTCAAGAAGCTCGCTTTCTCCTCCCGAACTTTGGCATAATGTTCTTTAAGTGCAGATTTATATATATTTTTCTTTATAGGGTCAAAATCTTTCCTCCATGATCGTTCAAGACATTTGCACGCTTTTTTGCTATCTCTGTGTCCCTGAAAACCACAGAGCTGAAGTTTTTCCCTTATCGCAATATTTCAGCCAAAGAATCAGACGTTATCGGTTTAAAAGATCTACTGCGGGATATCTGCCTTAAATTACCGGACGACATTCTATCCCTACTGAATGGCTCTCTGGGGGGCGGCATTGTTCCTAACTCCTTTAAAAATGCCATTTTAGTGCCCCTTCTCAAGAAACCCGGAGCTGATCCCGGCGATCTCTCAAATTTTCGCCCTATTTCTCTTCTTCCCTACTTTTCTAAACTAACAGAAGCATATGTTACCCGTTGTCTCTAATTTCATTGAGACTTCTGGCTACCTGGAGCCCAACCAGGCCGGTTTTAGACCCGCCCATTCAACTGAGGTTGTTATCCTCGCGGCCTTGGATACACTGAGGAGAAACGCGGATGCGGGCATTCCTCAAGTCCTTGTACTCCTGGACTTGTCTGCCGCATTCGACACGGTGGACCACAACATCCTTCTCCACCGTGTTGGCCAGGCAGGCATACAGGGTACTGCCCTTAAATGGATTGCGTCATTTCTAACTGGACGTACTCAGGCAGTGCGTCTGGGCCCGTACACCGCAGCAAAAACCTCCACGTCTTGTGGAGTACCCCAAGGCTCTTCCATCTCGCCATTATTATTCAATCTTTACCTCCGCCCACTTATCCACTCACTCAAGAACTGGGACATCACGGTATATAATTATGCCGATGATTTGCAGATAATTTTTCCCCTCAACTCTTCCAATGCTGTTAACACCTTTCGCACTGCTATGATTCACATCCTACATTGGATGAATGAGAATCAATTAAAGTTGAATCCAGGAAAAACCGAGCTGCTCCTTCCCGGCTCCAGTTCTGCTCACTGGGGTCCTCAGTTCTGGCCCACAGAATTTGGCCCCCTTCCACCGTCGGTCAAATCAGTGAAAAGTCTGGGCGTGATTATTGATGCAGAGCTTTCTTTGAAAGCCCAAGTGGGCGCTGTCATCTCGTCCTGTATGTATCAGCTGAGAAAGATCCGCAAAGTTAGCCATCTTTTACCACCTCCTGCTCTAACTCAGGTTGTCATCTCTTTGGTTCTCTCCCGCCTGGACTTTTCCAATTCCATCTACCATGGCCTCCCTCAGTCTCTGCTGCATCGTCTCCAGGTGGTTCAGAACCAGGCGGCCCGGCTCATCTATAAAATCCCTAAATGGCAATCGGCAAAACCCCTGCTGCATCGCCTTCATTGGTTGCCGATGGGATTAAGGTCAGCCTTTAAGGTAGCCTGCCTCACTTACAAAGCGCAGCACTGCACTAGTCCTGCATTCTTGCAATCTTTAATTACCCCACATCGCCCGTCACGCAACCTCCGTTCTGCTTACCTTCACATGCTTGTTGCTCCCAAAGTCAAAACCAAGAAGTACGGGGCCGCCGCTTCTCCCATCTGGCCCCTTGCCTTTGGAATTCCCTTCCTTTTTCCATCAAGTCAAGCACCTCCCTTTCTATTTTCAGAAAATTGCTTAAGACATTTCTCTTCCCCTCCCTAGGCTAATCTGGTCAGTGTCAACTCTTCATTTTCCATCCTGTTATAAAGAGCGCCAGGAAACCTTTGGTGACAGTGCGCGTTACAAGAGTCATTTAACATAACATAACATAACATATTCAGTGGCCAAGGTAAAGATTTCGACTTCGCCCTCTTGTCTATTTTTAATCTGAAAGTCACTATAAAGTGGTCAGACCATACCACAGGAATCGGGTCATCAAGTTCAATATTGCACATAGCGAATATCTGGTTTAGAGTTCGGCCCTTTTCATGGGTGGGGGATGTCACACAAGGGATCAGATTGACAATCTCCAGAGACTCACACAAATTCCTTGTCTCCGGGTCCTCCTTTTGATCTTAATGAATGTTAAAATCTCCAAGAACAAGACACTGGCTGTACCTAGTTGCAATGGGTGCTAGAGCATGGCTAATAGACTCCAAAAAGCGACCAAAAGGCCCAGGCGGTCGAAAAATAATCACCCCCTTCCACTGACTGGTTCGCAGAGATCCCTATGTGAAAACCCAGATATTCGGCGTCCTCCATCCCTGTCTATCTTTCCTGACTATTCTGTAGTCGGGAGGGATAGCATTGGCCAGAGTGGGATTAGATCCCTCATGTAGCCAGGTTTCTGTAATAAACAGAATATCCACCTTTGCTTCAGAGAGTAAGTTGTAGAGTTGCTGTTGATGTTTCCTAATGGATCTTGCATTTATCAAGGCCACTGAGAGGTGTTCTGGGGGTGTGGCTTTACAGACTGAGGCAATGTTGAGTGGTGCTTAATGGCTGACATTGAGAGCGGTGCTTTCTCACTTTGAGGCTCTGTGATTGGCAGATTTGCATTACAGGCTGGGTATTAACATTGATTGAGGTCTTGTAAGGCTACGGTAATGTCATTGGTTTAGGCGTTTTACAGGTTGGGTAATGTCTTTTGTTGAGGTTTTTATAGGCTCAGGAGAGGATATGGCTTAACGGCTAAAGCAGTCGACCCCGAAGCTGGGGAACCGGGTTTGAGTCTCAGCAGGAACGCTAAACATTCTGGGCAAATCACTTAATCCCCCTGTGCCTAACAAAATGATTGTGTCTATCTTTAACTCAACCGGTGCTCACGTAAAGTGCTCCGATACTTTTGGTTCGAGTTCACGCTATATAAAACTCAACACAAATAAAATTGGCTGAGATGTTTTACAGGCGAAGGTAACGTCATTGGTTGTGGTGTTTATAGGCTAAAATAATGCCATTGGTGGTGGCACTTTACAGATTGGGTCATTGCGCTGTGAACGCCACTCATGCACAGCCATAGTGTGCATAAGCGACAGACTCTTCGCTTAATATGTATAAGCGTAAGCAACTGACTGTCTCTTTGCCCCAGAGTGAGAGTATGTATAAACATAAGCAACTGTCTCTACATTCGATAGCAAGACCAACCATGTATAAATCTAAGCGACAGACTTCGCCTCAGAACGAGAATATATATATAACTGTCACTGTCTCTTCTCGCCACACTGAGAGTATATGTAAGTGACTGCCTCTTCATTCCGCAGGGAGTGTATAAGCGGACGGTCTCTTCGCTCCACAGTGAGTTTAGAAGCATAAGTGACTGTCTCCTGGCTCCACAGTGAGTGTATAAGTGGGACTGTATCTTCTCTCGTCAGTGAGAGTATACGTATTTGACTGCCTCTTCATTCTACAGTGAGTGTATAAGCATGACTGTCTCTTGGCTCCGCAGTGAGTGTATAAGTGTAAGCGACTCTCTTCGCTCCATTCTGAAGCACAGCTACGCGTACGCTTTGTCGGTACAGTAGCAGCATTGCACCCTCTGACACCCAGCTCTTTCTACATTAGACACACAATGAACCTCGACTACTCCAGCCGAAGCCCAAGCACCGGTGTAGGGTGCTACTCTTACCCTGACAAGAGCATCTGGCCTCATTGGGGTATGAGATGTCATTCAATTGTAGCTCCTGCAGTAAAATACAGTATCGTCATAACATTTTCTCTGACTTGAATCATGAATGCCCAAGATAACATGGCGCAATGTGCTGGACTGCAGCCCCCATTTGTACTCCGAACAGAGATGCTCATTGTTCATTTCAGTATGGAGAAAGTTCCCACGATATTGGAAACTGCTTTACCTGGAAGTACACTTTTGTCGAAGACAGTGTTTTTAGTTATTTTACGCTATTTAAGTTTCTAGTAAGTGATATGTAGGCTGAGGCAAACTTTATATGGCCTTGTGGGGACACGTTGCGGTGTAATGAGGGAGAACTTTACAGCGTCTGTCATCTGTTTCCTTAGGACACAGAAATTGTATTTTGTGAAAACCTGCGAACTTTCTGTAAGAAATCGTGGCAGCTGGTCAATTGGAGCCCTCCATTTTTATCGAAAACTTGCCCTCTTTCCCAAGATTTTTTCTTTTTTGTTGTGCTTTTAGCGTTGTATATGTGTGTATATGTGTATGTATTCCAAACAATACCTCCCCGGTTCAAGGAGCTCACCAAACAGACGCAATTCTGGCTTCAAAACAGCTTTTTTTATTTCAGAGCATTTTCCCAGCCTTGCTGGGAGAAATGCCTTTGAATCCTGCAAAGCCCCACATTATGCCTGTGAACAAGAAGTCTTTACTTCGAAACGCGTAAGGCTGGGAAAATGCTCTGAAATAAAAAAAGCTGTTTTGAAGCCAGAATTGCGTCTGTTTGGTGAGCTCCTTGAACCGGGGAGGTATTGTTTGGAATATGTGTATGTATGTGTGTATATATATATATGTATATATGTATATATATATTCACTGAAAAAACCATTGGTTATAGACCATATATAGTTAGGGATTAGCATTTACAAAACTTTATTTTACTCGCATAAAACCATTGAAATTTGCATATATAGTTAGTTGCGCTAACTATATATCACGCACCCGCAATCCACTGCTGATGATGTCACATATTACATCATTCATGACATGGTCAGTGACATCACTGATGACATCACTGATGACATCACTGATGACATCTCAAATGATATCACTGATGACATCACTGATGACCTCTCATTTGACATTACTGATCACATCACTGATAATATCATTTATGTGATAATACAATGAACATCTTCAGACTTTAATATAACCTTAGATACAATCAGTGTAAACAGACACTCACAGACTGTCACTTATCCATGGAGTTACTCACACACCTAGTCAGTCATGCAAAGAATCAATCACACCTCCATTTTCTCAACTATACAGTTATACACACCTTACGTATTCAAACATATACTAACACATATTTACTCTCTTATACAATCCCTGATACATGTTCACAATGATCCATACAGCCACTCACACATTCACTGGCTCTTATGCACAGTTATTTATATATGTCAACTCTCACATGTACTGTGTTTTACATATGTACTTACTTTGACATGTAGCACTGAGATATCCATTCACTCACCAATACACTCATGCACAGTCAACCGCCCATACAGCCCATGCACTTTTGAACCCATACATATAGTGAATCAACTACTCACACATCTATGCACAGAGTCACACACCTCCCAGCCACCCACACACACACACACACACACACACTCAGTCTCCCATACAAATACTTGGGCAACCAATCAATAACCCATATAGTTACTCATATAGCTACTGATCAACACATGCAGCAGTTTACAGAACAACAGACATAATGATACACAAATTAAGACAGTTTAGTCACTAACCCATGCACTCAGTGAGACACGTTAAATCACTCACTCATACAGTCAGTCATGCACCTACTAAATCCTTCATCCAGACACTTATACATCCACTCATTCTTCAATATGTAAGACATATTTTAACTTTACAGAAACATAAAGTCACTGGGTGATGTCATCAGTGATGTCATCAGTGATGTCACTGACCATGTCATGAATGATGTAATATGTGACATCAGTGGATTGCGGGTGCGCGATATATAGTTAGCGCAACTAACTATATATGCGAATTTCAATGGTTTTATGCGAGTAAAATAAGGTTTTGTAAATGCTAATCCCTAACTATATATGGTCTATAACCAATGGTTTTTTCAGTGAATTTTCAAGGTTTTGTAAATGCAAATTCCTAACTATATATGGTCTATAACCTATGGTTTTTTCAGTGAATTTCATTGGTTTTTTAAAAGCTAATATCTATAGCTGTAAAATATATTCTTTATTACGTGACGTGTCACGTAGCCACGTGAGACGCCTCATGACGCGTCACATAAACGTGACGTATCGTCTCTGCAGCGCAAACAAAACCCGTAACGTAAGCGCGCCAGAGCACGCTTACAGATATATATATATTGTTTTTAACCTTAATTAGACAAAATCCACACGTGCACATATCTTGAGGCCTTGCAAAGGCACATCAAACAAACAGTCCCTACAATTTTGCCAAGTTTGGTGGAAATCTATTCCTTTAAATTTTATTTTACTTTTTTACTGTTTCTTTTGGTTTTCCCCTTGTTCTGCTTACCGGAACGCTACCCGGTACGCAAACCGGACGCTCCAAAACACAAGATGTCGGACTCCCGTTACGCTACCGTTTAGCTGCCCGGTTGGCGTACCGGGAAGCGCCTCTACCGCGAAAAATCTCAATTTTTTTTTCTTTTTTCCTTTTGCCCTGCGGGGCACTTTAATATCCCCCTCATCAATCCTAGGGGGTCAGGAGGGGTCTACCTTGCCCCCTTTCCTTCATTTCCCCCTTCGTTTTTCACCACCTCTTGTCTCTCGATCCTACCGAGAGACAAGATGGCGGCCGCTCCGGACTGTTTACAAAGTTGACAGCCAATGAATGAAATGAAATGAAAACAGTATTTAATAAAGCGCACTGCTGCCAGGCGGCTTCCTGGCGCTTCAATCAGCTTCTCCTCAGACTCCCGTTACGCTGCCGGTTAGCTGCCCAGTTAGCTGCCCGGTTCGCATACCGGGACGCGCCTCTACATGAAAAATCGCAATTTTTTTTTTTTTGCCCCGCGGGGCACTTTAATATCCCCCCTCATCAATCCTAGGGGGTCAGGAGGGGTCTACCTTGCCCCCTTTCCTTCATTTCCCCCTTCGTTTTTCTCCACCTCTTGTCTCTCGATCCTACCGAGAGACAAGATGGCGGCTGCTCCGGACTGTTTACAATGCCTCTACGACGAAAAATCGCAATTTTTTTTTTTTTACCCCGCGGGACACTTTAATATCCCCCTCATCAATCCTAGGGGGTCAGAAGGGGTCTACCTTGCCCCCTTTCCTTTATTTCCCCCTTCGTTTTGGCCTCCTCTTGTCTCTCGATCCTACCGAGAGACAAAATGGCGGCCGCTACGGACTGTTTAGTATGTTGACCGACACCGGAGAGCCAATCGGCTTCGCTTCGCAAAGCTCCGTTACGCGAAAAGTACGCGAACTGGTGCGCTATCCAGGACGCTGTCACAGATATATACATTTTTTAAAACGTTAATTTCTCAAAATCCACTGGAGCACATATATTGAGACCCAGCAAAGGCACATCGGGCTAACAGTCCCTACAATTTTGCCAAGTTTCGTGCAAATCCATTCAGCCGTTCGAGCTAAAAGTGAGGCCAAACGCCCTATGGAAATTAACATGGGAAAAACGCGTTTTGGGACCCCCCTTTTTTCTCGGCCCCCCCTTGACGAAACCCCCCCAAATTTTCAAGGGCTGCTCAGAAACAAAATGTGCCATTTTCCTGAAAATTTCAGCCGATTCCGTCCACAAACGCCAAAGTTATTAGACATAGAATTTTCAAAAGTCCCATAGGAAAAAAATCCTAACTATATATACCTACTGGCTATCGCCAGTAGGTAATATATATATATATATTCTACAAGTGGCAGGAACGCTGGCAATTGCTGTCAAAGCCTGTTTGTTTCTCCGTTTCCTGGATGGTTTCCTGCCCGCCTCAAGTGCTTTGCCTGCCACAGCCTACTGCCAGCGGCAGCTCGTTACCAAACGAGGAGTCGAGTTCATTGAACATTCGGCTTTACACCTGGCTCATTGTTTGGCTGCATCACACCCGAGGTTTGAACTGTTTGGGACTGAAGGGAGTGCGTGTGACTTTCACTAGACGTACTGACCTCCTTTCATCACTGCATCTTTGCCCTGAACGCTGCCTGCCGTCCCCACGCTATGCTCACCAGAAGAGATGCTTTCTGGGAGTTGGAGTCCCATTTGTGCCACCATGGTCGAATACACATGTGACTTGGGGGCGGGAGCATACTTACCTTCCAATGAGGGTGGTACAGGACACTACAAAGGTGCAGGCGGGGTCAGCACGTGACAGCAACAGCAACTGAAGAAGGCTATTCGCCGAAATGCATTTTGCCATGTTGTCCACGATTAAACGGCTCCTGAAAAGTTCCCTGTTGTGGCCTCTTCTCCTTTCCATTCTGCGAGGAGTCTGCTTGCTTATATATATATATATATACACACTAATATAATAAAGAGAGCCCAAACCTTTGAGGCGGGTAATCTCAGGAACCACAGCACCAATCACAACACCCAATACAGCGTTGGAAAGGGCAGTTGCAGCAGAAGGACATAGGCTATGCAGACGCCCACCATATACATTTAGGTCTTTTCTTTATAATCGGTGGCTGAGGGGTTCACAAGTCGCCGTTATATAAAGACAATCGAGATGAGCATTTTATCAGGGATTGCAGAATTACATGCATTATAGTACTAATAACAAAAAAATCCTAACTATATATACCTACTGGCTATCGCCAGTAGGTTATATATATATATATATATATATATATATATATATATATATATATATATATATATATATATATATACACTAATATAATAAAGAGAGCCCAAACCTTTGAGGCGGGTAATCTCAGGAACCACAGCACCAATCACAACACCCAATACAGCGTTGGAAAGGGCAGTTGCAGCAGAAGGACATAGGCTATGCAGACGCCCACCATATACATTTAGGTCTTTTCTTTATAATCGGTGGCTGAGGGGTTCACAAGTCGCCGTTATATAAAGACATTCGAGATGAGCATTTTATCAGGGATTGCAGAATTACATGCATTATAGTACTAATAATACCCCCCTTGTATACTCTTCTTACTTCTACCAGAACTTCAGCTCTTTCCTCACCAGCGCCTGACTAATCAGACGTACCCCAACCAATCCCTGACAAACGTAAAAGTAGAAGCTGGACTGAGGGTGGAGAAAAAAACAAATAGTAAATGAAGAGGAGAAACTGTTACACACACTAAAGATACACCATAGAGAAGGATAAAAGATAAAAACAGCTCACTCGGATATCCGAGAAGTCGGAGCCTGAGGTGTTACAGAATGAATGCTTCTGTCTACACAGCACTGTAAAAATCTGATTAATTTCATCAAGGATAAGAATTGAAAGGTCCAAAAGATCTCAACTGAAATTTCAGATAAGATGAAAACCTAATTTTGTGCATCAAACTCCTCGCATCCAAACGGTGTTATCCTTTTCAGAAATGAGTTTCGGGCAAGATAGTTGGTTAGGTTAAAGCCTCGGTCATCTCAGTCGATACTTGCTTGGTCACCGTAAAAAAAACATGAGGTTGGTATGTTCACCCCTGGTGTAGCAAAAAATATCAATCCTTCCAAGAAGAATCCTTGCCCAAAGCCCTAGACTTACAGTAATGTCTCGCCTACTCAAGAACTCTCAGCAGACATATTGGAACACTCCAACAAGAGACGATCTCTAACCTACCCCTTACTAGCGAAATCACAGAAGATGAAGTAACATGCCAGCTGCAGGGTTTTGTGGATTCAGACTATATTCTGAATGATGGACAATGAAGTTTCCTAATTAGTGTGAGTACAGACACTTCCGTAGCGGATCCCAGGGGAGATCTGCTCACATGCCTCAACAAGGAGCAAACTGGAAATGTAATCTTATGCAACCGGTCTACCACATGACACCATGCATCGTGAAACAAACTGGGAAACAACATGGTATCCTTCCGGCGTTCCATTGTGCCAATCATTTACCATAGCAAGAATAGGAGATTTGCTGTCACTTCTTTGTAAACAAAAGCCTATGCCTGCCTCATGCAGGGGCTTTCTGTGGTTGCTGCTTCTTTTCAACATTTACAAGATGTTGCAGACTCAGATAATCACTGTAAACAATCTTTAACTTTGGATGTGCAAGGGCAATGTCCACATTCAGTTGACCAGCCACAAAGATCATCAGAAGAACTTCAGCTGCCAGACACAAAGCCATCCTTTCGATGTAGACTAGCTTCATCAGCTAAATATCCCAGGAACCGAAATCTTTAAACTTGGAGATTACCGAGACTACTGGCTGGAGGAAGAACCACCTACCCCAGGCTAGGAGTAGAAGTTACTAACCTGTTAGTGCGTTTCTGTTCAGTTTTGACATTAGCCATCAGATCAGAACACCAACGATCACCTGGGTCTCGCTACTGCATTGCGCTGAGTTGATAATGCTTCAGGTGATGCCAAGACTGGATTGCTAACAATTAAACAGGTGTCCCTGAAGGAATTATTTCAATTCTATTCAATAAATTAATACTATTGCCACAAGAGTGGTCAATCATTTAAACTTGAGCAAGGAAAGAAACAGATTTAAACTGTTTTTTATTACGCAAAATTATTTCTTTTTTGTTTTTTGGATCTTTTTTCTTTTTTGATACACAAATCTAAAATATGGCAACAGAAATACTACTATACAAGTAACAAAAAAATATATTTTCACAGTAGTATCAGGCAACTTTTGCTATGTACATGAAAAGATGAATATCATGTCAAAAAAACAGTACTTTACAATGATCCAATTATTTGATACTCAAACTAATATGACAGTAGTCAGCAAAACGTTGCCAGGCGTCGACGTTTCGGTCCTTAATTGGTTAAAACAATCCATAGGACCATCTTCAGGACCATACGCTGCACATATTAATCTAAAAGCCAAATATACATATCAATATCAAATCCTTGCCCTTATAGCGTCAACCACCCAGTGCGAGACAAAATTAAATTAAAAGTGACTGAACCTGTGACACATGACTTAGGTGTGTAACATCCAATAACCACCAACACCAAAGAAAAGAAAACCATTATCCACGTGCCAACACCAAAAACAAACTAATTACAAGACATTGCACACTTAAAATCTGGAAGATATAAAACGAAACAGGGGTAGCTTACCCAAGACCTACAGCCGGAAATCACAAGGTTATGCACTGCAAAAACCTACTGTCTGAACAAAGAAATCACCATAAGTATTATAGGCTAATCTCACTTTCAAGAATCACCAAAAGTCACATGACAATACACCTACCCAAAAATATAGATGTTATCTTCCAAAATTCGAATACAAACTCCAATGATTCATGTATTATGTGGAAATCAATGTAGACCAAGAGCGAGATGTAGGCATTAGTCCAAAACACTCGCAACACCTATAAATGAAAAGCACACAAGAATCAGAGCTTAGACCCGAATCACGTAGATGTATGCAAAGAGGCACGCACACTTAGGAAACTCCTCCATGTCACTGGCAGCAGACTTACTTAGTAGCGTTGGTCAAGGATCCGTCGTCAATCACTCCGTATCGGCATCAACACCAGAACACCGGCTACTTCCGCATTTATGCGTGCGGCGCGGGATGACGTCACACGCGAGGGGCAAAACAACCTTTCAATGCACGCGTCTGTAGCGCAATGCCGTCCCTTGTCGCAGAGGCCATATGGACTGGATTGCTGCAACATTCCCTATCCTAGAGCCCATAAGAAAGATTATTAATTTAGAGGCTCCAAACTAGGCAGCTGGACTCAGCTTCAACCTTAATAAACTGGAACTCCTCACCGGGCACTCAAAGCCCTTCATTGCCTCCTGGTGGCTCAGAGTTTAAAGTTCGAACTTCTCAGCACTGTTTTCAAAGCACAGGGGGTCGCGGCGCTACAGCCAGTGTTTCTAAACTCCACACAGAGTTGATCCCTGAGGTCCAGCAGCGTAGACTGATGGATCGTTGGGTCTCATTCAACAGAGGCAGGTCCTTCTAGGTGATGAGTACAGCTCTAGGATGCTCTCTACCCAGATCTAAGGTCCATCCAGTCCAGCTTCCTTCAAGAAACTAAACCAGTCTCTTCAGTGAGGCCTCCTTTTCCCATCACAGTGCTGCCCTTCCTTCCAAATAAGAGTCTGGACTTTGCTGAGATTTACCTGATGCCCTTGGTCTGATGCCCACATAAGCGATTCGCACCCTCACAGACACGGCTTGCACAGAAGGTGATGATGGGCCTGGCTGATGGACTGTTCTCTCCTTTACATGATGCTTTCCTTACCTCTGCGGCACGCTTGCCTTATCTCGGCAGGAAGTTTTCTTCACCTCTGCAGAAAGCTTTCCATGCCTCTACAGGAAGCTTTCCGTACATCTACAGAACGCTTTCCTTGCCTCTGCAGGAAGCTTTCCTTGCCTCTGCAGGAAGCTTTCCTTGCCTCTGCAGGAAGCTTTCTTTGCCTCTGCAGGAAGCTTTCCTTGCCTCTGCAGGAAGCTTTCCTTGCCTCTGCAGGAAGCTTTCCTGCCTCTGCAAAATCCAACCTTAACAGTAAAGTGGGAGTTATCATTGCCATGCCAAAAATGTAAAACATTACACAGCTACTCCTTTCTAGCCCGGAATTACATCTTAAAAGATTGTACTAAGGGATTCCCAATGTTAATCTATGGGAGGTTCAGGCCTCACGGTAGTGAAAAACAAATGTAGGTGTTTTTCACTACAAGAACATGCAAAACTTAAAAATACTTATCCTATGTTTTAGTAACATAGCACCCTGCCCTTTGAGTAACCTAGGACCTATTTAGGGGTGACTTATGTGTAATAAAAGGGAGGTCGAAGGCTTGGCAAGGGGTTTTTAATACCAAGTCGACATGGCAATAACACTGTACAAACGGGCTCTGATGTGGCAGGCCTGAGACCTGTTTAAAGGGCTCCTTTTGTGGTTGGCACAATCGGTGCTGCAGACCCACTAATATCATTTAATTTACAAGCCCCGGGTACATGGTATACTACTGTAGAAGGTAGTTACAAGTAAATTAAATATGCCAGTTGTGTAATCACCAATGTTACCATGTTTAAGGGAGAAGCACAAGCACTTTACATCTGGTTAGTAGTAATAAAGTGCTCGGAGTCCTATGGTCAACGAAAATAATCAGCAAAAAGAAGAGGTAAGCAGGCACAAATGTTGGGGAAAGACCTCCCTAAGGCTGGCAGGTATAACGGTATGATATAGGATTCTATGTGTCTGTTTCAGTATCGAAGTCAGTCAGATCCCTTTTGGAAACCCCTGGTTTAGCAGGGCACAAGAAGGAGAGCAAGAATAGTTTCCCAAACACTTGAAGTTTATCGCCTGCATTCATGTGGGTGGAGAAACCCTAAATGCATTGCAAAGTATACAATACAGAAACTTTTGTTGTTTAACATACGAGAAGATGTGAGTGTGGAGTGCACTCAAGCCACATTATCTTGCACAAAATATAAGGAGCCCTATGAGATAGATTTACATAAAGAATTAGGCTTGTGTGGGATGCCCACAAAAATAAGATCTACAGTGTCTGTGGTTAAGAGAGATGCTTACCGATGTAAAAAAACTGCTTTGAGAGACACAGATGCTCACAGAAGATATATAGTGATAGATGTATAGTGAGAAATGCGGGAGGGAGGGAGGGTGGGCAAAGCTCAAATGTCAGGTATTGGTGATGAACAACAGAAAGATAGTGGTTACGTTTGTGAAGCTTACAAATGAATACAGTGGGTGGAAGGTTACAAATGTGTGGGATGCACTAAAGCACAATAAACTTTGGTATATGGGAGGCTCACAAAAACTATACAATGATCAAAACGAACTAGGATTATTTGAGCCAAAATATTGAGCATTTAATTGAAACAATTGAAACTGGACTGTTCATTAATTCTCACTATATGAACTGACACTAAGAACTCACCACCCCTAGACCAAACTCAACTACCGTATTGTGGTACCCACCTACCTGTCTCATGTAACTGATTGCTTTGCATCTGTATTCTGCTCTTATATTTTATCAGAATTATACCTACAATTGTATTCTGCACTACTCTGCAAAACTCTGCAACCTGCACCCATTTCTTGCTTTCATCTCCTGTAATTTACCGACTGCTACCTCAAGTATTTTGGTCGCTCACTAGTGTCACATAGGCACACTAGTGTCACGGTGGCGCCCTAAGGGCACTTTGGAGCTGTGTAACCTGCTGTTGGCATTTGTCGCGTGCATTCAGCACATTTATTTAACCTGCAACATGGATCTCAGCGGCAAGCACACATACAAAATCAACTACCCACCCATGCTCACCAAAAAAGCCGCTAAACGCTTCAAACACGACTTCCTTAAGTCCCACCCAGAAACCCCCTTTGCCGACACCTACTTCTCATCGATCAATGGACCCTTGAACACCGATATCATCTTCCACACTACACGCAGAGCTCAATGGAAAAAAGCGTTCCTCACCCTACTCAACGTATCCACCACCAGGAAATCCACCCATGGCCTAACGCTCTCCATCACACCATCCTAACTCTTCCCAGGCAGAACCACCATCACTATTTACAACAACGGGATTGTCCTATTTCAATCAACAGACAGGAACCTGGAACTACTTGACAACCTGTTCCCCACTTTCAAAGAGCACCTATCCAATCCTCGGACTCTCACTCATATCACCCCCTGTCCTACCACCCCTGACGGCACGGCACCCACCCTTAACACCCCCAACCCAGTTCAGCACCAGAACGACACTCACCTCACCTTCACACCCAGCACCACAGGCAATTACCCACCTGCTGCAGCTACCCCGCCCCACCCCTCAATCTCAGACAGACCCCGCCCCCCATACACCACCCGCTCCCCCATCCCCCCTACCTACCCTCGTCTCGCCGCTCATCATCCCATACCCCCCCACACTTTGCACTCCCGTCCCGTCCTCCACCCCAATCTTCTCTGAACACCCTTCCTTCCCCAACTGCACTACACACAACAGGTCTGTCTCCCCGCCTATCTCCCTCTCCACACTTTGCATTCCCGCCCCGTCTTCCACATCAATCTTCTCAGAACACCCTTCCTCCCCCAACTGCTCCCCACACAACATTATTCTCTCTCCGCCTATCTCGCCCCCCCATTCTTAGCACTCCCGTCACGCCTAGCCTTCACCCCTCCTTCAATCTCTCACCCCCACTCTCACCCCCCACTATCCCACCTCCTCCCCCGCCACCACCAGCCTCCACACCACCCCACACCACACACAGAACACCCTCACTTCCCCCGTTCCTCCCTACCCCCCTAGCACTGATGCCCTTCCCGATAACGGCAACACCATCCCTAACACCTATCCTCTCTCTAACACTTCCAACCCCTTCACCAGCTCCACCTCCCCACACCGATCCCCACCCGTCTCCAGCAACCTATTTGCCGGTTCAACGTCTGTACCCCTCCCCAACTCCGTGCCCAACATCACGCTGGACATGATTATGTCCTCCCTCCTCCAATTGAAAGAAGAACTACACTCCATCAAAGAGTTGCTCATCACACACCCCAGACACCCCCCTCCCACCACCACCTCTACACCTAATAACACTTCCCCCGCGCCTCCTACTCACCTTACCACACAACACGCCCCACACCGGACTTCTATCCCTTCTCACAATACCAACAATCACAATACCAATCGCAATCGCATTACCACCAATCGTAATACTCCCCCTACACCTAACAACACTTCCTCCTCACCGCCTACTCGCCTTATCACACAACTCCCCCCACACTGGACCTCTATCCCCGCTCGCAATACCACCAACCGCCCCAGGCGCACTACCAATACGGTCTCAGACCATGACACACACGCCCTTCTCCAATCTTACGTCCCGGCCCCCCAAAATCGCCTAGCCACCAACCACCTGTCCATCCCAACGATTATCTCTAACCCCCTCAGGCACCAAAAGGATAACAACAGAGGCGCCGTCCCCAACAACCTCACTAGTGTGCCCATCGCTATAGAACCTTCCTCCACCCTCTGCGCCCCTAGCCTCAAATGCATACTTCTCAATTGCAGATCGGCCCAAAGGCATTCTGCGGGGGTCGCCGAGCTCATCATGTCTCAGGAACCGGATCTGGCCATTCTGACTGAAACATGGTTGTCTGATTCTTCTACACCTATCTTGGATATCCTAGTCCCCCCCAACTACTGTATCATTAGACTTGACAGGCCCAAAAAGACAGGCGGGGGAATTGCCTGTATCTACAGAAGCAACCTCTCAGTTACTAAAGCGTCCGCCCCTTCTCTTACTTCCTGTGAATACTTCTGCCTTGATGTCATCCGCGAAAGCAAACCGGTCTGCTCACTTCACATCATATACCACCCACCTGGGGACAAGCTCTCCTTCTGCCAACAACTCATGGACACAATATCAACCAATTCAGGACGGCAAAACACCCAAATTTTCCTTGGCGACTGCAATCTCCATTGGAATGACAGCAGTGGTAAATAGCCTCAAAAGCTTCCTCAATGCCCTTGATCTCACCCAAATATGCAATAGCCCGACCCATGAGAAAGGTTCTATCCTCGACCTTATCATCTCCAAAGAGGACGCTATTCAACTGGAGTCAACCCAACCTTGTGACTGGTCAGATCATCATATTGTCTCCTTCCTTATCAAAGAAAAAATTAAATTTAACCCAGTGCAACCCTCTAAGCCCAAAGTCTGGAAAAGGGACATGAAGAAACTCAACCCAAACTCCTTACCGCCTAACAGCTGCAATCTCCTACTTCCCCCGTCCGGCGCTACGGACGTTCAACACCTGACTGACCACTATCTAAATGCTATGTCCACAATAATCAATGAGGCTGCACCCTTGCAACTGAAAATAATCTAGTCCAAGATCTCCAACCCCTGGTATGACGGGAGCCTCAATGAGGATAGACGGGCCATGCGAATGGCAGAGCGCACTTGGCGGTCAGCCCCCTCTGCACTGCACCTAAGAAGCCTGAAGAAACAGAGAAACGCCTACTTCAGAAAAATAAAACGCTCAAAAAGAGATTTCTTCAGCCTCCAGCTCGCCCAAGCAAAAAACCGCCCAAGGAAACTGTTTGAGTTAATCAGAACACAATCCAAAGAACAACCCCAGACAATCAGCACTATGAGCATCACACCTTCCTGTGAAGACTTCTCTGCTTTCTTTAACCAAAAAACCGACAACATAAGAAGCGATCTCCTCAATGACGCAATCCTTTACTCCAACCCCCAACACACAGCAGTGCCTGAACCAAAGAACAATGCTACATGGTCATCCTTTGGCACCTACTCCGAAGAAGAAATTGGCAGATTGCTCCGCACCCTGAAACCATCCAATCACCTCACTGACCCCCTTCCTGCAAACGCGGTAAAAGACTTTACCCCTTTGCTCCTCCCACTCTGGACTAAAATTGTCAATAGCTCTCTTCAACAAGGATCCATCCCTGACGCCCTCAAAGTCGGACAAGTCACACCTCTACTAAAAAAAACAACAGCAGACCCCACTGATCTAAACAACTACCGCCCTATTACAAATATTCCCACCCTCGCTAAACTGTTGGAAAAATGCGTTCAGCTACAACTGACTAAACACATAGACAAGTTTGATCTCCTCAATGCTCATCAGTCAGGCTTCCGTTCAGGGCACAGTACCGAAACAGCCATGACTCACATTGTGGACGACGCCCTCCAAATCCTAGACCAAAATGATACCTGCCTCCTCATCCTTCTGGATCTCTCCTCAGCATTCGACACAGTTAAACATGAGAACTTACTCGAACTGCTAAACACAAGAATGGGCATATCAGGGACTGTTCTCAAGTGGTTCACCTCCTTTCTACACAACCGCTCACAAAGATTCAAAAGCAACAACCTGATGTCCTCTCCGGTACCTGTATCGCTAGGCGTCCCCCAAGGATCCTCCCTCTCCCCAACACTGTTCAACCTAGTCATGGAACCTCTCACTACTTTGCTACAGACATCCAATGTTCACTTTCACATGTATGCCGACGACACCCAACTCTATCTCAAAATACAATCCCCCAAGGACATCATGCTTCTGAACACCACGATCAGAAACACCCAATCCTGGCTTGCGGAGAATCACCTCAAACTCAATGCACTGAAGACTGAGTTCCTCCTAATCTCACCTCCCGCAAAAATCTCTACGGTTCAAACATGGCTTAAGCACTTAACGGCTTTAAATGTACAACCTACCGTCGTAGACTCAGCAAAATCCTTAGGCATAACACTTGACGCCAATCTCAACATGCAGCAGCACATCAGCAAGGCAACCAAAGGAGCGAACTTCCAAATCAATACCTTGAGAAAACTTAAACCCTTCCTTCCAGCCAAAGACTTCCAAACCGCAGTACAATTTATAGTCATCCCGCACATAGAATACGGAAGCACCGCCCTCTGCGCCCCCCCCCCCCCCAACTACAACGGCGCCCCTAAGAGTGTCCCTTAACGCTGCAGCGAGACTCATCACTGGCTCAAAAGAACACTTGCATATTTCCCCTGACTTTAAATCCCTGAACTGGCTACCTTTTGAAGCCAGAATACATCTGAAAATCGCCTGCATGACTCACAAGGCTGTACACATGAACTCACCCGCCTACCTCACTCAAAAGCTGACAATCTCGGGTGGCTCTAGAACTACTAGAAGCACAAACAATCTTTTGCTGAATCCTCGAAGATTCAGGAAGGAAAAAACCTATAAACGGTCCTTTTCAGGAATGGCACCCAGGATCTGGAACTCACTCCCTCCGGAAACCAGGCTCATCTCCTCCAACAAACTGTTTAAGAAAGAAGTAAAAGCGATCCTCATGGCTAAATACACATGATCTATTATCCTGTAGCTCTCATGAATCCGCTCCGTAATACCTGCCTGACCCCTTGGTCTACCTGTACTACTTGTATCATGACTTATTTGATTGTATATGTTCCCTCTTTGTATTTTGATGTATTGTTAATGCACCTGTCTGACTTTGCACACTGTACCTACACCACCTCAACCATCCCTATTTTTGTACTACTGATGCACCTCAACCATCCCTACTTTTGTACTACTGATGCACCTGTGTGACTATACATCCTGCACGCATCTACCTCAACTATGCCCACCTTGATGTTATCTCCAAAAACACTTGTAGCACGCTTAAACAATTATATGCTTATTTTTGTACTTTTATATTATTGGCGCAACTGTTTGACTATGCACCCTGTACTACCTCACCTATTATCTACCTCCTGTTTTTTGACCTACCTATGTAACTATGCACCTTGTACCTAACTACCTCAACTATTACATTCTATTACTCCATACCCCCCGAGCCCTTGTAAAGCGCTCTGATATCTGCAAAGATCTTGTTCGCGCTATATAAAACTTTCTAAATAAATAAACAATGATTGAAGGCGTGGAAGCCTTGCTCAAGAATATGATGATTTATTTAGAAGTGACATTTGGAGACTTATGTATTAATAGTGAAGTCATCTTTGCGGAATAGTTGTTGCTACCAGGCACAGGAGTGACCTGGTACTCTGATACGGACATCAATTTCTCCAAGCGTATACATGGTTGGTGTATTTGCTTTTATGTTAGGCAGCTCAGAGGAAAAACACACCCTCTGTCAAATAACATTGACAATATTTGGATGCGAGGGGGAGGATTATTGGTGCCTGGTTTGAGGAAAATATTTTTTCAAAGATTACAGAGTTTCGAGATGCATGTTTTGATTGCTTGGAGACGCTTGAGTGAAGATGGCCAACACATCCTGTAAATTGATTTACACACTTTTGATTTATTGTCAATGTATAATGTGTATGAGTGCTGTAAAGCTCACCGTCACCCTCTGTTGGGTTGAGGAGCTCTATAAAAGAAATGAAAAATAGTGGTATTTAAAATATATGTGTGAATATTAGGACGGATATTGAGGGTGGGTGCGTGCTTAGACTAAGTCTGATGCGAATTGTTCTCATGTTTCACGGCAAGGGTTAACGGCTCAAAATAAACATTTCAACAAAACATCATCAGCCTTTGAGTGGCTGAACTGCACAGCGTGAAACAGTTGAATATGGTAGGGCCGGGGCTGAGGAGGAGCAGGGTGCAGACAGCAATCTACAAACTGCCTCCCCCCTTTGCACTGGATTTACAGTATGCAGGCAGGCGGGGAGGCGGGGAGGGCGAGGTGAGATACAAAAGTCCTGAAGCTTTTGTAGCACAACAAAGGGAAGGCCGCAGGTCAAGTGCAGGGCCATTGGCACATCAAAGCACTAGTGCTTGGAAGTGACAGTGGCACTGTAACTGACAGAAGATAGAGGGGAAATTCTTTTGTCGCCTCGTCCCACCCACTAGAAAATCTGGGGGGGGGGGGGGCGATATATACCCCATCCCCCCCACCCAGCGTCCTCCACACTTTCTGCGCCCATGCGTGGCCTAAAAACCTATTGAGGCTATTACAGTACGCTGTGGTCCCTTTGTTGGGGACATTTAGAGCGCACCGAGTTGCTGAGACACATTTTTGGCGCTGGTTCCAAACTAAAGTGATTACTTTTTCCAGTCAGAAATGCAGGTACAGACACCCATGTAGGTGCCAATGTCCCTGTCCCAGCCTGCCCTGTCTGCTGCCTAAGCAGAAAAATGTTTCTCGCTAATTAAAAGAAACCCGATACCCAGACTCTGTGCGCGACACAACGTGAGGAGCCAACGTGAGGAGCGAGACGCAGAACGAAGCCACAGCTCCCTGGATCACTGTTACATCCTTGTAGGCTTCAAGCACCCAGGCTCAATAAAGAAAGCAGGGCCGGCGCTAGGCATGGGCAGCGTGGGCGGCTGCACAGGGCCTCGCACTCAGCCCACCAGCATGGGGCCACGCACTGGTGATGTGTCCTGTTGTTTCCCTGGCGATCTATTACAAAGAAAGGTGTCGCCTGCAATTAAGGTCCATTGGAGGGGGCCCCCTCCCTGGGCCTCTCATGGATGGTGTCAGGAGGCATAGGGGAGGGAAACGGAGACGCTCTCTCAATTGCAAGAAGACCATTCACAGACACTGTGGGGGGGCCCATTGTCCAGCATTTTGGCGCCCCCACAGTTATAACTTTTAGACCACAATCAATTCTCACACCTATCGGACTGAAGGTGTGAGAAATGCTTGTGGAGTAAAAGTTAAAACTGTGGGGGCGCCAAAATGCTGGACAATGGGGCCCCCACAGTGTCTGTGAATGGTCTCCTTGCAAGGGGCCACTTATCTAAATTAGAGGGGGCCTCGCATGGTCCCTTTTAGCCCAAGGCCTCGCAAATCTTAGAACCGGCCCTGAAAGAAAGAACCATTCAGCTGTGTCATGTGACCCCCCAGCAAGGCCCAAGCGCTGCCTCACAGCTGCTTTTATTCATCATGCATTGGTAAAGGGAGCTCGGAAGCCGGTATTGACTTTAATGGAATCACGTGACACTTCCTGGTGACACAGATTTATTATTTTCGAGTGGTATTGGAATGGAGTTACCAGCTGAGCTGGGAAGTGGGTGTTTTTTAAAGGGCGTGGCCCCTGCGTCTCCTAACTATTTGTCACTGGTCCAACCAGCATGCAAGTTCCTGGCTCTCTGGATACAGACACAGACCTCTGCAGTGCATTAACTAATAGCAGTTTCATAAAGTACGATAGCGCATTTCCTACTGATTAACTTAACTTGTACTTTTTTTAGATTTAAGCAGCGTGTTATTTTATATGTACATACCTGAAGGGGAAAGAACAAAAAAATTGCATAATATTTTTTTAGGCACACCTTTGATCCACCCCCACACTTACTCGCCCACCCCCATTGTGCACAGCATCACAGTTCCCTTACTTTTTTAACGCACTTCGACCACTGATCATGCATTTGGTGTGCCTGTAGTTTGCACGTCATCTGTGCCAGATACACCACGAGGACAGTGGAACTCTTAAAGAGCTTCCTACTTGCGGCTGAGGTCTTGACCCTGGGGTGTTACCTCACCTGGAAACCTGTAGGGGAGATCACTTCCGGCCTTGAGAGAGTCCCGTAGACAGAAGTGGAGAACCCGAGCTCTCAATTTGACCCCCTGCCAGGAAAAATAGACCCCCTCCTCTCTGGAAGTGGGTGTGAGGGGGGGGGATGGTGGGGGGGGGGGGGGGTATTTGGGGTCCTCCAAGAAGTTTTGGTGATGTTGGTGTCCATTGTGGTACAACATGTTCCCTTAAATACCTCAGTAAAGTCGTCTGTTCCAACATAGAATGGCTGGCATGCCCAGGCATGGAGTGTTGCATTGGAAGAGGGTGTCATACAACACTGTTGACACACTACCTCACGCTCCCTAAGCCTGACAGCCTTGCTGGCAGTGAACTCACACTTGCTTGGAGTAATAAAGCCTTCGACAGTGGCTGTAAGCAGAGGGCTGGGGTCCCAGCTCATGTTGGTGCTGGTTTAGCTCTTATACCGAGGCTCGTGCCAGGGCAATGGATGACCACTGATCGTCCGAGAGGTTTGCAGTGCGCTGTTTGTCTGATTGTCTCTGACCTGCAGAAGCCTTGGTCGTGTGTCACTGAAGCCGAAACCTGCTGCCTGAGAGTAGGCGAGCCCTGCGCTAGTGATTTAAAGATGAGAATGCTCAGGTGGTAGACTGAAGAGCCTTGTCCCTCTCCCTAAATCCCCCTGTTTTTGTCCCGCATTTGTTGAAACTGGATTTTTATACGAAGATTCCTGCTTTTCATGTCTCTTCTTTTGTTAGTAATAATAGAAATGATACAACTTAAAAAAAAAAATGATAGCAAGTAATTCACTTCAGTGTTCTTGATTTTCATTATTTCTTCTTTCACTCTTTAGCACCTGAAGAAGACGTCCTGTAAAGAAAAGGAACTCGCTAACCCACCATGTCGCATCCCACTGCACCACCGCCATACAGTGACAAGGACCCTCTCTACCCTACCCAACCCGGAGGGTATGGAGCCCCGGGCGGTTACGGGGTCCCTGGGGGCTACGGCCCTCCTGGAGGATTTGCGCCGCCTGATCCATACGCACAGCCTGGAGGGTACTACCCACAGCCTGGAGGATACCCAGAACCAAGCAGCCAACCAGGCCCAGACGGACGCCGGAATCCGCCACCACCAATGCCCATGCCCATCATGCCACGGATGCCTCTCAATACAGGTGAGTCCTGAGCCTGGCGGAGGAAGTGTGTACTACACTGCTGGGGGCCCGCTTCCACAATGAAGAGAACCGTGCCATAAGGTCATTAGCAAAATTCTGATAAGCTGAAAAGTTGATAAGGATGCTGAACAGTCAGTAAAATCTTGTGCCTCTGCTTTAGCTTTACTGTGAAGTAGTGTGGCTCACTGGTTAGAGGCGGCAGACCCGAGAGCAGAGGACGGCCCGGGACCCAGGGTTCGATTCCCGGCGCGGCAGGTTTCTGGACCTGGGTCAGCGGACTCGATAATTCTCTCGCCTCGGTGCCCACTCTGATCAGCGTTCACACTCGGCAACTCTGGGCATTAGCTTGCGTCATCTTCACTAACGGCCCCACCAGACCGCCGGGGATGCCTGGTCTCACCCTGGAGATACCCATTAAGGGACCATCTCTCAGGGAAGCCAGGAAGGGTTTCGCAGCGGTCGAAGCGCCTTGGGACCCTCCGGGTAAGTAGTGCGCTATATAAATGCCTATACATGTACATTTACATTTACTGGCCTTTCAGAGTAGACCAATGCATATTAAGCATTGGCAATACCTATAGGTCTGTCTTATGAATGAAAGTGCCTTTTTCGTCATTGATGAGTTTAGGGGAGAACTTTATTTTAGCCGATGGTTTCTGGTAGGTCCCACTGGGACTCCTTTTTTAGGATCAGCTCTTATTTTTCCTCAACAGACTTTCATTTAGAGCAGTGGTCTTCAAACGTAATTCCTCCCCTCCCCCCCCCATTTAAAGGAAAAAAATCAGGCCCGCCCCCTCAGAATTGTTCTGAATTACTCTATTCAATTGGCAGTATTTAAATATGTCTAGCCTTATTTAAGCAGTTTAGGTCTGTTTTAAAAGTGCATTAAAATGCATGACTGCCAAGCATACTATTCTGATCAGGCAGGCCGTACTAACTTGTAAAAGTATCCACAGTGCGATTATTAGAAGTGGGGGTACTGAAGAATATTTAGAGTCCCTCTCTTTTTAAAACATACTCTCAGTTAAGATATAAATGACAAAAGATGTTAATGATCGCCCATAAAAGAGTGGCTGACTGCTGCTCATGTTTTTATTTTAGCTTAAAAGGAAGCACTGTTATTAGCATAATGCTTCTTTTGGCCAGAGCCTGCCCACTCCCCCGGGATCACTTAAGGCCTCCCTTGAAGACCCCTGATCTAGCGCTTTAAGGAGAAAATCACCAAAAGGGAAGAGAAAGATGTAAAAAGTCACAAAAGGTGAAGGCAGGGATGACCAAGAACCTGCAAGAGTGAGCTGAAGAGGCAGGGACATCCTGGTGGTGGATGAAAGAGACATGAGGTGGAATCAAGACCATGCAGGCTTTTTTTTTTCAACAGGCACTCTACCACGCTCTGTACCTATATCCAGGCATCCATTTACTGACTCATTCGTGCATTCATCCTCTAACACAACAATAATAAACTAGGTCCTCGTGTCCTGAAAGTGTAAAAAAAAAAAGCCGATAAGAGCTTGGTAGGGGTACCCTATCTCCTTCCCTGGGGGAAAGAGGGGTGGGGGGGATCCAGAGGGGTCTGTGAAATGTCATGCAGCAAAATACCAATCTATAGGCTTCAGTATAGCGTATCAACAATCCACCCTTCAGTGCCTAGTAAATGGTATCATATGCTCTTCACAGCGAATATGTCAGGCCTATTGCCTTTAGTGAATATTTTCATTATAAACAATTGGGCCTTAAACCTTTATCATCGCCTTGTCCCCATGAACAGCATAATCCTTCCCACAAGGTAGCCGTGATGTATAATGTGATAAAATGACACGGTTGTACACAATTATTTGCCTAACCAATATCAAATCCCTACTAATGGAGCATAAGAAGGATTACCTTAGTGCTGATCTACTGCCCCCACGTTTGGGTTTGGGTAGGCCACCATCACCAAAACACTTGTACACTACTGTAATCTGTGAGAGTGCGTGTAACAAAATACTTGCCTATAGGCTTTAGCACAGGACAATAACATTCCACCCGTAAAAGCCTGTTGCCTTTAACACATGGTTTTCGTGGCTTACTTGCTTTGTCATAACTTTTCATTAGGAACAGACCACTCCTAAGGAACATGACATAACATGTCCCAGTGAACTGATAATGTTTGTGATCTTTGCCGTTGGCTGGATACCATACCCAACACAGGCCTACTGAAGTGTGCATAAACTGGCAACCGTTATGCATACTGTCATAAAATAATAAATGTGCAGAGTTCAAGTTGGCAAAACAGTATACAGCGCATCTCGTAGAGCCTCGCAAGAAGCATCACAGTGAAAATCTTCTACTCCTGAGGTTTGCCAGAGGGGGTGACCAACACCCAAACACTTGCCTATTCTGGTAATCTGTGAGATTACATGTAACCAAATAACCTAGTCTGCTGATAACTTAACGTTAGTGGTCTATTGGTTTTGACAAAAGTTTGTCACCAAAAAAGGCAGGCCTTCTGTCTTTGACATAACCTTTTACACTGTCTTTGAGACTCCAACCTAATCTCCAGCTCTTCAGGAAGAGTATAAAAACCTGGCTCTTTACAGCCACATAGGCCTCGTCAACCGTCTTTTTTTTTCTGCCCTCACATCTCAGCGCCAAGACGCTTTGGCATTCGAGCGCTTTATAAGCAACTAAACAAAAACATAATAAAGAGACCAGACCTATGGCTTTTTGCATAACTTCCCCATGTGCACCAATCAGGCCTAAAAGTGTTATCCTTGGCTGATCACCAGAACCAGTTCAGGCTTACTGTGCTGAGCGTAAACTTTCCCACAATTCAACCATCAGACATACTCCTAAAATAAAAAATGTATACATAATTACAGCTGGAAAAATAAAATACTCTCCCTTCTAAGAGTCTAATGAGGATTATCGATGTGCATATCTTCTATCCCCATAGTTTCTTTGGGTCGGTCACCAACAACAAAACCCTTTCCGGCTATGGTAGTCTGAGATTCCATTTAACAGAATACCTACCTACAGGCTTAAGCACAGTTTAGTTATCCATTCTTAAAAACCTATTACCTTTACCACATGCTTTTCACGGTATACATCGTTTACCACACATTCAATACAATGCATGCCATTACAACGCGATCATTACAACAACCGAGTTGTTACGTTGCATACCATTACAACGCAAGTTGTTACAACGACTTACTGTAGGGGGCAGAAGGTGTTGCGCAGACTGGAGTTGGAATAGTAAATTATACTATTCCAAAATCCAGCGCCCCCCACGGTGAACCCCTTCCACTCCATAAATTTTGTGTATAGCCTATACAGAAGCCCCTCCCCCCACCCCCTTCACGTTAACCGTTGTCTGTGCCTCCAGACGCAGAGCCCCAAGAGCGATACCGATTGGGAGCAGTGTGCAGAGTCCGAGACTTGAGATTTTATTAATGGGAGAGTCTGATCACAGAACGGGGAGCATGGGAGGATCAGCGAGGAATTTTCTACTCTATTGTCTCTACCAGAAAGAGTGTTACCAAAGGTAAGTAACTTGTTCATTTTACAGAGACTTATAGCCGCAGATTCCTCACCTTTTGAATAGCTACCAAAGCATCCATTTGAAGTTGGGTCTGTGGATGGGGCTTGACCCCTTGGCTGCGGGTCTGTTTCCACCGATGTGCTGGGGAGCAGGGGGCGCGCACAGCGCCCCCGTGCTCATGGCGAGGTCAGCTCGTCATGCGCCACGGTGCTCGTGTGCTCATGACGAGCTGAGCTCGTCATGACCACACCCGTTTGTGTGGAACGCTCGCACAGCAGGGGAATTAGCCCATGAGCACACGAGCACCGTGGCTCATGACGAGCTGACCTCGTCACGAGCATAGGAGGGGTTAACCAGAAAGGCCTACAGGACCGAGTATCAAAAATGCCCCTCTTGGCGAACCTGGCTGTCCAGACAACAGTGTTCGTGAAACTTATGGAGAAAAAAAAACTAGGAGATGGTAGTCACGTCGGAGCCATGTTTACAGCCTGTTGGGATACCGCTAACCTAGTGTCTCAGTCTCCTATGATATACGCTACGCAGTCATTCCAGGTGTGAGGATAAGCTTTCTTACTAGCTGTGTGAGGCACCACTTGTTATGTTAAGTATGTTTGTATAGCGCATGGCTGCCCCAGCAACAGGGCGTCCCAGCGCTTGCAGACAAGTTAACCGGCAAGGTGCTGTGGGGTATACAGAGGAGTGAACAAGATTAACTAGATGGAGGCGAACAGCCAGGTTTTTATTTTTTTCCGGAAGAGCCAATGGTCTTGCGTGGCGCGTGCTTCAAGGGGGATGGCATTCCATAGAGCAGGAGCCAGGGATTTGAAGGAATGTCCGCCTTCTCTGCTCTTGCGTACCCTAAAGGTGCGGGCGAGGCGGAGGTTCGCAAACGAAGGGCACGTGTGGTGACGTAGAAAGAGCAGAGGCCCTGAAGTATTTGGGGGGTGGCTATGTAGGATTTTGTGGGTTAGACAGTGTTTTAAATTAGATTCTCTGTTTCACCAGCAGCCAGTGAAGACTGCGAAGAATGTGAGAGGTGTGGCAGAGTTTGGGTAGGGAAAAAAGAGTGCGAGCTGCTGCGTTTTGAGCCCTTTGGAGTCTATTCATTGTCGTCAGGTTGGTACCAGGCAAGAGGCCGTTGCAGTAGTCCAAATGGGATAGGACCAAGGACTGGACTATTACTTGTCTGGTGGCCGGCTCAAAGAAGCCCAAAATGGGCTTAAGGGTGCGAAGGCGTCTGAAACCGGTGCCAGCCACCTTTTTTGTATGTGGCTCAAAGGAGAGAGAGTTGTCCATTAGGACTCACAGATTCTTAACTTCCTTCTTGTTAATCGGGGGAGGGCCCATCGTCGGGGGCCACCACTGGTCGCCCCATTTCTGTGAGTCCCGACCAATCAGGAGCACCTCAGTTTTCGAGGAGTTAAAAAATGGAGGTAAAAAATGCCAAACCGCAGAAGTCTCCTAGAGAGTGAATAAGTACGAAGGCAGGTGCTCTCCATAGCGTTCCGCCAGGTAACCTACCCACCGGACATGCCATCAGCAGCTCTCCTCTGGGCACTGCAGAGGGCCATTAATAACATTTATTAGAATATGTAGTATCTACTCCTCCAAGGCATTCATCATGTGGGGTTGGAGCTCCCATCCCATGCCCTACTTGGGCTCCACAAACCGAGGGTACATCAGAGCTCTGAGAAAAGTGCCAGCAGTCCTTTTTTTATGTTCATCGGTCCCACACCAAAGAGGTAAAGAGAGCATACAACTGTGTAGTAAACCTGTGTCTCACTTGTAGTGAATGATGAGTTAATCTGACGGCACATCTGCTCTTTGGTAAGAAAAACAATATTTGTAAGTAGCATCTAAAAGCAGCTGTTAATGCCAACCTGTGTTGTGGGATTTTATATTCTCCGTCCCGTGTATTGTATTTCTTTCTTCAGCCAGTCAGTGCAAACTTGATGGTAAACATTAATAGTCTTGTAGCTGTTGGCACTGAATCTGAATAGCCCGTTTTAATTTTAGACGTGACCTACATCCGTGCCAAGCAGGAGGTACTCACTGTTTGCTAACGCCCTGCTGGCTCTCTGAGCTCATCAGTAGGCAGGTCTGACTGGCAGCCGAGAGGCAGCCTGGGAGGGCGGGGTAAAGGCCAAACTTCACTGTTGCATCTGAGGGTTTCACCCAGTAAAGAACGCCGCCATCTTTGAGAGGTAAGTGATCCCAGGCGAGGGAATCGTCCAGGTTTGAATTAGTAGTTTACTGGGGGAGGCGTATCCGATCTCTAGTCTAATACCTGGAAAGTTCATGAATCCGTTTGCAGCACAGCTTCTCTCCCCTTTCAATATTGGTTATTAATCATAAACGAGAAAACATTAATGAGCCAGCTGAAAGGGCCTCTGGTGAACGGACGATCTTGTATTTATTCATTCTCTAGATGCAGATGGGCAGTATAGAGAACAAAAGCTGCCAGCCAAGAATAACACTATTTGATATTTATGGACTGATGTCCAACAGTTTAGTTGCATACAACTTTCTATACATTTCCTACAGGTGGTATGGGATAACCGTTGGAAGTGTGCCCATTAACATTTAATTATAGTATGTAATTGATGTCAATATTTATCTAGAAATATTAAACCATTGCACGTGGATGACTTGTTGGAAATTTGTAAACTTTATATTGAATGTTAAATAGTGCTATTCAGTTGCATCAAATGTTTTCACATTGCCTTTATGTAAAAAAAAAGTCTGTTAAATAAATAAAAGGTATTTTTATATTACAAATCAATTTCTTTTCTCTTTTTATCAGAGGGGATTGCATCTAATTAATTTATACAATCACATTTTATTTTTTATTATTACTGAAAGTGCATTTAACCAATGATTTCACTGTTTTTATCTCTGCTTATTTACAAATTGCAAAATAGTTAGAAATAGCAAACCGACTGCCCATTGTAACTAGCTGACCTTTTCAATTAGGGAGTCTAGAGATATGATTATTGAAAACATCATGGGCACTTTTTGCACGTCATTCACAGCACTAATAACGTGTGCTCCCAACGTTCTAAACTACCATTGGCAAATCCAATAGGAATGGCGTAAGCTGTCAGCCTTTTGGCCTTATATAAATGCTTGCTTTGCCATGGTTTTGTAAAACATTATTACTGAGGTGCTGCCAGGCCTTCTCCAATAAAAAAAAATATAATTGGTTAAAAGCAAAAATATCTTTTTGCCTCCCAAAATACACTTTCATACATAGCGGTCCCTGGCACTGACTGGAAATACTTTGTGTGGGTGCCCTCTTTGTGATAGACCGGAATGGCTGAATGCCTGACTTCAGTGTAGATGGCCAATCACAACTGCTAAAATTTCCCTGGGGCTATTTTTTTCCTTTATATTTCACATGCTCTGTTCATATTTTGAAATGTATCCATCCCTCTGTGGCATGTGGGTCATTTGAGGTCTCTTGTATCCGTAGGTGATGGAGATGGTTTTGGCCCCACGGACGGAAATGTCGAGTTTGGCTCATGGGACAGTCTGTCTGTTCGGCACACGTTTATTCGAAAGGTAAGTACTGGTGGCGCTGTCAATAGCTACATTTCTGCCGAACTCCCCATCACTCGTGCCGGTGGTGGGTCACTGTTTCTTCGAAGTTGACTGTTTGAAAATGTAACTGTTAGAATTCATAATTTGTAAATGTAGTTCATAAATGTTCCATGTTGCATTTAAAAATGATTGCGATTTCTCGTCAATTTAACGGAGGTCTCATATGCCCGCGCACCCCTGATCCTTCACTCTCTTCTGCCTGTACCTCACACCACTTCAGCCGACTCTCCCCACTGCATGTATTAAGACTATATCTGAAATATCTGTATCAAATTAGGCAGTTTCTTGGAACAACGTCCAATGCTGACATCTCAGACTCACTCCCTACTTCTTACTTTCCCTCTTGCCTCAGTCATCCGCATCACTTCCTCTCACATATAAATGTATTTAATGAAATGCCCTCCGTGCTGCGCCCAGAACGCAAGCTTCATCTTCAGTTTGAAGGACCATGAATGGTTTCAATTCTGATTCAGATAAATACTCAATGTCACGGTTCTGTATATTCTAGCTTTGAAGCAAACACATTGCCAAGAAAACCAAGCCGACCTTCTACTAGCTCTCTACTGACAAAAGGAAGCCACCCCTTTCAGAAAGCAACTTGAGAAGTGGTGTTTGAACCGTCGTTCTCTTCTAACATCTGGATGGTGGCGATGCCCTTCCTTTCTACCGCCCAGACTACACCTTGCTCCCACCGCTATTAAGAGCACCCCCACTGGCCATAGCATCCCTCATCAAAGCCTTATCAAAGCGCTGATGAAATGTGACCACCTTACCCCCAGATGAAGAATTACCCCCCTCCCCAAGAGGACCCAGAAGAAAACCATCCTTCTCTAGCTATGCACCCACAATCGAACACCCTGGTATCCATTTGGACTACACCAATTCTGCTCCATTTTGGGAAAACACATCTTTATAGAATGCCTCATCAAAGTAACAGCCAACATCCGCATTCAGACAACTCCTTCTTCTCTAATCATTGTGACAATGTTTCGCTGCCCTCTGGCTAGGTTTGCGCTGTACATATGCATAAAGATTATTTTGGAGGAGAAAAGCTTTTTCATTCATAGTTGTCATTTTGAAAGTTATTTAGAAAAATTAAGTTTTTGAATGTGTACATTTGTAGTTTTGTAACAAAATTTGAGTGGATCGGTGCTCGTGGGAGACGCTCCTTGTAATGGTTACAGAGTAGTGTTCATTTCTCCCTTCAAAGGGCTAGTTCCCTCAGAGCTGCTCCCATCAACACTTGAGGCTGAAGATGAGACTCATGCAGTGTAGCGGGTGGCTCCGTAAAGGGCCGTAAACGGGTTTTGGTCAAGACCGGTTTTATTTGCTCCAACAAGTGATCTGTACAAGTTCGTCTTAGGGGGGGTCTCCTCGGGGATCGGCTTCTCTCTGTCCGCTGTTTCCTGCGAATAGCCTCAGTCTTTATCCTTATCGGGCTCCGCCGCGTTTCTACCGGATCGGTCTCCGTCTTTAGCCCAGGGTCCGCCTCGGGGCAAAAGACAAGAAGAGGGTCTCAGTTGGTGACTACAATACACTCGTGAGGGAAAAGGAGTGAGGGATACCCGGTGCTGTATACAAAGCAGTCGGTGCCGAGGGGAGGGAAGAAGTGAGGGGAGGGGTCCCGGGGATAAGCGGAAAGGGTTATTTACACTAAGGACGGGTGCTTCTCTTTTTCACCCACCCCGAGATACGGTCACGTACCTCTGTGAGCCACACGCCTCCAAGTCACGTGTGGCTGGGCGAATCGTGGTGCCGGTGGCCTCCTGGCTCTCACTCCGTCAACGGGTCAGTTTCTTCCTCCTTTCCTCCGATTGATGGTGTTCCGGGTTCTCGTACTCCCTCCGCGATGTCTCTCCGTTCACTCCAGTACTCTCCTCTCCTCTCAGCGTCCTCCTCTCCACCCTGCACGCCGGTGAACAAGCACACCTGGCTGTGCTGCACTTCCGCATTTACGGCTTGACGAGGCTCCTCCTCCTTCTCGGTCCGCTGCCAGTTAAAGGGCCAGTACATGCTGTCTTCCTCGTCGCAGCTGTACCACTCGACCGGTCCAGTGTGCACCGGAGGTGGTGAGTGCTGTAAAGATAGGAGGGGGGGGGTCACACGATGAAAACCCTCTATGGGAGGCCCTTTCCTTTGAGACCCCCTCGGGAAGGTCCGCCCCGTCACATGCAGGTAAAGATTTTGCACCCAGTGTGGCCGACATCAGCCTAGAGTTGGAGGCATACGGCATTAACCCCTTCTTTCATTCTCTGCCCTTTTCATGGTCGTCCATCCCTCCAACCACTGTAACTTTTTTGCAAGTATCCAGGATTGTCCCCGTGTGGTCCAAACAGATTGTTTTTTTGAGTCTTTAGTCCATGGCGAAGGACGGCGTACAATATTTTGCATATTTTGGAATATCCTGGTCAACTGGCGGCCAGCGTCGAACCTCCACTATTCAAACCAATTTCATGATTACATGGAACTGAAGCATCTCCTTCAAATCTTTCAGTCAATATTCAGACCTATGGACATGGTGTGATCAATCTGCCCTGGCTGACTTCAGAGCAGAAATACTTCAACCTGTGGGTTAGGAGAAGAAATTAGACCATTCAGCACCCTCTTTTCACCCTTCCTGAATGCTCTTCCCTCACTTCACAACTTCCAAACATACACACTGCACTCGCTCACATTTAAGCAATTTATTTCCTTTTGCCTTGTAAATTTTTGATATCTGTGTACCCCATTCACACATATTTACACAGAATTTCAATTGCAACTAAAATACATGACTGTGGTTCTGTGTGCCTCGCAGAGAGGCCAACCCACTGGTAGGCACTTTGCTTTGGCTTTTGACTCAGTGCCCGAGCTCATTAAAAGCCCCTCATAAACACTCGCTCGGCTCAAGGTATGCACTATGCAAGAGTAATAAGATGAAGGGGACAAAATTACAGAAATACAACTTGAGCGAACACTCTTGGGGAATGCAAGATTATATCAAACATGTGAAGTAAGAGAGGAACTTAAACACGGACATGCAGTACCTTAACATTTTTAACACTCCGTGTTCGTAAATCAATCCATGGTTTAGGTTTTAATGCTAAAGGCATGAAGATAGGACCAGTTTTATTGCCATAAAGCCGATAAATTTACTATAAGCACATATTTTTGCCTTTGTGCTTCACTCGGATCAGCTGCGCAAGGGAACAAAAACCCTGCTCGTCTTTTGGATCAATGTCGAGAGGAACCAAATAAAGCAGTTCTACTTCTAAAGGGGCCAGCGCCGTGCGGCCAGTGAGGGAGGTTAGCATGACCATGGGTCTCAGCACATTATACATAACACAAGATTCGCATTATAACACTTACAATTACAGAGGACAAGGCACCAAATCACACGTGCGTGCATCCAATCCTACGTGGGACGAATGGGAAAAGGTGGGATCTGTGACTGTGTATGACTGACGTTTGGAATCATGTGGGGATGGAGACACCGAAGCCCAAAACCAGGAGGCTGAAAGCATCACTGGCCTACAGTGGATACTGCCATAGACCACAATAGCAATGAAGGGCGATTTAAAGGCTAAGCCCAGGGTCGTGCGTCACTTTGCAGAAATTTGATGTACAGCCTGTCTTCTGTCTCCCGCTTCAGAGCGTGGCGGGGCTGGCAGCCTGGGACAGACAGCCCACATTTAAATACTTCGATTTATTCAGAGATACGATTGTCTCCGTAACATAAATCGATCTATTTAATATTTGTGTAGGAATTTCATTGGGACGCAGCCCCAGAGACCTCATGGGGAAACTTCCCTGCAATTGAGTCCTTCAGCACTAAACTATCCAGGGAGCAACGCTAAAAAACATAATGTATTCTCAGATTCTCCCACAATAAAAGGGCTGCACACACCACACATCATGAAGGTGTAGATGCAGCATAATTTACCTTGACGTACGCAATGAGCACGAAGGGGTGCAGAGGCTGGCGGGGTTTTGAGACACTGTAGTCGAAGGAAGTATGCATCTGGATTAACAGTGTCCTCTTCTCTTCCAGGTGTACATGATTATAAGTGTCCAGTTGCTGGTGACGGTGGCCATAATTGCAGTTTTCACCTTTGTGTAAGTCTCTCCTGGGTGGGCTGTGGATGTGGGGAGTGGAAGGGCAGCATGTGCTGATCAATGTGCCTTTCAGAGTATGTGATACCATCAAATGCTTGTTGGACAAGATGCATCCTCAAAACTGACCATCTTTTACTTTTCAGCAGGTGCATCATGGTGGTTGTGGTGCCACTGGAGGGTGTGGCCAATGCAAAATCTGTAGGGACTCACTCACACCTGCCATTAACTTAAAACCAGTCTAGTGACAGTCCACGATGCTTGCAAATTAGTGGCTAGAGTCGTGGATAAAGAGCAGGCAGCTTTCCAAGATGGAGGAGAGATCCTCCACGGCCAAGCAAACTGGCTGGGCGAGCTGGCCTCTCACCCTACAAGGGCTTGCCCAGACATTGGCATAAGTGGCTGCATCCGGTCAGTGATTTCTAAGGGTTACGTTAAATGTATTTGTAAAGCGCACGATCACCTGCACAGGTGTTCTGGCTCTGAGCAGGTTTGTGTCTTGCCATTCCTAGTGCAGAGGGTGATTGAAAGGCCAGCTCTTCAGCTTCTTGCAGAACTCAAGATGTGTGGAGGGGGTTGTGGTGTGGAGTGGGAAGTGGTTCCACGCTTTAAGGCACAGGACTTGCAAGTTGGGGACCTGAATACTGCCACATTAAGTGTCTATTATAGGCATTTTACTAGCTCAGTGCCTGGTCATTATGATAACTGGCATAATTGTTGCTTGGGATTTGAATATTTATGCATATAATACCGGTGGTGTTACTCGTGGTATTTTGTTATGTTAACGTCTTGATTACTGGCACAATACAATCATTTTTGCATCTGAGCTGCCATCTAGTGCATTTCTGTTATACAAATATTGTACACATACTTTAAAAGTTTTATTTGTAATTTTGCAACAAGGGGTATGCAATTTTGTCTTCATTTATCTTTCTTGATCGAATACATAAATGTGAATGAATTATCGCTGTGGTATGAATAAAATCTTAAAGACACTGTCGTTAAACAAAAAAAAGCAAGAAAGCACAAGATATTTGAGTATTTTCACTAGAATATATCATTTTTTCACAGCTGAGTCCCAGTTAGCATTCAGGGACTCTGTACTTTAAGCGACATCAGTTGTTACTCCTCTTTAGCCGCTGTGAGGTGGCTCCTCTTATGCCTTTAGAGATCACTTGATGGGTAAATGAATTTATATGCAGCCAGAGATGGCATGTCTTGTATTCCACCCTTTTCTCTTGGTGACTTTGTGTGAAATGTGACAATTCTTCTTAGAAAATCACTCACATACCCCAGTAACTTGTCAATAGTGGACCATAACTTTTATTTTAAAATCTCTTGTAGAACTCCTGGTTACCCATAAAGTGGTCCAAGGTGACCTTTCTTACAGTGATGAACCCTTTACAAGTGGTTAATGTCGGACCGAGCTATTGTTTTTCTTACATTGTTCATTCACTTCAGTCCACCGTACCATGCTATAGCAATGTTCAATTTAAAATCGGATTGAGATGACGTCTTAAACTTGTATCATTGGGATCGCTCCTCAGACTACCTCATAATGCAAGACAATAATTCTCGTACTACAGGAAAACAACGTCCTTCCCACTGAGGTGACCTCTCAAAACAAGGAGCCTCTTCACACTTACAAACTTCCAATGTGCACACAGTGGCATCTTTGATCGTGCTTTAAATTGGCTGTAAGGGTGGCATCTTGGTGCTGCGTGAACAACTAAAAGAAATCATACGCGTATTGATGTTGCAGAGCGTTGGATACAAAATGCATTTGCACAACACCTTAAAAAAAATGTTTTTTAATACTTCCAGACAATTTGTGTGTGTAGGAGGCATGTCAACTCCCAGTGGTCAAGCAGCAGAGCTTGAGCGACCTCCTATCTCCCAGGATAAGTGCCTCTGTTCATCTCAAAGTGGTCTTTGGAAGTCACTCTCCACCAAAATATTTGAAGCTCAAGCATGAACAGCTGCCGTCTATGGCTCAGGATCTGAGAACTACTGGAAATTGGCCATCTGAGACCCACTTTGTCTAGAGATTGTTGATTCTCCCTCCCTATACCCTACCACTGCATTTGGAATTGGGCCTCCATTGTGTTGAGTCCTTGGCCAGCATTAGACCCAATTTAGACTGGCTCCAGAACTGAACTATCAAGGAGCTTGAATCCTATGGGAAGTCCCCAAAAAATGTTCTGAGTAGAAGGGAGCAGGTCATCCCCCATGATCAACTCGTGTTACCTCGCGTCTGGAATAAGACCTCAATTGCATGAAGTCCAAAGCCCTTATCCTTATAGGAAGTCCCGCAAAGATGTTCTAAGGAGTAGGAGGGGGGTGATCACCCAGGGCTGCTCATGTTTACTCTGTCTCACCCTCTCAATATTATGAACCTCTGTGCTCCTGCTGCCACCATGTTCACCATCACCCACTGAAAATTGCCTACTGGTCCTGGAGTAGCTCAGAATGGATGAACGATATTTGAACCGGTCTTATCTTCAAAACCCTCTTGCAGAGTAAGCCCATGCCTCTTTTCAAAGTGTATCTGAATGAGTGAATCTGCTCTGGCCAGTTGTGCTGAATGCTCAGCTTTGTCGGTGTGCCATGCCCTCTGGCTGCCGTCACTCAGAAATGGATCATGGGAGCGGTTCCTCTTATTGCCCGCTGTAAGTTCAAGCTGGGTTGTATCATTTCTAAATCTCTAGCCGGCCAGGGCCCCCTCTTTATTTCTTCCCTTCTTCAATCCTACGTCCCTTCCCGCACTCTCCGGTCTTCCCAAATGGTCTTGCTTTCCATCCCTAGATATAAGAGGAAGAAACACGGCGGGCTCAAGTTCTCCTTCCTGGCCCCCACTTTTTGGAACTCCCTCCCCTTGTCCCTCAGATTGACCTCTTCGTACCCCAGCTTCAGATCTGCCCTTAAAACTTTTCTTTTTACAGAATCTTATCAATAAATGGCCTTTGCTCTATCTTCTGCTCTCTTTACTTTGGCGCCAAGAAACCTAATGGTGTTAGTTGCGCCCTTATAAATTTATTTAACATAACATAACATAACATATTTAACATTGTTTTCGTCGGTGTTCTGCAGAAAAGGGAAGTTGTGGCCCATATTTGTTTTTTTTGCTCGCCAAGGCAGAATGTGGCAGGTGGACGCTTTACATTACGTCAAACTTCACAATAATGGCTTAAATCCTCTGGCGTGTACATTAACATTTACTCCAGAATTGGTTTCTCACTGTCTGAATTTCTTTTATCACCCCAATTTGCTTTGTTCTGTTGTTGTGGTTTATTTCCCCACTTATTATCCATCTGGCTTTTGCATTATTAATAACTTTTGAGTGGGAATCTGTTATCTATTACTAGAAAGATATGCAAAGCACCTTCTGTCATTTATTGCTAGAAAGGTCTGGAAAGAGCCATATGTCCGCGTACGCGCTTGGTTATTCTGGTAAAGCTTGCTTTTGAAATTGTAATATCGCTTGTAGCACATTATTTTGTCTTTAACATTTATATCAAACTGTGGGCAGTGGAGGCGTTTGAGTGGAAAATATATTTATAAATATAAATTCTTTCAGATCCCTTATAGACCCTTCACAGCTCTCTGTGTCTCCAGGGTGCTCTTTACCATCCTTGTGTGACTGTCCTCCGCAACAATTTGATCTTCTTTTTTTTTTAATAACTCTACTTCTTGTTATTGCTTATTTTTTTGATCCACTCTTTGTGCTTTTGTAATTTGAAATACATTTATTGACTGACTGTTGCAGAGCCAGCAAACTTTTAAGATGACTGCTGCTTGCACTTTTGTTCTTTGGAAGTTTGAGTAACCGATCCACTTAAAGACCAGATGGAAGTGGGGCCCAGCGATGTAAAAATCGTTAATGTTGGGGTTTTCAGGTCTAGAATCTAAGATCTGAATATGACTGGGTGCCATCATGCAGACTTCAGCACACCAGGTATATCTGCTTCCTCCTGGCCCTTGGGGTTCAGCGGGGACGCCATTGTATGGTTTTAGTGTCCAGGGTCTCCTCGCTTTCCTTAATGGCTTGCTGACTTAGGTCCGGCCATGGGTTTGTTCCCGGGGGACTTTAGGGAAATGCCTTTTAGTTATTTTAGTACATTTCTAGTGACTAGAATTTCTTAATCAAAATATGCCGCACTTTGTGGGGATCGAAGGGCAGATTGTGAATATACTGGTGTCAGATGTAAATGTAAATTGATACTTGTATAGCGCACTACTCACCAGCAAGGGTCTCAAGGCGCTTGTACGAATACCGCTGTGGAACCCATCCTGGCTTCCCCTGTGAAGCGTCCACTCCTGGGCACCCCCAAGGTGGAGGCCAGGCATCCTTAGCGTTGTGGGGGCCGTTGTGAAGAGCTATTGCCCAGAGTTGCAGAGTGGGAGTCCATGATTGGAATAGGCACCGAGGCGAGAATTATCAGGTCCATGGAATTTTTGAGCCCAAGACCTGCCGAGGCGGGGAATTGAACCCTGGTCCCGGGCTAGACCTCTGCATCAGGGTCTGCCGCTCGAACCATTGAGCCACACTTCTCCTTTGGCAAGGAGTTTTTTTGTGGCTGGTAATAGCTATATATATACTATAGAATGCTGACCCATCCTGTAGTTGTCCCAAAAAAATGGCACAAAACCACCATCCCACAATCAGGGATGCATGAAAATGAAGCAGTTATATAATTTGTCCCATACTTGACAACCTATTTGCTCCACGTTTTAAAAACAAGTGAGAGGCTTTCTGTAAATATCCCAAAACAGTTCAAAAAGTGAAATTAAACCATTCGTTCAGGAATCGCACAAATTATGCCTTAATCGATGTGGCCATCATTTTTATGCAATTGGTCGAATGTTGCTCTAAATCAGACAGCACTGACATTTGTGTCTGTTACAAACCTCTTCAACTGAAACCAATGGGACAAAACCAGTATGCTGTAAATATTTGCATAACAAACTTCTAGTACATAAACTGTACATATTTGACCTATTAGAAAAATGCACCTAGTTGTTAACGTACTCCATGAGTGCTGCCTTCTTTTTCACAGTGATGTCAATTTGAGCAAATCTGGAACACTAGACGCGTTCCCTCAAGTTGTACATATGACTGTGCAATGAGAGGTCTCCAAGGGTTTAGGAAAAGCCAAATTGTAGCAGCTTAGTATGATTTGAGTGATTCAGTTGTGCAGAAAAATGTCTTCTAGAAAGATGCTCTGACCTCGTGCTTACTTGCAATTTTTAAGACCTATTGTTTGTTTTAGTTTTTTTTCATTTGATTTGTTTCTGCATCTCTCCAGATTGATGTTTACCTTTGTACAACATATATCCAGAGTCAGGATTCTTTCACTCTTCTAAAACAAACCCAAAAGTGCACATCATCCTGGCAAAAGTATAAGTGCTTCTTTTAAAACGTTTCTGTATAATATAACATTGAATGAAAATGTTATAATTGAACATATCTGACTCTATTGTTTGCCATTTTGTGTTAAAATTGGCTTTCCAAACCCTCCTGGCGTTTTTTTTGCCGTTAATGAAGTAATGCTTCAGAATATATGTACAGACGCTTCCACTAAGAAAGCCTGCAGCCATGTTTTTGTCCTTGGGGCAGTCTCTCCAAGTGGATTTTTTGTTTGTTGCTTTAAGACAGGAATGAACCTCTATTACTGCAATCACTGCCTCTTTCCTACCAGTCTTATTGTCCCTTGGCACTGGGGGAACCTTGTTAGTGCAATGTGCTTATTTTCTAATAAGTGTTTTATTCGGACCATGAGTCTGATGCCTGCCTGCCCGATGCTGTGGTTCCATCATCCTCTCCCAGAGGACACTTTCTATGTCTTCGTGTACTGGAGCATCATGCCTTAAGACCTTGTCACCCACAAACCCCATGTGAGGTTGCCTCCACCTCAGTAAGACAGAACTTGCAGTTATCCTAAGCTGTTATCTCAGTATGAAGTCAACCAAAGTGTATAAGCCGCTCTTCTCTGCGGCGGAAAGCGGTCTCTCGCCTATGGGTTGCAGTTCTGTATTTCTTTTCTGTTTGTTTGAAGGTCATTAAACCATTCAGAAGGTTTCTTTCCATTCTTCCTAGTTTTAATTAAGTCCTGCAAGTCTTGACTGTCCATGAAGGAAGTCACACTACTCTTTGGGGCTGAGACTCCTATGATTCTCTGAGCACAGCACTCCTTACTACTCGCGCAGTGTACTTTCCCTGAGACCACGACAAGGGGTCATCGCTGCATTACGTGAAAATAGAAAGAAGAAATGTGATCTTGTGGAATTTAGTTGTTATATTTAAGAAAATCCACTAAACATTACAAGCCTATTTTTAGCAGTGATTTCCCGGTTTTAGGTTTACTTTAAGGGTTCAAGTTAAGGTTTAATTGAGGGTTTGATTTAAGGCTATTTTTCTGGTTAGATCAAGAGTTGGAATTAGGGTCAAGGCCAGGATTTTGCAACTATGATTAGAGTTCGGAATGCCTTTAGGGTTAATATAAATGTGGGGTTAGATTCAGATTAGAGTTTGCATTAATATGAAGATTAGAGTTTGGGTTCTCAGTGTTTTTTTTGTGTGGTATTTTTGCATAACAATTTCTTATGAAAAAAATCTAAATTGGAAAATGATACTTTTACCAAGAGGCTCGCATGGTCCATACTAAACTATCATCCAGTGACGCACTAACCGCTGTAATATAGGAGTCCAACGTAGGAGCATTAGCCAGACGAGTGTCAATATTTATGCATCATACTGATTATATTTGTTTGTTGCATAAAATACATCAAACAGTCCAATGTGTGCCCAGCATGAGTGATTACTGTGCAACATAGTCTGTTAATGTTTTATGCAGATCTATTGGTAGGACAAAATTAAGTTTTTGGGGAATGTTATTTGGTGTCGCATTAAAATGGTGCCTTTTATCAACACCAGGAACAGAGGGTGAAAGGGGAACATTTAAAAAGCATTGGTTAACTTGACAACCAAATGCTTTTTTTGTTCTTTGTAAACACACTCCATACTGCGCTTTTACTTTAATGGCAGCCGCGTCCCTTTCTTTGGACACGGCTCGTCTAAAGAAGGGGGTGCGGCCTCTATTAACGTGAAAACTCAACATGGGGTGCTTGTAAACAATAAAATATTTGCAATGCAATAGGTCTTGCATTTGCGAGAATTTAGGCTATTGTCATTTATAATGCCAATAGCTCAAACTCTCGTAAATCCGAGACCTATTGCATTGCAAATGTTTGTTTTTGCAGCAGTGAGTTTTTGAGGCTCAGATAGAGCCTTGCTTTACGTGTTACATTCTGCCAGTTTGACATGTATAGGATGAAATGTTAGACCTCTTCCTTTCAGAAAGGTAAATTTGTGTATTTGTTCACCAGTCATAGTACGGGTGGTGTTTCATTATCATAATATTGATGGCATTGACTAGTAATAGACAGTTGTACGTCATATAAATGAACGGTAGGTGCAGTACGAGGACCCTATTTTACTTTGTGTTTGGACCTATTGACATTTTTTAGAGGTTAATGCGTGAGTTCTGGACTGTTGATTTTAAGGAACACTTTTGGTTGTATTTTTTCTATGGAAACATATGTTCATTATTCCCAATATATATTTGTATCAGCAATAGTTTTCCAGGTTTATTACTTCTAGCCCTGAATAAGTTCCAAGATGATATACATCTTTGGAACGAAACACATGTTGGCAGGATAAATATTGATTTTTTTTTTAATGATTATTTTGCGTTTTTATGAAATAAGGGACCTCAATTTAGAATACATCTGATGAATTCTATGTATAAACATAAAGTACATTATGTATTGAACTGTTGATTATCTTATTAATAACCTGTGGCCTGTTGAATAATACTGCACCACGAAGGCTAGATCAGCAGAAGGAGCTGTGGGCAAAGCCTTGGTAAAGGCCCGGACCTGCAAAGTGCAGACAAATATTGTACCAAGCAGTCTGGGGAGGATGCAGTACTGAGCAGAAGATTCTGCTGGGCCTACCAATGATTCAGGCTAGTGGGCTATGGGGCACAATTTATTGTATTGTAATTGCATTTATATAGCGCTTACTACCCCTGACGAGGCATCAAAAGCGTTTTTTCGCCGAGTAGCACGCTACTCCGGGACCCCTAGAGGATTAGTGGTGAATTAGTATAGTGAAATATGCAAGTACATTTTAAGTGGTGGATAGGTTAGTCAGTTATTTGGATTCGGAAGGATAGAAGAGGAAAAAAAGGTTTAATTATATAGCGCTTGCTACTCCTGATGGGATGTTGAAGCACGCTACTCCGGAAACCCATAAAGGATTAGTGGTAAATTAGTATGGTGAAATATGAAAGTAATTAGAGTGGTGGATATTAGGCAGTTATTTAGAGTGAGAAGGATAACGGAGGGATAGAAGGGGAATAAAGGTTTGCATTCATATAGCACCTGTTACCCCTGATGAGTGGTGAAGCGCTTTTCTAGAGAGTAGCACGCTACTCCAGAACCCATAAAGGATTAGTGTTGAAAATTAGTATAGTGAAATATGAAGTAATTTAAGTGGTGGATATAGTATTCAGTTATTTGGATAGAGAAAGGTAGGTGGCAGGATAGAAGAGAGAAAGAGGTTTGTATTTATATAGTGGTTGCTAGCCCTGATGAGGTTTTGAAGGGCCTTTTTGGTGAGTATCGCGCTACTCTGGAACCCATAAGGATTAGTGTTGAATTAGTATGGTGAAACATAAAATTAATTTGAGTGGTGGATACTTTAGTCAGTTATTTGGATTGAGGAGGTTTGGGGAGGGGTAGAAAAGGGAAAAAGGTTTGCATTTATATAGCGCTTGTAACCCTGATGGGGTGTTGAAATGCTTTATTGGCGAGTAGCGCGCTACTTTGGAACTCATAAAGGATTAGTGTATATTGGAATACGGAATATGAGAAGTGAACATGTTAGTCTCTTTTTTGATTGAAATCGATAGTGGAGGGATAGAAGTGTGAAAGTTTTGTTTTTTGTTTTTTTAGCTCATAGCAGTAGAAGGAGGCTTTTGGATGAGTGAAAAGGGGTTTTGGAGGGGAAGAGTCACAGGGAAGAGTTTAGAAAGGTTTGTTTTTGGGGATCTGTATAGTAAAAGATGTTGGATAATGCAAGGAGGGGTAGAGTAGGAGAGAGTCTAGATAGGGTTATTTTGGGGATCATAGTAGTGGTATGGGGTTTGGGATAAATGAGAGTGGATGTAGAGGATATATTGATAGATGTATAGGGTGAGAGATAGGATAGTGCATTGGAAAGAGTAGTAGAAAGAAGTTTGAGATGAGTCAGGAAGTTGGGCTAGAAGGTATATTGAGAGATGTATAGGCTGAGAAATAGGGTAGTGCATTGGAAATGCCCAGATTGGAAGAATGATAAATATATAGATCCATAAGTACATTTAAAGTATATAGATGCCTAAAGGAGGTAAGTATATGTAGATTAAAGATATTGATAGAGGTACAGGATGAGAAATAGGGTAGTGCATTGGATATGCTTTTTTAGGAGAAAAGTAACAGACACGGATCCAAGTACATAGATGCACAATGGAAGCAAGTACATGTAGAGCAAAGATTTTTTTATATTTTTTTACAACATAATTATTCTACATGTTTATACAAGGCAATACACAAAGATAGGTACATATCTATAATAAAAATAAATGCTAATATACTGAGGTATATGCTGTAAATTTCTGTTTGCGTATGGGGCTTATGTGGGGAAGAGCCAATTCTTGAGTAGTTTTTTGACGATAAGGTGGCGGTCGGTGGATCTTATGTTGGGGGGTTTGTAAAGAGTTCCATAGTTTGGCAGAGAAGGATGTGCCACCCATATTTTTTTTCTTGTATCTTTGGATTTTGAGGCAAGAGGCCCCTTTAGAGCGGAGGTTCCTTCGTTGAATGTGTATGGTGATTTTATTCCTGATGAAGAGTGGTCCCATTCCATGTACCGCTTTGTGGGTGATACAAAGCAGCTTGAACGTGGATCTCCTGGCAACTGGTAACCAATGCAGGGCTTTCAAGGCAGGGGAGATGTGGTCTCGCGCGGTTTGATACGCAAGAGTAGTCTGGCAGCCGAGTTCTGAATCCGTTGTAGTCTTTTCATGGCCGTTAAAGGTGATCCGTGGTAAAAGCTATTGGCGTAATCGAGTTTGGACAGAAGAAGGGAGATGGTAGCTTGGACTTTGTGTATATACATTTTAATAAATCAGCATTATACAAGACACAATATTTCAAGTCCAAGCTCCAAATTAACTGTTGTGGACTGGATGTTTGTACATCGAATATTCCGTATTGTGGTTACAAAATGCCCTAGCCAACCATACTCCCAGACAACTTTGATATAGGCGAGGGAACATGGAAGCAGTACTTAATTTGACCCGGTGTTTTTTGATGCTGTGCAACAGCACTTATTTGTCAACACAAGCGCTTTTCTGCCACATGGTGGCGCTGTCTAATTTAGAGATGTGGAGGATAGTTATATACATTAAAAAAATTACAATTACCTGCTGCTCAATCCGTTCATGTAGCTTTGTGGGCCTGGAATAGTTAGTAGTAGTGTTGTTACTATCATTGGCAGCATAGCAGGGGCAACGTGTGTCGTAAGCTGCAGAGTCCTTCTGACGAAAGCCCTGGCACTTATTTTAATTTTATTTGTATAAATTAAGCACTGCATGGTAGGAGTAGTTTGGCTGTCGGTGGCATTACTGCTTGCCCCACAGTGGGGAAGAGCAGCTTCGAATGGCAAACGTTAGAGATATTGTTGTGAATTTCAGATTCTTGGTGACTGTTATTGGCACACGGTGAGAAAAGAGGAGGCCTTTGTGCTAACGTTAGGGGGTGGGGTTGGTCTATGTGCAGAATAAAAAGCAGGGAGGGCTGAAACATAACACCTGCCATCTTCATTAGGCTTAGGTCTTCATTCCACCGTCTCCATTTAGAGAAACAGTATTTTATTTGTGTAGGGCAGGTGCAGTTCCCCCACAGTACTCTTTCTGCAAAAGACGCCCCTCCCTCTGTTGATAGTTGAAAGCGCGGAGAGATTGAGGAAATGGCCAAAAACGTTCTGATTTGTCCCCCAAACTCTTCTGAATCCGGTCATTTCACTTGGCAGGATGTGGGTAGTTCTAAGGAGCCGGGTGCATGATTAGATGCCTCTTGCCTAATGCTGGGACATGTACTCGCAGCGGACGCACGCCGAAGTTGCGCCTAAGTCCAGCCCGTCTGCGCCCGTCCGCGCTGAGGACGGGCTGGGGAACGGGGCTGGCGGGGAGCAGGCCATAATTTCTGCTGACAGGCGAGCATGTCCGACCAATTCCTATTGTGATCTAGTCGCACTGAAACCCATTCCTCTGCGCTGCCATTACTCTCTTCCGCCCGATGCTTTCCTGGGGTCCCCCGGTTGTTGTTGTTTCACCAGGAACACTGTGCCCTTAATATCCGATACTGTTAATGATAAAATACATACTGCCTCTTCCACAACTAAGGAGGAGGGTTTCCTTATTAATGCTAGGTTGCTGGTGAAGAACAACCTGGCGTTTAGGGATTTTGTCTCTTTCAGGAAACCCACTTGGGTCTTCATCACAGAAACCTGGGCCTCTGAATCCTCTGGTCTTGAACGCTGTTCCAGACGGCTACACGTTGGCAAGGTTGGACAGAGTGGAACGTAGGGGCGGAGGGCTGGGTATCCTATATAAGGTTTCCTCCATTTGTTGTGTCAAAACTCTCTCCTCCCATTCAGATCTCTTTCAAGCCATTTACTTTTCTATAGCCTCTTCCCCCTCAGTTTCCTTCTCTGGCCTCCTGATCTACAGACCTCCGGGCCCCAGAGCTGACTTTACCCAGGACCTACTGAAAATGTTAGAACCCTATTTCGGATGTGTCCATCTGACTGTTATGGGAGATCTAAATTTCCACTTAGAGGATCAAGGTTCCAGTGACACTCTCACCATAGTTGACTTTGGCAATTGGTGGATGGCCCCACCCATCGAGCTGGTCACACACTAGATGGGGTCTTCTCCAACGACCCAAGACATATGACAGGCCCTCCCATTCCCCTCGTGTGGTCTGACCACCTATCTTTCCCCCTGGAATTCAACCCCCCTCCCTCTCCTCACATGTTGTCGTGTGACCCTGGGAAAAGGGAACCTAAGCGAAATTTCGTGAGAATTGCTAATGACACTCTGGCCCCCCTCATGGCTCACGTCAGAACAGCTGCACTGGAGTTATCTAACTCCATTTCTAGTGCAGTGGACCTCCTGGCCCCAGTGTCGTATCGCTACTCTGCTAGGAAAAGACCCTCAGCCCCCTGGTTTTCGGAAAGACTCAGGCTTCTACGGCAGGCCTGCAGGAAACAGGAAAGGCTTTGGCGAGCCTGCTGGGATCTCAGGGAAAGGGAAAAACAAACTACTCCTTAGAAACTATAAAGCAAAGGTAATGGAGGAAAAGCAGGCCCATTTTTCCAATCTAACGACCTCCCTCACCTCTCCTAGGGAATTATTTAAAATTGTTGACTCTCTGTGCACCCTGTATACCCCGATCCTATTATAGGTTCCCAGTAGTTATGTGACAAGATCTCCCTATTTTTTCATTACAAAATAGTGGATATTCATACCTCTCTTGAAGTACAAAGGGATATGCTGGGTTCTCCTCTCCCTTTGGCCCCGGCCCTTACTGAAGGCTGTCTAATGGACCCTCATAGGAGCCTGTCTAATTTCCCCCCTCTGACTTACCAGCAGCTAGATCTGCTTTTAAATAAAACTAAATCTGGATCTCCTCTGGACCCAGCCCTCTTAAGATCTTGAAGGACTGTAGGGAAGTCTTGCTGCCCCTCTACCTTGAGGTGATGAACCATGCTATGACGGAAGGCATTTTTCCTTCCTCTTGGAAAAAGGCAGTGGTCAAGCCTTTGCTGAAAAAGCCAACCCTAGACCCGGATATATTAAAAAACGTTCACCCAATATCTCTTCTTCCGGCCCCAGCACAGATGCTCGAGACACACCTCAATCAACACCTTACGGCCTTTTTAGACGCCTCTGGCCGCCTGGACCAGTCAAAACATGGTTTCCGGAAGTTTCACAGCACCGAATCGGCTCTCACAGTGGTCCTAAATAACATTCGTGCGAAGGTCGACCAGGGCCAGACCACCCTGCTGGTCCTGCTCAACCTAACAGCTGCATTTGACACCCTATCTCCCTCTATCCTAACAGCTCGTCTTAGGGAGATAGGGGTGGAGGGCCCTGCGCTGAGTCTCTTGGCCCCCTTCCTCAATCAGAGGGAGCAGACGGTCAAGTTCGGAGAGTTCCTGTCCCAAGCTACACCTGTGCAATGTGGGGTCCCGCAGGGGTCGGCTCTCAGCCCCACTTGTTTCAACATTTGTGGCCCCACTTGCCAGGTTGGTAAGATCTTTTGGGATGGATGTGGTCATACGCCGATGACACCCAAATTATGGTGTCTCTCTCCCTCCCACTCGGTGAGTACCTCCGTTCTTAGCTTCAGGAACTGCATGGAGGCAGTTGCGCAGTGGATGATCTTGAACTCACTGAAGCTGAACAGAGAGAAAACCGAGGTCCTGGTCTTCGGCGGAGACCAGGATGTCTGGTCTAGTGACTGGTGGCCTCCCATCTCTTGGAGCCTGCCCCTCACCCACAAAATCAGCGCTGAATCTGGGCGTTCTGATTGACACCTCGCTCGACATGGTCCAGCAGGTAAACAGGACGGTCTCCACATGTTGGGGTATTATCAGGATCATGAGGAAAATCACACATTTTCTCTCCCTCCAAGCCCGCAAACAGGTCGTTGTCGCTCTGGTCACATCACAGCTAGACTATTGCACCGCGCTCTACGCGGGCATCAATAAAGGCCTGATTCAATGCCTGCAGATCGTCCAAAAAGCGGCAGCTAGGTTTGTCCTTGCCGCCCCCAGCCTCTCCTCTGCCACTTCTGCTAGGAAAAGCCTGCACTGGCTACCGATCCAGGCAAGGATTACTTTTAAGATCCTGTGCCTTGTTTATGGGGCCTTGTCTGGCAAATGTTCGGAAGGTTTAAGATCCCTGCTGGTTCCTTATGTTCCCAGCAGAAATCTGCGCTCCTCTAACAAGAATATCCGTCCCCCGGTTTCGCAGAGTCAGGTGGGGGGGGGGGGGGCCTTTTCCTCCCTGGCCCCCAAACTCTGGAACAACCTCCCCCCTGAACTGAAGACTCAACCCTCTATTATGCTCTTCAGAAAAGCATTAAAAACTTGACTCTTCGCGGAGGCATATTGATAATACAGCACCTGGCCCCGGTCTTATAATTTTTCACATTACATTTATTTGATAGGCGCCTTGATGCCCATTGGGCTAAGTCGCGCAATATAAGATGGCTTTCATTCATTCATTCATGTCGCCTTCTCCACCCATGCTTGCAAACGGTGCTCTGAATGGAAAGATATCACTGCTATCCCAGAATGCCAAGAATTGATGCTACTCGCCAATGCAGAGAGGAGCTGGTACTCACCCTTTCAAACTAAAGCAGTGCCCTTTAATTTAATTTTTTTAATGGTTATCGTTATGAGAAAAACACCTGTGTTGGTCTAAAAAGTTTTAAGTAACACCGACCATTAATGCACGTCCTAGCACAGAGAAGGCATAGAATGTCGATCAAAAGATGTCCTGAGATTAATCATGGCATGAGAATGGTCAATGACACTTCTGCAGCACCGCTGACCATAGACATCCCAGCCGCTGTGCTGTTTAGTGAAGCGAGGCCCAAGGACTGCTGCATGGGTTTCCCACGGTTGTTTGAGGTGGATGAGGTCTTGGTAACCCTGGATCACCCAGCAGAAATTATTTGGACATGAGAGGTCGCCATGACATGTGGAACATGGTCCTATTGCCCAGAGGTACTTAAGGTTTCACAAGTGTTGTCCTCTGCCCAAGAAATGCGGTCATATTATTTTAATCGAAACGCCCCAGTATCTGAAATCTGCCAAAATATTCCAAATATTTCATTATGTACCTAGGATTCACGTTTCCTTTTTTTATATAATGTAGCTCTATTATAAATGATGTGGCATCACAAAATGGCAAAGAAACCCAAATATTCAGCCCCCAACCACCAATTGGATTCCATGTTCAAACTCCCCTCTGTGTGTGTGTGTATTAATATGTAGGTGCAGATAGATGGATATCATGTGTGTTATATCAGTTTGAGTTCTTCCAGCATCGGCCACATCCGCCTATGGTGTCGGTTTGAGTCCCACCTTGCTCGCAGAACGTTTTTAGTTAATAACTTAGGTCCTCTTTGCCAAATGTTCACAAAACTACAAAAAAAAAAAAATCACCCACCTCAGGTCCTTCCTGAAAGGTTTCCGGTTGATCTGACAACTGGGGTCTGAGAAAAAGGGATTGGGCAACAAAACATGTTTTCCCCATGCAAATTTGCATAGGAATTTTGGGAAGTGATAGAGAAAAAATAGCTGAATATAATTAGACCAAACTTGGATGGAAGCTAGATCTTTACTCAAAAGGTGTACTTTTTGTGATTTGGTGTAAATCCGTACATCCGTTTTTTAGGTTTAACCCGTTTACCGTGGCGAATATTTTGCAGCAGTGCAGGCGTTCGACGGAGTGGGCGGGGCTGCATCGGCCATTGGTCGTGCGCAGCACCAATGATTAAAATATAGTGATATCTGGACAGTTGGTCCAATGGGAGTCCTGCGGTACTACTGTTGTACCGCGTACTGAAAAAATAAATAAAGCATTCTGATTAGCCGAGGAGGCTTTTTCAACTGTCAGTCCCGGTCCTGCAGGACCGAGCGATCTGATTAGCTGGCCGCAGCATGAACAGAAATAGTGTGAATGTCATTTTCGTACTTGGGAACTCTGACCCTGTGTTTTAAAAGAAATAAATTATAAATGGGATAGGAAAGGGGTACCAGGACACAATGGCCTTAGTGGGGCAGTCCCAGAGGGACATCGCCCTACCCCATGGGGCCAAAATAAATTTTAAAAAGTAGTGCCACAGGTCCTGCTGTTCTCCCACGGACACAGCGCACAACCCCCTGTGTGGTTCCTCAAGACCCTCGTGGGAGCCCTGGCACACAAGGATTCAGAAAAGGGGGTGGTGATGGACAGAGTATCTGAATTAAGCAGAACACTCCTACCCAGTCAACAGATCAGGGCTTGATCCATCACCGTTTTTTAGCTCACTGCACCATCCCAGTTCAGAACCTGGCTACATGCAAATTAGTCTGTGCCTGCCCCAGTGCATCATGGGAACAGGGCAGACCAAACTACCAAGCCAATTCTTTACCGGAAAGGAAACAAGCTTCCGGGGACCGGTTTCTGGCATTACAGCCGTCTTCGGCCCGGCTTGCTTGAATCCATATGGTGCAGTGAGCAAGGGACTCACATCTGAGCATACCCTACCACGCTTGTGGTGGTCAAAACGATTCAGAAAAGGGGGTGGTGATGGACAGAGTATCTGAATTAAGCCTAATTAAGACTAATTTGCATATAGCCAGGTTCTGAACTGGGGTGATGCAGTGAGCTAAAAAACGGTGATGGATCAAGCCCTGATCTCTTGACTGGGTATGAGTGTTCTGTTTAACTCAGATACTCTGTCCATCACCACCCCCCTTTTTTTAACCGTTTTAGCCACTACAGGAGTGGCAGGGTATGCTCAGACATGAGTCCCTTGCTCACTGCACCACTAGGATTAAAGCAAGCCGGGCCGACGACGGCTGAAATGCCAGAAACCGGTCCCCGGAAGCTTGTTTCCTTTCCGGTAAAGAATTGGCTTGGTAGTTTGGTCTGCCCTGTTCCCATGATGCACTGGGCCAGGGACAGACTAATTTGCATATAGCCAGGTTCTGAACTGGGGTGATGCAGTGAGCTAAAAAACGGTGATGGATCAAGCCCTGATCTCTTGACCGGGTATGAGTATTCTGTTTAACTCAGATACTCTGTCAATCACCACCCCCCTTTTTGAACCGTTTTAGCCACTACAGGAGTGGCAGGGTATCCTCAGACATGAGTCCCCTGCTCACTGCACCACTAGGATTCAAGCAAGCCGGGCCGACGACGGCTGAAATGCCAGAAACCGGTCCCCGGAAGCTTGTTTCCTTTCCGGTAAAGAATTGGCTTGGTAGTTTGGTCTGCCCTGTTCCCATGATGCACTGGGCCAGGGACAGACTAATTTGCATATAGCCAGGTTCTGAACTGGGGTGATGCAGTGAGCTAAAAAACGGTGATGGATCAAGCCCTGATCTCTTGACTGGGTATGAGTGTTCCGTTTAACTCAGATACTCTGTCCATCACCACCCCCCTTTTTGAACTGGCACACAAGACCACACAAGCATCAACAAGTGACGCTTGCGTGGTGTGCCAGTACTGTGGGTGACTCTTCAGCTCTGGTACCATCAGAGTACAACTGTACCACTAAAACAAAATTAAAAAAAGAAGAAAGTGAGGTGGGGTCTGTGGGAGGTTGGCCTTCTGCAGGAAGTTGGCAGTAGGGCCAGTCCGTAGACCACACTTAACATGGCCTAAAGTTAAGTTCAGCGAGGGAGTTGGGTGGGACATTGAAATGGACTCATGATGGCCTGGACACATTGTAATGGGCTCATGAAGGGTGGGACACACTGAGATGGGCTCATGAAGGGTGGGACACATTGAGATGGGCTCATGAAGGGTGGGACACATTGAGATGGGCTCATGAAGGGTGGGACACATTGAGATGGGCTCATGAAGGGTGGGACACATTGAGATGGGCTCATGACAGGTGGGACGCATTGAGATGGGCTCATGAAGGGTGGGGCACATTGAAATGGGCTCATGAAGGGTGGGGCACATTGAGTTGGGCTCATGAAGGGTGGGCACATTGAGATGGGCTCATGGCGGGTGGAACACGTTGAGATGGGCTCATGACGGGTGGGACACATTGAGATGGGTCATGACGGGTGGGACACATTGAGATGGGCTCATGACGGGTGGGACACATTGAGATGGGCTCATGACTGGTGGGACACATTGAGATGGGCTCATGAAGGGTGGGGCACATTGAGGTGGGCTCATGAAGGGTGGGACACATTGAGATGGGCTCATGACGGGTGGGACACATTGAGATGGGCTCATGAAGGGTGGGACACATTGAGATGGGCTCATGAAGGATGGGACACATTCAGATGGGCTCATGAAGGGTGGAACACATTGAGATGGGCTCAGGAAGGGTGGGGCACATTGAGATGGGCTCAGGAAGGGTGGGGCACATTGAGATGGGCTCATGGCGGGTGGAACACGTTGAGATGGGCTCATGACGGGTGGGACACATTGAGATGGGTCATGACGGGTGGGACACATTGAGATGGGCTCATGACGGGTGGGACACATTGAGATGGGCTCATGACTGGTGGGACACATTGAGATGGGCTCATGAAGGGTGGGGCACATTGAGGTGGGCTCATGAAGGGTGGGACACATTGAGATGGGCTCATGAAGGATGGGACACATTCAGATGGGCTCATGAAGGGTGGAACACATTGAGATGGGCTCAGGAAGGGTGGGGCACATTGAGATGGGCTCAGGAAGGGTGGGGCACATTGAGATGGGCTCATGAAGGGTGGAACACGTTGAGATGGGCTCAGGAAGGGGGGACACACCGAGATGGGCTCATGAAGGGTGGGACACATTGAGATGGGCTCATGAAGGGTGGGACACATTGAGATGGGCTCATGAAGGATGGGACACATTGAGATGGGCTCATGAAGAGTGGGACACATTGAGGTGGGCTCAGGAAGTGTGGGGCACATTGAGATGGGCTCATGAAGGGTGGGACACATTGAGATGGGCTCATGACGGGTGGGACACACCGAGATGGGCTCATGAAGGGTGGGGCACATTGAGATGGGCTCATGAGGGGTGGGGCTCATGAAGGGTGGAACACGTTGAGATGGGCTCATGAAGGGTGGAACACGTTGAGATGGGCTCATGAAGGGTGGAACACTTTGAGATGGGCTCAGGAAGGGTGGGACACACCGAGATGGGCTCATGAAGGGTGGGACACATTGAGATGGGCTCATGAAGGGTGGGACACATTGAGATGAGCTCAGGAAGGGTGGGACACTTTGAGATGGGCTCATGAAGGGTGCGCCACGTTGAGTTGGGGGCCTGTAACAGTGTGGCATACAGATGGCTTTGGAGGGGTTGAGTCATACTGAGAAGGACCTATGAAGAGGTGTGGCACATTTTCATGCTCACATGAATGAATAGGGCTCTTATTGATGGGGTCCTTAAAGATGTGTTTGCAGTGGGTGTCTGACAAGAGTGGGGAAGATTGAAACGAGTCTTCAAGCAGAGGAGAACATTTTGATTGGTGTCTTGGCGGTGGGGCGCTTGGAGATGGGAATCTGAAGAGGGGGTGCTTTGCAAGGACATATGCAGGGGTGGGGCGAGTTTTAGCAGGCTTCTGATCCAACCTCTTGTTTCATAATAACAATGCCTCCTTTCTCCTTGCAGGGAACCCGTCGGGAAGTTTGTGAGAGCAAACCCTGCAGTCTACTATGTGTCCTAGTGAGTATCACTTCTGGTGCTTGTCTGCATCTCTTATGTTCTCACCTTTGAGCGTACAGTCGGAGTTTGCTGGGTTTGATGGGTGCAATTAGTCTCGTTTGCTTTCAGTGTTGGTACTTGTTTACGTTTAGTCTTGTATTCTAAGCACTCGATTTTTTTGCAGATGGAGAACCCAAGAAGGTGGACGTAATGTGATTGATTTGTAAAAGTGGGCAGCGGGTTGGTGGGTTGGGTGCTGATTTTAGCAGACCTACCAAATTCTTTAGAAAAAGATGAGCACAACCTGAGGAAGTTTTAAGTTGAGGAAGTGTTGAGATCAACACTTCCTCAACTTAATTAAAAAAAACACCTGCTGACATTTCACACCCCAAAATGGACATTGGCTGTACAGGGTCTTGAAACACTGGACGCCCACTCTGTGAAGGGGTTTCCAGTTCATCTTTTGTGCCACAGTGTGAAATCACTCTTCACTGGGAGACTGTATGTAGGGTGGGCCATATTGTGTATCCCATGGTGGCACCGTGTGAGTTGGCACGTCTGTTGGTGCGAATCAACCAGACATGCAATACTGGTTCAGTGCTGCAAATGGGTGGGTACACACTGGCTGTCGGTGCCAGTACCATTTTGTGTATTTTGAGGGCCTGAACTTCTTTCCGACAGACAGTACCAATTCTTATGCCACTGGAGGCTGCTTGTGGCACGTGCTTTAATGTTATTGTGGGAAGTCTGACATGCAGTGGCATGTCTGACGTGGGATGTCTGGCATGCAGTGGGATGTCTGACGTGGGATGTCTGACATGTAGTGGGTGCGCGTGGGAGCCTTCATTCATGGTGTCTGTTTGTGAGCATGTGTAGTTGTCTTGGGGGCATCCTAACATTTGTCAGCCAGGATTGGTGCACGTGTGATGTTTCCCAGTTTACTAGAGAGAGGAAGTGGATGCAGTGAGATATCCTCGCGTGGAACGCCCTCGTCCTGCCTGGACAGGCTGTGCCCCCACCCGCTCCTCCCCAGACCCCGCCCGCGCTCTGAAGCCCTGCTCCGCCGCCATCTTTAAGCACCTAACAATGCCGCGCCCGCCTCATGGCTCTTGCTCCAGCCTGCGGATTCCTGGTAGTCGGCATATCCGGCCCTTTGAAGTGTGACAGCCCAGCCCCACGCTGGAGATGCCTCCGAAAGCAGGGATCTGCGTGAGGAGTGTGCGGGGGGACCAGCACAGAACACTTTCAGAAGTCCACGCCTTACGCTTCGTGATTTGCTCTCTGTTTTGTGATTCGCTGGCGGGAGTCGCTGCCGCCGTTCCTTCTGTTGGAAAGAGGGGGAGGGCGGGGAGGGCAAATGAGAGAGATTGGAGGAAAATCTCATTTGTCCCGGCCTCCTCTGGTATCTGTTCTTACTCCTAAAATACCGCACTGAGGCCTCCTGCCAGAGTTCAATAAAACCGTTAAGAGTTTATTTATGAGTTTAGAAGGGTAAACGCCGGCTGTACGCCTCCTACGGGATACAAATCTCAGATTTGCAGCTCTGCATACACCGACCCGTGCACGAGGCTAAACCGCTGAGCATTGTACTGGGGCTAGAACACATTGCATGCAGGCCACAAGTGGAAGCCTGCAGAAGCCCCTTTAACCACAGGGCTTCCTGAAGGGACTGAAACATGTCCTGAGGTTGGAACATATTACATGCAGGCCACAAGTGGAAGCCTGCAGCAGCCCCTTTAACCCCAGGCTACCTGAAGGGACTGAAACATGTCCCGAGGCTTGAACATATTACATGCAGATCACATGTGGAAGTCTGCAGCAGCCCCTTTAAGCCCAGGCTACCCGATGGGACCATCTTGCAGAGTAAACGAGCTTCTGCAGTGGGCTCATGAATAACGATGGGGGGCACCTATAACCTGCAAGTTACACACCTCTGTCTGCAAATTACCACCAGCAATGGAAAATGTGACTGCAAGTTACACCCAAATCCTAGCAGCAGAGATGCCACCCTCCTGAGCTGTGTGATTAGAGCAGAAACCCATAAAACGGAGGACTGTTTTTGTGGCATGTCCTAGATGCACAGATCTGTACTTTCAACTCTGTGTTCATTACACCGAGAGTTAGATGGCTGCACATGGTTGAAGGACTTTATACTCATAACCACATTCTAAGCCGGGTTATAAATGTAAGCGATCGAGGTACGAAGATTAAAAGCGCTTGTGTAGAGCACTCGAAGTGAAGTGTCTTAAGACAATAGCTGCTGGTAGCACTGTGCTATGCTTAATGGTCTTAAGTGTAGCTACATCTGAAGGATGAATAGAGAGCTCACTCCTCTGGGACGTGAAACTGTGAGCTGGCGGGTGAGGAGATCTCTGCAGCTGACATGGTAACTATTTAAACCTGTCTTACCGGATAAAGGGGTTTCCTGTCATCTCACTACTGAAATGTTTGTTCTGATTGACTGTTCATTTGATTGCTCATTGCCTTTTTGCACAAGAGGTCTTTAATATAGTGCATTGTCTGCTCACCTAATTTGCACACTGGCTCATTGCACAAGATGTTTGAAACATTAACATATTTTATGGGTTTTTATCCGATTGTAATAGTGTTTATTAACTAAACAATCCTTTAACTTACTGAAAAGTTTTGTGCCAAATGCATTCATGTGAGCACTGTCAGTGACCCAGCTCAGACTGGAGTGGAGGCGAGAGTAGAGGCACTTTGAGAGAGCTCTGTAGATGTGCCAGTACAGATTCATAGGTAGCAAGGCACGATGCACTTGTGCATAGAGGTTCGTTTTAACACTTTTATGGCTAGGAGCTAATGTTCAAGGTGCTCACTGATGGCCCACCCTTGCCTGGAATCCACTTTGTGTTCTAGTACTTCCTCCTTTCTTTGCTTTTTTTATGAAAAGCCAAGCACCGGAATGCAAATAAAGAAGCAATTCTAATGCCCGCCAGGGGGCAGTGCAGGGTTATGGAAATGACTCGTGGGTTGGAAGGGGCGTTTGCCAGGAAGACCCATGAATTGTAGAATGCTCTGCGAGGGACTCTGAGATGGTTAGGGGAAGGAATGCACGGTGGGCAGAGACACGAGGGAAGAAGCGCATAGGAAAACTCTGGAGGGGGGTAAAAGAGCATCAGGTGGGTCCTTATGTACTTATTACAGCGAAAGAAGGTCTGTGCGCAGTGACTGTAGAGCTGAGCACGCGCAGATCTGGTAGCTACATCAGATGATACAACTCCCATCAGCCGGCTGAAAGCACCAGGCCAACTATTCATCTCTGACCTTGGTAAAGACGTGTCCATCTTCAGTCGCGGAATCCACCAAATTTGAATCGCAGCCCAGATTAGAGATGAGCCGCCACCCACACCCATGAACCATTACAGAAGCGTCAGCGCAGAGAAGCGTGACGTATCATGGAGGGGCTTCAGAACTAACCCTCTGAACCCAGAGGATGCTAAAGTATCGGTGGGCAACCTGGACCTCCGGCTATCCACCGCTCATTACCAAATAGGCCCACCAAAACAAGAGAATGTAAATTTGGTATAAAATCCCAGGGATGGCTCATTGCTAGCCTAGCAGACCTCAAACAAAGCGCCTGCTACCGTGCGTGTTGGTGATGCACGAGGGTGTGGACTGAAGACCGGCTTATCTGGGAAACACCGGAGAGGCCACCACATTGCTATCAAGAAAGCCAAAAATGCCAATGAAACACCATCAATGAGGCCTCCAACCAAATGAGGGCAGCAGCCTGCATTTTTGAAAACCTAGATTTGATGACCAGAAGAAACCTCCCTGTGCATTAAAAACATTAAGACTTCTTTTTCTTTTTTTAGATAAAAAAATAAGCATCCTCCATAACTATTCTGAAAACCCTGCGTTCATTAACTTATCCCACCCGTTCTTCCATCCACTTCTGCAACCCTCAGTCAACTGCACACCAATGAGATGCTGAACCTGTCCTGGCTAGCCAGACTCGTCTAACTGAGCTCTAGAAGTGTGCCCAGACATGGCAGTCAACAATTCCTCGTGGCGCTCTTCGGTGGTCTCGCAAACAGAAGTGCCACCCTGCTATTCCTTAAACGAAAGGGACCTGGGGAGTCCAGTACTATAGGAAACAAGCGTCCCTGTAGGGGGCAGTGTGACCTCCGCTTCCATGGAAACCCAGTGCATGAGCATCAATAGATTGTGTTTAGTAGAAAGAATACATTTTATTTGATTTTTCAACATTTAGAAGCTTATGTGGACAACATCATGTAAGTCTGTTAACATACATTGGAAATGAGTGTTCCCAAATGATGCAACGACGCAGTGAAAGTGCAGCGAGTGAGTAATAAGTGCACTATTGCTATACAATATATACATAAATAGTGACTGTGGCGGGTGCACACTTGTTTGAGCTTCTGAATTTCATAAACCGTACAGTGCACTAAGAAGCGAAACAGGAATTGCAAGAATGCATTTCGTCATAAGACCTTGGCTGTACGTCTAAAGTAGAGTGAAAGGCAAAGGGGTGAAAAACATGTGCGGCCGACTGACGAACCTGAAATGAAAGAAATAGGCACAGAAAAGAATGACCCTGAAACACCGCTGGAATGTCTGATCATGGGCCATGAACTTTTAAAGCAAATGTCCTTGTCCTGTCCTAGGGATGGGTGGAGCAGGGAATGGAGTTCGTGACTCTAATTCTGCAGGAGATTGCGAACCTCCACCCACGAGTGCGAAGCCAGGCGGGTTTGTGTTTGGTTTGCATTGTGTTACCGAAGGAGGACTGATCGTCTACTGAATACCGGCAATAGGAATACCCTGATGCAAAAATATGGTGGACCATATCAAAGACCAAAACATCAAAAGTGCATGTAGAATAAGTATAGATTATTGTGCTTAACTCTACATCTATGTAACTCGAAGACGTATGGATCGTCAAGGAATTTATATGTGGAGTTAGGTATAGTATACCACGGTATTCTTTCTTCTATGTTCAGGGAGCGCACCAAAGAACTTTGCGGTACAGCCCCTAACATTGTTGCTACAGATTCCTCAAATTGATCAGGCCATGGTAAAGCTGAGTGCACTGAGAGCTGCCTTTGACCATTTCATGCTGGTGGGAATGGATGCTTTTAAAGATGAAAAAGTGGGGTACCAAACTGAGGAGGCTGAGAAAACAAACCGCACGGAGCTGAGGAGAGAGAGGACCAAATTAAAGAAGCTGAAGAGACACCAAATGGCTTCCGTCTGCCATTCTGGGCCGTGAGGTTCTCCAAATCAAGACCCACGCCACAAAAGGACTTATGAAGTTGATCTTCTCAGGAGGGTTTGTAGGTATCAAACTGTCAGGCATTGTGTTACTCAGATGCTGTCCCGGAGCACAAGATGTCACTTGGCATAAGCTCTGCTTGGAAGGTTCCTTACCAGTTACGCATTCGCAAACAGAAATAAACCGCAAATGTGTGAAGAAGCATTGATACCAACAATGCATCCTTTATTCAATACCCCTACCTCAACTCTTTTGGCTGATGTTGACATTGCAAACATTCCTGAGTTATTTCAGGACCAAACAAGGCCTAGTGGATTGATAAACCCAAAAGGAAAACCAGTGGATTAATAAAGCTTAGCAGGTCACGCCACCTCGGCTGTGACGTCCCACGTGCCCAGGTGCTCCAGATGTTCAGATTTATGCAAAGATATTAAGTTGCTTAAAAATGAATAAACAGTACACAAGATATTCTACCTCTCTTGTATGAAATTCATGAGCAGTGTAAAAGTAAAACTTGTCCATATGTTATTGGGAAAATAAAGAGGCAGCAGAACAGAGGTCGCCACTTGAATAAATGAAAGACCAAATGGAAATGCCAGTAGAGATGGAGACCAAAGTCTGAACAAATTTATCAAAATGCATAAGACAAAAATAGTGATTCTGGACCTTCAGTTGATGTGTAACTAAAATAGGCAAACATGAGAAAAGCAAGTCAAACAGCGACAGATCCGTCGCCTCGCAAGAAATATAAAATTTTAACAACACCGTGTTATCATTTTATTTTTCCCTAGTGGCTCTGTAGGTGCAGGGCGAGGCGGGGCTAGACTGCCCACAGAGCAGAGGGGGAGGTGTGGGCACTTTCTAAAGTTTGGCAGGCCACCTTGGCATGGCATGTATTGCACAGCCTGGATGGAGAACATGCACAGCCTCCCCAGCCCCTGTCTGAGCGCCGAACTAAGTGCTCAGACCAATCACAACGCTGATCTCATGCTGGTGACAGCAGCGTTGTGATTGGCTAAGGGAGTTTGGGTACTTCCTGTTTTCTACGCCGTAGACAGAAGGTGAGTTACATTTTCTTTCTCCCCCCCCGCCCCCCCTTTTTAAAATTTAAAATCCCACCCTCCTCCCTGCACTACCACTACCACCCGTAACTGCCGCTACTGAAGTCAAAGGTAAGACAAACACCTGCAGCTCTCCGATCTGCACAGAAGAGAAAACACACACACATACTGGCGGAATAAGGCTCTGAAAGATCGAAGTCCTACTCTTTTTGTTGATGGCAAGACCTTAAATGAACAAAAAAAAATGCGAAAAACACATTTGAAATCTCTTTTGAATACAGAAGCAAACAGTGGACAAAAGGAACATTCTCATGTTACAAGTAGCCTTTTGTAAATGAACTACTTTTGACCTTACTTCTCCAAGGTCCGCTTATTTGTGATAAACCGTATTATTTTATTTTTTGTATGGTATAGAGGCCAAATGGGCATTGTGTTTCTGCAATTTATATTTGTATAATAAAATTAAGCTAGTACTATTACCCAGTTTAATGGTACTCCTGTTACCAACCTCTAAAGGATGGAAGGCTAAGTCGACCTTGCCAGGATACACTCTAATTCCACCACATATCTCAGCTGTGAGAATGTACCTCACTGATTTCTTTTCTGCTGGCTACTTTCCTCCACATTTACTAGCCAGTGGGGTGAATGGAAAGTGTAACAATGATGCTTAGAAGGGCAGCCTGGCCCAATCTGTCCTTCTCTTTTTCTGGCCTACATTCGACACGCAAACCCTGCCTGGGCTCCAGGTTTACCTCTGCTTTCATTGTGCCCATCTTATGTCTTTCTGAAAGAATCTGCAATTTTCCCTCCATCACTTATGCTGTGCTTTTCTACCATTTCTGTAAAAATGCTTTGTATGATTTTGCACGTTACTATTAAGGCTTCCCTGCAACTCTGTCATATCTTTGAGTTCGAAGAGCTTTTCAAAAAGAGACTGTCCTATTGCACTGTTTGTTTGTCGGATATGAATATAATTTCCCTCAGTGTGCACATTTTTGCAAATTTTTTATATCTAGAGTCTGTCCTCTTTGGGCTTGCACTTTAATCCCTGCTTCATTGTGTTGCCTTTTCTAAAGGGTCCCCTGCATGCATATATATTTGAACTCTCTCTCTGTCTCCCTCTCCGCAGCGCTGTGTTCTTCGTTACCTACCTCGTGCTGGCATGCTGCCAGGGTCCCAGGTGAGTTCACCTCTGTTAATGTTGCACATGTTAGAAATGAAAGACTTGTCTTTGGGTGGCAGGAGCTGCCTGTTGCCTAAAAGAGGGATATAACCTTCAAAGGTACTGCAGCTTCTACCCACTGGCATCTGCAATCTATTGCGGTGAAGAGGCCCGATCTTCACAAAAATTGAGAAACATCTCTGTACTGAATGAGTGATGAACACCTCAAGTGGTAAATCCCTTTAATTGTTTAAAGTATCCTTCAATTCAATTATTTTTCTTCCTTTTCCGTTGTCAAGCTTCAGCATAAACCCCAAAAAACAATGTCTGTGAAATAGCCCTCCGTAATACAGAGGAAAAACTTTACACGTCTTGGGACACAACCAGTCCATTCCTCTTGTTGGTACTTTTTACAGTGAAGAAGAAACAAGTGAATTCAGTTTTTGCGTGCAATATATTATACGGTAAAACGTACTATGATGTAATGTTCATGAACCTGACAAGCTTTAACCCAAGGCAAAAGATGATGGCATGTGAGCGTTGAGCGCTAGGTGAGCAGATATCGAACTGCTGGAAGGCAGTAACTGGAATTTAGCCATGGTAGGATTTAAGATTTGTAGAATGCAAGAGTCAAGAAAATGTAGTTATATTGTGTGCTGCTATAAATTGTTTAAAATGCAATATGTTTTACTTTAAAACCCTCCCTTGGGGAAGGGACCTGTTTTGTCCTGAAATGCACCATTTTTCCCCCTGGTGATATACGCGTTCACCGACAAATGTTTGTGCTTAGAATGCAATACATCCTTCGTCCACAGTGCTGTACTCATTCCCCACTGAATGTTCGTATGCTGAGAATGCAGTACACCCTGCGGCCACAGGGCTGTACTTATTCACCACTGAATGTATGTATGCATGTTCAGGATGCAATACACCCTGCTGCCACAGCACTGAATGCATTCACTACTGAATATTCGTATGCTTAGGATGCAATTCACCCTGCGTCCACAGCGCTGTCCTCTTGCCCCACTGAATGTTTCTATGCTAAGGATGCAATACACCCTGCGCGTAAAGCGTGTACTCATTCTCCATTGAATGTTCGTATACTTAGGATGTATCACCCTGCATCCACAGCGCTGTACTCCTTCCCCACTGAATGTTCATATGATAAGGATGCAATAAACCCTGGGCCACAGCACTGTACACATTCACCACTGAATGTTCCTATGCTTAGGAGTGCAATATACCCTGCGGCCATAGCACTGTACTCATTCCCCACTGAATGTTTGTATGCTAAGGATGCAATACACCCCGCGGCCACAGGGCTGTACTCTTTCACCACCAAATGCGTGTAATCATTCTCCACTGAATGAGTACACCCTGCGGCCACAGTGTGTACTCATTCTCCACTGAATATTCATATGCTTAGGATGCAATACATCCTGCTGCCACAGAGCTATACACATTCACCACTGAATGTTGTATGCTTAGGAGTGCATTACACCCTGTGGCCACAGGGCTGTACTCATTCTCCACTGAATGTTCATATGCTTAGGAGTGCATTACACCCTGTGGCCACAGGGCTGTACTCATTCTCCACTGAATGTTCATATGCTTAGGAGTGCAATACATCCTGCGACCACTGCGCTGTACTCATTCCCCACTGAATGTTCGTATGCTGAGGAAACAATACATCCTGCTGCCACAGAGCTATACTCATTCACCACTGAATGTTCCTATGCTTAGGAGTGCATTACACCTTGCGGCCACAGTACTGTAAGCATTCACCACTGAATGTTCCTATGCTTAGGAGTGCATTACACCTTGCGGCCACAGTACTGTAAGCATTCACCACTGAATGTTCCTATGCTTAGGAGTGCATTACACCCTGCGGCCACAGCTCTGCACTCATTCTCCACTGAATGTTCGTATGCTTAGGACTTCAATACACCCTGCGGCCACAGCGCTGTACTCCTTCACCACTGAATTTTCGTATGCTTAGAATGCAATACACGCTGTGTCCACAGCACTGTACGCATTCACCACTGAATGTTCGTATGCTTAGGAGTGCAATACACCCTGCAGCCACAGCGTGTACTCATTCTCCACTGACTGTTCGTATGCTTAGGATGTTTGTATGCTTAGGATGCAATACACCCTGCTGACACAGTGCTGTACTCATTCCCCACTGAATGTTCGTATGCTAAGGAAGCAATACACCCTGCTGCCACAGAGCTATACTCATTCACCACTGAATGTTCGTATGCTTAGGAGTGCAATCCACCTTGCGGCCCCATCGCTGTAAGCATTCTACACTGAATGTTGGTATGCTTAGGAGTGCATTACACTCTACGGCCATAGCACTGTAAGCATTCACCACTAAATGTTCGTACGCTTAGGGGTGCAATACACCCTGCTGCCACAGCGCTTTATACACTCACTCCCAAATGTTTGTATGCTTAAGATGCCTGCAACCTGCTGCCACAGCACTGTACTCATTCACTACTGAATGTTTGTATGCTTAAGATGTATGCAACCTGCGGCCACAGGGCTGTTATGCATTCACCAGTGGTATGTATTTAATCGAAAAAGTGCTTCCACAGAAGAAACTTACCACACACAATGGATAAAAGCGTGAACACAATACAAGATTAATACACAAGGGAATTCAAACACATCAATAAAAAATAATCGTAATACAGTTTTCCTAAATATTCATACCATATTATAATACAAGAAAAGATCCAAAACATATCAGGCGATGGCAAACATTAATTACAGGTGGATTTTACGAAAAATAAAGTGCTTCCTCGTATGCTGCTTTAAAATATTTTGAAATAACTAGGCCAATACATGGTCTCTGACAATGTAACCAACCCGGACAATAGAACACCACATGATTCATATCGTGATTCTTGCCACTGCGACACTGACAACTTGATGAAAAGATTCCCCCTCCCTTTTTCGTCCATGTATTTTCACCAGTCGGTATTTGGCCTGAAATGCATAAACCTTCTACGTGCAGAGGGACGTAAATTACTCACCACGTCTTAAAAGCATACAGCGCTCCTCTTGCTTTCAAAACCAATGACAGTGAGAAAACAAACTCTGTCCCTGGAGCCGACGGGGGAGGAAAAGTTCAAGCATGCCATGCGTGCACTTTGTTCACCCGGGGACAGGAGATTTGCACGCGTAAGGAGTGCACATCTCCTGTCCGCGAGTGCACATCTCCTGTCCGCAAGTGCACATCTCCTGTCCGCGCGTGCCACCTCCCGTCTCCCTTCGGCAGAGAAACCGGTGACTGTAGGTCTCGCCAAGGCAAGCAGCGCATGCGCTGCATCGCTAAGCAAGACCTAAAAATCTGAAGATAGTGTCTTAAGGAGTGTGGCTTGTTATCATGAATCCTGCAGCCACATCTGAAGTAGTCAGCCACAGTTTGATGTCGGTCTCTTCCACCTCACCCTTTTTTCTTCTTCTTGCTTTGAGGTCCTAATTCAAATCCTATTGTCTGTCTTGTGGGTACACATCGGTTTTTGATTTTTTTTCTCCCATTGTCTTTTCTCACCCTTATTCCTTTTGGTCTGTAGCTTACTTGTGCGCTCTCTTCCAATCTGTCCCTGGCTGCCCTCCTGCTGGCAAGCTTTACTTTCAAATCTTTATTTTGGCTGTATGCCATAAAAGAGCAAGAAAACATAGTGTAAAACATTGGAATCACTCCGCATACACCAAAAAAGCGTTAAAGCCTTCTTAGATCAAACATGCATCATAAAATATTTGATAAAATCGATGCAGCCAAAACATTTCATGAACTCACTAAAAAGTCACAAAGGTGAAGAAAAGCAGTCTTGGTCCATAAATTCTCAAGGTGCTGGTGCATAGGTGAAACCAAGTTCTATTGGTGCCCTATGCTTTAATAATTTACAGATACATTCATGAACTACAATGTCTCAAAGTGCTTACTGGTAAGCAGATTGTGGTCTTACCTATTCCTGTCAGTAGTATTTCCGACCGAGAGAGAGCAGGTGTGTAGAAGACAAGTTGCCGAGCGTTCTGTTACACCTTAAGGCCCACAGCAGTTTGCATGCCTGTCGTTCCAAGCCCCTCTTTAAAATGTTAAAATTTGGAACTACAAGTCCCAGGATGCAGCGGGCTGTTAGTTATAAAGCATGGCCTGGCTGAAGGTTCCACACATGACACTGGATCAGGCCGCAATACATGAGGAAGCAGTAGGGGGCGGCTGCTGAATCCAGTCTAATAAGCTCTCATACTGCTATGAGATAGTTTGTCTGGGTGACCTGACTCCCCCGGTGGTGGGAGAGGGGTGTGGCTGCAGCAGAATAGTCTGATGCAGAGCATGCAACCCTGGCAAGGGGAAGTCGGGGAAGGGCTGCTGCTCCGCGGAAGTAGGAACTCGGGCAAAAGATGAGTGAATACCTGATAGTATCAATTCACCCTGTCCCATGGACGAGAATTCACCAAAATGCCTGGGGTAGTAGAAGTGACATCATATTCCCATTGACCTTCACTATCACTCACACCACACCTGCTTAGACATATAAGACATATAAACACATTTGCGCTTACCCACATACTCTCACGTAAACAAATTGTCACCCACAAACACGTACATTTAAAAGTATTTTGTTATGTACCTCAGAGAAGGTCTAATTCCAGCTAATTGTGCTCCATTTGTATTGCACTAATAGTGGATAATGTAATATTATTCACCATTCGTGTAATTAAAGATTTGACAGAAGAGAGTGGAGCCCCAACCGAGGTCCATAAGGACAAGTTGCAACCGTGTTCCTGGCACTGACTTTGCCACCTCTGAGGCCAGTGGTCGCACAGACTGTGCCAGGGGTCACAAGAGATAAGCAAGAGGTTGCAACTGCGATCCCTAAATGACGTCCATGCCCTCTCCCCACTCGTCTTCCCGGTCCGTGCTAAAAGCTCCTTTTCCGTTTCTTCCTTCATTATTGAGCCCCTCCCCCCACTGACCACCCCTGTATGGTGCTTGGCAGACTGCGTCGGGGCTCTCTCCCACTCAAGATTTGCTGTTCGTCTCCGTAACCTGTCTGTTGCCTTAAGGCCGTGTCTGACCTTCACCCAGTCCCTCCCGTTCCTGATTGTGCGAGCGTGCACGCACCAACCATCTGCGGCCGGCACCTGTCGCCTGATGGTGCAAAGCACAAGTGTTTCACTCCTGCTGCCACAGGGCAGCTTGAATTGTTTAACACCTCTGACTGGTCAACTGCACAGAGGTAGTGCATGCAGTGCAGGCTTACTGTACAGACACTGTAGGGTGACCACATTGTTTGGTCGTCTAAAACAATATATGTATTGAATGTTTTGTTCTAATTCGAATTTATTATGTAAATCTACGTCTACAATTACAGCATATTATTGCATTTCAGGCATGATATTGTATCATTAGGCCATGTATGGATGAATCAATCAATATATCCATTTATAAAGCGCGCTAATCACCCGTAGGGGTGTCAAGGCGCTGAAGGGAGGGGGGGGGGTGCTGCTACTGCTCGAACAGCCAGGTCATGCGGTGCTTCCTGAAGCTGAGGTGGTCCTGGGTCAGTCGTAGGTGTGCGGGAAGGGAGTTCCACGTCTGGGCGGCCAGGTAGGAGAGCGATCTTCCTCCGGTGGTGGTTCTACGAATCCGTGGGACGGTGGCGAGGCTAGCGTAGCGGAGCTGGCGGTTTGGAGTGTAGAACGTGAGGCGATTGTTGAGGTATTTGGGGCCCATGTCATGTAGCGATTTGTGTGCGTGGGTGAGGAGCCTGAGCGTGATCCTCTTGCTGACGGGGAGCCAGTGCAGGTCTCAGGTGGGGAGTTATGTGGCTGCGGCGAGGGATGTCGAGGATGAGTCGTGTGGATGCGTTCTGTATGCGTTGGGGTCTTTTCTGAAGTTTGACTGTGGTTCCTGCGTATAGGGCGTTCGCGTAGTCTAGTCGGCTGGTGACGAGTGCCTGGGTGACCGTCTTTCTAGTTCCGGTAGGGATCCACCGGAAGATCTTTTGGAGCATGCGCAGGGTGTTGAAGCATGAGGATGAGATGGCGTTTACTTGCTTGGTCATCGTGAGGGAGGAGTCCAGGATGAATCCCAGGTTGCGTGCGTGGTCCGTGGGTGTCGGTGCGGTACCCAGCGCGGTGGGCCACCAGGAGTCATCCCAGGCGGATGGGGATGGTCCGAGGATGAGGACCTCCATCTTGTCTGAGTTCAGTTTCAGACGACTGAGCTTCATCCATTCCGTGACGTCTTTCATTCCTTCCTGGAGGTCGATTTTGGCGGTGGTTGGGTCTTTGGTGAGGGAGAGTATCAGCTGGGTGTCGTCGGCGTAGGAGATGATGTTGAGGTTGTGTTTGCGTACGATGGTGGCGAGGGGGCTCATGTAGATATTGAAGAGGGTTGGGCTGATCGAAGAGCCTTGGGGTGCGCCGCAGATGATCTTGGTGGCTGCAGAGCGGAAGGGAGGGAGGCGGACTCCCTGGGTTCTGTCAGAGGAATGAGGTGATCCAGTCCAGGGCTTTTCCTTGCATTCCAGCGTTGTGGAGGCGGGTTTTTAGTGTGCGATGGCATACGGTGTTGAAGGCGGCTGAGCGGTCTAGGAGGATGAGGGCGGTTGTTTCCCCCTTGTCAAGCAGGGACCTGATGTCATTGGTGGCTGCGATGAGGGCAGTCTCGGTGCTGTGGTTGGCTCGAAATCCGGACTGGGATGGGTCGAGGGAGCCGTTTGTCCCGAGGAATGCGGTCAGCTGTTTATTGACGGTTTTCTCGATGACTTTTGCAGGGAAGGGAAGAAGGGAGATGGGACGGAAGTTCTTGAGGTCATTGGGGTCCGCTGTTGTTTTTTTCAGTAGGGCGATAATTTCTGCGTGCTTCCAGCTCTCCGGGAAGGTGGCGGACGAGAAGAAGTTGTTTATGATTTTCCGGAGGTGGGTGCGATGATGGTGTCGGCTTTGTTGAAGATGTGGTGAGGGCATGGGTCGGTGGGAGAACCGGAGTGGATGGTGTTCATGACGTGGGTGGTGTCTTCAGTGCTGATGGGAGTCCAATCGCTGATGTTGGCGGTAGGGGGTGTTAGTTTGGTGGCTGGAGGCGGAGTCTGGGCACCGAAGCTGTCGTGTATATCGGCGATCTTGCGGTGGAAGAACGTGGCGAGGAAGTCGCATAGGTCTTGCGATGGTGTGATGTCGATGCTGCTGGCGCTGGGGTTGGAGAGCTCTTTTACGATGCTGAAGCGTTCCTTGCTGTTATGTATGTTGTTGTCCAGCCGCTCTTTGAACGATGTCTTTTTGGTGGTGCGGATCAGCTGGTGGTGTTTGCGAGTGGCGTTCTTGAGAGCTGTCAGGTTTTCTGTCGTCTGTTCGCGGCGCCAGGTTTTCTCGAGGGTTCGGCAAGATTTCTTTGATTCTTTGAGGTAGTTGGTAAACCATGTGGCTTTCCTGTTGCCGGTCTTGCCTGGGGGGTACTTCAGTGGAGCAAGGGTGTCGGCGCAGTTGGTGATTCACTGTGTGAGGTTGCGGGCTGCGTCTCTGGTATCTGCAGTGCCGATTGGTGGGTTCTGGCTAAGTGACGTGGTTAGCTGGTTTGCGGTGACTTTGCTCTAGCATCTGCGGGGGATCTGCTACCGGCGGTGGTGGGATGTGGTCTTCTTAAAGGTGAAATGGATGCAGCTGTGATCGGTCCAGTGTAGTCCGGTGGAGTGGCTGAAGCTGACGTGGTTGCTGGCGGAGAAGATGGGGTCGAGCGTGTGGCCGGTGTAGTGGGTGGGGTGTTTACCTGTTGCTTGAGTCCGAGGTTGTCGAGCAGGGTGGTGGTGGTGTTATTGTTCTCCAGGTGGAAGTTCAGGTCCCCTAGGAGGATGTAGTCTGATGAGGCGAGGGCATGCGGGCTGATGAAATCGGCGGTGGCTTCACTGAATTGTGTGCGTGGGCCCGGGGGTCTGTGGATGAGAGTTCCTCTGAGGGTGGGTCGGTGTGGATCTGGAAGTGTAGGTGTTCCGCAGCAGCGAGGGTATCTTCGGAGTTGGTTGTGACGCTGATGGTGTTCCTGTGGATGATGGCGATTCCTCCTCCGGTTTGGTTGACGCGGTCCTTCCGGGTGATCTTGTAGCCGTCCGGGATGGCTATGGCGATGTTGGGGGCTGAGGAGGTGTTCATCCAGGTTTCCGTGAGGAAGGCGACATCTGGCGCTGTTGTGTCGAGGAGGTCCCAGAGTTCGATGGCGTGCTTGTGGACGGAGCAGGTGTTGTAGAATGCACTTGGGGTGGTTGTTCTTGTTACCTGGTCCGGAGGGTGGCGTGCAGGTTCGGAGGCAGATGAATTTGCAGACTTGGCAGGAGAAGGGTCCGTGTGTGTGCTTTGGGGTGGCTCGGTAGCAGGTGGCTGGTCGGCCGGTGTTGAGTGCGGGAAGGGTGGCGGTGTCGTATCTCAGTCGAGTTTCCTGGCTTCGGCGGGGGCCAGGGGTTCTGGCGCTGGGCTTGCCTTTGGCACGCCAGCAGCGCGGCCTCAATATGAGGGGCTGAGGGAGGGAGGAGCAGCTGGGAGGCGGGAGCGGGGCAGCGAATGGGAGACAAGGGGGCGCGGCCGCAGGGGACGCAGCGGTGGGAAAGTGGCACAGAAGGAAAAAAGGGGGGCACAGGGGGGAGGGGGAGAGAATTGTCAAGGGTCACAATCAGCACTAAACAACAGTAGGCACAGATAGTCACGGATCACAGTAACGAAAAAGGGGCACAGAGACGGGGCAACAGCAAGCAGAGTGAACGCAGTACAAAAGGAGCGGAGAAACCAACAAAACCTAAAAAATGGCGCAGAGGCTCACAGGAGGGCTGAGCGGTGGATGGGGGGGGCGACCTACCTGGTCACAGGTTCATTGAATGGATAAGTATGTATGAATGAGCAACAATCTTCTATTTATTTTTGCACTCAAGACATAGGCCAAAACTATAATTGTATATTTATCAATACTGTCATTAATATTCTCTGTTTCTCTCCTCTTATCATTTAAAAAGATAACAAATATTTAAAAATATTCTTCACAAATACTTGGTTTCTTAAAAATAATAAAAATTATATTTTTGATACCTTCTCTTTCTGGTCACACATTGTTTTTGGTCATCATAGGCCCACTTTTTATCTATTTACTAAATGGTTTATTCACACATAGTGTCTTAAGTCAGGCCAGGGGCATTAAAATCATTCATTCTAAATTCAAGTTAGCTACGGGTAATAAAAGTTCCAAATTATGTGCTCCAGCTTGCTTTACTCCAGGCAAGTTACACACACACTCACACTCTCTCTCACACTCTCTCTCAACTCACACTCTCTCTCACACACACTCTCACTCACACACACTCTCACTCACACTCTCACACACACACTCTCACACACACACTCCCCACTCACACACACTCTCACTCACACACACTCTCACTCACACACACTCTCACTCACACACACTCTCACTCACACACTCTCTCACTCACTCTTTCACACTCACTCTTTCACACTCACTCTTTCACACTCACTCTTTCACACTCACTCTTTCACACTCACTCTCTCACACTCACTCTCTCTCTCCGGTGTCGTGTGCAGGCCGACGACGTGCATGAACGAGTGATCATCTGGTCGGAGCCTGTCAGTGCCGATTATTAACGCTGCGCACAAATGTTGAAAGGAGGAGTGGTCGGAGACAGCGGGGACTTCACTTTTCTTTTCAAATCGAACAATTAAAACCAGTTTGTTCAAGTGTACCACGTACCTGCACAGAGTGCAGCTTTCATTATTTACACAAAATAATGGACAATATGCTTTGACCGTGAGTCATGCATACAGTTTTCTTTTAATTTAAGGCTGGCATCACGCCCAGTCCAGTCTGCGGCGGGGTTTGGAGCAAGACCGAGGCGTCTTCAATGCTTGATTTTGCTCGCGAGAATGTGTCGCTCCTACTCGTTGAAATGTCACTCATAATTACACTGAAATTATGAAAATGTCGCACATAGCAGACTGAAACCTTGGCAGCTATGCACCTGCAAACACCGGCTGAAGTTAAGCCAAGACTGTAAGTCTCGGATGAGCACCTGCTGCAGAGATCTGTGCATCACAATCCGCTCACATGTTTGCAGCACAGCTGGGCCGACTCTTTCTTTGTTGATTAAATCAGTGCCGTTTATTTTGGTAGTAATACCGAATGTTGTTACTTCAGGTTGACTTAGTTTCACTACTCCATTCATAAAAATAATACACACTCCTGGTGTGCAGAACCTGTATTGAATAGTTTAATAGACATTTCAAGAACGCTGGAAAAAGACAAAGCAAAGGGAAGGAAGGAGGCCTTGGGGAAAGTCAGCGAGGTCTATTCTTGTTATCAATTTGAGCAGGCGTGCAGGGGGGGCTTCACTGGGGGGCAGTGCTAGCCTGGCCGCGCTGCAGGGAGGCTCGAGACAGCACATCAACAGCACATGCCGGGGGGCGGGGAGGAGGAGGGGCGTCACTGGGGGGCAGTGATAGCCTGGCCGCCCTGCAGTGACGCTCGAGACGAGACGGCACATCCCCAGCCTCACGTGCTGGGCGTGCTGCAGTGTTGAGCGGCTGGGCAGGGCTGTGCAGGGCGTGCTCATACTGTAGCAGTGAGTCACCCACCGAGCGTCAGCACGAGGCCGGGCTCCCTCTGCTGGCCAACCTGCAGAATGCTGGCGATGGGAATGTGCTGCATTCCAGAGCAAAGATGAACATGGGTCATCACACAGCGCTTGTGGTTTCACAGCCACGTAAACCTCGGATGTTATTATAAGCGGCCGCCCCCTGATTAATCAAACGTCGAGTCGTCCCCTGCCACAATCCGGAGGCTGCTCCTCGATTTCAGCAGCTGCTGGACTTAGATATCTTTTTTGTAGTGTTATATAGCACGAGCTGGACATCGGAGCGCTTTACACGAGCACCAGTTACATTGCACAAGGTCGCATTCATTTGTAGGCAGGGGAGATTGATAGAACAATTGTCTGCGTAGGTTGTTGACATCAATGCGACATCAATAAAGTCACAGGTATTGTGAAAAGTCCAAGCGTCTCACAAAGAACAAGTGTAGCAAATGAACCTCGCCCATTCAGCCGAAGAGTGCTAATGATGTCCTGTGATGCATTATGGAACACACCCTCACACATATATTAACAAACCGTGTCGTAGTAGCGCACTGTTGTTTACAAATAGCACGTTTTCTATTAAAATGGCCACTAAATTGGCACAGACATGCAGTTTTACTGTATAGTGCACAAATATGTGCAAATCAGCTTGCAGAAAATATTTCTGTATCGCCAAGAAAAGTGTCTTTATTTGTTTTGATCCTATTAAAATCTTCGTTTTCATCACAATTCAGAATTACAAAAAATGATTGTGCCTCGTGTGCTTTGCTAATCGCTGATATGTAGTTGAAATATTTGTACAGTTCAGTTAGGGTTATTTAAATATGGTCTTAAATTTCATTTGCCATCCTGCAGCCTTTCCCTTCACACTCCCTGTACCATACATAGCAATATTGTCACGTAATTCACGTTACAAAATCCTCTCTCTTTGCCATCGGCGAAAGAAAAGTAAAGACCAATCTCCATGTTAGAACAATAAGCGTCAGATCAAAACCTGACATTTGACCTCTGAATTCGAACACATAGCAAATCTGACATGATGAAAACAAAGTGTAAAGGTTTCTTTATTTCTCATTCCCCATCTTAGCTCCAGAATGGTTGTAGTGGGGGTGCTGCAGCACTCCACACACACAGACTTCCAGCTCCAAGCCAGAATCACAGGATGTTGAGCCATCTTGGGGACTCAAACCTGGTTCCCCAGTTCCAAAGTCTGCATTTCGTACCATAATACCGCATCCTTTCCCTGTTCTATATGACATTGACCACACTGTGATGAGAACATTTTTAACATGACCAGAAAGTAAATAACACAGTTTCAGTAATAGAGTGAAACGTAGAATGTGTCCCAGTTTTCATACCACAGGCCTGTCCATAGTCTTCCTGCTCCGTGCACACACACCGTGCACAGTCTCCAGCTTTACCTCTCCTCCTGGAGTCCTCTAGCCTGAGAATTTCTATTATTCATTCACTGATTTTACCAGCACCACCTCATCTGGAGATTATGCCGGTTAGTTACTATGCGTTCAGTGACAAAAAGTAACGTTTGTCTCTGATCTTGTCCCCCGCAACCCAATCTCTTCCAGAGTTTGCTGGTAGCGGAACATGTGGTTTAATGTGTCCTACGCTTTCATTGTGCACTTCTGAACTGTGAGCCCTCGCCTGGCGGATGGATTGACTAACTGGAGAGGACCACTGCAGCCCTCACCTGCTGCACAGTGTCCTCATTTAATGGAGGGCATCTAAATGCACTTACCAAACTCCTCCTACCTTACCAGTCACTCGTCTCGCTGCTTACCTGTGCAAGTGCTGTCACCAATGGGCGATAACCCCCATCAGTCTTCATATGTTGGAATACCTTCTCTCTCCCAGGCAACTGCCCCACCCATTGTAAAGTGCCACGCCATGCAGAGGCATGAACCCAAAGTCTACCATTGTTTAACTGTAGGGGCACTGTGTCACTCTCAGCTGACCCCTTACAGGACTAAGGGACATCAGCCACATGCCACACTCCTTCAGTCATTGCCACACCGTTCTCGGGAGGCGTGTTCCATAGCCCATTTCGGTAGGGCTGTAGGTGACCCCCAGATAGTGCCTAATTTGTGCCAGTGTTTGCCGGTGCTGAGCTCCGGCACTTATTTATGACAGTACACCTTATGGTGGCGGTGTCCAATTTGGAGCAGAGCTCATAAAAAAGAAAAGGTGTTGAATATACTTAAGAAAATAATAAAATCGCGGAGGTGGGGGCTATTCCTACAGCGGGAGGTGACCTGTGAATACCTCTGGCACTTATAATTTCACAAATTAAACCGTGCCCCCAGGTGGCCACCACTGCAGCCAGAGGCAACAGCTCCACCTCTTGCCCCTGTAGATCTCACCCGCTATAGAACGTCATGTCACCACCAGCCTGCTCTTTTGACCTTCACTAATATGAAAGTCAAGAACATCCCACAAGTAACATTCCACTTAATGCTCTTTCTGAGATCAGAGAATCACACTGACCCTCTCCTCCATTGTGCTTTGCCCTGAGTGGAGCTGATTGTGTTAATGTGCTTTGCCCTTTGTGGAGGGTGCCCCTACCGATATACCATAGTGTGTTAATGTGCCTACTGCAAAGATCTGCATGGGACTTCCATGACCGTGATCCTCTATACAGTGATCCCACAGGGGATGCACCGCCTCCTTACAGGACACTGGCCTGCATGGGCTGTAGCCAGTGTCCCAACCAGACTTCAGTTAGGGTGTCTGGTCCCCCTTGATAACAACATTCAGGATGACCTGCTTCAGGGTTTCAGGCTTTTTTGCAAAGACCCTTAGTGAAAAGGCAGCCTGCCTGCTCTCACTGTGTAAAATCAGAACTGCCGCCTCCCGTAAGCAGGAGCCTTTGGTCTCGCCTCATTTGTGATGAGTCGCTTGCAGTTTTTAAATGGTCGCACAGCCGGAGCCCCGTGTAGTAGGTGAATTGCGTCCATGGATGGCCATGTCGGTGCACCTTCTTGGCTGCCGTTGTTCTCTTGCGACCCTGACCGCTTCTGTGTTTCCTACCTACTCATTTTGCCTATGGGGTCCTATATGTTCCCACGGTTGCATCTGTGGAACTCCTGGTACAAGTTGTGATTTAAATTGTAGGTGCTTCCATGCGTCCTGGATCAATGAATTCCACCACACAAGCATGCGTTGGGGGAACTGCGGGGGTATGTGGTACTCGGTTGGGTTTTCGCAGATTGTCACTCCATGCAGACCCTCAGGAACCCATGCTCACCTGTCCAACACTTCTCTCTTTTAGGAGGCGCTTCCCCTGGAATATCATCATTCTATCCATATTTGTAAGTATACTCTGCCACTTCCATGTTAAAATAGTTGAACTTGGGGGTAAGGTAGGGAAGGATGCTTGGCGACTAGGTTGTTCAAAACAAATACTAAAGTACATTTACAAGTAACATTATTGACTTTGAAGTGTGTGAAGTGTGTGAAGTTTAAGAAAAGTGGGGAGAAGCATGAAATTATTGTAAAAAAAAAAGTGGAACCATAGAACTGTAACAACGAAAGTAGTGGAGCTCAGTTCCTGCTCAATTCGAGCTCTGTGTTCCAACCGGGCTTGGTTGTAAACTGCATCAGTGTTTTTACTTCTGAAATTACCACAACGGACCAGAGTCCTAGTGTTTTTTTTCTTGCTGATTTCGGATTTGAAAAAGTTGACTTTTCTCCCATTTAGGTTCCCATGACCGCCCACTTGCTGGCTTCAACTGATGGTATTTTGTTTGTTTTTGTTTCAGACGCTGGCCATGTCCTTCATGGCAGGAACCATTGCCAGGTAAGGACCTGGGACTGGTGGATCCTCTGCTTAGGTTCCTATCTTGACCCAAGAAGACCAGTCCTCTAAGTTATGACAAAAGGCTCCTATTTTGGATAGAAATAGGATGTAAAACATTTAAGCAAAAAAGTCCTGCAGCTCTCTTGTGCTCTCTGCAAGTTCCCTTTAAACATTCTTTATCAATTTTTTTTGTTTGGTGGTGGGTAGCCCTTCAGAGCCATTTAAAAAAAGTTTTAGTGTATTTTATGCAACCGTCCTGTAAATAAATCTTAGCAAATTTGTATCTGAGCACACACTAAGCTGCTGAACCAGCTTTGGCCCATGACCAGCCTTGACTCCCCCCCACACCCCCTTCCCCCCCCCCCCCCATTTGGACTCCAGCCGTAAACTTTTCTGCAAGTGAATATATCTATGTACATTGGTTGGAAAAACCATTGGGAAGGGAAATGAATCGAAGGGAGTTGGATAGACCTTACCAATTGCTGCCGTTCTGCCCTCCGAAAACCCATGTTTTCAACGCCAACGGTTAACACATGGCTGCACATTGTTACCTGTATTTTCCAATATTCCCCAGTCATAGAATCCAGCTGCAGGTGTTGTCATTTGTTCCCTGATTCTGTGAAACCAAGTCCGCAATCGGCGACAGCAGATGGCATTTTTTGCACACCTAATATGAATAGCCATTCCAGCTTGTCCTGGGGCCGGCACATGCTTATAGAGGAAGCTACCCAGCCCTCTTAGACTATCATTTGCATATTTCAAGTAATCAAGAAAGGCCTTTTAATTTTAATTTGATAAAGTTGAAATTCAGAAATATTTTTTCTTAAATCGCCTTTCTTAATATCAATTTTTGTCGTAGCCACTGCTTTCAAATTCTAATGTCCAACTAGCTTATAGCTCTCAGTAGTCTGGTACATCCAATCCTCCATAAAGTTGATGCGGGGTAAAAAAAAAAAAATTCCAGCTATTCTATCCCTGGTATCGGAGAGCTTCATACATTTTGAAATGGTAGAAATATTATTGGTTGCCCTTAAAACCCATGTCTTGATTCTGTTGACCCCCAAATTTTGAAGCTCTGACTTACCTTAGCACATTAGAGGTTAATGCATGCTTCATGCAAGAAGTCCCGATTCACTAATGCCAGCTTTCTCTTCCAGCTACTACAGCAGTAAAGCGGTTATCATCTGCATGGGAATTACCGTCCTGATCACCATCGCCGTCACAGTCTTCTGCTTCCAGACGAAGGTAAGGAGCTCTATTGAACAAGATAATGTTGTTTCCCTGTAGGACCAGAACCAAATGGATTCTAATCTTGGTTACAATAAATTCAATTGCATGTATGATAATTGATGGTTATAGAATTCTGTACGTTTTAGGCAATTATACTATTTATTTATGGAAAAATAAAGTCCGTAGGAAGATCGAGTAGTACATCATTTGGTCAGTCCATTTTGCGACGACATTTCTTGTCCTTTCGACTTTATATTAGAAATACACACAAGAAGTGAGTAGAATATCAATGAATTTTAAAGCCAGGAGAAAGTTGTGGGTAACAAAAGTGAGAATTTTGAAATGCCGAGCCATCAGCTGTTCAGTATCCGTCTCATTTGTAGTTTGCCATTTGATGAGTTAATCTAAAGTTTTTTAAATGAGGTGGGGACGTGGATGGGGTAGTGATAGTGTTGAACTACATTTACTGCCCCTTTTTTGTAGGGTTTTCCCTCCCCATGTGCCTCTGTTTTGCCATCTTCCTCTCCCTGTACACCACCCCATTTTTAGGTTTACCCTACACGATGCTTGCTATGTGCTTGAGAAATCATTTGTAACAAAAAAAAATCTTAAAAGGTCTTAGAGCCCGCTCATTACTGACCATTGGTTGGTTCCCATGTCACTCTCATTTACTTTCCTCCTGTTGGTCAGTTCCTCATCCTGCTTCTAGCTTCCTGCTCAGCTTCACATATTCACCCTTGCTGTGAAGCTTGAAACAAGTACTGTTTCCAGCGGCCATTGTACTTCCACTGGCCACACGTGTAACATACTTTATTTTTTTTTTTTCTGTTTGTTGCTCGTCACCTCTCTCCTGTCGCTGGATACCCCTTCCTGTTCGTTGCTAGCCTGTCCCTCCCACCACCTCACTCCCGGCACTGCATGCCTGATTCCGGCTTTAACTACTGCACAAGACTCCATCTTCACAATGACCTGCTAGTCATCCCTTCCCTGTGTTGCTCATCTTCGAGGCGGTACACCCCAGATATATCAGTGAGAGTAGCACTTGTTCTTTCACACTTCCAAGCTGTTCGCAACAAAACAGTCGAAGGGGCTTCACTCTTTCTGCTTCCAGAGGTGGGTCGGCTTGAGTACTTTCTAAAATGAACATGTAGAAACATCAACGAAAATCATTTTTGTTGTTAAGTTACTGTGCCACAGTATAGTTTGCACTCCGCCGGGTTATTAACTAGGCGTTAGTGGTGGGGATGAATACTTTGGATATATATTTATAGCTTGCGCAAGAACTTTCCACTCCAAAAAGGTTGGATGTAACTCATTTTACTTATAATCGAACTATGTACAGTGGCTGCGTGGTGGAATTATAGGGATTTTCTGCTGAATTAATAAATCGCAGTACAATCCCACAAAGAACATCGTAATCTTAAACCATTGTGTCCTGTGTGGTGATTGGGCTACGTATTCATCACTTGTTTCTGTTTTTCATAAAGTATAAACGTCTTTACCGACAGTGTACCGATGACGTATAGCAATATAGTACGTCACCCGGCTGTGTCGGGATAGCTGTAGTAAGTGTTCAATCATAAGACCTCACAGGCTATGGATAATAAGGTACCACTGCCTCTTGATAGTTATAGTAGTTTTCGGAGTCGGTACTCATTTTTCTGAAAAACAAAAATACACCTAATCATGCTATATCTTTGTTCCACTATAGCTATCATTCTATAACCCTTCAGCCACTCCACCTTTTAGTCGTTGCTATCTATGCCAGGTTAAGTACCCTTATCTAAGCCGAAAGATCAGTAAGTCAGCGCAGCACGACCAAGGATCACGAGAAGGTTTAGTGCATTGTAAATGTAGACACTCTATGGTCGATATTTCAAAGGACTGTGTGAACCCCATATTAAACTGACAACTCTTTCCCGTTGGACAGTATAGACACATGCTAGCCTCTTATTGGTCAAACTTGATACTAAGAAGATGAGGATCTCTGGAAACAAAACATCTGCTCCAAAAAAAATTCTCTTGCTTGTTCAGTCTTACTTTGTAAGACGGTGTCGGGGGGGGGGGGTGTTTGGGTTGCTTCCTTCTGTTAATGGTACTTACAAGGTATAGAGAAGAACATTTTTTCTTTACCCTGCCTGGCGTCTGTTAATGACCCACCACTAGGCATTCTGAAATGCTACTCTAATGTCACCTATTGTGACCTCATGTCCTGCATGGCCCTCTTGGAATGGGTATTGATAGATCACTTAAAATCCTAGAGCTTCCGGTCGCTTCACAGGGTCACATTAATATAAAGGTTAAGCCGACCTGGATGTGAGAGACCATCTTAGGAGCCAGGACACCAGAGGAGCCCTGAATAGGTTTCTAATTTGAAGGATGTGCCCTGAGGCTGGGGCAGTGCAGGCTCTTCAGGAGATTGGAAGTGTTGTTCTCTCTGGGACTTCTTCCTCAGTTGCATTCGCTCTCACTACAGGCTGATGTAGTGTCATGTGATTACATGTAATAGGACCCATGTGATCCTCAGTGGACTCCTTACACAATTGCGTAATAAGTTGGGGTGTGTCTAAGTGAGGGCAATAAAGTTTGACGCAATGCGTTCAGATAACAGTTGCATGCCGAAGAACAAAGACTTGTTGTACAGAGCTCCGTGTGTGGTGTGATCATTTATGTGCTTCAGAGCTGGGGAGGATGCAACACTTAACGTACACCTTTGTCACCGCCGGCCTCAGCATTCCTTGAGGCCAGGAGCTCACTCTCTGCGGCTCCCACTGGCATTTGGATGTAGCATGCATACAAACATCAGAGCATACCGATCGAATATCTGATGTGTGAACACATCAAGAATAAAGAAATGACACTGCAAATGTGTATGAGGTCTACTTCTGCCAAGTGGTTCTAGGAGACACAAAAAACATACTAGGCCTCACAGGTTCTTGGCGACTTCACCTACTCTATACAGCATGTGGGGATTAGTTCCTGCAGTAAAGAGACAGAACAAAGAGGTGACTGCTTCACGTGTTCTCCGGGACCAAAGTGGTCTCTCTCCCCCACCTCCCCTTCCTACCTAAAGGTCAAGACAGAAAAAGGTAGACGACTCCTGACCTCAACATTTGTGTTCATGTCATTGGACACACAACAGCAACATAAACACAAAAACGCGGAGGACCACCCCACTCCTTAAGGTTGAACCCCCTCACTTGGTCAAACAAAGTAGGCATGTTTGCCCCCACACCACAAAAACAAAGTTGTGGCCCTTCTCCATGTCTCAGCTGTGTCCTGTCTCTAAAACATCAAAGCCCTGAGGAAGATCTTTACATGCAATGGTTAGGCCCACAGAAGGTTGAAACACATCGGTGCAATTCAATGTGGTTGAGGGCAAACACGAACATAGGCCAGTTAAAGCCAGTGAATGGAAATCGTGACAAATTAAAGCCATGAAAGCAACTACCAAGGGGTAAACTTTGTGCCCCAACCCAACAGAGTAGTTTCTGGACAGATGAAAAACATAAGGCGGACAAACCTGTATCTCCTATGATAAGGAAATTCCTGTTGGACACGTACTTGTGCTACATAGCTATATACATGTGAGGTTGTGAGTTTTTTAAATTTGTGTTTCATTCCTTTGAGTATGTCAATTTTTTTGTATAATTCTTCATTTGTGTGCCCCCAAAACGTTTTGTTGTGCATGTACTATATGTCAATATAAAAATGTAAGTAATGTCTTCTACTTCTAAATATACATAATGCTAGTTCACTATGTCACTTTGGATGTATTGTCTGAATAAATGGTTTTCAGTTTAATAGTTGGTCAGCAAATAGGTGTATGATAATCTTGAAGACCTCTCTTAGTAATATAAAGTATGTTGCAAATGAATATGGGCTCGGAATAATTACGTAGCCTTTACAAATATCAAAGTGCAGGGGGTTCTCTTTGTGGGTGTAGTATATGGAACGCTCCCCCGACTACCTTAATAGGATCACTCCCCATTGTGTGATAAAGGGTCACTCCGACTGTCAGAACACCAATTTAAAAGGAACAAGAGATTCAGAAACCCCCTCATCTCCTTTCGCACCACCGTGGACCAATCGGACCATTGCTCGAGTGCATCTGCAGCATTGCTTCAGTTTCCCAATGTATCGAACTGAGACTGCGTTTCTCAACCTTGAACATCTTGCCATCCTGATACAGGATGAGCAGAAAGCCTCTTTCGACCATTGTCTCTCCACGTTCATTGCCACGTTTTCCCTCCAGGCCTCATTATCAGCACTCTAATACAGACAATAAGCCTTTCTCTAACTAATGAAATAATAAACCAGCAAGGAAAGTAGAACATGCCGACAAAGCAAAATACATTTCAACTGAGGACTCTAGTCCGGCTTACTTTAATTAAAAATACACTGTGCACTACAAATTCATGATTATACATGCACACGTGTAACTTTAAGAAGAAATGTAAAACATAAATAAGAGTACATGTTACATATACAAATATAACTTGAAGTGTAAGTAAAACGTGAATAAAGAATGCATGCTTTTGTGTTTAAACTGAACATTAGTGCACACATGTATAAATCTCTTGTCTCTACAGTGAATACATTTCATTAATATATTTAAATGTTTCACATATCAATGAAGTTAATGCACACAGTGAATATAATGTCAAATGCGAGTATATAATTGCATTTCAGTGACGTGTAAGGGTAGAATCTAAATTGTGGCTGCTCCAGTTCTGAAGAGGAATTGTAGATGTTCGAATCGTACAGCACTACTACTTTTCTGCAGAGCTGCTATACAGTCCGCGAGACTGTCAGTGCCTCGCTGCAGGGTTATTATTTCATTTAGGGATAGAAATTGAGTGTAATGGTGGGTTTGTAGTGGGAGTTGGGATGTGTGTGTTTTCTTACATTGTCCTATGATTTGCAGGGGATGACTTACTCGCAGATGTGTGTAAATGTGCGTAGTGTAACAAATTGGCACTCATGCCAACAGCCCTGATTCAGGTTGCGACTCATGATTTTTAATGCAAAAAGAGGCTTTAATTTGACTTTCTCCTGCCTAAATTTGTCCCCACTTCAATGCTTGATTGATTATTTATTTTAATCTCCCTCTCATTTCAAAATAATGGCAGGTACGAGATGCTTGCTTTGCCAGTGCATGTATTGTATTGTAATTGCATTTGCATTTATATAGCGCTTACTTGTATTGTAATTGCAATTGCATTTATATAGCGGTTACTTGTGACATGCGTCATTACCCATCATGCATTGTGGTCCTACTGACTGGTGTGCCCCTTCTCACTCTCTCTGATAGGTGGATTTCACATCTTGTGGTGGATTCTTCGCAATATTGGGAATTGGTCTCATGCTGACTGGAATCGTAACGGCCATTGTTCTGGCTTTCAAATACGTAAGTATTGTGCTGCACTTGCGGTCATCCATAGTATCAAATAAGCTTTTTTGGGGTCCAACAAGGACTTTTCTGAACCTTGGTCTGTCCAGGGCTGTCTGCCTTCTGAATGCTAAATAAACTGAGTTTGGTATAAATGAAATATGAATCCTATGCTATTCTGCTTTGGATTTCCTTTTCTAAATTTAGAATTACATATTGAAATTCTAAAGGTCTGCTTGACTCCATATTTTGAAGTGTAAATCTCTATTTCATCTTTGAAGTACAAGTTTCATTTCTGAATGTCATGGTTGAAACCATAGGGGTTTTTCCCCAAATGTGTAATTCTGTATTTTATTCTGCAAGTATGATTTGACCTCCGAATTTCATAGTGTATCCCATATGTTTGAATTCAAACATTATATTTCAAATGAAGTCTGTATTTAAATCCATGTCTAGTAGTTCAATCTATATTTTATTGCATCGGTAAGGGACATCAAATATCAATTCTTCATTACAATTAAACGTCCTGAAAGTAGGGTTCTCTGATGTGGTGTTTTTACTATGTTTTCAATTCAATTGGTCCAGGGTTTTGCACATCCTGATCCCTTCTAGACATAGCAATCCCCCTATTGACAACAGATGCTCTGGGGCATAACTGTATTGGTTGTTTGAGAAGCATTTCCCCCCTAGCCCCTAATTGGTACATGGTCACTGGTGCTCAATTTGTCAGATATTGGGTGACGTTGATGCCCTGCTTCTAGGTTCATGACCTCTGAGGCTGTATGTGTCCATGTCAGTCTAGACTAGACTTGCTTCTGTGGTCCCGATCAAAGATGCAACCTACGAGGATATCTGTATCCCATACCTGGGTTCCTCTGTGCTCCTTTTGTTCTAATTGTATTATTGGAAGGGGAGTGTCTTAGTTGCATTTTTACTTCACTTGGATTTGTTGTGTGTCTCACGATTGCCTTCTCAAATTGACCTTTGTGTGCTTTCATTGTCCTCCAGATTTACTGGCTGCATATGTTGTACGCAGGCCTTGCCGCGGTGGCGTTTACTCTGGTAAGTTCTGCCACTCTTACTTGACCAGGGACTATTACCAAAATGGCAGATTGTTTTTTGCTGTGGCTGTGAGATGATGTTGCTGGCAGAAGCCCAGTGTGCAGAAGATTTCCTTGCACAGATCTGACAATGCACTCCTCGGTCAGGAGACAATACTTTTCATTCCACAGCTTTTTCTCACACATCTCGAACAATCCACCTTGGTTCAACTTCTGCATTTTAAACACTTTCCTCCGCTAAACTGAGACTGTGCAATTTATCTGTATCCTTAACTTGCCATGGTGGTCCCATGCAGTCGCACACCTCCTATCACTGAAAAAATGGCCTTTACAGTTCTTGTAATACATTTCATTTGATAAACTAATGATATATATGTAGTAAGTACGTTCTTTAGGCGTTGAGACTTGGAATATTACATGGGCAGTTGTCACAAGAGGAAAAGGCAAAGCTATGGGACTAACAGAGGACATCTGATGTCTATAACATGAATATGTTTCTTTGCTAATGTACAACAAGGTAAGAAGACCTTTAAGAAGAGGATCTTTCTCCTGTAGATTGTTGTCAGTCTACACAAGTTGTAGCTCCACACTGTTTGTGGATGGTCCCATATATTTAGAACTTCTCATTAACCATGTACATGTCTAGCCCGTAGCAAAGTATCAGACATGAAATAGTGGGAGATGAAGGTCAGGGCAGTGCTTGGGTTTTGTCTACATTCAGTACGAGGAATCTGAATGCCACTTAGAGTAGATTTCATCACAGCTTGTTCCATAGTACAGAGCAGGAGAAGGCCCTTCTTTGAAGATGTACAGGTAAAGGAATGAATACCGAATGGTCCAGGCTTGATGTCGGTGCTTTCCATAGGTTACCTGTTTTTGCAGTTCATGGCGATGAGGGTTGTAAGGCAGCGGTTACATGGCAGCTCAGCCCTAGATGTTGAGAGGTATGAGAATCCTTGTGGTCGGTGCATACCAGTGAATTCATGGATCAGTGAGACACATGCAAAATCAGACCAGGCTGGATGGTGCCAGGCAGGATAGCCATGGTGGCATAAATGACGTTTGTGATGGCAAGTCTTACAATTTTATGTCGAACTCAAACGCAGTCTGCTTCCTCCGCCTTGGCAGTGCACATCCGCAAACCTGGAGCAGTAGTAATGTTTGATCCTCTCTTTTTTGCAGTTCCTGGTGTATGACACCCAGCTGGTGCTTGGCAAAGGCAAGAACTCCATCAGCCCCGAGGAGTACATCTACGGCGCTATGCAGATCTACACCGACATCGTGCAGATATTCCTCAGCCTGCTGCAGATTGTTGGGAGCCGGACATAGGAGCCCACCGCACCGATGACTGTGCCGACAAAGGGATACGTCTAGGGAGAACATTGTAAAGATCACAGTCTGTTCACACAGTGTCAGTGGGATGATTGGCGGGATGGTGGTTGCTGTTTTTGGAGAAGTTTGGAAGAATTGTTTCCATGCTTTATCTGGGCTGGTTCCTTCACGTCAGTACCTTGGAGGGGCCATTCGGGTGGCCTGGGAACTCTTCATCTCCGCTCTAAAGTGATAGTAGCTTTATGGACGGTTGCCAGAGCTCTGTACGACACAGGTGGCTGTAACTTGTCAGAGTTTCTTTCATTTTCTTGGAAATTTAGATTATTTGAGCTGCAGGTAGCATTTGTGTTTAACCTGGGGCACTGCTGTTTTTATTAGCAGTCTGGTGTAACCATAAACCCAACTTCGCCATTCGCTGATCATTGCCGTGGCCTTTCTGAAACCGAAGTGGCTCTTCAGTCTTTATTTTTGCATTATTTTCTAAGATCCTGTTTCCAGGTGGGAGCTCATGGAAGCCGAACATTGGCCAGACACAGTGGTGTCTTTTTTGGAATCCTGAACAACACTTTGTCTTTTGTGCGTCCTTTTAGGTTTGACTGCTTCGTGCCCAATCTGAAAACAGTGGTGTTTCATGACCCATCTTGCCCAGCCACTCCACAGCATCCCGTCCGCACCCTTCGGTCATAGTTATTCCAGTCACTGTATACTCGCATAGGTTTACACATGCTTTGCTTTAATTTAAAATGTTTATTTTCTTATACTATATATTTGCCGTGTTATGTTTTCAAGTAAATTTTGCGTATCTTATGTCCCCACACCCCAAAACACAAACTTTGCATATTACAGTGCACCTCGCTTGTCAATCACAGCCAGGTTTGGGTCATAGTACAAATGTTACAAGAATGCCTGTTCTCGAACAAGTTGGTGTAATAATCAAGAGCCAATCCTGAGCGAGGCCTGAGGTGTTGAGAGGGTGGCATGTGCACCTCAACTAGTACCCTTGGGTTACTCTTTGGGTAACGAAAACCAGAATGTCATTGTATGAAGAATCAAAAATGTTCTTGTGCTTTATTAGCCACAATAAATTGTGGAACCTGAAGCACTAAAAACTGTTACAAACCATTCAGCATTCAATATATTTTTTGTATTACTAAAGAAAACTGTATAATTCTAATTTCAAATATAAATGTTTCTTTTTTTAGTATGATTTGGCTGTAGAATATACCAAGAAGGGCCCAAAGTGAAGGAGCATTCAGCTGTTTTATGTGTTTCTTTGTCAAATTAGGAATGAGGACCAAAGTGGGAGGAATGCCCAACTTTACAACTTCCTTCTCATGACATTGCCTGGTTCTGGTCGCAGGTCTCTATGGCTGCATATCAGCAGGTGCCTGTATGTAACTCTGCTTCCAAGCCTGGGACTGAAGTGAATGGCTTAGTTATTCAGTGCCTTGAAGCAGACTGCCTCCCAAAGACTGCTGATCCCTTGATGAAAGCAGGCTTTTATTCTTCAATAGCAATCAAAGAGGAATGCCAATCCTTTAAAAAGCGTTGACACTGTTGAGGTTAAAGTTAATGTTCTATTTGTCTGTTTTCCAAAATTGAAATAGAGGAATTTCAGTGAACAAAAGGTGCCTGTACCTGACTGCATGTCCCTTTTCACTCTTTGTAAAATTCTTCTAACCTCACAATCGTGTAAGAGTTGGTGGATGCCGGCAGTACTATAGCGGCTAGTCCTGTCCAGCTTACCCCAAGGGCACCACTTACTAAGTATCATGTAACTCATGCGGAGGAGACGGGCTGGACTCATGTCAGTGATCTGTTGACTCTACAGAGGTTCATCAGGAGGATGGAAATTGGGTACATTTTCCTGGCATGTCTGGCAGTGATCTTTCACATGTTAGGTTCTTGATAAAAAAAAAAATTCAGCCTCTCATAGGCACCACCAGCCTTCCAGATAATCTTCCTGTAGCTTTCTAGGTCAGTGTGCGTCTGTACTCCTCCACTTCAACAAAATCCACAACCAGACTAAAGTGGCGAGCCGGATCCCTAGACATGGGCTAAGTGGGGAAGAATACAACCCGCTGCTTTGTCTCCTGCAGTGCCATATACCCTGTTATGTGCTCTCTAGAAACAGCTCTTGTATAGTCTAGTGATTAGAATAGAAGAGATGCGTAGATTTCATGGCGTGAATGCCCTTTTTATATCTCCGCCGCCTTTATGTTCACTTGCACTGAAAAGGCATCGAACAAAGGATGTACTCAAACTCACTTTATATCAAGTAAAACAAATTGTTATATTGCTGTGGTCTTATCGCTTTCATTCTGCCGCCTCCCTTCTCTGTGTATTATCTTTTGTTTGTGGGCGAGTTATACCAGATGACGTGAGTAGCCGCATTGGGTATTAAAAAGAGTGAAATGTTTGGGTGATCAGCGTATCTTGTGAGAAATGTGAATCTTTAGAAGTGTATGTGTGTTCAATGTGTAAATGAATGTGCGGCATCTTGTGTAGTGCAAACTGAGCTTAGAAACAGAGCCCTCTATATAGTTGGGTAGAAGTGGATCTCTTTGAAGCTTAGTTCTGGGCAGGAGGATAAGGAGGTTTGCAGTGTTAAACCAATTTTATGTTTATTGAATATATTCAATCAGCCCTGATATTTTATTTGGGGTATTTATATAGAGGAAAGCTGGGGGACAACATTACTTGTATAAGATGTGCAAGGATGCAGTAACCTGCACGATGAATCACTGTGAAAAGGTATAGGAAAGATAAAAAGCTGCATCATTGCAGCTAAAACTGGCAGAGGAGAGATGCATTCCAGATTAGTGGGCAGATTGTGATGCTGGGTTTTGAGACCTTTTGTGACTTGAACCATCAAAGCAGCAACTCTGGTGCAAAAGGTGTTCCGGTATCACATGCAAAGGGCAACTTTTGGTATACTCGTCCTTTATTTATTTCAGGCTGACCATAAATGGTGGTGCTTCTGGTAGTGTTGGCATACCTGTACACATGACATGTAAATGCCAGTCGACCCCTTGATTCAAATGGAGAGCCCTAAAGATGACACAACAAAGAGGATTTTAGCAGGGAAAGTGATCCAATGCAGTTCTTGCGAAGTAGGTAAGAAGTCCTTGAGCTTTCTTTGGGTCTGGTTAGTCAAGGTGCTGCAAGAAAATGGCTTTGATTGGGATCAGTAAGGACTCTAAATGTAAATCTATGTATGTAAATGTATAAGCACTTATATAGCGCACTACTTACCCGGAGGGTCCCAAGGCGCTTCGACCGCTGCGAAACCCTTCCTGGCTTCCCTGAGAGATGGTCCCTTAATGGGTATCTCCAGGGTGAGACCAGGCATCCCCGGCGGTCTGGTGGGGCCGTTAGTGAAGATGAGGCAAGCTAATGCCCATAGTTGCCGAGTGTGATCTCTGATCAGAGTGGGCACCGGGGCGAGAGAATTATCGAGTCCGCTGACCCTGGTCCAGAAACCTGCTGCGCCGGGAATCGAACCCTGGTCCCGGGCCGTCCTCTGCTCTCAGGTCTGCCGCCTCTAACCAGTGAGCCACACTACTCTACTCTAGGAGCCGAGTGAGTTGTGGTGCTTCAGTTCTAGGTCTGGATTGTCAACCGAAAGTTCACAGGAGTGGGGTACACCCTTAAGAGTGTGATATGGTACAAATAAGTATAATACGTTTAGGTAGGTACATACACCACACTTGTAAGTAGGTTGATTGTTGTAGAGACAAAACACCATAATGACAAAACATAACCCATGGTTTTCAGTATGAATCTTTCTGGATTATCATGCTGTGCATTATTCCACCATCTTTTTTTGTGTGTAAGTGGATGTCGTGGACTATTTGGCACTATATCCATCCATTACTAACTTCGGAAATACGCCCCAGAAGTCTGACAGCGTAGTAGCAATCTTCAGATTAATTTCCACTGTTGGGTCTGGATGCAAAGAGGGGGAGCTACTAGACGAGCAGAAATAAAAAGGCTAGATTTGGAGGGAAATTACTAGTTTTCTATATCACCGAGGATAAAGCAGGAAAGTTTATTGATAAAAACCACCGTTTTCCACTGAAGTCTTAGGGGTTTGCAACCAGTATTACCCACAAGGCCATCAACCGAGAGGCACAGAGAATGCATTTGGGTCACGGTGCATACATCATTCAGGTTAGGCCTTAACTGGGACCTCCAGTTCGATCAGAAAGACAGCCACCAGATGTACAACATGTGTTTGCTGAAAGAGCGCCAAATTGAAAGCTGCAATGTCAGCATGGAATTCCAGCAGAAAACACTCAAAGCTATAGTTAAACAAAGGTGGGCATGCACCGCCATGGTATAGATGCAAAAACACACCCCCAGTAAGTAGATAGATTTACAGTGAGGACGAGTCGAGAGAGTATACTACAATGGCGCAGAGGCAAGATACAGGCACAGACTTCGAACGGTGTTGAAAAAAAAATCAACATCCATGATGCTGAAGGCCACAAACACAAGGTAACATCTCTAGGACAGCTCTGAGACCCTCAGAATCAAAGCTCCCTAGAACCAAACGGACTGCAAAATGCACGGTAAGGGAGGGCAGACAAGCCCAAAACAAGGCACAGTGTTATATGCTGGAGCGTTTCAGACCGTTTCATATTCTTGCCTCTCCTTGTCTTCCTTTCTATTTCCAAAAACTGATGCTGATAATACGGTTACATTGCTTTTTCATGCTGTATGTACTCGAGATAATGGCTTGTTAGGCCATGTACAAATGTTGACACCAATAAAATGTGTTGTGAAAAAGTAAAAAATCCTAACAGAGTGCAAAAAATAGGACTGGTCATCAGACAGCATATGAAAAGTAATGGACTATAGCGTCTTGGAAAATTAAAATTGCAATAAAAACTGGATTTGTTATTGATTTCTTAATATCCTAACACCCTGATGCTATTTCTAGGTGATAGACTAACTTTAGCTAAAGCAGTAAATAGCATGTCTGTCCAAAAGTTTCAGAGATGATTCTCACAGCATAACTGTTTTTGTTGTGGAATAGCAAGTTTGCTATTACTTATTGCAGCGTGTACGAGGATGGAACATTAAGAGGATCTCTCGGGATAGGATGTAGCCTTATGGCTAGAGAAGTCGACCTCGGCGCTGGAGAACTGGGTTTGAGTCTCGGCAACAACTCTCAACATCCTGTGATTCTGGGCAAATCTTTTAATCTCCCCGTGCCTAACAAAAATGAATGTGTCCATCTGTCAAAAAACTGGTGCTCATGTAAAGTGCTCTGATACCTTCGGGTTTAGTTTGAGCTATATAAAACTCTAAAAAGATTTTTTTTTTTTAATTGAGTGGCAGAAAGCAATTCTTCCACTGGTCTAAGGTTGATGCTGAAATCCAGCGTGATTTGTACTTCAACAGCACTGTTGTGTAGTCCCCTCTCTGACTCACGGTCCGAAATGGGATCATATCTTATTATTTTGAAAATAATGATATACCTTGCAGACACTAAAGCAAAAGTAAGACAAACGGTCATGGTGATAAATGTTTCAACTCTATTCTCATACTGATGAGATATATTTAGTGTTTATAAACAGTCCTGGAACGCATTTGCGTAGGGTACAGCCATGTCTAGCATTCCTACGCATGCTTAACCGCTTCAGCGCGGCGCAAATTCCTGCGCTGTGCTGAACGTTCCATTGGGCTTATGGAACCATGACGGAACGGTTCCGTCATGAGCACAGGCCAACCGACGCTCATGACGGAACCGTTCCGTCATGAGCATGGAAGGGGTTAAAACTTCACGCTTTCTATAAAAGAAACACGAGTTTGAAAAGGCGAAGTATGTAAAATAGTAGTGTGAAAGAACAATGTTAGAAATAGAAAAGCCTGAACAGGAAATGTCACAGCATTCATAGCACAGTGGTGGAAAGCAAGGAACATCACAGTAGGGAGGCTTTTTAAGTAACCATCTTCCCCTGTAATAAGACACTTCCCGCACAGGGTGCGTAGTTCTCGTGGGAGCTATAAATAGGCAGTGAAACACGTACATTTGTTTGAACTCAAGACTGTTTTCTTAGGGATCCCTCATCTAGACCAGTTTGTAACCCAGGAGAACAGAAAATGCCAAAGTTTTGCATCCAGATACCCAAACCGGTAGTCACTGAGGACCGCCCTAGCGATAGAATGGTCAGGGAGTTTTGCATACACTTTTCCTCCAATCCCTCTGGTTCCCCTATTGATAGAGAAATTAAAGCAAACATCCTTGATGCTCATACTCAACACACTCCAATAGGCTATACAGGCATGGTTCTCTGACCTAGTGGAGCTAGTGCAGGGCAAAGGTATGCCCCTGCCACCACAACCAGACATGCCAAAAACACTCATCTCAGCAGCCTGGCTCCCAAAGACCTGGAGGTTAGAAACACACAACTTACGGAAGGAACTGCGAAATCCTGCAGGAAGCTCGGCGACTTACCCCTCGCCAATGCTACTCCGGAAAGTGGAACTAGTTCAGACAGTGGTGCTCCAACAAAATTGATCCCAGAAACTAGACTGAGGAGGTCACGGCTCTAAAATATTTAACATTAATGGATGAGGGGCTCTCCTATTCCTCATTATAGGTACACTCAGCAGCAATTGTGGTATACACAAGAGGGTTCACAGGAAGGAGTTTGGTTTCCCCAAACATTTGTCAAAAGGTTCCTGGAATGGACATGTAGACTGGCACCTCCCAGAGCAGCCCGCACACCTGTGTGGAACATACACATGGTGCTAACACAGCTCATGAAGCCACACATTTTCCACCCGTGCGCAGCGAAGGGCTGCAATTCTTGATTTGAAGACCGCCTTCCTAGTAGCCATCACATCCTTATGGAGAGTGAACTCCATAACTCATAACCCAGGAACCATAACTTCAAATCCATAATAACCCAGATTTCCTATCCAATGTATAGTGCACTTCCACATGAATAAAACAATACCATTGCTAGGTTTTTTCCCAACAACCAAAGCCACAAGCAAAACTCGCATTTCACACAATAGATGCAACCAGGGGGGCACTTTCTTCAAATGGAACTACTGCAAGAAGCAAAGCTGAAATGATGCACAGGTTATGTTATGTTATGTTATAATGGCTTTTGTAGAGCGCACGGCTACTCAAAAAGAGTGTCCCAGCGCTTTTTGAAAAGGAGGGCTGCGGTCTACTAACATAACGCATTAAAAGAGAAAATATCACAGATAAAAAGAACAGAACAAGCAAAAAGGCCTACTGGGTGAACAGCCAGGTTTTGAGGCCTTTTCTAAAAGCTAGTAAGCTGGTAGCTCCCCGAAGTATAAGAGGCAGAGAGTTCCAAAGCTGTGGCACCAGTAGTCCAAAGGAGCGACCTCCCCGGCGCGCTCTCTTCACTCGTGGGACAGTCGCTAAAAACAGGGATTCTGACCTCAGAGAACGAGCCGGCCGATAGAAGGCAAGTCTCTTTTGGAGGTACTTAGCTCCCGTCGCATGAAGGGCCTTGTATGTCAAGGTCAAGGCCTTAAAGGCAATCCGCTTGCGGATTGGGAGCCAATGCAGGGTCTGCAGTAATCCCGCTGCACTAGCACGTCTATTCAGGCCAAAGATTGCTCTCGCCGCCGCATTCTGCACAACTTGGAGCCGCTGTAGCAGGTACTCTGGCAGACCCAGGTACAGAACGTTTGAATAATCTAACCTAGAGCCTATCAGGGCCTGCACAGTCAGCTTCCTGTGCTCCTCCGACAAGAGGGGAAGAAACCTCCGCAGCATCCTAAGGAGGCCGAAGCAGGTGCCCGACAACCCCAGGATCTGGGACTTCATAGTCAACCCCTTATCCATCTTGACCCCCAAGTTCTTAGCCATTTGGGATGAACAAGTGGGGGGGAACATACCAGTAGGCCACCATGCCTGCCAGTCTGGCTCCGTGTCACACCCAAAGAAGAGTACCTCGGACTTATCGGAATTGCACTTGAGGCTGTTCAGTTGGAACCATTGGAACACAGCCCCAAGGCAATCCTGGATACTCTCCCCATCAAAGTCTCCTCCTCTCTTGCACGAGAAGAGGAGCTGGGTGTCGTCTGCATAGGATACGATCCGGGCCCCAAACGACTCCGCCAACGCCGCCAAAGGGGTCATGAAGATATTAAAGAGAGTCGGACTCAAAATAGAGCCCTGAGGGACCCCCACTCCCAGGGGCGGCATCACAGCGGAATCTGGCGAGGCCCAGACCGTTTGCCGGCGGCCGGCTAGGAAGGACGAAAACCAGCTGAGCACCGTCCCCCGTAGTCCAATCTCTCTGAGTCTTGTGAGCAGGCCATCATGGGGGACGGTGTCGAAGGCCGCCGACAAATCCAGCATCACCTGCATGGCTTTACCCCCAGTGTCCAGAACCCCTTTGATGGTTTCTGAGACCTCGAGGAGCGCAGGTGTCATTCAACAGCAGGAGTGACCCTATTGGAGAGGACAAGAGCGCCCTGCACTCACCAAGGAAGAAAGTAGCAACATCCCCCTTCATATGGCTCGATCAGCGACATATGCATAGCAGCAACATGGTCTCCTCCGTACATACACTACTGTTTGGACATTGAAATTAACAAAGAAGTGCAGGTGGGACAGAGAGTACTTAAATACCTGCTCGCAAATGCTAACCTCCTGCAGGACGAGTGAATACAGCTGTATATCCCATGCACCGCAATTTAACCCAGAAAGATTCGCGCTGCAAAAACAAAATGGTTTCTTACTGTTGGAGTCGTTTTGCAGAATGAAAACTTTATGGCTTCTAGTGCGGCCCACCAACCTCAGTCATGAAAACTAATGAAAGATTTGCAACCAAAGATAAGGGAAACAACCCGGATGAAGCCACGGCCAAAGATAAACGCTGGATAAAAGAATCTAAAGATGGTGACCATGCCGTGGGGCTTCTGGGACATGCATCAGACGTCAATAAAAGCGAGGGAGATAGCACCAAATAAAAAAAAAAAATAAAGTCCGACAATTCTAAACCCAGCCTCTAGGTGGCGTATAATGCTTTGCATTTAAGTGAATTAAACGTGTTACCGGTTGACTACAGGCATGGTCGCAGTGTCTCGTGATAATGTTGATTCTAAAGCCACTGGTCCCCACACTGTAGGCTGGATCGTCCGAAGGATGAGGTGGCCAATGAAGAGATTTGTTTTCATCTCCTCGCTGACGTAGGGGAGTCAGTCTGATCTGCTGGCTTAGTGCAGGTCTTAGTGCAGGTCGTGTTTGTGTGTGATTGTGTTACTTTGTCAACACACAGTCAAATCACAACTAAAGTTAAGTTTTTATGTTTTAATGTTTGTTGAAAGCAAAAATCTGTCTCAGTGCGAATCCACCTTTACCCAATCCTGAAAAAACAAGCATTGAAAAGGCAATAGGTCTTGCCCTCGTTTAACTTAAAGCAATTCTGTTTGTAATTTAGGTGGCTTTTAGCTTTGCTTTTATTAGTGTTTTTCAAACATTCATGTACATAATATGTATGCATATATGTATGCATGCATTTATATAGATATGCAGATGTGTATATATATATATATGTTTATATATGTACGCATGTATACATATATAAATTCATATGCATATATATGTGTGTGCGTAGAGCGAGGTAGAGACTAGTAGAGAGAGAGGTACAGAGTGGAGAGTGAGTAGTAGAGAGTGAGTAGTAGAGAGTGATTAGTAGAGTGAGTGGTAGAGAATAGTAGAGTGAGTAGTAGAGAGTGAGTAGTAGAGAATAGTAGAGTGAGTGGTAGAGAATAGTAGAGTGAGTAGTAGAGAGAGAGTAGTAGAGTGAGTAGTAGAGAATAGTAGAGTGAGTAGTAGAGATTACTAATTACGAAACTCTTTTTCAAAAAAACATTCAAGCTCCCACTTGTGTCCTGCAGAGCCGAGTCACTGCCGGCGTTATCCTAGATTATACATTTTAGCACGAACATGGGTATGAAACGTGCCCCTATCTACCCGTTGCAAGACCCCTGGGCCTGCCTCTTCACCAGGCCTTAGCTGCCCACACTGCCACCAAAATATCCAATCTATTCACTCCGGAACCTACAGGTCGTCTCGCTAGTTAACATGCTACATTGAACAACCGACCCCTGGAGGCCACGCCTACTCTAGACGCCCAGCCCTCCGTGCGCCATCTTTGCAGGCCTGGGCTTTTCTGTGGCATAACACTGGTACTGGGACTGATGGTGTAACTGATTCCTTCAGTGGAAAGGAACCAAAACTTCAACTCCAAGATTAGAATAGGTAATCAAATGAAAGGTCAGGGCAGAAACAGGGCGTGCTGACCACTTGGCATCAGATGGCAGCCTTACACATGAACCATGCACACAACTGTATACATTAACACCACACTCCTGCCGCGCCTAAACCAATGTATACAACGCCATCTAATACAAGGCATGTCATTAACACCTGTGCACACAATACACCCACACCATGCCAAAAGTTTGCAATTTCAGACCTCATAATAGAAAGGCAAACTGAAGACCGTCCCTAGCTCGTAGACACTACATGAGTAGCAGATCGGCACTATAAAAATAGCACAGTAAACAAAGTAAGCTGGCAAGATGCATGACAGAGAAAGGTAACCCCAGTTCGCATCTTCTGCAGTGCGCCCTGTGGAAGAGAAGGGTGTGGACACTGCAGAGCTCGCTTTCACTATTGTTGTTAAGTTCGATTCAGTGGTAGAAGTAATAGGATACAGGCGCCTATAGGTAATTACACCAGATAATTACAGACCAATAAGACAAAAGCCTTATTAGTGATGGTGCTCCAGGGTTAGAGAGAACCACCTGCCTCACTAGGTTCTCTGGCAAAAGCAACAAGACATCATAAATTATAAACCCCAGCACACGTAAAATTCAGCTGGTAATTTCGGATGTTATTAGTACATAAAACACAAAAAAATCATCAATCTGTATGTTCTCCTTTTTTCCTCTTCCTTTTTATAGGTCTTCATGTTTTCAGTAAGTGAACAGTTCCCAAGCCAACATGTGTTTCGTCGCCTCAGTATGGTTGTACATGAGACTTATTCAGTGCTGAATAAATTCTCCTTATTTGATATTTTAAGTGCGGCAATAATTCCAAGCCGCACTACTCCTGTGACGTGAGGGGAAATCCTATTAAGGACTGCTGGGTGAGTCATTTGGAGTCCGGCGTGAGGCGGAGAGGTCGCGTATCGGCAGCACTTTTTCCATAGCCACAGAATTTGGATACTTACATTGCGGATAAATGGATGTTTTTGTTGGAAACTAGCCTAGCAGTCCTTAATAGGATTTCCCCTCATGCCACAGGAGTAGTGTGGCTTGGAATTATCGCGGCAGTGGCACCAGTACCCAGGGGTATTAGGGGTTCAGTGCACCCTAAATATGGCTGCATTTGACAACCTAAACCGGGGTAGATGGTCAGTTTTCCTGGACTGCATCAGGACCGGGTGCACAATGACCACTGGACTAATAACAAGATGGACTAGACGAACAAGCTGATAATATACCTACAGTGTCATGCCGCGGGTAAGCGATACAATCCTGCTGGGCGTGGCTAAAAGGAGACAGGGTGGCAACAAGCAGTGATTGACATGCCTTGCATGCAATCATTGCACTGCTTTCGGCATAACTTGTGACGCCAAACGACGCACACGAATCAAAGCTGAAGGCGGAGCTAGGGCGAGGCTTCTGAAATCGTATAGATTCCAAGAAGCCCCGTAAGACAAGAGCAGCGTATGCGCTGCTAACATCACAAGACCTAAACATTCTAAAAGCATCCCACAATAATCACAAACTGCTGCCAGAATGCCAGCTTGTCCATCTCGTCGGGACAGTGCATACAGGATCGGAGAGCAGGTCCGGATCTGGTGTTAATGGGTTACTGCAGCCAATCATAGGAGGTCTAACCAGAAACCTGTGCCAATTGGTTGAATGCATGTTTGCCTGCTTTCCTATTGAAATAAAATACAAAACTGTAATTCAAGACCATCTGTACATCACTTTATGTTTAACGGTGCACCACAATTCTTAAGTGCACATGCACTGATCTCAGAGTGAGACATTTATATGGCCACAGCAGAAACACTAATGTAACAGAAACGAACCGAATATGTTTAAAATGAAACTTTTACCTCATAAACAAGGTAGAGGAGCCTGTTCTCAAAGTGCTTCGGTAGAAAACTGTCTCGAAACCTGTCCACCCAAGTGCCAGGAGGGAAACGCTGCTCTTGTGGCAAGATTGCATCCAATGGCAAGAGGATTTACATATATTTACCCCCTCCCATCTGTAGCGAGACATAGAGAGAGAGATGGTAGGGGGTAAATATATGTAAATCCTCATGCCATTATATATTTAGTGTTTATAAACAGTCCTGGAACGCATTTGCGTAGGGTACAGCCATGTCTAGCATTCCTACGCATGCTTAACCGCTTCAGCACGGTGCAAATTCCTGCACTGTGCTGAACGTTCCATTGGGCTTATGGAACCATGATGGAACGGTTCCGTCATGAGCACAGGCCAACCGACGCTCATGACGGAACCGTTCCGTCATGAGCATGGAAGGGGTTAAAACTTCACGCTTTCTATAAAAGAAACACGAGTTTGAAAAGGCGAAGTATGTAAAATAGTAGTGTGAAAGAACAATATGTTAGAAATAGAAAAGCCTGAACAGGAAATGTCACAGCGTTCATAGCACAGTGGTGGAAAGCAAGGAACATCACAGTAGGGAGGCTTTTTAAGTAACCATCTTCCCCTGTAATAAGACACTTCCCGCACAGGGTGCGTAGTTCTCGTGGGAGCTATAAATAGGCAGTGAAACACGTACATTTGTTTGAACTCAAGACTGTTTTCTTAGGGATCCCTCATCTAGACCAGTTTGTAACCCAGGAGAACAGAAAATGCCAAAGTTTTGCATCCTGGGGGAGGAGCCAAGATGGCGACCGGAGCAGACGTGTAGGCTCCCGGCTCCACCAGCCCTTGAGCTCCGCACCGTCATCCTGTTTACTATCCTGATTTATTTTGGCGGCGGAACGTTTGTGAAGATGCGCTGATTCCGCCCGTATTTCCCCGAGCTCTCAGCCTGCCCGTGGGTCGGAGATATTTGCAAGACTGTTGGCGGCCCTGGACCCTCGTCTGTACTGCCGCTCGTCACCGGACCTCGGTGGAGCAATGGCGGCCGGGTTGCCCGTGTAGCGCTGAAGACTCGCAAGCGGCGCCATTTTCATGAGACGCTGTCCTGACTGTTCTGCCTGCTGTGAACTATCGTAAGCTGAGCTTGGAACGAGCTCGCTGGGGCGGGATGCTTCGGAGGTGCGGACCCTTTCTGCAGAGCCGAGTGTGTGCTGTGTGGGTCGCTCGGCGGCCGGACCCGGTGTAGGCTGCCTGCTTCCCTGTCCCTGCGCTCAGCTCAACACGAGACGGCTCCAGGCGACGGGTGCTTGCTTGAACGCACCCTGGTGGCATTTGAGACCTGGACTGGCTCTCGCTTGTGCCGCAGCTGCCTCATATCCTGTACCGGATCATCGGAACCATGGCTTTGCTGAAAGATCCGTGGCACAATGGAGGACGCCCATTATAGCCCACGGACTGTGCCACCCTGCCTGCGCCGTGTACCAGCTCGCATGCACCCTCTTGGGATGCGGGGACAGAGGAGCTGCAGCTACCATCATCATGTGAGTCTATTCTGGCCGCCCTGTGTGACTTTCGCCTAGCTATGCGCAGTAGTTTCCAGGTATTGGGTGCACAACTTGATAACATGGTGTCCCGTCCGGGACAGGAATGCGATGTCTGCTTCCAGGCAGGATTGGATTTGCCCCTGCCGTCTGGCGGCGATACAGTGTTTCTTAGTGATTGCAGTGACTGTGCTTACTGCTGATTCCATTGGCGCCCGCGGCCGGCCGCCCGCCCGCCAGACCCGCTTGTGCTACTTTGTTTCTCCCTCCTCCGGAGCCTGACTCATTGTTGCCTTTGCCATCACTATTGACTTGGAAACCGACAACGCAACCTCTGGCCCCCTCACAGGCTTCTTCACCGTGGCCTTCGCTTCTTTCCATGTGGCACCAATCTCCTCCAGATATCCCGGTGGATCTATGCCATGTGGACAAAGGACTTTGTGGTGACTATAGACGGCCATTTTGCGCTCCTGGTGGTCTTCCTTTTTTCATGCGGCCATTTTGTCTCTTTATGTCTGAGGGGGTGGGTTTCCCCAGGGGAGTGTATGCAGGGGTGCCTCCACGATCGGGTCAGGGCTAGGCTGCTTTTGTTTGCCATCGACTCACGGGCTGGCGGGGACGGGGTTGGAACAGTTCTGCATATGCTTCGTGCGCACACAGTGTAATGACTTTCTCCAACTGTATTTATATTGCCATTTGCTAATGTACTGATGCTTTGTAGGAGGAAGGTATATGGGTGGCTGGTGGGACCGGGAGCGTGTAGAATTGGCCCTCCCCGCGATTTTCCTGGGAGAAGTAGATTAGCTTGTCCTTTTCTCACTCCCTATGTCTCAAGTGTGAAACTTTTCTTTACAATTTTTAAACGTTTTTCTATCTTCTCTTTATTCTACTCTCGCTCTCCTCTCTTTTCTATATTTCGGGTTTTAAAGGGCGACAGGCACTATGCTGGGGGGGGGGGGGCAGGCCGTAGCCTCCGCATTGGTGTAGGGTGGGGGGGTAATTTACTATTTCTAATTAGTTCTATGGGCCTTTTTCTTCTTTTATGTTTCTGCGCTTTCCTTGCTTCGATTCTGGGTCCGGGTGTGGGGTTGACAGAGTGGGGGCGGCACTGAAGGGGTGCGTAATTGCTGATGTGACTATCCTGTTGTTGAATTGCACCGCCTCACTGCCTGGGATTTTACTTTCCATTGTTGTTATATAATGTTGCCGCTCTCCCGTGCTGTGCAGATACCGTGCGGACTCGAATCTCCTTGGTTCTTATTCTTCACTGACTTTTTCCTGATGAAACTACATAAAAACTTTAAAATTAACCTTCATTTCTCCTATCCCCTGGTGTCACGGGTCTCTCCAGTGTAATATCCATAAATCGTTGCTATTGTTGGCCGTTGATGCTAAGGGGGCGTAATGTTTGCACCAGTGCTTAAACGTGTCGTGGCCGGTCTGACGGTTGTAGGCCCGTATTTGTTCTTTTTATATGCACGAATAAAGGTTTTCAAAAATTTAATATAAAAAAAAAAAAAGTTTTGCATCCAGATACCCAAACCGGTAGTCACTGAGGACCGCCCTAGCGATAGAATGGTCAGGGAGTTTTGCATACACTTTTCCTCCAATCCCTCTGGTTCCCCTATTGATAGAGAAATTAAAGCAAACATCCTTGATGCTCATACTCACACTCCAATAGGCTATACAGGCATGGTTCTCTGACCTAGTGGAGCTAGTGCAGGGCAAAGGTATGCCCCTGCCACCACAACCAGACATGCCAAAAACACTCATCTCAGCAGCCTGGCTCCCAAAGACCTGGAGGTTAGAAACACACAACTTACGGAAGGAACTGCGAAATCCTGCAGGAAACTCGGCGACTTACCCCTCGCCAATGCTACTTCGGAAAGTGGAACTAGTTCAGACAGTGGTGCTCCAACAAAATTGATCCCAGAAACTAGACTGAGGAGGCCACGGCTCTAAAATATTTAACATTAATGGATGAGGGGCTCTCCTATTCCTCATTATAGGTACACTCAGCAGCAATTGTGGTATACACAAGAGGGTTCACAGGAAGGAGTTTGGTTTCCCCAAACATTTGTCAAAAGGTTCCTGGAATGGACATGTAGACTGGCACCTCCCAGAGCAGCCCGCACACCTGTGTGGAACATACACCTGGTGCTAACACAGCTCATGAAGCCACAAATGTTCCACCTGTGCACAGCGAAGGGCTGCAATTCCTGATTTGAAGACCACCTTCCTAGTAGCCATCACATCCTTATGGAGAGTGAACTCCATAACTCATAACCCAGGAACCATAACTTCAAATCCATAATAACCCAGATTTCCTATCCAATGTATAGTGCACTTCCACATGAATAAAACAATACCATTGCTAGGTTTTTTCCCAACAACCAAAGCCACAAGCAAAACTTGCGTTTCACACAATAGATGCAACCAGGGGGGCACTTTCTTCAAATGGAACTACTGCAAGAAGCAAAGCTGAAATGATGCACAGGTGTCACTCAACAGCAGGAGTGACCCTATTGGAGAGGACAAGAGCGCCCTGCACTCACCAAGGAAGAAAGTAGCAACCCCCCCCTTCATATGGCTCGATCAGCGACATATGCACAGCAGCAACATGGTCTCCTCCGTACATACACTACTGTTTGGACATTGAAATTAACAAAGAAGTACAGGTGGGACAAAGAGTACTTAAATACCTGTTCTCAAATGCTAACCTCCTGCAGGACGAGTGAATACAGCTGGATATCCCATGCACCGCAATTTAACCCAGAAAGATTCGCGCTGCAAAAACAAAATGGTTTCTTACTGTTGGAGTCGTTTTGCAGCATGAAAACTTTATGGCTTCTAGTGCGGCCCACCAACCTCAGTCATGAAAACTAATGAAAGATTTGCAACCAAAGATAAGGGAAACAACCCGGATGAAGCCACGGCCAAAGATAAACGCTGGATAAAAGAATCTGAAGATGGTGACCATGCCGTGGGGCTTCTGGGACATGCATCAGACGTCAATAAAAGCGGGGGAGATAGCACCAAATTAAAAAAAAATAAAGTCCGACAATTCTAAACCCAGCCTCTAGGTGGCGTATAATGCTTTGCATTTAAGTGAATTAAACGTGTTACCGGTTGACTGCAGGCATGGTCGCAGTGTCTCGTGATAATGTTGATTCTAAAGCCACTGGTCCCCACACTGTAGGCTGGATCGTCCGAAGGTTGAGGTGGCCAATGAAGAGATTCGTTTTCATCTCCTCGCTGACGTAGGGGAGTCAGTCTGATCTGCTGGCTTAGTGCAGGTCGTGTTTGTGTGTGATTGTGTTACTTTGTCAACACACAGTCAAATCACAACTAAAGTTAAGTTTTTATGTTTTAATGTTTGTTGAAAGCAAAAATCTGTCTCAGTGCGAATCCACCTTTACCCAATCCTGAAAAAACAAGCATTGAAAAGGCAATAGGTCTTGCCCTCGTTTAACTTAAAGCAATTCTGTTTGTAATTTAGGTGGCTTTTAGCTTTGCTTTTATTAGTGTTTTTCAAACATTCATGTACATAATATGTATGCATATATGTATGCATGCATTTATATAGATATGCAGATGTGTATATATATATGTTTATATATGTACGCATGTATACATATATAAATTCATATGCATATATATGTGTGTGCGTAGAGCGAGGTAGAGACTAGTAGAGAGAGAGGTACAGAGTGGAGAGTGAGTAGTGGAGAGTGAGTAGTAGAGAGTGAGTAGTAGAGAGTGATTAGTAGAGTGAGTGGTAGAGAATAGTAGAGTGAGTAGTAGAGAGAGAGTAGTAGAGAATAGTAGAGAGAGTAGTAGAGAATAGTAGAGTGAGTAGTAGAGAATAGTAGAGTGAGTAGTAGAGAGAGAGTAGGAGAGAGTGAGTAGTAAAGATTACTAATTACGAAACTCTTTTTCAAAAAAACATTCAAGCTCCCACTTGTGTCCTGCAGAGCCGAGTCATTGCCGGTGTTATCCTAGATTATACATTTTAGCACGAACATGGGTATGAAACGTGCCCCTATCTACCCGCTGCAAGACCCCTGGGCCTGCCTCTTCACCAGGCCTTAGCTGCCCACACTGCCACCAAAATATCCAATCTATTCACTCCGGAACCTACAGGTCGTCTCGCTAGTTAACATGCTACACTGAACAACCGACCCCTGGAGGCCACGCCTACTCTAGACGCCCAGCCCTCCGTGCGCCATCTTTGCAGGCCTGGGCTTTTCTGTGGCATAACACTGGTATTGCGACTGATGGTGTAACTGGTTCCTTCAGTGGAAAGGAACCAAAACTTCAACTCAAAGATTAGAATAGGTTATCAAATGAAAGGTCAGGGCAGAAACAGGGCGTGCTGCTGACCACTTGGCATCAGATGGCAGCCTTACACATGAACCATGCACACAACTGTATACATTAACACCACACTCCTGCCGCGCCTAAACCAATGTATACAACGCCATCTAATACAAGGCATGTCATTAACATCTGTGCACACAATACACCCAGACCATGCCAAAAGTTTGCAATTTCAGACCTCATAATAGAAAGGCAAACTGAAGACCGTCCCTAGCTCGTAGACACTACATGAGTAGCAGATCGGCACTATAAAAATAGCACAGTAAACAAAGTAAGCTGGCAAGATGCATGACCGAGAAAGGTAACCCCAGTTCGCATCCTCAGCAGTGCGCCCTGTGGAAGAGAAGGGTGTGGACACTGCAGAGCTCGCTTTCACTATTGTTGTTAAGTTCGATTCAGTGGTAGAAGTAATAGGATACAGGCGCCTATAGGTAATTACACCAGATAATTACAGACCAATAAGACAAAAGCCTTATTAGTGATGGTGCTCCAGGGTTAGAGAGAACCACCTGCCTCACTAGGTTCTCTGGCAAAAGCAACAAGACATCATAAATTATAAACCCCAGCACACGTAAAATTCAGCTGGTAATTTCGGATGTTATCAGTACATAAAACACAAAAAAATCATCAATCTGTATGTTCTCCTTTTTTCCTCTTCCTTTTTATAGGTCTTCATGTTTTCAGTAAGTGAACAGTTCCCAAGCCAACATGTGTTTCGTCGCCTCATCATGGTTGTACATGAGACTTGTTCAGTGCTGAATAAATTCTATTTATTTGATATTTTAAGTGCGGCAATAATTTTAAGCCGCACTACTCCTGTGACGTGAGGGGAAATCCTATTAAGGACTGCTGGGTGAGTCATTTGGAGTCCGGCGTGAGGCGGAGAGGTCGCGTATCGGCAGCACTTTTTCCATAGCCACAGAATTTGGATACTTACATTGCGGATAAATGGATGTTTTTGTTGGAAACTAGCCTAGCAGTCCTTAATAGGATTTCCTCTCATGCCACAGGAGTAGTGTGGCTTGGAATTATCGCGGCAGTGGCACCAGTACCCAGGGGCATTAGGGGTTCAGTGCACCCTAAATATGGCTGCATTTGACAACCTAAACCGAGGTAGATGGTCAGTTTTCCTGGACTGCATCAGGACCGGGTGCACAATGACCACTGGACTAATAACAAGATGGACTAGACGAACAAGCTGATAATATACCTACAGTGTCATGCCGCGGGTAAGCGATCCAATCCTGCTGGGCGTGGCTAAAAGGAGACAGGGTGGCAACAAGCAGTGATTGACATGCCTTGCATGCAATCATTGCACTGCTTTCGGCATAACTTGTGACGCCAAACGACACACGAATCAAAGCTGAAGGCGGAGCTAGGACGAGGCTTCTGAAATCGTATAGATTCCAAGAAGCCCCGTAAGACAAGAGCAGCGTATGCGCTGCTAACATCACAAGACCTAAACATTCTAAAAGCATCCCACAATAATCACAAACTCCTGCCAGAATGCCAGCTTGTCCATCTCGTCGGGACAGTGCATACAGGATCGGAGAGCAGGTCCGGATCTGGTGTTAATGGGTTACTGCAGCCAATCATAGGAGGTCTAACCAGAAACCTGTGCCAATTGGTTGAATGCATGTTTGCCTGCTTTCCTATTGAAATAAAATACAAAACTGTAATTCAAGACCATCTGTACATCACTATACGTTTAACGGTGCACCACAATTCTTAAGTGCACATGCACTGATCTCAGAGTGAGACATTTATATGGCCACAGCAGAAACACTAATGTAACAGAAACGAACCGAATATGTTTAAAATGAAACTTTTACCTCATAAACAAGGTAGAGGAGCCTGTTCTCAAAGTGCTTCGGTAGAAGACTGTCTCGAAACCTGTCCACCCAAGTGCCAGGAGGGAAACACTGCTCTTGTGACAAGATTGCATCCAATGGCATGAGGATTTACATATATTTACCCCCTCCCATCTGTAGAGAGACATAGAGAGAGAGATGGTAGGGGGTAAATATATGTAAATCCTCATGCCATTGGGTGCAATCTTGCCACAAGAGTTTTCACTGGATCCAAATGGGCTCCAGTGTTTTGGCACCTTAGGTAGTGGGGTGTAGCTATCGTAACCTTGAAGGGCATCAATACTTGGATGTACACATTAAATGCACAAAGAGAATAGATGTGCTACCAACTAGACCACCACTGCCATCTGTAAATATTGTCACGACTATCCTTCTACACATCCACCCGTCAACTACGATCATCCAATCAAGCCCTCGCCGCAATTCCGCGCATCCATAGATCCACCATGGGAGGAAGATCCTTCTCCTAGTTAGCGGCCAAGACTTGGAATTCTCTCCCCACTCGCCTCCGTCTTACACAGAGCCACCTCTCCTTCAGAAAACAGTTAAACACCTGGCTTTTCGATAAGTAATGCACCGTTCATTCCCTCAAGCGCCTTGAGACCCTCTGGGTGAGTAGTGCGCTATACAAATTCCTGAACTTGAACACTCTGTTGCCCTGTCTAACAGTCCCACCATGCTTGATGGACTTGCTAGTGTACTTGAGAGCAGTAAGAGATTCCACTGCTTTACTGACAGCCACCGCTTCTGAGACACCTCCCTCTTGCTTTTTCATCTCAAGTTCATGCATGCAAGAAGCAGACTGTTCTAAAACCGTAGCCATGTCAATGGCTTCCCTCAACATTGGGTTTTTGGCTGCTCATAGCTGTTCCTGGATTTTCTTCTCTCTGCACTGAACTATTACCTGATCTCTTAATAGCTTGTCGGTCATAGCTTGTATTTCGCGGACAGCTCATGCAATCTTGAAACAAACTCATTAACTGACGCATCTACTCTTTTTGGTTGGGTTTAAGACTTGTAGCGTTCCATGACTACGTTTTCTTCCTTTGCAAACCTAACCTCCAATCTATGTTTAGCCTCATCAAAAACACCTAGCAATGGTTGTCCACTTAGTTCTGTAGCTTGAAGCACAAACCAAAAGACTCGTTGACCTTCACTACCTAGAACACTTAACAACAACGCCTTTTTTCTAGACAGATGAAAGTCCTGACCATCTAAAGCCACCAAGTAGTTGTTAAACAGTATGATCCAATCCTCCCACAGAACTAGTGGTGAACCTAGGTGGGGTAACAAAAAAAGGAGGTGGTGTTCCAGACAAATGTGCTATGTTAGCTACTGATGTACTGACACTAAGAGGGCTTTCAGAAGCTTCACCCATTGTCACATTAATCAAAACTAGTGATAACATGTAAATTTAAAGGGGCTAAGTGAGAACAACCCTAATAAAATACCACAACCTACAGAAACAGATCGAATGAAAATGTATGTAACACAATAAAGATGGAATAAAGAACAGCTAGGAGGCAACAAAGCTACCTACTTCTAGAAACTGCCCTATTAACACAAAATTACCAATGGTGCGCGTAGCACTGTAACAGGATGACACGCAAACAGTGTGGGCGCCACTGAAAATGTTAGTGAGTAACTAAATAATGTTGTTGAAGACTCATAACAAACTTTGTTTTGTTTTTTTAGATAGTGTAGGTATGCGTATCACCACAAGGCAATGAGACACAAAAGGTGTTAAAAAGTAAAGAAAAAACAAAAACAAAATAAACCCTAACAATGAGTGGGCACAGATAAGAATGAAAAAGGCTGAGCGGGGGAGGAGCTACGACACTAACCAAGATGGCCGCATAGTCTCCCGGCTCCGCCGACCTCAGTCTTTCGGCCTATTATCCTGTCGACTATCCTGGTTACCCGCACCGGATCCGTGTGTGTGATTTGACCTGCTTTCCAGTGGTGCAATCCTGGAGTTTCTCCGCCGTTGTGGAGCGGAGATACATCGATGGTCGTCCGAGGCCTAACCCAACGGGGAAGCCGGGTCTCGAGTGCGGGCTCTGCCGGGTCCGGGTTGAACAACAACGGACTGCTGAACGTGGTCGGGTCCGCTCTCTGGAGCATTCGGACTTTTGATTGGTCTGCTACCACCAATTGCCTGGTGCTCTACAATAGGTGAGGCGACGAGTGACGCACGGCGATGTGTTGCGGGGGTCCCTGACCGGTGTTCGACATTCGCATCGTCGACCCTCCCGGGTCGGTACCTCGCTGCGTATTATTGCTTGTTACACATCAGTCCCTCATGGCTTACTCCTGCTCCGTCTAATTTTGCCCCGGAGAAGGCGCCACTCCGTGGGTACTACCATGTTGGAGGAAGAAAAGCAGCTAGCGGAGCAGGCTCGAACTGGCCTGTCACTGCGAACGGTGCTGGAGGCACTTATGGCCCTCAAGGGAACCATTGCAGCCCGGACTTGCAGCTTGCTGTCTGAGACGGATAGACTCATAGACCAGAGAGCGGATCCTGACTCGACACCCGCGTCCCGACAACCAGCTTGCATTTCAATTTATGCCTCGGAGACTTGTATTGACCCGGCGCTGGAAGCAGGGTTTGCTCCTACTATATTTGACCTATCCGACTGTACTGTGCCCGATTACCCTGTGGAGCCGTTGGAACCCCAGATTGTGTATCCTGTGGGACACTTGTAAGATATCCCCATTCTGGAACTTTCCATTCCTTATCCTTTGTTGTTTTGGATTTTGTCGACTCCCCTCCCCTGTCGGGCTTACAAGATGGCGGATGGGGTAATGCTTAGCTTCGGAGGCGGGGAGTGGCATCTTTGGCACCGACTTTCCACATCGAGAACTGTCGCACTTTTCTTCTCTGTTTGCCCCTGTTCTTTGGACTCTTGCAGTGCTTCGTGGAAAAGACTTTCTTTAATTAATGATTTCTGTGCATTTAATAGGCGGGGCCAGGGTTGGTACTGTTATCTGGGTCTCTCATTGTCGTATAGGTTTACCGGGATTGTTTATCTGATCTAACGGAGTGCAGGGCGGGGTTGGTCTTGGCGGAGGGAGGAGACCGGGAGTCCGTACAACATGCCCTCCTCCGATTTCCCCTCACTGGGTGGGGTTCTTTGTCTTTTCTTTCTTTCTCATCTTCTATATTTCGGGTTCTCTTACTGGGCGACAGGCACGCTGCGAGGGGGGTGGCCGTAGTCATTAGCAGGGGTGCAGGGTGGGGGGGTGTGGGGATGGGTGTTCGTTTTTATTTTTTGTTCTATGGCCTCTTTCTTCCTTCTCTTCCCCTTCTTTTCCTCTCTTTTCTTCTCCCGGGTTAGTATAGTGGGTTCGGTTTCACACATCCTGATCTCTATATTTGTACCTTGATTGTTTGAGGTTTTGGCGTTCTGGGGCGGACATTAGTGATGGAGTCGACGATCACAATGCACTAGTTTATCCTGATGACTTACGTCTTACCTCCGTTGACTTAGTTAATAGCGAGTTTCTCTTGGATATGTTGTTTTTTTTCTCGCCCCCACTTTGTGATCCGAGACGCTGTGCCACACCTGACTCTCTCTACTTATTATTTTAAAATGAAAACCTCTTATCCTGTGTCTAACTTGAATTACCTTTGCAACCGATGCACATTGTGGATTAAGATCCTATGATTAGCGGCCAGCCCTGGGGGTTGTAGGCCCTTGTTTGTATTTGGTTGCAAATGTTAAATAAAGGTTTTCAACAAAAAAAAAGAAAAAGGGTGAGCGGATCACTGAAGAAGCGATGACACGCTTTAGGTGTGCTATCACCAAGAGAGAGTCAACTGTGATCCGTCGCGTGGTGAGTCTCCTCAGCGCGTCCCGCTTGACTACCCTGCTGCACTTGCCATAAAGCTTCTGTTCAGGCAGCTTAAGTTCTGACAATCTCAAGTTGGTGGCACGTTGACGTAAGAAGTCGGTGGACCGCTGGAGTGCGAACCTCACTGAAAGCCTGAATCTTCTGGCACACCCAAGATGGCGGTACGTTGGCGTATGACATTGATGGACAGCAGCGGTGTGGACCGCACAGACCGCTTCGTGGAAACAGCGGGATACCGTAGGCTGCCAAAGATGCTGAAACCAGCTCGTAGTCAACGTGGAGTGGTGTAAATGTAGTCAGTTACACCAGCAACCACTCCGATGCCTAGACAGAACCGCGGAATGCCCCTCGTACAACAAAACAAATCTGCTCCAACAATTCTCAAGTCCACACGTGAATCCGCTCCGGGTCGGCTCCTCAGATGGTGACGACTGGCCAAATCTTCACCATAAAATGTGGTAAATGACTGGACAGATGGCGGGCTATATCAAGGTAAGTGGTTTATTGCTATGCCATCTGAAACAACCCGGTCCCTTCCTGGCCAGAAGTTAACTGACCAGAATGGAACCCTTTGAACAATAGCCGTCAAGTGAAACTCAGAGACAAAGAGATTCCACATGCGGCAATAAACAAGCATAGGTTAATCACAACATGTTTTCCCAGAAAATAGGTTTCTTTGCCTCCAAAGGAGGAAATGAACGCAGTTTGTAGAGGTCTTGGTAAAATGTAGCAAAGACCTGGGCAATCATCTGCAGCTCCTCTTGACGATTGCCAGTCAGGTCTCTAATGGCAGACATTCTGAGTCGCTAGCCAGTACAGCAAGTTACCAGACTTGCTTGCTACTTCATAGACTCATTGGGTTGAGGCCCTTCAGCACCATTTTGCCTCCTTGAGAGAAATATGCTGCAGCTCAGTTTGTACAAGCACCAATAAACGCTGTGTCTCCCCTGTGTCAGATTGCCGGGATCGGCATTACAGACTAATTATCTTATTCTCAAGGTCGGTCACCCACTCCTGCTTCAATGACTCTTGTCGTCATACATATCCTTTAATCAGTCCTCTCATGGAGGGCTTGCACGATGCCCTTAGCGTCGCCCGTGATGACGCAGAGCAGTCATTGGACTGAAAAAAGGCCTGGAGCTCTTCTTCTATCAAGGAGGCAGAGTTAGGTGCCTTCAAGTATCATGCACTGAGTCGCCAGATGGGTCGCAGAGTCGGAGGGTGGATGCCCCACTCCGCCAGGAGTATACTGCGCCGGAGAATTCGGACAGAGCGCAGTGCAAAAGAGATCCATCACCGGTACCCACAACAAGTCAGTCCAGGCTTCTGTATTGTGGGCTGCAGATTGGTGTGTGTATGCCCGCAACGATGGGCGCCAGGAACATCGCATAGGCCCATGGTGTTGGCCAACTCAACAGACACACCGAACAAACCCTCCGACCATGCCGGGAGTCAGAAGAGGATTGGGAATGGCATCAAAATCTCCTCCCCCCAAGGGTAGTTACCGGGGGGAAGTGTCCCCATCAGAGCTCGAAGTGTTTGGCGGGTACGCTGCTGCAGGTGCGGAGGGGGGTAAAAAGTGACAAAGTTACACTGTCTGGCAGCCATGCGGCCCTTGCTTCCAATGTGCCTCCCCTGAGGGCCCCATGCACTTTAATTACTGACAACGGAAGCGACCTTTACCAGGGAAGGGCTACCCCTCTGGAGACACTAGTAAGGCCTGAGTGAGGAACCCGGTCGTACCCAAATCGACCAAGGAAGGGGCAATGAGTGCCCAACAGTTGGGTTTCTTGCAAAAGGAATACATTTGGCTTGTACAGTTTGATGTATCGCAGTACGTCTGATCTCTTGATGCGGTCTAGAAGACTGGTAGTATTCTAAGAGAGTTTCGAGATCATGTGGGAAGACGGTGCTGTGGTATTGGAGCAGTTAGGAACTCACTCACGGCAGGAGCTACCTACGGACGGAAGCCCAAAATACACACCTGAAAGCCTATATCACTGCACTGAAGGGCTCGCTGAATGAAAACCTGAAAAGAAAAGTCCTACTTCACACAAAAGGACAATCCCCTCAGAACCAAAGAACATCCCTCCCCCCAGCTGCCCTACCCCAATGCTTCTTCCCACGAAGCATCCATGTCCCTCAAACAAAGCTTATTGAGTCAAAGAAAAACACTAGAAGAGTAACTCAAGGGGAAATCAGACTGCAGTGTTCACAAGACAGATACTATGACTCCTGTCAGACAGCCCTTGGTTTCCGGGATCGCTTCTTTCCAAACCTCCGTGCCGATAGTAGTTACAGAGATCCTCACCCCATTGGCCTTCCTCGTCTAGGGGTCGCAGCGTTCGCTTCTCTGTGGCCTATTCCCAGGTCTGTTCCAGGGTGTAAAGGAAATAGGTGGGGGGCTGGAAAAAGACCTTGAGGCGGGCTAGGAAGAGAAGCATGTATAAAAAATTGAGGGCACAAAGTTTCTGCGTCACTTTCTCGAAGGATCGTCACCTCTGCTATACCACTTTAGTATTATCTGTAAAAATCATCACTATTGAGGTCTGAAGGCAGAGATCTAGGTGGTTTCGGGCCTCACACAGGATTATTTCGCTCTCACGGAAGGTCAGGATCCTCAATATCATCAGTCAGACTTGGGAGCAAGAGACCGATATGCTCTTTCAATGACAAACATTTTAGAGAGCTTATCTGCAGGGACCCAGGATCGGAAACATGTTTCAAGGGTTTGCCGCCACAGCTGAGCTCTCGAGGCTCTCAGGGAGGCTCACTAGGCACAGGTTGTTATGCCGCAAATGGTTCTCAGTGTCGAGTGTTGCGGCTGAGGCCATTAGCTTGGACACTTGGCGTTTAAGTATGGTCACTTAGTCTTCGGTCGTAGAGATTCGTGTCTCCGTTTTAGTCACTCTGTCAGCCACATTGTGCAGGTCCTGCCTTAACTGTGAGAGTTTTATCTGGATGCCATCAACCTTGGTCTCCACGGCTTCTTGCGAGTCCTGGATCGCCTTGAGGATAGTGTTTAGGTCTGGTGTAGATTGAAGAGCAGTCAGGAGTCCTGGGCTTACTGCAGCGTCTACAGTGTTGAACATGGGAAAAGTAAACTGATCCATTTTTGTTTGGGCCGATGTGGGTTGGGAGATTTACAGCGCCCCATTATCGGTTGGCACCCAGCAGCAGGGAAGTACGTCAGGGACAAGCCCGCTTGCCACAGGGCAGCACGAGCAGCCCACCTGTAAGGGGGAGGGGGGGGGGGTTCCTCCTTCTCTCTACCCTAGAACAGTCCTATTGCAGGAGTTGGGCATCGGGCCGGGAAGCCAGTTCACCACAGCATGAATGGGGTTCAGCGCCTCGACTCGCTTGTCCTGAGGCAGCACGTGCTGTCGGAGTACCCAGCACAGGTTCCACTAGGCAGACTTCCCCGGGAGTTCGGGCACAACTCAGGAAAAATTTGTAAAGTGGTAGTGGTTTCAATGGCCTCCAGGCTGCAGGCGATCCAGGAGTCTAGTATTAGGGACACTGTTTCATAGGAAGTATCCGATTAAATGTGCAGGGCCTAGACGTAGCCCGTTGCGTCGAATTGGTGCATGGAAAATATGGCAGGGCGCAGCGGCACAGTCAAAAGAAGGCTACATTCACCATTGACAAAGGGAAAGTTAGACAAGGGGTGGCAGGCATTCTCTCGCGGGTTAACAGCGATCAGCTTCTCAGGACAGAACTTGGGCACTTGCCCTCCGGAAGTGGCGTCTCATAGAGGCCTTCCAATGTACTCCATGGTCAAACTGCCTTTTCAATGAGTCCTCCCACCCGGGAAGAAGAATGCCCATTCTCCTGTCTCCCCTCGTGGCCCCCGGGTGCCGCCAACGTGCACTATGTCGTAGTGTGTGTTTTGTGGGTAGGTCAATTATTAATGGTCACACAGCTACCAGCACCATGTACTGCGGAACCGAAGAACCTGACGAAGGTCCTGTGTAGTGTTTTCTCTCTGGTGGGGGCTATCTCATTAAGTGTGGGGGAAGGGGAGAGCAGAAGGGACGGGGCATCTCGATCACTCCCCCCACCAGGTCATGGTGTAGCAGGAAAAGACCCTCTTGGCAGACCCCAGGCGCCAGGACCAGGTGTGTTCCAGCTTCCTAGATGCAAATATTCCTCCTCTGCCTACCACACGAGCGGTCTCAGAGCCTGCGATGTCCGTCGCAGCCGACTCCTGTGCGGTAAGGCCTGGTCTGCTTCAAGCTCCAGTCACCAATGTCAGTGGGCTAGGGCGCGGCCCATCTGGTAGCTCTAGCTCACTCCCCAGTACGTCCAGCCACTCGCCTTCCTGAAGTATGGGCCCGGTGCACCTCTAGGGACCATGGGGCCTCCACGTCCCCGGGGTAGCCAACATCTTGGGTTGAGTTTAGTTCCCCAGCAGGAGTGGCAGCTCCTCCTGCTAAGGCGTGTTGCAGGGAATCTGCTCCTACACAGACCTGTGCACAGAGACCCAGGACCTCAGTGAATTGTGGTGTACCAAACAACACACCTCAGTACCTAGAAACCCTAACCGACTAGCATCAGTGTCACATTGGCCTTCGTCCTATAGCAAAGGAACCAATGATTAGACAACCCAGAACATGCGACTTAGGAATGGTGAGAAGCAAGAACACTCTATTGTTTGTTATTCTCATACACGTTCACAACAGGAGTAAAAAAGAGACACAGGAAGGGTTAAAATATTTATTTTTAACGACATGCTTTAGGATGCAGTATCTTTGCTAACATAAGCAGACATATGATTAGAAATAATATGCTCAGCATTGTTACAATTCCATAAAACACAAAAGGAAAAATCACATTACAATGATGGTGAAAACAGGTCTTATAGCGCCTAGTAGATCCCCCTCCCTAGATAGGAACTAGGTCTTATAAAATATAGAAGGTCTCTTAGGCTATGTGTGGGACCCCATACCTCTAAGATCAGCAAGAGTGAATCACATCAGGATCTGCAAAAGCGCTCTGTCTCTCTGGAAACATTCTTCCAAGTGCCTGAAATCATGCCTAGAGTGCAATATTTAAAGGCGCCAGAATCTCCGTTGGCTGCAGCTGCATGTATGCTATGACTAAAACGTGAGCCGATCAGCCCGAACAGCTGCAGTGTTATGATAACCTTGGAGGCTTTAGCACTCACTGTGCAGGCTAGGGTCGCGATGTAAGTCTAGGGATGCCGAAAACAAGCCATTCTCATGTGAAGATATTAACGCAGCCTAACTTACAACAACAGCTATATGGAGTGTTGTGTGCAAAAAGCAGCAAAAGGTAAAAAGGCGTTTAAACTTCTACTAAGCCTATGCTAACATTGCAATGTGCGCAAACAAGGCCCATCCCTCACTACGGGCGGAGAAGCGTCGCTCCTCTGCTTTTCAGCAGTGTAAGGAAAAACAAAAAGATGATAACTGAAAGTTATTATCATTTTATTTTTTTCCTGTTGGTGGATTCGGCAGCGTTGCCAGGCAGTGCGAGGCGGGGCTGGGAAGGAGTGTTTTTAAAACTCCCTAAGTGCGCATGAATGTCTGACTGGCCCTCTCGGGCCCGCCAGACATTCATGCACACTTTCCTTGTTCTCAACACAGGCTGCATTACAGCCTCCGTGGAGAACATGCCCAGGCCCCCATTCCCTGGCTGATTACTCAGACCAATCACAATGCTGCATTGCAACGTTGTCATTGGTCAGGTATGTCTAGGTGCTTACCAATCACAAAGCTGCAATGCAGCGTTGATTGGCTCAGGGAAGCCTCAGCCTGGGTGCTTCCTGTTAATCCGGCCGGCGAAACAAGGAGGACCCATCGAAGAAGACGTGGTGAGGAGGTGAGTTACATTTTATTTTTTAATTACCCCCTTCCCAACTACCCCGCCGCACCACCCCCAATCTGTGCTGGCTGCCACTAACCTGCGGGCTCACAGGTGCAGGCCCAATATCCTTTCCGCTACCTCCAGAGCCCAGACGGCAGAAACAGGGGACACCCTTCTCACCGCGGAGCCAGTGGGGTTGGTTACAGTAGGTGCTGTCAGGCAGGATGAAAGGCAATTGGGATCGGGTGGTGGGAGGCTCGCTAAAGCTCGACCGCCATCTTGGCCTCCTTGGCCACACCCCCTGTAGTAGATAGCTTTAATAATTTGGGAAGAGGGGTTGGCCTAACGGCAAGGGCAGTCGACCTCTAATCTGGGGAACCAGGTTCGAGTTTCGGCAAAGACACGCAATATACTGTGATTCTGTGCAAATCACGTATTTATTTATTTAAAGAGTTTTATATAGCGCTACCTTGACCCGTAGGTATCAGAGCGCTTTACATAAGGTCAGCAAAGTTACAATAATAATAACAATTACACGTTACATCAAATATATGAGACACATTAACACAAGATAAGGAGAGACCAGTAAAGAGGGAAAGGGGAAAGGGGGAGTGAGAAGGGAGAGGACGAGGGGGAAGACTGAATAAGAGACAGAAGTAAAGTCAGCCCAAAGAACGAATGGGTAGGTGACGGCCAGGGAGGTAGTCCAAGGCCAGTCTCCCCTATAGCTCTCAAGGAAGCTCCAACGGGTATCGGTCAGACAGGTGGATAGAAAGGAGACAAGGCAAAAGCAGAACGGTAGAAATACGATGAGGGGAGGGTGGGCGAGACGGGGAGAAACTGTGCCCAAGGTCCGGGTGGGCAGGTGACTGGCAGGGGGTAAACCAAGTCCGACCTCCTCATTACCTGAACAGAGCAGCTCCACTGGGCGTCGGACATAATGCTCAGACTCCGCTGTCAGGAAAGAGGTCATGTGTACTCCGGGATTGTCAGAGTAGTGCGGGGGGAGCCATGGTCCGAAAGAATTCTAGAAGTCCTATTGAGGCCAGGCACAGTCCTGAAAGGGTTGAGTAAGTAAAAGTTCAGCAAGGGGGAAGAAGTCACCGTTGTCGGCCATGTTTGGGTCAGGCATTCTGGGACACTTTTCCAAACCGAGAGTGTGCCGAGTACTGCAGAGCTTTCTAGGGAGGGAAGGGTCAGACTCCCATTAGTTCTTAAACGGACACAAGATCTCCCCAGGTGTCCCTAGGCGCTCGAGGCGTAGCGCAGACCCTGAAAGCGCGCTGGGCCACATCTCCCATTACGGGGGGCAGTGCAGTGGGAGCTGCCATTTTCCCTCACTGCCATCGGTGATCCCCCCCCCCCCCCCAAGGAATCACTGCAGGGTGATATTGTATCTCCGACTGTTTCCTGTATTAGGGTCTGTGCAGGGAAATCTCCTATCGACTGCAGTCTGCGCCAGCCGTCCAAAAGGCTGGCCAAGACTGCAGTCGATAAGAGATTTCCCCGTGCCTAATAAAAATTAATGAGTCCTCATGTAACTCAACTGGTGCTCATGTAAAGCGCTCCGATACCTTCGCGTCAAGTTCGTGCTATATAAAACTCCATTTAAAAAAAGAAATAAGATTAACTTCACAGAGATGGTGTTGTCATTCGCAGACAGTAAAGGAACCCAACTTAATTTTGAAACAAGTTTTGGACAAATTCGGTACAGCAGGTCATAGGTGCATGAATAATGAGTGGAGCTGCTTGCAGGTGCACCTATGCACTAACATTATAGGGGTTCTAAACAAATGCCGGTGTTATTGAATGAGCAAGTGAACCAAAAACTTTAAATGAGGGGGTAGGTGTATGTGGCAGTGTAGGAACTGGATGAGATGGCAGAAATTAGTTCAAAATGTGGTTTAATGACAACGTATGATTTAATATTCTTAATTAGCAGCATAATGTGGTTCCATTTATATTAAATATTAGTTATTCAATAGAGACATTTATATATCGGAGTGGTTTTACCCAATAAATGTGTATTGGGTTGTTTTGCCACCCTAATTCAAAACCTGCCTGTAATCAGATTCTGCAATTAAAATTCTCACACAAGAAGGTTGGGACTGGTTATTTCAAAATTGAGCGGGCCATACTGGGTTGGCTTGGTCAAAAGAAATTATTTGATACAATCTAAGAGACAGAGGTGGACAGGATAGGTTTGCTAATATTGGCTAGCCTCTACTGCCACGCCTGCTTTGCTTCCTAAGTTGAGATTGTTGTATGATTTGATGCGATGGCTCTCATGAAATGAACTATCAATGTTTATGAGCCATTTTCTCCTCGATGTGGACCCTTCTAATCCTAGAATAATTCTGTTCTGTTATAAATTAATGCGGGTACCTTCTTGTTTTAATTTTAAGAAAGGAAAGGGAGTGTGTTGTAGTACAGTCTTGCTAGCATAACATGATGTAGAATGTGATGACTCTTTTGAGTCTATCTGTTGTCATGGGCCTATCCTGCAAGACCTGTTTGACTGCTGGTTGGTTTAGAAACAGATTTTCACCTTCTTTTATCTGCGCTACAATAATCTTTTACCTGATGACTGCTTTCTTCTCTACAAATACCAAGGGCAGAACATTTGTCCCTCCGATTGATTCCTACTCTCCTGGCAATACACATGTAGCCTGTTCAGAGGTAAATTTAATCCAGTCAAGGACATTGCATGGGTCTTTATCTCTCTATCTATCTATATCTATCTATATCTATCTAGCTATGTAGATCTATCTAGCTATATAGATCTATGAAGCTATATAGATCTATCTAGCTATATAGATCTATCTAGCTATATAGATCTATCTAGCTATATAGATCTATCTAGCTATACAGATTTATCTATCTAGCTATACAGATATATATATATCAAACCAAAAGTTGCCTGCTAAGACGGAGCCACACTCAGGTAGGTTTTCAAAGCCTGCTTTTAATGAAGGGGAACAGTGTTCAGTCATAACAGGATCGCCTCGTAAAACAAGTCTTGCCAATGCCCGACGCGTTTCATGCTTGTTAGCATTTCCTCAGGGGCTGCTGGATGCTTAATGAATGCAAAGAACGGCAATTTCTTAGGCACCCTTTATCAGGAATTCACTCTCTCCGCCCTCCTGGTCATGGCCACATGCGTGGCCTGATGGTAGCTGTAGTGCCCGAGTGTTCCTCTAGTGAGGCTCCGTCTTAGCAGTCAACTTTTAGTAGTATATATATGAGAGAGAGAGAGCTCTACAGGCCTATAACTATACAGATCTATCTATCTAGATATTTCTATCTAGATTTATCTATTTAGATATCTAGATCTATCTAGATTCATCTAGATATCTAGATATATCTAGATTTATCTATTTAGATATCTATCTAGATCTATCTATCTAGATCTATCTATCTAGATCTATCTATCTAGTTAGATCTATTTATCTATCTGGATCTATCTATTTAGATAGATCTAGCTATATATGTATCCATTTAGATCTATCTTTCCCAACATTTCAGACGTGCTCCAAGAAGGTTGCAGATTTGGGCCTCTTATTTCACCAGGAAGGGGAAAAACATGCAGACTTGGACCTCGTATTCCTGAGTCCGCGTGTTATTTTGGTGAGAATCAAAAAGAGCTAGCTGTACTAGTAAAGCTCATGTAGTGTGTGTCAGAAAAACATATTAGTTTTTATGAAGGCCCTCATCCACCAACATAGTTGGTGGCATGCTTCATCATTGAGCCCCACCCAAGGCACCGAGTGTGCCTCGCGTGTGCTGCGACGTCTGTTTACAGCGGAGAGGATAGTGTTAAGTGAGTGTGCAGTGATAGTGTTAAGGGTGTGAGTTAAAAACTGTCCCAGGGGTCCCAGGATCCACAGGATAATTTATTCGTGGGCACTTGGCAGTGTTTAAAAGCAAGGCTAATGGATGTGGTTGGAGAGACTTAGAGACTTATTGGCTCCCACATCTGGTGTGGTAAACTAGTTTCAGCCAGGCCTCGTGTTATTTCTGGCATTCATCAGGACAAATGTGTGAAGGTAAGTTAAGAAGGGTGTTTACAAATTGTGTATACGCCCCTAAGTGAGGCACTCTTTAAGGTGCGGTAATTGTGAGAGGATGTTTTCCTCTAAGTTTGTACTCTCATGTTCAAGGGGACAAACTCCAAGAGCCCCTGGAGGGGGTCTGGCTTACGAGAAGCACTTTTGATGACTGCTCAGGACCCACGTCTCAACCTAATGCGGCCAAACAGGAACTCAGTCATGTTATTCCCCATTCTGGGGAAAAATACTGGTTATCCAGTATTTGGGTGTCTTTCATAGATTCACATGCAGGCATGATTCAGGCATGTGAATCTATGAAAGACACCAAAACTGGATAACTGCAGTTACAGGTAAGTAACGCATTTCTTATCCAGTATTTGGGTGTCTTTCATAGATTCACATGCCTGAATCATGCCTGCATGTGAATCTATGAAAGACACCAATACTGGATAACTGCAGTTACAGGTAAGTAACGCATTTCTTATCCAGTATTTGGGTGTCTTTCATAGATTCACATGCCTGAATCATGCCTGCATGTGAATCTATGAAAGACACCAATACTGGATAACTGCAGTTACAGCTAAGTAACGCATTTCTTATCCCTGTTAACTCAGAGTGATACTGTCCAGAATCATAAATTCCTACCCTCGCCTCTACATGCGGAGTTAACCGATAACAGGTAAGGAGGGCCCTAGTGGGGCTGGACTACAACTGCACCAATATGATCACAGTAAAACAAATGACCTACCTCCAGCAATTGTTGTACAGTACAGTGAAAGTTCCACAAGTGGTGCTTGTCCTAGTTGATGAATCGAAAAAGTGTACATGCTTGTATCGAAAACAACAGTGTCTCTAATGATACACTGTCAACATGTCAACCAGGCTTCACAATGCCCAGTATTCTGCTTTCAAACCATCTTTGGCATGAAAACAGAACGTACAAGCATGTGGCATTCAAAGCAGACAAACAAAGTTATACTTGACAAGGTACAAGGTTCTCACCAGCAATTTATTTCAACTTTTTGGTTAAGAGAAAACAGCGCTACTTTTGCAGATAAGAACAGCAACATAAAACTGAATACGAAAAGCAACAAAAAAAAAGAGCAAGATCCGCAACTTGAACCATATACATATATTTGCAGAAGGAAAAAATGTGATTCCATCAGCTGGAGACCTCCTCAAAAATTATTTGATTTACAAAGTAGTTGTTTGTGATGTACGTAGATCTACAAAGCACATAATTTCTGTATTTGATCGGTTTTTGAGTTAGATCATTTCTAATGTATTCAATTAACAAATGCAAAATTTGTAAACCCTGCGTTTATTTTAAATAGCTTTGAATGGGTTTCTGACAGTTGTTTTGGGCAGTTGCAAGCTTGCTGATGACCTCTCTTAACTGATTCAGAAGAGTGTTGGTTGAATCATAAATGACTTACATCATTAATATCAGGCAGACACTGTCCCCTCTCTGGAGGGATCATGTCTGATGCATGGATTGGAGTGCATCAGTCTTTCATCCATACGTTAAGGCAGGACTGGAGAATCCCTGGTGTTACTCCAGACAGAACGTAGATCAACTCAATTCACATTGGCAAAAACGCCCTCAGATGACACATGGACACGCAGAGATGGGTTCAAGGATCCATCACACGCAGAAGTCCCCCAGCATTAAGGTTTTGCTTCAGCCACAGGCAGCTTCCTGAAGCGCCCACTTTCATACTCGCCCTCGTTGGAGGCTTTCATCCTCTGGCGAACCTTCAATTGCCGCAGGCGCTTCTTGTCCACCTCTCTCTTGGCGAATAGAAACAGCAAGATCCCGGAAGGAAAACCAATGGCCCTAAAGGAAAACAACAAGACGGGTGCGAGACTTAAGCATTGCACAACAGATCATTCTGGCTGCATATCCTCAAGATTAAATGCTCTGTATTTTAGCTAAAATTAAATCCCAAGAAAAAAGGAGCATCTGTGTAAATTGCAACAATCAATATGTACAGAGAAATGTACCTTGGATCCCACCATAACAAAAATCACTGATGCGAAACCTTAAGATTGGATACAAAGGTAGAAATAGGGGAATAAACCTCTGCATTTGTTGTCTGAACTGGGTTCTCTTTCCCCTAAAGGGAAAGTGTAGCAAAGGTGAGAAGAGATAAACTAGAGAAGCATGAAGTTCTCAATGATACTCCTGTTTGCTTCCCATAATGCCTGCACTGGTCACTTGCATAGGAGAATATGTTCATCAAGAGCAGCTTCCATGTTGCAGATGTTAGCGGCCGCCCTTGCCAGTTTGTTATGAGTCTATGGTTTGCGACTGCGAGAGTGGACAAAAACTACAGACACATACAATTGCAAGGAAAGTAGGAACCATTTTGTCCCATTCATCACTCGCAAGAATTTAAGAAATTGCATTGCGTGTGGCAATAACAACTGCAATTTGCATTTTTGTAAATTTGCGTCTTGAAGGTTTTGTGCTTGCACGACATGGCAAATACCTTTTTAGATATCCAGTCCCGCGTCGTACAGCAAGACCAGAAGGACGTTAGACTTCTTCCCTAGAGTGAGAGTTTGGTATGGAAAGTCTATCAACCCAGTGTTGGGTAAAACATACTGGGTCTCAGAAGATTAACCCCCTTCCCCCTAGAGACCTACGTGCAAATCACAGCCCTCTAAGGTGGCCTGCCGGGCCAGACCTTTCAGAACTTGCAAGAACATTACAGTCAACTTGAAACAAAAATGGAAAATAAAAAGTGGAGATTGGTCAGAATTTGGGTGACTTGGGGCACGTTGTAAACAGGGTATTTCCATAGTAAAGACATGTTGACAGAAAGGCAAAGACTGGTGTGCATATATTCCAGTTGTTTTCTTAAATAATAGTGTTCACTGACTGGAACCCAGCATGTTAGTATAAGACCAAAGTTCTGACATCCTGCCCTAGAGTCACCAGAGCTAGGTTACACCCATTAATGGCAGCACTTGGCCCCTTGTCTCAGATGAGCGTCTGATAAATGACCAGAAGTTCTATCAAATCATTTTTTTGTATAATGGTTGCCCTGAAAGTTTTCTGAGTTATTTTCAAAACATGTAGTGTGCCACGCTTGCCTGCTGCTGCCGCCATCTTACAATCGAAAGTGAGAGCTGACTCCGGGCATAATACATAACATGTGTATTTGTAAAGCACACTTTCACCACTATGGTTATCTTGGCGCTGAATAACAGATGTTTGCTGATACCCAACTCAATGGTACTCATTTTATAGACCCCAGATGGATGAAAGGCAGAATGGACCCACCGGGATTTGTACCTGTGATCATGAGGTCGAACACAGGCCCCTGAAGCGGGCGCATTAGTCCACTGAGCCGCCAGACCCGGCTTTAAAGCAGACTCTCTGCTCCACAAACAGGTCTTCTATTTGAGGGATAATTTCACCATACCAGCCCTGGCCCTCGCCCTCAATATGTGTTGTACGAAGGTATATGAGTTACTTATTCTACCATCTCTACCTAAGGCTTAATTTCACTCTAATTACTTTAAGTCCTAAATTTCGGACTGCAATTACCCATTTTGTGGCTTAAGCAGTTTACTGAAATCTGTGAGTTCGGACTATTTATATCATCATCCGCCTTCAGTCCAGTGTGCAATGAAGGCACAGAAGACAGAAATTACCACTGAAGAGTGAGTTTCTTGCACTGCGCACCAGTGGACATCAAACCAAGATAAACCTACAAATTATCCATGCACATATGCAGCTGAGGCATCAACTTACTGAGCTATATACAGGTCATCAGGACAATTTCTTAAAGAGAAATGCAGGGCGACTCACCATGCCAGGCCCACCTTCTTCATGGGGTTCTTGGCTTTCTTTTGTGGGATGTATTCAGGGATGCGCTCCTGGTGAGCCGGCCCCCCTGGTTCAGCTTTGGCCCGTAATGCGGGTGTCCTTCCATGATTGCAGTAAAGATTCCGGGTGTGTTGCTGAGGAGCTGGTCCATTCACCGCAGGCACCACTCTTTTCAAAACGCGAGAGACATAACCTATGAACAAGGAGTAGATGCACACTGTAGTTAAAAGATTCCATTTCAGGTAATAAAAGATATTATTCAGGTGAGAAACTTCTGAGTTGCCACATCTCGTCGGTCAAGGAGAGAACCATTTCTAAGGGCTTTACCATATCCACAGGCCCCACACTACCTCTCTCTCAACCACAGTATCTCTACCAAATGGACGCTTCCAGTAAGTAACACGCAAGTATGGTACAGCACTGAATAAGAATAAATGTGTTGATCTGTTAATTAAAAGATTTTCAATTAAAATCAAATACAGCCTTCCTCTCAGGTAAAACCACAGTAATACCCACCAATCTGTAATATGCTCTTACTGCAACAAATATTCATAAGGACTCCCACTTCTTCAGTTTAAAATGTATACAGAACTCTAAAAGGTCATTTTGCTGTACGACATGTGCCTTAAAACAGTGCGACAGTGTTATTATTCTGTGCAAGCAGCATGGTCGACAGCAAATGCGCATGCTCTGTTCAAATTGCCCTTTTGAACATTGTTTGTGTTCCGACTACTAGAAATTATTTTAAAAAAATCATATGGAATACGGCAAAGGTTATTGCCAACTGTGGAAACCAAACCTTTTAAGTCATTTGACACTTGGGATAAGAGCATCGTAGCTACTGATGCTGATACCTATGCTTTGGGTGGTGTAGTATCACAAAGAAGAAATACGCGTGGAGAGGTTACGGTGTTTTCCATTTGTACATTGAAAGGAGCAGAAGATACACCATTTTAGGACGTTGTTATATCATCACCGAAAGGATAGCTCGAACCTTTATACAAGTGATTAAAGACCAACTGCAGATGGCTTCGGTGAACGGTCTCAACTGGAGGGTGTTCCAGTTGAAACTGATCACCAAAGGTGAGGAAGATGGGAACCGCTCCTGCACACGTCCCTTGAAGCTGGGAAAGAAGGTTCTCTACCCAAAGATCTCAGACTGGCCACCATCACCCTTATTCATAAAAGAGGAAAGCCTACAGGGGAATGTTCCTCTTATTGATCTACATCCCTACTGAACATGGAGACTAAAATATTAGCCAAAGTATTGGCCAGCCGCCTGTATCTAGTGATTGACAAGCTCATCCATGTAGACAAATCAGGATTTATGTTCAACAGATCAATACCAGCCTGGTGACAGTCGCGCTCTGCAAATGCAATAAATAAATGAATAGACAGAACAAAATCTCGGCCACCTGTATGGAGTCCTGGCAAGGGATCGTGAGAGTTCTGTTTGGGGCGAGGGACTAGCCAGGGATGTACTGTTTACAACCCTGCTAAATGCCTTGGCTGTAGAACACCTGGCCAATTGGGAGCGATGCCCAACTGAGAGGTATCAAATGGGAAGGGGAATGGGAGGACAACATCTCCCTTTATGCGGATGACATGCTTCTATGTGTGACTGATCCACTACACTCCATCCCCAGGCTGTTGGAAATGCTCAATGTCTTCAGAGAATATGTTGCGATCTGCACAATCTGGCACAAACCGATGGACTTCCCACCTACTCCCTGGCGCCTCCCAGCATCCTGGGGGAACCACCAACATTGGACAATGGAAGGGTTTACTTATTTAGGGGTATATGTTACCAAGAGCTAAGCAGTTTTTATGCGTCAGAATCTAGGCAGTGTACTGGAGGAATACAAGATAGATGTAGATCACTGTAGGAAACTACCACTGTCCCAACGGGTTGGGCCACCCTATATAAAATTATCCCCCCTACCCAAATTCCTGTATTTGTTGAAGAATACGCCCTATGAGGTCCAAAACTCCTTTTTTGAAAGGTCAGTAGTGTCACAAGATCACTGCTACAGGACAGGGGCACTCCTAGAACAGCACTACACATGCTAAGGAGATACTCATAAGATGGAGGTATAGTCTTACCCGAATTAAAACTATATTACTGGGCCCTTCACCACTTGATTATTACCTATTGGGAATTTCTTGGACTTGTAGGAACCCTCAGTTCAAGCGGATAGGAGAGCCAGGACACCCAGAAGAGATCACCGGGAACTATACGGTGGGGCAGTGCTGGATTAAAGACTGACTCCGACTGCCACAGTCCTCAAGACTTGGAAGGAGGTAATTTGGTCGCTACGGTGGCAGGATAAAATCACATTGGAAATGCCCATGTTGAACTCGGCCCTGATGGCAGAACTAATGAAGTTGGTGGACTTTCAGAAGGGTGATCTTCTGTGTATATCCAAACTAGGAGATGTGTGGGGCCCAGAGAGACTATTAACAATTAACAAGCTCTAACAACGAGTTGGCGGAGACCCAGCGCTACAGTACCCTACAACTGAAACATACTGTACAGTTCCCGCCTGGAACCAGTTGAAGACGAGTCCCCTTCGGACGGCAGACTCTTGGCAGTGCCACTGACCAAACATGTCATATCTGAAAGTTACAGGATGCTGATCATTAATACCCATTACTCCCTAGTGACTCTTAAATGAAAGTGGGAAGCAGAACAAGAAATGATAGAGGATGGAGACAGGGAGGAGGCTTGTAGGAACCCCAGGGAGGTCGCGATTAGAGTGGGCTTCCAACTTATACGATTAAAAAAACTAAAAATACTTTAAGGTGTATTTTAGGGGAACACAACTGTTCAAAATACGAAATATGGCCACTAACACCTGTGTGCGTGACAGTTATTTGCCCTGATAAACACCCTTGGAAAGCCGTTGAGGCTTACTCCACAACTGGTAATCCAAGGGATATTCAAGGGTGAAACACTCCCCAAGTATGCACTATTTTTCTGAAATAATGCAATGATAGTAGCTAAAACAGACATTTCCATTTCGCGGGTAGTGGGACATTCCAGCGGGGGCACCGCTGTGCCTTCAATAAGGACTGATGCATGTGCACGGAAGAAACGATCTACTAGGCACAGGACTGCTCCCAAAAATACTCTAAGATCGGGGGGCAATGGGAAGAATTTAGAGATGCTGCATGAGACTATTCGAATTTGCAATGGTGGGGATCCAGCCCTGGCTCGACACCCTGGGACACTGGCTCGAGGACATACCTACAATAACGCTGTAACCAGAGCAGTCTTCTCACCTAGCTCTACAAAGGACATAATCATTATTTAGTCATGCCCTGGCTCAATCAACTATACTGCCATTACTTGTGAGTGCTATCTTGTACCATACCTGGAGAATGCGATGTGTTTGTGTTATTGTTTACCTTTACAGTTTACAACAAAATAAAGAAGATGCTCTGAGCAATGCATAGTCCATCTTGAGAGTGTCAACTTTCATGATTTTCATAGGGCTGCATGTGAGCCTCTGGACAGATAGTAGATGTGAAAGTAACAATGGAGAAATGGTAAAGGATGGTGGATGTGTAGCCACTTGTTGGAGTAGGTAGCACACAAACAAAGGTAGAAGACGGAGGATGGACCCTGGTGATGCTGTGAGGAAGATATTGCGCGGGAGGTGTTGCAAAAATTAAAGTACGCTGTTGTACTCCATGATGGCAGAGTGTGCAATAACAGCAAGTTATTTGTTGTTCCAACAGAAATATTGAGAACAGTGAATGAGAAATTGTGTTGTGAAGATCAAGGATATTTTGAAGAGAAGTAAAACGTGGTAGCGTTCGATCAGCATACTTGAATTTATGTATTAATAATTCGTTTTCCCGCATATCATCTTTTGCAAATATTTCTATTTTCTTTAAGAATTGCGTCCGTTCGTTAGAGGAGAGGGATATATAGGGTCTTGTTACGAGTGGATTTTTCTCATCACGCTCTGATGCACAATTCTACATCTGGTGTTCTTTGTATAAAGTTTTACTGCAAGTTCTAGTGGAGACATTTGTTGCCTGGGAAGCTGACTGGCATTTGTTTGCCTGTTCTTCTCGTTGGTAAATATTCCTACTGCTCAGTGTCTTAAAACATGCCTTCTCTGTTCTTACGATAGTCCAGCATAGATCCATAGGCCGCTTTATGCATCAACACTGGGGACTTACACTGAATTCTCCCACAAACCGGATCCGATATACGTTTCTTAAAGGAAGGAAAGTGTGATTTATGTGTGGGCTCCAATTGACAACCCTGGCTGCCATGCTCTGGAGAACCGGAAGTTTACCAACAGAGTGTTACAGGAGTCTGTTTTGCTGCTCACTGTATCCCTCGTTAAAGTGACTTCTATGTTGCTCCTTCAGGACTTTGAAATGACTTGGGGTTATTACTAATGGAAGATCATCCTATTAGCTTGACTATCCTAAGACGTGTTAGTAGCAACATTTCTTTTTTTATTACATTTTTTTTTAAGTTTTCAAAAATCTTTATTGAGAATATTGCATAGACAGATTACATACTTGCACCAAATAAAAGCACCATATACGTGTACACAATTGAAGATGACAAAGTTGGCCCAACATACAAAACATCAAATAGTGACTTCCGAGGAGGAGGACGAATGCAGGAAATCAAGAGCAGTCATCGAGGGAGGAGGTTGGGGGAACGAGGGATACAGCTCCCGACAGATCGCCCGAAGCTGATAGTAAAGAATCCATGGGACCAGAATTGTCGGCAAGCGAAAAGAAAGTGTTCCCTGGGTAGAGATCCGCTAACGTAGTCAGCCCTATACGGGAGGCATGTTTAACCATCCCAGAGGGCTGGAGAGGAGGGAAAGCCGGATGCCGAACGATCAGCATTGTGTTTGCTGAAAGCATGGGAGAGCTGGAAGAGCGGCAAAGTCTCTCCCATGCCCAACGCAAGGTCTCAACCGTATCTATTTCAGTGCATGGGAGGTTGGCCGGAGCAAACAGGGCGGTGGTGAGCGGCCACAGGGCAGCGAGATCCGCCTCCACAGCCACATGCGGCTGAAAGGGAGTGGGGCGAAGCCAAAAATACAAAAACCTGGCCTGAGCACATAGAGCAAAGAGTTTAAAGTTAGGAGCGCCAAGGCCACCACACGATATCGGGGGGTGAGAGTGTCGTACATAATCCTGGGCTCCTTGCCGGCCCAGTTCAGAGAGGTGAGCAACGAGTGGACCTTGCGAAAAAAGTGGGCAGTGAGGGGAACGGGTATGTTCAAGAATAAATAGAAAAACTTCGGGAGCACTATCATCTTGGCAATTGCTACCCGACCGGCTAACGACAGAGGCAGATGGCTCCAAAGGGGTTTCTTGGATTCAAGCCAGTCCACTGCGCCCCCTAGAAATTAGCTCTCCAAAGTTCATCCCCGTCCCTGCTTAGCCAGACTCCTAAATAGCGAGTAGGGTCTGACGCCCACGCGAAGTGGTTGTCCGGGGTAAAGGGTGCGGTGGTGTCAGTGAGAGGGAAGAGGACTGACTTGTTCCAGTTCACCTGTATGCCCGGGTAGCCCTCAAACGTTATGATCTCGCCCCAAGAGGACTGAGATGTTCCTGGGGGTCACGGACATACAGAGTGATGTCATCCGCGTACATAGAGACCAAGAGGCCGTGGGCTGCGAATCAAATGCCCCTCTGGGTGTGGTGTTGTCTGAGTCTAGACGCCAGTGGTTCCATCGCAATGACAAAGATCATAGGTGAGAGCAGGCACCCCTGGCGGGTACCACTCCCAATGGGAATGGAATCAGATATTTGACCATTGATCCGGAGACGGGCAGTGGTAAGGGTGTACAATAGTAATATTTTGCGTATGAAGACGGGACGGAAACCGAGGCGCGGAAGGAGGAAGAAGAGAAAGAGCCATTCTAGGGTATCAAAGGCTTTGGTGGTATCAAGCAAGGCAGCAACCGCATGGAGCGCTGGGTTGATCTGGTGTAGGAACGAGAAAATAGTCTGGAGATTGTGAGAGGTCGTGTGGCCAGGAATAAATCCGGACTGGTCCGGGAGGGCAATGAGAGGCAGAAGGCATGAAGCGTGCAGTTTGGCGAAGATTTTGTTGTCCGTATTAATGAGGTACAGGAGGTGATATGAATCACGGAGCTCAGGAGGTTTATCCGGCTTGATAAGAAGGGTCAACATGGCCTTGCGGAGCGAAGGAGGGAATTGACCGCTATAGAATGATTCGTTATACATGGTGGCCAAGTGCGGTATTTAAAGCGGGGAGAAAATCTTGAAGAAAGATACAGGCAACCAGTCTAGACCCGGGGCCTTGTCACCGGGCATACCATTGATGGCGGCAAGAATTTCTTCTTTAGAAAAGGGCTCAGCCAGGAATTCCCAAAGATAGTTTTCAAGCCAAAGGAGATCGAGGGTATCAAAATACTGAAAGAAGATCTCGCGTGAGGGGGTGCAACGTGCCGTGTACAAGTGCGTGTAAAAATCTGTTAAAACCGCCTGGATTTCCATAGGAGAGGTGGTCCGAGCTGGGCCACCGTCTAGGAGAGTTGTAAGGATCTACTGTCCTACAACTTCTGGGTCGAAACGTAGACATTTATCTACACCACGAACTCCTAACAATAGCATGATGTACACAGCAGATTAGGAGTTCTCCTGCTATGAAAATGTTTTGATGTATGCTTACTTTATTTGACCTCTCGTATGGGGATCAATTTGCATTTATGATTTACACTCGTGGATTTATGCATATGAGAAATTTGATCAGTGATGTACAACTTTTTGGATTTATGCATATGAGAAATTTGATAAGTGATGTACAACTATCAAAAATGTTTTTCCCCTGCACCTTTCCCCTTTTCCCTGTGGGCGCATTGAATTTGTGTATACTATTACCAATTTACTGATCATTGAATGGTTATAACGGTGCAGTGAAAATAAAAAACACTGGGCACCCTCATTTGTTTTGGATCAATTTAACTAAATATTGTGATATTCAATAATTGATTTTGTGCTTGGTCTGGGACCCCTTTATATATATATATATATATATATATATATATAATATATATATATATATATATATATATATATATATATATATATATATATATATATATATATATATATATATATATATATATATATATATATATATATATATATATATATATATATATATATATATATATATATATATATATATATATATATATATATATATATATATATATATATATATATATATATATATATATATATATATCGGTAATGTAGGATGCAGCATGGGGCGGACGAAGAAGACTGGCCAGGGTTTTACCGGGGCGATCGCTGCCAAGGAATGAGAGCTCTCTATTGGCCTCCTCAGTGAATTCTGTGTGTTTCCTGCAGAGTCTAGCAAGTGTTTCTGGGCTGGGGTCAAGAGCTTCGTAGGAATCCAAAGATTTAATTTCTGATTCCAGTTTCTCAAGAGTGCTGCAAATAGAACGTAAGACTCCGGACTGTTTGGAGATACATTCTCCGCGAAAAACGACTATGAAACCCTCCCACAGCGTAGAGGGAGAGTCCACCGAGCCCTCGTTGAGTTCGAAGTAGTTAGGGATTGCAGTTTGGATCGCGTCAAAGAAGACAGAGTCACGCAGAGCGTTAGGGGGAAGTCGCCAGGAGAATGCACGCCGAGGAGATTGGGGAAGACGGAGACAGAGCTGAACGGTGCGTGATCCAAAAGGTTGCATGCCATGTGATCGACGGAGGAGAGCATGGACAGGACATCTGGGGATGTGATCCAGAGATCCAGCCGGGACCAACAACCGCGAGTGCCACTGACGTAGGTGCCCTCGCGAGCCTCGGGGCGCAGGTGACGCCAAGCGTCGTACAAGGAGTTCTCAGTGAGAATGGAGCTAAGGAGACCCGCAGCGCGTGAGTGAGCGGCATGAGGGCCAGATCGGTCAAGGACAGAGGAGAGCGTGACATTAAAGCCCCACCCCCCCTCCCTACCACCCCAATACCCGCCTCAGAGGAGAGCGGCAGGGCCAAGGGATGAAATGTGGTACCATACCTGCGCAAAGAAATCTGGGTCATCATTGTTGGGTCCGTATAACGCAGCAATCGTCAGGGGTTGGGCCTACATTTCTTTATTTTTGGTGTTTATAACACTTCTCCCACCATTAAAACACTCATGTGTAGCGTTTATCAGATTTTCAATGATTGCACCGATCAGCAATCATTTAGATTGAAGAGACAGAAATTGATCCAGTTCTGAATAATTCCGAATACTTCTGTAATTTGTTGCCAATGTCACCCTAGTGCAGAGGTCTTCAAACTTTTTGATGCCAAGACCCCCTTGTAAAACCTTTTTAGGCGTAAGGACCCCCTTCCGACAAAAGATTCTAGAAACTAGTACTCCTCATCATAAACAACTATCGACAACCATAAATGCGCCTGTTAGACCTCATCACATCCATCCATCCATCATTTATCCACCCACACTTCCACACATCCATCCATCCATCCTTCATCCATCCACCCTTTCATCCTTCCATCCATACATCCATCCTTTACCTATCCACCCGTCCATCCACACACCCACCTTTTCACACATCCATCCATCCATCATTCATGCATGCAACCTTTTATCCATCCATACATCCATCATCCATCCACCCTTTCATCCTTCCATCCATACATCCATCCTTTACCTATCCACCCGTCCATCCATCCATCATTCTTCCATCCACCTTTTCACACATCCATCCATCATTCATCCATGCAACCTTTTATCCATCCACCCATACATCCATCCTTCATCCATCCACCCTTTCATCCTTCCATCCATACATCCATCCTTCATCCATCCACCCTTTCATTATTCCATCCATATATCCATCCACCCTTTCATCCTTCCATCCATCCTTCATCCACCCACCCTTTCATCCATCCACCCATCCATCCCCCACCTTTTCACACATCCATCCATCATTCATCCATGCAACCTTTTATCCATCATCCATCCACCCTTTCATCCTTCCATCCATACATCCATCCTTTACCTATCCACCCGTCCATCCATCCACCCATCATTCTTCCACCCACCTTTTCACACATCCATCCATCATTCATCCATGCAACCTTTTATCCATCCATCCATCCATCCATCCTTCATCCATCCACCCTTTCATCCTTCCATCCATCCATCCTTCATCCATCCAACCTTTCATTAATCCATCCACCCTTTCATTATTCCATCCATATATCCATCCACCCTTTCATCTATACATCCATCCTTCATCCACCCACCCTTTCATCCATCCATCCACCCACCCATCCATCATTCATCCCCCACCTTTTCACACATCCATCCATGCATCCATCCATGCAACCTTTTATCCATCCTTCCATCCATCCTTCATCCATCCACCCTTACGTCCATCCATTCACCCATCACTCATCCACCCACCTTTTCACAAATCCATCCATCATTCATCCATGCAACCTTTTATCCATCCATACATCCATCCCTCATCCATCTACCCTTTCATCCTTCCATCCACCCTTTCATCCATCCATCCTCCATCCACCCACCTTTTCACACATTTATCCATCCTTCATCCACCCTTTCATCTTTACATCCATCCACTCATCCACCCACCTTTTCACACATCCGTCCACCCTTTCATCTTACCATCCGTCCATCCATACAGCCATCCACCCTTTCATCCATCCATCCATCCATCCATCCTTCATCCGTCCACCCTTTCATCCATCCATCCACCCATCATTCATTCACCCACCTTGTCTGTGCCTCTCTCATGGGGGGTCAGTATCTCTCTGCTTCGTCTTCCTCTCTCATGGGAGGGCATCTCTGTGCCTCCCTGCTTGGGGGGGGGGAGGAAGGGGGTGGCAGCCGGCAGTGAAAACATCTCTCCATGAAGAACAGACTCTCAGCCACATTTCTTCTGCACAGGCTCCAGGTATAAAGGCTCGTGAGACTTGAACCAATGATATGATTGTAATGTCCTTCTGCTGTCCTTCTGCTGTTTACTGTGTATTTGTAAAGCGCTCTGATACCTACGGGTTAAACTAGCGCTATATAAAACGTTAAAAGTAAAAATAAACCAACAGCTAAGTCCATTGAACTCAAAGGGCTACAGCCTCCTCCCCCAACTCCCTCCCCCCCCCCAGCTCCTGTATGTCAGCCTGGCTGAAACAGCTTGGACACACACAAAGGCACACCAGAGTACTATCACAGGTCTTTAAAAGACCTTTACTTGTTAACGAGGCTTTGATGTTTTTCACACCTCGGTGTGAATTAGGCGGCCTCCGCCTTGAGCACCCTCGATCAGCCCGACGCCAGGAACTGCACTCTGGCAGAATCTGCGACCCCCTTCCCAGGACTCCACGACCCCCCTGGGGGTCGCGCCCCACAGATTGAAGACCTCTGCCCTAGTGTGTTCATGTAATGAGTTTGTACTAAGAATCTGATCAAACACCACACTCAACAATGGCAGCAAATGGAATTTTACACTGTCCAAATCTGCAGATATATATGTGGAATTGACGCAGGCCTGTTCTGGAGACCACTGAGAGTGCAGTGCATCAGAAAAGTGTTATTCATGTACAAGAGTCATCTGTAACATGCGAGAGTCATATGCGCCTTTAACTGGCCATCAACTAAAGTCGGACCAGTAAAAACTGCCAATCGACAACCCTGTCCTGTGCCTTCAAAAAAGACACTGCTCTCTCCTCTTCTATAGAATACCACAACTGCACGTGTTCTATAACATCCTTCTCAATCGTTTGGAGACCTTTGGAGTAGCCGAGCAGGCTTTGGATTGGTTCAGATCTTTCCTCGAAAACAGGTCCTTTCGAGTTTCCGCCCCCCCCTTCCTGTCCAAACCCCACCCCATTGCTCAGGGAGTTCCGCAGGGCTCTGCGTTGAGTCCTTCCCTTTTTAATCTCTACGTCCAGCCTTTGGCGGCAGTGGCCAAAGAATGGGGCTTGACATTAGTGTCGTACGCCGACGACACACAGCTGGCCATAGCTCTCTCAAAAGGCCCTTCCAGTTCATCCTCTAACTTTAAAAACGGACTCTCTGCGGTCGCCCAATGGATGACAATGAATTGTCTGCAACTTAACGGCGGAAAGACAGAGGTGCTATTCCTTGGCAAAGACACCAGCCTCTGGAATGAGTACTGGTGGCCGTCTTCCCTAGGCACCATCCCTCCCCCCAAAACCCTAGTAAAAAATCTAGGCGTTTGGATGGATGCCTCACTCAACTTTCGGTCTCACACCAAAAAGGTTGCCGGCACCTGCATTGGCTTGCTGAGAAGCCTCAGCCATATACTAGGCTTTTTCAACGCTAAAACCCGCCAACTCATTATCCAAGCCACCATCCTCTCACGCCTGGACTACGCTAATGTGCTCTTTCTCGGTGCCAACAAATGTGAGATAGCGCGGCTCCAACGCGTGCAGAACTCTGCGGCTAGAACTCTGGTCGGCCTACCCCGCAGATGCTCTGCCAGAGCGACCATCAAAAAATTACACTGGCTACCCGTTGATTCTAGAATCAAATTCAAGACCCTCATTCTGTCTTTCAAAATCCTCAAACTCAACACCCCTCCTCTGCTTCGACCCCTTCTCACTCCCTATGCGCCGTCACGGAACCTAAGATCTTCCAACCAAAACCTCCTATGCGTCCCACGCATAAAACTCAGCCGCATGGGCGGCCGCTCCTTTAGGTTCCTCGGAGCCAAACTGTGGAATGACCTCCCACAACACATTCGCTCCATTGACAGCCTACCGGCATTCCGGAAAGCAGTGAAAACGTTCCTATTCCCTTGCCTGTAAAGCCTCTCTCCAGCCTTGGTTTCTCCCTGCTCAGGCTAGGATCTTGAGTTCTTAGCGCCGGGACGCCTCATTGCTGGGGCAGCTGTCGCGCTCTACCAAAACGAATAGAATAGAATAGAATAGAATAACATACTATTTACACCAAGGCCAGCCACATATTAAATCTTCAAGTACATTTTAATCACTCTAAAAATAACGCCCTGTTTACAGAGTCTAAACTCTTGGTCAGATACACAAAGACAACAAGTAATATTAGTTTTCATTTCTGGACTGCAGTATTTCGTGCTCTGTGATGAAGGTAGAGCACCAGATAAGTGGTGCATTAAATGGTTTTACTTCCTATAATCTGGCGAATACTCTTTAGGGAAAAATAGGGAATAAACATATAGAAAACATGATCCACGTGCCACCCACTGCCTCAGTAATATGTTCTGATCAGTGATAAGCATGCCCCTTTATTAAATTGTATTTTTGCTGCCGATCGATGTAAAGTTTTTACTGCACTTGTAACAATCGAACATACCCTTAATAGAATTCATTCAGATAGATGCATTTGATTTAATTTCCAATTATTGAAATGAGTATTCTTATATAAGCTTGTAGGTTTTAAGTAACACTTGCTGCCACGAAGTGCTGTGTGATGCTAATAATAAGAAGTGTTACTGTCAAATAACTCCTCAATACATTGGGGTTAAATTTATTAGCCCACCTTTGTTTTGTTTTTTAAGTGTGGTTTTTAAAGGACCTTCTATATACACAGACTCTTGGTACTATGTAAAAAGCAACAAGGTCCTCGCACAGACTATCAGTGTGGATAATACCATCTTTATTTCTCTCCAAAACCAGCAGTGGTCTGTTTATTTATGGACTGGCCATGATAGAAAGTCAATCTCGGCCAATCTGGACTGGTCATTCACCTACAGCCTGGTCACAACAGGAATTTTTTTTACCACACTACAAAGAAGTTGTGCAGCTAGCATCCCGAGCTGTGCTCCTTCTCTGGTGGAGTGTCTTGAGTGGGGACTGAAGACATTGCATGGTTGGAAAGTTAGGACCCCCTGACAATTTGCGCTCTTCTGGTCTGCTCTGTGGTATTCCCAAGTGGACTCAGCATCTGCAAGTCCACTGGAGGTGCTCCACTTTTAGTGTTTGCCCATCCACCAAAGCACCAGGCACAGCTGGAGATAGGATATAGCCAACGTGTAAGTGAAGGGCTACTCCCTATGCTATGGAAGACTAACGTTTGGTGGCAGAGGAGTCAACTGTGTAGAGGCCTTTTTATTAGTACTCGGAGGAGAGTCTAGTGCCTCTCCAGGGATGGCGCGCTCAGTAACCCATAACTAGGACCTTCACTTCTCTCAGAGTATAAACTATGAATTGTGGCATCTGACTGTTGTGATTGTGTTCTAGAGTTGCATCATGGAGCTATTGTGTCACAATTCCAATGACATCTGGAATCCAACCAATGGCTCAACTCAATAAAATCTGGCTGCCACCCATGCCATGGCACCGAAAGTGCCCCTCTTGGCATCTGAGGGCATCGTCCAAAAGCCAAGTCAAGGTGGCAGGCTGGTTATCTTGGATTTATCTGTGGCGTTTGATAGTATTGCTAGAAACAATCCATTGTAGCTGGTGACTACTAAAAAGACATCAATTTGTTTCACTTGTACAGCAAGTTACAAAGCCGGCACCTTGTTTCTAGCGTCCCCCCTGCTAAATATTTTGGTTTCAAGAAGAATACTCTCAGAGCAGCAATTTGCTTCTTGGAAACAAAAAAAAAAGAGAACAATGGCCTTGATGTGCAGAGATCTTTCTCCCCGCTGGTGAGGTCCACGGTGCCTTTTCTGTGTAGGGAAAAGAAACGACGGCCATGGTGCTTTAAATAGGACAGAGCTATTGACACTTTGACCTGACCACCCACAAGCGGATGGGCTGGCACATTAAAGGGTTATGCCAGTTTCCTCTGGAAATAACCGCAGAGGGTTTCCCTTCCTCTAAAACTACAAATGAAGTAAGGGACCAACAAGTTCAGAAGCTCAGGAATAACACACATGTATGCTGGTGCTCCCACTCCACCAAACTCTACACCACCCACATGCAATCGTGGCAGGAAGGCAGGGCAGCAGGAGCACTGGAGGAGGGCGAGGGGGGAATTGAATTAAACACCTGTTCCTGCCTTTCACCCAAGCGCTAATCTCCTATTCCACGAATTAAGGACAACACATTAATCGTTGATGTTAGAAAGTTATACCCTTCTATTTGCTGAATTACATAGGGTGAAACTGGAAAATCTGGAATCAATCCTGGCTTGCCTGCTTGACCAAACTGTGAGAACCTAGGCAAATGCTTTGTCACTGAGCATCCTTTTTATTCATTATCAAATATCAGATCATTGTTAAGTACTTGAGTTTAGGATGTGTAAGGACCAGCAGGTAAGTGGTTTTAAGGAATTAATTTAGTAGCAGCACAGTACGTCTGAACAGCTCAGCCAGTAGAAGAGAACTGCCACAAGCAGAACATAGAACATGGAACAGCAGATCGAGCAGGCACGCTCTATGCATTCCATGTAGTACATAAGAAAGCAGCACACTGATAAAATCCGAATGTAACACATCTCACCCCATAACACAAATGGAAACAAAAACAAACAACAACAAAATAAAACAAGAAAACAAAAATAAAAAAATAACAGAAGAAAATGATAACATTAAGTAGTACTGTACCTCTTTGCCACATAAATGGTTCTATTGTTAATTTTAACCCTTGAAGCAACAGACAACCCTAGGTTCATACAGGGAAGTGGTGATGTGTCTGATCCCACATTTGGTGAAAAACTCCTCCATTTCTTGAGAGACAAGCTGAACTCTGTTGTCAAAAACTAGGACCTCCGGACAACCTTCCCTGGCAAAAACCTCTTTGAAGGAAGAAGAGGAGGACACCAAATGCCTTGGCCTCCAGTCCAATCTGCCTGTCCCTACCTTGACCTCCTCCAGCCAAATCCCGCCTTGTCCAGCAGTGCCCCAGAACCCGGAGGACCTGCCCTGCCTTCCTTGCAAAGACTCTGCCACCCGTGAGCACCAGACTTGTTAGAAAATCAGACTATAGCTGTGGTTGAATCCGCGAGTCTGCAGCACCCTGCCCCCAGTGCGAAGGCCCGAGTCCGAGTGGTCCAACACCATGAGGAGGTCTCCCCAGCGAACCTGACCTGGGATCTGGTGATCCCTGACCTACCTAAAGCCTCCAGAAGATGCCTGCAGCCTCTACTTCGAGGGTCCCCACGACCAGAACTGGTAAGGAAACCCGATGCCTAAGGAAACCCCTGCACCCGACGCCTCACAAGCTTGGGTGGCCCAACCGGCCATGTCCAGGCATCCCCCTGCATCTCCACTTACCTCTCCAACTGGTGGTTGCCTCCAGGAACCCTCTCTGCTCGTGTCTGCAGTCTTTGTTCCGACCGGAGATCTCCCATTGAAAACAACAGGGCACCCAATGCCAAATCAGCTCCGTGCACCCGGTCGCCCCTGTTCCGCTGTGCATGCACATTGTATCCCAACTCGGATCCCCCTTTGACCTGAGCTTAACCCTAGTAGCTTTGCTCCCTAACCCCATGGCTTGCCCGAGAGCAGCCACCAACCGACAACACCCTAACACCATAGGCTAACATTGGGCCTCAGCACTCTGCACCCGGCCGCCCTACTGCCGCTGAGGGTGTTCTTTGAGTGCATCCTTGACCCTAGGGGAACCCTTATTCTAACCCCAGAAACTCAACCCTCAAAACAGATTGCTTACCTGCAAACCGATAACCACATTTTGTTCCACAGAATTGCATCGACTGTTTCTCCTCTGAAAAAAGTTCCAAGTGTTGAGCAATGTTCCCTCTAATTTTTTGCCTCTGTGTGCGGCAGTGGAGGGTCTCCGTGCGCTGCAACCATGTCTATGTGCACCAGGAACCAAACCGCGTGTGTCTGCGGCGCCAAATGGCACTCAAAACGTTTACTTTAAAAAGTGAAAAGATGGTGCATTTTCATGAATACAGAGCCACAATAAGGGTCTTAAGGGCAGTTTGCAAATGTATTGTATTGCCTGTATTTTCACTGTTGTGTCACTGACTGCTGTTGTCTGTCTTCCCCGCTGCCTGTACGTGGTCCGTGCCCCTTTTTCTTCCCTCTGTTCCCCTCGCTGTCCCAGTGCTCTCTCTGCCCGGTCTTTCCTTCTGTACCCCTCGGTGCCCGTGACTCTGCCCAGTTTTCCCTTCCGTTCCCCTCGCTGCCACCGTGCCTCTCTGCCCGTTCTGCCTTCTGTTCTTAGCTGCCCCTATATTTCTGTATTTTGCCTCTGTGCCATTAGTTTTTTGTGCCCGTCTGCCCTATGTGCCACTCGTTTTTGTGCCCCTTCTGTTCCACTCGTATTTCCCTCGTTTTGTGCCCTTCTGCCCTCTGTTCCACTCGTTTTTTGTGCCTTTCTGACCACTGTTCCACTTAGTTTTCCCCTCGTTTTTTAGTGCCCTTCTGCCCTCTGTTCCACTCGTTTGTTGTGCCTTTCTGCCCTCTGTTCCACTCGTATTTTGTGCCTTTCTGCCCTCTGTTCCACTCGTTTTTGTGCCCTTCTGCCCTGTTCCAATCGTTTTTTGTGGCTTTTAGCCCTCTATTCCACTCGTTTTTTTAGGTCGAGCTGACTTAGCATTCATGCGAAAGCATGAATGCTGTCAGCAAGACAACTAATGCTATCCGTATTTGGGAAAGTGGACAGCAGAGTGCCACGCGCTTTCCCAGTGTCGGATTTCACCGCGGGAGCGAGCGCGCTTGCGCAGACCGCAGTGCTTGCATGCAAACACGGCGCGCACACAGGCAGGCCCCATCCCCTGCACGCACAGGCACGCGCGCGCGCACACACACACACACACACACGCACACACAGGCACACACATGCAGGCACACAGCCCCCCCCCCCCCCACCCCCCGCCCCCTCACCTCACCGGAGTCGGGCTCGCACCATCTGCCAAGGGAGTCCCGCAGAGCACTCGAGCTCCTCTCCCACTCTACCAAGAAGCGGAGCTCTCCCCATAGGCATGGGGGCCTCGCAGTCTCCCCGCTGGTCTTCACCCGGGCCCCCTCCTGGGACCCGGGACTTCATGCAGCACTTCTCTTCTACGGGCTCGCGCTCGTCCAAAGGAAACGAAACTGAAGAGTGGCGCGCATGCGCAGGCAGCCCCCGCCCTCCCACTGCTCACAGGCCGGCAAAGAGCTGATGGCAGCGCAGGACTGGTGATTTTAGTTTTTCCTTTGCAACCCATCTTTTCCCGCCCCCAGCCACCTTAGCTACACATGACTTGGCAAAGTTATCACCGCCTTTTCATCTGTCAGCAATTAGATTATTTTTTTATTTTTTTATTTTTGAAAACCTTTATTGTAATGATGCACACAGCTATTCAGCCTAACATCCCGGAGGCAAGGCAGCAAGGTCTCAGAATGGTTATAGTGCAAAGCGATTCATATCAGGACAGTGCAGGTTATTTTTTATTTTATATACAAACAAAAACGGAAACAGAGGCGCCCGTGGGCGCAGAAAAGGCAATGGAAGGAAGAAGTGGCTATGAGTCAGTAGGAGGCGTCAGAGGCTAGAGAAGATTCAGAAAGGAGATTAAGTAGGATGTAGGAAAAGGGGGGGGGGAAGGAAGAACAGGAGAATCAGAACATGAATAGCATAGCTGATGTCAACTTCTACGGTGACAGGCGTTCATCGCGAGGCATCGGCTCAGGTGGCAGACACAGATCACCTCTGTAAGCGTTCCAAGCCCCCCACACCTTATTCCATGTCTGAGGCCGCCCCCTGGCAGTATATACAGTCTTTTCACGCAACATACACCAATCCATGTTGGCCTTCCATTGTACCACCAGGGGGGCTACGTTGGATCCCCATTTCTGCGCGATGTCCCGCTTAGCGACCATGTTGCCCAGTGTAGCCCATCGGGTCTGCGCCGTGCTATAATCATTCGGCTCCCAGACATTGAGGAGGCACCTACGCGCCTCTGCAGCCAACTCCACCCCAGTCACCTCCCTCATCACTCGATGTACCCTCTCCCAATAAGGGGCAATAACGGGGCACTCCCATAATATATGCATATAAGTAGCAAGGGTTCCGCAGCCACGACGACAAAGGCCATCTGGCGAGAAGCCCATACGCACAAGCCGGGGGCCGGTGACGTACACCCGGTGGAGGATTTTGAACTGGACCAGTCGCAGACGCGAGGAGATGGCGACCTCCTTAGGGGAGGACACAGCACTCTGCCAGTCCTCGTCGTCCAGTTCCAGACCATCGGCCATCCACTGCTCCCGCAAGCGCTGGAGGAGGTCGACCTGAACGTTAATCAACTTCTTGTAGGACAGAGAGATGGCGCTATCCGGCATATGCCCGTCCAGTACTCTGTCCTCCAAGGGAGAACTCTCAGGGATGTCACCCTCCTCCGGTCTGGCGGCGGCTATTGCGTGCTTGAGTTGGGCATAACGGAAGAACTCTGTTCCACTCAGTTGGTATTCCACCTGCAACTGCGGGAAAGTCTTAACTTCCCCCCTGGCCAGCATGTCCTCAACCCTCGAAATACCTATGAGGTCCCACTTGTCGAAACCCTTGGTGTGCCAGAGCTTGCCTAAAATGTCGGAATCAAATAGAGGGGTGAATTTCGTCAGTCTGCCCTGCCAACCCTGTATCTTATTGATCGTTCGCCACGTGTGGACCGCCGCCTTTGTCGGACCCGTGAGGCTCCGATCGTAGGATCTAGAATAGAGGGCGCGGTAGTAATTGCCCCCTTGCAAAAGCCATCTATCCATTGCATAGCCCGGGCTGTCCACAGGACCGTAAAAACCATGGTTAATAGCGGTAAGCTGAGAAGCCCAGTAGTACCTCCGCACATCTGGTAACGCAATGCCCCCGTCGTACCATGGCATGGTAAGCTTCTGGACGGCGACACGAGGCCGACCATCCCAAAGCAGGGCACGCTGCAGGCTCTCAACCTCCCTAAAGTAACGAGCCGGGACAAGGTCCTGAGTATTCTGCAAGGCATACAAGAACCTGGGCAGGGACATCATTTTGAATAATGCCGCCCGGCCCAGGAGAGAGAGAGGGAGCTTACGCCAGCTCTCCACATCCCTTCGCAACCGGTGGAGCGGGGGGAGTAGGTTGTGGTCATATCTCGCCTTAGGGTTATTCGAGATGTAAATCCCCAAGTACCTGAAGCCTTGCCCGGCCAGTTGTATGTTGCAACCCCTGGGGAGGCGCGGCGTGTCACCCTTGAGGATGTAAAGGGAGGATTTGGCCCAGTTAATAATCAGGCCGGAGTAGCGCCCAAACAACCTGAGCACGTCACACGCCACAATAAGCGACTTGCAAGGGGAGGTGAGGTAGAGCAGGATGTCGTCTGCGTATAGGGAGACCCTGTCCTCGAAACCCGGGGACCAGGAGATCCCATGCAAGTCAGGGTGCGAGCGTAGCATAGCCGCAAGCGGCTCCAGAGCCAGCGCAAACAGGAGCGGAGACAAGGGGCAGCCCTGTCTGGTGCCGCGATAGAGCGCAAAGGGAGCAGACATGCGGCCGTTAACCGTAACAGCAGCCAGAGGGCTAGCATAAAGAAGTTGTACCCAGCCCAGGAAACCCGGTCCAAACCCAAGCTTTGTCAGTACCGCCCATAAATAGCTCCATTCCAGGGAATCAAAGGCCATCGTGGCATCAAGGGAGGCAAGTACCGCCGGTTCCGTAAGGGCGTGTGCTCTGGCCATAACCCCGTGCAGGCGTCTCAGGTTGAGGGCAGTATTGCGACGGGGAATAAAACCGGACTGGTCCGGGTGCACCAAGTCGCCTATAACCCCGACCAACCGATTGGCCAGCAGTTTGGCCAAGATCTTGGGCTCAGCGTTAAGGAGAGAAATGGGGCGATAGGACCTACAAACATCCCGCGGCTTGCCTTCTTTATGAATAACCACTATGGTGGCCAGTCGCTGGTCCAAGGGAAGGACACCCTCTTCACGGGCACGGAGGAACATACCTCTCAAATAAGGGGAGATCACATCCGGCCGGATCTTGTACAGTTCAACCGGTAAGCCATTGGGTCCGGTTGCTTTGCCCGCACGCAGGGCGCGGATCGCCAGAGCAATCTCGTCCGCAGTGATGTCCCGGTCCATATCGGCACTGTCTTCCTCCGAAAGACGAGGAAGGTCGATCGCCGAGAGGAATTCAGTTGAGTCGGCCTCGGAGCGGTCCGAGCCGGAAGTATAAACACCCCGAAAATAGTCCGCGAAAGACTCAGCAATGGCACTCGGATCAGTGACCACCACTCCGTCCTCGCCCAGGATTTCCGGGACCACCCGGCTCGCCATCTCCCGCCTGTCCAACCAGGCCAGCAGTTTACCAGCCTTATCCCCGACCTCGTAGATGCGGCCCTGCTGTTCCTTCGCCAAGACCAGGGCAGCGTTCGTGGCGAGGTCATGATACTCCGACTGTTTCAGGGAGAGTTCGTGCAGGAGAGAAGGGTCGGGCTCAGGCCCCAAACGGGACTCGAGATCCAAGACCTCCTCCTCCACATGCAGAATATCAGCATCACGAACCCGTTTAGCCTCTGCGATGAGAGCTAGGGCTTCACCCCGCAACACAGTCTTGAACGCTTCCCACAGGGTGACCGCAGAGCCAACGGAGCCCGCATTTTCAGCAAAATATAGGTCGATAGCCTTGGCAAGGAGTGCTCGCGTGTTATGGTTGCGGAAATACCAGGGATTCACCGCAGCCGGGCGGCTGGACAGGGTGACACCGAAGTCGAAGGAGACCCACAACGGTGAGTGGTCGGAGACGCCCCTCGCCAGAAAACGTGCCTCGGAGATGGCATGTGACTGCGCCGCCAGGGTGAGGACATAATCCAAGCGGGACAGGCTCCCATGGGCTCCGGAGAGAAATGAAAATTGGCGGAGCGCAGGATGCAATAATCGCCAACAATCCACCAGACCCATGGAGTCAAGGAAGGTCGGCAGCCAAGTCTGGGAACCCGGGAGGTCTCTCGGAGGCTGGCGATCGAGAGTGCCAGAGCAGACTGAGTTGAAATCACCCCCTAGGATCAATAAGCCCGAAGGCAGGGACAAGATGGCGCTACCAAGGTCCTGGAAGGTGCTAGATTGGAGGCCAGGGGGAACATAAATCGAAAGCAGAGCCAAGGGACGCCCCTCCCATCTTCCCGCCACAGCTGCGTAGCGTCCTCTATCATCAAGTAGCGTGACGTCTATTTCAAGAGGAAGGGACGCACGCACAAGGACGCCCGCCCCCCGGGAGCCCGAGGAGAACCCAGAGTGGGCAACCATTTTGTAACCCTTACGGTTCAGAGCCCTACAGGAGTTCCCCACCAAGTGCGTCTCTTGCAAAAGTACAACATCAGGCATGTGTCTCTTTATCAATTGGATCACCACCCCTCTCTTAACTCGGTCTCCTAGTCCATTGACATTCCAGCTAAGCACTTTCAGTTTCCTACCCCCCATCACCCAACAATCCGCCCCACCCGACTCCAACCAACTCAATCATCAAGTGCACAGTAAAACACACAGTCCATTGCCTCAAAGAAGAAAAAGAGATAGAACGAACAAACAATAAAACTTGCATAGTTGCACCCCCCACCCTGCACCCCTGCATGTGACTAAAAAGCCCCCCCAACCAGCAGTGTGCCTGTCGCCCCATAACTACTCTACAAGAAGACACCCAGAGGAGTGAGGAATCTCCGCGAACACCTCCCGCCACCCTCCATGTACTGATAGGAGAGATAGTACGGCATCTCAAAGCTACATTCGATAGTCCACTGAGGCAAGCAAGATAGACGAGGAATCACCCACTATAGAGCCAAGTCTCATAGGTCCGATCCGCCAGCTGCGCCACCTTCATGGTCCTCCTGTGTTTCTCGGCGCGTCGGTAGAGTGTCCAGCCAGTCACTAACGTTATCAGCGAAGTCAAAGAAAAGGGCACGACCTTCGTGCTCGATCCGGAGCTTAGCGGGGAACATCATGGAATACTTAAAGCCCAGGTCCCGTAGTCTGCGCTTCACCCCTGCATAGCTCTGGCGCTGTCGCTGAACCGCCCTGGTGAAGTCCGGGTAGAAATGGACATCGGCATTCTGGAATTTAAGTGGTCCATGTCTTCTGGAAGCCTGTAGGACAGCGTCCCTGTCACGGAAATTGAGCAGCCGGGCTACGATAGGTCTGGGTGCCACGCCCGACTTCGGCGGGCCACCCGGCACTCGGTGGGCACGCTCCACCGAGAAAAAGTTGCTGAGGCCAGGCGGGGCCAGATGAGTCCTGATCAGGTCTTCAACAAGGAGGTCCGTCGCCGCCTCCTCTGAACCCTCCGGTACACCGACAATGCAGACGTTCTGCCGCCTGGCCCGGCTTTCAAAGTCATCCAGCCGTCTCGCGAAGTGCTCCGCTGTCCTCTGCAGGTTCCGGACCTCAGTTTGCAAGTCCGAGACGTCGCCCGTCAGGCTGGACGTCTTGATGTCCAAATTCTTGACCCGATCATTGGTTTTGCCCAAGTCGGCTCTAATGAGGGACAGATCAACGGCCATGCCATCCACCTTCATGCTGTTGCTGCATGTCCGCCCGGAAGTTTGTAATGGCTCCCAAAATGTCGCTTAGAGTGGACTCAGAGCCGCCCGGCGAGCCCGAACGCGGGATGTCCTTGGCAGAGGGCCCAGTGATAGGCGGCGTCTTCGGTTGAGTATAGCGCTCAATCCTATTCTGCTGCTGTTGTGATTTACCGCGGACGCCTCTGTTCGACGGCTTGTCGGGGTCCCCCTTGCCCGCCATGTTAGGTCCAAGAGGACAAAGGGCTATGCCAGGCAAGTCCAAGCCCAAAGCGTCGGAGATTTGTCCGGGAAGACAGTAGATTGCTGTCCCAGGTTCGCTTCGCTGTCCGGATAGCTCCGCTGTCCAGTACACCTCGCCGCTGGTGAAGGCAGGCAGGCACTCCGCAGATCGGCAGTGCGTAGCGGCGGAGTCCGCAGAGACAATGGCACTGAGCTGGCACGGAGTACCACTCGACGTAGCTCAGCGTAGGAGACACCGATTCGGGATCTGAAAACGGTTCTCGCCTCAGCGGGCCCTCAGCTACGAGTATCCACCCACGTGGATCAGGATTACGGGCAGGATAGTTGCGGAGGATCGGAAGGTCCGCGGAGCTCCGAGCTTACGCGGCCATCTTGGTTGCCCGCGAAGCTCCTCCTCCGTCAGCAATTAGATTTGTATTTGAATGGAGTGCTTTGCAGCATGCTCACAGCGTAGCCAATTGCTGTTTATTACTGGGTCGATCTGGGTGCTGTGAGTGAATGAATGACCAGATAGGCGCAAATTATCTTTGTACTTGTTTCTTTAGCAGGCGATCGGGACAGGACAACAGAGGAGCATAGGCAGGGCAGGGATGGAGGCGGCAGCGGGGCTGGGAAGGGGAGGGAGGTAAGGGATAGGTCGGAGCAGAAGACATGACTAGTTAGTGCATGGGGAATGCATGATGCTGCTTCGGTTGTATTTTTTCACTCAGTCACACACGTTGTTAAATTATCAATGTATACTGCTTATTATTGTGTGTCTGCTCTGCGGATGCTGCGCCCGCGGTGCACAATACCGACTGCTGCTTGGAAAGTTGAAAGTTGGAAAGTTGTCAGCTTCCGGTTTTTAAGGTCTTCGTTGGGACGTATTGTCTCTGCTGCTGTTTTGTGTGTCCTCGCTAAAGGACACGTACTGTGAAAATGCAAGTGTTTCATGAGTGTGTCAGCTCTGTGGGTCCGTCTTTGCTTCTATCCCAATGACAAAATAACAAACAAGTGTGTGGACTTGATGTATGTGTGTGCGTGTTTGTGTAACATAATTTGCGTTTGTGCATTTGATGGCGTTTGTGTGCATTAAGTGGCATGTGTGTGCTCATTTGAAAATGTGGGTTTGATTAGTGTATATGTGCCTTTAAGGGTGGCTTTCAATGTGTATTTTCGCATTTGGTGATTTCTGTGAGTGAATGTTATGGTGTGTTCGCATCCATTCATTCGTGTATGGTGTATTAGGAGATGTATATGTGTGTGTGTGGGGGGGGTCGGTGCTGTGTGCTGTTTCAAGGTGTTCTTGGGGTAAACAGGGTTAATCTCTGTGTAGATGTTCGATATTTGAGCTTCTTTTCACCGAGTTGTTGTGTTAATGTGTGCATTCATTTCTTGTGTCCGAGGAAAGGAATAGAGTCATGTGGTCTGTGTGTGTTGCTTACGGTCTGTCTGGTAATTCGTTCATTTTATGTTGCCTCTTTTGCTCACATGTATCACCTCTTGCTGGCCTTATTGTAGTTTTTGCTCTATTTTGTTCCTCTTAACTCCCATCTCCCTTTCTCCCCCTATAGTTTCCCACTCGTTATATGTGTAAGTGGGGGCAATTTCATGGCTTATGGGGAAAACTCCTAGCTGAAGGGACACTTTCTGACTCACAGTGGCTGTTACAATTCCGTGGGCCATGGTGCAATTGTATGAGCTTTGTGGAGGAATTTTGTATACCTATACATAGAGCTTCATGGCTCACACAGTCTTCCGTGGCGAGTTCATGTTTTATTCACAAAGCCAGGCCTGCGTCTTTTTTTAGGTCTCGCCTGTCGATGCGCATGCGCATCGAGCAAGCGAGACTATGGGGGCTCATCCACTCTTTATCCAACTTGCAAGGAATCGTGGCGATTCCTTGCAGTGCCCGTGACTTTTAAGCTCAATGCGCATGCGCATTGAGCTTAAAAGCGCGTGCACATCAGTTCCCTCAGCCGCACTCCAGGCCCCTGCTTTCACACCCCCTCCCCGCTCCGCCCCCTCCCCTGCCCGCCGTCTGTTCGCCGTCTGTTCCCTCAGCCGTCTGTACCCTGCTGCTTAACACCCTCTCCCCCGCTCCGCCCCCTCCCCGCCATGTCGCATGCAATCGTTTCGTATTTTTGATAGCCGAAGCAGCCACAAGCCTTTGTCTCTTTATTTACTAAATGACGGGTGCCAGGATTGCTTTAAAAGGAAAGATATTTCTATCATACTCACAGATTTAGGGGCCAATACCTTTTTGCAAATCTCTAAAAAGTAATACACAAGGAGCATCTGTGTTAGTTAACAGGCCACAAGGACATGTGAGCATACCTCCATATAATAAGAAGGCTCACAAGTTGTTGTTGTGCGTACACACCAGCAACCATGCCCGTGTTCCTTTCGCCTGCCCCTGTACGAGCATACGAGTCCAAAGCAAATGGAAAGCTTGGGGGGAGGGAGTAAACATTGTTACTCAGCAGAGTGAATAATCAGCCAAGGTGGCTGAGTCCAGCATCATATCAACTATTGTAACAGCAGGTTGGATTGATACCCCTCACTATTAGTAGTGCAGGTTATCGGGGTTCCTCGTGATGTAGGTCATTAATTCGCAGCCAAATTAAGGTTCCGTAGATAGTCTGTAGCGTCATCTGTGTGGTCTTGTATTCTTAGGAATTTTACCAGTGGTGCCCATATTTGTTTAGGACTAGTCCGAGCAGGCATGAGATCCCAGTATGCGTCAAGCTTCTCCTGGAAAAAAAGCCAGCATCGTGAAGTCACTTGTCTCACTAGGTACCGACTGTCTACCCCAATATATCGCCACCCTGCGCTTGGTCAGCAGCAGCACTGCTGTCAATCTTTTCATCTCTGGGGGGACCTCATCAACATATCCCAGCAGTGTAACGCGGTGTGAGCACTCTGGGGAATGATCTGTGATGCATGGAGTATCTGTGAACACTGCCATCCAGATGCTCCTGATGTCAGGGTAGTCCCAAGCTAGGTGCAGGAAGTCCACGCTCTGCGCAGTCCGCATGGCCTGCGTCAAACGCTAAGCCCATCCTAAGCATCCATGCCGATGCTGCATTATAGATTTATTTTCAATCTGTTATCGCGATGAAATGAGGGAATTTAAAATGGCAGATATATGTATTTTGTTGTTTTAATTAGCTGGGATGCAGTTACAGAGTCCATAGAAAAATATTCGGAAAAGCATGACTCAGAGGGGATCTCCCTGCCCACTCTCTTGGACACGTTCAGAGAGGTTATAAGGGGCAGGTTGGTAACAGTGGTGGCCACTCTAAAGTGGGAGAGGGGCTTAGTGCAGGCTAAATTGCACTCAGACTGAGGAATGCTTAAGAGGCTCCTCAACGCCTCTTCAGGGGTAGGAAGTGCTATATGAATGCAAGTTCAATACAAAGAAACTAGATTAAGGGCAGACCTGACCATACAAACTAATACAAGGTCACAACTTCGCCTGCCCCGTACAGAAAAATGCTACAGTTCCTGGTGAAGCTGAGGAGAGTAAGAGTACAAATCATGAGTAGGGTTGCTAACGGAGGAAATGAAATTACTGAACTGAAGTTCCTTTAAACGTGACCAGCAACTTCTGAGATACAATATAACTGACTCAAAACAAGATTAATGCATTATTTAAGCATGCAGACTGTTTCCCTACTTGCGTCGAAGTGGAAAGTCCCCGACGATCTCTGTTCGATCTTTAGTCTGCTTTGCTTTCACTTTCTTTTAAGACAGTAAAGTTAGCATTTCCAGGAAAGGAAGGACACCCACGTGCAGTACATGTGAATGCCCTCACCCTCACTCACCCTCAACCCCTCACCCTCACTCACCCTCAACCCCTCACCCTCAAACCCTCACTCACCCTCACTCTCACTCATCCTCACTCACCCTCAATCACCCTCACCCTCACTCACCCTCAACCCCTCACCCTCACTCACCCTCAACCCCTCACCCTCACTCACCCTCAACCCCTCACTCACCCTCACCCTCACTCACCCTCAACCCCTCACCCTCACTCACCCTCACCCCCTCACCCTCACTCACCCTCAACCCCTCACCCTCACTCACCCTCAACCCCTCACCCTCACTCACCCTCAACCCCTCACCCTCACTCACCCTCACTCACCCTCACCCACCCTCACTCACCCTCAACCCCTCACTCACCCTCAACCCCTCACCCTCAATCCCTCACCCTCACTCACCCTCAAACCCTCACCCTCACTCACCCTCACTCACCCTCACTCACCCTCACCCTCACTCACCCTCACCCACCCTCAACACCTCATCCTCACTCACCCTCAGCCTCACTCACCCTCAACCCCTCACCCTCACTCACCCTCACCCTCACTCACCCTCAACCCCTCACCCTCAATCCCTCACCCTCACTCACCCTCACCCTCACTCACCCTCAACCCCTCACCCTCACTCACCCTCAACCCCTCACCCTCACTCACCCTCACTCACCCTCAAACCCTCACCCTCACTCACCCTCAACCCCTCACCCTCACTCACCCTCACCCTCACTCACCCTCACCCTCACTCACCCTCACCCACCCTCAACACCTCATCCTCACTCACCCTCAGCCTCACTCACCCTCAACCCCTCACCCTCACTCACCCTCACTCACCCTCACCCTCACTCACCCTCAACCCCTCACCCTCAATCCCTCACCCTCACTCACCCTCACCCTCACTCACCCTCACTCAACCCCTCACCCTCACTCACCCTCACCCTCACTCACCCTCAACCCCTCACCCTCACTCACCCTCACTCACCCTTACTCACCCACCCTCACTCACCCTCACTCTCACTCACCCTCAACCCCTCACTCACCCTCACCCTCACTCACCCTCAACCCCTCACCCTCAACCCCTCACCCTCACCCTCAACCCCTCACCCTCACCCTCACTCACCCTCAACACCTCGCCCTCACTCACCCTCACTCACCCTCACCCTCACTCACCCTCACTCACCCTCAACCCCTCACCCTCACTCACCCTCAACCCCTCACCCTCACTCACCCTCACTCACCCTCAACCCCTCACTCACCCTCAACCCCTCACCCTCAACCCCTCACCCTCAACCCCTCACCCTCAACCCCTCACTCTCACTCATTCTCACCCACCCTCAACCCCTCACCCTCACTCACCCTCACCCACCCTCAACCCCTCACCCTCACTCACCCTCAACCCCTCACCCTCACTCACCCTCACCCTCAACCCCTCACCCTCACTCACCCTCAACCCCTCACCCTCACTCACCCTCACTCACACTCACCCTCACTCACCCTCACCCACCCTCAACACCTCATCCTCACTCACCCTCAGCCTCACTCACCCTCAACCCCTCACCCTCACTCACCCTCACTCACCCTCACTCACCCTCAACCCCTCACCCTCAACCCCTCACCCTCACTCACCCTCAACCCCTCACCCTCACTCACCCTCACCCTCAACCCCTCACCCTCACTCACCCTCAACCCCTCACCCTCACTCACCCTCACTCACACTCACCCTCACTCACCCTCACCCACCCTCAACACCTCATCCTCACTCACCCTCAGCCTCACTCACCCTCAACCCCTCACCCTCACTCACCCTCACTCACCCTCACTCACCCTCAACCCCTCACCCTCAATCCCTCACCCTCACTCACCCTCAACCCCTCACCCTCACTCACCCTCAACCCCTCACCCTCACTCACCCTCACCCTCACTCACCCTCACCCTCACCCTCACTCACCCTCACCCTCACTCACCCTCAACCACTCACCCTCACTCACCCTTACTCACCCTTACTCACCCACCCTCACCCACTCTCACTCATCCTCACTCACCCTCAACCCCTCACCCTCACTCACCCTCACCCTCACTCAACCCCTCACCCTCACCCTCAACCCCTCACCCTCACCCTCAACCCCTCACCCTCAACACCTCACCCTCACTCACCCTCACCCTCACTCACCCTCACCCTCACTCACCCTCAACCCCTCACCCTCACTCACCCTCACCCTCACTCACCCTCAACCCCTCACCCTCACTCACCCTCAACCCCTCACCCTCAACCCCTCACCCTCAACCCCTCACTCTCACTCATTCTCACCCACCCTCAACCCCTCACCCTCACTCACCCTCACCCACCCTCAACCCCTCACCCTCACTCACCCTCAACCCCTCACCCTCACTCACCCTCAACCCCTCACCCTCACTCACCCTCAACCCCTCACCCTCACTCACTCACACTCACCCTCACCCACCCTCAACACCTCATCCTCACTCACCCTCACCCTCACCCTCACTCACCCTCACCCACCCTCAACACCTCATCCTCACTCACCCTCACTCACCCTCAACCCCTCACCCTCACTCACCCTCAACCCCTCACCCTCACTCAAACCCCCACCCTCATTCACCCTCACCCTCCCTCACCCTCACTCACCCTCACCCTCCCTCACCCTCCCTCACCCTCACCCTCCCTCACCCTCAACCCCTCACTCACCCTCAACCCCTCACTCACCCTCACTCACCCTCACTCACCCTCACTCACCCTCAACCCCTCACCCACACTCACCCTCAACCCCTCACTCACCCTCACTCACCCTCACCCTCACTCACCCTCACTCAGCACAACCACAGCATCTTCACTAAATATATTTAATAAACTTTAAGCTATTGGCAATATAAAATAAAATCCATTTTATTTACGTATTAATTATTAATTGTTTTTTAAAGCCATTGATTTTTTTTATATCAATACATATAAGTCACATATAAGTCCCGTTAATACAAAACATGTTGCTTTACAAATGCTAGAGGTGTCACATTTACAAAAATTATAACTATTGGCTTTGTAAAGAAGAAAGCTATTAATTTAGCTATTTAGAAAAAACAACACATAAATAAAAAACAAAAAAATAAATAACACCTACAGCTCAAACTTTACTACTGCGAGACCTATTGCATTTCCAATGCTTGTTTGTTGTTGTAACTTTCCACTGAAGTAATTTTACATCCCCCGTTTTTCACCCATGTCTGTGTCTTAATGCTTTACTGCTATAACTCTTAAACCCTGGTGGGCTTTGAATTGCTTATGACTTCATCAAGTGTAAAGGGGTCCTGGGGCATTAATGACTTTGTGCACGTTCCTCTCCAATCATTCATCCATCCATTTATTAGGTCGAGCCTGAGCAGTGCATGTGCTGCTCTGCGAGCCATGCTATATTGGGAGTATGAAATAGAAGCACCGCCCACTCTCCGTCTATATTTGTCATTAGCTTGTTGTCTGATGTAAACATAAAGGCGCATGCGCAAGGAGCCGGGCAACGCATGCTGCTTGTTACTTCTGCTGTTCTATATAGCGCTAACAGAAGCGGAAGACATGGAGGCGCATTACCCAAGCCGGGAACATTCATTTTTAGGCACGGAATAGAAGTGAGTCATTCAGAACCACAGGATGCCAAGACTCGAACTAGGCTTCCCAACTTCATAGTCTGAAACTGTAGCCTTTCTGCTGCGTTGTATCGGCCTATTCTGGAGCTTTTGTTGAAGTGCTTCTGTTTTGATGAGTGAGGGCGACATAAGAGGCCCCAGCTCGCCTCGGTTCACATCCAGGGTCATTCTTGAAAACTCACCGTGGAAGCTTCTCCCAGCCTCAGCTTTTTGGACCCGAGGCCATGAGGGACGCGTGTCCAAGCTTGTCCCAGGAAGGAGCGCCCACCCCAGGATGGACATCGGTGATAAGATGGTTTCTTTCTATTCGCAGCCAACTGTGGGGTTCCTTCCACCCCTCCACCCGAGGGTGCAGCCAGCAGGGCCAGGGCAGAGCGCCTGGGGCGGGCAGACTTCTACCGAAAGCAGGAGAGGCTCCTGCCCTCCGGCACTTCCCTGCCCCCCACCCCCTGCTTGAGAGCTCCTGTGTTGCACTCGTCCCAGGGGTGTCCAACACGGCTCCAAGAGGGCGAGAAGCATGGCAGACTTCTACCCAAAGCAGGAGAGGCTCCTACCCTCCGCTCTTCCCTGCCCCCCCCCCCCCCCCACTCCCCCCTTGCTGGGAGCTCCTGTGTTGCACTCGACCCAGGGGTTTCCAACGCAGCTCCAAGAGGGCGAGAAGCATGGCAGACTTCTACCCAAAGCAGGAGAGGCTCCTACCCTCCGGCAATTCCCTGCCCCCACCCCCTGCTGAGAGCTCCTGTGTTGCACTCGACCCAGGGGTGTCCAACGCAGCTCCAAGAGGGCGAGAAGCATGGCAGACTTCTACTCAAAGCAGGAGAGGCTCATACCCTCTGGCACTTCCCTGCCCCCCCCCCCTGCTGAGAGCTTTTGTGTTGCACTCGACCCAGGGGTGTCCAACACAGCTCCAAGAAGGCGAGAAGCATGGCAGACTTCTACCCAAAGCAGGAGAGGCTCCTACCATCCGGCTCTTACCTGCCCTCCCCCCCTTGCTGGGAGCTCCTGTGTTGCACTCGACCCAGGGGTGTCCAACGCAGCTCTGAAAGGGCGAGAAGGATGGCAGACTTCTACCCATAGCAGGAGAGGCTCCTACTCTCCGGCACTTCCCTGCCCCCCACCCCTGCTGACAGTTCCTGTGTTGCACTCGACCCAGGGGTGTCCAACGCAGCTCCAAGAGGGCGAGAAGCATGGCAGACTTCTACCCAAAGCAGGAGAGGCTCCTACCCTCCGGCTCTTACCTGCCTCCCCCCCCCCTCCCCCCCCCCCCGGCTAGAAGCTCCTGTGTTGCACTCGACCCAGGGGTGTCCAACGCAGCTCCAAGAGAGCGAGAAGCATGGCAGACTTCTACCCAAAGCAGGAGAGGCTTCTACCCTCCGGCTCTTCCCAGCTGATGTTTTCATAATGAATACACTAATGATGCTCTCCACATGTGCTTTTCAGGAAGAAAACGCCCCCTAATCTTCACATGTTGCTAATATGTAGGAGTAAGCAGTCTATTTACAAAGCTTCCCTATTCACATTAACCAGAGTCTAACTCCTTATTGAAGAGGGAACACTCAATTTATTTTCCATTTCTAACCCGAATAGCCTCATAAAAGCACTTAATGATGACAAATGCACATAGGCTAGGTTTTTTCCACGCGTGTCTCGAGATGCTATGGCATCGCCATTTCTCTGGAGCTTTTTTTTTCCAGCTAATCGTTCAAAGCACAGATGCGTTTATTTATTTTCTTCACGGGTTTAGTATTGTGTGGGATGAATAATCCAGACACAATGGTGGGGGTCCCTCTGACGAAAGTGACTAGTGTAGGGACACGTGTGAGGAACTTAAAGTGTTTCTGATAAGACTTTCGGCCGAACTATGACGTGAGAGCTTATTTTTTTCTTCACTGGACGCAGTGTCATCTTTATACTGTTTGCAGTTTTTTGGGGGTCTTTTTCAATAATTGGGCAGCCCTCACAACATCTGCCTCTGCAGGCTGCAGCACACAGAGGCGCTACCTCAACTCCGGTTGCAGCCAGTGCTCCTGCTCAACACCCGCCTTCTTCACTTTGAGGCTGCTGCTTGGCCATGGACGAGGGGAGGAGGAAAAGGAAGGACCTGTGAACTTCCCCAGGATGCGTGTAAGGTAAGCAGCCCCCAATATAATAACTCTACATGTGGGAAAAAAGTTGTGTCTTTGTTTAAATAGTGCTTCTGTTTTCAGCTGATCCTCGTTAGTTTGCAAGCAATTAATAAACGCCACAGCATCACTCGTCGCCACCACAACATCACTCAGCGCCACCACAGCATCAATCTGTGCAATCATTCAACAACAACTGGTTCAAATATGTTCTCTCAATGTTTCAAGCTTTATTACAATTTTCACAAAAAGATGTTAATATTTCACTTCTGTTCTTGGATTTTCGTCACAATAAAATACACTGAACATAATCTTCACAAAAGTTATTTACAAAAGTTTAAGCTATTACCATTATAAATTACAATAACTTTTATTTAAGTATTAATTATTAAAAAATAAATTTAAAAAAGCCATTGTTATTTGTAATAGCAATACATCTAAGTCACGTAAATACAACACATATTGCATTACAAATGCTATAGGTGTCACATTTGCGAAAGTTAAAGCTATTGGCATTGTAAATGACAAAGCTATTAATTTAGCTATTTTCAAAACCAACACATAAATACAAAATTTGTCATTTACAATACCAATAGCTCAAACTTTCCTAATGCGAGACCTATTGCATTGCAAATGCTTGTTGTGCCTTTTAGCCCTCTGTTCCACTGTTTTCCCCTCGTATTTTTGTGCCCTTCTAATCTGTTCCACTCGTTTTTTGTGCCTTTTAGACCTCTGTTCCACTCGTTTTTTGTACCTTTTGCCTTCTGTTCCACTCGTTTTTCCCTCGTTTTTTGTGCCCTTCTGCCCTCTGTTAAACTCGTTTTTTTGTGCTTTTTAGCCCTCAGTTCCACTGTTTTCCCCTCGTTTTTTGTGCCCTTCTGCTCTCTGTTACACAAATTTTTTGTGCCTTTCTGCCCTCTGATCCACATCGTTTTCTCCTCCTTTTTTGTGCCCTTCTGCCCTCTGTTCCAATCGTTTTTTGGCCTTTCTGCCCTACTCGTTTTTTGTGCCTTTCTGCCCTACTTGTTTTTTTTCTGCCTTTCTGCCCTCTGTCAAACTCGTTTTTTGTGCCATTCTGCCCTTTGTCCTACTCGTTTTTTGTGCCATTTTGCCCTCTGTCCTACTCGTTTTTTGTGCCTTTCTGCCCTCTGTGCCACTGTTTTTTTCCCTTGTTTTTGTGCCCCTTTTGCCTTCGGTTCCGCTCGTTTCCCCAGCTGCTGTGGCCTTTTGTTTAAGTATTGCTGTTAATCAGAGCCCCTTCACGGGCTCCGATTAACAGCAATACTTAAACAAAAGGCCACAGTCTGCCCCGCGCTTTAATAACAAAAGCGTAGAGACAGTTTCTAAACACAGCGTGTACTGTCTCTACGCTTTTGTTATTAAAGGGCGGGGCAGACTGTGGCCTTTAATTTGAGTATTTCTGTTAATCGGAGCCCGTGAAGGGGCTCCAATTAACAGCAATACTTAAACAAAAGGCCACAGTCTGCCCCGTGCTTTAACCTCATAGATGCTATTAAACATTCCTCCCCAGTGCTGCGCTGTCCATTGGAACTAGTGCTGAATGGACGTCCAATGGTCGTGCGCAGCACTGGGGAGGTAGTGCTGCCGTCGGCCAATGCACCGAGGCAGCACTTAAGGGGTTAATAATAAAAGCCCTGCCTCACGCTCCCACATAGTCCAAGCGCCGCAAGCGCCACAAGCCCCACCAGCCCCCCGCCTCCTTACCTGCACTCCTCACGCCCGCTCCGCTGCCACCGCCACGAAAAGTGGCTCATGTTCGCGCCGCTTGCCTCTTTGAAGCGACCGGCGGCGCGACTCTCTCTAGTGACGTCCTGTGTGCGCGCTCCACACGAGGTGGTGTGCGCTGACGTCAGGGGAGGTGCGCTTGCGCGCCCTAGAAGGAACAGTGCTCATGGGTAAGTAGCGTGCTCTACAAATGTTTTGATTGAGGATGAGAAAATTAAAAATGTATTTTTGTAAATAATCGCATGGGTCAGTTGGCTAATTTGAAAAGATAACCAGGAGGAATGTAAGATATGGGGCAGAGGGCACTTTAAGCAGGTTTCTGTTAAATGCAGAATCAAAAGGAGACTCTTCCCCTCAGTCACAGATTTAACCATCAAACGGACATTGATTAGAATGCACATTATATTGGGATTCCAACAATTATGATATACAGCTCGACTTGAAATTCTAGAAGATAAGGGAGGGATGGTGTGAATATGAAATGTTTGTCAGGTGCCTTAGATATCCGATTGCACTAGTGAGGCACTTCGAACTAATAGATTCAATGCTGCACAGGTACAAATCATTTAACATTATGTAACGGAGTGCGGCGGAGTAGAACCGAGGAGTGGTGGACTCCCGGAAATTACCCTGTTGTACCTCCTTCCTTACAGACGGACCCCTGGGTTACAGGACTGGACGACATGGATGAGGAACACGGCGCCTTTAATTGGGCGTTCTCGGAGGAGGAGGAGGCCACTCCTCCTGTATATGTCAGAGAGGTCGGATTGGATAAACCCCAGGAAGTACTGTACGAGGGGTGTGACATCACCCCGGAGGAGGAGAAGGCGAGGAGCGGCGTCGGAGAGCGGTTTGGACAGAGTGGAGAAGGCGGTAGCCAAGGACAACGAAGGAACCCCGAAGAACGTACCGGAGGAGGAGACGAGTCCCACGGAGAGCCAGGAGGCCAACGACCCCGTGAGCCGCCGTGCTACTCTCCCGGGGGAGGAGCGTGGCTGTCCCAGGTACGGCAGCGTATGGCGGTGTGGGCGGGAAGAAAGCGTGTGTGTACATAGTGTAAAGAGACCCGTGTTCGTGTTTTCCTCGTCTTTCCCTACCTTCTGTTTCCCTTACCCCGCGTTTAACCCTCACCTTCTGTAGCCCTCCCCACGTCACCGAGTGTGGTATAGTTGCACGTCATACACTGGTGAACTCCTCCCCGCCTCACTTCCCATGATCCCAAGGTGCACTTCCCAGAAGGCAGTAGAACTAACGGTTCCCTCTCTGTTGGTCTTCCTTTGCATGGGATCCGGAGTGACGAGACACCTCCATGACCAGACCTTGAGGAGAAGCCCGGAGAACCGAAGACCAAGAAGGAAAAAACAGTATTGCCAAAACGGATCCCAGTCAGTTTGCGAGGGAAAGACTTACGTTTAGAACCAGGAGAACTTTGATACTCAATACAAAACGTGCGATACCAATAAAACCCTCTTTACTTCCAAGGCCTGGTGTCCATCTAGTCCCTGACTCGCTTCATGGTATACCTATTAGACCTGACCCTGAACCAGCAAACAGTACTCCTGCTAACCCTGGTCCCCAGCCCCCGTCTACAGTGGTGTCAGAAGTGGGATCTACTCCCTCTGAACAAGAAAAGAATATGGAACAAATCATACAAACATTAGTCGAGGGGCAACAGAAGCTGGAGTGGGCTGTCAGCCAACGAATCAGTACAGCAGACGCGGATCGAGCCTTGTTCCGCAGCATAATGCCGCAACAAATGGATAACTTGCAGAAAGTAGTTCAGACTCCTGGGACCGCAGTCTCGGTGGATCGAAGACCGGCCGGACCTCATCCATCCGGAGTTGCATTACAGAAGTACGTCACAGGAGAAGACCCAGATGCCTTCCTGGTCAATTTCGAGAGGGCAGCACGTGCGTGTGGGTGGCCGGAGGAAAAATGGCCCTTTTTTCTCGCACCCTTGTTGACGGGTGAAGCACAGACAGCATACCAGGTTGCAAACCATGCGGGTACCTCCTCGTATACCGCAATCAAGGAGGTGATACTAGATCACCTCGGGATGGACGCCGAAGCATATAGACTCAGGTTTCGGAAGGAAAAAGGGGTCACGGGGGAAAACCCCAAAACACTGTATCTACGTCTGAAAATGGCAGCGGAAAAATGGTTGCGACCCGATAACAGGAGCAAAGAAGACATCATGACAAGCATAGTGCTTGAACAGTTTATGGAAGCCCTACCCTATGGGACCCAGAGATGGCTAAGACAGCATCCAGGACTGACCGCAGCTCAGGCTATTGAGATGGCGGCCAATTATTCTAGAGCTGCACCTAGATCTTTTCCATGGGAGACTGAAAAATCCACAAAGACACCGGTACCACCCACTAAGACAGAGAAAAAAAAACCATCTACGAACCCCTAAAGCCACGACCATTCCGCCCGGATGTCACTCCAATGAGGGGTCCCCAGTGCTTTGAATGCGGGGAGTGGGGCCATATCGCACGGTTGTGCCCCAGAAAAAAACCTGTTGAGGAACCCATGGAAGTTGGGTATATACCCAAAGCTGTGATGTACACCGCCGAAATGGGACCTTCCTATTATGTAAAGGTACTGGTGAACCACGCCCCTGTAAAGGCTCTCCTCGATTCAGGGTGCAGACAATCAGTCATACGGGAAAAACTGCTGGTTCCATCCCAAATAGGGCGGGAGGGTGAAGTACACATCCGGTGTGTCCATGGGGACGTAAAGACATATCCCCTCGCACGCATCACTATAAACCCAATAGGAAGGGAGCCTTGCTCAGTGAGAGTTGGAGTGGTAGCGTCACTGCCCGAGGAACTGATCCTAGGGGTGGATAATCCTCATTTCCTGGCCTTATTTAAAAGGGAGTTAGCCAGTCGTCCGGTGGAGGCCTTCTTGTCCGCCGAACCCTGGGTCTTAGACAAGGGGTTCAAATTTGCACAAGCCAACGATCCTACCCTCTTGAATGCGTGGGAGGCAGCCCACGTAGCGCAAACCACAGCCACTGCTCAAAGATACCGCCGGTTTAGTATCAAAAAAGATCTACTCTATAGAGAAGGAAAAGAGGGAGACCTTCGGCAACTGGTGGTGCCAAAAGAGTTCCGCGAACAGATATTGTTCTATGCCCACACTCATCTAACCGCAGGACATAGTGGGGCCGAAAAGACCACCCAAAATATACTGCGTCTGTTTTATTGGCCAGGAATTTACAAAGAGACCGAGGCCTACTGCCAACAGTGCGAGGTGTGCCAGAGGAAAAACCTGACTAAACCCCCAGCAGTACCACTACAACCCCTGCCCGTGATAGGTAATCCGTGGGAACGCGTGGGGATGGACCTCATAGGACCCTTGCCTCGCACCTCTCGGGGTCACACTTATGCCCTAGTAGTGGTGGACTATTCTACCCGATTCCCCGAGGCTTTTCCACTAAACACCCCGACCACCAAGAATGTAGCAGAGAAGCTAGTGGAACTGTTTTCGAGAGTTGGATTCCCCCGTGAAATTCTAACTGATCAGGGGACACCTTTCGTGTCACGGATGATGAAGGAGGTTTGCAAGACCTTGGATCTTCAACACATCCGCACTTCCGCTTACCACCCCCAAACGGATGGTTTAGTGGAAAGATACAATAGGACTTTAAAATCCACGCTAAAAAAGCTGTTGAGTTCTGAAAATAAGGATTGGGACAAAATGCTCCCGTTAGCTTTGTATGTAGTGAGGTCCCAGGTCCAGAGCAGCCTAGGATACTCCCCATTTGAACTATTGTATGGCCGGCAACCGAGGTCCCTACTCGAAATAACCAGAGAAGCCTGGGAAAGAGAAGAGGCTCAGGAACAACGCTCCCTACTAGACTACACCCAGCAGTTACGGTCTAGATTAGGCAAGTTGAGAGATCTGGCCTATTCGAACCTAAAGTCGGCCCAAAGTCACCAAAAGCAATACTATGATAAGGGAAAAAGGTGGAGGTCACTGAACAAAGGGGACTGGGCTCTAGTGTTGCTCCCTTCATCTACGAAAAATTCAGGAGCGAATGGAAGGGACCATACCGAGTCCTAGAGAAATACGGCAGTACAACCTATAAGATACAACTGTCGCCCAAACGCAATCAAACCTACCACATAAATCTCCTAAAGAAGTGGTTAGGACCAGTCCCTCAATCGTCTAATCTGGTGCTACCGGAAGACAGTCCTGAGACAACCTTAGCCTGCTTACCCATCAATCCAGAACTCACAGATGCAGAGAAACAGGCCTTACTGGAAAGACTCCGCCCTTTTTCTCACTTGTTCTCAGACACCCCTGGGTGCACCCACTTGGCAGAACATGATACACATACGGCCAAAGGGAGTATAGTGAAACAAAGAGCTTATCGCATCCCCGCAGCAAAAAGGGCAGACGTAAGAAAGGAAGTCGCTAGCATGTTAGGACTGGGTGTCATTAGACCGTCGAAAAGCAGCTGGTCATCCCCCATAGTCATGGTGCCCAAGCCTGATGGGTCCACCCGGTTTTGCATGGACTTCAGGGCATTAAACGCGGTGTCCACCTTTGATGCGTTCCCCATTCCCCGGGTGGACGAACTCATAGAACGAATAGGGGACGCCAAATACATAACAACTCTGGACCTGACAAAAGAATATTGGCAGGTGCCTCTAAGGGAGGAGGACCGTCACAAAACAGCCTTTGCCACCGAGGACGGTTTGTACGAATTCAACGTCCTCCCTTTCGGACTCCACGGGGCCCCTGCAACGTTCCAGAGACTTATGAACTTAGTGTTGGCCCCGCATACCAATTATAGTTCTGTGTATCTCGATGACATTGTCATCTTCAGTCAGTCGTGGAAAGATCACTTAGAACACCTGGCTAATGTAATGACCTCTCTGGGTGATGCCCGTCTACATATCAATGCCAAGAAGTCCCGAGCAGCCTTCCCAAAGGTGAAATACCTCGGCTTCATGCTAGGAGATAGGGTGATAGCTCCCCAAGAGGAGAAGATAAAAGCCATCACAGAGACCCCTTTTCCCACCACAAAAAGGGAACTAAGAGCATTCCTGGGCCTTATGGGCTACTATCGACGGTTCATACAGAACTTCGCAGTTATAGCCACACCCCTGACTGATTTGCTACAGAAAAACGTCAGGAACACACTTCCGCAACCCCCCTCACAAGAAGCCAGGAATGCCTTCCTTCACTTGAAGAGAGCCATTACCACCAGTCCTGTGCTTATTCCACCCGATTTCGGACGCCCCTTTTCCCTAGCCACTGATGCTTCGGAGACGGGTATTGGGGCGGTTCTGTCGCAGATAGGGGAGGACAAGGCTGAACATCCTATACTATACATTAGCCGTAAACTCCACCCAAGGGAACGGAAGTATCCCACTGTTGAAAAAGAGTGTTTGGCCATACGGTGGGCTATTGATAAACTTCGTTATTACCTAGAGGGAAGGGCGTTCACGCTGTACTCCGATCATGCCCCACTGCAGTGGATGCAAAGGAACAGAACTCAGAATGCTCGGATACTGCGATGGTTCCTCTTTCTTCAACCCTTTGCCTTTACGGTGGTACATAGGAAGGGGAGGGACAATGGGAACGCTGATTTCCTCTCTCGCATGCCGGTTCTCCCCGATCGGGAGAAACCAGGGGGGGAGGAATGTAACGGAGTGCGGCGGAGTAGAACCGAGGAGTGGTGGACTCCCGGAAATGACCCTGTTGTACCTCCTTCCTTACAGACGGACCCCTGGGTTACAGGACTGGACGACATGGATGAGGAACACGGCGCCTTTAATTGGGCGTTCTCGGAGGAGGAGGCCACTCCTCCTGTATACGTCAGAGAGGTCGGATTGGATAAACCCCAGGAAGTACTGTACGAGGGGTGTGACATCACCCCGGAGGAGGAGAAGGCGAGGAGCGGCGTCGGAGAGCGGTTTGGACAGAGTGGAGAAGGCGGTAGCGAAGGACAACGAAGGAACCCCGAAGAACGTTCCGGAGGAGGAGACGAGTCCCACGGAGAGCCAGGAGGCCAACGACCCCGTGAGCCGGCGTGCCACTCTCCCGGGGGAGGAGCGTGGCTGTCCCAGGTACGGCAGCGTATGGCGGTGTGGGCGGGAAGAAAGCGTGTGTGTACATAGTGTAAAGAGACCCGTGTTCGTGTTTTCCTCGTCTTTCCCTACCTTCTGTTTCCCTTACCCCGCGTTTAACCCTCACCTTCTGTAGCCCTCCCCACGTCACCGAGTGTGGTATAGTTGCACGTCATACACTGGTGAACTCCTCCCCGCCTCACTTCACACGGTCCCAAGGTGCACTTCCCAGAAGGCAGTAGAACTAACGGTTCCCTCTCTGTTGGTCTTCCTTTGCATGGGATCCGGAGTGACGAGACACCTCCATGACCAGACCTTGAGGACAAGCCCGGAGAACCGAAGACCAAGAAGGAAACAACAGTATTGCCAAAACGGATCCCAGTCAGTTTGCGAGGGAAAGACTTACGTTTAGAACCAGGAGAACTTTGATACTCAATACAAAACGTGCGATACCAATAAAACCCTCTTTACTTCCAAGGCCTGGTGTCCATCTAGTCCCTGACTCGCTACCTGGTATACCTATTAGACCTGACCCTGAACCAGCAACCAGTACTCCTGCTAACCCTGGTCCCCAGCCCCCGTCTACACATTAGTATTAAGTCATTTCTTACCGGCTGTGGAAAAATGGGCAGTGCCCCAGGTCCTGGACTCAGTCTGGGCACCGAGGGATGCAGACAGGCTTCCCTTTAGCATGCTTCTCTCTGCTGCCAGTCTAAAATAGAGCATGGATGGATGACATATACCTACTGGCAAAGACACAAGAGCACACTTCTAATACGGCACCTCTAAAATGGCACAACAGAGTGTAGTAAAAATGGCCGATGCTCTCCCCGTAATATCTCCCCGTATTACAAGTGGACTATAAAGTTAAATTACAAAAAGCATTGGCAAATCTAAAATGTCTTGCCTATGCAAGAGATATTGTCTTTGCGCATGTGTTTTAGCCATGCTGTCTCCGATGCACTATCCTAAACCTCTCTCAATATATCCTCTACATTCACTCTCTGACTCATCCCAAACCTTATTCTACTACCATGATCTCCAAAATAAATCTTTCTAGATTCTTCCTTCCTCTTTCCCTCTATCAATCACCCCAAACCTCATTTTAATACTAAGATCTCCCAAAAAAACTAATCTAAATTCTTCCCTCCCCTATCCCTCTTTTGACTCATTCCAAAACTCATTTTACTACTATGATCTCCCTAATCTATTTCTAGAGATTCTTCCCTCCTCTATCTCTCCTTATGCTCATCCCAAACCTCATCTTACTACTATGATCTCCCAATAAACACTTTCTGGACTCTTCCCTCTTCTATCCCCCATTATCCTTTTCAATCCAACTAACAGACTCACATGTCTACAGCTCAAATTAACTCAAATTTCACTAAACTACTCCACCAGTAATCCTTGTTGGAATCGAAGTAGCGTACTACTTGCCAAAAAGTGCACTGAAGCCTCGTCAGGGGTAGTAAACGCTACATAAATGCGATTACAATACATTTGTTCGAACTTTTTATTTAACAAAGGGGAAGATATTGTGTCCCGTGTTTATTTGTATGAGGCCCCCATTGGCTCTCAGCAGACCCCTTACAAGTATTACGTAACCTGGTGTGTGTGGTTTATAAAGTTTGTGGTACTGCACGTTCAGTTTACGGTTGCAAGCTGAAAAATAAAGTTCTGCAAACCAGAGTTCTGTGTGTGAAGGGCTTTGTTAGATGCTCGCGGACTGGGGAGGACGCTACAGTCATGATTGACACATCCAACCAAACAATGTCTGAACTCGTCCTGACACTAACAATCAACCAATGGCTGATTTCAAAACATTCAAAAGACACAAATAGCTCCTTGTACAGGCTAGTGCTCTATCAGCAAGACCTAAAAAATATAAATGTTAAGTGAAGGAAAATACATAATTTTTGTTACAACAAATAATACTCAAGTCAACTCTTGCATTATAAATCGAAAATGGCTGCTTTGTCACAAATTTTATAAGCCATACCTGTGATCTTACGAGCAATGCTTAAATAACTCCCACAGATGCCTGGTGATACACCTGGGGCTCTTCTCCTGGCTTTCTAGAAGAACACATTTTGAGATTGCAAAGTATCTCACAATTGTTTTTCCTATAACTGCCAGAGCATAGAACAATTAGCGAATACACGAGTATTAAGCCATCTACTAGTAAAAATCCACACAAACAAAGAAAGGAGGGAGGTAGGTAGGTAGAGGTAGAGGCTAGGTTTATCCTCCTAACTGTTATGTAACAAACAAAAATCGAATAATTCGAAGAGAATCTGCCCAGGTGATTTGTGATAGGTGTGAGAAGTTGGCCTGATATGCAGTGCTCACTATTCTAGTGATCACTATGTATCATTCCAAACGACCCTTATTGATGACTGGTTGAAAGTCAACCTTATAGACCAGCTATCCTAGTAGCATGGACAAGAGCAGTCTTTAGGCTAAACTCTAGAGGGCGTGTTAAGCCAGCTGTTATACCATCACATATACCACTTGAACACCAAGTGAAAGGACACCACACAAGTTGTTATGAAAATAAAAGGATATTTATTTATAACAAGTCTACCCTGATCTCTTTATGAGTCAGGGAGCTAAGCACATAACAAAACTCTTAAGAAAATACTTTAAGTTGCACAATTTACACAAATGCCCGAGGGGCACGAAAAACCATATACTACAAAAGTGGAATGCGAAATACTAGCAGGTAAGTAACTCGATCCAGAGGCTTTAGGATCGCTAGGACTACACTACAGAACCTTCAGGTTAGGAGCAGGAGGCATAGGGAGATCGGGTGCAGAGTGTGCACTCTCACGCGGGATGCGGGACAAAGTCTATGGATGCTAGATTTCGTAAAGTTAGTGTTATCGGACGAATCCGACTAGGTAGGCTGAAAACGAAAAAGGATCTGGACACTTAGATAATGAACCTACGTTGGAGCACCGAAATGCTCAAGTTACCTAGCCCAGGGGCTGCGGCTGCATAGGGTTCAAAAGACGTCGGGAATCCTCGTTACAGTCTATGGAGCCTGAAAGAAGAAGTTGCTGGCAGGCGACCAGTGATGAAGTTCGATGTGATCCAAGCCTGGATCGATGATGGAGACGACCTGAAAGCAGAGGGGACTCAGTTCTTGATCACTAGCCAGTAATCAGATGGGCACCAGGATGGCACCGGATGAAGTCACCTCGACCAGGTGAGTGGGCGACGCTGGGCTCTGCAGTCTCTCGGACCAGGAGGCGTTGTCGGCGACCAGGATGGAGGTGCGAGCTGTCCCACGAAGGTATCTGCTGTCGGCGATGCTGGACCCAGGATTGGGGCAACAACTCTTGGCAAATGCAAGCCCACACGGTGGACTCAAAATGGCGTCTGGAGTGGACCAGGAGGGTCCGGGGTGCTCCTCTGTTGGAGGGGAGCAAGGGCCAGTCTGGAGCAACCAGACCAGCGATGGAAGTGTCGTGGTTCGTCGTCAGGAGGGCTACAAGCCAGCAGGCAAGTGGCCGGAAAACGCGGTGAGCAGCAAAGAGCAGAAGGGCCCCACGCAGATCTCGTGGATGCTGGGGGGCTGGACTTCGGTGCTGGAGCTGTTCAGGGTTAGGGCTTCTCAAACTCCAAAGCACTCACTCGAGGATCCCTCAGCAGTCGTGCTGGATAAGCGTTGTGCAGTTCTGAAGATGGCAGGTCCCTCGAGGTCTCGTCACACCCACGAATCTCAGCGGGGCTGATGATGCAGGTAGAGGTCAGAGGTGCCAGGGTATCCGGGTCTCGTCGTGCTGGTCGGTCTGGTTCTGGAGGAAGGATGTGCAGCAAACCGCAAGTTACTTAGTTGGTGCCTGCGGATGCAGGGTGACTACTCCTTAGTCACAAGGGAGAAATCTTGAGAAGAAGTCGAGAGTTCCTTTCGTAGAAAGTAGTTTCAGGATTCAAAGATGATCTAAGTTGGAAGGGTCCCCGCTCCTACCTTTATTCTAAAGAAAGGGGCTGGTACGCGACTAGGTCCTGCCCATGGGTGGGACCAGGGAGGGGGGTGGTTACACCCCTCTCCCTTTGTCCGGACTTTCCCCAGCTCAGGGGCTGGTGTGCCCCTGGAACTGGTTCAAGTCGGCATATGCACAGTGAGCACCGGGGTGCCACTTGCAGTCACCTTCCTCTGAGCCCTGCCTACCTGGGATACACAAAACCCTGTCTGGGAAGGTGCTAGCACCGTCCCTGACAGGAAACCCTTTGTCCAAGCTCTCCTCGCTGGAAGGACTCCCAGCAGCAGGAGGTCAGACTTGTGTCTGTGGTGGCAGCATCCATTTTGTGATGCTGAGGCTCGAGTTAACTTTAACCGGGGTTCACAGTTACATACATGTCGTGTCCCTCTAGAAGGGTGGAATGCTAACCTCGTCGCCAGAATTGGCGAGGGGTTAGTATTCCAATTCGTATGACACCTTACTCGACATGTTTTGATAAAGCGATACCAGAGTTGGCAAATAACCGCGAGGATTATAATGCACTTAAGAGTATATGGTACGCGTTATCATGGAACAGCTATTAGGACTTGGTTCCGCAAGCTGCAAACGGGCTCAGCTCATGCCAGAGCACCATCTCATATGATTCCAAGCACTCTGCCTTCAGGATTGTTAAGGCCTGCAATAGGAGTGACTGATAGGAATACATGTGTCCATTTTAGGGTTAGATATAGGTATACTATATCTACAGCAAAGGGTGATTACACCACCTTGCCCCAGCTGTCGTGCAGCCAGTTGTGTCAGATTTAGATGGCCAGCCAGGGGTGGCATAATACATGCTGCAGCCCCTGGTAGGCAATGGGTACACCTATGCCCTGAGTACAGGGACTGATAAGGTGGCCCAGTACCAATTGGTATATGCACCTAAGGTACACGTGTCAATTTAGTGAGAGAACAGCTAAGCTGTGGGTCTGATTAGCAGGCCCACAGCCAGGGAAGTCGTAAACCAGTGAAGCAAAAAGCAAAAATCTGGGGTGATCATAGGATTGCAGACCCTACTCTCCTACATGACCCCCCCCAAACTTTGGGACAATAAACTAACCTTGACCATGTGAGTCTTCTTGCTCTAAGTGGAAATACCTGGAGAGGCCATCAGCATTGCCATGATCAGTGCCAGGTCTATGCTCCACTGTAAAATCCATCCCCTTTAGGGAAATGGACCACCTAAGTAGTTTGGGGTTTTTACCCTTCATCTGATTTAGCCACAAGAGGGGCTTATGGTCGGTCTGAATCTTTGAAATGAGTGCCAAACAAGTATGGCCTCAGTTTCTTCAGGGCCCAAACCACAGCAAAGGCCTCCCTCTCAATAGCTGACCAATTTTTCTCTCTGGGGGTCAGCCTTCTGCTAATAAAAGCAATGGGCTGGTCATGACCATCAAAATTCAGCTGAGATAGAACAGCTCCCACACCCAACTCAGAAGCATCTGTTTGGACAATGAATGGTTTGGAGTAGTCTGGACTCTTTAAGATAGGTGCTGTGCACATGGCCTGCTTTAGGTCATCGAATGCTTTTTGACAGCCTGCTGTCCACTGAAATTTCTTTGGCATCTTTTTACTTGTCAGGTCATTATGTGGAGTCAAAATTGATCCATAATTTCTGACAAATTTCCTGTAATAACCAGTCAGGCCCAAGTAAGCTCGAACCTGAGTCTGGGTGGTTGGAGGAGCCCAGTCCTTGATGGACTGTATCTTGCTCTCCAGTGGCTGAACCTGGCCTCCACCTACAAGGTGGCCCAGGTATACAACCTGTGTCTGCCCTATCTGGCACTTGGTGGCCTTGATAGTGAGACCTGCTTTCTGCAGTGTCTCTAACACTTTCCTCAGGTGGACCAGGTGATCCTCCCAGGTGGAACTAAAGACAGCTATATCATCAAGATATGCTGCACAGAAGTCATCCAGCCCAGTGAGAACTTGATTCACCAGCCTTTGGAAGGTGGCAGGTGCATTTCCACAAACTGATAATGCCCACCAGGGGTAGAAAATGCTGTTTTGGGCTTGGCTTCCTCAGCTAACCTGATTTGCCAATACCCAGCTGTCAGGTCAAATGTGCTTAAATAGTTGGCAGAAGCCAATCTATCTATAAGTTCATCTGCCCTTGGTATTGGGTGGGCATCAGTCTTAGTGACTGCATTGAGGCCTCTGTAGTCTACGCAAAACCTCATCTCTTTCTTACCACCTGGGCGTGAGGCTTTGGCACTAGAACTACTGGACTAGCCCAAGGGCTATCTGAGGGCTCAATGACTCCCAGCTCCAACATTTTCTGCACCTCTGTCTTGATGCAGTCTCTGACATGATCAGGCTGTCTGTAGATTTTACTCTTAACTGGCAGACTGTCCCCAGTGTCAACCTCATGGGTACACCAATTGGTCTGACTGGGTGTCAGAGAGAACATATGTCTAAAGGATTGAAGAACTTTTTTGCAATCCTTTTGCTGATGCTCAGAGAGGCTGCCACAAAAGACAACACCATCTACTGACCCATCATCAGGGTTCTGAGTGAGCAGGTCTGGGAGAGGGTCACTCTCCTCCTCATGTCCCTCATCTGTGGCCATGAGCAAGCTCATGTCCTTCCTGTCGACATATGCCTTGAGCCTATTCACATGGAGCACCCTGAGGGGGCTCCTGGGAGTTCCAAGGTCCACCAGGTAGGTGACCTCTCCCTTTTGCTCAATGATTGTGTGGGGCCCAGACCATTTGTCTTTGAGTGCTGCTGGGGCCACTGGCTCCAACACCCACACCTTCTGTCCAGGCTTGTACACAGTCAGGACAGCCTTTTGGTCATGCCAAGCTTTTTGGAGTTCTTGGCTTGCCTCAAGGTTTTTAGAAGCCTTTTATTTTATTTATTTATTTATTTTAAAAATTTATAAAGCGCAGCGTATACCCGTGGGTGTCTTGGCGCTATAATTTTGCTGAAAATCCCAGAATAAGGTGGTATCTTCCTTCGAGCATATTGTTTCTGAGCGGATTATTGATCAAATAACCAAGTTTTTACCAATTTTCTAAACTGAAATAACGATGGTGCCAGTTTTATTTCCTTTGGGAGCATGTTCCAGATTTTGGCTGCAGCATTGGTAAAGCTTCTATCGCCCCATGTCACCGTCCTGGTGCGAGGCACTACCAGTAGGTGACTGTGTTCGGAGCGTAAGGATCTTTTTGGTGAATAGTATTGAAGTTTTCGTTTGAGAAAAGCTGGTCCAAGACCCTTGAGAGCTTTGTAGGTGAGACACAGGGTCTTGAATCTGATGCGATTTCTCACTGTTAGCCAGTGGAAGTTTCTTATCGCATGCTTGGTGGACTGAAACTTAGGAATGCCAGCTAGTAGCCTTGCGGCCGCATTCTGTATAAGCTGGAGTTTGGCCACCACCCTTGCCTGAGCGTTTACAAACAGTCCATTACAGTAGTCGAGTGAAGAGAGCACTAAGGAGCTCACCACTGTTTTCCTAGCACTCTCAGGAAGAAAGGGCAGGATTTTTTTAATTATCTTAAGCTTGTAAAAAGCAGACGACGCAACCTGGTTGGCATGGTTGGAAAAATTAAGATTGTCGTCAAATATGACGCCCAAGTTCCTGACCTTTTTCACTGGTTCTGGCGGGGCTCCGAGGGGTGTCGGCCACCAAAGAGTGGACCACTGTGGTGATAAATTTCCAAAGATCACTACCTCGGTTTTCTCCGAGTTGAGGCGCAGGCAGTTTTTCGACATCCATTCCTTGATGGCAAGCATGCCTTCTTGGAATCCGGCGGCAACCTCCTCGCCGTTGTTCTTGATAGCGATCACCAGTTGGGTGTCGTCGGCGTAGGAGGTAAGGCTCATCCGGTAGTTCTTAATCACCCTTGCTAAGTCCGATACATAGATGTTGAAGAGTGTCGGACTTAGGGATGAGCCTTGCGGGACGCCACATGGGAGGGCGAGCTGAGGGGATTGAAATGCGCCCAATGTTACTGCCTGTGTTCTATTGGACAGGAATGATGCCAGAAGCTCTTTGGCCTTTGAGCAAATGCCCATTTCCTCGACACGGTCAATCAGAACGGTATGATTGACCGCGTCGAAGGCCGCCGAGAGATCCAGTAGGACCAGTATAGCTGTCCCTCCTTGGTCCCTAATGGTTCTAATATCATCGGCGGCCTTGATGAGGGCAGTCTCCGTCCCATGAAGTTTCCGGAATCCAAACTGCGATTCGTCCAAGAGACTGTTTTGCTCAATATATTCGGCTAATTGAACATTCATTGCTCTTTCCACAATTTTAGCCAAGTAAGGTAGGCTAGCAATGGGTCTGTAATTCTTGAGAATTGTTTTATCAAGACCAGTTTTTTTCAGTAAAGGTTTCAGCAAAGTGTTTTTTAACTTATCCGGAAAGATCCCCGATTGGAACATGGCGTTACAGATGGGGGTTATGACTTTGCTCACCACATCAGTTACTGGAATAAAAATTTTAGGGGGGCAAGGATCTAAGGCTGAACCTGTTTTGACCAGTCTCATAATATCTCCTATTTCCTGTTCCGTCATATCCCTAAATCGGGAAAACGAACAGTCCATGCTATTTTTTGATGATTTAGGATAAGTGCTGGTGTTTGATGGAATGACCGAGAATTCTGCATATATATCGTTTACTTTCCCAAGTCTTATTCTGGACTAAGTGTCCTGCAAGGGGAATCTCATGGGCCAAGGTAAGAAGGAAACCTCTCTGAGACAAGGGGATAACCAGCCTCCTGGTTGCACCAGGCTTGGGGTCTCTTGCCTCAGAATACAGGAGTCCATCATCCCAGTATACCCTGTGGGTACCTGTGGCGTTCCCTGCAGCCTCAGCAGCAGCCTGCTGTCTGAGGGGTTCAAGGGAAGGGCAGTCTAACTGTGCCTTCCCCAGGTCTTCTCTGGAGGGTCCCCCTGAACCCAGAAACTCAACCTGATCAGGTTCAAGTTCTTTAGGCTCAGTTTTCCATATACTCAGCCATCCTGGAGCGGAGACCAAGTACATAGTCCACAATATTGGTTGCAGGCTTTTTGAGAGGTCTCTCCCATCCTTCCTTCACCAAACAAAGGGGTCCTCTTACAGGATGTCCATACAAAAGTTCAAAAGGGCTGTAGCCAACCCCCTTCTGTGGGACTTCTCTATAAGCAAACAAAAGGCAGGGTATCAGGACATCCCATCTACGCCTGAGCTTTTCAGGTAGTCCATGAATCATCCCTTTTAGGGTCCTGTTGAACCTTTCAACAAGCCCATTGCACTGTGGATGATAGGGTGTGGTGAACTTGTAGTTGACACCAAATTCCTTCCACATTGCAGTCAGATATCCTGACATGAAGTTTGCACCTCTGTCAGAGACAACCTCCTTAGGGAAGCCCACTCTGGAGAACACTCCAACTAGGGCTCTTGCCACAACAGGTGCTGTAGTGGTCCTAAGGGGAATAGCTTCAGGATACCTGGTGGCATGGTCCACCACCACCAGTATAAACTTGTGCCCTGATGCTGTCTGGGGTTCCATTGGACAACAAATGTCAATCCCCACTCTTTGAAAGGGTACCCCCACCACAGGTAGTGGTATGAGGGGGGCCTTTGTTGTGGCACCTGACTTACCACTGGCTTGGCAAGTGACACAGGAGCGACAAAACTCCTTGGTATCTTCATTCATGTGAGGCCAGTGATAGTGTGAGACAAGTCTGTCCCAAGTCTTATTCTGGACTAAGTGTCCTGCAAGGGGAATCTCATGGGCCAAGGTAAGAAGGAAACCTCTCTGAGACAAGGGGATAACCAGCCTCCTGGTTGCACCAGGCTTGGGGTCTCTTGCCTCAGAATACAGGAGTCCATCATCCCAGTATACCCTGTGGGTACCTGTGGCGTTCCCTGCAGCCTCAGCAGCAGCCTGCTGTCTGAGGGGTTCAAGGGAAGGGCAGTCTAACTGTGCCTTCCCCAGGTCTTCTCTGGAGGGTCCCCCTGAACCCAGAAACTCAACCTGATCAGGTTCAAGTTCTTTAGGCTCAGTTTCCCTCAGCTCTTTGAGGTCAGCCTCCTCTGAGACTTGATCCACAACCTGGGGCAAGGGGGAAGGCAATGCCTTAACCCTACTGCTCTTTCTCTTGGAAGGTGTCTGGTCCATTGTTCCAGGATCCAGCACCTGTTCAGTGGGGCATCTTCTGGCCTGTGACCTAGTCACAGCAAGGAACTTTCTTTTGGCCACTTACCCCTCTCCAGGAGAAATCAACAATTGCCATACTATGGTGGGTAGTGACATTGCTGGCATTGGTCACTAGGTAGTCTGTACCTAGTATGATCTGTCCAGGGTCCACAAAGTTAGGTGTCACCATTGTGACACTGGCACAAGTGTCCCTGTAGGCCTGAGCCATTTTTCCATTAATAAAAGGTGTCTGACTGTATTTGCCCAAAGTATTGGGACTTGCATCAGGGGATATATCCACATCCCCTGTACAGACAAGGACAGCCTGAGTGAGTGTGCCAACTAAGTTGTCATACCCCTCAGATCCCAAGGTTAACCCAACTAATCCCTTGGGAGGTGCACTACCACTACTGACTGTACTAGGGGGTGCAGGTGCCTTAGGGGCTGTAGTGGTAGGAGTTTGCCCTCCTTTCTTGGTGCACTCACTAAACCAGTGAGTTTTACTTTTACAGTATTGGCACCACCTTTTTGACTGGCCTTCTTGAGTCTTCTTTTTCTGCTGTGAAGCCTGACCCCCACACTCTTTGGTTTGTTGGGGACCTATCGAAGACTTCTGGTCATTTTGTTCATTCTTATTACTACCCTTTTGGTCTGCTTTCTTCTGACCACCCTGGTTCTGAGCCTGGTTCTGCTTAACCCTTGTTCTGACCCATCTGTCTGCCTTCTTTCCCAATTCTTGGGGAGAGGTCAGATCCGAGTCAACAAGGTGCTGATGCAACAACTGGTTCTGACAGTTATTTAAAATCTGTTCCCTCGTGATCAGATTGTACAACCCTGTATAATCAGTAACCTTACTGCCCAGCAACCAGCCTTCCAAAGCCTTAGTGGCACAATCCACAAAGTCAGACCAATCCTGAGACTGAATTTTCTGGGTATCCCTGAACAGCAACCTGTACTGCTCAGTGGTTAAGCCAAACCCATCAATCATTGTATTTTTCAGGACTTGGTAATTGTTAGCATCCTCAGCTCTAGTAGTGAGGAGCTTATCTCTACCTTTGCCTTCAAAGGAGAGCCACAAGATAGCTGCCCACTGACTCTGGGGGACGCACTGGACAGTGCAGGCCCTCTCCAAAGCAGGCATCCATTTGTGGATGTCATCCCCTTGTTTAAAGGGGGGCACTATCTTACTCAGGTGTCTAGTGTCTAAACTCCTGTCCTTTTCTCTAGGTAAAATGCTGCCACCAGTGGGGTCTGCCCCACTCAATTTCTGCTCTCTAGCAAAGGCAAGTCTCTCTTTGGCCAGGGCAAGTTCTTCCCTTTCAATCCTCAGATTGACTTCCCTCATCTTTGCCTCATGCTCTCTCCTCTGAGGGGATGTCATCCCTCTGTGAGAAGAGGTCTGAGAGCCATTGGTTCGAATGGGTCCGTTAGAGCCTCTGGATAGAGACCTAACTCGTCCACTCCCAATGTTAAGCCTGCCTGAGAGTGGCCCTGGGGGTCCCCCAAGTCCATTCTCATGCCTGCTTAAGTTGGTCCTGGTGAGTCTACTGACTTCTACCTGACCCTTGTCTGCCTCATCCCCTGACAAATCCTGATCCTCTTCCTCTCCTTCACTCACTGTTCCATTGAGGTTGAGGTCAGGGTCCCCAAGGGTTCCCTCTAAGGGGGGCATGCTCCCATCTGGATTAGAAGGGCCTGTGTTAGAAGCCCTCCTTGCATCATAAGTCTCTAAGAGACCAATCAGGAATGGGATGGTAGGGTTAGAACCCTGTTTTAGCTTCCAGGAGGTACACACTTGTCTCATCTCCTGGAAGCTAAGAGCAGCATATCTTGATATGACCTGTGGAGGGTCAACTGACATAAGGGGGGCCTCGGAGTTCCCTCCTTTGTCTGACATGCCTTCTAGTGAGGTGTAAGTGGTGCACTTACCTACACTATTTGTTTGCCTACTGATCCCTTGCTAAGAGTTGTAGTCAGGGTGTGCTAAGCCCTGTTGAACTACAACAGCTGGTTCAGTAGAACTCAGAGTATTCTAAGCTAAGTTATATGTACCTTGGTACTTATGTGATCTTTCAAATGATATTCTTAGGATACGTGTGGTAAAACAACAGCAAGCTCAAATCCCAACCGCTGCTCACCAATGTGAGAAGTTGGCCTGATATGCAGTGCTCACTATTCTGGTGATCACTATGTATCATTCCAAACGACCCTTATTGATGATTGGTTGTAAGTCAACCTTATAGACCAGCTATCCTAGTAGCATGGACAAGAGCAGTCTTTAGGCTAAACTCTAGAGGGCGTGTTAAGCCAGCTGTTATACCATTACATATACCCCTTGAACACCAAGTGAAAGGACACCACACAAGTTGTTATGAAAATAAAAGGATATTTATTTATAACAAGTCTACCCTGATCTCTTTATGAGTCAGGGAGCTAAGCACATAACAAAACTCTTAAGAAAATACTTTAAGTTGCACAATTTACACAAATGCCCGAGGGGCACGAAAAACCATATACTACAAAAGTGGAATGCGAAATACTAGCAGGTAAGTAACTCGATCCAGAGGCTTTAGGATCGCTAGGACTACACTACAGAACCTTCAGGTTAGGAGCAGGAGGCCTAGGGAGATCGGGTGCAGAGTGTGCACTCTCACGCGGGATGCGGGACAAAGTCTATGGATGCTAGATTTCGTAAAGTTAGTGTTATCGGACGAATCCGACTAGGTAGGCTGAAAACGAAAAAGGATCTGGACACTTAGATAGTGAACCTACGTTGGAGCACCGAAATGCTCAAGTTACCTAGCCCAGGGGCTGCGGCTGCATAGGCTTCAAAAGACGTCGGGAATCCTCGTTACAGTCTATGGAGCCTGAAAGAAGAAGTTGCTGGCAGGCGACCAGTGATGAAGTTCGATGTGATCCAAGCCTGGATCGATGATGGAGACGACCTGAAAGCAGAGGGGACTCAGTTCTTGATCACTAGCCAGTGATCAGATGGGCACCAGGATGGCACCGGATGAAGTCACCTCGACCAGGTGAGTGGGCGACGCTGGGCTCTGCAGTCTCTCGGACCAGGAGGCGTTGTCGGCGACCAGGATGGAGGTGCGAGCTGTCCCACGAAGGTATCTGCTGTCGGCGATGCTGGACCCAGGATTGGGGCAACAACTCTTGGCAAATGCAAGCCCACACGGTGGACTTAAATTGGCGTCTGGAGTGGACCAGGAGGGTCCGGGGTGCTCCTCTGTTGGAGGGGAGCAAGGGTCAGTCTGGAGCAACCAGACCAGCGATGGAAGAGTCGTGGTTCGTCGTCAGGAGGGCTACAAGCCAGCAGGCAAGTGGCCGGACAACGCGGTGAGCAGCAAAGAGCAGAAGGGCCCCACAAAGATCTCGTGGATGCTGGGGGGCTGGACTTCGGTGCTGGAGCTGCTCAGGATTAGGGCTTCTCAAACCCCAAAGCACTCACTCGAGGATCCCTCGGCGGTCGTGCTGGATAAGCGTCGTGCAGTTCTGAAGATGGCCGGTCCCTCGAGGTCTCGTCACACCCACGAATTTCAGCGTGGCTGATGATGCAGGTAGAGGTCAGAGGTGCCAGGGTATCCGGGTCTCGTTGTGCTGGTCGGTCTGGTTCTGGAGGAAGGATGTGCAGCAAACCGCAAGTTACTTAGTTGGTGCCTGCGGATGCAGGGTGACTACTCCTTAGTCACAAGGGAGAAATCTTGAGAAGAAGTCGAGAGTTCCTTTCGTAGAAAGTAGTTTCAGGATTCAAAGATGATCTAAGTTGGAAGGGTCCCCGCTCCTACCTTTATTCTAAAGAAAGGGGCTGGTACGCGACTAGGTCCTGCCCATGGGTGGGACCAGGGAGGGGGGTGGTTACACCCCTCTCCCTTTGTCCGGACTTTCCCCAGCTCAGGGGCTGGTGTGCCCCTGGAACTGGTTCAAGCCGGCATATGCACAGTGAGCACCGGGGCGCCACTTGCAGTCACCTTCCTCTGAGCCCTGCCTACCTGGGATACACAAAACCCTGTCTGGGAAGGTGCTAGCACCGCCCCTGACAGGAAACCCTTTGTCCAAGCTCTCCTCGCTGGAAGGACTCCCAGCAGCAGGAGGTTAGACTTGTGTCTGTGGTGGCAGCATCCATTTTGTGATGCTGAGGCTCGAGTTAACTTTAACCGGGGTTCACAGTTACATACATGCCGTGTCCCTCTAGAAGGGTGGAATGCTAACCTCGTCGCCAGAATTGGCGAGGGGTTAGTATTCCAATTCGTATGACACCTTACTCGACATGTTTTGATAAAGCGATACCAGAGTTGGCAAATAACCGCGAGGATTATAATGCACTTAAGAGTATATGGTACGCGTTATCATGGAACAGCTATTAGGACTTGGTTCCGCAAGCTGCAAATGGGCTCAGCTCATGCCAGAGCACCATCTCACATGATTCCAAGCACTCTGCCTTCAGGATTGTTAAGGCCTGCAATAGGAGTGACTGATAGGAATACATGTGTCCATTTTAGGGTTAGATATAGGTATACTATATCTACAGCAAAGGGTGATTACACCACCTTGCCCCAGCTGTCGTACAGCCAGTTGTGTCAGATTTAGATGGCCAGCCAGGGGTGGCATAATACATGCTGCAGCCCCTGGTAGGCAATGGGTACACCTATGCCCTGAGTACAGGGACTGATAAGGTGGCCCAGTACCAATTGGTATATGCACCTAAGGTACACGTGTCAATTTAGTGAGAGAACAGCTAGGCTGTGGGTCTGATTAGCAGGCCCACAGCCAGGGAAGTCGTAAACCAGTGAAGCAAAAAGCAAAAATCTGGGGTGATCATAGGATTGCAGACCCTACTCTCCTACAATAGGATACAGCGAGAATCCGCTGCAATCGCTTTTCTAGAAATAAGACTTTTTTTCTAGAAACCCCTCACCCACCAGGGTTACCCCTAGGTGGCATGCTTCATCATTGGGGTTCATCCCAATCCTCTAAGGATTGAGGCGTGCTGTGGCTAGCAAGTATGCAGGAGCACTTACTGGTGTAGACTAAGTGAAATGAAGGGAGTGGAAAAAGGAAAAATTAAAAATACCTAACTAGTGGGCCACTCTTTTATTCCCGCCCCTAGTGGTAAGGTTAAAATTAGGGGTTATTACTGAAAAAACGAGACCATAATGAGTTTGGTTGCCTCAGTAATGGATAGCCAACATGCTTCGAGCCGTTCCCCTATTGGCTGTTCATCAGAACTCAACAGGGTCCAGCCCTGTGTGTACCACTCCTAACGAATCCTATAATAAGGGCAAACTTGTGCACACTTAATGCGAATGCACTATGTATACATACAGTTTGTTAATGAGATATTCTGTATTTGTGAAACGCTATGCTTTAGTGTCTTGGTCTAAAACCAGGGTCGAGGGGGTGCCTCTCTTTTTCTAGAAAACCGATTGCTGCGGATTCTCGCTGTATCCTATCACAAATCCCTTGGGCAGGTTCTAGTAAAAGAACACTACAATAAGAATCCACTAGAAAAAGCACAGGAAATGACTCTATACCAAACAGGCGATTTAAAGGAAACAGAAGTCAGCGGTGCAGCAAGGGTGCTATGGGCCCCCATGCAAGTATGTAAAATGGGCACAGCCGGCCGTACTTTGGGAGCATAATACAATCATAATTGTGGTCCTGTTGGCTCCTCACACCTCTGGGCACCAGTGTCACTGCACCTTCTGTACTGATGATAGCAACTATGTCTAAAAGCGAAGCAAGCATATTATTGGTTTTCCTGTTTGCGACAGGCATGGTGGGTAAGCAGTACCATTTTGCTGCAGGGTGAACAGGCAGAGAGAGTCTTTGTCTGGAAACGCTGTCAAAACAACGAGCACACAAAAGTAAAGATTTAATAAATGTAATCAAGCTGTAGGGCTACATGCACCTTGAGCTTGGAATAAGACTGAGGTTCTATACTTTGTGTAAACACGCAGTATTTTTCTCATTATGTGTCACTTTTCCGCGTTCTTTTAACTAGCAACACAGCACACTCTTCACTCATTCTTCAATTGTTATAACACCTAGTTTAATATGGCAATGTCATGCTAATATTTTCAATTTTATCCTAAGCATACATAGCTGCCAAGGTTTCAGATTGCTATGTGTGACATTTTCAAAGTTTGAGTGTAATTATGAGTGACATTTCAACAACGATGAGTGACACTTTCATTTGATTAAAATCAAGCATTGAATACTACGGAAACTTATAAATAACAGAAATGACACCCATTTGAGCAACAAGAAAATCTAAGAAGAACTTAAAACTGGTGCAAAGTGCCAGAAATGGAAGGGCACTTAGGTGTGAGTGTGGGAGGTGCTCTGCTTCCAAGTGCCTGGCATCACACTTCCCACGACGACCTACAGCCCTCCGTGGGTTATGGGGAACTCTGTCCGCCCTATCATGACTCTCTATAACTGCCATGTTTTCAGTTTGATTGTGTGGTATTTCCATGATTTCAGATTACTTGGGAGTGACATTCTACGGCCAAAGCATTGACACTTTAAGTGACCATTATATACTGTGCGCATTACAATCAATGCCTTGCATAGTTAAAGTGCTTTGTCAGTCGCAGAAGCAGGGGATGCCATAGCATTATAAATAGAGAAGTCACTATGCCCTACTGGCTGCTGCGCCAAGCAGGATTAAATTATTTTTCTCTCCTTAAAAACAGACAGGCATTTGCAGGAAGACTGAATTAACCAGTTGAGGTTTCACAATGTAAGAGTGTATTTGTGACTGATTACTTGAACTTGTATTTATCTTTCAATTATGGTGCGTGCTTTAGATGTGTAAAGGTGAAACACTAACAAAAATACATACAGAATAATGTATTTTAACCACGCCTTTGGACCACGCACTGACACTGCCCCCATTGCTGCTTGACTCACCTGTGCAATACCAGAAATTACTGACAGGGAAGGCTGAGTCAGTAGATAATCACGTTCTGCAGTGCACCAAGAGGAATGGTGTGTGTGCAGCCCTTGAGTGTCATGCTACACTGCAGGCGGTTTTCTAGAGTTGCTACAAGGCCCTAGTGAACTCACGGTAACTGCAGTTGCCGGTGCGCGCTTCAGATGATTTGTCAGCTGAACAGGCAGACTGGCCCCAAGTCAGTGTGCTGCCACTCGCAAGGGATGTACATAGCCCACACGTGACTGGAGGCAGGAGGGCAGATGAGGCCTAACCGAGTCCCTGTCCTCCACACACGGGGATGGTGGTGCTGGGGGCTGTTAGGGCGGGCTGTGGCTACAGGACTGGCGGAAGGCAATTAGCGAGCCCACTACTGGCTGCAATTATGTGCGTGCGGACATTTGATAAGTTTCGGCCGCCGCCTGCATGCGAGCTCTGCCATAATTATAAATAATGTTGCCATAACTGTACCTGAAACGCTGCAACTTCACAAGAAGGCCGGTGGGGTCTGGTCTATCGCGTCGGGATCACACAATGTGCGGCAGTGTATTTTGCGAGCGCGAGCTGCTATACCCATTGCATAAGTTAGTGCAGTCCATAGAGAGAGACTGTAAGGCGCCCGCACGCGCCGCAGGAGTCAGGAGCCGGACAGTAGTTCCAAAGTAAACGCCCCGCCTTCTGCAGGCACAGCAGGACGTGACGTCGTCCGGCGGCGCCAGGTATGGCTCTATGTCATTGGGGCTTCCCTGCCTGTGATGTTAGTAGCCTTTGCGCACTACCGTGCGAGAGCGGAGAGACAAGCAGGGACATCATTTTCATACTTTGGAGCTGCCTAGCAGCTTTCAGCCTAACTCAGCAGCTACAGCACCAAACCGGCAGAAGCAGCTCGCGCTGCAGTGCTAGCTGCCATACTCCATAATATTACCGTTTTAGGCACGCTAAAGTGACGCTCAGACACTATGCAAATGCGTGACAATGCATTTCAGTGCGGTGATGCGGATCACCACACTGAAATGCGTTAGAGTCACGTGTGATGCGTGATACTTGGCAGGACTGAGCATATACATTAAAAAATTTCTGTTTGCTTTAAAACTATATGACTTGAATACATTGGACCACGTCTACTATGCGCAGCGACGTCACTGCAAGTTTGTATTTTGATTTGAAATGAGCTACAGGTGAACCATCGTATGCATCAGATCAGGGACCCACGCTCCGATAAAGACACTTGATTTCCCACGGTTTTAAGTTACAAAAATACAAATGTACATCAGTGAGATATTCCCAAAAACATTAATTCAACCCACTGCATTGCTAATAAAAAATCAAAATGGGTCTGCCCTTTAATGTCAGGGAACTATCCATTGTGGAACTATTTTAGTGCATAATTGCCAATATCTGAAAACAAGCAGGGGAGGTTTAGAAACATTTCATACTTGTCCTCACTCGCAGTTAGAGTATTTCGAAGTGAGAATTAAAACAGATTAAACATAACACGGTCTGTAGTTACGAACCGACAGGCGTAGTGCAATGAGAGGCGACAACCCCTAGGTAGCCTCTGTACTCACCCAACAATCTGCCAGCTCCTGACCCCAATAACCAGCCACTGGCAGCCGCCATGTTGGGGCTGCGTGACTGACAGTCCTGGGCATGCCGGGAGCTGTAGTCCCGAAACCGGGCATATTCACGAGAACCTGTTTTTTTTGTACTACATATTCTTTTAGCCTTAAAAAACGGGCTAACTTTTGTTCGCTAGAGAAATAGTTCGAGTTATTCAAGCAGCTATGTAAGGAAAAGTCAGGAATCTTCACGAGTATCTGCTTTAATATGGAACGGAATAACTTTACCCAATGTAAAAGATATTTCCTACAGGAAAAGAAAAATGCAAGCATTAGTAGAGTTATTTATTTTTACTTATGCCCGTACAGTAAATTAAAATTTCTACCTTCGTAGCATATACGGTACATCTTTGGTAAATAAAACAACATTCGAGTGTTCCAAAACTGCACGCATTAGGCTATGAATACAGTTGCTTTTGTTCTCTCCTCTTTCTACTTCGCATAGAGTGTAATCACGCAACTTTAACAGTCTAGTATGATTAATGCCACAATAAGTGTCTCGATCCCAAAAAACTACATTTCCCGGCTTTCTCTAGTTTCGTTGTCCATGCACGCGTCCCAGGCTTTCAGGGAGGGCGGGACGGCGGAATGTATACGAGTCGTGATTGGTCCACTCCTGTTTACGCCTCGCTTCCATTGGCTGCAGCTGCCTGACGCCCCCCTCGGTAGGCTGCACCGTAAGATCCGGCCGTGGGAGTGGAAGAGACCCGTTTTGTCAGGCTGGGCTCTTGTACCCATGGAGGACGCCGAGGGGGCTGTGGCAGGGGCGCAGGTCGGAGACTTTCATGGGGACGAGGAGATCATCGAGGTGTTGGAGCTGAATGACGACGACCCGGACCCGGGTACTGAGGGGGTGCAGTGGGGTCAGGGGTGATTCCTGGACATAGGGGCTCCTTCTAGTACTGAGGACATTCACGAGTTGTGATGTTGATATTTTGGTCCATGTTGTACTTTCCATGTATGCTGTGGGTACATACTGTGGGTTTGTCTCAATTTCAAAGGTTGGCTTTTTCGAAAGTAGGCATGAAGTAAAATAACGGGAGGCCCCCAGCCACTATTCCGAGAACTGCAGTGGTGTAGGGTCGTTGCTACTTGTTGTAGGGCGAACAGTGCCATCGGTGGGTACGACACGAGTAGCAGGGAAGGGCTCGCAGGTCCTTTATCATTAGTAAGTTCATTGTATAGTCCTCTGATTCATAACAAGTCAGGATTCGTGAGGGATGCTCTCAGAGTCCCGGCTGGACCTCGTAGGTGCTACAACCTGCACCTGCCTCAGTGCCAGCGATGGAAGCGTGTGCTAGTCTGCCTTGCCGAATCTGTTGTGAAGGGAAAATAAATGACACTTGATGCTTTCTTTGAAAAAGTGTAGCTTGCTTTCCTGCTGCCAAGCTGTACATGCTCTTTAAGGAAGCAAAGCTTGCACTATTGCTGCTCAATTTGTGATACATGACTCAATGTCGTGTATAATACCTCTTCCAAATCATGACTTTTTAGCCAACTGCACTTTGCATGTCTTTTAGCTCATAATGCAGCGTTAAAAGCAAGCCCATAAGTCCCACAGTGCAACATTCTGTTGGCTGAATTGCCAGGATTGGCTGTAGGTATTGTTATAGTGCCACTGGTAGACTTGTAAAAGTGCTAATTAAAATGAAGCACTGGAATTCCGGCTATTTTTCCAGTAGGCAGTCTAAAAGTAAACAGATCAGTGTGCGAGGGGATCGGGAGCCATTCAAATGCAGATCAGAGCATATTCTTGCTAATTGGATAACATTAACACTCCTTCAAAAAATTAAATCGGAAGGCAAAAAAGAATGTATTTACCCAATGAATGCAAGCTAGGGCTCCTCAGCTAGGTGTAGCTTGGTTCCAGTGGGCGTAAGTGTCACTGAGCAAATAAAAACAATTTAATGATATGAAGCAAGGAGGAAAGTCTTTTAGTATGTTCCTCAGCGGCGTGGCACCATTAACACGTTTTTGCACAGGATCTGGCCTCGTCATGCACCATTTTGGCCACTGATCACTAGTGTAATGATTTCAGTACTGATCATATGTGATTGTATCTGTTGGCTTACACATTTAGGTGTGAAAGCACATATCAGCACCCTCAAATATTTACATAATCATGAGGAAAAGGGTTCATGATTAAATATGCAAGGTTCGATTGGTAACTAAAAAGGCAATTGTTGTACAACTGATTTTTGTATGTAACATTAATGCACTGGCATGCATAGTTAGTGACTTGGACAAGTTGATGGGAGAACTCCCGTTCTTATTTATTCCTACTGGGCTGAGACCCCAGTTTTTCCTAAAGTGGATTTCTTGATCAGTCCAACCTGGACACACATTCTCTTCCCAGGATTAATCTGTGGCCAGTTGACAAATGTTTTTTGAAGGTTTAATTTAAGAAAGTTGGAGATGTCTCCTGATTGTTATTGGATCTGCACTTTTGTTGGATGTTTAAAAGATTTGGTTGTCATCAGCATGTGTAAAGTGTAGAGGAATCCATTTTAATGGCTGTTTAAACATGCAGAAGAGCTTACACTGGATGTTCCTTTTCATCGTAGAGTACCCTTGCTCATACATTTGCAGAGGGATGCACAGCTAGGGATATTCAGGGAGAACTTATCTGGATCAACCAAATACCTTAAAAATATTGAACTTGATGGACTCGAGAATTATAAGACGAGAGAATAGATGGAAGATAGTGGAGAGTTTTGTGAAGATAGTTGTTGATTTTACCCGGGATGGAATTACAACCTGGATTAAGGACTGAGTTCATTAAGGAAACAGCTTTGTGATTAAGACGTATCAGTCTTTCTCATTAGTCATCAACATTATTTCTTCCTCATTTTGGGGTTCCAAAAGGTATTTTATTTTTCATCAAGGTTTCCATAAAGTATAGATTTCAGATTTTATCCGACATTAACATAATCCAATTTCATTCCTTCCCCAATGCATTTCGGGCTGATAAGAAAGCCCTTCCTCAGGGGACAACTCTACGAAAAAAGGAACAAAGCAACATATCACTAGGTGTGGCGAACTTGCTGTACATACATTGTTCGACATCACTACTAATGCAACCATCATATCTGGTTAATCTGAAAGTGCCCGAATGTTCATGTGAACGTTAAGAAGTCATGCATGTGCCATTCTATAAAAAAACTTAATCCGCGGTGGTTCAAAACACCGATGTGTTTGTGAAGATCAATCAGATAAATAAACAAAAACGCGTGTTTTCATAGACCTGGGTTGAAACACAATTTACCGTTATCCCAACTGATGCGAGTAAAGAGAATAGTATCCTCGGAAAACACCTGTCAACAAGAAATCACCAACATGGTGGAAAGATTCAAAAATCGAGGATACCCACAACAAACCTTAGACGTAGCAGTCAACCGAATTGGAGACATGAGACGTGAAGATTTGCTAAAACCCACAGTTAAACCGGTAAACACCAGGATGGTGGTAGTTTCCAAATATAGCATTTTGAGCAACTGTTACAAAAACATCATCCGCAAACACTGGGCATTACTGACCGTTGAACCAGATTTCAGAGGTATTTTTGATCAACCACCCATGTTTGCATACACCAGGGGTCGCAATTTGAAGGAAATTCTGAAAAAACCCACAAAAGAAAGTGAATCCATCACATATAGAGGCCTACGTCCGTGTTATAATTGCAGTAATTGCAACAATTGTATCCCAGGGAACACCATCAGTCACCCAATGAAGGGTCACCCTGTGAAATTGAGAGTGAATGCCACCTGTAATTCAGCTAATCTAATCTATATTCTCAAGTGCCCATGTGGCAAGTGCTATATCGGACACACGGAGAGAAAGATCAGGACTCGTCTACTTGAGCACAAAAGTAATATAAGAACAGGAAATTTGAAATCTACCGTGGCTGCACATTTTGTTGAACAAAAGCACTCTGTAGCTCAACTGAAATTTGTCATCCTTGAACAGATCACCCCCACTCATAACAACAAACAGACATTGCTCAAAAGAGAGAACTTTTGGATTCGCTATATGGCATCGATGCAGCCACACGGTCTCAATGATCGAATGGAATTTTTGTGTTATTTGTAACCTGTAATGTTCTAAATAATGTTTTCATGTTTTATATTTCCTCTGAATGTACTTGAATTCGATTAGAAACCACCACACTCTGCATGTTTTATATACCTGATACACATTCTTTACACCTCACTCACTCAACATGGCCGCCGCGTTTTTGTTTAGTTTTGTGTTTTAGTCCGTTTTTACTTTTG